>NC_037328.1:31691819-32941819 GCF_002263795.3 Bos taurus
GGTATATTTCTCCATCTATTAGTGTCCTCTTTGATTTCTTCCACCAGTGTTTTAAAGTTTTATATATATAGGTCTTTAGTTTCTTTAGGTAGATATATTCCTAAGTATTTTATGGAGAAAAGGGAACCCTCTTACACTGTTGGTGGGAATGCAAACTAGTACAGCCACTATGGAGAACAGTGTGGAGATTGGCAGTTCTATTACTGCCTTATGATCCAGCAATCCCACTGCTGGGCATACACACTGAGGAAACCAGAAGGGAAAGAGACACGTGTACCCCAATGTTCATCGCAGCACTGTTTATAATAGCCAAGACATGGAAGCAACCTAGATGTCCATCAGCAGATGAATGGGTAAGAAAGCTGTGGTACATATACACAATGGAGTATTACTCAGCCATTAGAAAGAATACATTTGAATCAATTCTAATGAGGTGGATGAAACTGGAGCCTTTTATACAGAGTGAAGTAAGCCAGAAAGAAAAACACCAATACAGTATATTAACGCATATATATGGAATTTAGAAAGATGGTAACAATAACACTGTATACAAGACACCAAAAGAGACACTGATGTACAGAACAGTCTTTTGGACTCTGTGGGAGAGGGAGACGGTGGGATGATTTGGGAGAATGGCATTGAAATATGTATAATATCATATATGAAATGATGCGCCAGTCCAGGTTCGATGCCCGATACTGGATGCTTGGGGCTGGTGCACTGGGACGACCCAGAGGGATGGTATGGGGAGGGAGGAGGGAGGAGGGTTCAGGATGGGGAACACATATATACCTGTGGCAGATTCATTTTGATATATGGTAAAACCAATGCAATATTGTAAAGTTAAATAAAATAAAATTAAAAAAAAAAGAAAGAAAACTAAGATCAGGGCATCCACTCCCACACTTAATGGCAAATAGATGGGTAACAGTGGAAACAGTGTCTGACTTTATTTTTTGTGGCTCCAAAATCACTGCAGATGGTGATTGCAGCCATGAAATTAAAAAACGCTTACTCCTTGGAAGGAAAGTTATGACCAACCGAGACAGCATAGTAAAAGGCAGAGAAAACTTTGTCAATAAAGGTCTGTCTAGTCACGGCTATGATTTTTCCAGCAGTCATGTATGGATGTGAGAGTTGGACTGTAAAGAAAGCTGAGCACCAAAGAATTGATGCTTTTGAACTGTGGTGTTGGAGAATACTCTTGAGAGTCCCTTTTACTGCAAGGAGATCCAACCAGTCCATCCTAAAGAAGATCGGTCCTGGGTGTTCATTTGAAGGAGTGATCTTGAAGCTGAAACTCCAGACTTTGGCCACCTGATGTGAAGAGTTGACTCATTTGAAAAGACCCTGATGTTGGGGAAGTTTGAAGGCAGGAGGAGAAGGGGATGACAGAGGATGAGATGGTTAGATGGCATCACCAACTCAATGGACATGAGTTTGGGTAAACTCTGGGAGTTGGTGATGGACAGGGTGGCCTAGTGTGCTGTGGTTCATGGGGTCACAAAGAATCAGATATGATTGAGCGACTGAACTGAACTGATGGTTCTACAAGAACTTATAACTACTTTATCTCCCTATTCATTCTACATTTCCTTCATATTCAGTGAGCATTTTTGGCTTGTTTTGTTCCTTGTGTGTTAGACTAATCCATCACTGTATCTCTGCAGGGTGCAAGCCTCTATCAGTTCTGCCTCTGTTGTAATTTTACTTTGTTAATCACATGGCAGGGTTTTCTTGGTGGCTCAGTGGTTAAGAATCTGCCTGCAATGCAGGAGATGAGGCACAGGTTTTATCTTGGGTCAGAAAGATCCCCTGGAAAAGGAAATTGCAACCCATTCCAGTATTCTTGCCTCAGAAATCCCATGGAGAGAGGAGCCTGGTGAGCTACAGTCCATGTGGTTGCAAAAGAGTCAGACATGACTTAGCAACTAAATAACAATGTCAACAACAAATCACAGGGCAGGGCAGTACCAAGATGGGCCCAGGTTATCACCTGAGTGGGTTCTATAATATAAAAATCATTCTGTCCCCATAACTCCTTCAGGACTTAGGTCAACTATAATACATGTTATGTGAATATTCTTTTTATTTGCTTTCAAAATGGAATTGCTATAATACCCACATTCAATAATTTTAAATATCTAAAAGACCTAATTTTCTTGAAATTCTATTTGAGATATAATCTAAATTCCTTATGCTGCAACTTATGTTCACTTCTTCTAGGCAGTTTCAGAAGAATTAGGGAATACAGTATAACATTCTCTGTATAATGGTCTGTCATATTCTTAAGAGATAATTCTACCTTATCTCTTGGTTTCCCAGTCTTTGGGCTAAATAATTACAGTCCCTTTAACCTTCTTTTAGAGGTCGTATTCTTAATCCTTTAATCATTTAGGAACTCTCTTTTAATCCTCTGTAAATTCCCTTTTAAGTTACAGAGGCACAACTAAATGTGGTACCCATGAAAGGTTTTTAAGCATGCTGAGTTGCTGAATATAATGGGAGATTTATCTCATAGTATCAACACATTCTTCTTCTCACCATGAATCCCAGTACTGCACTGTTTTTATAACTAAGGAATGACATTGTGCACTCATGTTCATCTTGTTAGTTCATCTTGTTACCCACTGCTAATGAATAGTTCCCATTGGGATTATGAACCAGAGAACCAAAGATGTCACTTTATAGAATCAAATGTGAATTACACATTCACAATAAAAGAATAATCATGCAAATCCAGTGACCTTCCTCAATAATGAAATGACTATCAATTATAGCTTACTCTGGATATATTATCTACCAGTGTGGGAGTTTGAGATTCATGTTATCTTCTATGACTATAATAAAGGATCTGGGCAGCCTAATGTGGAGCAGAAAGAGATGGGTGGATTAATTTTAAATTAAGCAATATGCTTCTAACATATGCCTGAAAGTAGTCCTGTGCTACTCAAACACTCAAACTACAAATCACATTTTTAAGATAACAGTTTTATAATATTTTTACCACCAAAAGGAGAAACATGTATGGAACCTTCTTATGAATTCTCTCAAATGCTTCCTACACAGAGGTTCCAAAATGCCAGTCAGGACAGAGTCAAGAGGCTACACAAAAATTACCTAAAAAGACCTTTTTTTGTTCATTTTAAAATTTTACTTCTTGAAAAAATCATAGTATCTCAAGAAGTTTAGGAAATATACGAGGTGTAATGCAGCCTTCCCCCAGCCTCACACAAACTTAATATCTAGCATCACTATAGTATGGGCTTCTAAGGGGGCACAGTGGTAAAGAATCCACATACCAATGCAGGAGACACAGTTTCAATCCCTGGGTCAGGAAATCTCCTACAGTGGGATATGGCCACCCACTGCAATATTTTTGTTTGGTAAATTTCACAGACAGAGGAACCTGGCAGGTGACAGTCTATGGGGTCCAAAGGAGTTGGATATGACTGAATGACTGAGCATGCAGGGACACATCACTAGAGGATATCAAAACCAGGAAATTGAATTGATACACTCCAGGCAGCTTAATCTGATTTAACCTGTTATACATGCCTTAGTGTGCATAAGGCATGTGTGCGTGTGCGCACACACACACACACAACTTTTGCAATTTTTTCATCTGTGTAGCTTCTTATAATCTTTACCACAATCAAGATACTTAACTGCACCCAGGAAAAGACCTATTCATTCTACTCCTTCACAACCACATTCTCTTCTCCTACTGTCGGTCTCTAAACTTCAGCAATTAATATTTAGCAAACAGTATTTGCTAAAATTATTAGTATTTAGCAAATGCTTATCTATCCTCCATATCTTAAATATTCTACTTTATATATTATATAAATTAAATCATAAAGTATGCATACTTTTAAAAATAGGATTTCAGTGCCTCAGAACCAAGAGATTTTTATTCAGTAGACCTGAAATCAAAGCATGGAATTCACATTTTTTAAAGTCATTAAGGCTTTTAGCAATCCACATAGTATAGATACCTCTTGGATAACTGGCAAATGACAGAATTAAGGGTCTAATGAGTAAGACTCATTCATAATATTTTGGGTAGTTATATAACATTAAGTATCCAGAGAATATGATGCAGATATCACTTCACAAGCTGCTGGGGAAATTCTCAAATATTGGATTTTTATATGCAATATAATAAAATCATAATTTAATTAATAATTTACTCTAACACACTATATGAATAAAATAATTTAAAAATTTTAGCCAATTCATTTGAAATTGTTTGTTGGGAGCTACTAATGTGAAATACTAAAGTTCAATCCTTACATATCCTTGAAGTTAATGGAAAACCTTTATAAATCAACTCTCAAAACTTATAACAAAACAGAGATACATAAATATTAACATATAGCTAAAGGTAAAATACTTGCAGATGACATAATTGTCTATATAGAAAATTCAAAAACTCCTGCAAATAACTCAATTAAGTTAATCAAAGTGCAGAATATAACAACAATTTTATTTATAACATATATAAACAAAAGTTGAATATACACTACTACTCACTTAATTCAAAAACAAGAAAATACACAAAAATCTAACAAAACATGTATAGAAATACTATATACTGAAAATTACAAAATAGTATTGATGGAAGTAAAAGATGACCTAAGTAAATGGAAAGATATATTGTCAATTGAAACTCTCTAAAGAGCAGAATACATCATGAGAAACTCTGGGCTGGAAGAAGCACAAGCTGGAATCAAGATTGCCGGGAGAAATATCAATAACCTCAGATATGCAGATGACACCACCCTTATGGCAGAAAGTGAAGAGGAACCAAAAAGCCTCTTGTTGAAAGTGAAAGTGGAGAGTGAAAAAGTTGGCTTAAAGCTCAACATTCAGAAAACTAACATCATGGCATCTGGTCCTATCATTTCATGGGAAATAGATGGGGAAACAGTGGAAACAGTGTCAGACTTTATTTTTGGGGGCTCCAAAATCACTGCAGATGGTGACTGCAGCTATGAAAGTAAAAGACGCTTACTCCTTGGAAGGAAAGTTATGACCAACTTAGACAGCATATTCAAAAGCAGAGACATTACTTTGCCAACCAAGATCCAACTAGTCAAGGCTATGTTTTTTCCAGTGGTCATGTATGGATGTGAGAGTTGGACTGTGAAGAAAGCTGAGTGCCGAAGAATTGATGCTGTTGAACTGTGGTGTTGGAGAAGATTCTTGAAAGTCCCTTGGACTGCAAGAAGATCCAACTAGTCCATTCTAAAGGAGATCAGTCCTGTGTGTTCATTGGAAGGAATGATGCTAAAGCTGAAACTCCAGTACTTTGGCCCCCTCATGAGAACAGTTGACTCATTGGAAAAGACCCTGATGCTGGGAGGGATTGGGGGCAGGAGGGGAAGGGGACGACAGAGGATGAGATGGCTGGATGGCATCGCTGACTCGATGGATGTGACTTTGAGTGAACTCTGGGAGTTGGTGATGGACAGGGAGGCCTGACGTGCTGCAATTCATGGGGTCGCAAAGAGTCGGACACTACTGAGTGACTGAACTGAACTGAAAGAGTAAAGACATTAATTCTACCCCCATCATTATTCAAGCAATATTATGTAAACATTGATAAGATTATTCTAAAAGTAATCATGAAAAGGAAAGGAACTAAAATTATTAAAACAAAATTTAAAAAAAGAAAAAGTGGGAGGAATCACTATAATTTTAAGATTTATACACAGTGGAGTAATCAAGAATGTGTGGTACAGGTGGATGAATAGACACACAGATCTATGGGAAAAAATAAATAAGCCATAAGTGTATACACACCAAGTATGGCCAACTGATTTTTTACTATGGAACAAAAGCAGGTCAAAGGAAGAAGTCTTGTCTTTCAACAAATTATGCTGAAACAATTGGCTACTCATATTCAGAAAGGAGGAAAAAAAAAAAATAAAAACACTAAGAGAGAGTGGGAACATATGGAAGAAAGAATAGAAAAGAAAAAAAGATCTTCAACCTAACCCTTACACATTTGCAAAAATAGACTCAAAATGAATTGCAGACATAAATGTAAAACTTAAATATACAAAAATGCAATGAAAAATAGACTAGAAACACTTAGAGACCAGGGTTTGGTGAAAACGTCTTAGTCACAACAGTCTATAACCAAATATACAATCCAAAAAAAAAAAAAGATAAATTGGATTTCATTTAAAATATAATTTTCCCCAATGAAAGATTCTACTAAAAGAATGAAAATCAAATATACATATTGGAAGAAAATATATTCAAATCACATGGTAAAAGACTTGAAGTTAGAATATACAAACGATTCTCAAAATAGATTTAAAAAATCAAACAATTCTATTAGATTTTATTGGTAGAAACAATATTGAAAATACTAATAAAAAATTTGTAATCTTGCATTTCCCAAGAGCAACAGAGTATTCTTGCCTAGAATGTGGTTTCCAATATTTAATTAATTGAAAATAAAGTTGATAAATCATATATTAATACTTGAATGGACAAAAAATGAATTTGTAGAGAGGAAAGCCAGAAACATAATAAATCAAGATACTACATTAATAAGAAACTAAAATTTATTATGTTTAACATATGATACAAATATTGAAATTTTGATAATAAATTTCTCATATATCACTATTTTGCTACATTTTAAAAATAATATGATTTTAGAGAAAAATGAAGAAATATATAGGTAAAATATGATGGAAGTTAAAAAGAGAGAGAGATTATAATCTACTGAATGTATCAGGGAAGGGTTGTTGAAGCAGGAGAAATTGGGAATGTGCTAAAGAAGGTAGACTTGATATTAAAAGAATGAAAGCAAAGCTATAAACATAAGAAAAGATTGTGGGCAGGATTATAGGACTCATGAAAGTAAAATCAGAAAGGTGATTTGGTGTCTAATTGTCGAGTGCCTGAAAAACAAGTCAATTTTTTTTAGTCTTATTCTGCAGACAATGGGGGTTCAGTAGAGGTTTCCTACAATAACTGTTTATAAGATCAATTTTAGAAAAGATTCATATAGTAACTGTGTGCATAAAGAATTGGAGAACATAGACATTAATAATAGCTCAACAGAAAGCAAATTTGACCATTCAGAAATAAAAAATGAAGATTTAAACTAGGATATTGGATGTAATAATAAATCGACAATAAATGAAACAGTAAGAGCTATGCAGATTAGCTAGGGAGTAGGAAAAAAATCTCTGATAATAGCAGATCTCTGTCCAGATAAGAACTGCCAAAATTCAGGACTGAAAAGCAAAACATTGTTATAATAGAAGAATGAAAGGACCCACTGTATATCACTGAGAACTCTGTTCAATGTTATGTGGCACCCTTATTAGGAGAGGAATTTAGGGGAAATTTGGTACCTTTATATGTATGGCTGAGTAACTGTGCTGTGCATCTGAAAACATCACATTTGTTAATTGGCTATACTACAATATAAAATAAAAAGTTGATTTCAAAAAGATCAGTGTATAGTGATAAAATGGAAACAGTAAATATGGACTGATCTTTCAAAAAATTTTATGGTTAAAAGAGAATGAACAGTTGAAGAGTTGACTAAAAGATTTTATCAGGATAGGACAGACAAGTTGGAAAAGTAAACCAGAAAGCTTTGGTGGAGATTGGCTACCCACTCCAGTATTCTGGCCTGAAGAATCCCATGGACTGTATAGTTCACAGGTGAAAGAGTTGGACACAACTTTCATTTTTCACTTTCAGTGAAAATGGAGAGAATGAAATGCCAAGAAGTGATGTACAAAAGCAAAACTTTCAAGAAAGGAGCTAGTTTTGAAAACCCAGCAAAGTGACTTGTCTTGGGTAGAATAAATGACAAATATTCTACTGAGATGACAGAAAAGGTTATCAAGATCCCATAAATTTTGTGAGAAAGAATGATAAGTGAACTCCTACCAGACTGTGTCAATATTATCAAATAAATGGGGAATTAATTTGACAAAATTGCAGGTGTCAGGTCAAGAGCTCAATGAAGTCAGAAAAGGTTTAAATAAAATCAATTTGTGTGTGTGTGTGGCGGGGGGTGGGGGGTGGGGGGGAGTGGGTGCTGAGGAAACTGTAGAGTAGATTTCCATTAAAGTTTCTCCCCACTAGGTCCTGAATTAAAGTGTAATCTGCTCAAGATAAAATACCATATACTGTAATCTGTTCCATAATATTGAAAGCCTAACATACTGCAAAAAAAATATGATACAGCCAATATATAATAGCTAAAGTGGAATTATATTTCTATTTTTCTATCCCAACTCTTAAATACAATTCTAAAGTGCAAGTCACACTGAAAAATATACAGTTACAATACTAAACTTTGCATTATACTTGAACCCATTCATGCAATACTGACACTTTTCATTAAATCTACCATTTAAAGATCTCATGAGACAGTGTCATCCTTGCTTAATTTCTGAGGGATCAGTGAAACTTTTTATCCTATGAAAGTTTTCTTCATCTCAGTGTTCTGAGAAGTTCTTTTGGTGAGAGTAGAAGCAAATTATTTCTAAGAGTTTTCCCACGTATACTGAATTTGATTTCATATTGATTTCCCTATAGATCATCTGTAATTTAATATAAATGGATTTGCTTGAGCTAAATTATAGCTTCCAAATGAGTGTGCTATAGGAAAATGCATTTGTATATTGCTTCATTTTGCCTCAACCTCACAAGTAAATCTTCTTACTTTGTATTCTTGGCATCTCCCAATCAGAGAACAAGCCATAAAAGTATGTCGTCTTAGTTGTATTGCTTTGTCGTTTTTCTCAGATATACCCACAGCTGCATTTCAGTTTGATTTCATTTGGGAAAAGGTAAAAATGCCAAAGAAAGACAAGCTGAAACAAAAGAACAAGCAGATAAGTTGAGAAACTTAGTCAAATGAGTCATTTCCCATTCTTACGTAGTCTTAACTATAAGAATTTTGTCCATTTGTCTTAACTGTAAGAATGCCATCAGTCAGATACATGTCTTTTATTCAACACATTTTGTAGACTAAGAAAAGCAAACATAAAATTATGTTAAGAAGAGCAAAATCAGTAATAGAGCCTACTAAAAGTTTATTGCGATGTCTAGATATCTTAATCTTCCTGATACATCCTCCTAAGAGAAGATTGTTAGATATATTCCATGGTGAACTTCCATATGTATAAAAAAATATTTTCTTGTTCTAACATTAACCAAATAAATAATAAATCTGATAATGCTGTTCAGTTCAATTCAGTTGTTCAGTCATGTCTGACTCTTTGCAAACCACTGCAGCAGACCAGGCTTCCCTGTCCATCACCAACTCCCAGAGTTTACTCAAACTCATGTCCATTGAGTTGCTGATGCCATCCAACCATCTCGACCTCTGTTGTCCCCTTCTCCTCCCATGTTAATAATTTCCAACATCAGAGACTTTTTCAATGAGTCAGTTTTTCACATAAGATGGCCAAAGTATTGGAGTTTCAGTTTCAGCATCTGTTCTTCCAATTCAGGACTGATTTCCTTTAGGGTGGACTGGTTGGATCTCCTTGCAGTCCAAGGGACTCTCAAGAGTCTTTCAATGGCACACTTCAAAAGCATCAATTCTTTGGTGCTCAGATTTCATTACAGTAGAACTCACATCCATACATGACCACTGGAAAAACCATAGCCTTGACTAGACGGACCTTTGTTGGCAAAGTAATGTCTCTGCTTTTTAATATGCTGTCTAGCTTGGTCATAACTTTTCTTCCAAAGAGCAAGTATCTTTTAAGTTCATGGCTGAAATCAAGATCTGTAGTGATTTTGAGGCCAAAAAAAAAATAAAGTCTGTCACTGTTTCCATTGTTTCCCCATCTATTTGCCATGAAGTAATAGGACCGGATGCCATGATTTTAGTTTTCTGAATGTTGAGTTTTAAGCCAACATTTTCACTCTCCTCTTTCACATTCATCAAGAGACTCTTTATTTCTTCTTCACTTTCTGCCCTAAGTATGGGGTCATCTGCATATCTGAAGTTATTGATAATGCTCCCACCAATCTTTATTCCAGCCTGTGCTTCATCCACTCTAGCATTTCTCAGGATGCACTTTGCATATAAGTTAAATAAACAGGGTGACAATATATAGCCTTGATGTACTCCTTTTCCTATTTGGAACCAGTCTGTTGTTCCATGTCCAGTTCTGACTGTTGCTTCTTAACATGCATACACGTTTCTCAGGAGGCAGGTCAGGTGGTCTTTTATTCCCATCTCTTGAAGAATTTTCCAGTTTATTGTGAGCAACATAGTCAAAGGCTTTGGTGCAATCAATAATGCAGAAGTAGATGTTTTCTGGAACTCTCTTGTTTTTTTGACAGATGTTGGCAATTTCATCTCTGGTTCCTCTGCCTTTTCTAAAACCAGCTTGAACATCTGCAAGTTCACAGTTCATGTACTGTTGAAGACTGGCTTGGAATTTTGAGCATTACTGTGCTAGTGTGTGAGATGTGCAATTGTGTGGTAGTTTGAACGTTCTTTGGCATTGTCTTTCTTTGGGATTGGAATGAAAACTGACCTTTTCGAATCCTGTGGCCACCACTGAATATTCCAAATTTGCTGGCATATTGAGTACATCACTTTCACAGCATCATCATTTAGGACTTGAAATAGCTCAACAGGAATTCCATCACCTCCACTAGCTTTGTTCATAGTGATGCTTCTTAAGGCCCACTTGACTTCACATTCCAGGATGTCTGGCTTTAGGTGAGTGATCACACAATCGTGGTTATCTGGGTCATAAAGATCTTTTTTGTATAGTTTTCCTGTGTATTCTTTCCACCTCTTCTTAATACCTTCTGCTTCTGTTAGGTCCATATTATTTCTGTCCTTTATTGTGCCCATCTTTGGTGGGTCAGAGGGTAAAGCGTCTGCCTGCAGTGCGTGAGACCAAGGTTCGATCCCTGGGTTGGGAAGATCCCCTGGAGAAGGAAATGGCAACCCACTCCAGTATTCTTGCCTGGAGAATCTCATGGATAGAGGAGCCTGGCGGGCTACAGTCTATGGGGTTGCAAAGAGTTGGACATGACTGAGTGACTTCACTTCACTTTTGCATGAAATATCTAATGCATGGTATCTCTAATTTTCTTGAAGAGATCTCTAGTCTTTCTCATTCTATTGTTTTCCTCTATTTCTTTGTATTGAACACTAAGGAAGCCTTCTGTATCTCTGCTTGCCGTTCTTGGAACTCTGCATTCAAATGGATATATCTTTCCTTTTCTCTTTGCCTTTGGCTTCTCTTTTCACAACTATTTGTAAGGCCTCCTCAGACAACCATTTTGCCTATTTGCATTTCTTTTTCTTGTGCATGGCCTTGATCACTGCCTTCTGTACAGTGTCACAAACCTCTGTCCATAGTTCTTCAGGCACTCTGTCTATCAGATCTAATCTCTTGAATCCATTTGTCACTTCCACTGTGTAATCGTTAGGGATTTGATTTAAGTCATACCTGAATGGTCTAGTGGTTTTCCCTACTTTCTTCAATTAAGTCTGAATTTGGCAATAAGGAGTTCATGATCTGAGCCACCATCAACTCCTGGCCTTGTTTTTGATGACTGTATAGAGCTTCTTCATCTTTGGCTGCAAAGAATATAATCAATCTCATTTCGTTAATGACCTTCTGTTTATGTTCCATGTGTAGAGTCTTCTCTTTTGTTGTTGGAAGATGGTGTTTGCTATGACCAATGCATTCTCTTGGAAAGACTCTAGCAGCCTTTGCCCTGCTTCATTCTTCACTCCAAGGCCAAATTTTCCTGTTACTCCATGTATTTCTTGACTTCCTGATTTTGCATTCCAGTCCCATATAATTAAAAGGACATCTTTTTGTGTGTTAGTTCTAAAAGGTTTTGTAGGTCTTTGTAGAAACGTTCAACTTAGCTTCTTCAGCATTACTGGTTGGGGCATAGACTTGGATTACTGTGGTATTGAATGGTTCGCCCTGGAAACAAACAGAGATCATTCTGTCATTTTTGAGATTGCATCCAAGTACTGCATTTCAGACTCTTTTGTTGACCATTATGGCTGATCCATTTCTTCCTAGAGATTCTTGCCCACAGTAGTGGATATAATGGTCATGTGAGGTAAATGCACCCATTCCAGCCCATTTTAGTTTGCTGATTCCTAAAATGTCAGTGTTCACTCTTGCCATCTTCTATTTGACCACTTCCAATTTGCCTTGATTTCTGGACCTAACATTCCAGATTCCTATGCAATATTCCTCTTTACAGCATCACACTTTATTTCTATCACCCATGCACAAATGCGTGTTGTTTTTGCTCTGGCTCCATCTCTTCATTTTTTCTGGAGTTATTTCTCCACTGATCTCCAGTAGCGTATTGGGCACTTACTGACCTGGGGAGTTCATCTTTCATTGTCCTATCTTTTTGCTTTTTATTACCGTTCATGGGGTTCTCAGGGAAAGAATCCTGAATTGCTTTGCCATTCCCTTCTCCAGTGGGCCACATTTTGTCAGAAGTCTCCACCATGACCCATCCATCTATAAAGCATGGCTCATAGTTTCACTGTTAGAGAAGGCGGTCATCCATGAGAGCAGATTGGTTAGTTTTCTGTCTTCTTAGGAGACACTCAAGCACAGTTCTGTCTCAGTCTCCATGGTAATTGTAGTATTTGGTTGTTTTTACAATAGCCACATTAGACTCAGTTTACAATACCTATTAATTTTTACACATATAATCATGAAAATTTTCTGTAAATTACCTTTCTTATAATTCTTTTTAAGTTTTAGTGTTAGTGTTATAGTGGCCTCATAAATGCAATGGGAATATTTCTTCATTTTATGTTCTTTGGATGAATTTTTATAACATTGGCATTATTTCATAACTTTAATGTAATTCACTAGTGGGTCCATCCAGGCCTGAAGATACTCACTTTCTTTGTGAGTACTTAAGTAAAAAAAATGATTGCTTAAATGATTACAAGACAGTTTTGATCTTCTGAAAATTTTCACTGTTATCAAATTTAGTTCTATATTTTATAATATTTTGATAGTAAACTTAAAGATTAACATCTGTTACTTAAATTTTAGTGTTGCTATTCCTATTATCTTCTCCTTTTTCAATAACTCAATGTTTCATTTAGCTTCTTTCTTACCAGATTCTATACTTTCCATATGAAAAATTGTAGAGTTTATGTTATACACTTACAGATAATATTATTTTCCTCAGATAAATTTTCCTTTTTTAATTGGCTAGTCTTAAGGCCCTAAACGGAGAAGGCAATGGCACCCCACTCCAGTACTCTTGCCTGGAAAATCTCATGGACGGATAAGCCTGGTAGGCTGCAGTCCATGGGGTCTCTAAGAGTCGGGCATTACTGAGCAACTTCACTTTCACTTTTCACTTTCATGCACTGGAGAAGGAAATGGTAACCCACTCCAGTGTTCTTGCCTGGAGAATCCCAGGGATGAGCGAGCCTGGCAGGCTGCCGTCTATGGGGTCACACAGAGTCAGACACGACTGAAGCAACTTAGCAGTAGCAAGCCCATAGAAATACCAAATCTATTAATACTGTTTGCATTCAATAATTTAAAGAATTCATGTTTGGGCTACAATTCATGTAAGTTTATGCATTTTGTATCTTCCCTCCATCTCAAGATGTTGGCCTTTGGAATCTGAACACCAAGCCTAAGTGAATACAGAAACCTCTTTCTGGCAGATTGCAATCTTTAACATTTGATCCTTCAGCTCACTGAGAAGGTTGAAAGTACTATTCAACTTGGTAAAACCACTTTCAAAATCATCAGAACCTTAGGAGGAAAAAAAGCAGCATTTTTCAGACTCATTACTCTGGATTTTTCATTCCTTATAATTAGTTCCATAATTACTCCCTTGTTGATGATACATTCAAACTAAAGTTGTTTTTTTTTTTTTTTTTAGATTTGTTTTTCTTCTAATTGTCAATAAAATTTTGTTCTGAAATATCCTATGAGTCCTATTCCAGAAATGATCTCTTTATTCTTATGTATAGTGTGTGAAAGAAGCCTAAACATGGAAGACAAAGAAGAAAACAAACAGGAAGAAAAAAGCTAGTAGAAACAGAGATAAAACAGGATAACATTAAATAAATTATAAATACAACCACAGCGATGAGGAACACTTGCATCCATGGGGGAGGAAAAAAAAAAAAAAACTTACTGTAAAACCATAAACACTTAGAAAACATAAAACTGTTCCTGAGAAGTAAAAAAATAAAATAGCAGTAACAAAATAATTAAAGACAGGTTGATAAAATCTCTCAATATTTGAATAGGCAAAAATGGAAAAAAGAGAAAACAGAATTAAAAATTTTAAAAATACATCATATCTAACCAAACAAAGTTTCCTATAGAACAGAACAGAGTAATACGTGGCATTACTTAGAACTAAGTGTAAAACAATATAAATTTTCCATAATTAACCAACAGAAAGAAAAGGTTTATTGAATTGAGTACTCAGAGCAATAATTTTCAAAAAGGACCTTTAAATGTGATAACACCCTGCAATTAGGGAAAAATTATAAATGTACTCTGAAATAAAGTAAAAAGATTAAGTATAAGAAGGTATCGGGTTCAAATTCAGGCAAAGTACAAATGAAAATTTCAAGAAGATAAATAAATATATTTTCTTGAAACCAGTTGTTGAGTAGGCTTTATATGGAGCAGGAAGACAAAGATTTAGGAAAACAATATTTTCAAGAAAGCAGGTAGAACAGATAGGCACCTCACTAAAAATTACAAATAATTAAAATTCATAGAGATCTATGTCAATTACTTATGATTAAAATCACAGATCCTAAATCCACAAAAATACATAATCTCTATTAAAAGGTTTTCCATGCTATTTAACACAAAGTACTGCAGATGGAAGGTACCAGTGGGGGAAGACACACAATTTTAGAGCTAGAATGAGAAACAGGAGAAAGTAAAATCATTGAAACCAAGCATGAGCAGAATTTCAAACAGAAAGGTGGGGTAAATACTGATTCTCAGTGTCCAAGGTGAGAGTGTCAATAGTAATGGAAGGCTACAAGCAGTATGAAGATAGAAGTCCCTAGGGGGTAAAAAGTCAGAAAAACAGATATTCAATAGACTAAAAATGGCAGGGAATTAAGGGAGAGATATTATAAATCCTGTAAAGAAAATATAGTTTCATTTATGTATACAAATTGTCTAAAAATTACTCTAGAAAAATAATTATTGAGCAGAGAGTGGCATCTCCACAGTGCTAGACCCACAAGCAGTTGAGAGGAGCTACCCCACGTCCAAGGTCAGGGGTTGCAGTGGAGAGGAGATACCCCATGTCCAAGGTAGGGAGCAGTGGCTGTGCTTTGCTGGAGTAGCCATAAAGAGATACGCCATATCCAAGGTAAGAGAAAAGTTAATAAGACAGTAGGTGCTGAGAGAGGGCATCAGAGGGCAGACATTGTACAGGAGACAGGGAGCAAGACAATCCCCAAGAAAAAGAAATGGGAAAAGGCAAAATGGCTGTCTGAGGAGGGCTTACAGATAGCTGTGAAAAGAAGACAAGTAAAAAGCAAAGGATAAAAGGAAAGAAATACCCATTTGAATGAAGAATTCCAAAGAATAGCAAGGAGAGATAAGAAAGCCTTCTCACTGATTAGTGCAAAGAAATAAAGGAAAACACTAGAATGGAAAAGATTAGAGATCTTTTCAAGAAAATCAGAGATACCAAGGGAATATTTCATGCAAAGATGGGCTCAGTAAAGGACAGAAATAATATGGACCTAACAGAAGCATAAGATATTAAGAAGAGGTGGCAAGAATACACAGAAAAACTATACAAAAACATCTTCATGACCCAGATAATCATAATGGTGTGATCACTCACCTAGAGCCAGACATCCTAGAATGTGAAGTCAAGTGGGCCTTAGAAAGCATCACTACGAACAAAGCTAGTGGAGGTGATGGAATTTCAGTTGAGCTATTTCAAATCCTAACAGATGATGCTGTGAAAGTGCTGCACTCAATATGCCAGCAAATTTGGAAAACTCAACAGTGGCCACAGGACTGGAAAGGATCAGTTTTCATTCCAATCCCAAAGAAAGGCAATGCCAAAGAAGGCTCAAACTACAGCACAATTGCACTCATCTCACATGCTAGCAAAGTAATGCTCAAAATTCTCCAAGCCAGGCTTCAGCAATACATGAACCATGAACTTGCAGATGTTCAAGCTGGTTTTAGAAAAGACAGAGGAACCAGAGATCAAATTGCCAAAATCTGCTGGATCATTGAAAAAGCAAGAGAGTTCCAGAAAAGCATCTATTTCTGCTTTATTGACTATGCCAAAGCCTTTGACTGTGTGGATCACAACAAACTGTGGAAAATTCTGAAAGAGATGAGGATACCAGACCACCTGACCTGCCTCTTGAGAAATCTGTATGCAGGTCAGGAAACAACAATTAGAACTGGACATGGAACAACAGACTGGTTCCAAAGAGAAAAAGAAGTATGTCAAGGCTGTATATTGTCACCCTGCTTATTTAACTTATATGCAGAGTATATAATGAGAAATGCTGGAGTGGATGAAGCACAACCTGGAATCAAGATTGCCTGGAGAAACGTCAATAACCTCAGATATGCAAATGACACCACCCTTATGGCAGAAAGTGAAGAAGAACTAAAGAGCCTCTTGATGAAAGTGAAAGAGGAAAGTGAAAAAGTTGGCTTAAAGCTCAACATACAGAAAACTAAGATCATGGCATCCGGTCCCATCACTTCATGGCAAGTAGATGGGGAAACAGGAACAATGGCTAACTTTATTTTTGGGGCTCCAAAATCACTGCAGATGCTGATTGCAGCCATGAAATTAAAAGACGCTTACTCCTTGGAAGGAAAGTTTTGACCAACCTAGACAGCATAATAAAAAACAGAGATATTACTTTGTCAACAAAGGTCTGTCTAGTCAAGGCTACGTTTTTTTACAGTGGACAGGTATGGATGTGAGAGTTGGACTATAAAGAAAGCTGAGCACTGAAGAATTGATTGTTTTGAACTGTGGTATTAGAGAAGACTCTTGAGAGTCCCTTGGACTCCAAAGAGATCCAACCAGTCCATCCTAAAGGATATCAGTCCTGGGTGTTCATTTGAAAGACTGATGTTGAAGCTGAAACTCCAATACTTTAGCCACCTGATGCAAAGAGCCACTCATTTGAAAGATCCTGATGATTGGAAAGATTGAGGGAGGGAGGAAAAGGGGACTACAGAGGATGAGATGATTGGATGGTATCACCGACTCAATGGATATGAGTTTGGCTAAACTCTGGGAGTTGGTGATTGACAGGGAAGCCTGACATCCTGCAGTCCATGGGGTCACAAAGAGTCAGACACGACTGAGCAACTGAACTGAACTGAACCATTATAAATGATTTTCTATCAAAACCTTTGAAACACTGTTATGTACAACACTGGAATACCTAATTAAAGTTTTCATGACATCCCCAAATTACTAAATTCCTAATAGGAACAAGTTGCTAAAGAAAAGAATGATAACGTCAGAAACAACTGAGAAGCTTTTGTAAGGAATGTTGTGTTCTAAAGGAAAAACCTATGAGTTTGTAAGCAATGGAAGTACTTTTCATATATTCACTCAACTGAAAGGGCATATTTAATGACTAGCTTTAGAGATGATATTAAACAGTGAGATTTATCTTTGAGACATCTGCAGTAAGTGTAATAATAAAATAACTAGATGTAATCATATTATATACTATAGTTAGGCAAACCATTCGATATCACAGTAATCCAAGTCTATGCCCCAACCAGTAACACTGAAGAAGCTGAAATTGAATGGTTCTATGAAGACCTACAAGACCTTTTAGAACTAACACCCAAAAAAGATGTCCTTTTCATTATAGGGAACTGGAATGCAAAAGTAGGAAGTCAAGAAACACCTGGAGTGACATGCAAATTTGGCCTTGGAATACAGAATGAAGCAGGGCAAAGACTAATAGAGTTTTGCCAAGAAAATGCACTGGTCATAGCAAACACCCTCCTCCAACAACAAAAGAGAAGGCTCTATACATGGACATCACCAGATAGTCAACACCGAAATCAGATTGATTATATTCTTTGCAGCCAAAGATGGAGAAGCTCTATATAGTCTGCAAAAACAAGACCAGGAGCTGACTGTGGCTCAGATCATGAACTCCTTATTGCCAAATTCAGACTTAAATTGAAGAAAGTAGGGAAAACCACTAGCCCATTCAGGTATAACCTAAATCAAATTCCTTATGATTATACAGTGGAAGTAAGAAATAGACTTAAGGGACTAGATCTGATAGATAGAGTGCCTAATGAACTATGGAATGAGGTTCGTGACATTCTACAGAGACAGGGATCAAGACCATCCCCATGGAAAAGAAATGCAAAAAAGCAAAATGGCTCTCTGAGGAGGCCTTACAAATAGCTGTGAAAAGAAGAGAAGTGAAAAGCAAAGCAGAAAAGGAAAGATATAAGCATCTGAATGCAGAGTTCCAAAGAATAGCAAGAAGAGATAAGAAAGCCTTCTTCAGCGATCAATGCAAAAAAATAGAGGAAAACAACAGAATGGGAAAGACTAGAGATCTCTTCAAGAAAATTAGAGATACCAAGGGAACATTTCATGCAAAGATGAGCTCGATAAAGGACATAAATGATATGGACCTAACAGAAGCAGAAGATATTAAGAAGAGATGGCAAGAATACACAGAAGAACTGTACAAAAAAGATCTCATGACCCATATAATCACAATAGTGTGATAACTGACCTAGAGCCAGACATCCTGGAATGTGAAGTCAAGTGGGCCTTGAAAGCATCACTATAAACAAAGCTTGGAGGTGATGCAATTCCAGTTGAGCTATTTCAAATCCTGAAAGATGATGCTGTGAAAGTGCTGCACTCAATATGCCAGCAAATTTGGAAAACTCAGCAGTGACCACAGGACTGGAAAAGGTCAGTTTTCATTCCAATCCCAAAGAAAGGCAATGCCAAAGAATGCTCAAACTACTGCATAATTGCACTCATCTCACACTCTAGTAAAGTAATGCTCAAAATTCTCCAAGCCAGGCTTCAGCAATATGTGAACTTCCTGATGTTCAAGCTGGTTTTAGAAAAGGCAGAGGAACCAGAGATCAAATTGCCAACATCCGCTGGATCATGGAAAATGCAAGAGAGTTCCAGAAAAACATCTGTTTCTGCTTTATTGACTATGCCAAAGCCTTTGACTGTGTGGATCACAATAAACTGTGGAAAATTCTGAAAGAGATGGGAATACCAAACCATCTGATCTGCCTCTTGAGAAGTCTGTATGCAGGTCAGAAAGCAACAGTTAGAACTGGACATGGAACAACAGACTGGTTCCAAGTAGGAAAAGCATTACATCAAGGCTGTATATTGTCACCCTGCTTATTTAACTTATATGCAGAGTGCATCATGAGAAATGCTGGACTGGAAGAAACACAAGCTGGAATCAAGATTGCTGGGAAAAATCTCAATAACCTCAGATATGCAGATGACACCACCCTTATGGCAGAAAGTGAAGAGGAACTAAAAAGCCTCTTGATGAAAGTGAAAGTGGAGAATGAAAAGTGGCTTAAAGCTCAACATTCAGAAAACTAAGATCATGGCATCTGGTCCCATCACTTCATGGGAAATAGATGGGGAAACAGTGGAAACAGTGTCAGACTTTATTTTTTGGGACTCCAAAATCACTACAGATGGTGACTGCAGCCATGAAATTAAAAGAAACTTACTCCTTGGAAGGAAATTTATGACCAACCTAGATAGCATATTCAAAAGTAGAGACATTACTTTGCCAACAAAGGTTCGTCTAGTCAAGGCTATGGTTTTTCCTGTGGTCATGTATGGATGTGAGAGTTGGACTGTGAAGAAGGCTGAGTGCCAAAGTATTGATGCTTTTGAACTGTGGTTTTGGAGAAGACTCTTGAGAGTCCCTTGGACTGCAAGGAGATCCACCCAGTCCACTCTGAAGGAGATCAGCCCTGGGATCTTTGGAAGGAATGATGCTAAAGCTGAAACTCCAGTATTTTGGCTACCTCATGCGAAGAGTTGACTCATTGGAAAAGACTCTGATGCTGGGAGGGATTGGGGGCGGGAAGAGGAGGGGACAACGGAAGATGAGGTGGTTGGATGGCATCACTGACTCGATGGACGTGAGTCTGTGTGAACTCCGGGAGTTGGTAATGGACACGAAGGCCTGGCTTGCTTCGATTCATGGGGTCGCAAAGAGTCAGACAGGACTGAACTGAACTGAACATTAATTCATGTATTATACATGTAAATAATATACAAATATAACTTCTAGCCTATTATGACTATCACAGAAATGTTAATATTTAGGAAAGGGTTAGCTCAGAAGACCTGGCTTGATCAAGCCCACAGACTTTTGCAAGAGACCTTTATTTTCAGTACTAGTCATTGGTCGTCTGTGAATTGAGCTCCTGAAATATTCTGTTTGGTAAGAGCATTTAGTTATGACTGAAGCCTGGAATCACAGTGTACCAGTTTGTCCAGATTAGTTTATACCAGCAATGTAATATATGGTAAATACATACTTTCTCTTCAGGGGTCTGGAGCAAGAATAACTGAGGCCAGTCACTCAATTTCTGCAGGCCTAAATAAATGACTCAGAAAGAAAATAAAATACTTGGACAACCAAGCTCAAGTGCACGTCCCTCCTTGGCAACACTTAGCATATGTTGTCACATGTCATTGCAGGGGTTATGCATGCCCTAGAGGACAACACTTGGGAGAGACACCTGGGAGCTTGTACTCGGCTTCCTCTGGATTTTGCCCATGCATATCTTACCTTTATTGATTTTATTGTTATTAATTTTTTTTGCCTATAAAAAACCATCACCATTAGTGGAACTGAATAATACCAGAAAGTGATCAAGGCTGAGGATGGTTCTGGGGCACCTAAACATAGGCATCTATTAGTAGGGTGTTTCCACAGCAAAAATCTAGAATATATGTGGCTTCATCTTAGGGGCTAGGTAGTAAATATCACTTGTATCAGAGGGTGGAAGGATGGCAATACACGTTATATTGTATGGGCATACTCGGTAAATTTTCCTGTAATACTGATGGCTGATAGTTTGACTAATGCACTTATAGCTTCTAGGGCAAAGTCTTAAGATAGAATTATATAGCACAACTGGTTTCGTTTGAAGCTCTTTAAAATTATTATAAAAGATAAACTTAAGGTCAGAGTGTAAGAAGAAATAAAAATTCTCAGAAATAATTCAGAAATTAGTAAATTTGGAATAGACATCTTTCCTTTAACCTCAGATAGTGAAATTAAAGTTGGGAAATAGTTAAGCAATCAAATCTGACTAAAATTCAGCTTTTCAGAAAGGATCAAATAAAAGTATTGTGAATCTAACAATCACTGGATTGAATTGAAGAATATGATACCGATATATCTGCTTATTTTAAGATAAATGGCTCAGCGACAAGGGCTAAACACAAGTCTCCCCCATCAAAACCTCTGACGTCCAATTTAACTGAAGATAAAAAGAGAAGTGTATACAAGAAGACAAAGAAATGTCCTACAGGAAATCATAGAATTAGAGAGAATAAGATGGCGGAGGATGAGGTGGATGTGGAGTACATCTCTTTCCACGGATACATCAGGAATACACTTTTAGACACAGGAATGCATGCAGAACACCAGCAGAGAGCAGACAGGTGTACCCGACCAGTGAAAACAAATATATGCTGCTACTGCTGCTAAGTCACTTCAGTCGTGTCCGAGTCTGTGCGACCCCATAGATGGCAGCCTACCAGGCTCTGTCGTCCCTAGGATTCTCCAGGCAAGAACACTGGAGTGGGTTGCCATTTCCTTCTCCAGTGCATGAAAGTGAAAAGTGAAATCGCTCAGTCGTGTCCGACTCTTTGCGACCCCATGTACTGTAGCCTACCAGACTCCTCCGTCCATGGGATTTCCTAGGCAAGAGTACTGGAGTGGGTTGCCATTGCCTTCTCCAAAAAGAATATATAGACCCACACAAAAGATGGTAGAATGAAGGAACTAGGGGGAAAAACAGAAGTGTTAGTAGGACTGGACCAGCCCTTGGCGGGTGGGGGAACTGAAGCAAGGGTCCAATCCCCACATTGGGGAAATTATTTGAGTCAGAGGAGAAACATTTAAGGCTGAGAGTGAAACAGCTGATCTGTGGCAGCCTAAATGGAATGAGATAGATGGGGAAACAGTGTCAGACTTTATTGTTTTTTGGCTCCAAAATCACTGCAGATGGTGACTGTAGTCATGAAATTAAAAGATGCTTACTCCTTGGAAGGAAAGTTATGACCAACCTAGATAGCATATTCAAAAGCAGAGATATTACTTTGCCAACAAAGGTCCATCTAGTCAAGGCTACGGTTTTTCCCATGGTCATGTATGGATGTGAGAGTTGGACTGTGAAGAAGGCTGAGTGCCGAGAATTGATGCTTTTGAACTGTGGTGTTGGAGAAGACTCTTGAGAGTCCCTTGGACTGCAAGGAGATCCACCCAGTCCATTCTGAAGGAGATCAGCCCTGGGATTTCTTTGGAAGGACTGATGCTGAAGCTGAAACTCCAGTACTTTGGCCACCTCATGCGAAGGGTTGACTCATTGTAAAAGACTCTGATGCTGGGAGGGATTGGGGGCAGGAGGAGAAGGGGACGACAGAGGATGAGATGGCTGGATGGCATCACTGACTCGATGGACATGAGTCTGAGTGAACTCCGGGAGTTGGTGATGGACAGGGAGGCCTGGCGTGCTGTGATTCATGGGGTCGCAAAGAGTCGGACACGACTGAGCGACTGAACTGAATTGAACTGAAACGGAATGAGAATCAGACAGTCCTTGCCCCAGCCGTATCCAGACAGGGACGCAGATCCCCTGGAAGGAGCAGTGGCTGGGAGCTGTAGTTTAGGGGTTGTGGAGCAGTCCCTGGGAGAGGGCTGCTGTTGACTGCAGAGAGACAGATTGAGGGGATGTGGAGGAGGAGATTATGGTGGGAAATGCCTGTGGAGGAAAGCTGGGCAGCCATGGAAGCAAGGCGATACTGCTGAGTCATGCATAGGAGGTAGAGTCATCACCATAGCCTCTCTCCTCCCACACGCCCACATTGGCAGCTGAAAAATAGAGAGGCTGGCCCACCAAACGCCTGACACAGTGAAGCACAGTGTGGGACCCTACCCAGGGTGCTTCATTAAGTGACTGATGCACCAAACCACAGAGAAGTGCCCCAGGCAAGGAAGCACTCCAAGTGCCTGAGTGGGTGGAGCTACAGAGAAAGACTGGCCAAAGAGGCCTTCTGATCGCCAGCTACAAGAGGCTCGAAAAAAGAGTGTGACAGGGACCTAACTCCTGCGGCAGTCCATGTCCCTGCACACTTGACACTGCCAGGATCCCCACAAGCCAAGCAGCCATGCCACCTTCACACTCAACTCTCTTTGGGGCAGAGTTGCCACAGGCAAAAAAGTCTTGCACCTGTGTGCACAGGGTTGCTTTAGTAGTGTCTGACTCTTTGCAACCTTTTAGACTATGCACTGCCAGGCTTCTCTGTCAGGGAGGGGGGTTCTCCACGCAAGAATACTGAGCACATTGGCTAATACTGGTTGCAATACCCTTCTATAGCACTAATTTTCCTGCTGCCTTAGCTACCAACTGCCCTGAGTACCTGGTGCTGCCAGAACCCTGGAATCCAAGCAGCTGCACCATCTCCACACCTGACCCTCACAGGGTCAACCCAAGTCCTCCAGGGCAGCTTCAGGAACAAACCCCAGTGGAGGACCCACATGGAGAGCTGGAAATAAAACCACAATTGAAACCCAGGAGCAGTGTGACTAAGGAATAAGACCCAAACCCTCCCACCTGCTATTCAAGCTGAAGATTAAATCAACACAATCAACTTGGCAGACTCTGTGTCTATGAAATATATAAAAGGTCATTGAGAGCTCCCAAAAAAGAAAACACACTAGTTCTGATAGCTGTAGATGTTGAAGGGAAGAACACACAGGAGTAGGACCAGATTAGAATCTGAGCTGCCCCACAGCAGGCCCAAGGATCAGCACAGTGTTAGTCTACATTGAGCTTTTTCAGTTCTGGGAAGTTTTCCTTTTACTTTTCTCTCTCTCTCTCTCTTTTTTTTTTTAATTTTAATTTTTAATTTTTTAAACCTATTATTATTTTCTCTACATTTATTCCTTTATTTGCTTTTCCTACTGTTCTTTTCCTCTTGCAGTTAATCTTTAATATATATGTCTTCTTTATCTACCTCTATTTAACTTTGCATATCTATTCTTTCTTTTCCTCTCAACATATCAGTTAGTTTTATTTTCATTGCTTTATTCCCCAATTGCACCTTGCTTTAGTTTTGTTTTCCAGTTTGTGCTTTAGTTAGTTTACTTCTGGTAGACATAATTTTTGGTTCCCTTTGTTCACTGGATCAATCTATTGTACATTATTTTTGTTGGACTGTTTTGATTTTGATTATGGGTGTATATACATATGTGTATATTCAGTCACACTTTTTATTGTGATTATAAACCTCTTCATCTTTTGCAGTTTTGGGCTTTTCCAGTTCTGTGGAGTTTTCCTTTTTTTTTAACCCCCTTTTTTCTTTCTTCTTCCATTTTTTTTCCCTTTTGTCTTTTTTATAATTTTAACTCCTAATTTTTTAAAATCTATTATATTTTCCTCTACATTTATCCCTTTGTTTGCTTTTCCTACTGATCTTTTCCCCTTGCAGTTAACCCTTTGTATATAAATCTTCTTCATCTATCACTATTTAAATTTGCATACCTATTCTTTCTCCCTTTTCTTTCTTAAATTTCCTTTCAATATAATTGTTAGATATGTTTACATTGCTTTATTCCCTACTTGACACCTTGCTTGAGTTTTATTTTCCAGTTTGTGCTATAGTTAGTTTTAGTCTTAATTGGTAAATATAATTTTTGATTTCCTTTGTTTCCCGAGTCAATCTATGGTACTTTACTATTGTTGGAATGTTTCAACTTTGCTCATGGGTGTATATGTATATGTGTATGCTCCATTATTTTAATTATTATTTGCCTGATTTTGCAACTGCCATTTGTCTGGGGTTCATCTTTGTTTTTTTGTTTCTGGATATTTGATTTAGTCTCACTTAATGTCATAAAAAAAAAAAAAATTGTAGAATATTCACTCCTGACAAGAGATCAAGCTGTGAGACTTTGGAGTTGGACCACTGACTCCAAGACTCTAGACTACCAGAGAACTAACCTGATGGAGTATCAGATAGTGAGAACTCACACAAAGGAAAGCACTGGAATACAAGACCTGGCAATACCCAAATGCCAGTAGCACCCTGTGCAGAATGCCTCTTCTAAACAACAAACAAACAAAAAAATACAAACCCAATCATCAGCACATAGGATTACCACCTCACTCAGCCTCCATAAGAGGAGAAACAAACAAGCAAAAATTAAGCACAAATGACACCTTATACTAAGCTTCCACAAGCCACTGGACCAAGCTTAGGAGGGCAGAAAAAAAAAAGGAAGAATAAATTCAACCTAGAAGCCTAGGAAAAGGAGACCTCAAACACAGTAAGTTAAAAAATATATAATGAAAAGGCAGAGAAATACTACACAAATGAAGGAAAAAACTAGAAACACAAAAGTCCAAACAAATGAAGAGGAAATAGGTAAACTACCTGAAAAAGAATTCAGAATAATGATAGTAGAAATGATAAAAAAAAAAAAAAACCTTGAAAACAAAATGCAGAAAATTCAAGGATCAATTAACAAAGACCTAGAAGAATTAAAAAATAAACATGCAGAGACAACACAATTAATGAAATTAAAATACTCTAGAAGGAATCAATAGCAGAATATTTGAAGAAGAATGAATCATGAACTGGAAGATAAAATGTAGTAAATAACTTCTGAAGAGCAGAATAAAGTAAAAAGAATGAAAAGAACTGAGGGTAGTCTCAGAGACTCCTGGGACAATATCAAATGCACCAACATTCGAATTATAGGGGTCCCAGAAGAAGAAGAGAAAAAGAAAGGGTATGAGAAAATTTTTGAAGAGCTTATAGTTGAAAATTTCCCCAACATGGAAAAAGAAATAGTCAATCAAGTCCAAGAGGAACAAACAGTCCCATACAGGATAAACCAAATGAGAAACAGGTCAAAACACATAAAAATCAAACTAACAAAGGCTAAACACAAGGAAAAAATATTAAAATCAGCAAAGTAAAAAAGCAACAAGAAACATGCAAGGGACCCCCAAATGCTTAACAGCTGATCTTTCAGCAGAAACTCTGCAGGCCAGAAGAGAATGATAGGATATGTTTAAAGTACTGAAGGGAAAAACTACAACCAAGATTATTGTACCCAGCAAGGATCTCATTCAAAATGGATGGAGAAATAAAAAGCTTTTCAGACAAGAAAAAGTTAAGAGAATTCAGTACCACAAAACCAGCTTTGCAACACATATTTTACACACTTATGTAGTCAAGAAATACAAGAGAGTAAAAAAGATTGAAACAATAAAATCCAAACATTTGAGTTTCAGTTTCAGCTCAATTGTTCAGTCATGTCCGAATCTTTGCAACACCATGGACTACAGCATGCCAGGCTTCCCTGTCCATCACTAAGTCCTGGAGTTTACTCAAACTCATGCCCATTGAGTCAATGATGTCATACATCCATCTCATCCTCTGTCATCCTCTTTTCCTCCTGCCTTCAATCATTCCAAGATCAGACTTCTCAAATGAGTCAGCTTTTCATATCAGGTGGCCAAAATATTGGAGTTTCAGCTTCAAAATCAGTCCTTCCGATGAATAGTCAGGACTGATTTCCTTTAGGATGAACAGATTGGATCTTGTTGCAGTCCAAGGGACTCTCAGGAGTCTTCTCGAACATCACAGTTCAAAAGCATCAATTCTTCAGTTTTCAGCTTTCTTCATACTCCAACTCTCACATCCATACATGACTACTGGGAAAATCATACCCTTGACTAGACAAACCTTTGTTGGTAAAGTAATGTCTCTGCCTTTTAATATACTGTCTAAGTTGGTTGTAACTTTTCTTCCAAGGAGTAAGCGTCTTTTTATTTCATGGCTGCAGTCAACATCCACAGTGATTTGGAGCCCCCCAAAATAAAGTATTCCACTGTTTCCCCATCTTTTGCCATGAAGTGATGGGACCTGATGCCACGATCTTTCCTTTCTGAATGTTGAATGTTAAGCCAACTTTTTCAACCTCCACTTTCACTTTCATCAAGAGTCTCTTTAATTATTATTCACTTTTTGCCATAAGGGTGGTATCATCTGCATATCTGAGGTTATTGATATCTCTCCCAGCAATCTTGATTCCAGCTTGTGCTTCATCCAGGCAAGTGTTTCTCACGATATATTCTGCACACAAGATAATAAGCACAGTGACAATATACAGACTTGATTTACTTCTTTCCTATTTGGAACCATTCTATTGATCCATGTTCTAACTCTCTATCTAACTAACTGACAGTTCTAACTGTCACTTCCTGATCTGCATACAGATTTCTCAAGAGGCTGGTCAGGTGGTCTGGTATTCCCATCTCCTGAAGAATTTTTCACAATTTACTGTGATCCACACAGTCAAAGGATTTGGCATAGTCAATAAAGCAAAAATAAATGTTTTTCTGGAACTCTCTTGCTTTTCTGATGATCCAGTAGATGTTGGCAATTTGATTTCTGGTTCCTCTGCCTTTTCTAAAACCAGCTTGAACATCTGGAAATTCACAGTTGAGGTATTCTTGAAGCCTGGCTTGGAAAATTTTGAGTGTTACTTTACTAGCATGTGAGATCAATACAATTGTGCAGTAGTTTGAACATTCTTTGACATTGCCTTTATTCATTGGAATAAAAACTGATGTTTATGAGCACTGTGGTTACTGCTGAGTATTCCAAATTTGCTGGCATATTGAGTGCAGCACTTTCACAGCATTCTCTTTTAGGATTTGAAATAGCTCAGCTGGAATTCCATCGCCTCCACTGGCTTTTGTTCAGAGTGATGCCTCCTAATTCCCACTTGACTTCACATTCCGGGATATCTGGCTCTATGTGAGTGATGACACCATTGTGATTATCTGGGTCATGATGATGTTTTTTGTATAGTTCTTCTGTGTATTCTTGCCACCTCTTCTTAATGTATTCTGCTCTTTTAGGTCCATACCATTTCTGTCCTTTACCGAGCCCATTTTGCATGAAATATTCCCTTGGTATCTCTAAGTTTCTTGAAGAGATCTCTAGGCTTTTCCATTCTATTGTTTTCCTTTATTTCTTTGCATTGATCGCTGAGGAAGGCTTTCTTATCTCTCCTTGCTATTCTTTGGAACTCTGCATTCAAATGGTATTTCTTTCATTTTCTCCTTTGCTTTTTGCTTGTCTTCTTTTCACAGATATTTGTAAGGCTTCCTCAGACAGCCTTTTTTCTTTTCTTTTTAATTTCTTTTTCTTGGGGATCGTCTTGCTCCCTGTCTCATGTACAATGTCACAAACCTCCATCCATAGTTCTTCAGGCACTCTGTCTATAAGATCTAGTCCCTTAAATCTATTTCTCACTTGCACTGCATAATCATAAGGGAATTGCTTTAGGTCATACCTGAATGGTCTAGTGGTTCTCCTTTCTTTCATCAATTTAAGTCTGAATTTGGCAATAAGGAGTTCATGATCTAAGCCACAGTCAGCTCCAAGTCTTGATTTTGTTGACTGTATAGAGCTTTTCCATCTTCGGCTGTAAAGAATATAATCAATCTGATTTTTATGTTGAGCATCTGGTGATGTCCATGTGTAGAGTCTTCTCCTGTGTTGTTGGAAGAGGGTGTTTGCTATGACCAGTGCATTCTCTTGGCAAAACTCTATTAGCCTTTGCCCTGCTTCATTCTTTACTCTAAGGCAAATTTACCTGTTATTCCAGGTGTTTCTTGACTTCCTACTTTTGCATTCCAATCCCCTATAATGAAAAGGACATCTCTTTTGGATGTTATTTCTCGAAGGTCTTATAGGTCTTCATAGAACTGTCCAACTTCACTTCTTTCACATTACTGATGGGGCCATAGACTTGGATTACCATATTATTGAATGGTTTGTCCTGGAAACAAACAGAGGTCATTATGTCTTTTTTGAGGCTGCATCCAAGTACTGCACTTCAGACTCTTGTTGACCATGATGGCTACTCCATTTCTTCTAAGGGATTCCTATCCACAGTAGTAGATAAAATGGTCATCTGAGGTAAATTCACCTATTCCAGTCCATTTAAGTTTGCTGATTCCTAAAGTGTTGATGTTCACTCTTGCCATCTCCTGTTTTACCACTTCCATTTTGCCTTGATTCATGGACATAACATTCCAGGTTCCTAGGCAATATTTCTCCTTACAGTGTTGGACTTTGCTCCCATCACCAGTCACACCCACAACTGGGTGTTGGTTTTGGTTTGGCTCCATCTCTTTACTCTTTCTGTAGTTATTTCTCCACTGATCTCTAGTAGCATATTGGGCACCTACTGACCTGGGGAGTTAATCTTTCAGTGTCCTATCTTTTCTTACTGTTCATGGGGTTCTCAAGGCAAAAATATTGAAGTGGTTTGTCATTCCCTTCACCACTGTACCACATTTTGTCAGAACTCTCCACTATGACCTGTCCATCTTGGGTGGTCCTATATGGCATGGCTCTTAGTTTCATTGAGTTAGACAAGGGTGTGGTCCATGTGATTAGATTGGTTAGTTTACTGTGATTGTTGTTTTCAGATTGTCTGCCTTCTGATGAAAAAGGATAAGAGGCTTATGGAAGATTCCTGATGGGAGAGACTGACTGAGGGAAAAACTTGGTCTTGTTCTGATGGGTGGGGCCACGTTCAGTAAATCTTTAATACAATTTTCTGTTGATGGGTGGAGCTGTATTCCCTCCCTGCATTTTACCTGGGGCCAAACTTTGCCAACAAAAGTCAGTCTAGTCAAGGCTATAGTTTTTCCAGTGGTCATGTATGTATGTGAGAGTTGGACTGTGAAGAAAGCTGAGTGCCAAAGAATTGATGCTTTTGAACTGTGGTGTTGGAGAAGACTCTTGAGAGTAATCCGTCTATCATAAAGGAGATAAGTCCTAGGTGTTCATTGGAAGGACTGATGCTAAAGCTGAAGCTCTAATACTTTGGCCGCCTGATGAGAAGAGTTGACTCATTGGAAAAGACCCTGATGCTGGGAGGGATTGGGGGAAGGAGAAGGGGATGGCAGAGGATGACATGGCTGGATGGCATCACTGACTCTATGGACATGAGTTTGAGTAGACTCCGGGAGTTGGTGATGGACAGGGAGGCCTGGCATGCTGTGATTCTTGGGGTCACAAAGAGTCGGACATGACTGAGTGACTGAACTGAACTGAAACTATGGTGCAGGTAATGAAGATGATGGTGACCTCCATCAAAGGATCCCATGCATGTACTTCTACAATCTGTGCCCCCAACCCTGGAGCAGGCCACCACTGACCCACATCTCCACTGGAGACTCCCCAACACCCACAAGCATGTCTGGGACAGGATCTTGTGAGGTCAGTGCTCTTTTTCTTGGGTCCTGGTGCACAAGGTTCTGTTGTACCCTCCAAGAGTCTATTTCCCAGTCCTGTGTAAGTTCTGGAAGTTCTAAGGTGGGGTTTTATGGTGACCTCCTCCAAGAGAGGCTTATGCCATACCCAAGTCTGCTGCACCCAGATCCCCTGTCCCTGTGGCAGACCACCGCCAATCTGTACCTCCACAAGAGATGCTCAAACACAGTTCCCTAGGTCCTAGTGTGCACAAGGTTTGTTTGAGCCCTCTGAGTGTCTCCGGTGGGAATGTGGTTTGATTCTAAACACGAATTCCCCCCTCCTACTTTCTTTTGGGGGCTTCTCCTTTGCCCATGGACATGGGGTATCTTCTCCCAGCTGCTCCAGTGCCTACCATCTTACTGGGTTTTCACTGACCTTGAACGTGGGGTATCTCCACATGGCCAGTCCAGTGAAGTGCAGCCACTGCTCCTGACCTTGGACATTGGGTATCTCTTAACAGCTGCTCCAGAAAAAGGTAGACACTGCTCCTGACCTTGAACGTGGGGTATCTCCTCTTGCTGCTCCAGGGCCTCACAGCCTCCACTCGCCAGTCCCCCACCCCCCAACAATTAAAAAATGGCAATAGTAAAATATATATCAATAATTACTTTAAATATAAATGGATTAAATACTCCAAGCAAAAGACACAGACTAGTTGAATGGATACAAAAACAAGACCTGTATATATGCTATCTACAAGAAATCTACTTCAGACCTAAAGACACATCATATAAACTGAAAGTGAGAGGATGGAAAAATATATTCTATGCAAACGGGAAGCAAAAGAAAGATGGAGTAGCATCATATCAGGCAAAATAGACCTTAAAATAAAGATTATAAGAGATAAGGAAGAACATTACATAATGATCAAGGAATCAATCCAACAGGAAGACATAACAATTTTAAATATCAATGCACCTCAATATATAATAGGAGTACCTCAATATATAAGACAAACACTAACATACATAAAAGGAGAAATTGACAGTAACACACTGCTAGTAGGAGACTTTAACACCCCACCTACACCAAAGGACAGATCATCAAAACATAAAATTAACAAGGAAACACCAGTCTTAAATGATACATTAGATAAGATGGATCTCAATGATATCCTCAGGACATTCCATCCAATTGCAGAAAAACACATCTTCTCAATTGCACATGGAACATTCTCCAGGATGGACCACATCTTGGGTCACAAATCAAACCTCAGTAAATTTAAGAAAATTGAAACAATATCAAGCATCTTCTCCAACCACAATGTTATGAGGCTAGATATCAATTACAAGAAGAAAACTGTAAGAAACACAAACACATGGAGATTAAACAACACGTTTCTAAATAACCAACAGGTTACTGAAGAAACAGAGAGGGAAATCAAAAAATTTCTAGAAACAAATGACAATGAAAACACAACAACTCAACCTAAATTTACACCTAAAACAACTAGAAAAAGAAGAACAAAAAACACCCAAAATTAGTAGAAGAAAAAAAAAATGATAATGATCTGAGCAGAAATAAATGAAAAGGAAATGAAAGAAACAACAGTAAAGATTAATAAAATTAAAAACTGGTTCTTTGAGAAGATAAACAAAATTGACAAACTTTTAGACAGACTCATCAAGAACAAAGGAGAGAAGAATCAAATCAACAAAATTAGAAATGAAATAGGAGAGGTTACAACAGACAGTGCAGAAATACAAAGCAGTATAAGAGGCTATTATGAACAACTATATGGCAACAAAATGGATAACGTGGAAGAAATGGTCAAATTCTTAGAATACTTCAATCTTCCAAGACTGAACTAGGAAGAAATAGAAATTATGAACAACCCAATTACAAGCACTGAAATGAAGCTGTGATGAAAAATTTCCCCAAAAAACAAAAGCCCAGGACCAGTTGGTTTCACAGGAGAATCCTGTCAAACATTTAGCAAAGAGCCTATCCTAAAACTCTTTCAAAAAATTTCAAAGAAAAGAACACTTACAAACTCATTCTATGAGGTCACCATCACCCTGATACTAAAACCTGTCAAAGACAACACAGAAAAAGAAAACCACAGGCCAATATCACTGATGAACATAGATGTAAAATTCCTCAACAAAATTTTAGCAAACAGAATTCAGCAACACATCAAAAACCTCATCCACCATGATCAAGTTGGGCTTATTCCAGGAATGCAAGTGTTCTTCAATATATGCAAATCAATCAATGTGATACACCATATTAACAAATTGAAAGATAAAAACCATATGATAATTTCAATAGATGCAGAAAAATCCTTTGACAAAATTCTGTACCCATTTATGATTAAAACTCTTCAAAAAATGATTGCAGAAGGAACCTACTTCAGCACAGTAAAAATCTTATATGATAAACCTACAGCAAACGTTATTCTCAATGGTTAAAAATTGAAAGCATACCCTCTAAGATCAGGAACAAGACAAGGGTGATCACTTTCACCACTATTATTCAACGTAGTTCTGGAAGTCCTAGCTACAGCAATCAGAGAAGAAAAATAAATAAAAGGAATCCAGATTGGAAAAGAAGAAGTAAAGCTCTCACTGTTTGCAGATGACATGACACTGTACTTAGAAAACCCTAATGATAGTATCAGAAAATTACTAGGGCTAATCATGTGTTTTAGCAAAGCTGCAGGATACAAAATCAATACTCAGAAATCACTTGCATATATATATACTTTGGCCACCTCATGTGAAAAGTTGACTCATTAGAAAAAACCCTGATGCTGTGAGGGACTGGAGGCAGGAGGAGAAGGGGACAAAAGAGGATGAGATGGCTGGATGGCATCACCGACTCAATGCGCATGAATTTTAGTGATCTCCGGGAGTTGGTGATGGACAGAGAGACCTGGCGTGCTGTGATTCATGGGGTTGCAAAGAGTTGGACATGACTGAGTGACTGAACTGAACTGAACTGATATATATATATATATATATATATATATATATATATATATATATACACTAACAATGAAAAATCAGAAACAGAAATTAAGAAATCCATCACATTCACCATTGAAGCAAGAGAATTAAATACCTAGGAATAAACTTATCTAAGGAGACAAAAGAACTGTACCCATAAAATTATAAGAATAATGAAAGAAATCAAAGATGACATAAACAGGTAGAGATATTCCATGTTCTTGGGTAGGAAGAATCAATATTGTGAAAATTACTATACTATCAAATGCAATCTACAGATTCAATGGGATCCCTATCAAATTACCAGTGGCACTTTTGACAGAACTAGAACAAAAAATTTCACAATTCATGTGGAAACACAACGGACACCGAACAGCCAAAGCAATCTTGAAAAAGAAGAATAGAGCTGGAGGAATCAACCTTCCTGACTTCAGATTATACTACAAAGCTACAGTCATCCAGACACTATGGCACTGGTACAAAACCAGAAGCATAGAAAATGGAACAAGATGGAAAGCCCAGAGATAATCCCATGAACATATGGGTACCTTATTTTTGACACAGAAGGCAAGAATATACAATGGGACAAAGACGGCCTACTCAATAAATGGTGCTGGGAAAACTAGACAGATACATGTAAAAGAATGAAATTAGAACACTTCCTAACAGCATACACAAAAATAAACTCAAAATGGATTAAAACCTAAATTAAATGCAAGACCAGAAACTATAAAACTCTTAGAGGAAAATATAGGCAGAACACTCGATGGCATAAATCAAAGCAAGATTCTCTATGACCCACCTCCTAGAGTAGTGGAAATAAAAACAAAAGCAAACAAGTGGGCCTTGATTAAACTTAAAAGCTTTTGCACAGCAAAGGAAACTAAGCAAGGTGAAAAGACAACCCTCAAAATGGGAGAGAATTTTGAGGGCAAATGAAACAACTGACAAAGGATTAATTTCCAAAATATACAAGCAGCTCATACAACTTAATATCAGAAAAACAAACAACCCAATCAAAAAGAAGGCAAAAGGCCTAAAGAGACATTTCTCCAAAGAAGACATACAGATGGCTAACAAATACATGAAAAGATGCTCAACATCGCTCGTTATTAGAGAAATGCAAATCAAAACCACAATGAGAGATCACCTCACACTGGTTAGAATGGCCATCATCAAAAGGTCTACAAACAATAAATGCTGGAGAGGGTGCAGAGAGAAGGGAACACTCTTGGGCTGTTGGTGGGAATGTAAATTGATACAGCCACTATGGAAAACGGTTTGCTGCTGCTGCTGCTAAGTCCTATTCTGTGCGACCCCATAGATGGCAGCCCACCAGTCTCCCCTCTCCCTGGGATTCTTCAGGCAAGAACACTGGAGTGGGTTGCCATTTCCTTCTCCAATGCATGAGAGTGAAAAGTGAAAGTGAAGTCGTTCAGTCCTGCCTGACTCTTAGCCACCCCATGGACTGCAGCCTACCAGGCTCCTCTGTCCATGGGATTTTCCAGGCAAGAGTACTGGAGTGGGGTGCCATTGCCTTCTCTGATGGAAAACGGTATGGAGATTCCTTAAAAAACTAGAAGTAAAACCACCATATAACCGAGAAATCCCACTCCTAGGCATATACTCTGAGGAAACCAAATCTGAAAAAGACGTATGTATCCCATTGTTCATTGCAGCACTATTTACAATAGCTAGAACATGGAAGTAACCTAGATGTCCATCGACAGATGAATGGATAAAGAAGTTGTGGTACATATACACAACGGAATATTACTCAGTCATAAAAAGGAATGCCTTCGAGTCAGTTCTAATGAGGTGGATGAACCTAGAACCTATTATACAGAGTGTAATAAGTCAGGAAGAAAAATGTAGATATCATATTCTAATGCATACATATGGAATCTAGAAAAATGGTACTAAAAATTATTTACAGGGCATTAGTGGAGAAACAGACATAGCGAATAGATTTATGGACATGGGAAGAGGGGAGGAGAAGGTGAGACATATGGAAAGAGTAACATGGAAACTTACATTATGATATGTAAAATAATAGCCAATGGGAATTTGCTGTATAGCTTGGGAAACTCAAACTGGGCTTTGTATCAACCTAGAGGGATGGGATGGGGAGGCAGATGAGAGGGAGTTTCAAAAGGCAGGGGTTATGTATACCTATGGCTGATTTATGTTGAGGTTTTGCAGAAAACAACAAAATTCTGTAAAGCAACTATCCTTCAAAAAAAATAAAACAAATTACAGAATTATACATAGAAAATAACTGTCAGAGAATTCAACCTTTACGAGAAGAAAAGAAAACCAGCAAATGTATATGAGAATTGCATCATAAAAGACTATTAGCCTGGACTCAAAAGAGAAAGTGGGGGCGGTCCCAAGATGGCAGAGTAATATGACGGGGAGACAACTTTCTCCTCCACAAGTTCATCAAAAGATCATTTGAATGCTGAGCAACTTCCACAAAACAACTTCTGAACGCTGGCAGAGGACACCAGGCGCCTAGAGAGTCAGCCCATTCTCTTCAAAAGGAGGTAGTACAAAACATAAAAGACAAAAAAAGAGACAAACAGTTAGGGACAGAAACCCATTCTGGGGAGGGAGCCGTAAAGGAGGAGGTTTCCAAACAGCAGGAAACCCTCTCATCAGCAGGTCTGTGGGGAATTTGGAATCGCAGAGGACAACATAACTGGGAGAAATTTTTAAAAATTAGTAAATAACCCACAGAATATGTGCCTAACCATAAGTCCCAGGGGAGAAGTAGCCCAGGCACTTTTGTCTGCCACCAGCAAGCAGGGGCCGGGCAGGGAGGCGCGGGTTGCATGCTTAGGGTAAGGACCAGGCCTGAAAACCCTGAGGACAATCTGAGATAGCAACGTGAGACAGCAACCCAAACTATGGGATAGACAGAGAGAGAAAAAAAAAAAAAAAATGAAGAAGAGAGAGAGAACTTCCTCACAAAAAGACTAACCTAATGAACAGCCCGGTCTGCTCACAGAACAAAGGATTATGCGAACACCAAAGGAGAGCTAGCTGGCTGCATACAGGCCCCTCCCCCATGCCAGAGGCAGGCGTGCCAACAGCCAGAGCTGGAAGACAAGGGGATTTCTTGGCCCCAGAGACTGGCATCCTCCACCAAACTGCGAGCAGACTCTCAGTTGCTAACCAAGTCTTCTTGAGTTCCAAAACGGTTGACATCTGCCAGGAGGGTCACAGTATATCAGCTCCCTGAGGAGACACATGGCATACCTGAGATGATGCACTTGTGGCACAGCCGGGAAACTAGGCAGCCAGGACCGGGGAGGTGATAAGATGTACAGCCCACCTGGAACAGTGTGCTCACCCAGCACCTGGTCGCCTGATCTGCTCGGACCTAGGAAGGGCATAAAATGCATGCCCAACAGAGTCTGTGCCCTTGCAGAGTGCCTGAGAACCTGAACCTCAACATCTTAGACCTGGGAAGTGCACGAAATGCAGGATCCGCTTTGGACAATACCCTTGCAGAGCAACCTGGAGCCTGAGCAGTGTAGGCTGGGAAAGCACACACCACTGTGACCTGGGGCAAACTCAGTGTAGTCCATACACTGCAAGTACTTATCACAAGTGCCAGTGATATTTGTTTTCGGTGTTCCTCCCTCCCCAGAACACAACTGAATGAGTGAGCCTAAATAAGTGACCACCTTCACCCCCTTGTGTCAGGGAAGAAATTAGACACTAAAGAGACTTGCAAACAGAGGAAACTGAAATAAACAAAGAGGAGGAACCACTCTGGAAGTGACAGCTGCCACAGATTAAAACCCTGTACTTAACATTGACTAAGCATTGGAAGGAGTCTATAGACCTTGAGAAGAAGTACAAGCTGGAACAAGGAAATATCTGAAACTGAACTGACCCCACATTTCCCACAACAGCTCCAGAGAAATTCCTAGATATATTTTTACTATTATCATTTTTAATTTTTTTTAATTTTTAAGTTCTTTATTACTCTTTTAATTTTAATTTTTATAACCTACTATTACTTTGCCAAAAAAATACCCTATTCTTAAAGCAAATTTCATATATATATATTTTTTATAATTTTTGTGATTGATTTTTTGTGTGTTTTTAATATTGTATTTTTGAGATACAATATTATTTAACATCAAATCTAGATTTTTAATATTTGCTTCTTGGTATTTGTTAACAGTTTTATACCTTTAAGAATCTAATCTTCAGTGTCCATTTTCACTTAGGGATGTGATTACTGGCTTGACTGCTCCCTTCCCTTTTCACTCTCCCTTTTCTTCTCCAGGTCACCTCTATCTCTTCCCTCTGCCTTCTCTTCTCTACTTAACTCTGTGAATCTCTCTGAGTGTTCCAGGTTGTGGAGAACATTTAAGTAGCTGGTTACTGGCTAGACTGGTCTCTCCCCTTTTGACTCCCTCTCTTCTCTTTCTGGTCACGTATATCTCCCTCCTCACTCTTCTCTTCTCCATGTAACTCTGTGAACCTCACTGGGTGTCCTTCACTGTGGAGAATCTTTTCACCATTAACCTAGATATTTTATCATTGTTGCTATATGGATGGAGAAGTCTTGAGGCTACTGTAAGAATAAGACTGAAAGCCAGAGGCAAAGGGCTTAAATCCAAAACTTGAGATCATCAGAAAACTTCTGATTCCAGGGAACATTAATCAACAAGAGCTCATTCAAAAGCCACCATACCTACACTGAAACCAAGCTCCACCCAAGAGCCAACAAGTTCCAGAACAAGACATACCACACTAACTCTCCAGCAACGCAGGGATATGTTAATGCAGCCCTGAGCATTAAAATACAGGCTGCCCAAAGTCATGCCAAACCCATAAACACCCCAAAACTCACTACTGGACGTTTCATTGCACTCCAGAGAGAAGAGATCCAGCTCCACCCAGCAGAAAACAGATGCAAGCTCCCCTAACCAGGAAACCTTGATAAGCCACTAGTCCAACCCCACCCACAGGGAACAACCTCCACAATAAAGATGAACCACAAACTTCCAGCCCACAGAAAGGCCACCCCAAACACAGAAATCTAAACAAAATGTAAAGGCAGATAAATATTCAGCAGGTAAAGGAATATGATAAATACCCATCAAACCAAACTAAAGAGGAGGAGATAGGGAGTCTATCTGAAAAACAACTCAGAATAATGATTGTAAAGGTGATCCAAAATCTTGAAAACAAAATGAAGTTATAGATAAATAGACTAGAGACAAGGATTGATAAGATGCAATAAATGTTTAATAAGGACATAGAAGAAAAAAAAAAAAGTCAATAATGAATAATGCAAAAACTGAGATTAAAAGCACTCTGGAGGGAAACAACAGTAGAATAACTAAAGCAGAAGACAGGATAAGTGAGGTGAAAGAATGGTGGAAATAAATGAAGCAGAGTGGAAAAAAGAATTAAAAGAAATAATGACAACCTCAAAGACTTCTGGGACAATATTAAATACCCCAACATTAACATCATAGGATTACCAGAAGGAGAAGACAAAAAAACATGGCATGAGAAAATACTTGAGGAGATAATAGTTGAAAACTCCTCTAAAATTGGGAAGGAAATAGCCACCCAAGTCCAAGAAACCCAGAGAGTCTCAAACAGGATAAAAACAAGGCAAAACACCCCAAGACACATATTAATCAAATTAACAAAGATCAAGCACAAAGAGCAAATATTAAAAGCAGCAAGGGGCAATCGACAAATAACACACAAGGGGATCCCCATAAGGATAACAACTGATTTTTCAATAGAAACTTCTCAGGCCAGAAGAGAAAGGCAGGACACACTTAAAATGACAAAAGAAAAAAAAAACTACAACCCATATTACTATACCTAGCAAGGATCTCATTCACATATGAAGGAGAAATCAAAAGCTTTATAGATAATTAAAAGCTGAAAGAATTCAGCACCACCAAACCAGCTCTTTAACGAATATTAAAGGATCTTCTCTAGACAAGAAACACAGAAAAAGTTTATAAACTCGAACCCAAAACAACGAAGTAAATGACAGTGGGACCATACTTATCAATAATTACCTTAAATGTAAATGGGTTGAACACCCCAACCAAAAGACAAAGACTAGCTGAATGGACACAAAAAACGAGACCCTTGTATATGCTATCTACAAGAGACCCACCTCAAAACAAGGGACACATACAGACTGAAAGTGAAGGGCTGGAAGAAGATATTTAATGCAAATAGAGACCAAAAGAAAGAAGGAGTAGCAATACTCATATCAGATAAAATAGACTTTGAAATAAACACTGTGAAAAGAGACAAAGAAGGACACTACATAATGATCAAACCATCAATCCAAGAAGAAGATATAGCAATTATAAATATATATGCATCCAATACAGGAGCACCACAATATGTAAGGCAAATGCTAACAAATATTAAAGGGGAAATTAACAGTAACACAATAATAGTGGGAGACTTTAATACCCCACTCACACCTACGGACAGATCAAGCAAACAGAAAATTAGCGAGGAAACACCAACTTTAAATGATACAACGGACCAGTTAGACCTAATTGATATCTATAGCACATTTCACCCTAAAATAATGAATTTCACCTTTTTCTCAAGTGCACATGGAACATTCTCCAGGATAGATCACATCCTGTGCCATCAAACTAGCCTTGGTAAATTAAAAAAAACTGATGTTATTTCAATCATCTTTTCTGATCACAATGAGGTAAGATTAGATGTCAACCAATGTGGGGGGGGGGTGGGAAACTATTATAAATACAAACGTATGAAGGCTAAACAACATGCTTCTGAATAACCAACAATTCACAGAAGAAATAAAAAAAGAAATTAAAAATATGCATAGAAATAAATGAAAATGAAAACACGACAACCCCAAACCTATGGGATTCAATAAAAGCAGTGTTAAGGGGAAGGTTCATAGCAATACAAGCTTACCTCAAGAAACAAGAGAAATATCAAATAAATGACCTAACTTTACACTTCAAGCAACTAGAAAAAGAAGAAATAAAGAACCCCAGGGTTAGTGGAAGGGAAGAAATCATAAAAATTAAGGCAGGAAATAAATGAAAAAGAGACAAAGGAGACTAGCAAAAATCAACAAAACTAAAAGCTGTTTCTTTGAGAAGATTAATAAAATAGACAAACTATTAGCTAGACTCATCATGAAAAAAAGGGAGAAGAATCAAATCAACAAAATTAGAAAGGAAAATGGAGAAATCACAACATACAACACAGAAATATAAAGGATCATAAGAGACTACTATCAGCAACTATACAACAATAAAATGCACAACTTGGAAGAAATGGACGAATTCTTAAAAAAGTATAACCTTCAAAAAACTGAACCAGTAAGAAATAGAAAATCTTAACACACCCATCACAAGCACGGAAATCAAAACTGAAGTAAAAAATCTTCCAACAAACAAAAGCACAGGTTCAGATGCCTTCACGGGTGAATTCTACCAAAAATTTAGAGAAGAGCTAACACCTATCCTACTCAAACTCTTCCAGAAAATTGCAGAGGAAGATAAACTGCCAAACTCATTCTATGAGGCCACCATCACCTTAATACCAAAACCAGACAAAGATGCCACAAAAAAAAAAGAAAACTACAGGCTGATATCACTGATGAACATACTTGCAAAAATCCTCAACAAAATTCTAGTAAACAGAATCCAACAACATATAAAAAAGATCATACATCATGACAAGTCGACTTTATCCCAGGGATGCAAGGATTCTTTCAATATTCTTCCAACATTATTTCCAATTCTTTCCAATATTTGCAAACTAATCAATGTGATACACCACATTAACAAATTGAAAGATAAAAACCATGTGATTATCTCAAAAGATGCAGAAAAAGCCTTTGCCAAAACTCAACATCCATTTATGATAAAAACCCTCCAGAAAGCAGGCATATAAGAAACATACCTTAACATTGGCCAAAATGTGGAAATGATGTTCCATACACTATGCTGTATATAAAGCCAGCCCCAATACTTAATAGATTAAAATTTAAATATGAATTTCTGGTTTGAATAAAGATCAATAAAAGGAGACTAGAAAAATTTGAGGTACTTGGTTGAATGCAATACTTTGTACTGTATTTCTAATTTTTTGCAAATCTATATTATTCCTAGATAAAAGCAAAGTAAGAGCAATTATTGCTCTTTACAGGTTCAGTTACTCAGTCATATCCAACTCTTTGTAACCCCATGCACTGCAGCATGCCAGGCTTCCCTGTACATCACCAACTCCCGGAGCTTGCTCAAACTCATGTCCATCAGGTTGGTGATGCCATCCAATCATCTCATCCTCTTCCATCCCCTTTTCCTCCTGCCTTCAATCTTTCCCAGCATCAGGGTCTTTTCCAATGAATCAGTTATTCGCATCAGGTAGCCAAAGTATTGGAGCTTCAGCTTCAGCATCAGTCCTTTCAATGAATATTCAGGACTGATTTCCTTTAGGACTGACTGGCTTGATCTCCTTGCAGTCCAGGGGACTCTCAAGAGTCTTCTCCAACACCACAGTTCAAAAGCATCAATTGTTCGGTGCTCAGTTCTCTTTACGGTTCAAATTCATGTCCATACATGACTACTGGAAAAACCAGAGCTTTGACTAGATGGACCTTCGTTGGCAAAGTAATGTCTTTGCTTTTTAAATGTCATCTAGGTTAGTCATACCTTTTCTTTCAAGGAGCAAGCATCTTTTAATTTCATGGCTGCAGAAACCATGTGCAGTGATTTTGGAGCCCAAGAAAATAAAATCTGCCATGGTTTCCATTGCTTCCCCACTTATTTCTCATGAAGTGATGGGACAGGATGCCATGATCTTAGTTTTCTGAATGTTGAATTTCAAGTCAGCTTTTTCACTCTTCTCTTTCACTTTCAGCAAGAGGCTCTTTAGTTCTTCTTCACTTTCTGCCATAGGGTAGTGTCATCTGCATATCTGAGGTTATTGATATTTCTCCCGGTAATCTTGATTCTAGTTTGTGCTTCTTCCAGCCCCATGCTTCATCCATCCCTGTGCTTCATTACAGGTTTCCATTCATTACAGAATTATATAATTCATTACAGAATTCCATAATTCATTACAGAATTCCACTTGTGCTTCATTACAGGTTTAAGGGTATCTAAGTAAGCACATGTTGCCTGAGTCCTGTCATGCAATTTCAATCAGATGATATTGGCTGGGGTCAGAGTCATTTGGGGGATAGGTTGTTACTGCTCTTAAAACACAAAAACCTGTGTCCTTTTTCCTCTCCATTTCTTTCAATTTGGTCATTCCATATACTCTGTCTACCACAACAGAGAAGATAGAAAACTTATACTGTGGCTCAGGTCTTCCAAGGTACATACACTGACAGAAAGTCAGAGATATGACTTTACCTGAGAAAGCTATACTGCTTTTTATGATCTATTCTCAAAAATCACATAGAAGAACATATGTTAAAATCTATTAGTTGATATTTTTAGAAAAATCTGCCTAAGTTCAAAGAAAACAATGTAATCTCCAGGAACTAGATGAAGCAATGTCATTATCTCATGTAAATAGGACATGTAGGATGGTTTCAGTTATGTGCAGAGCTGATTCATATAGAATGACAGTTAGCATTACTCCCAAATCTGCCTTTAGTGGCATCGTATTGATAGATTGAAATCAGGTATGATGGTAGTATTTACATCATGAAAATTGATAACTGAAGAAATCCTATAGCCTTCCCTGATGCACACAGTTAAGCATTTACTAGAACCGTAGATAGGACATATATATATATTGGTACAACTATCTTTGAAACATTGGCCTCACAAAACATCTCTATGACTATAAAGTGAAGGGGGTTAAATTATGAGTGTGTGCTCAGTTGCTCAGTCATGTCTGACTCTTTACAACCCCCTGGAGCATAGCCTGCCAAGCTCCTCTGTCCATGGAATTTACCAGGCAAGAATAATTGAGTGGGTTTCCATTTCCTCTTCCAAAAATAAGTAGAATTATGAGTAGAAGGTGTCAAATCATCAACAGTAAACAGACTCTGGAGGTATTGTAACCAGGCAAAAAAAAAGATATGAAATGAAAGGAAGTCTGATGGCCTTAAGAACTAATTATCCAGAAAGTTAATTGCCATTAAGAATTAACCCTTAAAATTAGGCATTTCTAAGTCTGAATAAAAAGCTTAGTTGGTCCAACTGATGAGAGCAACTGACAATGAGATGCAGCTTCACCAGAAACCATTAGTGGATTTGACTTTGGAAATATGAAAATGTTTCACAGGACAACAAAACTAAATTTTAAAATGGAACCTCTAAAATCTAAAGCAAATTAAAAAAAAATAGTGGTCAGTGGCCAAATACCACAAAATTATTTTAATTAAATGTATAGTCTAGAAATTTGCTGGCACAGATCTCAAATGGGTTATATTCAAGAGCAGTTAAACAAAACTGAAAAAATGCCTAAATTATTCCCAGGAATAATATTCACTTAATAATAAATCAAGAAAAAGAAAGGTTCATACATATAACATACAATATATTATCTTTTAAAAATAATATATGTCTTCATCATTTCCACTTAAGACTTTGGAATAATAAACAGCCAGTGTTACAGGCTGAACTGTGTCTCCTCAAAAATCCTGTCTTGAAGCCCTGACCCTTGTTACCTCCAAATATGGCTGTATTTGGAGACAGGACATCTAAAAGGTAACAAAGTTGAAACAAAGTCATATGGGGGAGGGGGGTAATATAATCTGATTGGTGTCCCCATGAGAAGAGGAGCTGTCAACACAAAGAGATACCAAAGTGCAATTTCAGGGGAATTATTACATGAAAGGCATCAAAAAGGCAGCCATCTTCAAACCAAGGAGAGAGAGACCTCAAGAAAAGCTAACCCTTCCTGTAGCCCCTAGATCTTAGACTTCCAACCTCCAAAACTTTGAAAAAATAAATGTCTGTTGTTTAAACAACAAAGTCTGTAATGTTTTGTTATGGCAGCCCAAGCAAATTATTACCCCTATTAACAAGAAGTCATAGAGCACAGATGATGGTCATGAAGTCCTATCTTCCCCTAGCAAAAGAAATAAGGATTGTTTGTGAAAATAACTAATTCCAAGTCTGAGCAGAAAAAATGTAGGATAGATCTGATATAAACTGTCATAAAAACATATCAAAAGCTATCAGTCATGTTACAAGATTTAGTTATCAACTTGAAGAAGCTCTCAATGTCAAAAAGTTTTAATTGTAAACATCAATAAGGAAAAAAAAAAAACTCAATCTTCAATAAACTGAAATAAATCAAATGTTTAATACATTTAATTGGTTAAATGGTTAAAAGCAAAAAACAAACAGAATTACTCTTCAATTATTTTTGGATGATGCCAGAGAATAAACTCATCATTTTGTTCTATTATTAGATAAAACTTAGTGGTCTAGTCAAGGCTATGGTTTTTCCTGTGGTCATGTATGGATGTGAGAGAGTTGGACTGTGAAGAAGGCCAAGTGCCAAAGAATTTATGCTTTTGAACTGTGGTGTTGGAGAAGACTCTTGAGAGTCCCTTGGACTGCAAGGAGATCCAACCAGTCCATTCTGAAGGAGATCAGCCCTGGGATTTCTTTGGAAGAAATGATGCTAAAGCTGAAACTCTAGTACTATGGCCAGCTCATGCAAAGAGTTGACTCACTGGAAAAGACTCTGATTCTGGGAGGGATTGGGGGCAGGAGGAGAAGGGGACGACAGAGGATGAGATGGCTGGATGGCATCACTGACTCGATGGACAAGATTCTGAGTGAACTCCTGGAGTTGGTGATGGACAGGGAGGCCTGGCGTGCTGCAGTTCATGGGGTCGCAAAGAGTTGGACACGACTGAGGGACTGAACTGAACTGACTGAGTGTTCTATACCAATGTAAACTGTACCACAATAAAACCAAATAGTTGAAAATAAGTAAAGAAGGGATGTTTTTCCTTTATATGTATAACATATAAAATAATCCAAATAATATTGGAAGTAGAAAATATAAAAATAGAATTTTGCTACCTGGTGAAATGAAATCTCAGTTCAGTCCAGTCGCTCAGTCATGTCTGACTCTTTGCAACCCCATGAATCACAGCACACCAGGCCTCCCTGTCCATCACCAACTCTCGGAGTTCACTCAAACCCAAGTCCATCGAGTCGGTGATGCCGTCCAGCCATCTCATCCTCTGTCGTCTCCTTCTCCTCCTGCCCCCAATCCCTCCTAGCATTGGGGTCTTTTCCAATGAGTCAACTCTTTGCATGAGATGGCCAAAGTATTCGAGTTTCAGCCCCAGCATCAGTCCTTCCAATGAACACCCAGGACTGGTCTCCTTTAGGATGGACTGGTTGGATCTCCTTGCAGTCCAAGGGACTTGCAAGAGTCTTCTCCAGCACCACAGTTCAAAAGCATCAGTTCATTGCCACTCAGCTTTCTTCACAGTCCAATTCTCACATCCATACATGACCACTGGGAAAACCCTAGCCTTGACTGGACAGACCTTTCTTGGCAAAGTAATATCTCTGCCTTTTAATATACTCTGTAAGTTGGTCATAACTTTCCTTCCAAGGAGTAAGCGTCTTTTAATTTCATGGCTGCAGTCACCACCTGCAGTGATTCTGGAGCCCCAAAAAATAAAAGTCTGACTCTGTTTCCACTATTTCCCCATCTATTTGCCATGAAGTGATGGGGCCAGATGCCATGATCTTAGTTTTCTGAATGTTGAGCTTTAAGCCAACTTTTTCACTCTCCTCTTTCACTTTCATCAAGAGGCTTTTTAGTTCCTCTTCACTTTCTGCCAAAAGGGTGGTGTCATCTGCTATCTGAGGTTATTGATATTTCTCCCAGAAATCTTGATTCCAGCTTGTGTTTCTTTCAGCCCAGCGTTTCTCATGATGTACTGTGCATATAAGTTAAATAAGCAGGGTGACAATATACAGCCTTGATGTAATAAAATGTCTAGCTGCTAGTAAAACAAAGGAACAGTCAAAGATTCTGTGCTTTCTGATAAAAGAATAACATTACATAATACAATGTGACGATACAATCACTGTGAATAAAAGGTAGGACAAGCAAGTGAATTTCACAACAAACAAACTGCAAGGTCAAATTTAGGAGAGAGAGTAAGAGAAGTGGTGGTAGAGAGGAAGGAAGAGAGGGGATTATCTACAGCTTAAAAATATTAAGAAACATACTAAACTACTGCAATATACTAAACTACTTTATAGCAATGAACTTGCACAGAGCCTCAAAAACCTAAGTTATTATGAAATAGTGAGAGAATTTTGTACAGTTACTAGATATTATTAACAATAATGATTTGTTTTAGGTTTCTTTAGTATTTTGGTTATATTTTTCAAAACATCTTTGCTTTTTAATAACATAAGGTCAGCACACCTTATCTATAGGTTCTGCATCCATATTCTGCACATTCTGCATCCACAGATTTAATAAGTCTGTGGTTTGTGGAATCTGGGGATATGAAACCCTGGACACAGATTATCAATCAACTCTACTATATAAGGAACTTGAGCATCCACAAGTTTTGCTGTCTGAGGTGTTAAGAAACCAATTCATTCTCAGTAGATACCGAGGGACAACAGTATAAAGATATATTTATTGTATAAGTGAATGTAAAATCTGTTCTTTGTTGTTTTCACTGTATCTTTTAATAGTAGTTTAGTATCATCTATGTTTGATAACACTTACTATGAGTTAACATTTGCATAATTTTTAGTATAAGAGGCTTGGACTTAGAAAGATTTATTTTCTCTTATTGAAGACATGGAGCCAAAGCCACAAACAACACCCAGTTGTGGATGTGACTAGTGATGGAAGTAAAGTCTGATGCTGTAAATAGCAAAACTGCATGGGAACCTGGAATGTTAGGTCCATGAATCAAGGCAAAAGTGGTCAAACAGGAGATGGCAAGACTGAACATCAACATTTTAAGAATCAGTGAACTAAAATGGATTGGAATGGGTGAATTTAAATCAGATGACCACTATATCTACTACTGTGGGGAAGAATCCCTTAGAAGAAATGGAGTAGCCATCATAGTCAACAAGAGAGTCCAAAATGCAGTACTGGAATACAATCTCAATAATGACAGAATGATCTCCGTTTGTTTCCAAGGCAAACCATTCAGTATCAAAGTGATCCAAGTCTATGCCCTGATCAGTAATGTTGAAGAAGCTAAAATCGAATGGTTCTATGAAGAACTACAAGATTCTCTAGAACTAACTCCCGAAAATGATGTGCTTTTCATTATAGGGGACTGGAATGCAAAAGTAGGAAGTCAAGAAATACCTGGAGAAACAGGCAAATTTAGCCTTGGAGTACAGAATGAAGCAGGGAAAAGGCTAATAGAGTTTTGCCAATATAACACACTGGTGATAGCAAAAACCCTCTTCCAACACACAAGAAGACTCTACACATAGACATCACCAGATGGTCAATACCGAAATCAGATTGATTATATTCTTTATAGCCAAAGATGCAGAAGCTCTATACAGTCTGCAAAAACAAGACCAGGAGCTGACTGTGGCTCAGATCATGAACTCCTTATTGCCAAATTTAGACTTGAATTGAAGAAAGTAGGGTAAAGCACTAGATGATTCAGGTATGACCTAAATCAAACCCCTTATGATTATACAGTGCAAGTGACAAATAGATTCAAGGGATCTGATTTGATAGACAGAATGCCTGAAGCACTATGGGCGGAGGTTCGTGACATTGTACAGGAGGCAGGAATCAGACCATCCCAAAGAAAAAGACGAAAAACAGTAAAATCGTTGTCTGACGAGGCCTTACAAGTAACTGTGAAAAGGAAAGTGAAAGGCAAAGGAGAAAAGGAAAGATATATCCATTTGAATGCAGACTTGCAAAGAATAGCAAGGAGAGATAAGAAAGCCTTCCTCAGTGATCAATGAAAGAAATAGAGGAAAACTATAGAATGGGAAAGACTAGAGATCTCTTCAAGAAAATTAGAGATACCAAGGGAACATTTCATGCACAGATAGGCACAATAAAGGACAGAAATGGTATGGACCTAACAGAAGCAGAAGATATTAAGAAGAGGTAGCAAGAATACACAGAAAAACTATACAAAAAATATCTTCATGACCCAGATAATCACAATGGTGTGATCACTCACCTAGAGCCAGACATCCTGGAATGTGAAGTCTATTGGGTGGGCCTTAGGATGCATCACTATGAACAAAGCTAGTGGAGGTGATGGAATTCCAGCTGATCTACTTCAAATCCTAAAAGATGATGCTGTGAAAGTGCTGCACTCAATATGCCAGCAAATTTGGAAAACTCAGCAGTGACCACAGGACTGGAAAAGGTCAGTTTTCATTTCAATCCCAAAGAAAGGCAATGCCAAAGAACACTAACTACTGCACAATTGCATTCATCTCACATGCTAGCAAAGTAATACTCAAAATTCTCCAAGCCAGGCTTCAGCAATATGTGAACAGCAAACTTCCAGCTCTTCAAGCTGGAATTACAAAAGGCAGAGGAACAAGAGATCAAATTGCCAGCACCTGTTGGATCATCAAAAAAGCAAGAGAGTTCCAGAAAAACATCTATTTCTGCTTTTTTGACTATGCCAAAACCTTTGACTATGTGGAGCACAACAAACTGGAAAATTCTTCAAGAGATGGGAATACCAGACCACCTGACCTTCCTCCTGAGAAATCTGTATTCAGGTCAGGAAGCAATAGTTAGAACTGGACATGAAACAACAGACTGGTTCCAAATTAGGGAAAGGAGTACATCAAGGCTGTATATTGTCACCCTGCTTGTTTAACTTATATGCAGAGTACATCATGAGAAATGCTGGGCTGGATGAAGCACAAGCTGGAATCAAGATTTCTGGGAGAAATATTAATAACCTCATATAGGCAGATGACACCATCCATAAGGCATAAAGTAAAGTACTAAAGAGCCTCTTGATGAAAGTGAAAGAGGAGAGTGAAAAAACTGGCTTAAAACTCAACATTCAGAAAACTAAGATCATGGCATCTGGCCCCATCACTTCATGGAAAACAGATGGGGAAACAGTGCAAACAGGAACAGACTTTTTCTTCTTGGGCTCCAAAATCATAGCATATGGTAATTGCAGCCATGAAATTAATAGATGCTTACTCCTTGGAATAAAAGTTATGACCAATGTAGACAGCATATTAAAAAGCAAAGCCATTACTTTGCCAACAAAGGTCCATCTAGTCAGAGCTATGTTTTTTCCAGTAGTCATGTATGGAGAGTTGGACTTAAAAAAAGCTGAATGCAGAAGGATTGATGCTTTTGAACTGTGGTGTTGGAGAAGACTCTTGAGAGTCCCTTGGACAGCAAGTATATCCAACCAGTCCACCCTACTGGAAATCAGTCCTGAATATTCATTAGAAGGACTGATGGTGAAGCTGAAACTCCAATACTTTGGCCACCTGATGTAAAGGACTGACTCATTTGAAAAAACCCCGATTTTTGGAAAGTTTGAAGGCGTAAGGAGAAAGGGACAACAGAGGGTAATATGGTTGTATGGCATCACCAACTAGATGGTCATGTGTTTGAATAATTTCTACGTATTGGTGATGGACTGGGTGGCCTGGCGTGCTGCAGTCCATGGGGTCACAAAGAATCAGACATGACTGAGTGACTGAAGTGAACTAGTATAAAAGCCTTGGATTTAGAAATTTTTTTTTTTTCAGTTAAGATTTGTATATTTGCTTCCAGATAGGCATATCAATCGGAGAAGGCAATGGCAACCCAGTCCAGTATTCTTGCCTGGAAAATCCCATGGGTGGAGGAGCCTGGTAGGCTGCAGTCCATGGGTTCGCAAAGAGTCAGACATGACTGAGAGACTTCACTTTCACTTTTCACTTTCACGCATTGGAGAAGGAAATGGCAACCCACTTCAGTGTTCTTGCCTGGAGAATCCCAGGGACACCAGAGCCTGGTGGGCTGCCATCTATGGGAATGCACAGAGTCAGATACGACTGAAGCAACTTAGCAGCACCAGCAGCAGACATATTAATTCTGATACCTCAATCACTGAATTGCTTGGCTTAGCATTTTGTTATTTTTAATATGAAGCTTTCAATTATGATATTCAAGCACTGACATGATTATAGGTTCTCACAGAATGCAATTGATTCTATATATATATGTATGTATTTTTTCTTCCTGGAATTGAAAGAGCCATACACTCTCTTTGCCACCTGCTAGATTTTTCTAAGCCTATCTTGTGGGTTTTCTTTGTTTCCTATAATTATTTGTTGTCTAGCATTTATCTCTACAGTTTCTATAAGCCTACAGTCTGGTATCTCATTTCCTGAGGAAATGAAAATATGGTCCAGAATTCTATGTAAACAGAAATTTGGTGTGGGCATTGACCTTTATTGAAGAAAATCAATAAGAAGAGCTGAAAATTCCATATTTTTCCTCCTCATTGAGCATCTGTGCTGATTTACAGTACTTCTTGTTCTTGTCTAACCTCTTCATTCATCTCCCTCCACAATTAACCATGCTGTGCTAAGTTTCTTCAGTCATGTCCAGCTCTTTGTGACCCCATGGATTGTAGCCTGCCAGGCCCCTCTGTGCATGGGATTCCTCAGTCAAAAAGACTGGAATGGATTGTTATGCCCTCCTCCATGGGTCTTCCTGACCTGGAGAAGGGATTGAACCCGTGTCTCTTACGTCTCCTGCATTGGCAGGCGGGTTCTTTGCCATTACTTTCACCTGCAAAGCCCCCATTATTAGCCATAATCATCAGCTGACAACAGCAGGGGAATGGAATCTTGAACTCCACAATCACAAGGAACCAGATTCTGCAATAACCACTCCCAATGTCCCCAATAACCTAGTCCCTAGCAACCACCATTACTACTCTCTATTTCCAAGAGGACATAGATTTAGATTCCCCCTATAAGTAATACAAGAGTATTTGTCTTATCTGACCTTTCTTTTTCACTTAGCATGATGTCCTTCAGTTTATCCATGTTGTTACAAATGACAGAATTTCTCCTGGAGAATATGGTGGATGTATACACCAGCCCCATCTAAGTTCTCAGGAGAATTATGGCCAGCACCTAGATGCATGTTAATTAGAAGCTAGAAACTTAGGCACAGTTCATAAAGTATGCAGTCAAACCCTTTGCAGCCAAAGACTTGGATATGGACTTTTTTGCCTGTTCCCTCTGCTTTGGTCCCTGGGGAAGCAGCCATAGTTGTGCCCATTAAAAACTACCTTTTTTGACATATTCTGTGGGACTCCTGAATGCAAGATCCATCAGCTTTCAAACCTAGGCAATATGAGGGCATGTTCTTTGGATGATGCCTTAAAAGTTGTAGCACTAGATGTGCAGTCCAAATCATGTTCTCCTCAGAGACAATCTGCAAGTTGGGGGTTCACTTCTGATCAGCTGTGTTACAACGGTGATGAGGTTTATGGCAAGGGTTTGTCTCAACATTTTGATACAGGTATTTTCTCACTCAATGTGTAGGTGTGTTTGTTGTTTAGTTGAGATGTAGTGTCCAACTCTGAAATCCCATGGACTGTAGCCCACCAGGCTCCTCTGTCCATGGGATTTCACAGGCAAGATCACTGGAGTGGGTTGCCATTTCCTTCTCCAGGGGATCTTCCTGACTCAGGAAGATACACAGACAGTTTTATGGATTTCTCTTAGAGAGAATTGCTCTGTGCATAGCTGTACATTCAGTGAACTTGGAGGAAGAGAGAAACTGAGGAACTGCCTATGTTACCATCTTGGTCTGGATTCTGATCTCTACTCTTCTTGTCCTTTTTTTAAGACCAAAGGGATTATTGTTCCTTACACCTCTCAGTTTATCAGGATTCCTGAAACTTCACACACACACACACACACACACACACACAAATCTGAGAAGATCTAAAGTCAACTAAATTCAAGAACCTCTGGGTATAAGCTTATAGAAGTAGTAAGTCAGCAAAATGAAAGAGTAACTCAGTATTAGAGCATCCTAGTGTTTCAAGATCTTTGACAGACTTCAAAAATGTTGATAAATTATTATCCAGGGCTTTGAACTAGAAGGTTTTTAGCTTTGAGAAGGCTTTAATGGGAAGAATCAACCATCATTCACTGAAATATATAAAACTATGAAGCTAAAGTAAAAAGGTAAAATTGATATTTAAAGAGCATGAAGAAAAGCACTCTACCCATGTAAAAATTTTCAGATAGATAAAAATGCTTTGGAAATTACCAAATGCCTAAAAGACTCAAGCATTTGAGAGCAAGGATGAGAAAATGATTGAAGGCTGTAGAACTGAATGCCCCCGGGAAACATTAAACTTGGAAATTCATTTTAGTTGTTTCTCTTTTACTGCTGCTATGTCACTTCAGTCGTGTCCGACTGTGTGTGACCCCATAGACGGAAGCCCACCAGGCTCCCCTGTTCCTGGGATTCTCCAGGCAAGAACACTGGAGTGGGTTGCCATTTCCTTCTCCAATGCATCAAAGTGAAAAGTGAAAAGTGAAAAGTGAAAGTGAAGTCGCTCAGTCATATCCAATTCTTAGCAACCCCATGGACTGCAGCCTACCAGGCTCCTCCGTCCATAGGATTTTCCAGGCAAGAGTACTGGAGTGGGGTGCCATTGCCTTCTCCAGTTTCTCTTTTAGCAGACACTGAAAAGGCAGATTCTCCCCAGAGATTTATAAAATAGAAGATCAAGCTTGATTTTCTCCAGATTTGTCAACAAAAAGAGAGAAAAAGAAAAAAAACTAACCATAACAGTTACAAAATAATAAATACTTTGTCTAAAGGATTTTATTTACATATCTCTTTTAAGAGCATCAGAAATGAAACATTCCAGTATAATAATCATTCATTCATTTACTCAAAACATATTATAGAGGACATATGATATACCTGCTATTGTTCTAGTTGCTGAAAATGCATGAGTAGGAAAAATGCAAAGTCCTATCACTCATGAAACTTACATTTTTATTGTACAAAAACAACATACAAATACATAACTTTACAGATGGTTATCAGTGGATGAAATAAAGTAAAACAATATAAGGCGACAGAGATAAGAGAATTAATTGGTTACAACTGGTTAAAGAATGTAGGTATCCTATTAACAAATGATGACTATTAGTGTATTTCAGTAGCTCAAAGGGAAATAGCTAATTGGTAGTCTCTCTCAAAACTCCAGATCAATAGTACCTTCACATCTACTCCTATAGTAAATATGCATTGCCTCAAGACGCTGAGTTCATGATAATATGGTTACTGTCAAAGAAAAATTGTAAAAGATACTGTTAAAAATAATAAGCAATATCTTATTCAAGTCTATTGATGAGAGAGATAGAACACAATTCTGCTGAAATAAAAGACAAAAGAAGTTATTTTAACTTCAGTTAGCTGATGGAGAACATGAGGAGGAGGGCTGATCAAGGAGATGAGGTCATTTGACATTTATGTTTGCTGACCAGCATTTGTGGAAGTTAGGCTCCCATCCTCAACAGAGAAGAGGTGACAGAGGTGCTACCTTTCTTAATGCTAACATTTCAAAGAGATGACTCCAAGGCCTTTGAAAAAAACATTTCTGGGTTGTTAAAGAACCCAGAAATGATACATTTAAATGATAGAGAAAGAATTTACAATGGCAATATTACTAAAGTAAATACTCTAAGAAAAGGAAGGTCAAGGCCTTCCAGTAAGGAAGAAACCTGTCTAAAGTTTGGTAACACTAAAGGGAACATTTAGGCCATCTTGGTCATTATATAGCAACAGATTACTAGTACATCAGCTTCCAGATATTATCATGTAACTTCTCATAGAGATGACAGAGTGTTGTTCTTTTATCTATTTCATCCCAGATAAGTCACAATGCAAAAGAAGAAAAGTTGCCATTACCCAGGTGGGAACTTATTATAACTTATGTCATAAGCTTATAATGAATAAAGTACCCATAGATGCATCTATTTAACTTGATCTTCTAGAAATCTTAATCACTGATTTTAAAATAATCTATGATGACTAAAACATCCAGCAGTCATTCTTGGGTGAGAAATCATGCCTTCTCTTAGCATCACTACCTTAGAAAAATTATTTTATTAGTCCAATTATTTACAACTTTATTTTCCTCTAGACATTAAAGTCTCCAAAGTTTCTTGGAAGAAAAGTCCTGCTAGAATCTTTATTCAGATTGTAAATTAATTTCATGATTGCAAAGAGCCTCTAGGAATGTTGTTTTAGACTAACTTAGATCCCTAGACCAGCTCCCAAAATCCTTTCAGAACATAGCAGGGCATAGCACTGGCATAGCTGATTCAGGGATGATCAAACCATCACATATGTTATCAGTAAATATTACTGGGATTTATGCAGTCTAAATTATCCTATATTCCACGAGCCTGTTATAGGATAATATTCTGCCATTAAATACAATCCCATCTCACAAGATTTCATATAAATTTTTCACCAACCTTAATAGGGATAATTTTGGTGATATACAGAAACTAAGTAACATCAGAAATCTTATCACTTAGTATGATCTTGATTTAATTTTTGCTTTCCTTAAATGTTTTTGGTGTTCAGTCATTAAGTTGTTTTCAACTCTTTATGACCCCATGGACTATAGCACCTCAGGCTTCCATGTCCTTCACCACCTCCTGGAGTTTACTCAAACTTATGTCTTCTATCTAAATTCACATTAGGTATAATCAGAAGAGCAAACCAAGCTTTGACACTAGTCACATGTCAGCAATATATTTCTCATTATACATAAGGTATTATCATGGATTGTGGTCCCAAAGAAGGGAGCTAGTCAGAATTCTCCACCTATATTATTCCTTTGAAGTAGTTCTCTCAACTGATTCATAAATCAATCTCAATGGTAATAAAGCCTATATAGCACAATTTGATGGTTCACTGTTTTGGACTACCCTGAAGCTGAGTCATCAGGATATATAAAATCATTTCACTCTCCCAGATTATCCAACTATAATATTTAGGCAGAACTCATTAACCAGTCAATCCTAAAGGAAATCAACCCTGAATATTCACTGGATGAATTGGTGCTAAAGCTGAAACTCAAATACTCTGGCCACCTAATGTGAAGAGCCGACTCATTGGAAGAGACTGATGTTGGGAAAGATTGTGAGCAAGAGGAGAAGGGGGCAGCAGAGAATAAGATGATTAGATAGCATCATTGACTCAATGGGCATGTTTGGGGAAACTTTAGGAGACAGTGAAAGACAGGGAAGCCTGGTGTGCTGCAGTCCATGTAGTTGCAAAAAGTCGGACTCAACCTAGTGACTGAACAACATAAATCAGTAGAAATCTAATTTTCCTTCTATGAAAATGACAGTCTCCACAGTGGTTTTCTCTCAGCATCAGCCTGTAGACAGTACTAGATTTGAAAAAAATAGTGAATAGGATTATTCTCTAGATTTGAGATACTCTCAAGAAAATGGCATGATTGACTTCATTCCTAGTACTCTGAGCTATTTATGAGCATTCCCCTGTTTACAGGATCTCCTCTGTTCCTATGTATCATTTTTCATCTACATCCCTCTCTCCCTGCTCAGGCTTTCTCCTTTTGGCTCAGGAGGAGAGCCAAGGGCAAACAAGGCAGAAAACCGACTGACACTTTTTATCAGATCCACTTGAGATGGATGCCAAATGATCTGACTAGTAAAAACAAACAAACAAACAATAACAACAACAACAAATACAGGACTGTCTCTGTTGATAAGTTATGGAATTGCAATCACGGTCAACCCCAATTTGGCTACATGGGGTGAAGTGATGATACATTTTACAGTAGATATAAGAACAGGAGCTGTCAAATGTAACAGCCTATAAGACACATAGTGTGTATTTATACTATTAACATCGTGGGATTTATATAGGTCCACCTGAGCTTGACAAACCTAGAAAGCATGTTAAAAAGCAGAGACATTACTTTGCCAACAAAGTTCGTCTAGTCAAGGCTATGGTTTTTCCAGTGGTCATGTATGGATGTGAGAGTTGGACTGTGAAGAAAGCTGAGCGCTGAAGAGTTGATGCTTTTGAACTGTGGTGTTGGAGAAGACTCTTGAGAGTCCCTTGGACTGCAAGGAGATCCAACCAGCCCATCCTAAAGGAGACCAGTCCTGGGTGTTCATTGGAAGGACTGATGCTGAAGCTGAAATTCCAATACTTTGGCCCCCTCATGAGAAGAGTTGACTCATTGGAAGAGACCCTGATGCTGGGAGGGATTAGGGGCAGGAGGGGAAGGAGATGACAGACGATAAGATGGCTGGATGGCATCACCGACTCGATGGACATGAGTTTGGGTAAACTCCAGGAGTTGGTGATGGACAGGAAGGCAATTCATGGAGTCACAAATAGTCAGACACGACTGAGGGACTGAACTGAACTGAACTGAACCGAACTGAACCTGAGCTTGAGACTCTGGAATCAGACAAAATCAAAGAAAAAAATTTGAGATCAGAAAGATAGAATATTCCATAGTTTCATCATCCTCCATTTCTTATTCTCATGTCTTTGAAACCTTTCTAGTCAAGACCTTGGCTTACTTACTTTTATATGTAGCCTAACACAATTATTTAAATAATCTATACTTTAAAATATTTTCATCGCTTATTTTGAGTAACAGGTACTTCAATTACCCATTTTAATTTTAAATGAGATCAGTGTTCTGAGAGTATGGTAGGAGTATGGTCTGTCTTTTGTCTTCATACTGTTTCCTTGCCACTTTTTGTTGTTGTTATTGGTATATTGGCAGCAACAAACTATATAATACAATTATAAAAAATATATTCAGGTTATCTGAATTAATGGAAAATTTCCTCTCTCAAAATTTTACTTTATAAAACTAAACCATAAAGTAGAATAAGTGTAAATTCCATTTAACACATTTGCAGAAACTATCAGTATAGGTCCATGGAGCTACTGGTATAGATCCAATATAATCCACTTGCTAGATACGGGAGAACTCTTGACTGGAGAATTATTCCTCAAGCCATTTTCAGTTAGCTCTCTTCTGTCTAAAATGTGTATTGTTTCTTCTCCTTATAGCAGTTTCATAACATGCAAGATAATGCATATTCTCTTTGTCCACCAGTACATGGTGTGAGTACCTCTATTTCTGAATATTTCATATACTTAGGGAGAAAGCTGTGGAGGTCTGACAAAGTCATTTGCCTTAGCACTGTAATCCCCTTCAAAGCTGGCAACTGATTTTTGTTTGTGATTGTTTGTCTGCCACATAGACAATCACACACACAGTTATCTACATGAACCACTTTGATTTTTTTCTGTAGATTCCCATAGATGTTTCCATAACTGAGAATCCCATAGGATGATGCTTTTATTGTCTAGACATCTAGGATTCTGCTTGCCTCTCCATATTGCAAGGGCATGAGCTACTGCCCAACAGTCTGTAAATATTCAAAAAGTGCCCTAAGCAACCCAAGCCTAATTTCTCTTCTACTACGAAACAAACAGCTCTCAGCTCTGACCTTCTGTCACTAAGATTTTACCATCTGCAGGGTATATTGCAGATGATTTCCAACCAACAATGAAATCCTCAATTGGGAACCTGGAAGTCTATTTTGCTCCAGTTGGGGAGAATCACATTGTTTATCTCAAGTAGCAATGAGGGCAGAAAAGTCCTTGGAGTGTTCTATATTCAGTTCTATGGGCATGAATTAATCTCCTCATGAGCAAGGTGGATTCCTTGGAATGTTTCCTGGTTAGAATGCTCAGAAATATATGATTTCCATCTTATGAGTAATCTTTGGTGGGCTTCTTCTATATTTGAATATATGTCTCATATCACCCCAGCCATGATCATCATTTCTCGCTTCTGAATTATCTGATGTCCTTTTATGGTTAAGGCAGTTTATGAAAACATCTCATAGAAAGGTAGTAAGTGTCTATTTAATGGGCTGTGAAAAGCAGCTGCACACAATGCCTCTGAGTAGAGAACTTCTGGGAATTTCACAGACTGGACTGACACTTGAATTTTAGTTGGATTTATCAGTTAGTCTCTATTTGTATATGAGTGACTATAGTCCTTAACTCTTCCTGTACTTCTTTCTCAGAGGATACAACTCATGATATCATCAATGTTGTGCATTAAAATATTTTAAATGGTTACCAAATCCAAATCCTGTCTCACTAAGCTACAGCAATTCAAATATCCCTGTAGCAAAAATAATAATTATATATCAAATTGTAATCTAGAACAATGTCACACAGAGTTGCAAGATAAAATACATTATTTGTACCATGCAATCTCTAGGACATATTTATACTACAAAAGTTTTTTTTTTTTTTTTTTTATCTTTATTTCACATTTAACTGGCTTCTATCTTTTATCTGCTCAATCTGGCAATCTGACTTTTGTGCCTGGATGGACTCCAAATTTGTATGGAGATAAATGCATTAGGCTTGTGACCTGCTGTCCACCATGACTTGTTTTACTTCCTATGGCGCCTACTGTATATCAAGTACAACTGAATCGATCTAAGAAATCAAATTGTTTAATTCTGTTCATGTATTGTCAACCTTCTGGAGGCATCTGTTTTGCATACTGGCCATATAAGATTGATAAAAGGGCTTTACAGGGAATTAAACATTTCCCTTCAATCATTCCCTTAATCATAATAGTGATCTCTCATCAACCTAGTGGAATACTGTGTTGCTTAATATTTAGTACAGAGGAGAAATGGGAGAAAAACAATACTTAGTTTGACCAATTAATGGTTGAAAAACTGAATTGGTCTATGGAAAGGGTAGGGGAAATGCGCCTCATTCACATACAATATCCAACCAAATTATTGACTCTGGTGAAATCTATGCTGCTGCTGCTGCTGCTGTTGCTAAGTCGCTTCAGTCATATCTGACTCTGTGCGACCCCATAGACCACAGCCCACCAGGCTGCCCTGTCCCTGGGATTCTCCAGGCAAGAACACTGGAGTGGGTTGCCATTTCCTTCTCCAGGTAAAGTCTATGACTACAGACTAAACTTTCCAATACAACTTTACAATTTGTTTTTCAAGTTTCAATTTAATTTCTTCTACCACACATCTTTGTATACTACCAATGTAGCCTTCAGATCTATCAGAGTGCTGTTTGTATGTGGTAAAGGGATTATATTGAACTACTGTATCTAGAAAATCTAAAATGTGTTTCAGACTATCCTCTGAACATGTCACTCAATTCTTTGCATACATCTTAAGGTGCCCATTCAGGGGTTAGACAGGAAAATCTAGGCTTTTTATTTTCACTTCACTTTATAGTATAAATTTACAACCCTTCTCTCCTACTCCCTGTTCATTTAACTTGTTTCATTCTAAAGCATGATCGTCTTTACTACATTTAAATTTATTTAAGCTAGGAATAAAGAGAGAATATTAGATGTGGCAACAATGCAAGAGATGCCTGGAGCAGTTCTCTCACTTCTACATCCCACCCTATGTTGATAATGAGCAACTGACTCCTTAATGGGAATCCTGTCAAATTTCTCTGTTTTTTTAATCACATTTTTAAAAAGAATTGAACACCTAAACAAGTCCACCCAGTTCTGTCAGGTATCTCAACATTTTCTTCTTTTATCTTTTCTGCTTCTTGCCTTTATATAGCTTCTTTTGAATTGCTGGCATATTCTTCCTGTAGACAGTACAACAGTGAGTTACTGCCTCTTATATATTCACTAGACTTGAAATACAAGATTACAGAAGGCACAGACAATTGGGGGATCATTTGTCATACTATAATATAAGTCATAGTCCCCGTAATTAAATGTGTCATATAAAGCCAGTTTAGACTTGGCCTCATTTATAACATCTATATTACCTCAAAAGGAATGTAGGCACTTACCCCTATCAGAGTAGATCTGCCAAAATACCTAATTCACCAGCTGCAACAAATTAATAAATAGCCACTACCCAGAAATGTCTGCTTATACAAGTTTACTTATTTATCAACTTAAGGACCTTCTTCCACTTAATATTTTTTCTGGAAACAGAGATACTCTACCCTCCCTCATAGCTAATTCTAAGCATTTATGCATCTATGCAATGATTTGCCAGGTCTCTGCTATTAAAAAAAAAAAAAAAAAAAACTAATTTTTTAACAGAATAGCTTGGGAATTCATGGTCACCTGACCATGACTGCCGGGGACCAGCCCCAGCTGATCCAGGGTATTCGAAGGAGAGACGGCCTAGGCAACTATTTATATGCTAATTAGAGATATAAAGAATAATAGAATGAGGATAGCTCAGTAGGAAAATTCAGTGGAGAAAAAAGGCTGAGTAGCTTGGTTTACACGGGAGACCAATAAAACTTCAAGACAAGAAGTTTGCACCACTTACGTAGGCTGCAGGCGCCCTCTCGAATAGCGGAAGGTGCCTCACCCTAGACACCTTCTCGAGTGGGTCTTAGAAGCCCAGGCATAATTAGTAAGCGTGGTGGGTTCCGCGCTCCAGATGGAGATTCAGCTGGAAGTTAAAGGGAAGAATGACATGGGGAGACCAAGCGTTGGTGAGCAAGGCCTGTAGCTTTATTTTCAACAGGGGCTTTTATACCCTAAGTTACAAATAGAGGATAATAGGGGATGCAAACTCAGCAGTCTTTGATTCTTATCAAAAACCAGGGTTTCTTTCCTGCAAATACAAATGGTTTAGGTGATTTACATCATCTTCTGGCCAGAAGGCCTACTAACATTTTATGACTCTTGACAAGGACTTATCAATAAAGACTTATTTTCTCTAAGAGTAATTATTTTAAGGTTTGGCGCCATCTTCCAAAGATAAAATTGCATTCCTATAGGGCGGATGTGTAATGGGTTTACAACAAAGGAAAGAATTTATTACCTTAAGGGTCTAAAGTTACTAACACCAAGGCCACTACTTATTTTTTCTATATACCAACTATTAATTAATACATATTCAAGGATACAATTTAGGGGATGTGAAAACTTGGCAACAAACATTGACTCATCAATGAAATCCTTTACTAGTCTTATTCTGACAGTTTCTAACTCTCTGAGAGGCTCTAAGCTATTTGAATATCTTAAGCTTCCCGTGCCTCTCGAGGCTGGGAGACTGTAAACAATCGTATGCATAGCTGTAGGAGTCCGGGTAAACTTGTCAGGTGAGTTAGAGAGCCATCTGAGGGGTTTGGATTTAAACACTCCTAATTGCCCAGGAACTTTATTAATTGGAGCTGTAAGTTAACTCTTTGACAGAGAGAGCGAGATGGTGGTAGGGGACAGCCCCCAGTAAAGTCAGAGGTGAGAGCACAAAGCAATAAAGTAGGCAGACTCTGGTTTTTTTGGGGGGTAGATGCTCGAGAATATCTGGGCGGACTCCTGAGGCTCGATCCCGCCTTTGCATATGCCGAGCCTCCTTCCTCATGACCTTTGTCACGAGTGGAATGCCTCACCGGCTCCCGGCACATGACCTTTCATTCTTATATACTATCCTATTTAATCAGTGGTCTTCACTGAGTTAATTTAGTCATAAATGTACCAGCTACCCAGGTGGATGTGGAAGCATAAGAAGCCTTTTCCACTGACTGACAGAGATTTCTAGTGTGATTTATTTTTATTCTATATTAAGAAAGCATCTTTCAGACATATATTTTTTAGCTTAGCCACTAACAACAGGTAGAAAATTGAAATTTTTGCTAATTTCCCTTTTTGCCCAGCAGCACATTCTATGTCCACCAATTTAGCTAGCTCTTTGAATTTAAGCCTAATTTTTAAATCTAATTTTTCTAAATTCTGTTGGTCAGACTATCCCACAAAGCCTGCTTCAAGTCCTTCACACTTCACATCAAAGATAAGTAGACACCATTATGGCATCAAATCCTCATGTGCTTCCATCTCATCCCAATTCTTGACCAATGGTGACTTAGACATTTATGAACTGTACCACTGTGTTAAGGAAAAGATAGCTTGCCACATTTAATTCAAAAGAATCAAAGGTCTTCCCCAGTATCAAACTCACTAAGAACTGAAAGGATCAGACTTAATCACCAGACACTGGCATGTTCTGTAGACTGTTTAGACTCAAAAACAGCTGCCCTAATTCTTTTTTTTTTTTTTTTTGCTGTATTTGGATGTACTCTGGCATTTCAGGCCTTTCAGATCCTGGTTGGGTCTGAAAATTAAACTGACCAGTTTCCTGCGCTGGTCACTTCATAATGTCTTCATATATGTGTGTACCTATATCCAACATATTATGTATACATATATAATAATAAGGCATCCACCCATTTACTTCTTATTCCTTCAAAAAGTGTTTATTGAGCATCTGTTATGCTATTAACAAGGTTTAGAACATGCTACCCTAAAATATGACACCTTGGTATATTAAATATCATAAGCAAAAAGAATTAAAAAGTAAAAAAAAAAAAAAAAGCAGCACAGTAAGGTCACTCTGACCTTCTGCCTTTACCCTTCCCTGAGACAGATCATAAAACTTCAGTGTAAAAGGTACCCTCCCTATACCAAGAGAAGGGAAGTCATAGGGAATTGAAGGCCAAGAAATCTGTACAAACAAAACTTGTTAAACCAACTTTTGTCTTTCTAATTACTTCATCATTTGCTAGCCCTAGCTGATATCCTTTTGCATTGCCAATTTTTCACAAATTGTATTGTTTCCTTGTCTACAAAGATGTGAATGTTTCCTACACTGGTCACTTCATCAGGTCTTCATTCTTTTATGAAGGTTCTTATGTGCATATAACAACTTAATAAAATTTGTATGCTTTTCTCCAATTAATCTTTGCCAACTTAGTTTTCAGAACCAGTCTGTATCCTCAGAAGATGAAGGAAAACTTTTTTCTACCCTGTACTATTATGTGCCAAATTGTTCTAGGCACTGGCATATAGGTTATTTTAGTTAAATATGGGCATATACCTATATCTTAAGGTATAATTAAATTAATTTATAGTCTTTCTATATTTTTATGATTAAATATGCATTAAGACCTATAGTATCATCAACTCTTTAGCAAATTTACAGATGAATATTTCATTGTTTAATTTTAAAAAGTAAGTTTTAAGATCCAGTTTCTCTTTGTGAGGGTAATGTATAAAATGTAGAAAAGATGTATTAAATATTTTCATTCAACCAACAGTTATTAACAGCTTACTGCTTAAGCATCTTCCTACATGCCTAATTCAGGCATCTTACTAGATTCTGGGAGTATAAAAATCAGTAAATTATTGTCTCTAGTCTAAAATATATAACTTTCCCAGAAAGCCGGACTGGGAAACTATACAGTCTAAATGACTAACAGTTTTGTATTAACTATCCATTAATTAATCATGTCCTTTATTCATTTAATTACACATATTGTTGGGAAACTGTTATTTGGGCAAAGCAAGTAAAAAAAGGCTTTTGACAAGAGAATGGAGACAACTAGGGAGAAGACGACTAAAAGAAGCCTGGAAAGTTAGGTTGGGATAAGCTTATGTATGGCATTATTTCTCATGATTTTCCTTTTTTCCTAAGAACGAAAAATCATAAGTTGTAAGGAGGAGATTATTATCATATATGGTGTTGTTCAGTCACTGAGTCATGTGTGACTCTTTGCGACCCTATAGACTGCAGCATGCCAGGCTCCCTAGCCTCCACTGTCTCTCAGAGTTTGTTCAAATTCACGTCCATTGAGTTGGTGTTGCTATCCAACCATCTCATCCTCTAACCCCTTATCCTTTGCCTTCAATGTTTTCCAGCTTAGGGTCTCTTCTAATGAGTCACGTTTCTAATAGTAAGACAGTGTAGAAAAACAATTAGAGATAAAATAACTGGATGCAGCTAGATCTATAATGATTGGCATGGACAAAATTGTTCAAAACTATGCTGATTTAATCTCAAATTCTCTACCATAAGTCTCAAATGAGCCTTTGATGCTTTCTGGCATGTACATTACATTTCTCTAGTTACCTCCTCTTCCATTCTTCTAGATGAATCTTTAAGAGTTCTCCTTTCTTCTCTGCTAACTTATCTCTTAGCTGGTGATCTTGCTTCTTATTCCATTTTCTAGCAGAAGAGAACTTGCTCAAATTCCATTACCATATGACTTGCTCTCCAGCACATATAGTTGTATCAGCCACCTTCTCTCTTTATATTAAAGATGAATAGTTTGTGCTATAGGCAAAAGAAAACTACTCCACTTGTGCACCAGATTCCATCTGGGGAGCCAATATTGCCTTTCCAAGGACTTTAGTTCACCAGTCATCTTCTCTCTGTCACACATCATTAAATTTTCAACTCTACTGCATCCCGTCAGCTTTCATCCTGTAAGCAAAATTTTATCTCTCTCTTTCAACAACCCTCTTGAGGTTTCATTGTTTTGAAAAATATAATGTTAAAATAATTCCTTGGAAGTTACTGACACTTGCTTTCTCTAATGTCTCTCCTCCTAGTCATTCTTTCCTGTAATAGTAAATAAATTATCTGAGTTCTTTAACAGTTCATTATAGAAATTATCAAAATATAAAAAAATCAGAGTTATAAAAATCATGGGTACTCTTACATAATCACTCAGTTTCACTGATTACTAACTCATAGACCATGTTATTTTTTCTGTACCCCACTCTTTCCTCATTTTGAATCAATCTAAGCAATCTGCAGATATAATTCTTTATTCATAATATTACAAGATATGTCTTCAAAATACAAACACTTTTAAAAAATCCAAAATATTTCAAAGCAAAGTTACTTCTTTAATAATGTTAAAAGGTCAATCAATATTCAATATTTATCAAACTTCTCACAAATATGTTTATTTCCAGTCTGTTTGACTGAGTCAATATCCAAGAAATTAATCACTTTTTGTAACTGATCATAAACTTATTATGTTCACTTTAGCATATAGATTCTGTCACCATCATATTGTTTTTTTTTTTATTTATTTATTTTCAAAATCAAGTTATTTTCCCTACAGTCTGTTTTTTATATATAGCAACCCTATGATGCTGCTCTACACTTAATAGGTTCAGGTTTCTTTTTTTTTTTTTTTTGTGGGACTAGTTTACAGATGGTGTTGTGAGCATCTACTACGAAGTCTATAATCTATGACTAGATTTTTTTGTAATATCAGAAAAGTGATGATAGCTGCTTAGCTAATTAATTCATTAGTCATTTATTCTGTCTTTAATTTCACACCAATTTTGTTTTTGACCCAATAACTACATATAAACCATTCTTATTAAAGTCACAAGATCCCTCCACTATTAAACACAATGCTAAATTTTCTTTCCACAACTTATTTTAACCCACTGGCAACACCTACCATTTATGCACCTTCATCCTTAACAGACTTTATCACTGGCTACCACCTACCATACTAGCCACTCATTCTGCTTTCTCCTGGGGGTTCCCTTTTTTTCCAAATGTTATTGCTGGTATTTCTCAGCCCTTAGATATTTTCTACTTTTTTTTATTAATAATGAGTTTATGGTTTCGATCTCATGCAGTATCCTGGCTTTAAATATCATGTAGTATACACTAACAACTCTAAAATTTGGATATCCAGCATGGGCCTTTCCTCTGAACTTCATTTTTAGCCTCTTCATTTAGATGACAAACATCTCTTACTTAACATATTCAATGATGAATAATGGAATCCAGAATATATGAAGAATTCCTAAATCTCATATAAGACAAGTGACTGTACAAAACAATTCATGCAGATAATTTTTAAAAGATATATAAATGGGCAATAAACACAGGGAAAAATTCCCAAATAACAATTAAAATCACTAGATTCCACTACTTGCTCACTGGAAAATAGATAAATTATAGCAAGTTTGGGGCTTCCCAGGTGGCATTAGTGATAAAGAACCTACCTGTTAAAGCAGGAGTCATAAAAGACATACATTCGATCCCTGTGTCAAGAAGATTCCCTGGAGGAGGGCATGGCAATCCACTCCATTGTTCTTGCCTGGAGAATCCCATGGACAGAAGAACCTGGCAGACCACAGTCCACAGGGTTGCAAAGAGTCAGACACAACTGAAGTGATTTAACATAACACACAACAAATTTTAGCAAGGATTTCAGTAACTAAAACTCTCATCCACTGCTGACAGGGATGCAAAATGGCACAAGAACTTTGGAAAACAATTTCTTCAAAAAGTAAAGCCTATAGCTAATATATGATCCAACCACTCCATTTCCATATATTTATGGGAGAGAGTTGAAAATGTATGTTCACAAAAATATTTATATTTGAATATTCAGAGCAGTTTTATTGATAACCCTAAATTAGAAATAACCCAAATTTCTATCACTTAGTGAATGAATAAGCAAATTAGAGTATATATAAATAAGGAATGACTCAGCAAAAAATAAACTACTGATATATGCAGAAAAAAATCTCAAAATGGCACATGTATACACTCATTGACATGAAATTAAAAAAAAAAAACATTTATAACAGAAAATGAGTCAGTGATCAATAAAGATGATCAAGTGAATATATCTGTGTGTTTATTGGCATTCAAAATGTGAATACCCCACTTCCATCTTCACTGGTTTCTGGTCCAAGTAATCTTTTTCTCTCATCCAGGTTATTGTTTGAGCATCCAAAGTCCCCTGCTTCCTCCAACTTTGCCCCTGAAGTATATTCTAACCACAAAACCAGTGATCCTTTCTGAATGCAAATCAGAACATACTGCATTTTAACTCAGAATCTGCAAATGGCATTCCATTTTACTTAAGAGTACAAACCCCTTAACCAGCTTTCAGTTCAGTTTTTTTCAGTCGCTCAGTCATGTCCCACTCTTTGCGACCCCATGGACTGCAGCACGCCAGGCCTCTCCATCCATCACCAACTCCCAGAGTCCATCCAAACCAATGTGCATTGAGTCAGTGATGTCATCCAACCATCTCAGCCCCTGTCGTCCCCTTCTCCTCCTGCCTTCAATCTTTCCCAGCATCAGAGTCTTTTCCAATGAGTCAGCTCTTCACATCAGATGTTCAGCTTCAACATCAGTGCTTCCAGTGAACACCCGGGACTGATCTCCTTTAGTATGGACTGGTTGGATCTCTTGCAGTACATGGCACTCTCAAGAGTCTTCTCCAACACCACAGTTCAAAAGCATCAATTCTTCAGTGCTCAGCTTTCTTTACAGTCCAACTCTCACATCCATACATGACTTCTAGAAAAACTATAGCCTTGACTAGACGGGCCTTTGTTGGCAAAGTAATGTCTCTGCTTTTTAATATGCTATCTAGGTCGGACATAACTTTCCTTCCAAGGAGTAAGAGTCTTTTAATTTCATGGCTGTGGTCATCATCTGCAGTGATTTGGGAGCCCCAAAAAATAAAGCCAGCCAGTGTTTCCACTGTTTCCCCATCTATTTCCCATGAAGTGATGGGACTGGATGTCATGAACTTAGTTTTCTGAATGTTGAGCCTTAAGCCAACTTTTTCACTCTCCTCTTTCACTTTCATCAAGAGGCACTTTAGTTCTTCTTCACTTTCTGCCATAAGGGTGGTGTCATCTGCATATCCGAGGTTATTGATGTTTTTCCCAGCAATCTTAATTCTAGCTTGTGCTTCCTCCAGCCCAGCATTTCTAATGATGTACTCTGCATATAAGTTAAATAAGTAGGGTGACAATACACAGCCTTGACATACTCCTTTTACTATTTGGAACCAGCCTGTTGTTCCATGTCCATTTTAACTGTTTCTTTCTGACCTGCATACAGATTTCTCAGGAGGCAGGTCAGGTGGTTTGGCATTCCCATCTCTTTCAGAATTCTTCACAGTTGTGATCCAAACGGTTAAAGGCTTTGGCATAGTCAATGAAGCAGAAATAGATGTTGTTCTGGAAATCTCTTGCTTTTTCAATGATCCAGCAGATGTTGGCAATTTGATCTCTGGTTCCTCTGCCTTTTCTAAAACCAGCTTGAACATGTGGAAGTTCACGGTTCACATATTGCTAAAGCCTGGCTTGGGGAATTTTGAGCATTACTTAGCTAGCATGTGAGATGAGTGAAATCATGTGGTAGTTTGAGCATTCTTTAGCATTGCCTTTCTTTGGGATTGGAATGAAAACTGACGTTTTCCAGTCCTGCAGCCACTGCTGAGCTTTCCAAATTTGCTGGCATATTGAGTGCAGCACTTTCAGAGCATCATATGTTAGGATTTGAAATAGCTCTGCTGGAATTCCATCACCTCCATTAGCCTTGTTCATAGTGATGCATCATAAGGCCCACTTGACTTCAAATTCCAGGATGTCTGGCTCTAGGTGAATGATCACACCATCGTAATTGTCTGGGTCCTGAAGATCTCTTTTATGCAGTTCTTCTGTGTATTCTTGCCAACTCTTCTTAATATCTTCTGCTTCTGTTAAGGTCATACCATTTCTGTCCTTTATTGAGCCCATCTTTGCATGAAATATTACCTTGGTATCTCTAATTTTCTTGAAGAGATCTCTAGTCTTGCCCATTCTATTATTTCCCTCTATTTCTTTGCACTGATCACTGAGGAAGACTTTCTTATCTCTCCCTGCTGTTCTTAGGAACTCTGCATTCAAATTGGTATGTCTTTCCTTTTCTCCTTTGCCTTTCACTTCTCTTCTTTTCACAGCTATTTGTAACCACCTTTATTTGTTCTTATTTCCTAATATTAATATATTTCCTTTTTCTCAATTAGCTCTTGACACATTGGCTTCTTCTCTCTTTATTCCAAATACCAGGTATGCTATGATTTACCAAGTTTCTCTCTCACCCTAGAGTATGTCCCTGAGATATGACTACTCCTGGAGCTTCATTCAGTGCTTTGTTCAAATTACTCAATTTCAGAGATGCGCACCAAACAACTTCATCTAAAATGCCAAACCAAGAATCCACAATCACCACTTTACATCACGTGTACTCTTTCTTATTTCCTCCATAGAACATATCAACTTCTAACATGTTTATAGTTAGTGTATTATGTTTGCTTTTTATAAACCTCCTTTTTAATGCAAGCTTCTTGAGGACATTTATTCTATTTATTCTATAAGTTCATAACCTACAATAGTACCTAAAAGATAAAACCCAATCATAGAACATCTTTAAATGTATTAAAGAAAGCAAGCTAGTGCAGATTATACACCAAACAATAATTTCATATCTATAAAATATTTACAGTAGGATACAAATATTATGGAATCATGTTTACTTTTGAAATAAGGATTATGGGTATACATGTATAGTTTATAATGATGATTTTATAATATCTGTAGAAATTCTATATTCTCTTAGGAACAGAATAAGTAATTCAAAATGTAAAAATACAAAATCCAAATATCATCCAAAACCCCAAAGCTCCATTTTTTCTAAAATAATGTTGATAGAGAAATTTTACCTAATGTTTCCCCTTCAGGGTGACTTACTTCTTAATTCAGATTGAAGAATTCTTCCTTTGTGTTAGAATCTAAATAACTGAAACAAGTTACATTTCAATGATAATTGTTTTAATGTTTCCTTGTATATCTGTGCCCTTTCTTCCTCTGATTACTTCATTTTGTATTCTCTGAACACTTTTTCTACTCCAGATCTTCAGTTTTTCTACTTCAACAGTAATAATTATTCTTGTGTTAGATAATCTTTTCATTCAGAACTACTGTCCCTCCTTTAAATGTTTTATTTCACTTTTTTTCTTTGCATTCAGTATGATTAGTTCAATTTTTTCTTCATGCCACAGCTCAATTTTTTCAGCTATTTATGTGTACCAATGTTTCTTATTTCTTTATTACATTAAATTGTTTGTTTTTTGTGAATTGCTTTCCTCAACTATAAAACTCAACTTTCATCTACTTGATTTCTTATATGGGTTTTGAACTCTATCATCTCTGTATTTTCATTAAATTTGTATATACTCTTATCTGTACTATCTGCTATACTGCTATATGTACTTATTACCTGGAATTATGTTTCCTTACAGAGTTCTTCATCATGATGCTGGATTCTTTTCTTTCATTGCTCTACAGAAGAATATCCATAATTCCTAGTAATATTTATTATGTTATTCATGCTTAAGTTTTGTTGATGGCTCTGTCCATAACTTCCTCCTTTACTTTGGCTCAGTGTGATTGAAAATTCTTAATTCATATCATTTGATTAAGACAAATTTATTTTACAACACTAAGTTTGATCTTGAAGGCTAAATTGTGTTTTCCATCGATTTTTTCTGGGATACAAAGACTTGAGAGATTGAGGAGAAATGGAACAGTGTCCCTCTGAGTATAGGTTCCTCCATTATGTGCTTTCTTGCATCTTAAGGTCTTCTAGAATCTATTCCAAATAGCCAAAGACATTTTTAATTTTTGAGGATATTAACTGTTTTACCAACATCTACTTATAATTTTATTCTCTCCAGTATGAAATCTGTACTTGAGGATATTCAATATTTTGCCAGCTCAACCTCTGCATTAGGAAAATGTACTATTATAAGGAATATCACCACTTCATGTTGAAACAGAGTTGATTTTTTCAAAGTGCATAATGTGTAATCGAGGTTTATGTCCACTGTTTTTTTACTGTTGGCAGTAAATTTCAGGCCTTTTCTCTATTTGTTGTCTTCTGTTAAATTATGAAGGTATTTTTCTCCAATTGCTGAAAGTTATCTCTCTATAATTACCTCATTTACCTTTAATTTCCTAAACTATATCATCTAGGTATTAGCAATGCTTATCTTTCAGTCTTATTTTGGATACTGCCTAAAGAAGGGAACATGTAGTGCTTGGTATATAGTCTTGTACAAAGTTGGTGACACAGTCAAGTTAAACTACTGTTATTATTCATCTAAAAATAAAGATATTTAAATAACTAAGATTAGAGAAAGATATTTCCAAATGTGTGTGTTTTTTTATTTTTAATAAGGTTCACTTTGGGTATTTTCTTGTAACAAGAAATTAAGTTTATTTTTAGGCCATATATAAAATTATATATATTTTAGAATGGATGTGAAGGAAAACCTTGATTTCTAAATTTAAAATACTATTTTTAAATTCTGGAAATTGTATTCTAATGAAGCAGATGGAAAACCTGTAGGTAAACTTCAACTGTCATTAATTATGTATATCTGTTGGGTTTCAACAGCTGGTATCATTATAAATGTTATTAGCCTTATTAGGCATGTATGTAGGACTTTATTTGCAAGATGCTTTATAGTCTTTAATTAGTGCATAACAGTCTTAGGAAGTGAATGATGGTGGTTATATTAAATTCCAACTAGTGGAACCAAAATTTCAAGTTATCTTGAACTAATTCTGCTGGCATTTTAGATATAGAAGGAATTAAAATTCCTAAGTTAGGAATCATACTGTGTTCTCCTTGAAATGCAGTTTTTATACAAGCATTACAATGCTATTTTTATGGCTCAGTGGTAAATAATCTGCCTACAATGCTGGATATACGGGAGATGCGGGTTCTATCCTGGGGTTGGGAAGATTCACTGGAGAATGAAATAGCAACCCACTCCAGTGTTCTTGCCCGGGAAAACCTCATGGAGAGAGAAGCCCTGTGGGCTTCAGTCCATGGGGTCAAAAAGAGTCGGATATCATTGAGAATGCACACACACACGGACACACACACACACACACACTTATTTTTAATTTCACTTTTTTGTGTTTCTGGCATGAGACCGTTCCCTTCATTCAGTAGTTTGGAATAAAATCTTTTTTGGGTGAAAGGGTGCTTGCTTTATTTTTTTTCCCTTACGGAAAAAAGTTCATGTAGGATTTCTGAGGTATATAATATACATAATTTATTATAATAATTTTATTTTTAAAATGGGACAAAGGCAAAAAACATAGTTATATATATCATTAAGTATTTTGGTGCAACTTCCAAAATATTTGTTTTACTTAAAGCATCAAAACTCCATCAAAAAATTTGATCACAACTATATGTATTAATAAGAATCTAAAATTCAAGATTTCCAAATGTGTTTATCATAAAAGCTCAGAACTCCTGATGCCTAGATTAGTGGAAGTCAGTATTGGCTGATTGATTAATACCCAGTCAAAACTGACTGGACATTAATCTAGGCATCAGGATGTCTGGTCTCAAAAATATAAAGCTAACAGTGTCGAATGGATTGTAAAGATGATGACTTTTGCTCTCTTTAAAATAGGGAAGAGCCAAGGATATATAATTCTCTTTGTATATTTTCATACATATTTAAACACTTAAAATATTTTAAAACTATATTGATGATTACATAACGATTAGATTGTATATGAATAATAGAATGACTTTTATCAGATTAAAGGTGATTACATAATTTATGTTATCTTGACACTATAATTAGATACAATACATTAATTAACTACTTAAAATCAGTATATTTAGACTTTTCATTAAGATGTTAATTAGCTAGTTGTTGTTCAGTTGCTAAGTCATGTCCGACTAATTAGCTAGCTAGTGGTAATTAAATCTATTCTCTATTTTTCTATATTATTTACTCCTTCTCCCTTATTTACTTTTTATGACCACAATCTGTAGAAAATGCACAAGGACAAATGTAAGTTAAAGGTAATAGTGAAGGAAATGTTTGCAAAGTTATTTTTGCATGGTTCTCATTAAAACAAAATGAGAAACATCTCATTTATATATTTATTGAAAGGGTCTTTGGGATGAACTCTAAATTATGATGTGGAATTATTAACTTCAGATAACTTAACTGAAATAAATACTATATTATTATACATAATGCATGCTTTAATTGCATCAGTAAAAGCCTCACCATAGCTATTTATTAAATAGCCATTTATACATTGGTACTATCTAAAATGATATAAGACAGGTTTCAGGAGTGGCACTTGTTCCTTAAGGACATAATATTTGAGATAAATAGAACTTTATTAAAAACACCTAGTATAGATTAAAATAAGCACTTTTCATTGGGAAAAAGCCTAAATGTACTCCATATGGTACTGAAGAACTATATGTGACCTTTCTAGTAACTTGCTATTAAATGCTGTAAATAAACACTAACTCCAGAAAAAGCAAATACTGAAACTGTCAAAAATAAATAAAAGCTGTTTTTTATTTCAAAAAACATATATTTGGAAATTGGATTAAAGCGGAGGTATTTAAAACATGATCAATTTAAGAAAACTGTAAAGTTATAGATAAAAAGCATGTTAATAATAAGTAAAATGGAATTCTTAAGCACAAATGAATTATCAACCATCTCTTTAAAGAGAAATTTTATGAAGTAACTCTATCTAATTAATAATCTTATGGATTATACACAACTTTTCCAAGGACATATTAATATGTTAATTTATTTTTAACATAAATAAAAATTACTATCAATCTAAATAACCAATGGGTTGATAGCAGGTGTCAACAAGTTACCTACTGGCAATTGATAATGTTTCTTAGAACAGTGGTTCTCAAACTTTACTGCTTATTAGAATCACTTGCGAGTTTTTACAAATCCATGTCTAAGTTGCATTTTCTGCCTACTAAATCAGCAGTTGTAGGGCTTAAATGGCATCAGTGCTTTTTGTTTGTTTGTTTGCTTTTAATTCTCAGTTTTTCCAATGTATAGCCAAATTAGATAATCAGTTTCTTAGAATAATATCTGCCAAACTTAAAATGCAATTTATAAGCCAAGAATTTCAAGGCTGGGTTCAACATTTTACATCTCTAACAAACTTTTATTTGATGCAGTTGCTGCAGGTCCTTGGACTTCATCTTGATAAGCAAGGTCTCAGAGCATCTTTGTCAGTATATCACTCAATTGCCATGTGAAAGTCTAACACAACATACGTTTTCTGATGGAAAAGTGCTATATTAAATTTCTGACTTATTTCCTCTAAAACTGGTAGTATATTACAGTACTATTAATTATAATTTTATTTAAATATTAAAATATGTTGACCATAAAGCTTAAATTATTTTTAAGACAGGTATTCAGAAACACTTTGTGATGTAGGGAGATCTAGTTTTGGTAGATAGTTCTCTATGTTCAGCTTACTCTAATTACTTAGAATATGTATTATTCTGCAGTATATTCAAAGATTTAGGACTTCAGGAGGATTATAATTTCTTTCAGTCCAGAAATTTAAAATAATTTTATCCAGATTTTTACAAAGTTTTTCCATGTGAGTCTGAGTTTTCAATTAATTATTTTATGTAAATCAATCTAAAAATGGCAGGGTTCAGATTATCTACTTTCATAATATGCATGAAAATAATATAAACATTTATCTGAAAATATAAAAAACCAAATATCATATCCTGTTGGTAATTTAAAGATGGCTTAATGAAGCCTAATATATTTTGACTTAATTATTTAAGACATAAATGAAAAGGAATACAAGCAGTATGTATCCTCTGCCTGTAACACTTCAAACTGTTTTTTTTTTTAGCTGTAGGCTGAGGAGATACTAATAGCATTAATTTGCTTCTTTAACTTTTCTTTCCTCCTATTACAAATATTCAGTATAAAAATCTCATTTACCTTCACTTAATTAAACTGTATTAGTCAAAGCAATATATCTATGCAGCCATTTCTTTTATAGTTATCTTCATATCTGATTAATATAAGTGGATTTTAAAAACGATCCCATAAGTGTATTAAACATAAGGTGAAATTATTTTTTATTTTGAATACTGACGTCTTGGGTTAGAAAAAGATTCCATTGTAATTCCTAAAAATGTTTTTTTAATCATGAAAATTTTGAAGCTACTAGAATGTGTTATACCGAGTTGTCTGCATTTTTTGCTTGTTCAGAATCAATGCCACCATTACCATCACAACAAAAAGTCTAAGTCATCCTTTGTTTGATAGAAAAAAGAATGTTTAAGAAAGCAAGGGCTGTGTTGAATTTTTAATTATTTTTTAATTTAAAAATAGTCTAAAAATTTATGAGCCATGGGAAGTGAGAAATATATCAAATCAATGTGTATTAAAAGCATCTATTCAAAGCACACCTCAAATAATATTCCCTGGAACTGTAAAACTTAAGACACTCATTAAGTGTTAAACTAACTCACACCTCCATGCACTGTTTGAGGTGATTCGATTATTGTCATATTGAAATGACACATGCTAAGCTGGGTACATATGACTTCCTGAGAAACAATGCCAATTAGACAGCTACTCTTATTACCTATCCTAGAGAATGGATTGCTAACAAGGTCTTAAGTCATTTCACCAAGTCATCAAGTTTAAACTTCCTTTATCTTATTTGAAAGGAAGTAGAGAAAGTCATCCAACTCAATATACCAATCTACCCTATTCTATATTGTTGTCATTTCTGAATTCTTAATTTTTTTCTGAAAATACTTTCACAAAGTTTATTTAAGTTTTAAGTAAAATTTATCTTAAACTTTGAGAAATTTAGAAGTAAATCAAAGTGTATACACAAAATGTAATAAATGTAACTGAAAAATTAAACATGAACAATTTATTTTTTGCATATCTAGATATAAACTAGGGTGACATTAAGAGCAAGAAAACACACTGTAAGTCTTAGTAAATTTCAGAGTTGAAAATTATACTTAAATTCATGATTCACATCCTCTTTTCTTTTGAAATAATTTTACATGTACAGAAAAACTATAAAAGTTTTGTACTCTTCACCTCTTTTCCCCTAATATTACATGCTAAATATTTATAATATGATTATTAAAACAAGAGAAATTAATATTAGCATAAAGCTGATAACTAAATTAGATTTTATTTTGATTTCACCTGTTTCTCAACTAATATTTCTTTTCTATTCCAGAGTCCAATTTCAGTTCAGTTCAGTCACTCAGTCATGTCCAACACTTGGCAACCCCATGAACCACAGCACGCCAGGCTTCCTTGTCCATCACCAGCTCCCGGAGTTCACCCAAACCCATGTCCATCGAGTAGATGATGCCATGCAACCATCTCATCCTCTGTCGTCCCCTTCTCCTCCTGCTCTCAATCTTTCCCAGCATCAGGGTCCTTTCAACTGAGTCAGCTCTTCGTATCAGGTGGCCAAAGTATTGGAGTTTCAGCTTCAGCATCAGTCCTAACAATGAAAATTAAGGACAGATTTCCTTTAGGATGGACTGGTTGGATCTCCTTGCAGTCCAAGGGATTCTTAAGAGTCTTTTCCAATACCATAGTTCAAAAGCATCAATTCTTCGGTACTCAGCTTTCTTCATAGTCCAACTCTCACATCCATACATGACCACTGGATAAACATAGCCTTACCTAGATGGACCTTTGTTGACAAAGTAATATCTCTGCTTTTTAATATGTTGTCTAGGTTGGTCATAAATTTCCTTCCAAGGAGTAAGCATCTTAATTTCATGGCTGCAATCACCATCTGCAATGATTTTGTAGCCCAAAAAATAAAGTCAGCCACTGTGTCCACTGTTTCCCCATCTATTTGCCATGAAGTGATGGGACTGGATGCCATGATCTTAGTTTTCTGAGTGTTGAGCTTTAAGCCAACTTTTCCACTCTCCTCTTTCACTTTCATCAAGAGGCTTTTCAGTCCCTCTTCACTTTCTGCCCTAAGGGTGGTGTCATCTGCATATCTGAGGTTATTGATATTTTTCTCAGCAATCTTGATTCCAGCTTGTGTTTCTACCAGCCCAGTGTTTCTCATAATGTACTCTGCATATAAGTTAAATAATAGGGTGACAATATACAGCCTTGACAAACTCCTTTTCCTATTTGGAACCAGTTTGTTGTTCCAATTCCAGTTCTAACTGTTGCTTCCTGAGTCCAATTTAGGCTGCAAAATTACATTTACTTATTTGTTAAAACTGTGAAGAAGGCTGAGCACCGAAGAACTGATGCTTTTGAACTATGGTGTTGGAGAAGACTCTTGAGAGTCCCTTGGACTGCAAGGAGATCCAACCAGTCCATTCTGAAGGAGATCAGCCCTGGGATTTCTTTGGAAGGAATGATGCTAAAGCTGAAACTCCAGTACTTTGGCCACCTCATGCAAGGAGTTGACTCATTGGAAAAGACTCTGATGCTGGGAGGGATTGGGGGCAGGAGGGGAAGGGGACGACAGAGGATGAGATGGCTGGATGGCATCACTGACTCAAAGGACATGAGTCTGAGTGAACACCGGGAGTTGGTGATGGACAGGGAGGCCTGGCGTGCTGAGAATCATGGGGTCGCAAAGAGTTGGACACGACTGAGCGACTGAACTGAACTGAACTGAGCTGAATACACAGATGAAAGAGTTTTAGAATTGTAATTCATACACTTTGCAAAAAAATACTAAGTATTGCTGATAGAATACAGTACTTCTGTACAGTTAATTTTGTCTTTAGTTTTATATTACTCAGACAAAATACTAAGTATTTTCCAAAGTTACTTCAGTTAATTCTTTTCATCCCCATCTTATTCATTGTAAAATAATTATTTTGAAATACACAGTTTTTACCCGTTTTTATTCCACTTTAAGTTCCCTCTGTTTTAACTGAAGTGTGCATCACCGAATACTTAGGTTGAAGCCTAACCCCCAATGTGTCTGTATTTGGAGTATGGCCTTTATGGACATAATGAACGTTAAATGAGATCACCAAGGTTAAGGCCCTAATCCAACAAAAGTAGTGTGCTTATGAGAAGAGGAAGAGATTATCAAAGTGTGTGCACAGCGAAAAAAGCTATATTGAATACAACAGAAAGTGGCTATCTGCAAGTGAAGAAGAGAGAAACCATGAGCAAAGTAGATCTTGAGGTTATAAAGCCTTGGATAGCAAAATAAATGACAGAAATCCTTGGATTTTAAAATATTATGATTAAGTTTATGCCCAACTAGCTAGAAGTGAAAATTCCAGGACTCGAAAATATCACATCACCCTAACTGGTTTTTGAACGGGGGCAAAAAAAAAGAAAGGTTATAAAATTTATGAACTATGGCCTCTGCTGCTACAGGCACAAGAAAACATGACAGTATTCCACTCTGTTTTCCTACAACACAAGTAAGAATAAATATAACAGAGACAGACTGCATAAGAAACTTGCCATCTATAAAAAAGCAAGATATAGACAAAGATAAGAGATAAGAAAAGAAAAAAAGTCAGAACAGAAAAACAGAAAGGTGTAGAAGATGTTAAGCCATCTTTCCCTAAAAGATCAGCCTCTCCTGCCAGGAGAGAGAGAGAGGACAGTCATTGCACATTTCATTTTTACAGAATCAAGAACTTGGGAGTTCATTCCTCATTCCAGAAATGAAGGAGAAGACTCCAGAGCTCCCAAAACCTGAAGAGAAAATAAATGAACTTTAGTGTAGGAGGGCACCCCTATTAGTGACTGCCTGAAGTTTCTCAGATCTGAACCTGTATCAAAGTCCAGCGAGGAAAAATAAACATGCTGACAGAAAAGTGCAAATATATAATATATATATATATATATATATATATATATTATATGTATTATATATATACATATAATATATAAAAGGAGAAGACTCTCTAGGTCACATTCTAAACTGAGGACCCATATGTATTCTAGCTCTCCTAATCCTCAACCAATTCAGTGCACCACCTGCTACTGAAGCTCACAGCCATGGCATAGGCTGCCGAGTTCCAAAGGTGGCCATTCCTCTCAGGAGAACTCCACCAAAGGCAGATATCTCTTCCACCAAAGCATAAAAGGCACAGACTTCCAGTAAATAAAAAATATGTTCATCCACAACCTTATCTGAGTGCAGTTTATTATCTTACCTTCTAGGTCACCATAAAAGGAACCTCCTAAGGGGCAACAAAAAACTAGCAGGTTATCTCCTCAGCAAGTCCAAGGCAAAGGTACTGGCTATGACTGTACCAGCAACTCTGGTGGTACAGTACTCCAGCAACTCTACTGCCAAAAACTTGTTTTTTAATCTCGTACAGTCCAACTGCACATGATAAAGATGGGCTTCTATCTGTCCAGAGGGAAGTTCAGGTAAAATGATAAAACTTAAATGTCCGAAATGACACTAGAAGTAAGAGTGCCCCTCACTACACCTGAACCTACAATACTAGAATCATTTAAACCCACAAAAGAAGAAAGTGGCAAAATGCGAGCAGCAGATTCGGTACAGCAAGGATATCAATATGGCAAACAAAATCAGCAGTCTTTATATGACTTGCTCCATCTCTCCTGAACAACTTTCTACTCAAGAGGTCTCATCAGAATTATTATAATGAAGTAGGCAGAGAGTTCCAGAAAAACATCTATTGCTGCTTTATTGACTATGCCAAAGCCTTTGACTGTGTGGATCACAATGAACTGTGGAAAATTCTGAAAGATATGGGAATACCAGACCACCTGATCTGCCTCTTGAGAAACCTGTATGCTGGTCAGGAAGCAACAGTTAGAACTGAACATGGAACAACAGACTGCTTCCAAATAGGAAAAGGTGTACATCAAGGCTGTGTATTGTCACCCTGCTTATTTAACTTATATGCAGAGTACATCATGAGAAATGCTGGGCTGGAGGAAGCACAAGCTGGAATCAAGATTTCTGGGAGAAATATCAATAACCTCAGATATGCAGATGACACCACCCTTATGGCAGAAAGTGAAGAAGAACTACAGAGCTTCTTGATGAAAGTGAAAGAGGAGAGTGGAAAAGTTGGCTTAAAGCTCAACGTTCAGAAAACTAAGATTACAGCATCCGGTCCCATCACTTCATAGCAAATAGATGGGGAACAGTGGACACAGTGGCTGACTTTATTTTTGAGGGACTCCAAAATCACTGCAGATTGTGATTGCAGCCATGAAATTAAAAGACAGTTACTTCTCGGAAGGAAAGTTTTGACCAACTTAGATAGCATATTAAAAAGTAGAGACATTACTTTGCCAACAAAGGTCTGTCTAGTCAAGGCTATGGTTTTCCCAGTGGTCATGCATGGATGTGAGAGTTGGATTATAAAGAAAGCTGATCACTGAAGAATTAATGCTTTTGAACTGTGGTGTTGGAGAAGACTCCTGAGAGTCCCTTGGACTGCAAAGAGATCCAACTAGTCCATCCTATAGGAGATCAGTCCTGGGTGTTCATTGGAAGGACTGATGTTGAAGCTGAAACTCCAATACTTTAGTCACCTGATATAAAGAGCTGACTTATTTGAAAAGACCCTGATGCTAGGAAAGATTGAAAGCAGGAGGAGAAGGGGACGACAGAGGATGAGATGGTTGGACTGCATCACCGATTCAATGGACATGGGTTTGGTGATGGACAGGGAGGCCTGGAGTGCTCTGGTTCATGGGGTCGCAAAGAGTCGGATATGACTGAATGACTGAACTAAACTGGACTGAACTGAGGCAGGCTGTGGATAAATTCTGGAGTGTTTTTCTATGAAAGTGCCAGAAAGAGACTTCCCTCCCTGTAGACAGAGAATTTGCCCCTGCTACCAATCAGAAGACAACCTCTCTTTCCTTCCCAACCCTCTGCCTCTTCAGTCCTCGCCCTTCTCCTACAGTGAATCTGTACTCACCTTCCTAAGAAAATGCTCTTCTAGAATACAGGGGAGATTTTCCTCTTACCCTCAAAGAGAACTCCCACCCTGCTCCCAAAGGCAGGCATCACCATCTGACTGCAGAAACATGGGGACTACCATTCTCCCACCTTTAAAAGAAGCTTCCCAGTCACCAAGGACTTTTTCCTGCAATATCATCAAAGTAAAAAATGATTGTCCCTGATCACATTTACATAAGAGTTTATGTAAAAATCATCACCACAACCAAACAGCATTTGCCTTCACTAACTTGTGGAGCTCTTCAGACCACCTTAGGACTCTCTCACCCCTTTTCCCACACTCACTCCTACCCTACTTCCTTCCTAAGAAAAGCAGTATACTAGGAAGAAGGCAGCCCACATCCTCAAGTCATAGGACCAGGACTCTAGACTTCAAAATGACAGCAACAACAGAAAGCAAGACATCCTCAACAAGCCCTCAGTCTTTTACGAAAGTCTCATCCTCAGGATCTGTTTAAGGATCCTCTGGGCCATGGCATCTCCATTCCTGTCCAGTATGTTACCCAGTAACAGAAGAAAAGGCAAGAAGGGAAAGACTGGCTGCTTCTGCTGCAGGCACTGTAGACCTTGCAGCCATTGCTGCTTCTAAAAGAGCATCAACCGTGAAAGGACTAAGCCAGAACCAAGCCAAGGGGAGACTTAAAATAAACCTAAGGATAACCATGATGACAGGTTTCCCGGGTGGCACTAGTGGTAAAGAACCTGCCTGCCACTGCAGGAGATATAAGAAACTGTGGTTTCATCCCTGGGTCAGAAAAATCTCCTGGAGGTAGAGGATGGCAGCCACTCCAGTGTTCTTGCCTAGAGAATACCATTTACAGAGGCAGTCCATAGGATCTCAAAGTCGAACTGTGACTTAGCACACATGCAATTTTTCTGACATAGAAAAGCACCTGTGAGGAAAGGCAGTGAGATCAATATGGAAGGCTGACAGATTTCCCAAAGACGGAAATATTTGGTATAATGTAAGTTTTATGTGTACTTCCCTTAGTGGCTTGTACACAATTTGGCTGTACATTGTGAAGTGTTCATAGTGTGTTAGTGGCATTCTTTGACTGACAGATGACAGATCGATTTTGAGTGAAATATTTTAAGCCAAATTATTTTTATTTAAACATAGTTTAAATATGGTTGACATTCTTATATTTCCTTTTACTGCCCATGGCTATTCCCAGAAAGTTTATTTTATTTCTTTCATTTGAGTTGTAATGCCCATTTAAATTGATGCCTCTGACCTTTCCATGCTTTGTAAAACTTGCCCAGAATTTTACCATTCATGAACAATAAGCAAGACACAATACCTGAACAATATGAACACAACAGTAAACAAAAGTATAAATGAATGTTTTAATGCAATACTCTTCATCCTTTATTTATATAGGTAGTCAAAACTATGAGAGTTTTGCTTCTACTGCAATGCTAAGGAAATAGCAGTAACCACACTATTTAAAATTTACTTATGTTGTAAAGCATTATCTCATTCTTATTTTGATTTATACTAATTCCACTAGTTATGTCTAGGTAGTACCTGTGAGTGCTTACACTTATTGCTATTTTGAATTACTGTTTTACAACCTGCTTAATCATTTATTTTTATACAATCTTTTATTATTCATATTTATATTCTAAGTGAGATATAGATCTTAGCTATTTTTCCCTTTAATAGAAATATATGTATAACTCTACTAAAGAAATATATATATATATAATTTACATATAAATGTAAATTAAACATACATATATGTTTGTTTAGATCTGAGGTTGTTGTAGGTAGTGATATGTAAAACTTATACGCAAAACTAAACAGGAATCAGCATACGCCCCAAATCTGGCCCACTTCTTATTTTTATATATGAAGTTTACTTAAATATAGACATATATATATATGTAATCTGCCACTGATGTTGAACTCAACAATTGAACTGAGCAGAGCTGAGTTCACAACAGAGACTCTATGGACTAAAATACCTAAAATAAGTACTGTCGTGTCCTATACTGATCCCTCTCATGGACTGTAGGCAATAGGATTTAGAACTAAAAGGAGATAAAACTTATATTTCATTTTCCATTTGACAATAAGGACACAGAATTAAAGTGTTAAAAAAAATGGGCTAATTAAATGTGTCTAATTACTATTATGAGAACCCTAGCCTCTTGATTTTCATTTTCATCATTTCAGTATCTGTATCTACTTCTCAAATCTGTAAATATGGCCATTTAATAAACTGGTCATTTATATTTATATAAACTTTAAGTGACTTTGAGGAGATACCCCACATCCAATGGGCAAAGGAGAAGCCCCAACAAGATGGTAGGAGGGGCAAAATTATGTTTAGAGTCAAACCCCATACCTGACAGAGATGCTCAGAGGGCTCAAACAAGCCTTGTGTTCATCAGGGCCCAGAGACCCCACAGAGACTGAGACAGAACTGTGTTAGAGTGTCTCCTGCAAAGGTACAGGTGAACAGGGGACTGCTGCAGGGGTAGAGGCTCTGGGTGCAGGAGACCTGGGTATGGCATATGCCCTCTTGGAGGAGGTCACAATTAACCCCACTGTAGAGCTGCCAGAACTAACAGGACTGGGAAACAGACTCTTGCAGGGCACAAATAAAACCATGTGGGCACCATGACCCAGAATAAAGGAGCAATGACTCCATAGAGACTGACCCAGACTTGCATGTGAGTGTCCAGGAGTCTCCAGTGAAGGCATGGGTGGTGTCCTGTTGTAGGTTTGGGGGCACTGCATGCAACAGTGCCTGCATAGGGCCTTTTGAAGGAGTACACCATTATCTTCATTACCTCCACCATAATTTAGCCAGGTAAATAACAGGGAAGGAGCACAGCCCCACCCATCAACAGAAAATTGTATTAAAGATTTATTGAACATGGCCCCACCCATCAGAAAAAGACAGTTTCCCCCTCAGTCAGTCTCTCCCATCAGGAAGCTTCCATAAGTCTCATCCTTCTCCATCAGAGGGGAGACACAATGAAAACCACAGTCACAGAAAACTAACCAATCTGAGCACATGGACCACAGCCTTGTCTAACTCAAAGAAACTATGAGCCATGCCATGTAGGGCCATCCAAGACGGACGGGTCATGATGACAAAACGTGGTCAACTGGAGAAGGGAATGGCAAACCATTTCAGGATTCTTGCCTTGAGGACCCCATGAACAGTATGAAAGGCAAAACAATAGGACACTGAAAGATGAACTCCCCAGGTCAGTGAACTCCCCAGGTGCCCAATATGCGACTGGGGATCAGTGCAGAAATAATTCCAGAAAGAATGAAGAGACAAAGCCAAAGCAAAAACAACACCCAGTTGTGCATATGACTGGTGAGGAAGTAAAGTCCAATGCTATAAAGAGAAATATGGCATAGGAACCTGGAATGTTAGGTCCATGTATCAAGGCAAATTGGAAGTGGTCTAACAGGAGATGGCAAGTGTGAACATCGACGTTTTAGGAATCAAAGAACTAAAATTGACTAGAATGGGTGAATTTAACTCAAATGACCATTATATCTACTACTATGGGCAAGAATCCCTTAGAAGAAATAGTGTAGCGATCATAGTCAACAAGAGTCTGAAATGCAGTACTTGGATGCAATCTCAAAAACAACAGAATGATTTCTGTTTCCAAGGCAAAATATTCAATATAACAGTTATACAAGTCTATGCCCCAACACCCTCTTCCAAAAACATAAGAGAAGACTACACATGGACATCACCAAATAGTCAATACCGAAATCAGATTTATTATATTCTTTTCAGCCAAAGATAAAGAAGCTCTGTACGGTCAGCAAAAACAAGTCAGGTAGCTGACTGTGGCTCAGAACATGAAATCCTTTTGCCAAATTCAAACTTAAATTGAAGGAAGTATGGAAAAACCACTAGAGCATTCATGTATGACCTAAATCAAATCCTTTACTATTATACAATGTATGTGACAAATAGATTCAAGGGATTAAATCCGATAGACAGAGTGCCTGAAAAACTATGGATGGACGGCCATGACATTGTACAAGAGACAGGGATCAAGACCATCCCTAAGAAAAAGAAATGCAAAAAGGCAAAAAGGTTGTCTGATCAGGCCTTACAAATAGTTGAGAAAAGAAGAGAAGCTAAAGGCAAAGGAGGAAAGGAAAGATATACCCATTTGAATGCAGAGTTCCAAAGAATAGCAAGGAGAGATAAGAAAGCCTTCTTCAGTGATCAGCACAAAGAAATAGAGGAAAACAATAAAATGAGAAAGACTAGAGATCTTGTCAAGAAAATTAGAGATACCAAGGGAACATTTTATGCAAAGATGAGAACAATAAAGGACAGAAATGGTATGGACCTAACAGAAGCACAAGATATTAAGAAGACGTGGCAAGAATACACAAAAGACCTATACAAAAAAGATCTTCACGACCCAGATAATCACAAGGGTGTGATCACTCACCTAGAACCAGACATCCTGGAATGGGAAGTCTACTGGGTCTTAGAAAGTATCACTACAAACAAAGCTAGGGGAGGTGATCGAATTCCAGTTGAGCTTTTTCAAATCCTAAAAGATGATGCTGTGAAAGTGCTACACTCAATATGCCAGCCAACTTGGAAAACTCAGCAGTGGCCACAGGACTGGAAAAGGTCAGTTTTCACTCCAATCCCAAAGAAAGGCAATGCCAAAGAATGCTAAACTACTGCACAATTGGATTCATCTAACACTCTAGCAAAGTAATGCTCAAAATTCTCCAGGACAGGCTTCAACAGTACATGAACCATGAACTTGCAGATGTTCAAGCTGGATTTAGAAAAGGCAGAGTTACTAGAGCTCACATTGCCAATACCCGTTGGATCATCAAAAAAGTGAGACAGTTCCAGAATAATACCTATTTCTGCTTTATTGACTATTCCAAAGCCTTTGACTGTGTGGATCACAACCAACTGTAGAAAACTGTTAAAGAGATGAGAATACCAGACCACCTAACCCGCCTCCTGAGAAATCTGTATGCAGGTCAAGAAGCAATAGTTAGAACTGGACATGGAATAACAGACTTGTTCCAAATCGGGAAAGGAGTTCTTCAAGGCTGTATATGTTCATCCTTCTTATTTAACTCATACACAGATTGAAAGTGAGAGTGAAAGTGATGTCAGTCAGTCGTGTCTGACTCTTTGCAATCCCATGGACACCAGGCTCCTCCGTCCATGGGATTTTCTAGGCAAGAGCACTGGAGTGGGTTGCCATTTCCTTCTCCAAGAAATCTTCCCAACCCAGGGATTGAACCGAGGTCTCCTGCATTGTAGACAGATGCTTTACCATCTGAGCCACCAGGGAAGTCCTTATTAGAAATGCTGGGCTGGATGAAGCACAAGCTGGAATCAAGATTTCTGGGAGAAATATCAATAACCTCAGATATGCGGATGACACCATCATTATGGCCAAAAGCAAAAAAGAACTAAAATCCTCTTGATGAAAGTGAAAGAGGAGAATGAAAATGTTGGCTTACCACTTAACACTAGAAAATGAAGATCATGACATCTGGTCCCATCACTTCATGATAAATAGATGGGGAAACAATGAAAACAGTGAGAGACTCGATTTGTCTGGGCTCACGGCAGATGGTGACTACAGCCATAAAAATAAAAGAGGCTTGCTCCTTGGAAGAAAAGTTATGACCAACCTAGGCAGCATATTACAAAGCAGAGACCTAACTGTGCCAACACCAGTCTGTCTAGTCAAAGCTATTGTTTTTCCAGTAGTCATGTATGGATGTGAGAGTTGGAATATAAAGAAGGCTGAGTGCCAAAGAATTGATGCTTTTGAACTGTGGTGTTGGAGAAGATTCTTGAAAGTGCCTTGGACAGCAAGGAGATCCAACCTGTCTGTCCTAGAGGAAATCAGTCCTGAATATTCATTGGAAGGACTAATGCTAAAGCTGAAACTTCAATACTTTCGCCAGTTGATGTGAAGAAATGACTCATTTGAAAAGACCCTGATGCTTGGATAGATTGAAGGTGGGAGGAGAAGGGGATGACAGGATGAAATGGTTGGAAGGCATTACCGACTCAATGGACATGAGTTTGAGTAAACTCTGGGAGTTGGTGATGGACAGGGAAACCTGACGTACTAAGCCTGGTGTACTGAAGTCCATGGGTGGCAAAGAGTCGGATATGACTGAGCGACTGAACTGAACTGAACTAAGGAAAATCAATCTGTGGTAAAATAAGTACTCAGCAGGTGGAAAATATTTTATTATAACATTATCTTGCCCAAATCTGAATAATTTAAAATATTGATTATTAAATTATTTAAAAATATATGATGTGTATGAAATTCTTATATAGCAACTATTAAGAATAGAATCAATATCTAAAAACAGTACTAATCTTTGGGGAAAGTAAAGGTTTTTCCACTATAGTGCTTGATAGTGCTTAAAATTATTTTAAGTATAACTCACTTAGCATATATAAAGAAATAAAATAATAATATATTGTACTATTAATAACATAGGAGTAGAAATAAGTATTTGGAGAAGGAAATTGGAACCCACTCCAGTGTTCTTGCCTGGAGAATCCCAGAGACCGGGGAGCCTGGTGGGCTGCCATCCATTGGGTCACACAGAGTCGGACACAACTGAAGCGACTTAGCAGTAGCAGCAGCAGAAATAAGTATTAGCATAGCTAAATAATGTTAAAAAAGTACATCACCTCTTTGTCCTTATCATTCTTCAAGGACTCTATACTAATTCTATTTTCCATGGTGGACTTCGTTTAAGTAGTTTTTATTTACTTTCCTTTATTTAAGATAACTGAATATATATGTATTATTTCATTATGATTTTTGTAGAATATACCACATAGTGGGTGATGCAAGTAACAGAAATTTATTTTCTCACAGTTACTGAAGCTAGAGGTCTAAGATCAAGGTGTCATCTGGCTCATTTCATTCTAAGCCCTCTCTCTCTTTGACTTGTAAATGGCCATTTTCTCCCTCTGTTTTCACTTGGTCTTTCCTCTGTGTGTGCACATGTCTTTGCTCAAAGGCACTCTTCTTATGAAGACATCAGTCATATTGGATTAGGGCCCACTCATATTACCAAAAGACCTATGCAGTTTATACTAATTATTTCTTTAAAGACCCTCTGTCCAAATGCAGTCACATTCTGAGGTTCTCGGGTTAGGACCTCAACATATAAATATGGTACACAATTCTGCCCATGATAATATATCCCCCTTAGAATCCCACATTATTCAAATAGACATATTTGTACTACTTAAAATATATATGCAAACATATAAAAGAAAGGAGGGCAACAGAGAATGAGATGGTTAGATGGCATCACCAACTCAATCTGAGAAAACTGGAGATAGTGAAGGACAGGGAAACCTGGTGTACTGCAGTCCATGGGGTCCCAAACAGTCAGATCTGACTTAGCAACTAAACAACAAGAATGAAATGAAGTCAAGAAAAAAATAACTGAAGGGATATTTCACAGATCTAAGCTTTAAGATATAGAGAAAAATATCGTCACTATAAAAAAATTGCAAGGATGCTAGGATAAGCAAGTTAGGATCAGATCAGATCAGATCAGTCACTCAGTTGTGTCCGACTCTTTGCGACCCCATGAATCCCAGCACACCAGGCCTCCCTGTCCATCACCAACTCCCAGAGTTCACTCAGACTCAGGTCCATCGAGTCAGTGATGCCATCCAGCCATCTCATCCTCTGTTGTCCCCTTCTCCTCCTGCCCCCAATCCCTCCCAGCATCAGAGTCTTTTCCAATGAGTCAACTCTTTGCATGAGGTGGCCAAAGTACTAGAGTTTCAGCTTTAGCATCATTCCTTCCAAAGAAATCCCAGGGCTGATCTCCTTCAGAATGGACTGGGTGGATCTCCTTGCAGTCCAAGGGACTCTCAAGAGTCTTCTCCAACACCACAGTTCAAAGGCATCAATTCTTCGGTGCTCAGCCTTCTTCACAGTGCAACGCTCACATCCATACATGACCACTGGAAAAACCATAGCCTTGACTAGATGGACCTTTTTTGGCCAAGTAATGTCTCTGCTTTTCAATATGCTATCTAGGTTGGTCATAACTTTCCTTCCAAGGAGTAAGTGTCTTTTAATTTCATGGCTACAATCAAAATCTGCAGTGATTTTGGAGCACAAACAAATAAAGTCTGACACTGTTTCCACTGTTTCCCCACCTATTTCCCATGAAGTGATGGGACCAGATGCCATGATCTTCCTTTTCTGAATGTTGAGCTTTAAGCCAACTTTTTCACTCTCCACTTTCACCTTCATCAAGAGGCTTTTTAGTTCCTCTTCACTTTCTGCCATAAGGGTGGTGTCATCTGCATATCTGAGGTTATTGAGATTTCTCCCGGCAATCTTGATTCCAGCTTGTGTTTCTTCCAGTCCAGCGTGTCTCATGATGTACTCTGCATATAAGTTAAATAAGCAGGGTGACAATATACAGCCTTGATGTACTCCTTTTCCTATTTGGAACCAGTCTGTTATTCCATGTCCAGTTCTAACTGTTGCTTCCTGACCTGCATACAAATTTCTCAAGAGGCAGATCAGGTGGTCTGGTATTACCATCTCTTTCAGAATTTTCCACAGTTTATTGCTATCCACACAGTCAAAGGCTTTGGCATATGTGTATTTAAGGTGTGCGTTCTAAGTCATATTTATAGTAAAGTGATCTATTGGGCCCCTGGAGAAGGAAATGTCAACCCACTCCAGTATTCTTGCTTGGACAATTCCATGAACAGAGGAGCCTGGTGGGCTACAATTCACGGGGCTGCAAAGAGTCAGACATCTGAGAGTATGTACGAACACACGCATGACCTATGGGGCAGAAAATTACTGAATTTTTTGGTGTTTGAAATGATCCTTAAAATAATCATTGGATTTGGGCTCTGCCAGTCCTAATAATCTGGAGAAGGAAATGGCAACCCACTCCAGTACTCTTGCCTGGAAAATTCCATGGATGGAGGAGCCTGGTAGGCTAAAGTCCATGGGGTCGCAAACAGTCGGACAAGACTGAGCGACTTCATTTTCTTTCTTTTATAGTTCCTCTTGGAGAAGGAGATGGCAACCCACTCCAGTGTTCTTGCCTGGAGAATCCCATGGATGGAGGGGCCTGGTGGGGTAAAGTCTATGGGGTTGAAAACAGTCGGACACGACTAAGCAACTAACACACACACCCACAGTCCTAATGATCAGTTTTTTCTATATGATTTTTATTGTCCTCATTCCAAATGTTATTTTCCTATTTTTTTGTTTATGAATTTAAAGCTACCATGATCACAATTTTTTGCTAAAATCCTCAGAAGAAATTTTAAAAATAAATAAAAGCATAATAATATTTATTCCTATGTAAAAGGAAGCTATTCCTTTCATAGGCCTAAGGTTATCTGTAAATGTAATTTCAGAGATCTACTATGATTTACAATGTTTCAATTCTAGTTCTAGCAATCCTATCTGTATCTTCTCAGATTGACTTTGCTAACTTTGTTATACTTTACTCTAGTAAAGAGTTCTTTCTACATAGACAACATAGATTATCCAGTATTATAATCATAGCTAGTTTTTCACAGTAACTATTGTTTTTTGTTTTTAAATCATAAAAATTTTCCAAAATATTTTTAAATGACACATTTGAAAATCATAATTACATGAAACAGTGGCAACAGTGTCAGACTTTATTTTTCTGGGCTCCAAAATCACTACAGATGGTGACTGCAGCCATGAAATTAAAAGATGCTTACTCCTTGGAAGGAAAGTTATGACCAACCTAGATAGCATATTCAAAAGCAGAGACATTACTTGGCCAACAAAGGTTCGTCTAGTCAAGGCTATGGTTTTTCCGGTGGTCATGTATGGATGTGAGAGTTGGACTGTGAAGAAGGCTGAGCACCGAAGAATTGATGCTTTTGAACTGTGGTGTTGGAGAAGACTCTTGAGAGTCCCTTGGACTGCAAGGAGATCCACCCAGTCCATTCTGAAGGAGATCAACCTTGGGATTTCTTTGGAAGGAATGATGCTAAAGCTGAAACTCTAGTACTTTGGCCACCTTATGCAAAGAGTTGACTCATTGGAAAAGACTCTGATGCTGGGAGGGATTGGGGGCAGGAGGAGAAGGGGATGACAGAGGATGAGATGGCTGGATGGCATCATTGACTCGATGGACGTGAGTCTGAGTGAACTCCGGGAGTTGGTGATGGACAGGGAGGCCTGACGTGCTGTGATTCATGGGGTCGCAAAGAGTCGGACACGCCTGAGCGACTGATCTGATCTGATCTGATCATCATTCAAAACTAAAATTAGAGTCACCATATAAAGTCATTAATATCTTTATTAAATACCCCTTGTGACACACCTGACAACATTTTGAGGATTCCTATAAAGTTTCCTCTAAAATTCTTTAATTACCATGAATAAAATTTTATTTTATAAAATGGGAAATGAGGTGAAATGACTTACTCATATGCACATAGTAGGAGAGCAGACTATTTCATGGGTCACTTGACTTCTTTTAAATTGTTATTGCATGGCATCAAACAACCTATTGTATAACTATCCTGAGACAAATATCTTCAAATTATTTTGAAATGATCCTGGCATTATTCATTGATATGAATATATTCCATTATGTACAAAATGAATACCCATGTTTGTTTAAAGTCAAAGTTAACTTGTATGTAATTTCTGAGGTTCAGCCAAATTTTATATTAAACTTGGATAAAATAATTTATCCATTTTCAAAATTTTATTTATGTAGAAAAATCCAATATGCAAAGAGCAAAAAATAATTGATGTTTTTACAGTGATGGACTATGTAATGCAATGTTGATGTGTATTTAGTTTTGACTACTTGCTATTTCGTATGAAGTGAATTAAAATGAAATGTTCATGAAGGACTGTCTTTAATCATACTCCATCTATATAGTTTCATAGCTTGTAGCTACTCTATTGTTTATTCCAAAAACAAAAACCTTAAATCCCTGTAGCTATCTATAGCATTCAGAATCTTTGTTTTCATATGAAAAGGCATATCTGAGTACAGACAATAATCTTTACAAGTTTTATGGTTGCTGTGAGCATTTGTTCCTATTGAGGATCAACTGCCTTGAGCTGCAAGGAAATCACAACCTTCAATCCTCCTGCTAAGAATAAAATCCAAAATGGCAGAATAGATTTTTGTAATTCCTAAGATAACTTGTGAAGGTCTTAACTGCTTGAAAATTCATCTGTTACAGGACAAATATGAAAATGTCTGAAAGAGAAATATAACCAGTTAAAGAAAGCAACTCCCCAAAATAACTCAAAATGAAAAGTAATAGAAAGCAGTATTTGTGCAAATGAGAGGGAAGAAAAATAATCTTCAAATTAAAAAAAAATCTGGCTCTTACAATATCATATTTAAGCACATACTAATAAAAATGATTTTGTATAATAAAGTTTTCCTGATGTGGCTTTCAAAGAGAGTTTGCACTTTCTAATGCACAATATATCCTTCAAGAATTGTTGTTTTATGATGAAAGTACAGAGTTTTTTTTCTATTCTCAATTATACCACACAATATTTTATATGTAAAATTCAATGCATAGAGAATGTCTAGATAAGTATCATTAAAATACTAATGACAACAATGCAACTTAAACTTTTATATTTGTATTATTGCAAATTGGTATTTACCATATTACTGTTTCTTACAAAACAAATAAAAGTCTAGTATATGAGTCCTAAATATAGATCTCTAACCTCAGATATGCAGATGACATCATCCTTATGGCAGAAAGTGAAGAGGAACTAAAAAGCCTTTTGATGAAAGTGAAAGAGGAGAGTGAAAAAGTTGGCTTAAAGCTCAACATTCAGAAAACGAAGATCATGGCATCCGGTCCCATCACTTCATGGGAAATAGATGGGGAAATAGTGGAAATAGTGTCAGACTTTATTTTTGGGGCCTCCAAAATCACTGCAGATGGTGATTGCAGTTGTGAAATTAAAGGATGCTTACTCCTTGGAAGGAAAGTTATGACCAACCTAGATAGCATATTCAAAAGCAGAGACATTACTTTGCCAACAAAGGTCCATCTAGTCAAGGCTATGGTTTTCCCAGTGGTCATGTATGGATGTGAGATTTGGACTATGAAGAAAGCTGAGCACCAAAGAATTGATGTTTTTGAACTGTGGTATTGGAGAATACTCTTGAGAGGCCCTTTTACTGCAAGGAGATCCAACCAGTCCATTCTAAAGGAGATCAGTCCTCGGTGTTCTTTGGAAGGAATGATGCTAAAGCTGAAACTCCAGTACTTTGGCCATCTCACTCGAAGAGTTGACTCATTGGAAAAGACTCTGATGCTGGGAGGGATTGGGGGCAGGAGGAGAAAGGGACTACAGAGGATGAGATGGCTTGATTTCATCACTGACTCGATGCACGTGAGTTTGGGTGAACTCCTGGAGTTGGTGATGGACAGGGAGGCCTGGCGTGCTGCAATTCATGGGGTCGCAAAGAGTTGGCCACGACTGAGTGACTGAACTGAGCTCAACTCTGGTATATTTCTAAACCTCAGACTCATAAACTCTTATTCATATGAATATTCATGTTGATAAATATATGGGCATTTCAAAGTTAACATTACAAAACTCTTTATTTCTACCATTAAATTTGTTTCTTCTGCAATATCCCCCATCTCAGGAAGTGGCAATTTCAACCTCCCAGTCTCCTGGATAAATGTCTTGGGATCATCATTCACTCCTCTTTTAAGCAAACATCCCAGATTTAAACTTTTACAAAATTATGTCAACTTTAACTTGGAATATATCTAAAATCACCACTTTTCCTTCCTGGACTGCTGGCATTTTAATCTGTGCCACCATAACCTCTTGTGTAAATGTCCTAACTGGTTTCCATGTTCCTATTCTTGTTCTTCCGTGGTTTGTAGACAATACTGCAAGCAGAGATAACCTTTAAAAATATAGATCAGTTTTTTACATCCACTGTTCAGAGTTATCTGAAATGGATTATAAAATTAATCAGCATAAAATTCCAGATCCTTATCATCATATACTGCAGAGGCTACCTTATATCCATGTTTGCCCATTATAGTCTTTTTTCATTAATAGAATTCTAATTTTACTTGAAGTGTTCTATGATTATCTCCATAACTTCATTTCTTATCATGCCTTGCAGAGGTAAGACAGAGGTAAGGTAAGGTATTTTTGTGGTAGTTTCAGGAATGTTCCTACCGTAATAGATTCAGCTGGAACTGCTATTTTGTTTTTGGTCTTTCCTCATTTCAGTGTTTTGGAATATGGATGCATCATTTAAACTTGGCAGCTATCTTATAAGGATAGAGATCACTTTCTATAGATAATGTAGATGATAACTAGAATGCCTCTGAATATCTAATGAAAACCTAAATCCATCATAACAGCCCTGGACTTCTTTTTATACAATAAATTTTCCAAAAATACATATTTAAAAATGAATTACATTGCCATTTGAATTTTCTATTACATGTGGCTGAATTCAGTCTTTCATGGATATACATAGTCTTCAAAGCTCTATATTTATCTTTCCCTAATGCCCAGGATAATGCATTCCTATATTAGTTTGCTAGGGCTACCAAGTACTGAGTGGTTTAAAACAACAGAAACTTAATACATCACAATTCTAAAGTCTAGAAGACAAAAATCTAGGTTCTTCAGTGTCATATTTTCTCTGAGACTCCAGATAGAATATTTTCTTGCTATTTACCACCTTCTGGTAGTACTCAGCAATGTTTAACTTTCCTTGGATTGCAGTTACATCAGCCCAATCTCTGTTTCAAGATACATAACCATCTTAATATCACCCTCCTTCTGTGAATATCTGTGTCTATCTCAAAATTTTCCTTTTTTTTTTTTTTTTTGAACACCAATCATAATGGATTAGGGCTCACCCTATTGACCTCATCTGAACTTGAACATCTGCTAAGACCCTATCCCCAAATAGGTTCACTTCACACAGATTCTGGGTGTAAGGGTTTCAACATATCTCTTAGGGGTTACAACTCAACACATATCACTGTCCCTGGTAATGTTTTAACCTGTTTTTTACTCTAAAACAACATGATGACATTCTTTGTTGAGAATCCAACATATGTCTTTGCCTTAGAGCCTATAGAGTTGAATAGACACCCCCCAAAAGACAAAGATTCTAATTCTTGGAATCTGTGAAAGTGGCCTTCTTTGGAAAAGAGATCTTTGCAGGTGTAATGAAATTAAGGGTCTCAAAGTGAGATAATCCTCGACTATATGGGTGGGTCCTAGTGCCAACAAAAATGTCCTTATTAGAGACATGGAGGAGGAAACAGAGATGGCAGTGAGGAAACAGAGATGGCAGTAAGACAACAGAGAGAAGAAATTGGTGTTATGCAGTCATAAGTCAAGGAATACCTGGTGACAGTATTAACTGGAAGGGACAGATATGATGCCAGGAGAAGGATGATACTGTTGACAATTTGGTCTCTGATTTCTGGCCTCTAAAACTATGAAACAGCAAATACCTATTGTTTTAAGTCATCCAGTTTGTAGGAATGTGTTACAGCATCTTCAAGAAACTAATACAGATCTTTTGCCCTCATTCTTCCCTTTTCCAAGAACAAATTTATCTTATCTATTTTGCTACATGTTTTGCTGCCTAAGTACATTCAGATCTGAGATTTTTTTTGGTTGCTTGTTTTACTGTAATTTTCACACATCACATATCTCTGTTATTTTGTGTCTGTATCATTCTTTAAAACTGAAGATTCATAAGAACTGAGACTTCATTATCATCAGCTCTTAGAAGATGTCTATTTCAGAGTAGGCACATTATATTTAGTATAATTTAAATTATGTTTAGTATAATTAAAACTAAATATCTAATTTATCTAATGTACTAATTAGGAATTAATAAGTATTGAATAAACTAATGAATAAAACTGAAAAAAAATAAACTAATCTCTACATTTTGTGCTTTTAATTAGTTTTATTTTAATCACTAGAAGAGACAAGTCATGAGTTTCATAATTACATTTCAGTGTATCCTTTATGATGTTAGGGAACAGTACCATCAATAATATAAAATGGATAGGGAGATAAGAACACTTTACAATTAACTTTCAATTTATTTATATATTTTCACTTTCCAAAATAAAATTTCTTCATAATTTAGAAGGAAAGGATATTGAGTATAGGCAAATATTCTTTTTAAAATGTATATAGATTTTTATATAAAAAATAAGCTAATTTTATGAAACAAGTCAGTTATTTATTTTTTAAAATAGCTACACAAAAATAAATTTACTCATATCAGTGCCATGTGGCTCACATTATATATGTAACCCTTCATTTGCCACTTTGGTTTTAACACTATTAATGGTTTTAAGACATGGCTTTGTGAAGTATAGATAGGTAAATGAAGAGTACATAGGAAATAGAATAGTCAGCCAAGAAGCTTTAGAATCCTGAAAATAGAGTATCAGTAGAAGATTATTTTGAGTAAATAATATGGATAAATAAATGTTATTGAATAGGAACATACATCTTTAGAAAGTGTATAATACAATAAAGAGGATAAGATGCCTATGCTAGAGTGATGGACTCTAAGAAAAATAAAATATCTTGAAATGACTTTGGCAAATATCCTTATATATATAGTTAAATTAGGGCTTCCCTCATAGCTCAATCGGTAAAGAATCTGCCTGTAATGTAGGAGACCCAGGTTCGATCTGTGGGTAGGGAAAATTCCCTGGAGAAGGAAATGGCAACCCACTCCAGTATTCTTACCTGGAGGAACCTAGTAGACTAGAGTTCATGGTGTCACAAGAGTCAGACATGACTTAGCACCTAAACCACGATAATTAATTTAATCAATGGTAACATTGTTCTTATTTTATAGTGTATTCTATGCATCAAAACTTATTTAAGAAGCCTGAAATTCAAATTAAGGAAATTGATATTGTATTAGCTTCTCAAAATATTGGGGAACTTAAGAAGTAGTAGGTAGAAAGTCTATAATATTTTCATCTACTTTTAGTAATTAGTATACTGTATTACTAGGAATGTGCTATTTAACTGAAAAAAACTTCTATATAAACAGTTAAAATTAAATTTTGAACACATAGCCATTTTCCAGAATGTTCTCAAAAATTCTGTTTTTTAAAAAAAGCTCTATTCTTTGAAATGTCCATGCATGAGTACCAAAAAGCATTCTTTTAAAGAAATCATTTTTTAAATTATCTTAATTGAAGGCTAATTACTTTACAATATTGTAGTGGTTTTTGCCATAAATTAACATGAATCAGCCATGGGTGTACATGTGTCACCCATCCTAAACCACCCTCCCACCTCTCTCTCCATCCCATCCCTCAGGGTGATCCCAGTGCACAGGCCCTGAGTGTCCTGTCTCATGCAGTGAACCTGGACTGACAATCTATTTCACATATGGTAATGTATATGTTTCAGTACTATTCTCTCAAATCATCCCACCCTCCACCTTCTCCCACAGAATCCAAAAGTCTGTTCTTTATCTGTGTATCTTTTTTGCTGTCTCGCATATGGGGTCTTCATTACCGTCTTTCTAAATTCCATATAAATGTGTTAATATACTGTATTGGTGTTTTCCTTTCTGACTTACTTCACTCTGTATAAGGCTCCAGTTTCATCCACTTCATTAAAACTGATTCAAATGCATTATTTTTAATGGCTGAGTAATATTCTATTTTGTATATGTACCACAGATTTCTTATCCGTTCATCTGCCAATGGGCATCTAGGTTGCTTTCGTGTCCTAGCTGTCATAACCAGTGCTGCGATGAACATTAGGGTACATGTGTCTCTTTCAATTCTGGTTTCCTAGGTGTGTATGCCAAGCAGTGGGATTGCTGGATCATACTGCAGATGGTGACTGCAGCCATGAAATTAAAAGACACTTACTCCTTAGAAGTAAAGTTATGACCAACTTAGACAGCATATTAAAAACAGAGACATTACTTTACCAACAAAGGTCTGTCTAGTCAAGGCTATAGTTTTTCATAACCAGTAGTCATATATGGATGTGAGAGTTGGGCTGAAAAGAAAGCTAAGTGCTGAAGAATTGATGCTTTTGAACTGTGGTGTTGGAGAAGACTCTTGAAAGTCCCTTGGACTACAAGGAGGTCCAACCAATCCATCCTAAAGATTAGTCCTGGGTGTTCATCGGAAGGACTGATGTTGAAGCTGAAACTCCAATACTTTGGCCACCTGATTCTAAGAGCTGACTCATTTGAAAAGATCTTGATGCTGGGAAAGATTGAGAGCAGGAGGAGAAGGGAACAACTGAGGATGAGATGGTTGGATGGCATCACTGACTCGATGGACATGAGTTTGGGTAAACTCTGGGAATTGTTGATGGACAGGGATGGCTGGTGTGCTGTAGTCCATGGGCTTGCAAAGAGTCAACATGACTGAGCAACTGAACTGAACTGAACTGAATGGCAGTTCTATCTCCAGGTTTTTAATGAATCTCCATACTGTTCTCCATAGTGGCTATACTTAGTAATAATTTTTTTAAAATGTTGTATAAAGTTACATGGATGTGTGTACCTTCTGAGTCTGTGTATGTTATGGAAGTTTAAGGGAGCAGTGACTATTATTTCATTTGGTAATTTTTTAAAAATAATTATTTTAATATAAAAATTTCACTCATGGTCTTAAAATATATCTTACACATATTTGTCTTCCTAAATCACACATTTCTATAAAGTATGAGGAGATCAAAATTAATATAATAATTTGGCATGTAAGATGAAAACTTTCTATTTAAAGTAAAATATAATTTAAAATTATATGTTGAAGTACATTAATCAGAATTTTATATTAATATTTTCCTTACAGTGAAGATGGTATATAAAAGTGGTCTTCATAGAAGAGTCTAAATATATTTTAAGCTCTTTTTGTGAGATAAGTAGATAGAAATATTATGTATACATTTATGGGCAAAAGCACACATTAATGTACTATATATTGAATGCTTTTTTTTCTCATTCTCATTCTTTTTTAAAATAGAAACTAGAATAATTTAGAGTGAATTATTACATAGCATCAGGGACAAAACTAAAGGCACAAGTGTTTTCATGTCTGCTGTATGGGAGCCAGAGCTATTCAGTTTTGCTTTAAGCTGCTTCTGTAAAAACAACCCAAGAGACTGCTTCCTTATACCACCTGGGGGTACCTCTGATATGTATTAATTTATATTGTCAGGAAGTTTTGGAAGTCAGCCATTTGCCAGTATTTCCAAGTACAAATTGTACAGCTACTGATATTACAAGTGGAATGTAGGTACAGAAAACTAGAAACCAGGAAAAGTAAAAGTTAATTCACATTTTTCATAAAAGTGAATTCATTTTTTCATAGAATTAGTATGTGAAGAATTAAGGGTTGATAAAATTTTGAACTTGGGAGTCTAATTTTAAGGCTTATATGAGATATCAGCCTGTGTATTAATGCAGTTTTACTCTAGTGCAGAATATATGTTTAAAATTTGGATCTACAGATCCAGTAAATGGATCTCACTTATTGTCTGTTCAATAAATGGGACTGCTAAGAACCTTTGCTTGTTCAACAATTCTCAGTCAATCTGTACCAAGGTATATATAACTACTAGTATACTTTCAGTGTCATTGGCAAGAATCTCATAAACTATCATTACAATTCAATGGTATACAGTTAAAAGATTTAAAATGTAAATTAAAAGGGAAAATAAAAGAAAAAAATTATGTCTATGACCTGAATTGCTGACACAAAGATATCATTTTAATAGAGCTTATAAAGCATTTTGTTCAATCTTAGTATCCCAAATTTGAAAGATAATTAATCTATTTCAACTATTCATACCTTCTTATAACCCAGTTTAAGCCAGTTCCCATAAGGAATATTAACCCTCATTATTATTGAAAATTGCATATCTTTAAATTAACCCATTGATTTGCTAATTACACTCTTTACCTCTGGAAAATTCTTCTGTTAACTTCACTAGAAGACAGAGAACAGTATAAGGATGCATTATGATTTCAGACTCTTATGCATTGAAATGATTATATTTATAAGTTGCATTTGTGACTTAAATGTTATTTTAATGTCATTGAATGTTATTTATTTTTAAACAAATATATAGAAAAGAATGATAGTCTTCAAAGTAATCACCCTGAGAAGCTTTAAATCCACTGATATCCTTGTCAGTTACAGATACTATATTTCAATGTATGAGTTTTGTTTATTATTTAATTTGTTTAAAGGTCTGACTGTATCAGTAACTCTTGCTTTGAGAATGAATCTGGTTTTTGAGAATGAAAATGTAACAGTTGAATAAGTTTATGATGGAAATAAATAATGCAAAGTAACGATGTGTGCATTCTTGGAGATAACAGTATTAAGAATACAGTAGAAGTAGAGTTTAATCTTATGGCTATAAATAAAAATGTTACAACTTTAAACAATTTAAATAAACTTTCAAGTTCAGGTTCTTCTGCAAAATAGGACAGTTCATGTCAATATTTTTTTTGTTCTTAAAGCTGAATTTAAAAATATGAAATGACCTATTGCATGTAAAATAGATTGCATTTATCTGAATATTGCCAGACTGCAAAAAGTGCTATACCTTTTATAAAAGAAGAAAAGTGAAAATTTCTTGTAATTTTTTCCTCCTCTAAAACTAATATTCTGGAGAAAAACAAAGAAGAGAGAAATTTTTAACAAAGGAAGGATTTTTTTTTTTTTTTAATCTCCTGGACAAGACAGAGAAGAGGAACCAGAATTACCATTCTGACTTAAACAAATAGAAATCTGGATAACATCAGAAAAACTATCTTCAGATATTATATAATAAGGAGCACAAAACGGGAGTCCCAGATAAATGGGGCATAAAAAGGTAAGTGTTGTCATTGTAAACCTTACATACTGCCTGCAGGCAGTTTTAAACCCTTGATGAGAAGGTGGAAAACTCAGACAGAATTTTCTCAGAATAATATTTAATGAACAATAAGGTAGAAAACCAACTCCGGGAGTTGATGATGGACAGGGAGGCCTGGTGTGCTGCAGTCCATGGGGTCGCAGAGTCGGCCATGACTGAGCGACTGAACTGAACTGAAGGCAGAAAACCAATAAGGATGTAAAAGATCAGAAAACTTTGCCCCATTTAATATTTATAGAACACTGCAAGCAACTTCAGTATAATACATATTTTTCCCAAGTTAAATGGAATATGGACTAGGTCATGATGGACCTTAAGAATCAGGTTGGTACTTGGACTTATCCTTAAACAAAGGGATGAAAGTGAACCCCCCCTATTTTTACCTATATGCAGGTCATGAAAGATTATATACAAAAAGTAAATACATTTCTTGAAAGTCTATGATTTATATATGCCAAATGAGACACCAAGGTCATTGCATTATCTCATCATCTGATAATCATACCAGGAAACCCACATGTGTAACTCTTTCAACAGCTAAAAAATAAATAAATGCATAATGAATACCTGTTTGGCTAGTTCTACATCATAATATTAAAAAGGAATTCTGAAACAAGGTGACACATCTTCTGTTTCATGCTTTATAATAATGATAATCAAATCCTAAGAAGATAAGGAAAGGCTATTAGGAGTGATTATTTTAGGCTAGGAATTATCAACTAGTCTCACATTCCATTATGAGAGGGCTGTAAGGTAGAGAATGAAAAGGCTTTCCCTTTTACCTCAGAATTTTAAGAACTATTGTTTATCTCTATTTCCAACTCTTTCTCCAGATGTCTAACTACAACCTTCTAAAGATTTGATGGCATTTCCTTAAATATTTCTGTCTTTGTTATTCCATGTTGATAATTTTTAACTAATAGATTTCATCTAATTTTCAGATGCAGGGATATTCTTTGAAAAGAATTGACATGATAATAAACATCTGTATTTTTATCAGTGACTCAGGAATGCTAAGGAGGGTATACAAAATATTAAGAATTTAGTATTATTTTAACAGTATCACATATTTATTTGATTTTTATTGACAAATATTATAATATATATTTTTTGTTTATTTGTTGGGTTTGAGGGGAGTTTTATCCTGATATTGAATCATTGCATAGTTAACCATTCCTGAACTCATAATTGTAATTGTTGTTAAACCCAGAGTAATGTGTCATGATACTTTCTTAACTTAAACTTTCTGACTTATTGCATTTCCTTTAACTTTTAAGAACAACAGCATTTTGCTTTTCCAATGCTTCTATTTAACAAGTTTGAAAAGCTGAGATTTTGTAGTCTGTTGAGGAACTTTGAACCCAACCTACTTCAATAATGGCCAGCTGACTGAGGTCTGTCTGGAGGACCTAATTGGTATGAGCAAAGCACAATGGAAGATAGCAGCTCAATTTGTATGCAAAAGGCAGTATAAGAATTGTGACATGCACAGTGAAAGCGGAAAACAGCAAGCAGACAGTTCAGGACTAGTCATTCAAATGGACTCAAGGTCACTTCCTTTTGTCTACATTTCTTACAAAGAATTACTCAGAGGTAGTAGAAGGAAGAAATGAATTTTTCATGAAATATAATGCCTGAGGAAAAGGAAGAAAATGTCTATTCCACTGTGTAGACCTAGAGCAAAGCAAAGGCCGGTAGACTACAAAATGTCCTAGGTGAAGCTTGACTCTTTCTTCTACTGCACAGTTAGGTGAATGGAAAATGGCAATGACTAATAATGCATCAATTTCGCTTAGATATAAACCTAGATGATAAAAGAATATGAGAAAAACATCCTCCATCTACACCCTGTGATTCAGAATTCTCTGTATCAAGAGAAGTGTCTAGGACTCTGTTTATATTATATGGCAAATAGTATTTATTTTTAACACCCAGGGAAATATCTACCCTTGCTTATGTTTAATATTTGGAAATTTTGTAATATTATCATTGCATCTATAATATAGACAATTCAATTTGAACTCAAAATTTTAAGGGACATTTTAAAGAAGTATATCAGTAAATATACTTTTCCTCATTGCTAATAGTTTTCTAAGCAATTTCTGTAGGTCCAGCTGTGAATCCTATGATCTTATGTAGGGAAGAATAAAAGACAAGTGGATTAAAAAAAAAAAAAAAAAAAAGAAAAGAGAAAGCAAGAAAGAAAAAGAAGGCAGGAAAGGAAAGAGTGAGGGAAGGAGAAAAATGCTGGCTTCCTAATAGAAAATATATGATTACATATTGATAATAAATTAGAAAAAACTTGTGTACAAGTATTATAAAGGATAAAGAGTATTTTAAATTTCCCAAAATTCAGACATATTTAAAGTAATAGAAAATGCATCTGAAACATATATTTCTATGTGTTTTGTAAGTAAACATAAATTGTTCCAATGAATATTTTGATAGGTTAATTTACATCAGCCCAGCTTATATTGACCCATTTAACATTGTTTATTCTTCTTGAATCCTGCTGAAAAAGAACCTGAATGCTGTGAGAGTTGCTAGATTTCCTCTAACATTAATTTCTTTCTTACTCTTTCTTTTTTTCTTTCTTTCCTTTTGTTCCTCCTTATTTCCCTTCCATTTTACTTCTTTAGTCCTTCTTTGTACCTGCTTTCTTTTCAGCCTTCCTTAGTTTATCTTCTTTCTTTTAATTATATGCAATACATACTGGATGACATTTCAGGTTTTCCAGCTAGCAGTCTCATTAGGGTTACTATTAAAAATTTTGTCATTATCATCTATACTAACAATGTGAAAAGAGGCAGAATGATTAAAAATGCTTAAATAATGAGAGATAATTAAATAGATAAATGAACTGATAAACAATTTGAAATAAAGAGCAGGTAAATTAAATAACCCCAACTTTTTTTTTTTTACTATATACTGTAATTTTTGCAATTTATTGTAATTACTGTAACTTTTACTATTATTTTAATATTTATTGCTATTAGTGCCAAAAAAAGATGATGAGCTCATAAATTCTGTTACCTTCAGTCAGTTCAGTTCAGTTCAGTCGCTCAGTCATGTCTGACTCTTTGCAACCCCATGAATCACAGCACACCAGGCCTCCCTGTCCATCACCAACTCTCGGAGTTCACTCAGACTCACATCCATCGAGTCAGTGATGCCATCCAGCCATCTCATCCTCTGTCGTCCCCTTCCCCTCCTGCCCCCAATCCCTTCCCAGCATCAGAGTCGTCTCCAATGAGTCAACTCTTCGCATGAGGTGGCCAAAGTACTGGAGTTTCAGCTTTAGCATCATTCCTTCCAAAGAAATCCCAGGGCTGATCTCCTTCAGAATGGACTGGTTGGATCTCAGTGCAGTCCAAGGGACTCTCAAGAGTCTTCTCCAACACCACATTCTTCAGCGGTCAGCTTTCTTCACAGTCCAACTCTCACATCCATACATTACCACTGGGAAAACCATAGCCTTGACGAGTCGGACCTTTGTTGGCAAAGTAACGTCTCTGCTTTTCAATATGCTATCTAGGTTGGTCATAACTTTTCTTCCAAGGAGTAAACATCTTTTAATTTCATGGCTGCAGTCACCATCTGCAGTGATTTTGGAGCCCCAAAAAGTAAAGTCTGACACTGTTTCCACTGTTTCCCCATCTATTTCCCATGAAGTGATGAGACCAGATGCCATGATCTTCATCTTCTGAATGTTGAGCTTTAAGCTGACTTTTTCACTCTCCACTTTCACTTTCATCAAAAGGCTTTTTAGTTCCTCTTCACCTTCTGCCATAAGGGTGGTGTCATCTGCATATCTGAGGTTATTGAGATTTCTCCCGGCAATCTTGCTTCCAACTTGTGTTTCTTCCAGCCCAGCATTTCTCATGATGTACTCTGCATATAAGTTAAATAAACAGGATGACAATACACAGCCTTGACGTACTCCTTTTCCTGTTTGGAACCCGTCTGTTGTTCCATGTCCAGTTCTAACTGTTGCTTCCTGACCTGCATATAGGTTTCTCAAGAGGCAGGTCAGGTGGTCTGGTATTCCCATGTCTTTCAGAATTTTCCACAGTTTATTGTGATCCACACAGTCAAAGGCTTTGGCATAGTCAATAAAGCAGAAATAGATGTTTTTATGGAACTCTCTAGCTTTTTCAATGATCCAGTGGATGTTGGCAATTTGATCTCTGGTTCCTCTGCCTTTTCTAAAACCAGCTTGAACATCTGGAAGTTCACAGTTACCTTAGCAACTACAATAGTAGTGCAGATGGGGCAGAGCTCTTTCATCTGAATATAAGCCTTATTTGATGGAATTACCTTAAAGATATGAAGACAGGTTCTGTTTCAGGTAGATTTGACACTGAATATTACAAATATCCTGAGTCAGAAGTAGTAGAAAATGTTATGATTTGGCAGAAAACACAAAAGACATATTTTTCACAGTTAAAACAAGAGCACAATATTAGAGCTCAAACTTACATGAGCTAGGAATGCAAATGTACAGAATTGCTGAATCTATTACAGCACCTGAGCCATAAGTTCTTAGGAAAGTTTTATAAAAATATATTCAATTTGTTTAATTCTAAAGGATGAAATCTAAAGAAAATCATTTCAGTGTTAAAACATAATTTATTTTGAATAGAGGTGTTAAATTCCATAATTTCATGATATTTAAAGTGAGAAATTTTGGCCACAATTTCCACATTTTAAAAATCATTATTCAAGTCCTCATTTTTCCCCATTTTTTATATTGTCTGTATCTCACACATTCTGGCTGTTAGCTGGTAGATTTATGAGGAACACTTATGAAAAGTAAAATTTCAGTTGCCTATCAAATTATAATTCTTATAAGTTGAAAAAACCTAAATATGATGCACATAAGCATTACTCTCTGCCCACATGCATGCTGAATATCTGTTGAAAATCTGGAGCATCTGAAATAGGTTTAATCAATGATTTGGCAGTTTTCTTTTAACATTCATCTACAATTATGCTGTTGTTTAACATCTATATTTTGGTAGATATGAGGGCTCTTCTAAAGAAGAATGTCCAGTAAAGGTTTTTATAGGTTAGATGTACTTTGTTTTCTTCCCTATAATTCCTGAAAAAATATTAAAGTTTATCTTATACCTAGTGCTTTTATCAAGCTAACATTTTATTATCTTTAAAGAAATGATTACATTAGCAAATGTATTACTGAAAGACAACTTCATATCTCCATAAGTCTATTAAATATAAGAGTACAAGGAGCCTGCTTGATAGTACTTTCTCAGGTCCAGTGAAAGCACCTGGCACATAGTAGGGGAATTCATTTATAGAATACAATAGTACTGTACCTGTTCATTGGTTTTCCTTTGTACCTTCCATACTGAATAAGAACACAAGTGTTTAGAGCACTTAATTGTGTGAGTTCATGGAATAAAACCTTGCATTCTCTTGTGTGTCTGTGTTGCTGGGAGACCTAGGTTACTGCCTACAATTTGTTTTTGTACTGAATAAAGCTGCAGAAACCCAATCCAACAGTTTTTGGCAAGAAAGCTCCATTTCATCATGCACCTCTTTCTCTTGGGACTTGGAGAGCCTTCTCTCCCTGGAAGGCTTAGGCATTTGCAACTCTTTACACCTACTGTGTCCCTAGAGATACATGATTTTTCCAAATTTCAACAGAAAAAGTTGGATTGATATTTTCTCACATTATTTTTTCACACTTCTTGCAACTCTTGAGAAGATTAGAACCACTTGATAGTAACACCAGTGCTACTGCTGCTTCTATTATTAACTCTTTACTATAATTACAATTTAACATCTGTAACCTGTCATTTTATTCTTATACTTCTATTAAAATACTTCTTTGGATTCACCTGAGTCTTTCTTTGACAACAATTCTCAGTATGATCCAGGGCTTAATGTTTCCAGATGTGTGCTGTGCTAAGTTACTTCAGTTGGGTCCAAATCTGTTCAACCCTTTGGACTATAGCCCACCAGGCTCCTCTTTTCATGGGATTCTCCAGGCAAGAATATTGAAGTAGATTTCTATGCCCTCCTCCAGAAGATCTTCCCAATCTGGGGATTGACCTCTGGTCTCCTACATTGCAGGCAAATTCTTTAACACCTGAGCCACCAGGAACGCCCAATGATTCCAGATATGTCAGCATAAAAATTACCCTTACTCAAGCTTCCAAAATCTTACAGATTTACTATGAAAGTAACAATTAATTTCTCACAATTACAATAATGGCCCTTTTGATTAATAAATTACTTTGCACATGCACTGCTAATGTTTTGTAGCCCTAGCATTTAGATTCTTCTTTTTTTTTTTTTTTCTTCCTCTTGTGCTACAACATCAAGGAAAGGGAAAAGTTGTTATTATATAGCATTTCCCCAGTTAATATTTAAAACATTTGTGAAAGTCTTTTCAAAATCACAGCATTACAAGTACATATTCCCCAATCCCTATACCAGGAATTGACAAACATTTTTTGAAAAAGGCCAGTTAGTAAATATTTTAGGCTTGCAGGCCATAGCATTTCTGTCACAACAACAACTCTGCCTTTGAAGTGTGAAAGCTGCCACAGAGAAGAAACATAAACAAATGAGCATATCTGTTTATTTTATCTGGACACTTGTATTAGTTTGCTAGAGCTGCCATAATGAAATGCCACATACTGGGTGGCTTAAACACCAGAAATTTATTTTCTCACAGTTCTGAAGGCTAGGAGTCCAGATTCAAGGTGTTGGCATCTTGGTTTCCTCTGAAGTCTCTCTCTTTGGCTTGCAGACCACCTAATCCTGTGCCCTCACATGTCTCTCTGTGGGCTTAAATTTTCTGTTCTTTTAAGGACACCAGCAGATTGGGTTAGAGCCTGCCTTAAAGGCCTCATTTTAACATAATAACTTCTTTAAAGACCCTTGATTCAAAGGCAGTCATTTTCTGAGTTACTGAGTATTAAAGCTCCAATGGATGAATTGAGGAAGACACAATTCAGCTCTAATAACAATGAAAGTTGAATTTCATATAATTTTTAAATGTCCTGAAAGATTACCTTTTTTTTCTAATGTTTTTCAAACATTTAAAATTGTAAAGAAACTTTGCTAACTCTCAGGTCCTATGAAAACAGGCAGCAGGACAAACTTCACTGTTAGGTAGTTAGAAGAGGAAAAAGGAGACCGAAATGGCAGTGGCTAAAAGACAAAGAAGGGAGAAGCCCATAAAAATGGAACAAACGAAGGTCTGAGGACCAGAGTGAGACCTCAGGTGAAACAATCTGCTCTCCTGGCTAGCCCAATTTACATAGGGCAGGCTCAAAGGGAGGAGAAAAAACATAAAAAGAGGAGCCAAAATTGAGCCCCTCTCTTCTTTGGGTCAGCCTGCCCTCATGCCTCAAAGATGTATATTCCTTCGCTTGCCAAATAAAACTGAGCTGGCCCTTGGGAGGGAAATACTCTATAATATCCAATCCCAAGAGCCTCAAGGTCAAGCACCAAGCCTCCCCTCAAGATGGTTCAACAGGACTGAAGTGGCCTGCTCCAGCCAGGCTTCCTGTCACAGTTAACCATCACATGGCTGGAGCCAAGGATGTAACTGGATGTGGCAGGTAGGTCTGAGAATTCCTTGGTTGACACAGGGGCTACCTACTCTGTCCTGACTTCCTACTTCAGAGACGTCTCCCCCAAAACCTGTACCATTTCAGGTGTTACAAGAAAAAAAATTAACAAAAGGATTCACCTGAGCACTTGGATGGACAAGTTGCTTGGGTGGACAAATATTTTCCCACCAGTTTCTGGTGGTCCCTGAGTATCCTACTTCCATTATTGGAAAGAGATCTTTCCCTGCCTTAGAAATCTTGTAGCTATTTCAGTTCTGATAGAAGATGCTTTAAAATTCTCTCTTGGGGGAAAACTATTTTTACCAGTCACCAAATGAAGAAACTCCTGAATGAGAGGCCATTTATGGATGTCTGATCAAAGGATCCTCAGATATCAAGTAGTGCTGATGGAAAATCCATGCCTGACTATATACCCTTGTGAAGTTCTTAACCCAGCTACCCTCCTGCCTACCGCTGAGGGCTCTCCCATTTCACTCTCTCCTAGAAACTTTGGACCACTGGACAAAGTCCCAAGAGGGATTGTCCGAAGATCCTCTGGCCAATCCTGAGAAAATCTGTTACATTGATGGAAGCAGCTTTGCTTTGGATGGAAAAAGAAGAGCCGTGTATGCAGTAGTCTCCAATTTTAAGACCATAGAGACTGAACTTTTGCCACTAGCAATCAAGGTACCAGAACACAACTCCTGGATTCATTACTCACGAGTCAACCTGTGGAGGAACACAGAAGAGAACACTCAATACCCCTGTCAACAAGGTGCAACATGCATTGCCAGTTCAACAAGGATATATAAAATTATACCTGACCATGGAAAATGTCACTCACCCTTAGATGGACACTGTTGTAAGGACTCTGAGGCTTGAGATTAGCAAGAGAGGAAAGCCCAATGACCCTTGCTATCCAGGCCCAGGAGGAAGTAGCCAGAGAGACTTTGACATCCCTACTACCAATGAATTGGGTCTCCCATCTCTTGCAGGGGGAACGGTAGGTAGTTAGAATAGGTAAAAAGAGTCCAAAATGGTGGTGGCTAAAAGACAAGGAAGGGAGAAGCACACAAAAATGGAACAAAGGAAGGTCCAAGGACCAGTGAGTACCTCAGGTGAAACAAACAGCCCTCCTGGCTAACCCAATTTACATAGGATAGGCTCAGGAGGAGGAGAGAAAAAAAAAAAAAAGGAGCCAAAATTTAACCCCTCTCTTGTTTTGGGTCCAACTGCCCTCACACCTTGAAGGTGTATTTTCCTTTGCTTGCCAAATAAAACTGAGCTGTAACCAAGCTGTGACACTGGTCTGCCATTTTAAATTTTTGCTGTGGTGAGACAGAACTGAAGAAATTATACACTCCCTCAACATTTACTAACAGGCCTTAGTTTGCCAACTCCGTCCTAAGGAATCATTTCTCCCCTTCAATGTTTCACTTATATCTGAATACTGTAGGTCAAATTATACATAATTTACAGTACATTGGTGGATTTCTAATGAGAAGTTACCGGCTTCATTACAATTAAATTTTCTATCTAAAAAAAAAAAAGAAAACCTAATATATACTATTGGTATCTATTTGTATTAAGATCAGTTGGCTCTGATTTTACCAAATAAAAATAGCAGAGTCTGGAGAATGGATAGATCACTATACATATCTGAAGAATTATTTATAAAGTAAGTGAACAGATAAGTTTAGTAAAACTTCTTTCTTTTATTTTACTTATTTTTTGGGGGTATAAAGCAAAGAGAATAATAAAGGATTTTAGCATCTCATATTATTAGTCAAAAGGAGAAAGAAAGAAATTTGATAAGTATAGTTAAAAAGGAAAAAGGAGAGAAACAGCAAAAACAGAAAACAAGAATAATTGGGAAAATAAATAATTACACAAAGTAATCACAATTCCCTGGTGGCTCAGCAGTAAAGAATTTGCCTGCAATGCAGGAGACATGGGTTTTGTCCCTGGATCAGGAAGATCCCATGGAGAAGGAGATAGCAAACCACTCCAGTATTCTTGCCTGGGAATTTCTGTGAACACAGGAGCCTGCAGGGCTACAGTCCATAAGGTTCAAAAGAGTTGGACAGGACTTAACAACTAAACAACAAGCAATAGCAATCACAATTACAATAAACAGGATTAAAAAATAAGATAATTAACTTAATTAAAAGATTGAGATTTTGTTGGAATAATAATCTATTTGTCTAATAAGAAAAGCATATCTTATGGAAAAGATAAAGAAATCTTGAAAATAAGGGATATTAAAAGATGATAAGAGCATAATAGATAAACATATTTTAGAAGAAATGTGACAATATAACTAGATAATATAGATTCAAGGCACAAATTTTAAATTAGATAAAAGAAATGATGAATGATTTTACTATATGTTGAAACCCTAGATTTTCAAACATTATTGTTTACTTTGTTTCTCCAAATTCTTCCTTAATCCTATCTACAGAAACTAACCTATGATAAGGAGATGATATTTTAATTATCTTGGATTTATCAACTCTATTAATCATAATTATTTCACTTTTTCTATTCATTGCTGTTACTTGTGTATAAAATTTTATTTTTATACTGTTGCTTTCTTGTTTGATTATAACTTTCTTTAAGCCTATCAATAAAAACTGAGGGAGGTGGCTCATTTGAATACAAAGTCAGGAAACACAATCAAGCAGCCATGATACCATCAAAAGAACAGAATAATAGTCCAATAACTGAGTCCAAAGAAATGGAGATCGACAAATTGCCTGACAATTTTTTGTTTTTGATTGTTAAGAATCTCAACAAGCAATGAAAGAACACAGACAGATCACTCAATAAATCAGGAAAATGATACATCAAAAAGAAATGAGACATTCAACATACAGTTAATATCTTAGTCCATTCAAGTTATTTTCATTGGTTTGTATGTGTTTGTCTCTATTGTTCTTGGGGGGAGATGAGTGTTGGGATCTCTTACTATATCATTTTGCTGACAGTCTCTAACTCATTCCAGAAGGAAATTTGCCCTGAAACCAAAAGCAGGCAAAGATACTACCACATAACGTGAAAAGTACAGACCAATATCTCTTATGAATATAGATGTAAAAGTCCTCAAGAAAATAATAACAAATTAAATTCAGCAATACTTTGGAAGGATCATACATGTGCTAGGCAGTTTGTGTTGAATCACACCAGATTACTTTCTGATGTGATTAAGATGTGAATCCTTTGCTATACAAAGGATTGTAAAGTTAGTTTAACCTCCAAAAATTAATTGCTGTAAAGTAAAATATTAATATAATGAAGACAAAAAACACACAATCTTTTCAATAGATGTAAAAACACATTTTACAAAGCTCACCTCTATTTCATGATTAAAAAAATGCAAAACAAACTAGAAGTAGAATGGAATTTCCTTAACTTGCTAAAGTACAGTTATAAAATAAAACACACAACTATCATTGTATTTAATGATGGAGAATTGAATGCTTTCTATCTAAGGTTAGGAAAAATCTACCAAGTGACTCTTACCACTTCTGTTAAATAGTTAAATAATGTGCTAGATGTCCTAACCAGTGTGACTGGGCAAGAAAAAGAAACAAAAGCATCCATGATGGAATAAAAGAAGTAAAACTGTCTTGATTTATATAAGTACTGGATCTTTTATATAGAAAGTCTTAAGGAATTCATTAAAAGCTATTCTAGTTATTAAAGTAGCTAATTAAATTTGCATAATATAAGATTCATATACAGAAATGAATTGTAATCTATAAGCAAGCAATGAAAAATCTGTAATATTTGAGAAATCAATTCCATTTAAAATTGCATCAAAATAATTAAATACTCAGAAAAAAGTTAACAGAAGTACAAGATTTATACACTGAAAACTGAAAAGCATTGTTGAAGGAAATTAAATACAATGTAAGTAAATGGAAAGACATCACATATTTATGGATCAGAAGACTTAATATTGTTAAGATGGCAATATGTTCCAAATTGATTTATAGAGTGAACATGCTGCTGCTACTGCTGCTAAGTTGCTTCAGTCCTGTCGGACTCTGCGACCTCATAGACAGCAGCCCACCAAGCTCCCCTGTCCCTGGGATTCTCTAGGCAAGAACACTGGAGCAGGTTGCCATTTCCTTCTCCAATGCATGAAAGTGAAAAGTGAAAGTGAAGTTGCTCAGTCCTGCCCGACTCTTAGCGACCCCATGGACTGCAGCCTACCAGGCTCCTCCTTCCATGGGATTTTCCAGGCAAAAGTACTGGATTGGGTTGCCATTGCCTTCTCCTATAGAGTGAATATAATGCCTATTAAAATCTCAGCTGTTTTTGTTTTTGTTTTCCTTCCAAAAAATAATAAACTAATTCTAAAATTTTCTTGGAGATTTGAAGAACCCAAGATAGGAAAAATAATCTAGATAAAGAACAATGCTAAGGAATTAACAATTTCAAATTTTACTACAAAGTTGTGATTAGCATAGTATGAGAGTAGCCTTAAAAACAGACTTGTAGATAAACAGAATGCAATTTAAAGCCTAGAAATTATTTAGATTAATGATCTATTAAATTTTGACAAGGGGCAAGACAATTCAGTAATAAAAGAACAGTCTTTTCAACAAATGATGAATGGACAACTGGATAAACATGAAAAATAATAAAATTGGATACCCAACTCAGATCATATATATGTAAACTAATTCCAAATGTATCCTCATTCTAATGTTAAAATGTGAATCTATAAAGCTCCTAGGAAAAGAAATAGAGGTAAATATCTGTGACCTTGGGTTAGGGAATATTTTCTTATATATCATATCCCAAAGTACAAATGACTTGGAAACAATAGATAATTGGATTTCACTAAAATTTAAAAGACAAAGATATCATCAAGAAAGTGAAAAGATAATGAGCAAAATGAGAAAAAATATTTGAAAATAACATATCAAATAAGGAATTTGTGTCTAGAGTACATACGGTGTTTTCAATGGTGTTCAAATTAGCTTTACTAAAAACAAGATGACCTAGATCAAGCCCCCTCTGATGTGATTCAATACGAAGTGCCTAGCATCATCTATGAAATGCTCTAACCAGAAATGTTAACCCATATCCATTCAGTCTTTTAGATTAGATCACTCTGATGTCTACACTAAATAAAATTAGGTAATATAAAAAGATGTTAAATAATACTGTTAGAAAGTAATCATACAAATATAGAATGTGCGATTTTTCAATCAAACCAGCAATGTTTCTTTACTTCAAAGTTAGTTTTTAGAAAAGTGAGTTTAATAAAATGTAGCAACAAGTACAATAAATGAACCCATTTGAAGATATATTGATATATCACAGTGGTATATTTGGGGGCTTTTAGGATGTTCTCAATATGAAATAATTTTAAGAAGTCTGAATTATTCAGATAATGTCAAAGGAGGACATATACTCCTCAAAAATAGATGCATACATAGTGGTGAAGTATTAAGATTTTTTGTAATGGTTCTTGAGCAAATTTCAAATAAATAGCAATACTTACATGTATGATTGCCATATTGTTTATCTTTGAATGTGTATATTTTCAGGATATAAACTGATAAAGCAGACATGGCAAATGCTAGTAAATAATTAATATTATATTCTTTATATTATTCTGAACTATAAGTTTAAAATTTTGCATAAAATATTTTTGAGAAAATACTGACAATTTAGTAAGTCAAATTTTTGGGGGGCTCCAAATCACTGCAGATGGTGACTGCAGCCATGAAATTAAAAGATGCTTACTCTTTGGAAGAAAAGTTATGATCAACCTAGATAGCATATTCAAAAGCAGAGACATTACTTTGCCAACAAAGGTCCGTCTAGTCAAGGCTATGGTTTTTCCTGTGGTCATGTATGGATGCGAAAGTTGGACTGTGAAGAAAGCTGAGCACCAAAGAATTGATGCTTTTGAACTGTGGTGTTGGAGAAGATTCTTGAGAGTCCCTTGGACTGCAAGGAGATCCAACCAGTCCATTCTGTAGGAGATCAGCCCTGGGATTTCTTTGGAAGGAATGATGCTAAAGCTGAAACTCCAGTACTTTGGCCACCTGATGCAAAAAGTTGACTCACTGGAAAAGACTCTGATGCTGGGAGGGATTGGGGACAAGAGGAGAAGGGGACGACAGAGGATGAGATGGCTGGATGGCATCACCGACTCGATGGACATGACTTTGAGTGAACTCCGGGAGATGGTGATGGACAGTGAGGCCTGGCATGCTGTGATTCATGGGGTCGCAAAGAGTCAGACATGACTGAGCAACTGAACTAACTAACTAATGACAACTCCATGATTTTTAAAGTAGAAATGAAACAGAGTATGTTATTTAGATTTAGTACAATAAAATTAGCATTAATATTTTAAAAGTTGAAATATTTTTATTAATTAAAATATGAATTTCATATAAAATATGATATCAAAACAGAATTTGAAAAGTGCTGTAATTTCCAAAGTATGAATAACCAATGGAAATATCAACTGCTCCAATGATAAATGCATGGATATGTAAAGAATTAGAAAGTAAAACTAATTTCATCATATTGTCTGATCGTGCTAAGTTGCTTCAGTTGTATCTGACTCTTTTCAACTGTATGGACAGTGTAGTCCACCAGGCTCTTCTGTCCATGGGATTTCCCAGGCAAGAATACTGGAGTGGATTGCCATTTCCTTCTCCAATTGTCTGACCAGTTGGTACTAAACTGCTTGTGTGAGATTATCACCACTTGCCTTTTCTTTTCACTTTTGTTGTTCTACTGTCTTTATGAGAGATCTTATCAGCTTTTCCAAAAATATAATATGCAATTATTAAATCATATGACTTTCTTTAAGGACTGAGTGAGCTGATTTCTATTTAAAAAGAGACAGACTGATTTAAGAACTATACTCATGCTGTTTATTAGAAGTAGGTTTTTAAAAGTGTGATTAAAAACAATTTGGGAATTTTTATGGACAGATTATCTGTATTCCCCCAAAATTCATATGTTGAAGCCCTAATGTCCTCCTTTCCCCAATCAAGTGTGATGGTACTTGGAGATGGGACCTTTAGGAGATGGTCAAAGTTAGGTTAGGTATAAAAGAAGAGCCTTCATAATGGGATTAATGACTCTATAAGAAGAGAAAATGAGAAATCTTTGTTTCTGCCTGAAATCCTCAAGAAAAGCCAAGGAAGTCCTTGGTAAAAGGTTGATCTCTCTGTAAGCCAATGATAATGCTCTCATCATAAATCAAATCAGCAAGCCTCCAGAATTACAACAAAAAAAATTATATTGTTTAAACCACTCAATTGATGGTATTTTATGATGGCAGCCTGAGCTAACTAATACAGATATCAAAGAGTGGAAAAATATATACTGAACAAGTTGAAATTACAAGATGATTACTACTACCAATAGGACAGAGTGACATTAGATAATGATAAATGGTAAATATACAAAAAGCATCAAACTCTACAAGAACTAATTACATAAAGGTATATTTATTAAAAATGCAGGTGAATTATGTATGAATGAAATTATGGCAGGGCATGTAATTTATTTCTTACAGTCAGTTCAGTTCAGTCTCTAAGTTGTGTATGACTCTTTGTGACCCAGTGGACTGCAGCAAGCCAGGCTTCCTGTTCATTACCAACTCCCAGAGCTAAGTCAAACTTATGTCCATCGAGTCAGTGATGCCATCCAACCATCTCATCCTCAGTGTCCCCTTCTCCTCTTGCCCTCAATCTTTTGCAGCATCAGGGTCTTTTCCAGTGAGTCAGTTCTTCACATCAGGTGGCCAAAGTATTGGAGTTTCAGCTTCAGCATCTGTCCTTCCAATGAATATTCAGGACTGGTTTTCTTTACGATTGACTGGTTGGATCTCCTTGCAGTCAAAGGTACTTTCAAGAGTCTTTTCCAACATCACAGTTCAAAAGCATCAATTCTTTGGCTCTCAACTTTCTGTATGGTCCAACTCTCATATCTATACATGACTACTGTAAAATTCGTAGATGTTTAGATGGCCCTTTGTTGGCAAAGTAATGTCTCTGCTTTTTCATATGGTGTCTAGGTTGGTTATAGCTTTTCTTTCAATGAGCAAGTGTCTTTTAATTTCATGGCTGCAGTCACCATCTGCAGTGATTTTAGAGCCCCCCCAAATAAAGTCTGTTACAGTTTCCATTGTTTCCCCATCTATTTACCATGAAGTAATGGGACTGGAGGACTTCCCTGGTCGCTTAGATCGTAAAGCGTCAGTCTACAATGCGGGAGACCTAGGTTCGATCCCTGGGATGGGAAGATTCCTTGGCGAAGGAAACAGCAACCCACCCCAGTACTCTTGCCTAGAAAAATCCCACGGACGGAGGAGCTTGGTGCAGGCTACTGTCCATGGGGTCACAAAAAGCTGGGCACGACTGAGCAACTTCACTTCACTTCAATGGGACTGGATGCCCTGATCTTCATTTTTTGAATGTTGACTTTAAGCCAGGTTTTTTACTCTACTCTTTCACTTTCATCAAGAGGCTCTTTAGTTCTTCTTTGCTTTCTGCCATAAGAGTGGTGTCATCTGCATATCTGAGATTATTGATACTTCTCCCTGCAAACTTGATTCCAGCTTGTGCTTCATCCAGCCCGACATTTTGCATGATGTACTCTGTATAGAAGTTAAATAAGCAGGTTGACAATATATAACCTTGACATACTCCTTTCCCAATTTGGAACCAGTCCATTGTTCCATGTCCGGGTCTAATGGTTGCTTCTTGACCTGCATACAGATTTCTCAGGAGGCAGGTATGACGGTCTGGTATCCCATCTGTTTAAGAGTTTTAACAAATACTTAGTAGACAGTATGGTTATAGACTCATCTAGTTAAAAAAAAAAACAACAACAAAAAAAAAACCTTGGGTTAGATTTATTTATACATTTCTTTAAAGAATTAATGGATTTTTGCTTTTCCTTTTATATCCATGGGATAAATGCAAAAATAATTTCTGAACTTTGCCACAAGAAAATCTTAACATTTCAAAGAAATATAGATTTGTCCTATACCTTAAACTTTTAGATTATATAATAGATTAATAAGTGAATATTATAAATAAATCACATAAAGACTGATAAATTTGATATTTGGTTCTTTGAATATGAAAAAAAAAAGAGTAAAAAGTAGGGGTACCTCTGGATCTTGCTCAAGTGGAAAGAAGAAAGACATAATTTACCAACTAGTAACTAGAGAGGGAATAAAAATGTGCAATCAGTAAAAATTATAGCAGCAGAAGGAGGTTATATACAACTCTCTAGTGATATTTATTCTTGTGTAACATATTGTCCCAAACTTAGTACCTCAAGACAGCATCCATTACAGCACAGTTTCAGTGTCTTAGAAATCCAGGTGTTTACTTCACTGTGTACCCTGGCTCACTGCCTTTCATAAGTCTGCAGTGAAGGCTTCAGCTATGGTGGGAATTATCTCAGTAGTCAACTGACAATGGCTTACTTCCATGCATAATCATTTGTTAGGGTACAGATCCTACCAGCTTGAAATGAAGGCCTTAGTTCCTTGCTAGTTGTCAGTCAGTGACTTTCCTCAGTTCCTTACCATCTGGGGCTCTCCATGTGGCAGCTCACAACATGGAAGCTTGTTTCATCAGAATGAGCAAGCAAGAAGAAACAGAAAGGGACAGGGACATGCCTTCAGGTTAAGTTTTTTGTAATCTAATATCCAAAGTACCATCCAATCACTTTTGTCTTATTCTGATATTTAGAAGCAAGTCCTTAGGTTCTCTCTCACTCAAGGGGAGATGATCATACAAGAACATGAATAACAGTAGATAAGGATTATTAGGAGTTATTTTTAGAGGGTGTTTACTGCAGGTCACAAGTTCTAAAACACAACTTTAGAAATCTGTTCCTTGCTAATAAAATGCAAACTTTCAAAACATATACAAAAATAAGTAGGAAACTTATGTAGAACAATTAACATAGGAAACATTTCAAATACCATTAAATGAATATTAAGGATGCTTACTCCTTGGAAGGAAAATTATGACCAATCTAGATAGCATATTCAAAAGCAGAGACATTACTTTGCCAACAAAGGTTCGTCTAGTCAAGGCTATGGTTTTTCCTGTGGTCATGTATGGATGTGAGAGTTAGACTGTGAAGAAAGCTGAGCGCCAAAGAATTGATGCTTTTGAACTGTGGTGTTGGAGAAGACTCTTGAAAGTCCCTTGGACTGCAAGGAGATCCAACCAGTCCATTCTGAAGGAGATCAGCCCTGGGTGTTCTTTGGAAGGAATGATGCTAAAGCTGAAACTCCAGTACTTTGGCCACATCATGCGAAGAGTTGACTCATTGGAAAAGACTCTGATGCTGGGAGGGATTGGGGGCAAGAGGAGAAGGGGATGACAGAGGATGAGATGGCTGGATGGCATCACTGACTCGATGGACATGAGTCTGAGTGAACTCTGGGAGTTGGTGATGGACAGGGAGGCCTGGCGTGCTGCGATTCATGGGGTCGCAAAGAGTTGGACACGACTGAGCGACTGATCTGATCTGATCTGATTGGACCATTGTTTCATAATTAATGTCTTTTAACTTAAAAGAGGCCATGATTCAATTATTTAAATTATCCACATTTTAGAAATAAATTTGAATAAAATACTAGACTTTCCTAATTGTATCTAATAAAGTTAGAGAGGCTGATTACACAATTTGATTTTATTTCTTCATTGTGCCTACTGCTCTTGATTACTATTTTTCTTAGACATTTGTTTTGTTGTTTCTTTTCTTCCCAAGTCTGTGTAATGTAAGATCCTTGTTATTTGAAACCTTTTCTGTGTGTTCACTACTGTATTCCCAATAGCTACAATAGTGCCTAGAATATGAGATATTTTTAATAATTGACTATGTTATTAATTAAAAAATTCAAAGACATGAATTTATTCCTGTTAAAATTACATTTGTGTCAGAGATAAGGATATAAATCAATTGTCTAAAGTTTGCAGTAGGCATATTTGGTAAAATAAGTAAAACTGTGTGCATTAAATGGGGACTAGTAACCATCTCTATATTAGTAAATCATTAAACTTTTTATAAGACTGTGTTGTTCTGGATAGTTCATAAATAATAACTTGAGAAAAAGGTAAAAGATAAATGTCTAATCAGATGCTACTGGAGAGTTAATATATAAAGATGACTACAAGGTAGACTTTTCTGTGTGCAAAATGAAAGAATATGAAACTAATTTATTGTTATTTTTATTATTATCTTAGCTAAATATATGCTTCTTTATAAATGTATATTTTAAAACACTAAAGCTAATTTACTGCATTAGACAGGAACAAAGAGAAACATAATTTAAAATATTTCATCTATTTTAGTCTTCTAAAATTACTGCAAACAGCTTTTTTATAATGAAAAGTAAGAGTATCTGCCCCTTGTGGCTCAGCTAGTAAAGAATTTGCCTGCAATGCAGAAGGCCTGGGTTCAGTCCCCAGGTTGGGAAGATCCCCTGGAGAAGGGAAAGGCTACCCACTCCAGTAGTCTGGCCTGGAGAATTCCATGGACTCTATAGTCCATGGTGTTGCAAAGAGTTGGACACGACTGAGCAACTTTCACTTTACACTTCACTTCAAGAGTGTCTGCAGTTCATTCAGCTCTCATTGTGGATTCCCTTAGCCACTCTTACTTGATCAGTAAAAACCACCATGGTAGGCAAAATTTTGAAATGGCTCCAAAGATTCTTATCTCTTGATGTACACAACTTGTATTACTTTCTCCCTTTGAATGTGGGCAGAATTGAAGGGATTTTATAAAAATAATTAAAATCTCAAATCAGTTGACTTTGAGTTAAAAGATTATCCTGGGTATGCTTGATTAAATAATGTGATCTCTTAAAAGGAACTAAACCCTTTGTGAGGGAAGATATTTGAAATGGGAGATGGCCTATGGAGGGGGCCATATGGCAGAGATCAGAGTGTGATCTCTGGGTATTTAGAGAGGTCCTCTTCTATTTGGAGAAGGAAATGGTTACCCACTCCAGTATTCGTGCCTGGAGAATCCCATGGATGGAGAAGCCTGGTAGGCTACAGTCCACAGGGTTGCAAAGAGTTGGACACTTTACTTCTTCTATTTATGAAAATTAGAATGTCAATTATCTACTCGTAATGAGATAAATTTCTCCTCAGACCACCAACAAAGCCTTCTGCGGAACAGAAAACAGCATAACTATACTTCTTTACATGTTCTATTCGGGTTTGCTACACTGTTTTCTTTGACAGTTTATTATTCACTTTGAAGTCTTAGTAAGTTATGTAAGTGTGATCCATTCTAGTATCATATCACATGTGCAGGTATTTAGGTATAAGACATAAAACTGGGAAATTAGACAAAATTTTACAACTTCATGGCAATAAAACTACTAATGGCATTTGTTAAGTAGATAATAGGAAACACTGAAATTACTGATTATGATGATCAGGAACTACTCTGTTTACTAGTGCAGCTGCTGGAATCTTCCCATAACCAGTGGGAAAATAATAGGAAACTGACTTATCTGAAATATATACTTGATATGAAACCAACAGAGAACTTCAAGATATATGAGATTTCTCATCTCATATTTGCTATGGGTTAGGAGTTCAACACATTTTAGCTGGGTCCTCTGATAGGATCTGACAAGGCTGAAATCAAGGTCTTAGTGGACTGTGTTCTTACCATAGTTTTGACCAGGAAAAAGTCTACTTTCAAGTTCCCTTGTGTTCAACAAAGTTAAAGTACCAGACAAGGCCTGAATAGTAAGAAATACTTCAGTGTATTTGTTTTGTTAAATTAAACTGTGATTTTTTTGGCCAAAATTGAAAATACTATTGGTTATTAAATTTTTAAAAGATTTTTGTATTAATTAATAGGAAGTCATTGAAGGTGAAACAGTAAGTCACTTTATTTAAATTAAAGGTAGTGAGATGATAACTCACAATGAATTCTTTAGATTTGATTGCTTTAAAATTTTTTGGAAATTTGTAATCTAGAAATTATCCAAAGAACTGTTTAAAAAGAGTTCAGTTCAGTTCAGTCACTCAGTTGTGTCTGACTCTTTGTGACCCCATAACAGCAGCATGCCAGGCCTCCCTGTCCATCACCAACTCCCAGAGTTTACCCAAACTCATGTCCATTGAGTCGATGATGCCATTCAACCGTCTCATACTCTGTCGTCCCCTTCTTCTCCTGCCCTCAATCTTTCCCAGCATCAGGGTCTTTTCCAATGAGTCAGCTCTTTGCATCAGGTAGCCAAAGTATTGGAGTTTCAGCTTAAACATCAGTTATTCCAATGAACACCCAGGACTGATTTCCTTTAGGATAGACTGGTTAGATCTCCTTGCAGTCCAAGGGACTCTCAAGAGTCTTATCCAATACCACAGTTCAAAAGCATCAATTCTTCGGTCCTCAGCTTTCTTTATAGTCCAACTCTCACATCCATACATGACCACTGGAAAAACCATAGCCTTGACTTGATGGACCTTTGTTGGCAAAGTATGTCTCTGCTTTTTAATATGCTGTCAAAAGTACCTGTTTAAAATAAATTTTAGAGGTTGTAATTTTTATGATTAAAGAAATCACTGAGATTGTGATTTTAAATTATTTATGAGACTTTGGTACTAGCCATAAATCATCTGATTTTTAAAAAATTAAAATAAAATTAAATATTACACTGGATTTTTCTCTTAAGTTTGGAATCCACTAGGTAAGCTTTTTCCTATGATGATCTGGCATTTATTTGTAGATTGTCTATTCACATGGCATATGCATGCTTGGCAGTTCAATAAAAATTTTGGAGAACATGTAAAAATTATCCATGATACATTATATAGTTGTAGTTCACTAGGCAGGTTTTGAAATAATCAAAATATTTTTCATAAATCCTTTAAATTGAAATCTCAAAAGTAATTATTTTGATATTATTAAATTAATTAAAGGTTATGTGTAAGCAGCTAGGGATGTTTCACTTTGTTTACATTGCCATCTGCTCTAATTACATAACCAAGGCTACTAGACATTATTCAAAAATATGTACTTTTTAAAAAATATATAAATTTATTTATTTTAATTGGAGGCTAATTACTTTACAATATTGTATTGGTTTTGCCATACATCAACCTGAATCTGCCACGGGTGTACACATGTTCCCCAACCTGAACCCCCCTCCCACCTCTCTCCCCATACCATCCCTCTGGGTCACCTATTGTTGACCTAGAAAAATTGCTAGCTAAATTCTTTTACAAATTAAACAATGTTTAACAAATAGAATACCTTTTCAAAGTAGAAAAAGACACTGGTAAATGAGCCTAGGCTTTTCATCAAGGAAACCAATTTCTCTGAAATTTTCTTTAATGAAAAATCTCACATTCATGTATATTTTATACAGCAGAAGTAGAAAAAGGGAGAAATTAGTAATCAGTAGTTTCTTAATTCTGTACTTTTAGCTTCAAAGTTTAAATCTCACACTCTTACAAAACCCACACATTCTTTGGGCTCTTGATATCTACTTTAAATATTATGAGGTAAAACTTTGAAGAAACTGTATCTAAATATGTAACTATTCTTCACCATATGAATTTTTTTTTGTGTTCTTGACAATCATGTTCATTTCTTGACTACTTGTTTAACCCATCGTATTGATTGAGGGCATTTGTATCTGTCTCTTCCCCTCTTTATTTTAAGTTTCACCATCTTTTTATGGGATTAAATTTCCCATAAGAATAAACTTCATTAGCATTTACTATTTTTAAAGTCATCTCTCTACTTGTAAGTAATCAACTGGAAGTGAAAATTGTCTTCAACCTCACTCTACTATCATCTCTGTATATGTAAATTAGGTTTCAATCAAGAGGCAGAGACCACACAATAATTTGAAGAACATAAAATATTATTAACTATAACCAGATTAGAGTAATGAGAATTGGTTAAGAAGTAAAGGGAAATCTAAAGAATGCAAGAATAACTGTGTGTAAGCTGCTGCTGCTGCTGCTGCTAAACCTAGAGCTGAGATGGAACATGCACAGAAGAAAACCTAGAGCTTGATTCAGACCTTGTTTGAGAAGAACAGTCCAGACCATTGAGTGGCAGAGAAATCGCTTGACTGCACTGGCAGAAACTGCTGTAAAATTGTCTTCCAGAACTTGCTAATGAAAACACCTCTCAGGGAGATGTGTCACCAGAAGAACTCCACCAAGAAATCAAGAAAAGAAAGTTGCATTTGCGTTATATTACTGTCAGGGGAGTGTGTAATTTCCTCAGTTCTGTCTCATCACAACAAAAATTTGAAGCAATGGACCAGTGTTACAGTTCTCAGACAGGCCAGCATTACAGCTCTTGGACAGACCAGTGTCACAGCTCTCAGACGGACCAGCATCACAGCTCTTGGATGGACCAGTGTTACAGCTCAGTTGTATTTAAAAAATAAAGGAAAATACATCCTCAAGGCATGAGGGCATGCCAACCCAAAAGACATGAAGAGAAGAGGGAGAGAGAGGGAGAGAGCAAAAGAGACCCCTAGCCCTTTGGCTCCTCTTTTTATATGCTTTTTCTCCTCCTCCTGGGCTTACCCTATGTAAGTTGGGCTACCCAGGAGTACTGTTTGTTCTACCTGAGGTCCTCACTCTGGTCCTCAGATCTTCCTTTGTTCTATTTTTGTGGGCTTTTCCCTTCCAGTCTTTCTGGACTCCTTTTTTCTATTCTAACTACCTAACATTACTAAGATGGCAGTGTGATACAATTTATTTATGTTATTGAAACTGTTCAGAAATTAAGATGTTGAGAAAACTGAAGGGGTTTGAATAAATGAGAAACTTGGGTGTATCATGATATACCAAAAGAACCAATACAGAGCAATATAATCTGATTACATATATAACTTTAAAATAGGTAATATTTTTCTAGCTAATCAGAAAACCAGTCATTTCAGTATTGCAAGCCAATATGTTTTAATTATGAAAATCCATCAAATGATCAAATAACTATAGTCTCTAAACAAGGCAGTAGATATGCCTTCTTAAAAAATGGTGGTAATGTAACAAGATATAAAAACTTCAGAAGACATCATTTCTCTTTAAGTTTTGAAATCTGCAAGTATGAAAAAAACAGGATTGCATTTGCTTGACTTTCTACAACTTCCACATTTTTTTTATTCTTTGGTTCTAGTTTAGAGTATATTGTTTCATAACTTCAACATATTTGACCCTAGCTTCGATGTGGGAGTTGGTGAGATGAGAAACTTCAAACTGTGATTTTGAAACCCCCGGTTCAAATGCTCTGGGGTGATACTGTGAAGAGAGTGTTCCTTAAAATAAACGATCTGATCTTCAATCAAGAAAAGTGTTAACTTTCTGGAAACTTTCCAGTTTGCTGTTCTGAAGAACTCAATTTAGCAATTTCATCAACTTTCACTATCCGTGCTACTGGAAAGAAGCAGTGGCAGTGAATAATCTAAAAGTGCAGTTAATTTTAAAAGAATTTATATGAAGTGATTTTCTGTTGTAGATTTAACTTCCTAGTTGTGTTGTACCTAAGCTAACAATAAAATTAGTTTTTCTTTCCTCAGGGTATAATAATTGGTAGCTCAGTAAAATAATGTATAATAAGGGAAGCCTAGGCACTTTTGTTAGTTAACATGAAAAATTCCTAGTAGCACTGTACTTGGAGAGATAGTTGAAAATTTTTGATAATAAAGAAATCTTACTGTGTTTTAAAGTGGAGAATCAATATTCTTGGCCCTACATTGTGAGATGCTGAGTAGACCTCATGCTTATGCACATTAGTGAGGTGACTATACCTTACCAGCTTACATTTCTGTGAATCCATGGATTTAAAAGCACATTGTCAGTTATAAAGCATTATATAAATATATACTGCATTAGAACTTGTCATAATGTGGTATACAAGCTCTTCTTAATTCCCATTAATAAACACATGAAAAATAACTTTTTATTTCACATTTAATCAGGTACTAGGTTCTATGATTTCCTGTTTCAATAATGACTCTAGAAGACATGTTTCCAAAAGCCTAAGCCCACCCGAAAAGAAAAATGACAAAATAATTTTCTATAAATGAAGAAAAACTCCTTGGCTGCAGCACAGAAGAAAGGATTATAATAACATAGTTTGGGAAGTTTTAGGAAAAATGAGACACATGAAGAGGGCATTGAGCAGATTCTGGCTTATGACAAATAATGGCAAACTCAGTCTGCTAAGAGAAATAAACCTAGAGTGGCTACAATAGCTAAAGGGACGTGTGTATTCTGATAAGCAACAGTAACAAATGCAACCAGCTCGGGAAATCTGTAGGGAGATTGAAGTCTCTGAAAAGTCACAGTATGTGGGAGATTGGTTGTTTCAGACCTTGACTAGGAGAAGCAAAGAGATAATATTTTCAAAGAAACATTTTAAATTCCACTGTACTTTTATTTATCAACTTTTTATGTTAGCAATCTGGGTAATATAAGGGCAGGATCAATGTCTTATGCAAGAGTGAAATTGATGTGATTTTATGTGGCCTGACCAGTCATTCATAGACATTTATTTTCTACTTCCTCTTCCTGATGGCAAATTTTGCCAACTGCATGCTCCTAATGTTTCTCAGAGTCATGTTCATGAATATATGAAAATTTAATGCATGATAAAGATGGCATCACAAATGCACATAGAAAAAACAGATTGTTTATTAGATAGTGTAGGGAAAATTGGCTCATTACAAGAAAAAAAAAAAAACTTGGATCTCTACCTAACTCCACATAGAAAGGTAGCCTCCAGATGGTATAAAAACTTAATGAAAAGTAAAACTATAAAGTCAATAAACAAAACTGTAAAAGACTATCATTGTTACTAAAATACTATGAAGAATTTCTCAAACAAGATTTTGAAAGTGTTAACCATGAAAGAAAACAAAGATGAAAGACTGATGATGTTAAATCAAGATAACATAAAAATATAAAATTTGAATGAATGAATAAAATGGAAAAAGTTAATATTAACCATATAGAGATTATACTAAAATATACTGATCACTCTAAATTGACTACAAAAGATAGCAATGCAAATAAAAAAAAAATGAGCCAAGGTGATGAATAGTCAATGTACAAAAGAGGAAACTTATAAACTAAGAAAAATATGAATAAATTGTATAATCATTTGTAGTCACATAAATGAAATTTAAAATAATTAGATATCACATTAAACTTATAGAATTTGACAATGGTGAGTCTTGCTTGTATATGAGGAAGCAGAGCGCCTCGTGACTTGACGATGCTCCTTTCATACGAGTGGTCTGTCTCTCCTTTGGCAAATTAAGTGCATGCACAACCAGTGGTCCAGGAGATATATGTATGTATGTATGTATGTGTGTATATATATACACACATACACACAGAATTTGTCATTGTTGTTGTTTAGTTACTAAACTGTGTCAGACTCTTTTGCAACCACATTGACTGTAGACCGTCATGTCCCTCTGTCCATGGGATTTCCTATACAAGAATACTGGAGTGGGCTGTCATTTCCTTCTCCAAGGGATCTTCCCAACCCAGGGATCAAACCCATGTCTCCAGCATTGGCAGGCAGATTCTTTGCCAGTGAATCACCAGGGAAGTATATATATATATACTCATATATATATATATATATATACACATGAGATTGTTATTGTTGTTGTTCAGTCACCCAGTTGTGTCCAATTCTTCACAAACTCATGGACGGCAACACAGCAATCCTCCCTGTATCTCACCAACTCCTGGAATTTGCCCATATTCATGTCCATTGAATCGGTAATGTCATCCAGCCATCTCATCCTCTGATCCTCTCTTCTCCTTCTGCACTCAATCATTTACACCATCAGGGTCTTTTCAATTTAATCAGCTGACCAAAATATTGGAGCTTCGGCATCAGTCCTTTCAATGAATATTCAGTTTATTTCCTTTAAGATTTACTAGTTTGACCTCCTTGTTGTCCAAGGGACTCTCAGGAGTCTTCTCCAGCACCATAGTTTGAAGGCATCAGTTCTTTGGTGCTCTGCTTTATTAATGGTCCAGCTCTCACAACCATACATCACCACTGGAAAGACCATAGCTTTTACTATATGAACATTTTTTGGCAAAAAGATGTCTTTGATTTTCAAAATACTGTCTGTTTTTTAGCATATCTTTCCTGCCAAGAAGCAGTCATTACTTGGTTTCATGGCTGCAGTCACCATCTGCAGTGATTTTAGAGGCCAAGAAGAGGAAATCTGTCATTGCTTCTACCTTTCCCCCTTTTATTAGCCATGAAATGATCAGGCTGGGTGCCATGATCTTAGTTTTTTACTATTTATTGTTTAAGCCAGATTTTCACTCTCCTTTTTCACCCTCATCAAGAGGTTCTTTATATCCTCTTTGCTTTCTGCCATTAGAGTGGTATCATCCACATATCTGAGGTTCTTGCTGTTTTCCCTGCCAATCTTGAGTCCAGTTTGCAACTCATCTAGCCTGGAATTTCTCATGATGTGCTCAGCATATAAGTTAAATGAACAAGGTGACATCAGACAGGCTATTCTTACTCCTTTCTCAGTCCTGAACCAGAAAGTTGTTTCATACAGGGTTCTAACTGTTGTTTCTTGACCCATATACAGGTTTCTCAGGAGACAGGTAAGATGGTCTGATATTCCCATTTCTTTAAGAGTTTTCCACAGTTGTTATGATCCACACAGTCAAAGGCTTTTAGCCTAATCAATGAAACAGTGGTATATTTTTTTTCCTGAAATTTCCTTGCTTCTCTATTATATTCTCACAGAATTCTCCTGAAGAATAAAAAGGGAATTGTACAACCTACTTTCTATCTTTGAAAGGATAACTGAAATGTGATACAGGCATATCATGAAGTAGTATTAATTGAAGTAGCTTCCTGTTTTCTCAGAAGACTGAGAGGGCTTTTGTCCAATATTTACTGTGGAAACCTGGTCAAGCTCCCAAAGTGAGGAAATATATTTAATGAATATTGAGAACAAAGAAGGAAACAAGAAGCTAATGCCTCCAAAATAATAGAGTATTGGAGCCTGGCAAGTTCAAGATCAATTATTTGGTTGATTCAGTGCCTGGGTCAAGAAGTTGGAATTGTAACACCCTGAGCTCACATCCTACCATGGGCACATCAGAACTACAGTTGTTTACAGAACTACCGATAAAGAAAAAAAAAAATAGAAGACTAACAGAAAATATCTTCTACAACAAAAGATATAAAGAAGGGACCATGTAGAAATGGGTAGGAGGATTGGAGGCATAGTATAATAAAGATAAATACCCCTGGGTAGGTGGGCCAAAAAGCAGCAGGATAATTATAATGACATATTTTCTTTCTAAGGAAGAACATTAAATCCAAAAGCAAAATAATACACTTACACATTCTTCTCAAATGTACATGGATAATTTTCAAGGATAGATCACATGCTAGATCACAAAACAGGTCTCAGTAAAGTTAAAAAAAAAAAAAGAAAGAAATTGTATTAAGGATCTTTTCTGACCATAATGCTATGAAACTAGAAATAAGCTACAAGGGAAAAATAAATCTCTCTCTCACACACACACAAATGTGGAGGCAAAACAGTATATTGCTAATCACAGTGGATTACAGATGAGATCAAAGACGTAATAGAAAAAATTTCTTGAGTTAAAGGAACACAAAACTACAATTAATCAAAATATTATATGGGACATGTAGAACATTGAGAGTGGAACAATGAACCTAACCATACACCTAAAGGTACTAGGAAAATAAGAACAGAAATAAAACCCAAAGCTAGAAGAAGGAAAGAAATCATAAAATCCATCAACATTTCAACTCTTTCAGTTCAGTTCAGTTCAGTCGCTCAGTCGTGTCTAACTCTTTGCGACCCCATGAATCACAGCACGCCAGGCCTCCCTGTCCATCACCAACTCCAGGAGTTCACTCAGACTCACATCCATTGAGTCAGTGATGCCATCCAGCCATCTCATCCTCTGTCATCCTCTTCTCCTCCTGCCCCCAATCCCTCCCAGCATCAGGGTCTTCCAATGAGTCAACTCTTCGCATGAGGTGGCCAAAGTACTGGAGTTTCAGCTTTAGCATCATTCCTTCCAAAAAACACCCAGGGCTGATCTCCTTCATAATAGACTGGTTGGATGTCCTTGCAGTCCAAGGGACTCTCAAGAGTCTTCTCCAACACTACAGTTCAAAAGCATCAATTCTTTGGTGCTCAGCTTTCTTCACAATCCAACTCTCACATACATACATGACCACTTGAAAAACCATAGCCTTGACTAGATGGACCTTTGTTGGCAAAGTAATGTCTCTGCTTTTCAATATGCTATCTAGGTTGGTCATAACTTTCCTTCCAAGGAGTAAGCATCTTTTAATTTCACGGTTGCAATCACCATCTGCAACACAATGGAAAACATATGGGTATATAGAATTTATAAAAAAGACAAAGATTCACATGGTCACATAAAATCAGTATAAAATATAGACTGCCTTTGTTTTTGCTTAATAATAATTCAGAATGAATGGTAGAATACAGCCAGAATTTTAAACAAAATATAATTATATAATTGAAAAATATTGGGTAGACAAAACCTTTTTTATAATTCACATTAAATCAAAATATAGCAAAAATAAGGATAAATCTGATGATTTTTATTAGACTTAAATAAGAATGTCTTCATTAGAAAATATTAACACTGGGAGGAAAAAAAAGCAAAGCAAAATTATTCTTACAAATCTAATAGCAACTGGTCATAGCTATTTCCAAATTGACTTCAATTTTAATATTTTATCTTACACTTATTAATATCCCAGGTGGCACAATGGTAAATAACCTGTCTGCAATGCAGGTGACACAGGAGATGCAGGTTCGATCCCTGGGTCAGGAAAATCCCCTAGAGTAGGAAAAGGAAACCCACTCTACTATCCTTGTCTGGAAAATTCCATGGTTAAAGGAGCCTGGTGGGCTACAGTCAATGGGTTCACAAAGAGTCAGACATGACTGAGCACACACACACACATACACATCAACATTATATGAGTGGGCTTATCTAAATCCTCTCATTATTGACTATTCTGAATTTTTAAATATTCGTTAATCCAGTAAATGTTAGCAGATATATATTTTTAAGCTCTAATAAAATTAATATCTTTTAACTTCTTATTAGCCAATTGTCCTTTATTTTTAGAAAATTACTACTTTGAGTTTTTAATTTCATGATACCATATTTTTTAATTTTATATGAGTAAAATGAAAAAAAATACAATGAGGAATACATTACAGGTATAACTATAAACAAGCTATGCAGTTCAGTAAGTTGTTGCTTTCAGTTTTTTTACTACTTGTATTGAATTTAATTCAAAAGTACAAAAAAAATCTAGTTAAGCTGTTACTGTTTGCAGATGATGTGATACTATACATAGAAAATTCTAAAGATGCTACTAGAAAGTTATTAGAGCTCATCAAATAATTTGGTAAAGTTGTGATACAGAATTAACACAGGAAACGGGATACAAAACGCCTACATACAAATGAATTCCATTCCAAGAGCAAACTTGTAAGTCTAATTTGTCCATAAGTCCAACAAAGTTAGCCTAGGTACCCAGCTAACACAATCTGCCATATAGGACTGTACTGTAATAAGTTTATAATTCTTTTCACAGAAACAATACACAAAAATATAAATAAAATATTTTTAATCTTATACCAGAATATCTTGAAAAGTACAGTAGTAGAGTAAAACAGCTGGCATATAAAGGCTGGGATTGAGTGAACAGGAGAGAAGAGGAGGGGCAGAGAGGAGGTAGGAGATGGTAGAGCTGAAGAATCATCAGAAATATGAAATGGAGGGCAAGCTGCCATTTCACTCACAATTGACATTAATAGAATAGATTCTGGTACCTTGCTGGAACCAGATGCAAGTTCACATTTTTGAAAGTTTGCAACTTGAAGGGGACTTACTGTACAAAAAATTATCTTTCATTCCTATACACTAAAAATGAAAGTTCAGAAAGAGAAATTAAGGAGACAATCCTATTTATCAACACATAAAAATAGTACAATACCTAGGAATAAGCCTACCTAAGGAGGTAAAACTGTAAGATGCTGATGAAAGACATTGAAGATGACATAAAGAGATGGAAAGATATTCCATGTTCTTGGATTGAAAGACTCAATGTAGCCAAAGTGACTATATTATCCAAGGTAATCTACAGATTCAGTGCAATCCCTATTAAATTACCAATAGAATTTTATACATACATAGAAAAAAAATTTTTTAATTGTATGGAAGCACAAAAGACCCCAAATAACCAAAGCAATTCTGAGAAAGAAAAATGGAGATAGAAGAATCAGACTCCCAGACTTCAGAATATACCACAAAGCTACAGTCATGAAAACAGTAGAGGACTGATAGAAAAACAGAAATATATCAGTGGAACAGGATGGAAAACCCTGAAACAAATACACATGCATGTGGCTAATTAATCTATGAAAAAGGAGGCAGGAAAATACAATGGAGAAAAGATAGTCTTTTCAACAATTGGTGCCAGGAAAACTGGATAGCTACATGTAAAAGCACAAAACTAGAACACTTTCTAACACCATACACAAAAATAAACTCAAAATGAATTAAAGACGTAAATGTAAAGCTAGATACTATAAAACCCTTAAAGGAAAACATAGGCAGACATTTTTTGACATAAATTTCAGCAATATCTTTTTGGATCCATCTCCTGGAGTAATAGAAATAAAAACAAAAATCAAATTCAGTTCAGTTCAGTCAGTCAGTCATGTCTGACTCTTTGCAACACCATGGACTGCAGCACGCCAGGTCTCTTTGTCCATCACCAACTTCCAGAGTTTACTCAAACTCATGTCCATTGAATCATTGATGCCATCAAACAATCTCATCCTCTGTTTTCCCCTTCTCTTTTCCCCTTCAATTTTTCCCAGCAACAGGGTTTTTTTTCCAATGAGTCAGTTCTTCACATCAAGTGGCCAAAGTATTGGAGTTTCACCTTCAGCATCAGTCCTTCCAATGAATATTCAGGACTGATTTCGTTTAGGATGGACTGGTTGGATGTCCTTGCAGTCCAAGGGACTCTCAAGAGTCTTCTCCAATATCACAGTTCAAAAGCATCAATTCTTTGGTGATCAGTTTTCTTTGTAGTCCAACTCTCACATCCATACATGACTACTGGAAAAACCATAGATTTGACTAGATGGATCTTTGTTGGCAAAGTAATGTTTCTGCTTTTTAACATGCTGTCTAGGTTGGTCATAGCTTTTTATCCAAGGAGTAAGCATCTTTTAATTTCATGGTGCAGTCAGTCTGTCACTGTTTCCATTGTTTCCCCATCTATTTGCCATGAAGTGATGGGAACAAATGCCATGGTTTTAGTTTTCTGAATGTTGAGTTTTAAGCCAACTTTTTCACTCTCCTCTTTCACTTTCATCAACAGACTATTTAGTTCTTCTTTAGTTTCTTCCATAAGGCAGGTGTCATCTGCACATCTGAGGTTATTGATATTACTTCTGGCATCCTTGATTTCAGCTTGTGCTTCATCCAGCTCAGAATTTTGAATAATATACTCTGCATATAAGTTAAGTAAGCAGGTTAACAATATACAACCTTGATGTACCCTTTTCCCTATTTGGAACAAGTCTGTTTTTTTTTTTTTTTCTTACATGCATTTAATTGCTATGATGATGATTTCCAAAGGTGATTTCCTAATTTCATCATTTATTTTACATTTGTCATTTTGCTTTGTACTACAAACAAAGCATCTTTTTTTTTTTTTTTTACTATTTATATCAGTAAAGGCTTATGGATTCTTATTTTATTCAATATAATAAAAAAAAACATGAGTTTTGTGTATATATATGTGCATGTGTGTGTGTGTGTGTGTGTGTATGTGTGTATAAACATACATACTGTTATGCAACTTAAATTGTTCAGTTTGGCCAGTGAAAATTATAGCATATTCAGAACTGACTTCAATGTCCTTATGATACGTCTTCTTAATTCTCTGAGCAGAGCAAAAAAGTTGGCTTAAAGTTCAACATTTAGAAAATTAAGATCATGGCATCTCGTCCCATCATTTCATGGCAAATAGATGGGGAAACAGTGGAAACAATGGCTGGCTTTATTTTTCTGGGCTCCAAAATCACTGCAGATGGTGACTGCAGCCATGAAATTAAAAGACGCTTGCTCGTTGGAAGAAAAAGCTATGACCAACCCAGACAGCATATTAAAGAGCAGAGACATCACTTTGCCAACAATAGTCCATCTAATTAAGGCTATGGTTTTTCCAGTAGTCATGTATGGATGTGAGAGTTGGACTATAAAGAAAGCTGAGTGCTGAAGAATGTATACTTTTGAACTGTGGTGTTGGAGAAGACTCTTGAGAGTCCCTTGGACTGCAAGGACATCCAACCAGTCCATCCTAAACAAAATCAGTCCTGGATATTCATTGGAAGGACTGATGCTGAAGCTGAAACTGCAATACTTTGGCCACCTGATGCGAAGAACTGACTCATTTGAAAAGACCCTGATTCTGGGGAAGATTGAGGGAGGGAGGAGAAGGGGACAACAGAGGATGAGATGGTTGGATGGCATTACCAACTCAATTTACATGACTTTGAGCAAGCTTCAGGGGTTGTTGATGGACAGGGAAGCCTGGCGTGCTGCAGTACATGAGGTTGCAAAGAGTCGGACACGACTGAGCGACTGAACTGAACAAAAGTATGAAAAACTGATGGTAAAAGAGTAACCAGAATCAGGATGAGAAACAGGATAGCTGTATAGTCTCTCTGTGTGTCTGCCTTCAAACTACATGTTCATTAACAAAAGGTAAAGAAGCAACTTCTGCATTAAAGAACTATTTTCCTGAAATCAATCAAGTGTTTAATCGAAAATCCTAAATATGGAACAAATTCACATTGCATAGTACCTGTTGGAAAACAATAAGTATGCACAAAATTCTGTGATATATCTGCCCAAAACCCAGAATTAAAACCTAAACATGAAGAAATAGATTTCAAAATTTAAAGAATATTCTAAGAAATTGTTGATGTTCATTTGCTCAGTATGTGTTCAACTCTTTACAACCTCATAGACTGCAGAACACCAGGATTCCCTGTCAATCACCATCTCCCAGAGCTTGCTTACTCTCATGTCCATTGAGTCAGTGATGCCATCCAACCATCTCACATTCTGTCATCCCCTTCTCCTCCCACCTTCAGTCTTTCCCAGCATCAGGGTCTTTTCCAGTAAATCAGTTCTTCACATCAGGTGGCCAAAGTATTGGAGCTTCAGCATCAGTCCTTCCAATGAATCAGTTCAGTTCAGTCACTCAGTCATGTCCGACTCTTTGCAACGCCATGAATCGCAGCATGCCAGGCCTCCCTGTCCATCACCAACTCCTGGAGTTCACCCAGACTCACGTCCATTGAGTCAATGATGCCATCCAGCCATCTCATCCTCTGTTGTCCCCTTCTCCTCCTGCCCGCAATCCCTCCCAGCATCAGAGTCTTTTCCAATGAGTCAACTCTTCGCATGATGTGGCCAAAGTACTGGAGTTTCAGCTTTAGCATCATTCCTTCCAAAGAAATCCCAGGGCTGATCTCCTTCAGAATGGACTGGTTGGCTCTCCTTGCAGTCCAAGGGACTCTCAAGAGTCTTCTCCAACACCACAGTTCAAAAGCATCAATTCTTTGGCACTCATCCTTCTTCACAGTCCAACTCTCACATCCATACATGACCACTGGAAAAACCATAGCCTTGACTAGACGAACCTTTGTTGGCCAAGTAATGTCTCTGCTTTTGAATATGCTATCTAGGTTGGTCATAACTTTCCTTCCAAGGAGTAAGTGTCTTTTAATTTCATGGCTGCAGTCACCATCTGCAGTGATTTTGGAGCCCAGAAAAATAAAGTCTGACACTGCTTCCACTCTTTCCCCATCTATTTCCCATGAAGTGATGGGACAAGATGCCATGATCTTCATTTTCTGAATGTTGAGTTTTAAGCCAACTTTTTCAATCTCCTCTTTCACCTTCATCAAGAGGCTTTTTAGTTCCTCTTCACTTTCTGCCATAAGGGTGGTGTCATCTGCATATCTAAGGTTATTGATATTTCTCCTGGTAATATTTCTCCAATGAATAGCCATGACTAATTTCCTTTAGGAATGAATGGTTGGATCTCCTTTAAGTCCAAGGGACTCTCAAGAGTCTTCTACAATAACACAGTTCAAAAGCATAATTTATTTGGCACTCAGCCTTCTTTATAATCCAACTCTCACATCCATACATGAATGCATGTATGCATGCTCGGTTGCTTCAGTTGTTTCCTGATTCTTTGCGACTCAATAGACCATAGCCCACCAGGCTCCTCTTTCCATGGGATTGTCCAGGCAAGAATACAGGAGCACACATCCATACATGACTACTAGAAAAATCATAGCTTTGACTAGATGGACCTTTGTCAGCAATGTGAGCTTTCTGTGTTTTAATATGCTATCTAGAATGTCATAGCTTTTTTTCCCAAGGAGCAAGTGTCTTTGAATTTCATGGCTGCAGTCACCATCTGCAGTGATTTTGGAGTCCAAGAAAATAAAATTTGTCACTGTTCTATTGTTTCCCAATCTATTTGCCATGAAATAATGGGACCAGATGCCATGATCTTTGTCTTTTGAATGTTGCATTTTAAGCCAGCTCTTTAGTTCCTCTTCACTTTCTGCCATAAGGGTGGTATCATGTGCTTAACTGAGGTTATTGATATTTCTCCCTGCAGTCTTGATTCTGGCTTGTGCTTCATGCACCCCAGCATTCAGCATGATGTACTGTGCATATAAGGAAAATAGGCACGGTGACAATATACAGCCTTGATACACTCCTTTCGCTTTTTGGAACCAGTCCATTGTTCATGTCCCATTCTAACTGCTGCTTCTTGACATGCATGGAAGTTTCACAGGAGGCAGGTAAGGTGGTATTCCCATATCTATGAGAGTTTTACACAGTTTTTTTTTTTTTTTTTTTTTGTGATCCACGCAATCAAAGTCTTTGGCGTAGTTGGAGAAGACTCTTGAGAGTCCCTTGGACTGCAAGGAGATCCAACCAGTCCATCCTAAAGGAGATCAGTCCTGGGTGTTCATTGGAAGGACTGATGCTGAAGCTGAAATTCCAATACTTTATCCCCCTGATGGGGAGAACTGACTCATTAGTAAAGACCCTGTTGATCAGAAAGATTGAAGGCGGGAGGAGAAGGGGACGACAGAGGATGAGATGGTTGTATGGCAGCACCGACTCAATGGGCATGAGTTTGAGTAAACCTCGGGAGTTGGTGATGGACTAGAAGGCCTCACGTGCTGCAGTCCATGGGCTCGCAAAGAGTTTGACATGACTGAGTGACTGAGCTGAACTAAACTTGCTTTCTTATCTAACAAATCTTCCAGAGTTCCCTGCTGCAGCCCTGGAATCAACCATTTTTCTAAAGAATGGTGGTTTCTTTTACTGGAGAATATTTGTATCGTAGACCAAGGTCTCAGTGCTAGGTATTCTCATTTCCCTAGGGATTTCTGATTCCAGGCTCTGGTGGTGTATGAAGTCAGGAAATACATGCATATATATAGGCATACCCACAAAATTTTACATCTAGTTATTTCTATATCATTAACTTCCCTCCTATACTTCAAAGTTCAATATAATACTTTAGGATTCATTCTAGCATTCATATTTGAATATATTTTTTTCCAAGTGTGAAACTTGGCTCCAATGATCTTCATTGTGTTCATTTATATATTCATTTAATCCACCATACATAAGCAATCTCTGAATCTTTCTGGGATGCTGACCCACCTGTTTATGTATGAGTTTTTGACTAATTTTGAAGAATAAAAGGATGGAAAGAGAGAAGGAAAGAAGTAGGGAAGAAAGGATTTTAATCAGTTTGACATATCTATTTGTGTAACTTCCTCCCAATTAAGGTATTGAACAAGTTCTTTCACACCAATAAGTTTTTATTATGTTCCTTTTTAGTTAACCTTTCACTCCAGTCCAATCACTGCTCTAATATCTATTAGGATAGCTAAATTTTATCTTTTCAAGAAATTAATTTTGATTGGGTCACTGCATATGTATTCTTTGTGTCTATTTTGTTCTGTTCTGAACAAAATTATTTTGATTCACTATGCTGTTTGTATCATTAATTCATTATTTACTTTATGAGTTATAATAAGCAATATGAATATATTATTAATTTATTATAATAAATATATGGATATATATTTATCCATTCAAAATTAGATGGGTAATTGAGTTATTTCCAGTTTTATCAGGTAAAGAGCTCTTATGAATATTTTATATAATTCTTCTCAATAAATATATTTTCATTACTCTAGGGTAAATGCCTAGAAGTGGAATTGTGGTTTATAGAAAGAGTGTATTTTCATTATATGAGAAACTCATTTTTTAAGAAAGTCTTTTTTTTTTAATAACTGTTTTTCAAAATGATTATACCAATTTACATTGCCAGCAAATGTACCTGATGATACTTTTATATAAAGGAATGCATTTTGATGCTAAGATATAGATGTCTATTCTCAGAAATACATTTATTCTGTTCAATGATTTATAAAATATGTGCTTAATATTACTTAGAACCTCTAAGAATATTTAAATATTAATTTATCCAGAAAGTAATGATAAATATTTTGGTGACTAAAAAGTGAATGGTGCAACAAATCACTAAAAGATTTGTAGAAAGCTTCTTTCTCCCCCCTCCTCTTTCTGTCTCTCTCCCTCATTCATTTCCACATATGTAAAGAGAACAAGTAGGTAACCAAAGTATGCCTTTCCTGGAAAATTATTTAAAGTAAATAATTATAATAAGAGAAGCTGATCTAATCTCACATCTCTATACAGCTTATAAAAATCTAACCTTTTCTTCCCTAGTGCTAATTTCTTCTTGCCTTATTATTTCCTTTTATGGTCTAATAGAGCATTATAGAATGCTATATGGAAAAAGTCCTGTGTTCTTCAGACATTTGCCTGAGTCCTAATTAACTGACTTGTCACAGTGCTAAGAAAGCTCCTTTTTGATGGGGCATGAATTATAAACTAATTGACAAGGTTGTGATAGTGTTTCTAAAGGATTTTAAATTACGTTTACAGAATTAACATATATGTTTATTTCTGTTTGTCTCACCACATATCACAAATTTAGCATAACAGAAAAGCAATTAAAATAAAAGAGCAGCAGAATTAGATACTATAAAAGTTCTCATAAAACAGTAACATTTACAGAGTAACATATGTAATTGTGTTTTTAAAACTATTCTAAGACATTATACATTATTTAACAGAGAAACAGCCTTGAGAGTATAAATTCTGATAATGAGATGCACATAAAAGAAAGACTTAATAGGTATACTTCTCTTAGTACTTACCCACATCATTAATAAGAGAAAATAATTAAATGTAAACATACTATAGATGGTGGTCTGGTTATGCACTTGCTAAATTAGAATTGATTTGTTATCTCCTATAGTCCCTTGGACTTCAAGGAAATTGAACCAGTCAATCCTAAGGGAAATCAATTCTGAATATTCATTGGAAGGACTGAGGCAGAACCTGAAACTCCAATACTTTAACCACTTGATGTGAAAACCCAGCTCATAGGATAGACTCTGATGTTGGGAGAGATTGAGTGTAAAAGGAGAAGCAGGCAGATGCTATGGTTAGATAGCATCACTGACTCAATGGGGAAGAATCTGAGAAAACTTGGGGAGATAGTAAAGGACAGGGGAGCATGGCATATTGCAATCCACAGGTTTGCAAAGAGTTGGACATGACTTAGAGACTGAACAACAACAACAGAATGGGAATTTGAAGCAACATGTAGCAGTTTCATTTTTAGCAGCCTTATTCTTTAAGAAACTTTAAAATCCACAATTGGAAAAAAAAATCATAAACCTTTTGATTTTCTGTATAGAATTAGCATTTGTGCTTGTAACAATGAAGAATATAGAATTAATTTGATATAATTTGCTCAGCGAGTAAGACACACTAGCCTTATCTTAATAGCCAGTGAAAGTTTACCCTTGGGTAAACTTTCATTTGATTGGTATAAAATACACCTTTTCCCACCATTAATAGGAAAGAGATAATCTCAATAATTTTCATTTTATGCCTTTTATTCTTCCCCATTATCTACATTAAATTTTGGCAGTATATCTGATATTATATACACCAAAAATTTTTACTACTAAAGTATAATATTTATTAGTATAAACTAACAAGATAGTATTTAAGAAAAAACTATAAATAAGAAAGGGCAATAATATTTGTTCAATATTAGTCTTTTATGTCTACCCAGAAAGTATATAATGTTTTATGAGAAGTCATAGCTCATATCCTTATTGTGCTTCTATATTTCATAACAATGCATTCAGAAGTCAATTTCACTGAGTAAATATAAAACATAGATGACACAAATTAAAAAATAAAATGATTAAAATTTCAATAATTAAATTGATAGTTGGTCGACTAAGGAATAACAACATTAGTTGTCTAGTTAATTCATAAGAATGTGATAAAACTCCATAATATTATCAAATACAAAATACCCAGAATTGCTGATGTTATAATATTTGAAATCCACTGTATACATTGAAGCATAATTAATCATCTGGGTAATTTAAATAATATCTCAAGAGTCTGAGGAATATTTATTGCTAAATAGATATTATTTTCTCCTCATTATGCTCAATATAATGAACTTTTATCACTTGCTTAAAAAGGAAATATGAGAGGACAATAAGGGAGAACTGGACTATTAAAAGTATTTTTGTAATGATTACATAAATTTGTAGTAGATAAATTTAGTATTTAAAAGAATTATAGTAAATAAATTAGGAAAATAGATGAAAATTATTTTGGTGCTTTTATATGTGAGAAGAATAGGAAAAATAGGGGGAGAGATTCAAAAAGTGAATAATATAAAAATACTTATGCGAAACACTTTGCTCTAGGAAGCTGAGTAGACATTCAGGGAAAAAAAAAAAAAAAAAAAGGTCTTAGTGTTAAAAAATATATTTTAAAAAGGCAATGAAAAAATATTCAATGAAGTGCTGCAAGATAACAATAATGATGATATGATGGTTAATTTTATATGTCAACTTGACTGCATTAAGGTATGTCCAAATGGTTACTAAAATATTTTTTCTGATTGTGTTTGTGAGATGTAACTGGAAGAAAGTGGTTGATTCTATAGACTTAGTAAATGAAGATCCAAACTGGGGTAGACACAATCCAATGCATTGATGGTCTGAACAGAATAAAAAGAGGGGAAAGTGCTAATTTGCTCTTTCTGCTTCAGCTGTGACATCCATCTCCTCATGCCAATGAACTTGGCTTGGACAGAGCTTTATGCATTGGCCCCCAGATTCACAGACCTTTAAACTTAAACTGAATTGCATTATTGACTCCTGGTTCTCCAGCCGGCAGACAGCACATATCATGAGATTTTTGATTTCCACAATCACATGAACCAAGTCCTATATTAAATCTCCTTTTTTTCCAACTGTCTATCTAATACTTATTTATCTCCTTTTGGTTCTATTTCTTTGGAGAACCTTGGATAATATAGATGATAAAATATGTAAAGATGTAATGAAATATGATTTAGAGAATTTCTGTTAAGAAATGGAAGAAAAAGTTATCCTAGTAACAAATTACACTATTCAGAAATTTAAAACTATGTTTAGTGAATTGTAATATCAAGCTTGCTTTAAGTTCAAATTTCTTCAATTCTAAGACTTATAAGAAAGTTATAAGAAAATGATACCCATCAAATGGAAAAGGATATATAGAAAAAGATTATATTAATACAGAAAGCTTTCCACAATATAATATTAAGCAAAGAAAAGTAAGTAGCCTAGTATCATTATTTAATACAATGGATCTTTTATGTAAAAGGTACTATTATATATATAGTACATATATAGATATATTTATACATATGTATATATATATCTATATTATATATATATGTGCATGCACATTTTTATAAACACATACATATTTATGTGATTCTTAAAGAATCACATGCAAATCTTATAGAATCACATATACCACATACAGGTATGTGTTCAGATACATAGGCTCTACTATGCATGGATAATTTCTGTAATGACAAGGTTAAGTTGTGAAACTATTCATGTAATATTAAGCAAATATTGAAAAACTATTGTCACTTCTTATTCTAATGTTACTTCCAATAATGTAGCACCCTTGGCTTCTCTGCACCTAATCATCAATCTTTTATTAACGATTTTTCATAACACTAAGTGTAGAAGAAGAAACAAGGTCTGTATACATAGCCCAGGCTCTCTAGATTTTGCCTGACTACAGAGATCACAGATTCTAAAATGCTTTCCTCTTTGCCTAATATTGCCCAAGGCCAGTATTATTAGGTTGGTGGAAAAGTAAAAAAATATGGTTTTACATTGTTGAGCTTTGCCATTTGATACTGGAATACATTCTTAAATATTAATAAGAGGTGTTTCTCATAGCAAGTGAGAGGGAACATTTAGAAAAGTGAATGGCAGTTTATGGAGTAATGGCATATAGAAAATCTGGTAATTTCTAATTATTTGCTTTCAGCAAAATAAAGGGATATCTAAATTACATTTTAATGATAGAGAATTATGTTATTTTGGGCTTTTTTTTTTAACATAAGTAATTAAAAAACTCCCCACATCCAAGGAGTGGTGGCTGCATGGGCACAGGAGGGCTGAGAGGAGCTACTCCACGTTCAAGGTCAGGAGGGGTGACCTCGTCCAAGGTAAGGAGCAGTGGCTGCGCTTTGCTGGAGCAGCCGTGAAGAGATACCCAAATTCAAAGTAAGAGAAACCCAAGTGATGGTAGGTGTTGCGAGAGGGCATCAGAGGGCAGACACACTGAAACCGCACTCACAGAAAACTAGCCAATCTGATCGCATGGACCACAGCCTTGTCTAACTCAATGAAACTAAGCTATGCTGTGTGTGGCCACCCAAGACAGATGGGTCATGGTGGAGAGGTTTGAGAGAATGTGGTCCCCTGGAGAAGGGAATGGCAAACTACTTCAGTATTCTTGCCTTGTGAAACCCATGAACATATGAAAAGGCAAAATGATAGGATACTGAAAGAGGAACTCCCCAGGTCGATAGGTGCTCAATATGCTACAAGAGATCAGTGGAGAAATAATTCCAGAAAGAATGAAGAGATGGAGTCAAAGCAAAAACAATACCCAGTTGTGGATGTGACTGGTGAAAGAAGAAAAGTCCTATGCTGCAAAAAACTGTAATACACAGAACAACTGTACAAAAAAGAGCTTCTCGACCCAGATAATTATGATGGTGTGATCACTCACCTAGAGCCAGACATCCTGGAATGTGAAGTCAAGTGGGCCTTAGAAAGCATCACTATGAACAAAGCTAGTGGAGGTGATAGAAGTCCAGTTGAGCTATTTCAAATCCTGAAAGATGGTGCTGTGAAAGTGTTGCACTCAATATGCCAGCAAATTTGGAAAACTCAGCAGTGGCCACAGGACTGGAAAAGGTGTTTTCATTCCAATCCTAAAGAAAGGCAATGGCAAAGAATGTTCAAACTACCACACAATTGCACTCATCTCACATGCTAGTAAGGTAATGCTCACATTCTCCAAGCCAGGCTTCAGTAATACATGAAATGTGAACTTCTGATGTTCAGGCTGGTTTTAGAAAAGGAAGAGGAACCAGAGATCAAATTGCCAACATCCGCTGCATCATCAAAAAAGCAAGAGAGTTCGAGAAAAACATCTGTTTCTGCTTTATTGACTATGCCAAAGCCTTTGACTTTATTTATTTTCACAATATTATTATTCTATATTATTTCCACAATAAACTGTGGAAAATTCTGAAAGAGATGGGAATACCAGACCACCTGACCTGCCTCTTGAGAAACCTATATGCAGTTCAGGAAGCAACAGTTAGAACTGGACAGGGAACAACAGACTGGTTCCAAATATGAAAAGGACTACGTCAAGGTTGTATACTGTCACCCTGCTTATTTAACTTATATGCAGAATACATCATGAGAAACGCTGGGCTGGAAGAAGCACAAGCTGGAATCAAGATTGCCGGGAGAAGTCTCAATAACCTCAGAGATGCAGATGACACCACCCTTAAGGCAGAAAGTGAAAAGGAACTAAAAAGCCTCTTGATGAAAGTGAAAGAGGAGAGTGAAAAAGTCGGCTTAAGCTCAACATTCAGAAAACGAAGATCATGGCATCTGGTCCCATCACTTCATGGCAAATAGATGGGGAAACAGTGGAAACAGTGTCAGACTTTATTTGTCTTGGGCTCCAAAATCACTGCAGATGGTTATTGCAGCCATGAAATTAAAAGACACTTACTCCTTGGAAGGAAAGTTATGACCAACCTAGATAGAATATTCAAAAGCAGAGATATTAGTTTGCCAACAAATGTCCGTCTAGTCAAGGCTGTGGTTTTTCCAGTGATCATGTATGGATGTGAGAGTTGGACTGTGAAGAAAGCTGAGCACCAAAGAATTGATGCTTTTGAACTGTGGTGTTGGAGAAGACTCTTGCGAGTCCTTTGGACTGCAAGGAGATCCAACCAGTCTACCCTAAGGAGACCAGTCCTGGGTGTTCTTTGGAAGGCCTGATGCTGAGGCTGAAACCCCAGTACTTTGGCCACCTGATGCGAAGAGTTGACTCATTGGGAAAGACCCTGATGCTGGGAGGGATTGAAAGCAGAAGGAGAAGGGGACGACGGAGGATGAGATGGCTGGATGGTATTACCGACTCAATGCACATGAGTTTGGGTAAATTCCAGGAGTTGGTGATGGACAGGGAGGCCTGGCGTGCTGTGATTCATGGGGTCGCCAAGAGTTGGACACGACTGAGAGACTGAACTGAACTGACTGAATTCAAAGAACTGAATGACAGTGCCATGAAAATTTAATTTCTAAATACTTGAGTGAAAATTTCTCACTTTTTAATCACTAAACAGTGAAAAACAAATATAAAATGAAAATTGAATTAAAGAATGTGCACTGTCTCATTTAGCATTTAAATAATACCCATGTACAGATAATTAAACTAATTAAAATAATAAAAACTAATCAAAACTAATAAAAAAAGTATTTGGCAAGGAATACATTTGCAAAGTTTATTTTATATTTATGCATTTGATAAATTATTTGCTTAATAATTTTAATTGTAACTCACTTGTGACTAAAACTTTAATGCACTGAATTCTATTGGCCAACAAATTTGTAATAACACTAATGTATTTATTTTTTTGCCATGCCATGTGGCATGCATGGCATACAGGATCTTAGTTCCCTGACCAGGGATTGAACTCATGCCCCCTTCTGTGGAAGAATAGGGTCCTTACCACTGGACTGCCAGTTAAGTCCCAATAACATTCAATTTTTAATTCATATTAAGAAAATAATTTAGGATGAAAGATATACACATAAAATATAATTTAAAATAATAATTTTACTGATAAGAAATGTGATTTAAAAAACAAAGATAGTAAAGAATAAGCTTTTAAAACAGGATATTTAATATACTGAAAAATCTGAAGGTGTGACAAACCCAGAATAAATTTTGTACTTTAGAAAAGTGTATATTTAATTCAATTTATAATACTCTTTAATTCCAAACTGAATACATCTGTAGTATGGCATTTGTTGCTTCAAGGTAAAATATTATGTGTAATTGGTCACTTTATCCAATTACAGTAGACTGAAGAATTTCCAATCATCAAAGCTTTGCTGTAAGATAAACTCTTTCAGTTCCAACTGCAGAATAACATATTGGAGGAGTGTATAAAGGTGTTTGTAATAAGATGATTATCAGTAGATATTATAATTATGTCATTTATCTTTCAGTTCTATACAGTAGGAGTACAATACTTAAAATGGTTGGGGAATTGAAATGTTAGAAACCTAGAATTCTAAAATCATGTTTATGACTCTTGAAATCGTAAGGTCAGTAAAAAGAAAACTGATATGTTACCTGTTCTCTATAACAGGTATAATTAAGTATTATAAAGAATTAATGGGAATGACACTGATATCTAGTTTACCAGGTATTATGAAAAACAAATGCTTACTTTTCTCAATATACCTAGTATTGTTGATTAGGATACCTCCAACTTTTCACACTGTAGTTAGTATTCTGCTTATGGATGTATCAAGGTGATCTACAGTTTTGACTCACATGGTATTAAAAACGATGTATATTAAAATGTTATAGCTATATAAAAATCAAGAATTGTAACAATACTATCACCATGAACACAATTTTTATTGCTGGACTCTTTTTAGTAATGGAAGATCTGAAAAAACTGGGCACATGTACCAAAAGAAAGCAAGTGGCTAGAAATAAGTAGAACTGATTCACCATCATTTCCTATTTTTCTCCCAGAGATGTTTATGTATTACCAACAAAGCCCATTAACAATTGCCTGAGAATCAGAATAATAAAATTTAACCTTTTTATTTTCCTTTGTGCTTTGTCTAGTTTCATTTGCTCATATGGTACTATGTGCAGACCTTTAGATGGGAGTTCTTGAGTGACAGAGTTGTACTCACCTCAGGGACTGTGTGTAGAAAAGCAATTCAAGATGGCAGTGGCAGGCGTTGTGCAGAGATTCAGACCCCAGCACTGTGATCTTGAGACCTGAGCAGCACAGCTGCACCTGCCCCACCAGAATTCTACCTTCCTCCTAGCTGATGAGATCCTTACAAAATAGCCCCACCCATGGCCTTTTGAGGAGAATCTATGCCTTAGAGCTGGAGCTCCCACCTCTCCATTCTTTGATCTGAGAGTAAAGCTTTCATTTGCTTCTGAACCAAACTGGGTCTCTTTCTATTGCCTAGGGGCACAGGGCAGAAGGACACTTAACAGAAACAGGCTCCAGAGGATCAGACATAACATAAATGTCATTTGCCATTGTTATTGCCTTTATGGTGGTGCTTTAAAATAATATGACTCAAAGGGAAAGTTAAATTAATGTAAGAATGACAGATCAACTGTAGCCTCTGCCATTAAATATTTTGTGAAAATAATTGTCTTACTCATTCAATATGCAACTTCATTAATTGGTGCTATCTACATTGTCTCTGTAGGCATGAAGATTTTCAATTCTGAGCTTATATAATTGCCACTATAAATTAGGCTTATCATATTTTCATATAGTACATGCACATACTAATGAAACAGTAATAATAGTAACAGATTCATCTCAGAAAAATATGTACTACCATACATAAGGTAAAATTTTTAAAAATGCTGATGTCTTTAGTGTCAAGTAGTATGCAAATTGCAATTTATTTAAAAATAAAGCTCACTCTTTAATTAAAAATACTATTAAATATCAAGGCAATCAACTATATAAGTATTTTGTGTGCTATTTGCTCAGTCATATCTGTTCTTTGAGACCCCATGGACTGTAGCCCACCAGGCTCCACTGCCTTGGAATTACTGATTCAAAAATAAACAATATTCTTGAGACCTATGATAAATTTATAAAATAACAAATACTGAAAGTTATAGTAAAAATATTTAACAAGAAATTTTACCTTTAAGGGAATGAAATGTGTGATTTAAGACATAAATAATTGAATTTGGAATATTGATATATGACAAAAAAGTTTATCTTAAGCAATCAGTTTGGGCTTAGTGTTGTTAAGTGCATGGATTTTGTGATAGATAGATCACAAAAGAGAAAGGAGAGAAAGATAGGGAAAGAGAGAGTGAGAGAGAGAGAAATTCTTATTGCTTAGTATTTACAAAGTTTACAATGGACCATTGATTATGTAAACAGAATTAGCAGTAATAAACTATGACAAATCTCAGAGAAAGCATAATAAAATATCTGATTGGCTAAGGTAAATGAGTTAATGAGACTAGTGTTTTTTAAATTTTCATTTTCTCTTTCAGTGCAAAATTTCCCTTTCATTATCTTTCATTTTCATTTCCTTTCATATATGCAGTTTATTAATTTACCTAGGATTAAAAGAATGCCACATTGTTTCTTCCAATGAAATCATGGCATTTTTAGGCTGTCTAAATATCTCAGCAAAATTCAACAATATCCAGAGCATACTCATTATTTAGTACCACTTTCAACATTTTTATACATAGTATATAAAAATCAGAGTTTTTATATTTCAAAGATGATATAAAGGCCAAGTAACATCATATATTTGTGTGTGTGTATGTATGTATATATTTGTGTGTGTGTGTCCTTGTACATGTCAGTTCAGTTCAGTTGCTCAGTCATGTCCGACTCTTTGCGACCCCATGAATTGCAGCACTCCAGGCCTCCCTGTCCATCACCAACTCCCGGAGTTCACTCAGACTCACATCCATTGAGTCAGTGATGCCATCCAGCCATCTCATCCTCTGTCGTCCCTTCTCCTCCTGCCCCCAATCCCTCCCAGCATCAGAGTCTTTTCCAATGAGTCAACTCTTCACATGAGGTGGCCAAAGTACTGGAGTTTCAGCCTTAGAATCATTCCTTCCAAAGAAATCCCAGGGCTGATCTCTTTCAGAATGGACTGGTTGGATCTCCTTGCAGTCCAAGGGACTACATGTATGTCTATATATATATTGTTTTAGTTGCTAAGTTGGGTTTAATTCTTTTGTGACCTTATGGATTGTAGCTCACCAGGCTCCTCTGTCCATGGGATTTCTCAGACAAGAATATTGGAGTGGGTTGCCATTTCCTTCTTCAGGGGATCTTTCTGACTGAGGGACTGAACTCCTGTCTACTGCAGTGGCAGGCAGATTCTTTACAAGGCAGAATCTTTTACAGGCAAATTCTTTCCTTGAGTCACCAAGGAAGCCCATATATATGTATATCTTCATGCATTGTTCATTCACTGTTGTGTCTGACATGAATACTATTTTTATATTTATATATATGTATATTATTTATATATTAATATATATTTATGTGAATGTAATACACCCAAATTGATGCATAGTCCTGTTGAGAACTGTGAATGAATGAAACATAGATCACACTGACAGTTTTAAAGTAAATTTTTATTTTGTGATAATACTTTATAACAAATAACTGATTTAAAGAAAGTCCACAAAACAGTATATAAAATCTCAAGTACTTTCTCAATCTCTAAATAAAAAAAATAAAATAAATCTTAAAAATTTTTCAGGTTCTACACTTTACCTTTCTATAAAATTAAATGGTATGGAAAAAAGTCTCCAGGAAACTCCAAAATTTTTAAAGATACTTGTATCCTATTTAGTTATTTGAAAATCCTACCTCATTTTAAGGAAGATATTTCATAATAGAAGAATTTTTATCCTGATAAAATTATTAGATAAGTGACAAATATTATATCATGTAATGCACACTAAGCACATATTATGGCCAAATACTATATCACATAAGTCAAGCAATAGTATCTTAGCACCAGGTTTTTTATTGAAATTGCCCAATAAAAAAAATTCATATACAGAAAAATTATGTTAAGCAGTGATTTAATAAACATGAAGCGATCGAATAAGTTGCTGAGAGGAAAAGCTAAAGTATTCTTTCCTTCAACAGCCGTTTGATATACAGTTTGTTGTTGTGCTTTAATCAGACAGATCTAACAATGAAAAATTGTCTTATCTTTTCAATTTGTAGGTCTTTGTACTTTAATCTTTTAGTATTGAATGATCTCACATTGCTGATATAATCTTATAAGAAATTGGAGGATATTTAAGACACATTAATCTGACTCATACGTGTAATTTGATTTTTCAAGATATGTCAAATGAAATTGGTTTAAAGGTTGTTTTCTATATAGTAGTTCAAATGTTTCCAGTACTACCATCTGAATGCCAATATACAGAATATGAGATATGATGAGTTTTTCTTCAGTTTTGTATATCTAAAGTAAAAAGACCTGTGGATTGAGAAAAAATGATAACTAATCCTTTGGAGTCATTTTAAAATGCTACCTCTTTGGGGGTATATATTTTATTTATAAGACATATTCTCTCTACCTTATAAATGAGGACTTTGAGAAACAGCTAGGAATGTTCTCTAACTCCAACATTGAATTTTACATATCATTTGAAATTTATTTGTCTGAACACTATAATATTATTAATTTATCCCCTAGATTTTGAAGGTCTTGTATTTGATATACTATAGTTTTGCTTTGCAATATTTTTTCCTGTTAGTTATTATCTTAATGCAAACAACTAGTCAACAAACTTCTTTAGCTCTCCAAAATCAGATTTTCACCAAATTCCTCTAAAGACAATTTTATGAAGCTTGATCTATAAAGATGTATACTTCATTTTAATTTTCATAATTACCTACTCAACTATTTGTATGTACTTTGAAATTGAAGTAGAATGTGGTTTAATCTGCTAATATAAAGAAAACAGTGCAAATTTAATTCTGGGACACTTAATCTAGAAAGAAAATAGATATATGAACATTTTTTCATGCCTAAAATCAGATATTAATCTAAAAGAAAAGATAGCAATGTTTAAAAAATTGCAAAGCATATTTTCCAGTGAAGTTGGGGTAAGTTATGTATGTTGTAGAAACCAAAAACATGTGAATCTTTGTTACTTGAAGCAACAAGGTATAGTTCTTACTTTTGTTACATGTATACTAAGTGTACTCCATGTCTCCTTAATTTGGGTCCCAGGCTAAAGGAGAAGCCAGTATGTGGATATCATATGTTTCTATGGTGGACAAGGGAAAAACGATATTTACAGAACATTGCCTGATTAAGTCTTAAAGTTTCACTTGTTTTCATAAGCACTTCATCAAATGTTGATGCACAGTAAATGTTGAAAACCACTGAATTAGAAAAACCTTCTCTAAATCTAATTTCAAAGCAGTGTGGTGTACCATCTTACCAGTGCTCTAAGGAGAAATAGAAATATTTGGTGGCCAGCGAGTGAATACACATAAATTAAAATACGAGGAAAAAATAATTCTTCTTGGACCCTAGCTCATTCCTGCTATGATCTTTACTATAAATATTTTTTTATTGAAAGAAAGAAAGTGAAAGTGACTTCCCTCGTAGCCTACCAGGCTCTTCCGTCCATGGGATTATTTTTGGAGCCTACCAGACTCCTCCGTCCATGGGATTTTTTGAGCATACTTTTGCCGTCCAGGCAAGAGTACTGGAATGGGTTGCCATTTCCTTCTCCAGGTGATCTTACTGACCTAGGGATCGAACCAGGGCCTCCTGCATTGCAGACAGACGCTTTACCGTCTGATCCATCAGGGAAGCCCATACACTCATTAAAAGAGAAATTTTGCACAACAAAGTTATGATATGAACTTAGCTATCAGTGCTTATGGAGACGGGCATGGCAACCCACTCCAGCATTCTTGCCTGGAGAATCCCATGGACAGAAGAGCCTGGTGGGCTACAGTCCATAGGATCACACAGAGTCGGACATGAATGAAGCGACAACATACACAAACATCAGTGCTTATAATACAGTTGGAGAAAGACAGGTTGACTGAGTAGTAACACAAAGCAGCTTATGTTAAGTGCTTCTGAGACCTTACCAGACAACGCAGTTGCTAGTTGGCTGGAATACCGTATTGGGGGTTCTGAGTTCGTCATCACCTACATTATCAAATAATGCTAAAATGAAGTGGAAGTCGCTCAGTCGTGTTCGACTCTTTGCGACCCCATGGACAGTAGCCTGCACCAGGCTCCTCCGCCATGGGATTTTCTAGGCAAGAGTACTGGAATGGGTTGCCATTTCCTTCTCCAGGGGATCTTCCCGACCCAGGGATCAAACCCAGGTCTCCCGCATTGATAGACGCTTTACCGTCTGAGCCACCAGGAAAACCTAAATAATGCTAAGATCAATCCAATTAGGAATGTTCACACTGGGTAAGGAGGGGAAAGAGCCATAGGTCATGGCTTTGCTAACTCTACTTAATCAAAAAGTCAAATACTATAATTTAGGTTTCAAAAGTGAAAAGTGAGAACAATCATAATGAGCAATCTTCATAAGGGCATATTATATGGATCTTGCAGAGACAGTTTCAGAAATTTTCCTCTATAGCATGATGAGTTTCTGAGCAGCACTATTTTATTTTCAGTTGCATCATTATTAGATCAGTTTCCCTCTCTTCTTACAACACGGGGAACAGCTTTTTGCCTCTTTGCTTGCTTCTTTGCTCAGTCACATCTGACTCTTTGCGATCCTGTAGCCTCCCAGGCTCCTCCGTCCACGGGATTTTACAGGCAATACTGGAGTGGGTTGCCATTTCCTCCTCCAGAGGACTTTCTGCAATGCATTCTAATTCTTATCTTTGCCTAAAGATGCCTTAATGTGTATCCCTATTTGCTTTTTCATTCTATGTACCTAGAAGTATAGTTTTTTAGTTTTTTGTTCTTGTTGTTGTACCTACCTTTCTGAGTAAAACCTCATAAAGTATTCCTTTACCCCATTTTCATTGTTTTCTTATAATCAATATTTTAAAGCTGATCTGACAATTCTAACTTTGCCTTTGATAATTTTACCTTTTAGCCTATTAATATTATTTACAGTTAATATTTGCTTGAATTAGAATTACAGATTCATTTAGTTATCTGTAAAATTACTTAAAAAGTTTATCCTGGTATGGTCTCAAACAATGAAGAGCAATTACTTTTTTCCCTCAACTGAGTAAGTTTGCAACTCTACATTAAAACAGGTATGGTGGGCAGTTCTATTTAACAACCTTCTTAGTAAACAGAACTTTCAATTGTATTATGCTATGTTTTAATTTCCCATTATAAAATTTCAAAATAAACATTTAAGCAAATCTCAAACAAATATAAACTAATGGCCTCGAGTAGAAAAATTCAAAAGTTAAAATCAATATGAAAATGAAGAGAAGGAGAATCACTCTGAGAATAATTTTAAGAGAGGCCATAAATCATTCTCTAACATTACATTTTATTAAAATTATGTAAATACTTTGAATTTCTAGCCATGAGATTCTGAATAAATAACTATAATTGTTTCTAATGTATCTGTTCTTGTTCATTTAGCTTAAGAATAAATCCTTGAAAGCTGAATAAATATAATGGTTCACTTCATTTTGGAAAATAGATTCAAGAATAGAATTCATATATTTTTTTAAATATGTGATTTGTTTTTACTCATCTTGACTACATTTTAGAGAATATTTGAATGGGCACATTAAATTCTTTGAAATATTTGGATTTTCAAAGAAATGTGCTGTGTGTATCTGTTTGTGTGTGTGTCAGGAAGAGAGAAAGCATGTGTTTTCCCTTCAGTATTACTTAGACTGTTTAAGTTTCAATGATTTATGCTTAAATTCACACTTATACACCATTCAACTTCTATAGGATCTGGTCATAATCAAGCCAACCAAAAGTGATTGCTTTGTTTGAATTTCTACTAATATTATAATCTCTTCAAACCACAAAGACCTAGTTTATTCTGTTTGTTAGTAGCTGCCTATTATTTATGTATTGAATATGGTAGCTATTTAAATGATAGACATTCAATTTCATCTAACATTTAGGTAAATATTAAAATATTTACAAATTTACTCTCTTTGTGAAAGGACTTTCACACAATGTTTTTTACCTATTTATTTCATGATAGCATTCTATTTTAAACTGAATATTAATGCTTATATGTTTAGCTAAATATCATCACCCATATCAGATATTATGATCAGAGGAGTCCATTCAAGGAGATGATTTTACGTGTTTTCACTCAAAAGCCTGTCTGCTTTCCTGTGCACTGCTATGACTTTTTCCAGCTACTGAGCTGCTGACAGAGGAATTCTTTCAAAAGAGAAGAATCATCATTTATAACTTTTACTCCAAGGAATCTTAGTATTCTTTTTCCTTTCTAACTGTTATTCCTCAAAATTAGACTTGTTAAATATTGGTAGTGTCTGTTTGTTAGCAAATAATGATATTGTATATATACATATGCATGTGTGTATATATATATATATATATATAACCTCTATAAACTTTATACTTTTCAAGAAAATTGAAATATGATTAATGATTCACAAATGTAAGATAAAAGTATAATTATATTTTTAAACCATATTCAGTCACAATCAGTGTGTTTACATTTAGTCAATAATATATGCTATACATAGCACATTTATAAGGGTTTTCCCTATACAGGTAACTTATAAAAAATCTTGTTACATTACAATATTAAAAGTGATAATACAATGAAAATATTGAATTGGATAAGTGTTTATGTTAAGATTACTAAACTATAGTCATAACATCATTTTTTCATGGAATGGCATTTTATTTTAAATATAGTAGTGTGTACATGTCAAACCCAAACTCACGTCTATCACTTTCCTCCCACATCCTTCCCCCCTGGTGACCATAAATTTATTTTTTAAGTCTGTGAGACAGTATCTCTTTTATAAATAAGTTCATTTGTACAATTTTATTTTTAGATTCCACATACAAATGATATCATATGTTGCTTCTTTCTCTCTGGCTTATTTCACTTACTATAGAATTTTATAAAGTTTTTATTGGTAATTAATTTGGCTTTAAAACTTATCATTTTATCTAAAGATATTTGCTACTAGCAGTATTTGATATATGTATAAACGTACATACAAAACATGAAATCTGAAAACAAATATTTATGTTATAAAAAGACCACATTAAGCTAGTAGTTATAAAAATAAATAATACTTCAGTAAATATTTTCAGTTCAGTTCAGTTGCTCAGTAGTGTTTGACTCTTGGAGTATTTTTGGAATACTCAGGAGTATTCCAACAGAATACTCCTGTTCTGTATGACAGGAATTTCTTAAGTTATTTAGAGCAAAATAGTAATATGTATTTTTCAACCTGTAAATTGCATTATATGTGATTACTTTTGTTCAGGGCAGTTCAGTCCAGTTTAGTCGCTCAGTTGTGTCTGATTCTTCATGACCGCATGGACTGTAGCACACCAGGCTTCCCTGTCCGTCACCAACTTCCAGAGCTTGCTCAAAGTCATGTCCATTGAGTCAGTGATGCCATCCAAACATTTCATCCTCTGTTGTCCCCTTCTCCTCCTGCCTTCAGTCTTTCCCAGCATCAGGGCCTTTTCCAAGGAGTCAGTTCTTTGCATCAGTTGGCCAAAGTAGTGGAGTTCAGCTTCAGTATCAGTCCTTCCAATGAATATTCAGGACTGATTTCCTTTAGGACTGACTGGTTTGATCTCCCTGCAGTCCAAGGGAATTTCAAGAGTCTTATCTAACACCACAGTTCAAAAGCATCAATTCTTTGGTGCTCAGCTTTCTTTATAGCCAACTCTACTCACATCCATACACGACTACTGGAAAAACCATGGCTTTTACTAGATGTAACTTTGTTGGCAAAGTAATGTCTCTGCTTTTTAATATGCTGTCTAGGTTGGTCATAGCTTTTCTTCCAGGGAGCAAGCGTCTTTTAATTTCATGGCTGCAGTCACCATCTGCAGTGATTTTGGAGCCCCCAAAAATAAAGTCTGTCACTGTTTCCATTGTTTCTCCATCTGTTTTCCATGGACTGATGGGACTGATGGTGCCAAGCATACATAATCCTAATAAGGACATCAAAAGAACAGACTCAACATTTGGAGTTAAGTGGGAAGATAATTCAACCCAATTACTACTCAAAGATGTTTAATATTTGGAGTGTTCAACCTCTGGCCCATGAGGTTCACCCTGATAAATGAAATCTCATGCATTTATCACATGCCTTTCTCTCTCTCTCCATCTCTCTCAATTGCCTGGTAGGAGAATTTGGATCTGAAGCAGCTGTGGGCATTTTCCTTTTTAGAAAAGAAAGCCTGGTTTGTATTGTCAGGGTAATAAACATTTTGGAGCCATATACTGGAGCAAAAAAAAAAAAAAGTCAAAATTAGAGAAGAGACAAAAGGAGAAATCTATAACAGTTGTTGGAGACATCAGGTAAAAGGTTAAATTAGCCTTCGTCATAACATACATATTTCTGAACACTTTTAATTTATGTTTGATAATTTTTTTTCATTAATACAGTTACTTTAACTTGACTTTTGTGTGACTTACGGTAAAAAAGATAGTTGACTTTAGAATGACAGACTTTAGTCTATTTACTTTACAAGGTTATAGTAATGATTAAATAATAGATGTAATAGCATACCATGGGGTTGCAAAGAGCCGAATATGACTGAAAGACTTTCACTTTCACCTTCATTATAAACTAAGGATAGGTCAATTTCATTAATATCAAAGATGATATTAAATCATCTTTGAAATTTTTGGATAAATAGAATTTGACTACTTTTTATTTATTTACTTATTTTCATATATTTGTACATATTTGGTTTTTTGGTTTCATTTTTTTTTATTTTTTAGAATTTATTCATAGTGGTAAGAGCTTTTGTTATAGTGCTGGGTTTTTACTCCAGTTCCCACAGTTGCTCTTTGAATGAAGTGGTTTTAATAGACTTTCTGATGGTCAGATTTTTATTCTATAAAGTGGAGCTAGTAGCACAATCTGGCCAGGGATTTGTGAAGAATCCACAAATTAACAAATGTTCTTCTGATTACTTTTATCTTCCCTAACAATTCTAGGTTTTCTACAGTGTTACAGCTGCTTTGGCTTTACTTTGTTCTTTCTTTTACTATTTTGGGGTTTGCTTTTATTTGTTTATTTATTTATTTTGGTTTTCTAACTCACTCATTTCAATTCTTAGCTAATTTAAATTAAATTCATCTCTTCTTTTAAATTTTATTTATGTAATAATTATATTTATCTCTCAGTACCACTACTACTTTAGTTGCATGCTGTGCAAGGTACATTTATTCTTTTCTTTGTTTTTCAACTCCACACATTTTGCTAATCTCCTTAATATATATTTTACATCATAAATTAATTTTTGACTGGAAGTTTCCAAAATAAAATCTAATTTTCTTTTGTTACTATTTTAAAACTTATGGCATTGAAACATGTATAATATCATATATGAAATGAATCGCTAGTCCAAGTTCAATACATGATACTGGTTGCTTGGGGCTGGTGCACTGGGACGACCCAGAGGGATGGTACGGGGAGGGAGGAGGGAGGGGGTTCGAGATGGGGAACATGTGTATACCTGTGACGGATTCATGTTGATGTATGGCAAAACCAATACAATATTGTAAAGTAATTAACCTCCAATTAAAATAAATAAATTTACATTAAAAAAAAAAACACATATGAATTGCATTCGAACTGCTGCTGCTGCTGCTAAGTCGCTTCAGTCGTGTCCTACTCTGTGCGACCCCATAGACGGCAGTCCACCAGGCTCTGCCGTCCCTGGGATCTCCAGGCAAGAACACTGGAGTGGGTTGCCATTTCCTTCTGCAATGCATGAAAGTGAAAAGTGAAAGTGAAGTTGCTCAGTCGTATCCGACTCTTAGCGATCCCATGGACTGCAGCCCACCAGGCTCCTCCATCCATGAGATTTTCCAGGCAAGAGTACTGGAGTGGGGTGCCATTGCCTTCTCCGATATATATATAATTGGTTGGAGTTTCTGTCAATTTGTCTTTAGTACATTATTTTATGATTTAGAAAACAATTTTCCAGTGAACTTAAAGATAATAAAAAATTTTGTTAATTTTCATAAATAGGATTGAGTATATATGCATTTGATCAAGCTTATTGAGTGGAGCTTATTGGCTCAAAAATAAAAGTGGATGGTGACTGCAGTCACAAAATTAAAAGATGCTTGCTCCTTGGAAGAACAGCTATGACAAACCTAGATAGTGTATTAAAAAACAGAGACATCACTTTGCCAACAAAGATCCATATAGTGAAAGCTATGGATTTTTCAGTAGTCGTATATGGATATGAGAGCTGGATCATAAAGAAGGCTGAGCACTGAAGAATTAATGCCTTTAAACTGGTGTTGGAGAAGACTCTTGAGAGTTTCTTCAACTGCAAGGAGATCCAACCAGTCAGTCCTAAAGGAAATCAGTCCTGAATATTCATTGGAAAGACTGATGCTGAAGCTGCAATACTTTGGCCACCTGATGTGAAAAACTGATTCCATGGGAAAAAACCTGATGCTGGGAAAGATTGAGGATAAGAGGAGAAGGGGATGACAGAGGATGAGATGGTTGGATGGTATTATTAACCAATGGGCATGAGTTTGAGCAAACTCCGGGAGATAGTGAAGGACAGGGAAGCCTGGCATGCTGCAGTTTATGGGGTCACAAAGAGTCACACACAACTTAGCAACTAAACAACAACAATTGATTGTGTTGAAGAACCTTTTTTGTCCAACATTACCATGCATCGAGATTGATTTGTAAAGCTATAGGAATGAAGACAGGGTAGGGTGAAATTGGTACAAATGTATAAAACCTGACCAGTGGAACTAAAGAGACCACAGAAATTGACCTAAGGAAGTCTGAATTCTGAAAATGATAACACTATTATTAAGAGGGACTGTGGATGCTATTTTCAATAAATGAAACTTCAAACTGGATAGTCATATGGATATATTTATACATACATATATATTTACTGCTACTTCACAACAACAAAAAATAAATTACACATAAACTATGGGGTCTCAAAGAGTTGGACATGACCAAGCAACTAACACATACACACACACACACACACTAATACATACAATGGAATACCAGGCAGCTATAAAAAAAAAAAATTCCATTTGCATTAACATGGATAAACTTGAAGGGCATTATGCTTAGTGAAACAAATCATATAGACAAAGACAAATACTATATGGTATCATGATATGTGGAATCTAAAAAATACAGCAAACAAATATAACAAAAAGGAAGCAGATTCACAGGTGTAGAGAACAAACCAGTGGCTACCAGTGGGGAGAGGGAAGGAGGTGGGGCAACATATGATTGGGAGAGTAGAAGAAACAAATTATTAGGTATAAAATAAGTTACAAGGGTATGTTGTACAACACAGGAGAATACAGCCAAAATTGTATAGTAACTGTAAATGCAATATAATCTTTAAAATTTGTGAGTCACTATATTAGACATCTGTAACTTATAATATTGTACAGGAAATACACTTCAATAAAAACAGGAAAAACTATATACCTATAGATTCAGAATAAATATATTTGTCTAAAACTCATGTTTTCCACTGAAATATATATTTAAAAATATATTTACAATTCATCCATTTTTATTGTTTTATAAAATTATGTTGCAAAAATACACCAAAAAATTCAAGCATTCAAGTACTCATGGATAGTTGAGCTGTTTATAAATTTTTACTATCATAAATAATGCTACTAAGAACAATATTTATGGTCATCACATGCATATCTGCAAAAAGCTTACTAGGGTAGTTAAGGAGTAGTGGAATTTCTGGCCATGAGCATATGTTTGTTATGATTGTTACTAGAAAGCGTGAGAGTAGTTTGAAAAATTTACCACGTCACCAAAAGGTATAGATGCATTGCTCTTCCACCTCCTTAAACATTTCTGCTGAAAGTGAAAGTCGCTCAGTCGTGTCCGACTCTGCGACTCCATGGACTGGGTAGTCCATGGAATTCTCCAGGCCAGAATACTGGACAGGGTAGCCTTTTCCTTCTCCAGGGGATCTTCTCAATACAGGGATCAAACCCAGGTCTCCCACATTGCAGGTGGATTCTTTACCACCTGAGCCACAAGGGAAGTCCAGGAACACTGGAGTGGGTAGCCTATCCCTTCTCCAGGGGATCTTCCTGACCCAGGGATCCAACCAGGGTCTCCTGCGCTGCAGGCAGATTCTTTACCAACTGAGCTGAGGAAAACCCTTACTCTTAGAATCTGTGAACAAGTGTGTGTTTTCATGAAGGGGCATGAAATTACAGTTTTAACTCATGCTTTGTAGCTAATAAAATTGAACATATTTTAAATATTTACTTTCATGAATGTTTCTGTCTATAAAATGCCTCTTCAAATCATTTGCTTTTTGTCAGAAGACATCCCATTAGTTTCTAATGCTGTCTTTTTCACAGAACAAGTGACCAGAGGTCAAGTGGTTCTATTTTACTGTGCTCTGTTTTCCTATAATTAGCAAATAACAAATTATCTTAGCAACTACAGCTCTACAATTATTGTTTGTTTTTGGCTAGGTACATTCTCTTGACATCTTCTTTAGGAACTCTTAACTATCCCTGGCTTTGCTTTTTTGTGTCTTTTAAATATAATATGTCAAGTTCCCATAAAAAACAAACAAAGCATATGGTATTTAGATTAGATATTGATTAAATCTATAGATCAAATGAAGAGCCTCCCAAAATATGAAAAAACATTTTTTTTGTATATTTTACTATCCTTTAATATTTTATAATTTCTTACTTGCATGTCTTCTACAACAATTTTTAAATTTAAGATATAAAATAGTTTTTTAATATGATAAGTATAATCTTTTAAAATTGTCTTTCAATGTATTGTATTTTATTTAAATGAAATAAATTCAATTTTTGTATATTTATTTTCTTAACCTGCCCAACTTCCATTGTCATTTTAATCACTACAAAGTTAAAAAATATTTTAAAAACATCTCAGAATTTAATAGAATTTCACTTCTTGGGGGGCTAATTTTCTTCTCTAATGTATTTTGTGTCCTTCATGTTAAGTAATTTTTAAAAAATAATTTCTTATTCTCACCTTTTTCTGTTTTATGTTAATTATTATTCTTTTAAACCTATCTTGTTTTCCCTGTGGGCATTATTAAACTCAGAATTGTGAAACTTCACTTCTTTGGCACTATTTTGAACTTGATTTATGTTTTAACATAAAAACATATTTTCATGTTAATTCTGTCAATTACAGATTCTTATATTACCTAGATAATAAATACAGACTTAAAAATGTAAACCTTATGATTTTTCTTTCATATTCTGTAAGTTTAAGCATACAGAACTTACCAAAATTATTAAAATTACATTTATGATATTTTAATAGTATTGAAAATTTAAATATCCCTATATTAAAGTATCACTCACTATAATAGCCAATTTATCAATCCATCATAGAAGTTTTTACTTTAGGAATAACTTAGATGTTAATACTTATATTAACATCTAATATAAGTTAGATGTTAACATTAACATTTAGTTAGATGTTAATGTTATACTAGCTTCCTAGAGCTGCAGTATCCTTTACCAGATGCATACTTTGCAAATATTTTCTCCCAGTTTCTGGCTTATTTTCTCATTCTCTTGAGAGTGGTGTGTGTGTGTGTGTTAGTAAGTCTTTTCTTTTTTAAATTTTAATGAAATCTAGTTTATCAGTTATTTATCTCATGCATTATATCACTTTTGTATTGTATCAAAAGGTCACTGCCATACCCAAGGTTACCTAGATTTTCTCCTATGTTATTTTCTAGGAGTTTGAGTGCTTTGCATTTTACAGTGATTCCATAATCTATTTTAAATTAATTTTTGTGAAAGGTGTATGATCTATATCTATATTATTATTATTGCATGTAAGTGTCCTGTTTTCCAGCATCACTTGTTCAAAAGACTATTTTTTTCTCCATTGCATTGCCTCAGCAACTTTGTCAAGATCACCTGACCCTTTTTATACATCTCTGTCTCTGGACTCTACTTTTCTCCATTGTTTTATTTGTCTCTTCATCAATACCATGCTGTCTTGATTATGGTTAGCTTTATAGTAAGTCTTGAAATCAGGTAGCAACAGTCCTCTGCAATGATCTTTTTATTTATCTTCTCTTTTCTACTCTTGTCTTTCCAGCTCAGTTCCTTTCTAAGAGTATTCTTTGTAAAAATGAATTAAATCATACAACTTCCTTACTAAAAGCTTTCAGTATGCCTCCTTTCTTTGAGGATAAAATACTAAATTAACCGAGTATCAAAAGGGTCATTCAGTTTATGACGCCTGCCTTCAACTTCAGTCATTTAGTAATTCTAGTTTTGCTTACAGTCACTTGACTTTTTAAAATTTCTGTAGTATACTAATATATTTCTACTCTTTGAATCCTTACAGTTACTCTTTTGACTTTCTGTTATTGGTATTGTTGTTGTTTTGCCTCCACTGTTAGCCTGACATCTCTTAGTCATCTTTAATTCAAGTCAGTTGCACAGAGAGAATCTCCTGAACATATAATTTCTTCCCTGACTGTTATATAATATTAATGTATTTGTTCAAATCATTCTTCTTTCTAATATCTAAAGTCACTGAGGCCACTGACTCTATTCATTCTGCTTAGAAGTAGATGCATAGCAAAATATGATTATTTTTAAAACACTCTAATTTAATGAATGAATGAACTTTAAATTAAAAAAAAAAAAAAAAGAAAGAGACAGCAAAGCTGAACTAAGAGCCTAATTTTCCAATAGACTCTTTTCAATGATTTAAGTGTCTCAACAGGATCCCACTAGTACCCTTTCTTCTGAATTTCAATCTCTTCTTAATAAAATAGTCACACTGATCATAATAAAACATAAACCAATCTATGTTACTTTGTTCAAAATCCTCCAATGGTTTCCCATCTCACTTACAGTAAAAGCCAGAGATCACACACTTTGCCTTTAGTTACCTTTCTGTTCTCACTTCTTTCTCTCTCATTCTACCCCAGCAGCCTTGGCCTCCTTGCCAGTCACACGCCCGTCTTAGACCATTGGTAGTTTCTTTTTCTCTTGCCTTGAATGCTCCAAATGTCTGCAGATTTGTGTCTTCATTAACATCAATTCATTATTCAAATTGTGACCTTCTCAGTATTGCCTTTGCTTGCCACACAATCTAATAATGAAATCTTGATCTCACAACTCATCTAAATGTGAACTTTTGGAAATCTATGTATGCATTCTCAAGGATATGTCTGGATGTGTAAACTTGAAAGCTTTCTATTTTAGGAGGATGTTACAAACCATGAATTTGTCCTATGCGATACACTGTAAAAAATGAAACATGCATTTCCAGGTCATAGTTTGAGGTAAAAAGTTATGTTAAAGAAATTGCAAGCTTAGCAACAAATTTACTTAGAATTGCATTATTTTAATAAACTGGTAAAACAGTAAAAGATAAAAAGGTGCTGTTGAGGTGATACTCATCTCTCAAATATTCTTATGTTCAGATTATAAATATAGTTACTAGCATAATGTATTACAACTTCTCATACATATAATCTGTATATGTCTAATTTTGACAAATAACTATGCATTAGAATATGTTTTAGTGTTGACTGAAGGCAAATAATATCAATATATGATTTATTAGAGTATTTTCCATTAGTTTTCCATTCTTTTTAGAATATATAAGAAAATAAGCAAAAGATTAGCAGCAAACCCCAGCATAAGTGGATTAGCCATCTAAGCAGCCTTGAAGTAAATCCTTTTTATTTGGGAGAAAAAACATGCCAAATAGAGAATTTACACATCTTTGGTATTAAGATTTATTAACAAAATGAAATCGACAATGACAATAGTTCTCAATGCTTTTCTGGAATATTAACTTCATTTTACTATGTGGCCTTGAGTATCTTATCTGATCTAGAAAAGCTGACACTGCAACTATGAATGACATATCAGAATTAATCATATCTCAACTGTATAGAGAAATTACTGGTCCTTTATCTTGACTATAATTGGAGATTCATGAGTCTCACGTTTGAATAAATTTTAGTCCTTACAAATATACAATTTTGTCAATTCTAACAATTTAAACTGTTGCTATTTATAATTTTTAGACTTTGGAGAATATTTGTTCTTGATCTTCTTCAAACTGGCACCTGAGAGAATATAGAAAGGTCTTTTATAATTTGGTGTTGGAGATTCGGAACCAATGCCCTCATTCTGGTCCTTGGATGTGGATGGTTTGATTGTCTTTAAGAGGTGGGTGGTCTTCTCAGGATTTCCTTCTGGCATTCTTGTTTGGTTTCTAGGGCTGCTGTTAATTGATCTCCCTGGGCTTGAGAGAGTTTGTTCGCTGCTCTTTGGAAGGCATGTCCTTTCTTCAGTCCAACTGAAACATTATAATTTTCTTTACTCATCCTCTTGGTTCAGAACATCTATTCTTGCAAAATTTATATGGACCTGAATTCAGCTCTTGAGTTACCTAGTGAAAGTCACTCAGTCATGTCCAGCTCTTTGTGATCAGCTCCTCTGTCCATAGAATTATCCAGGTGAGAATATAGGAGTGGTAGCCATTTCCTTCTTCAGGGGAATGTCCTGACCCAGAGATTGAACCTGGGTTTCCACATTGCAGGCAGATTCTTTACCATCTGAGTCACCAGGGAAGACCCAATTTGGACCTAAGTTCAGCTTCTTAGTTACCTAGGTTATATACAATTTAAGGATTATGAAACTCCATCCTTAATGCTTCTTATACAAACTTCATTACTTCTTATCTCTGGTGTGTGATCTACATTCTCTTGAATTCACTACAAGTTGTATAGAACCACTAAAAACTGTGTTCTCTTCTCTGAGCACCAAGATGCATAGAGGAGCTATTTGGATATTTTTCTCCTACCCCAAACCCATATGTATAGCAGGGTAAGGCATTGTCTATTATCTTCCTTCCTTACCACTCAGGGTCCATAGCTAATCTTGACTCTCAGACACATGATCTTTGTACTGAGGAATGAAGAACTTATTTCCTCAGGAAGTTTCTAGATTTGCCAAAGAAGCATGTAAGTAAATAAAAAGGCGTGATTTTTGTTTAAAGATAGGTTTTTCAAGTCAGTTATCTTGTTAAAGACAATACAATTCCATGTTCTTCAGCCTGAGGTGATAAAATATATCATTTAACCTTAGTAGTTGAAGAGTGTAACAAAGCATTAATTTAATTTGACATTAAAGAATACTAATTATTTATCCTCAGTCCATTCTAACCCCTTAGATACTCCATGTTTTCTCTGATTTACCTGATTACTGGGTTAAAATGTCACATATACCTAACCAGATCCCCAGAAGATGTTTTTCATCATGAAATTCATTATTTATTTTTGTTTGTCATGAAATTAATTTAGCTATTTCAGTTGGAAGAAAGAAAAAAAAAAAGAAGAAAGAAAATATAAATGATCAAAGAAAGAAAAAGTAAAATAGAGAAAAAAGGGAAGAAGGAAGAGAAGGATGAAGGACAGGAATGGAAATACAATAGAAATAGTAGTATAGGTCATACTATTTTCACTTCAGTCATATATTTATTTTCATATAAATGCCTATATAGTCATGTATAATGATATAAATATATTTATTAATATCAAAAAATAAAAGAAAAAACATTAAACCTATGGAAACTACAGCCCTAGCACTAGCCCTCTCTCTTTTTGAAGAGTATACATTAAGCAGACATGGCAAATTTTTATTAGTATAGATAGACTTCCTTTATTGGTAGGTCTTGTATAGTGTGTTTGTGGATGGAGTGTGTGAAAGCATAGAGAATAGGCATGGCTTTCTGAACATTCTTACTTAAAAGCACAAGGATACATTTATGAGTTAATATGTCAATTCTCAACCCTAGTTTTATTTCCCCTGTTCTCTCTCAGGTTCTAATGTTACTCTCTGTCCTTTACTCTTTGGCCCGAAAGGAAAATGTATGCCATCTGATCTAGATCATAAGAAATAGCAGGGTGTCATGTTCTGGCTGTCAGGGACCTCTTAAGTTGCCTTTGGATATGGTGTGATTAATTGTGCAATCTCTTTCTGGCTCTCATGTTTGGTATCTTCTTTTTTTTTTAATTTAATTTAATTTTATTTTTTAACTTTACAGTATTGTATTGGTTTTGCCATATATCAAAATGAATCCACCACAGGTATACTTGTGTTCCCTATCCTGAACCCTCCTCCTTCCTCCATCCCCATACCATCCTTCTGGGTCATCTCAGTGCACCTGCCCCAAGCATCCAATATCCTGCATCGAACCTGGACTGGTGACTCGTTTCATATATGATATTATACATGTTTCAATGCCATTCTCCCAAATCATCCCACCCTCTCCCTCTCCCACAGAGTCCAAAAGACTGTTCTATACATCTGTGTCTCTTTTGCTGTCTCGTATACAGGGTTATTGTTACCATCTTTCTAAATTCCATATATATGCGTTAGTATACTGTATTGGTGTTTTTCTTTCTGGCTTACTTCACTCTGTATAATAGGCTCAAGTTTCTTTAGTTTGGTATCTTGTCACAGTCTGCAAGCCATTTTGGCCTCAAATGCTGCTATTCAAATTGAAATTTCTCCTGTGAGAAGAAGTCATAGCCAAGATACACTTATGTAACATCAAGACAATCAAGCAGGAGACTATTGCAATTGAAGTGTAATAAAAATGGTTCACCCCTATTTTCCATCTTTCATGTACAAATTATATATATATAAATAAATTATATATGTTAATAATATATTATAATGATATATTAATAATATAATTAATAACATATTATAATAGTAAATTATATTATATTATATAATAATAATAATAAATTATATTATATATAACTATTACATATATTAGGGTTAGGGTTAGTTAATAATAAATTATATTGTGTGTATGTGTGTGTGTGTATATATATGTATATGTATATATATATATATATAAATTATATATATATATATATGTTTCCCAGGTAGTGGCAAAGAAACCCATCTGTCATACAGGAGATATAAGAGATGCAGGTTTGATTCCTGGGTTGGGAAGATCCCTTGGAAGACAGCATGGTTATCTACTCCAGTATTATTGCCTGGAGAATCCCATGGCCAGATGAGCCTGGAGGGCTATAGTCTATAGGGTTGCAAAGAGTCGGACATGACTGGAGTGACCTAGCATGTCCACCAGTTAATCATCAGGGAGCTGATTTCCTCTGCTTTATATTAAGGGACTTATAACAATCATAGATATATCTATCATAGTTTGCTTTTGTTTCTTAGCTAACCAGCAGAATCTGGAAGTAAAATTTCAGTGCTGAAGACTAAGGAATTGCATGGAAAATGGCAGATTTTTCTCCCTCTCCAATCAACCCATGAAAAAAGTTAGTTTATAAGCTTAACATGTTGCTGTTGTTTAGTTGCTAAGTTGTATTCAACTCTTTATGACCCCATGGACTGTAGCCCCCCAGGCTCCACTGTCCATGGGAATTTGCAGGCAAGAATACTGGAATGGGTTGCAATTTCCTTTTCCAAGGGATCTTCTCGACCCAGGGACTGATCTTGTGTCTCCTGCATTGCAGGCCGACTTTTTACCATTGAGCCACCTGGGAAGTCCAAGCAGAAGTGACTATATTTGGTAGTTCGGTTTGATGGTAAATGAAGAAGATATACAGGAAGTTGTATGGATTGGCTGAAATGATCAGGTAGGAGCAAAGCAGAGTGAGTGCCCGAGGGCAATAGAGTCCTTAGTTTAAAATGGGTCAAGTAAAGGAAAAAGTTGAGTAAAAGCCAAACATCAAATTTGGAACATTAATATTAGAAAATAAGGCAACTTGTGAAAACTGACAACAACTTCTTCAACATATAAACAAATGTAATAACAATAATAAGGAGATAGGCATGATAAGAGAAACTTGACATTTATTGAGTGCATGTGTTTGAGGCACGACTTGGCATTTCTGCATTTCAGTTCAGTTTGGTTCAGTCGCTCAGTCGTGTCTGACTATATATGACCCCATGAATTACAGCATGCCAGGCCTCCTTGTCCATCACCAACTCCCGGAGTTCACCCAAACTCATGTGCATTGAGTCGGTGATGTGATCCAGCCATCTCATCCCCTGTGGTCCCTTCTCCTCTTGCCCCCAATCCCTCCCAGCATCAGGGACTTTTTAAATGAGTCAACTCTTTGCATGAGGTGTCCAAAGTATTGGAGTTTCAGCCTCAGCATCAGTCCTTCCAATGAACACCCAGGACTAGTCTCCTTTAGGATGGACTGGTGGGATCTCCTTGCAGTCCAAGGGACTCACAAGAGTCTTCTCCAGCATCACAGTTCAAAAGCATCAATTCTTCGGCACTCATATTTCTTCACAGTCCAATTCTCACATCCATACATGACCACTGGGAAAAGCAGAGCTTTGACTAGATGGACCTTTGTTGGCAAAGTAATGTCTCTGCTTTTGAATATGCTATCTAGGTTGGTCATAACTTTCCTTCCAGGGAGTAAGCGTCTTTTAATTTCATGGCTGCATTAACCATCTGCACTGATTTTTGAGCCCGAGACAAATAAAGTCTGACACTGTTTCCCCATCTATTTCCCATGAAGTGATGGGACTAGATGCCATGATCTTAGTTTTCTGAATGTTGAGCTTTAAGCCAACTTTTTCACTCTCCTCTTTCACTTTCATCAAGAGGCTTTTTAGTTCCTCCTCACTTTCTGCCATAAGGGTGGTGTTATCTGCATATCTGAGGTTATTGATATTGCTCTTGGCAATCTTGATTCCAGCTTGCGTTTCTTCCAGCCCAGCGTTTTTCATGAGGTACTCTGCACAGAAGTTGAATAAACATGGTGACAATATACAGCCTTGATGTACTCCTTTTCCTATTTGGAACCAGTCTGTTCCATATCCAGTTTTAACTGTTGCCTCCTGACTTGCATATAAGTTTCTCAAAAGGCAGGTCAGGTGGTCTGGTATTCCCATGTCTTTCAAAATTTTCCCCAGTTTATTGTGATCCACACAGTCAAAGGCTTTGGCATAGTCAATAAAGCAGAAATAGATGTTTTTCTAGAACTCTCTTACATTTTGATGATCCAGAGAATGTTGGCAATTTGATCTCTGGTTCCTCTGCCTTTTCTAAAACCAGCTTGAACATCTGGAAGTTCATGGTTCATGTATTGCTGAAGCCTGGCTTGGAGAATTGTGAGATGAATACAATTGTGCGGTAGTTTGAGCATTCTTTGGCCTTGCCTTTCTCTGGGATTGGAATGAAAACTGACCTTTTCCAATCCTGTGGCCACTGCTGAGTTTTCCAAATTTGCTGGCATGCTGAGTGCAGCACTTTCACATCATCATCTCTGAGGATTTGAAATAGCTCAACTGGAATTCTATCACTTCCACTAGCTTTGTTCATAGTGATGCTTTCTAAGGCCCACTTGACTTCACATTCCAGGATGTCTGGCTCTAGGTGAGTGATCACACCATCATGATTATTTGGGTCCTGAAGATCTTTTTTGTACAGTTCTTCTGTGTATTCTTGCCACCTCTTCTTATTATCTTCTGCTTCTGTTAGGTCCATACCATTTCTGTCCTTTATCGAGCCCTTCTTTGCATGAAATGTTCTCTTGGTATTTCTAATTTTCTTGAATAGATCGCTAGTCTTTTCCATTCTGTTATTTTCCTGTATTTCTTTGCACTGATTGCTGAGGAAAGCTTTCTTATCTCTCCTTGCTATTCTTTGGAACTCTGCATTCAAATCAGAATCTCTTTCCTTTTCTCCTTTGCTTTTTGCTTCTCTTCTTTTCACAGCTATGTGTAAGGCCTCACCAGACAGGCATTTTGCTTTTTTGCATTTCTTTTCCATGGGGATGGTCTTGATCCCTGTCTCCTGTACAAGGTCAAGAACCTCTGTCCATAGTTCTTCAGGTACTCTGTCTATCAGATCTAATCCCTTAAATCTATTTCTCACTTCCACTGTATAATCATAAGGATCATATATGTATGACCTATGTGTAATAATAGGCCATACCTGAATGGTCTAATGGTTTTCCTTACTGTCTTCAATTTATGTCTGAATTTGGATTAAGCAGTTCTTGATCTGAGCCACAGTTAGCTCCCAGTCTTATTTTTGCTGACTTTATAGAGCTTCTCCATCTTTGGCTGCAAAGAATATAATCAATCTGATTTCAGTGTTGATCATCTGGTGATGTCCATGTGTAGAGTCTTCTCTTGTGTTGTTGGAAGAGGGTGTTTGCTATGACCAGTGTGTTCTCTTGGAAAAACTCTATTAGCCTTTGCTCTGCTTCATTCCATATTCCAAGGCCAAATTTGGCTGTTACTGCAGGTGTTTCTTGACTTCCTACTTTTACATTCCAGTCCCCTATAATGAAAAGGACATCTTATTGGGGTGTTAGTTCTAAAAGGTCTTGTAGGTTTTCATAGAACTATTCAACTTCAGCTTCTTTAGTGTTACTGGTTGGAGCATTGGCTTGGATCACTGTGATATTAAATAGTTTGCCTTGGAAATGTCATTTTTGAGATTGCATCCAAGTACCTTTTGCATATAATGCAGAGTAATTTTTCATCATATGTAATAAGTGTTTTCCTATTGTAGATTAATATATCAAAATCAAACTTTTATCAAGCTCAGTCTACAATTTTCAGTGTTCTAGTGCAGTTCAGTTCAGTAGCTCGGTTTTGTCCAACTGTTTATGACCCCATGGACCGCAGCACACCAGGTCTCCCTGTCCATCACCAACACCCAGAGTTTACCCAAACTCATGTCAATTGAGTCAGTGATCTCATCCAACCATCTCATCCTCTGTCGTCCCCTTCTCTTCCTGCCTTCAATCTTTCCCAATATCAGGATCTTTTCTAATGAGTCAACTCTTAGCATCAGGTGGCCAAAGTATTGGAGTTTTGGCTTCAACCTCAGTCCTTCCAATGAACACTTAGGACTGATCTCCTTTAGGATGGACTGGTTGGATCTCCTTGCAGTCCAAGCGCCTCTCAAGAGTCTTCTCCAACACCACAGTACAAAGCTTAATGAATAAGTTTTTTCATCAGATTTTCTTCACTCACTCCATTTTCTCTTATACTATTTTTCCTAACTCAATTATATAAAACTGAAAAGCTAAATTAACTGCATATTTCAAGTTTTACTCTTTTATTGTTATTAATATAACATCTCATTTGATTTTGTATTTTTTCTCCTTTATTCTCAACCTCAATCCTTCTCCCCAATATAGACATTCTATTTTTTTTTTGATATCTTTCAAATTTTGGCCAACGTAGATAGTATATTAAAAAGAAGAGACAGTACTTTTCCAACAAAGATCTATCTATTCAAGGCTGTTGTTTTTCCAATGTTCATGTATTAATGTGAGAGTTGGACTGTGAAGAAAGCTGAACACGGAAGAATTGATGCTTTTGAAGTGTGATGTTGGAGAAGACTCTTGAGAGTCCCCTGGACTGCAAGGAGATGCAACCAGTCCATCCTAAAGGAGATCAGTCCTGGGTGTTCATTGGAAGGACTGATGCTGAGGCTGAAACTCCAATACTTTGGCCACCTCATGTGAAGAGTTGACTTATTGGAAAAGACCCTGATGCTGGGAGGGATTGGGGGCAGGAGGAAAAGGGGACAACAGAGGATGAGATGGTTGGATGGCATCACTGACTCGATGGACATGAGTTTGTGTAAACTTCAGGAGTTGGTGATGGACAGGGAGGCCTGGTGTGCTGCAATTCTTGGAGTTGCAGCTAATCAGACATGACTGAGCAACTGAGCTGAACTGAAAGTGAATGTATATTAAAAATTTCAGTTGTTTTCTGTGTATTTGAATGTTTATATGATGTGCTTAACTGCATTTTTTTTTTTAGTAAATACCAATACCAATAACTAAAGCCTGATGTCAAAGATGGACACTAGCAGATGAATGGATAAAGAAGTTTTGGTACATATACACAATGGAATATTGCTCAACTATAAAAAAGAATGCATTTGAATCCATTCTAATGAAGTGGATGAAACTGGAGCCTATTATACAGAGTGAAGTAAGTTAGAAAGAGAAACACCAATGCAGTATATTAAGGCTTATATATGGAATTTAGAAAGACAGTAATGATGACCCTATGTGCAAGACACATAGGTAAAAAACAGACTTTTGTACTATGTGGGAGAATGTGAGGGTGGGATGATTTGAGAGAATAGCATTGAAAAATATATATTACTTTATGTGAAATAGATGACTAGTGCACGTTTGATGCATGAAGCAGGACACTCAAAGCTGGTGCTATAGGACAATGGATGGGAGGGCAGAGTGAGGGGGTTTCAGAATAGGGGGACACATGTACACCCATGGCTGATTCATGTTGATGCATGGCAAAAACAACTACAATATTATAAAGTAATTAGCCTCCAATTAAAATAAATAAATTAATTTTAAAAAAGAACGTTCACATTCTTAATGGGAAAAGGCTAAATAAATAAATAACAAGGGCTAGGAAGAAACTGATTCTAACCCTAATAAATGACCTTGAAGGGTACAAGACTTTCATGGAGGAAAGAACTGCAGATGTGGAAATATCAAGAGAACTAGAACTAGAGCCTGAAGATGACTGAATTGCTGAAATCTCATGACAAAACTCGGAGAAGGCAATGGCACCCCACTCCAGTACTCTTGCCTGGAAAATCCTATGGTCGGAGGAGCCTGGTAGGCTGCAGTCCATGGAGTTGCTAAGAGTCGGACACGACTGAGCGACTTCACTTTCATGCACTGGAGAAGGAAATGGCAACCCACTCCACTGTTCTTGCCTGGAGAATCCCAGGGACAGGGGAGCCTGGTGGGCTGCCATCTATGGGGTCGCACAGAGTCGGACATGACTGAAGTGACTTAGCAGCAGCAGCATGACAAAACTTGAATGGAGTAGAAGTTGGTTCTTATGAATGAGCAAAGAAAGTGGTTTCTTGAGATGCAAACTACTCCTGGTGAAAATGCAGTGAAGACTGTTGAAACAACAACAAAGAACTTAGAGTATCACATAAACTCAATTGGTGGAAAGGTTTGATAGGATTGACTCCAATTTGGATAAAGTTCAACTATAAATGCCATCAAAAAATATTTTCTGCTGCAGAGAATTTGTTCATGAAAGAAAGGGTCAGTCAAAGCAACAGATTAATCATTGCCTTATTTTAAGAAATTACCACCGCCATCCCTACATAATCAGTCAGCAGCCATTAATGCTGAGGCAAAACAGTCTATTACAAACAGGTTAGTACTTGCTGAAGGCTCAGATGATGGCTAACACTTTTATCAATAAAATATTTTTAAATTTAGATAGGTACATTGTTTTTAGACATAATGTTTATGCACACTTAATAGTATAATGTAAATATATTTTTATATGCACTGGAAAACCAAAAAACTTATGTGACTTACTTCATTGTAATAATCTCTTTATTGTGATAATCACTTTATTGTGATTACATGGAACTGAACCTCCGTATCTATGAGGTATGCTTGCATACCTCCATGTCAGTCAGTCATTTACCTATGGAGCCCTCGAGAAAGGGATGAGCATAGCACAATGCATATGGAAGGTCACCATGACTAAGGGCATTTCTCTAAAGATGGGTTACTGTAACTCACAGCAGCAGCAGCGGTTTGGGGAAGAAATAGATTCAACTTTGCAGAAAAGGTTATCTAGACAGAGCACAAACTGCATCTATTATACTATCCAAAGTGAAAGTGAAAGTTGCTCATTTGTGTCCAACTCTTTGTGACCCAATGGACTATACAATCCATGGAATTCTCCAGGCCAGAACACTGGGATGGGTAGCCTTTCCCTTCTCCAGCAGATCATCCCACCACAGGGACTGAACACAGGTGTCCTGCATTGCAGGTGGATTCTTTGCCAACTGAGCCATAAGGGAAGTCCAAGAATACTGGAGTGGGTAGCCTATTCCTTCTCCAAGGGTTCTTCCCAACCCAGGAATCCAACCAGTGTCTCCAGCATTATGGGTGGATACTTTAGAAACTGAGTTATCAGAAAAGCCCTATACTATCCAAGTGACTTATAATCCATTTCACTTCCTTATTTACAATCTTTCAGTGGCTTCCTCCAGGCTTCTATATTAACTCAAGATTACATAACACTGCATGCTTCTGTTCCCTTTCAATTTACCCATACTGATGCCCTATCCATATGGATCAGTTTCAGTTCATTTCAGTCACTCAGTAGTGTCTGACTCTTTGCGACCCCATTGACTGAAGCACACCCAGACTCCCTGTCAATCACCAACTCCCAGAGTTTACCCAAACTCATGTTCATTGAGTTGGTGATGCCATCTAACCATTGCATCCTCCATTTTCCACTTTTCCCACCATCAGTTTTTCCCAGCATCAGAGTCTTTTCCAATTAGTCAGTTCTTTGCATCAAGTGGCTAAAGTATTGGAGTTACAGCTTCAGCATCAGTCCTTCCAATGAATATTCAGGACTGACTTCCTTTAGGACAGACTGGTTGGATCTCCTTGCTGTCCAAGGGACTCTCAAGAGTCTTCTCTAACACCACAGTTCAAAAGCATCAATTCTTCAGTGCTCAGCTTTCTTTATAGTCCAACACTCACATCCATACTGTTCATGAGGTTCATATCAATAACCTCAGATATGCAGATGACACCACCCTTATGGTAGAAAGTGAAGACAAACTAAAGAGCTTCTTGGTGAAAGTGAAAGAGGAGAGTGAAAAAGTTGGCTTAAAACTCAACATTCAGAAAACTAAGATCATGGCATCTGGTCCCATCACTTCATGGGAAATAGATGGGGAAATAGTGGAAACAGTGACAGACTTAATTATTTTGGGCTCCAAAATCACTGCAGAGGGGGACTGCAGCCATGAAAGTAAAAGATGCTTGCTCCTTGGAAGAAAAGTTATGATCAACCTATATAGTTTATTAAAAAGCAGAGACATTATTTTGCCAACAAAGGTTGATTTAGTCATAGCTATGGTTTTTCCAGTAATCATGTATGGATGAGAGAGGTGGACTATAAAGAAAACTGAGCACTGAAGAAGTGATGCTTTTGAACTGTGGTGTTGGAGAAGACTCTTGAGAGTCCCTTGGACAGCACAGAGATCCAACCAGTCCATCCTAAAGGAAATCAGTCCTGAATATTCATTGGAAGGACTGATGCTAAAGCTGAAGCTTCAGTATTTTGGCCAACTGATACAAAGAACTGACTCATTGGAAAAGACCCTGATGCTGGTAAGATTGAAAGCAGGAGAAGGGGCCAACAGAGGATGAGATGGTTGGATGGCATCACTGACTCAATGGACATGAGTTTGAGTAAGCTCCGAGAGTTGGTGATAGACAGGAAGCCTGACGTGCTGCAGTCCACGGGTTCGAAAAATTGGACACGACTGAGCAACTGAAGTGAATTGAACACATCTTTACATGACTATTGGAAAAACCACAGCTTTGACTAAATGGACCTTTGTTGGCAAAATAACATCTCTGCTCTTTAATATGCTGTCTAGGTTGGTAATAACTTTTCTTCCAAGGAGCAAGCGTCTTTTAATTTCATGGCTGCAATCAGCATCTGCAGTGATTTTGGAGCCCCAAGAAATAAAGTCGGTCACTGTTTCCACTGTTTCACCACCTATTTGCCATGCAGTGATGGGACCAGATGCCATGATCTTAGTTTTCTGAATATTGAGTTTTAAGCCAACATTTTCACTCTCTTTCATTTTCATCAAGAAGCTCTTTAGTTCTTTTTCCCTTTCTACCATAAGTGTGTTGTCATGGATCTATTTATAAATTTTAAAATTCTATCTTTTACACATATATGTACACTTTTTGGATGAAATGGCTTCATCTTTATATCAGCCTTTCTAGTCTAGCTAAAATTTCACTTCCTCCTTCACAGCCTCAGTTCCCTAGACCCATGCATTCAACATAGCCCTGGATATGCACATCCCCAGCATGTATAATACTCTAGTATAAACATCTGCTCACTCTTCTTTCACCTCTCTAAAGAGAGATATCTTTAAGAACAGAAACTGTGACTCTTATGTTTTTATCATATGTCTTAGTATATGACAAATACTGAATATACTTTTTCCTAATGGCAAATAGATGGAGAAACAGTGGCTGACTTTATTTTGTTGGGCTCCAAAATCAATGCAGATAGTGATTGCAGCAATGAAATTAAAAAATTGCTTACTCCTTGGAAGGAAAGTTATGACCAAACTAGACAGCATATTATAAAGCAGACACATTATTTTGCCAACAAAGGTCCGTCTAGTCAAGGCTATGGTTTTTCCAGGGGTCATGTATGGATGTGAGAGTTGGACTATAAAGAAAGCTGACCACCAAAGAATTGATGCTTTTGAACTGTGGTGTTGAAGAAGCATCTTGAGAGTCCCTTGGACTGAAAGGAGATCCAACCAGTCCATCCTAAAGGAGATGAGTCCTGGGTGTTCATTGGAAGGACTGATTTTGAAGCTGAAACTCCAATACTTTGGCCAGCTGATGCGAAGAGCTGACTCATTTGAAAAGACCTTGATGCTGGGAAAGATTGAGGGCAGGAGGAGAAGGGGCCAACAGAGGATGAGATGGTTGGAATGCATCGATGACTCAATGGAGATGAGTCTGGGTGCAGTCTGGGAGTTGGTGACATACAGGGAGGCCTGGTGTGCTGCAGTCCATGGGTTCTCAAAGAGTTGGACATGACTGAGCAACTGAACTGTACTGAAATAAATGAATTAATGATATATATGATATCATATAATGACATATATGATAATCAAAGTAAGAAAAACAGAATGCACTTTTTAAAATTCAGTTCCATCATATTCTAATGCCACCCCTCTTTATTTTACTCTAATAAGGTCTTTGTATTATTACACTAGGATATTTGAAATTATGTGTCTCATTTTATTAGTAATTTAAGATTATCTCAAGTGTTTATGCTTAGACAAATAATCTTGTTTGAAGCTGAAGATCATTACAGGTTTTATATCTCCAAAGGCTACTCTCTGTCATCTAAGTTCCCCCTGGCTAATATACTAATTCCAAGATTGATATTTTTCCAATAATAAATTATATTCCTAAGTAGAACTCTGCATGATTATGTTGCACTCGATTATGGTTGCTATTACAGTTGTCTGTGCATCTATGGTCCCACTTCTGTTTATCCAGACTTTTTATTTTGTTTATTTCCAAACTTATTCTGTAGTCCACTGAAGGAGGAACAGAAAAATTAGTTAACTTTCCTGTAGTCATCATACTTTCTTCTATTTTTTCCTTTTCCTTTGAGATTCCAAAACAATCCTCCAATTAGTTGTTTTGTTTTCCTTTCCTCATTAACACTTCAAAAATATATCTATTTATGTATTGCTTCATCTTTTCTTGCCTCTCTATTAGTTTCTTGAAGCTCATATACATACTATACATATTTCTGTGGTAAAAACATTTTCATTCAAACAATAGCCCATAATATTAAGCATTGCTGTCTTGTTAGCATGTAGTTTTTTACATTAAAAAAACACACACACACAAAAACTGATATCCTTCAGTTAGATGTTGTTAAGATCTATGTTTTTACCTAGTCTTATGCATAATATCTTATCTTTTATCCACGCACTGTCATCAACTGAGCTTTTTCCTATTGTAATCTAATCTCAGTGAAAATAGTCATTTTCTTATGTTGCTGCTTGGATAGTAACTGCATTCTCTCCATTTGCACTTGCTCTCTCTTGAAACTCAAGTGTAGAGGCTTTATCAACTGTTCCTCTGTGCTATATAGAACTACACAGTACTCATTGTAAAGAATGTAAATTCTTCTTTAGCTCCTGCTTTTAATAGAAAAAGAATAACTTCTACTTTGAATTTGACCAGAGCAAGTCTCATTTTTTAAAAACCCCTGATTCCAAGTCACATCCTAGGTTATACTTCCAGACATGCTTTTGGCTATAGCACTCCAAGGTTTTCCTTTTTTACAATTTTATTTCCTCTAGGCTTGCACTACAGAAGAGCTGCCTAGAAGTGTTTTTGCTATCAAAACATTGGTAGAAGTCTGAATCAGGTTCAGCACAGGTCACAAGGATGACAAATGGAAAGTAACCCAGAGATAAGCCCAGCATTAATTAGTGACAAGAGTGGCTGGATAATCTTACCTCTTCTGTGCTGAACATCTACTTGATTCAATCTACTAGGTTACAGACACTTGCTCCTTTAATTCTAAGGTAGTGTTCAGAACCGAGTGGTATTTCCATTTCACAGATGAGGTTTAGCAAGGTTAAGCAATTTGTTCAAGAACCTTGAGCTTTTAAATGGCAGAGTTGGTATCTGCCTCATGCCATCTCCTTAGTGAAACAGTCAGTCTATTTGATTTGAACTCTCTTGATTAGTTTTCTCAACTCTGTCTTTGATTTATTTACCACGCACATACATCATGCCCACGAGATGCAAGGCGTTGTCCTAAGGGACTTATTATATATATATATATATATATATATATATACACACACACACGTATAAATTTACTCATAACAACCCTACAAGTTATGCATTGCTATTTTCATTTCAGAGAGGAGGAAACTGGGGCCAAAAATGTTCAGTAACTTGCTCAAGATCACACAGCCTATGAATACTTTCTTTTCACACATGTAACTAAATTTGGAAATGCAATAAAGTCGTATGTTTCTGGATTTATTTTAGTTTTTTAAACTTATTTATTTTTAATGGGAGGATAATTGCTTTACAATATTGAGTTGGTTTCTGCCATACATCAGCATGAATCAGCCATAGGCAAACATATGTCCCCTCCCTCTTTAATTTCCTTCCCACCTCCCACAAACAGGTTTATATTTACAAGCAGAAGTTTTTGTTTGAGCTCTAGCACTCAATTGTCCATGCCTGGAAGACATATACCTTTTAAGCCTCAGTTGTTCTAACTGCCACTACTAATGCTTCCTTTGGCAGCTGCTAGACTTCCGGGCTGAGAAACTTGGGATTAATAACAGTTTCTGGGAGATGTATATTACTGATCCAATATATTTCATTGATGACACATGTCTTACTTCTTCAATACCCTTCACTCTAGTTTAGGCTCTCTGTCTGAAAGTTACAAACACTTTGCAGCCTCTCTAGAACTACAGCCTACTGACAAGGACCATTAACTAATTTAGATTTAAGTGTCTGTAGAATTGCTGGCTAGAACTACTACACTGGTGCCATGGGTTAATAAAGTTTTTGTTTTATCAGAAGCTCTCCAGTTCTGCCTATGTCTCATATTTCTTCTCACTGGAACTTAATGCACTGGCAACTGGTGTGTGTCTATGTGGTTATTGTGTACAGGAACACATAACATAGTTTGAATGAAATGTAGATTTTATATTATGTAATCAGATGAATAATTTACTTCATGTATAGCATTAACAAGATTAGGAAAAAGGTGTTATCATTGGTTACATGGGTCCTCTATGATGTTATTTGGTGTGATGTTCTTCACACGAATTGCTCTGACAGTTTTTATATCTTGTCATCACTTGCTGATGGCATTGTGCAAATAGGTTTGCCACATAGGAATTACCTGTCCCACAAGTTCATTTTCAATGGCATTCTAAAGATCAACCATCCTTGCAGGAGTTAAGAAAGATTTATAGAACACTACAATGCAAATCTTTAGAAAGAAAGACAAAAACCACTGAAGTTTTGCATAGTAGAGAATAAAAGAAGTACACTATTTTTAACACTTTATATATTTTTAGATTTGACAAATATACAATAAAAACATAAAAACTGAATTTCTATATAATCAAATTTTAATGTCTTCATATTTTAAACAACAGGTATAGAGAAATCTGTATAAAAACCTTATACTAGAAACAATATTTGACTAACATGTTAAAAAGTTAGAAATTCCAACACGTTATTCACTCTACAAAGCAGTGGTATACAAAACAAATTATCTAGATATGTAGATATAGATTATTGAAAAGAACTAGAAATTTTCCAACTTCCATATTTGTAAATTCATATTTTATTTATCACAGGGAACTAAAAATACTATAGTAAGAGAAACTAATATCTTACAATATTCTGGTTGAATATTTATGTGTGTTGCTGTTGTTGTTTTCCAGTTGCTAAGTTATGTCCAGTTCTGCAATCTCATGGACTATAACACACCGAGCTTCTTTATTCTTAACATTCTCCCAGACATTGCTCAAATTCATGTCCATTGATTCACTGATTTGCCTGATGCTTTCCCAGCATCAATGTCTTTTCCAATGAATCGGTTCTTCCCATTATGTGGCCAAAGTATCAGAGCTTTAGCTTCAGCATCAATTCTTACAATATTCAGGGTTGATTTCCTCTAGGATTGGCTGGTTTGATCTCCCTGCTTTCCAAGAGATCTTCAAGAGTCTTCTCCGGCACCACAGTTCAAAAACATCAATTCTTTGGCACTCAGCTTTCTTTATGGACCAACTCTCACATCTGTACATAACTACTGGAAAAACCGTGGCTTTGACTATATGGACCTTCATTGGCAGAGTGATGTCTCTGCTTTTTAATATGTTAAGTTTGTCATAACTTTGCTTCCAAGAGCAAGCATCTTTTAATTTCATGGGTGCAGTCACCATCCATGGTGATTTTGGAGCCCAAGAGAAGAAAATATGTAACTGCTTCCAATTTTTCCCTTTCTATTTGCCATGAAGTGATGAGACTGAGTGCCATGATCTTAGTTTTTTGAATGTTGAGCTTCAAGCCAGCTTTTTTACTCTCCTTTTCACCCTCATCAAGAGGCTCCTTAATTTCTCTTCATTTTATGCCTTTAAAGAGGTATCATCTGCATATCTGAAGTTGTTGATATTTCTCCTGGCAATCTTGATTCCAACCTGTGATTCATCCACCCTGGCATTTCACATGATGTACTCTGCATATAAGTTAAATAAGCACCGTGAAAACATACACCTTTTTTGTACTCCTTTCCCACTTTTGAACCAGTCAGTTGTTCCATGTCCAATTCTAACTGTTGCTTCTGTATATGTATGAATGTTTTGCTGTTTATTCACTAAGTTATGTCTGGCTTTTTGTGATCCCTGGGACTGTAGCCCACCAGACTCCTCTTACAATGAGATTTCCCAGGCAAGAATACTGGATAGGTTTGTCATTTCCTTCCCCAGGAGATCTTTCCAACCCAAGGGTTGAATCCACATCTCCTGCATTGGCAGGGAGAATTTTTACCACTGGGCCACCAGGGAATCCCACTCATATGCATGTGCATGCCTGCTAAATCACTTCAGTTGTGTCTAACTCTTTGTGGTCCTATGGACTGTAGCCCACTAGGCAAATCTGTCCATGGGATTGTCCAAGCAAGAATACTGGAGTGCATTGCCAGGTTCTCCTCCAGGGAATTTTCCCTCCCCAGGGATTGTACCCTTGCCTCTTAAGTCTCCTGCATTGGCAGTCAGGTTGTTTTAACACTAGCAACACCTAGGAAGCCAGATATATATGTTTACACATATACAAAAATATATACATATATAGGCTATATATATATATATATGTTTATGAATAAAAGTTGGCTTAAAACTCAATATTCAGAAAACTAAGATCATGGCATCTGGTCTAATCACTTCAAAAACTAGATCATGGCATATGATCCCATCACTTCATGGCAAATAGATGGGGAAACAGTAGAAACAGTGTCTCTGCCTTTTAATATGCTGTCTAGGTTGGTCATAGCTTTTCTTCCAAGGACCAAGTGTCTTTTAATTTCATGACTGCAGTCATCATCTGCAGTAATTTAGGAGCCCCGCAAAATAGTCAGCCACTGCTTCCACTGTTTCCCCATCTATTTGCCATAAAGTGATGGGACCGGATGTCATGATGTTAGCTTTTTAAATGCTGTTTTAAGCCAACTTTTGCACTCTCCTCTTTCATTTTCATAAAGAGGCTCTTTAGTTCTTCACTTTCTGCCATAAAGGTAGTGTCATCTGCATATCTGAGGTAATTGCACTTCATTCAGCTTGTCATTTCACATGATGTACTCTGTATATAAGTTAAATAAGTAGGATGACAGTATACAGCCTTGATGTACTCCTTTACCAATTTGGAACCAGTCTGTTGTTCCATGTCCAATTCTCACTGTTTTAGTCCAGTTCTAACTAAATTCATTGATTAGCTTTAGTAATTTTCTGATATTATCTTTAGGGTTTACTATGCACAGTATCCTGTTATGTGCAAACAGTGAGAGCTTTACTTCTTTTGTCTTCTGATTTCCTTTTATTTCTTTTTCTTCTCTGCTATAGCTAAGGCTTCCAGAACTATGCTGAATAATAGTGGTGAAAGTAGACACCCGTGTCTTATTCCTGATCTTAGGGGGAATGCTTTCAATTTTTTCATCTTTGAGAATGTTTCCTGTAGGCTTATCATACATGGCCTTTACTATGTTGAGGTAGGTTCCTTCTGTGCCCATTTTTTGAAGAGTTTTAATCATAAATGGGTGCTGCATTTTGTCAAAGGATTTTTCTGCATCTATTTAGATTATCGGATTTTTTTTAATCTTTCAATTTGCTAATATGGTGTACCACATTGTTCTGTTTTCATATATGAAGAATCCTTGTATCCCTGGAAAAAAAACCCTATTTGATCATGGTGTGTGAGCTTTTTGATGTGTTTCTAAATACTGTTTGCTAAAATTTTTTGAGGATTTTTGCATCTGTGTTCATCCGTGATATTGGCCTGTAGTTTCCTTTTGTTGTGTTGTCTTTGTCAGGTTTTGGTATCATGGTTATGGTGGCCATGTAAAATTAGTTTGGAAGTGTTCCTTTCTCTCCAATTTTTTGAAAGAGTTTTACAAGGATAGGTATTAGCTCTTGACTAAATGTTTGATAGAATTCTCATGCGAAGCTGTCTGGTCTTGAGCTTTTGTATTTTGGGGGATTTTTAATCATGGTTTCAATTTTAGTGCTTGTAACTGGGTTGTTCATAATTTCTATTTGTTCTTGCTTCACTCTTGAAAGATTGAACTTTTCTAAGAATCTGTCCATTTCTTCTTGGTTATCCATTTTGTTGCCATATAGTTGTTCATAATAGTCTCTTATACTCCTTTGTATTTGTTCACTGTTGTAACTTCTCATTTTTCATCTCTAATTTTGTTAATTTGATTCTTCTCTATTTAATTCTTGATGAGTCTGGCTAAAGGTTTGTCAGTTTTATCTTCTCAAAGAACCAGCTCTTAGTTTTATTAATCTTTACTATTGTTTCTTTCATTTCTTTTTCATCTATTTTTGCTTGGATCATTATGATTTCTTTCCTTCTACTAATTTTAGTGTTTTTTTTTTTGTTCTCCTTTTTCCAGTTGTTTTAGGGGTAAAGTTATGTTGTCTGTTCAATTTTTTCTTGTTTCCTGAGGCAGGGTTGTATGGCTATAAAAGTCCACCTTAGAACTGCTTTTGCTGCATCCCATAGGTTTTGAATTCTTGTGTTTTCATTGTCATTTGTTTCTAGAAAATTTTTTATTTTGCTTTCTATTTCTTCAGTAACCTGTTGGTTATTTAGAAATGTGTTGTTTAATCTCCACGTGTTTGTGTTTCTTACAGTTTTTTTTTTTTTTTTTCTTGTAATTGATATCTAGTGTCATAGTGTTGTGGTCGGAGAAGATGCTTGATATGATTTCAATTTTCTTAAATTAACTGAGGTTTGATTTGTGACCCAAGATATGGTCCATCATGGAGAATGTTCCTCGTGCCCTTGAGAAGAGGTGCATTCTTCTGCATTTGTGAGGAATGTCCTGAAGATATTAATGAGATCCATCTCATCTAATGCATCATTTAAGACTTGTTTCCTTATTAATTTTCTGATTTGATGATCTGTCCATTGGTGTGAGTGGGGTGTTAAAGTCTCCTGCTATTATTGTGTTGCTGTCAGTTTCTCCTTTTATGCCTGTTAGTGTTTGTCATGTATTGAGATGCTCCTATACTGAGTGCATAGATATTTAAAATTGTTATGTCTTCTTATTGGATTGATCCCTCGATCATTATGTAGTGTTCTTCCTTATCTTTTGTAATCTTCTTTATTTTAAGATCTATTTCGTCTGCTACAAGGATTGCTACTCCAGCTTCCTTTTGCTTCCCATTTGCATGGAATATATTTTCCATCCTCTCTCTTTCAGTCTATATGTGTTTTTAGCCTGCAGTTTCCTTTTGTTGTGTGGGTTGAGTGAGTTTCTTGTAGACAGTATATATATAGGTCTTTTTTTTTTTATCCATCCATCCAGTCTGTGTATTTTGGTTGGAGCATTTATTCAATTTATATTTAAAATAATCATTGATATATATGATTCTGTTGTTGTTTCTTAATTGTTTTGGGTTGATTTTAAAGATATTTTTTATTGTCTTGTATTTCTTGACTATATAAGTCCCTTTAAAGTTTGTTGTAAAGCTGGTTTGATGGTCCTGAATTCTCGTAACATTGGTTGTCTGAAAATCTTTTTATTTCTCTGTCAATTTTGAATGAGATCCTTGCCAGTAATCTTGGTTGTAGATTTTTCCTTTTCAGTACTTTAAATATATCCTTCCATTCCCTTCTGGCCTGCAGAGTTTTTGCTCAAAGACCAGCTCTTAAACATATGGGTTTTCTCTTGTACGTTACTTTTTGCTTTTCCCTTGCTGCTTTTAATATTCTTTCTTTGTGTTTACTCTTTGTTAGTTTGATTAGTATATATCTTGGCCTGTTTCTTCTTAGGTTTATCCTGTATGGGACTCTTTGTAGCACTTGGACTTGATTGACTATTTCTTTTTCCATCTTCAGGAAATTTTCAACTGTGATCTCTTCAAAAATTTTCTCATAGCATTTTTTTTCTACTTCTTTTGGGACTCCTATAATTTGAATGTTGGTGTGCTTGATATTGTCCCAGACATTTCTGAGACTATCCTCAGTTCTTTTAATTCTTTTACTTTATTTGGCTCTTCAGAATTTATTTCCACTGTTTCATCTTCCAACTCACAGACTCGTTCTAATGCTTCAGATATTCTGCTATTGATTCCTTACAGAGTATTTTTAATTTCAGTAATTGTGTTGTTTGTCTGCATGTTTATTCTTTAATTCTCCTAGGTCTTTGTTAATTGATTCTTCAATTTCTCCATTTTATTTTCAAAGTTTTTGATTATCACTATTGTCATTATTCTGAATTATTTTTCAGGTCATTTGCCTAGTTCCTCTTCATTTATTTGGACTTCTGTGTTTCCAATTTGTTCCTTCATTTGTGTAGCATTTCTCTGCCCTTTCACTGTTTTTTTTTTGTTTTTGTTTTTTTTTTTTTTTAACTTATTTTGTTTGAGGTCTCCTATTCCCAGGCTTCAAGGTTGAATTCTGTCTTTCTTGGAATCTGCCCTCCCAAGATAGGTCCAGTGTTTTGTGTATAGGGTGAGATATGTGCTGAGATTTTTTTTGTTGGTTTGTTTTCCTTTGATGGGAAAGGCTGAGTGAGGTGGTAATCCTGTCTTCTGATGTTTGGCTTTATATTTTTGCTTTGTTTGTTGTTTAGAGGAGGCATCCTGCACAAGGTGCTACTGATAGTTGGGTGATGCCTGGTCTTGTATTCCAGTGGTTTCTGTTGTGTGAGTTCTCACAATTTGATACCTGCTATGTTTAGTCCACTGGTATTCTTGGGTCTTAGAGTCAATGCTTCCACTCCAAAGTCTTAGGGCTTCACCTATGGTCAGGAACGAAGATCCCACAAGTGCTTTGTTATGACACTAAGTGAGATTCCTACTAACACTCCTGTTTTCCTATTTAGTTCCTTTGTCCTACTGAGTTTTGAGTGGTTCTATATATTCTTTTCCGCTGGGCAGGTATTCCTGTCTGCTCTCAGCTGGTGTTCTGCATGCACTTCTGTGTCTGAAGGTGTATTCCAGATGTATCCATGGAGTGAAATGTACTCCATATTCACTTATTCTTGTGCCATCTGTTCTCTGAAAATGTACCTTTAATTGTTAGTAATTATACACTTTGGTGGCAAGTAGGATTTGATTACAGAACTTACACAGAACTGGGAAAACAGACTCTTTCAGGGCACAAAGAAAACCTTGTGTGCACCAGAACAGAGAAAGGAGCAGTGACCCCAAAAGAGACTGAAGCAGACTTGCCTGTGAGTGTCCAGGAGTCTCCAGCAGAGGCATGGGTTGGTAGTGGCCTTCTTCAGGGTCAGGAGCACTAAGTGCAGCAGCAAGGAACTTATGAAGGAGGTTCATTATCTTCATTACCTCCACCATAATTTGTTCTGAGGTAAAACAACAGGGAGGGAACACAGCCCCACCCATCAACAGAAAATTGAATTAAAGATTTACTGAGCATGGCCTGCCCATTAGAAAAAGACCCAGTTTCCCCATAGTCAGTCTCTCCCATTAGGAAGCTTCCATAAGCCTCTCATCCTTATCCCTCAGAGGGCATAAATAATGAAAACCGTAATCAGAGAAAACTTATTAAACCGATCACATGGACCACAGCCTTGTCTAATTCAATGAACTATGAGCCACGCCACGTAGGGCCATCCAAGACAGACGGGTCATGACAGAGAGTTCTGACAAAATGTGGTCCACTGTGAAGGGAATGGGACGCTACTTCATTATTCTTGCCTTCAGAACCCCATGAACGGTATGCAAAGGCAAAATACAGGACAATGAAAGAAGAACACAGCAGAGTAGTAGGTGCCCAATATGCTTCTGGAGAAGAGTAGAGAAATAACTCCAAAAAAATGAAGAGATGGAGACAAAGTGAAAACAATGCCCAGTTGTGGATATGATTGGTGATAAAAGTACAATGCTATGAAGAACAATATTACGTAGGAATCTGGATGTTAAGTCTAGGAATCAAAGTAAATTAGAAGTGGTCAAGCAACATGTGGCCAAGTGTGAACATCAACATTTTAGAAATTAGCAAACTAAAATGGACTGAACTGGGCAAATTTAATTCAGGTGACCATTATATCTAATAGTATGGGCAAGAATTCCTTAAAAGAAACGAAGTAGCCCTCATAGTCAACAAAAGAGTTGAAATGAAGTACTTGGGTAAATCTCAAAAATGGCAGTAATCTCTGTTTGTTTCCAAGGCAAACCATTCAATATCACAGTAATCCAAGTCTATGCTCCAATCAGAAATGCTGAAGAAACTTAAGTTGCACAGTTCTATGAATACCTATAGGACATTCTAGAACTAATACACAGAAAAATGATATCCTTTTCATTCTAGGAGACTGGAATGCAAATGTAGGAAGTCAAGAAACACCTGGAGTAACAGGCATATTTGGCCTTGGGGTACAAAATGAAGCATGGCAAAGACTAACAGAGTTTTACCAAGAGAATTCACTGGTCATAGCAAACACCCTCTTCCAAAAACACAATAGACTCTACACGTTAGCATCACCAGATGGTCAATACTGAAATCAAATTGATTATATTCATTGCAACCAAAGATGGAGAATCTATATACAGTCAGCAAAAACAAGACTTGGAGCTGACTGTGGTTCAGATCATGAACTCCTTATTATCAAATTCAGATGTAAATTGAAGAAAATAGGGAAAACCACTAAACCATTCAAGTACGACATAAATGAAATCCCTTATGATTATACAGGGGAAGTGACAAATAGATTCAAGGGATTAGACCTGATAGACAGAGTGCATAAAGAACTATGAACAGAGAATCATGACATTGTACAAGAGACAGTGATCAAGACCATCTGCAACATAAAGAAATGAAAAAAGCAAAATGATTGTCTGAGGAGTCCTTACAAACAGTTGAGAAAAGAAGAGAAACTAAAGGCAAAGGAGAAAAGGAAATATATACCCATTTGAATGCAGAGTTCTAAAGAATAGCAAGAAGAAATAAGAAAGCCTTCCTCAGTGATCATTGCAAAGAAATAGAGGAAAACAATAGGATGGGAAAGACTAAATATCTCTTCAAGAAAATTAGAGATACCAAGGGAATATTTCATGCAAAGATGAGCACAATAAAGGACAGAAACAGTATGGACCTAACCAAAGCAGCAGATATTAAGAAGAGTTGGCAAGAATACACACAAGAACTATACAAAAAAGATTTTCATTACCCAGATAAAAATGATGGTGTGATCACTCACCTAGAGCCAAACATCCTGGAATGCAAAGTCAAGCGGGTCTTAGGAAACATCACTATGAAAACAAAGCTATGGCAGGTGATGAAATTCCAGTTGAGCTATTTCAAATCCTAAAAGATGATGCAGTGAAAGTGCTGCAATCAATATGCCAGCGAATTTGGAAAACTCAGCTGTGGCCACAGGACTGGAAAAGTTCAATTTTCATTCCTATCCTAAAGAAAGACAATGCCAAAGAATGTTTAAAATGCTGCACAATTGCCTTCATCTCACATGCTAGCAAAGTAATGCTCCAAATTCTCCAAGCCAGGCTTAAACAGTATGTGAACCATGAACTTCCAGATGTTCAAGCTGGATTTAGAAAAGGCAGAGGAACCAGAGATCAAATTGCCAGCATCCAATTGGATTATTGAAAAGGCAAGAGAATTCTAGAAAAACATCTATTTCTGCTTTATTGACTACGCCAAAGCCATTGACTGTGTGCATCATGACAAACTATGAAAAATTCTTAAAGAGATGGGAATACCAGACCACCTTACCTGCCTCCCAAGAAATCTGTGCAGCTCAAGAAAAAACAGAACCAGACATGAAACAGTGGACTGGTTCCAAATTAGGAAAGGAGTACGTCAAGGCTGTATATTGTCTCCCTGCTTATTTAACTTTTATGAAGAGTATCTCATGCAAAATGCTGGACCTGGTGAAACACAAGCTGGAATCAAGATTGCTGGGAGATATATCAATAACTTTAAATACACAGATGCCACCACCTTTATGACTTAAAGTGAAGAGGAACTAAAGAGTTTCTTGATGAAAGTGAAAGAGGAGTCTTAAAATGCTGGCTTAAAGCTCAATATTCAAAAAACTAAGATAATAGCATCCAATCCCATCACTTCATGGCAAATATTTGGAGGAACAATGGAAACAGTGACAGACTTTATTTTCTTGGGCTCCAAATCGCTGCAGATGGTGCAGCCATGAAATTAAAAGATGCTTGCTCCTTGGAAGAAAAGCTATGACCAACATAGGCAACATAGTAATAAGCAGAGATGTTACTTTGCTGACAAAGGCCTGTCTAGTCAAAGCTAATTTTCTTGAAGAGATCTCTAGTCTTTCCCATTCTGTGTTTTCCTCTATTTCTTTGCATTGATCGCTGAAGAAGGCTTTCTTATCTCTTCTCGCTATTCTTTGGAACTCTGCATTCAGATGCTTATATCTTTCCTTTTCTCCTTTGCTTTTCACTTCTCTTCTTTTCATGACTGTTTGTAAGGCCTCCCCACACAGCCATTTTGCTTTTTTGCATTTCTTTTCCATGGGGATGGTCTTGATCCCTGTCTCCTGTACAATGTCATGAACCTCATTCCATAGTTCATCTGGCCCTCTATCTATCAGATCTAGGCTCTTAAATCTATTTCTCACTTCCACTGTATAATCATAAGGGATTTGATTTAGGTCATACCTGAATGATCTAGTGGTTTTCCCTACTTTCTTTGATTTAAGTTTGAATTTGGCAATAAGGAGTTCATGATCTGAGCCACAGTCAGCTCCTGGTCTTGTTTTTGTTGACTGTATAGAGCTTCTCCATCTTTGGCTGCAAAGAATATAATCAATCTGATTTCGATGTTGACCATCTGGTTATGTCCATGTGTACAGTCTTCTCTTTTGTTGTTGGAAGAGGGTGTTTGCTATGACCACTGCATTAGCTTGGCAAAACTCTATTAGTCTTTTGCCCTGCTTCATTCCATATTCCAAGGCCAAATTTGCCAGTTACTCCAGGTGTTTCTTGACTTCTTACTTTTGCATTCCAGTCTCCTATAATGAAAAGGACATCTTTTTTGGGTGTTAGTTTTAGAATGTCTTCTAAGTCTTCATAGAACCATTCAACTTCAGCTTCTTAAGCATTACTGGTTGGGGCATAGACTTGGATTACTGTGATACTGAATGGTTTGACTTGGAAACAAACAGAGATCATTCTGTCGTTTCTGAGAGTGCATGTAAGTACTGCATTTCGGACTCTTTTGTTGACCATGATGGCTACTCCATTTCTTTTCAGGGATTCCTGCCCGCAGTAGTAGGTATAATGGTCATCTGAGTTAAATTCACCCATTCCTGTCCATTTTAGTTTGCTGATTCCTGGAATGTCAACATTCACTCTTGCCACCCCTTGTTTGACCACTTCCAATTTGCCTTGATTCATGGACCTGACATTCCAGGTTCCTATGCAATATTGCTCTTTACAGCATCGGACCTTGCTTCTATCACCAGTCACATTCACAAGTGGGTATTGTTTTTGCTTTGGCTCCATCCCTTCATTCTTTCTGAAGTTATTTCTCCACTGATCTCTGCATATTGGGCACCTACTGACCTGGGAGTTCCTCTTTCAGTATCCTATCATTTTGTCTTTTCATACTGTTCATGGGGTTCTCAAGGCAAGAATACTGAAGTGGTTTGCCATTCTCTTCTCCAGTGAATCACATTCTGTCAGATACCAAGGGAACATATCATGCAAAGATGGGCTCGATAAAGGACAGAAATGGTATGGACCTAACAGAAGCAGAAGATATTAAGAGGTGGCAAGAATACACAGAAGAACTGTACAAAAAAGATCTTCATGACCAAGATAATCACGATGGTGTGATCACTCATCTAGAGCCAGACATTCTTGAATGTGAAGTCAAATGGGCCTTAGAAAGCATCACTATGAACAAAGCTAGTGGAGGTGATGGCATTCCAGTTGAGCTATTTGAAATCTTGAAAGATGATGCTGTGAAAGTGCTGCACTCAATATGCCAGCAAATTTGGAAAACTCAGCAGTGGCCACAGGACTGGAAAAGGTCAGTATTCATTCCAATCCCAAAGAAAGGCAATGCCAAAGAATCCTCAAACTACCGCACAATTGCACTCATCTCACATGCTAGTAAAGTAATGCTCAAAATTCTCCAAGCCAGGCTTCAGCAATACATGAACTGTGAACTTCTAGATGTTCAAGCTGGTTTTAGAAAAAGCAGAGGAACCAGAGACCAAATTGCCAACATCCGCTGGATCATTGAAAATGCAAAAGATTTCCAGAAAAACATCTGTTTCTGCTTTATTGACTATGCCAAAGCCTTTGACTGTGTGGATCACAATAAACTGTGGGAAATCCTGATAGAGATGGGAATACCAAACCGCCTGACCTGCCTCTTTAGAAACGTGTATGCAGGTCAGGAAGCAACAGTTAGAACTGGACATGGAACAACAGACTGGTTCCAAACAGGAAAAGGAGTACGTCAAGGCTGTGTATTGTCATCCTGTTTATTTAACTTATATGCAGAGTGCATCATGAGAAACGCTGGGCTGGAAGAAACACAAGTTGGAAGCAAGATTGCCGGGAGAAATCTCAATAACCTCAGATATGCAGATGACACCACCCTTATGGCAGAAAGTGAAGAGGAACTAAAAAGCCTTTTGATGAAAGTGAAAGTGGAGAGTGAAAAAGTCTGCTTAAAGCTCAACACTCAGAAGATGAAGATCATGGCATCTGGTCTCATCACTTCATGGGAAATAGATGGGGAAACAGTGGAAACAGTGTCAGACTTTACTTTTTGGGGCCTCAAAATCACTGCAGATGGTGACTACAGCCATGAAATTAAAAGATGCTTATTCCTTGGAAAGAAAGTTATGACCAACCTAGATAGCATATTCAAAAGCAGAGACATTACTTTGCCAACTAAGGTCTGTCTAGTCAAGGCTATGTTTTTTCCAGTGGTCATGTATGGATGTGAGAGTTGGACTGTGAAGAAAGCTGAGCACCGAAGAATTGATGCTTTTGAACTGTGGTGTTGGAGAAGACTCTTGAGAATCCCTTGGACTGCAAGGAGATCCAACCAGTCCATTCTGAAGGAGATCAGCCCTGGGATTTCTTTGGAAAGAATGATGCTAAAGCTGAAACTTCAGTACTTTGGCCACCTCATGCGAAGAGTTGGCTCATTGGAAATGACTCTGATGCTAGGAGGGATTGGGGGCATGAGGAGAAGGGGACGTCAGAGGATGAGATGGCTGGATGGCATCACGGACTCGATGGATGTGAGTCTGGGTGAACTCCGGGAGTGGGTGATGGACAGGGAGGCCTGGCGTGCTGAGATTCATGGAGTCGCAAAGAGTCTGGCACAACTGAGCGACTGAACTGAACTGAACTGAGTCAAAGCTGTGGTTTTTCCAGTAGTCATGTATCGATGTGAGAGTTGGACACTAAAGAAAGCTGAGCACTAATAAATCCATGCTTTTACCTATTTGAAGACTTTCCAGAGTTGCTTGGACTGAAAGAAGATCCTACCAGTCAATCCTAAAGGAAATTAGTCCTGAATACTTGATGATGCTGAATCTGAAGCTCCAATTATTTGGCTACCTGTTGTGAAGAACTGACTCACGGGAAGAGACCCTGTTGCAGTTGAAAATTGAAGGCAGGAGGAGAAGTGGACTTCGGAGGATGAGATGGTTGAATGTCAACACTGTCTCAATGAATATGAGTTTGAGCAAGCTCTGGGAGTTGGCGATGGACAGGGAAGCCTGGCATGCTGTAGTCCATGAGGTTGCAAAGAGTCAAACATGACTGAGCAACTGAAATGAAGTGAACTGAACCACAGAGTAGATATTTTGCATGTAGAATAATATTTTCTGTAGCTGATATTGCTAACACCTTTAAATCTTTTTATTCATGATTTCTCCATAGCAGTCAGTTAAATATTTGGTAATGTTTTCCTGGTCTTTTCACAATTTTCTCCAAGTAAAATTGAAAATTTAACGTTTACTTGAATGATAAAAATAAGATTTACTTATGAGCTGTTTTGCAGTGCTTTCTTGTTCTTCTCTCTCCCCTTCTTCCCCTCCTCCCTACCTCTTTTTTTTTTTAATTGAGAGAATGTTATTGTATTTTCCAAATGGCTGTTAATTATTTTTCAAATTATCATCTCATTTATGATGTGTATAACTAATGAAACTGGAAACGTTGACAGTTTCCTCAAAAGCAAATTATCCTACTCATTTTCTGACAATGTTGTAACAATTCAAAACATATACTTTTGACAAGATTAAAGATTCTAAATCTCAGATATTAAAAAATTCTGTTAATTTTTGAGTCAGAGAAGAATTTTTTCGATGGAACAACTGAATGAGTGGTTGTTTCAATTAAGGATATGGGGAAAGATCAGGTAATGGGTAATAAAAAAAAAAAAAACTGGTTTCTCTTTTGAACAGCTCAGATTTAAAATTTCTTAAAGAAATCACATAGACTATTATAAATATAGTTCTATATCATAGTGTGAAATATAAAAGAGAGATTTGGCTGGAGGATAAAGTAGTCATCTCTGTAGAGGCAGTATATAAAATGTGGCCATGGATGAGATTACTAAGGGACTGAGCACAGAGAAAGTGTGAATTGGCACTGAACCCTGGACAATTCAAAACTCAGTATTTTGTGAATGAGAAAAGCTAGTAAAAGAGGATAAGAAAGAGAAGGAAGAAAACCAGGAGAGTGTGACATAATTTCTAATTTAATGCTATACTTCTGGAACTTTCCTTGATGGACATAATGAAATCAAGTATTTAATATCTCTCTTTCTCTTTCTCCATATGTGTCTATGTACATGAGAGTGTTTATGTGTGCTGAAATAGCAACATAAATGTTAATATGTCACAGTAAAAACTGTTTTATAATTACTCTATAGTGCTTATTTCCTAAATCTTATGTTTTTTTTTTTTTTTCCACCAACATGGAAAATTTTTTGTCTCTAATGAGCTAAATACATTATTTTTTTAAATTACTTTATGCTTAGTTTTCTGCTTCCTAGTTCAATTCAGTTCAATCGTTCAGTTGTGTCTGACTCTTTGCAACCCCATGAACTGCAGCATGCCAGGTCTCCCTGTCCATCACCAACTCCCGGAGTCCACCCAAACCCATGTCCATTGATGCCATCCAACCATCTCATCCTCTGCCGTCCCCTTCTCTTCCTGCCCTAGATCTTCAAGTAAATGGTCACTTTTACTTGACCTGCTGGATATCACTGCTGGATAATTTTGATGCACCATATCTCTTAATTTTCATTTAATAAATAATCACACACCTATAAAAAATTTTGTTTTTTGTGTGTGTTTCATTCTTCATTTGTTTATGCCAGAGGCCACTATACTTCAAGGTACACTTTTCTTTTTCCTTTTGTGTACATCAAATGGTATGTATGTATTCTTTCCACTTTTGTGTCTAAATGGATAACATTTTCCAGAAAAGACAATTTAAATGTAAATGTAATTTTAATGCTTTTATACAAAATATATGCTAATGTGTCTTTCAGTGAAAGAAGCTACACACACACAAACACATATATAGGGCTCTTCTGTCCATGAGATTTTCCAGGTGAGAATACTGGAGTGGGCTGCCATTTCCTCCTCCAAGGAATCTTTCTGATCCAGTGATTGAACCCATGTCCCCTACATCTCCTGCATGGGCAGGTGGATTCTTTACCATTAAGCCACCTGGACAACCCTATATCAGATATATTTATAAATAAATCACATGCTTTTCTTCAAAATTGATTAATGAGACATAATTTATAATATAAAAATATTCAAAGATGTTTAAAAGTAATATGAGAGCTTTACCAGATAATGCCACAGTCATAAACATGATAACTAGTATTCTTATATTATCAGTATTTCTCAAAGGACATCATAAAATTCATTTTAGGGAAAATCAATAGCAGAAAAGGTATGTCTCAAGGAAGAAAAGTATTTTAAAACAGTTTCTTTTCAGCAGTTTACAGGTATTAATATTACTCCAAGTAAAATAAGATATATTATATTATAAATTTTATATGAGTAATCTATGAGCATATTATGTATAATTAAGGTTGAAGTTAATTTTTATCTGAATATTTTTGATTTTGCACATAATTTTACTTATCATGGTGATTTTTCTAACTATGGGTATCCCTTTTATACATTTAACATTAAAGTATTTCATATAGATGACAGGTAAGTATCAAATTGAAATAAGATCACAAATCACCAGTTCCTAATTTCTTTTTTATATAGGTAGGCATAGAGTTAGAACTGTCTGTTCTAACTATGTGCTATACACACACACACACACACACACACACACACACACACACATATTCTTCTAGAAAATTCCAGATAACGTTTTTTATTATTATAGGCAGGAATATGAATTGGTTAAATTGTAAACATATGGCTACTTTTAAAAAATGAAATTGTTATTCAATAGATTATTTTATATATACTATGTGTAAGTCACAGTATATTTTGCTGGGAATACATATATGAGTAAAATATGGTCTCCCATCCCTATGACAGCAACAAATGGGGAACAATAAATTTATGTAACTAACTATATTCATAATTATTAGGGCTGTTCCAATGATTTGGACAAAATGTTATGGGCATACGGAGGGCAAAAACAATTAGTTTTTTCTTTGACATTGGAAATGCCTTTCAAGAAAAATCAAATCATGAAAAACGAGTATCATTTCACTAGTGTGAGAGAGACAGAAGAAAATTTGTGAAAGATTAGGAAACAAATAGATAGATGGAGAATCTCTATACAGTCAGCAAAAACAATACCAGGAGCTGACTGTGGCTCAGATCATGAACACCTTATTGCCAAATTCAAACTTAAATTGAAGAAAGTAGGGAAAACCACTAGACCATTCAGGTATGACCTAAATCAAATCCCTTATGATTATACAGTGGAAGTGAGAAATAGATTTAAGGGCCTAGATATGATAGATAGAGTGCCTGATGAACTATGGAATGAGGTTCATGACATTGTACTGGAGACAGGGATCAAGACCATTCCCATAGAAAAGAAATGCAAAAAAGCAAAATGGCTGTCTGGGGAGGCCTTACAAATAGCTGTGAAAAGAAGAGAGGCAAAAGGCAAAGGAGAAAAGGAAAGATATAAACATCTGAATGCAGAGTTGCAGAGAATAGCAAGAAGAGATAAGAAAGCCTTCTTCAGCAATTAATGCAAAGAAATAGAGGAAAACAACAGAATGGGAAAGACTAGGGATCTCTTCAAGAAAATCAGAGATACCAAAGGAACATTTCATGCAAGGATGAGCTCGATAAAGGACAGAAATGGTATGGACCTAAGACAAGCAGAAGATATTAAGAAGAGATGGCAAGAATACACAGAAGAACTCTACAAAAAAGATCTTCATGACCCAGATTTCACGATGGTGTGATCACTGACCTAGAGCCAGACATCCTGGAATGTGAAGTCAAGTGGGACTTAGAAAGCATCACTACGAACAAAGCTAGTGGAGGTGATGGAATTCCAGTTGAGCTATTTCAAATCCTAAAAGATGATGCTGTGAAAGTGCTGCACTCAATATGCCAGCAAATTTGTAAAACTCAGCAGTGGCCACAGGATTGGAAAAGGTCAGTTTTCGTTCCAATCCCAAAGAAAGGCAATGCCAAAGAATGCTCAAACTATCGCACAATTGCACTCATCTCACACGCTAGTAAAGTAATGCTCAAAATTCCCCAAGCCAGGCTTCAGCAATATGTGAACCGGGAACTTCCTGATGGTCAAGCTGGTTTTAGAAAAGGCAGAGGAACCAGAGATCAAATTGCCAACATCCACTGGATCATGGAAAAAGCAAGAGAGTTCCAGAAAAAAATGTATTTCTGCTTTATTGACTATGCCAAAGCCTTTGACTGTGTGGATCACAATAAACTATGGAAAATTCTGAAAGAGATTGGAATCCCAGACCACCTGACCTGCCTCTTGAGAAATCTGTATGCAGGTCAGGAAGCAACAGTTAGAACTGGACATGGAACAACAGACTGGTTCCAAATAGGAAAAGGAGTATGTCAAGGCTGTATATTGTCACCCTGTTTATTTAACTTATATGCAGAGTACATCATGAGAAACGCTGGAGTGGAAGAAACACAAGATGGAATCAAGATTGCTGGGAAAAATATCAATAACCTCAGATATGCAGATGACACCACCCTTATGGCAAAAAGTGAAGAGGAACTCAAAAGCCTCTTGATGAAAGTGAAAGTGGAGAGTGAAAAAGTTGTCTTAAAGCTCAACATTCAGAAAACAAAGATCATGGCATCTGGTCCCACCGCTTCATGGGAAATAGATGGGGAAACAGTGGAAACAGTGACAGACTTTATTTTGCTGGGATCTAAAATCACTACAGATGGTGACTGCAGCCATGAAATTAAAAGATGCTTACTCCTTGGAAGGAAAGTTATGACCAACCTAGATAGCATATTCAAAAGCAGAGACATTACTTTGCCAACAAAGTTTCGTCTAGTCAAGGCTATGGTTTTTCCTGTGGTCATGTATGGATGTGAGAGTTGGACTGTGAAGAAGGTTGAGCACCATAGAAATGATGCTTTTGAACTGTGGTGTTGGAGAAGACTCTTGAGAGTCCCTTGGACTGCAAGGAGATCCAACCAGTCCATTCTGAAGGAGATCAGCCCTGGGATTTCTTTGGAAGGAATGATGCTCAAGCTGAAACTCCAGTACTTTGGCCACCTGATGTGAAGAGTTGACTCATTGGAAAAGACTCTGATGCTGGGAGGGATTGGGGGCATGAGGAGAAGGGGACGTCAGAGGAGGAGATGGCTGGATGGCATCATTGACTCGATGGACGTGAGTCTGAGTGAACTCTGGGAGTTGATGATGGACAGGGAGGCCTGACATGCTGCGATTCATGGGGTCCCAAAGAGTCGGACACGACTGAGTGACTGATCTGATGTGATCTGTGCCTTACTAATTATATTTGCATCATCATGTGCTTTTATACATTTCTGCAAAACACAAATATTAAATAAAAAATCAGTATATTAAAGTTATGGATTCACTGAAATAGACATGGAATAAAGATGTTTGGTGCAGAACTGGTACAGAGAGTGTTGAAGTGACTGACAGAAAGTCTAAGAAATAAATTAGGGTGAATATTTTGTTGTCTATATTCCTCTATTAAGGAATATAGACTTTTTCCTGTAGACAATGTGAAGTTCTAGAAAGTTCTTACACTGTCTCTAAAATGTTTACATCTATGAAATATTAGGAACAAAAAATGGCAACATGGCTTATGTGCTACAAAAGAAAGAGCTTGAGGTGTGAACAAATCTATTATCTTTATTGCCAATATAAGAGTAAGGAGTGGACAAGAAGAAAATGAGGAAAATAAACATTTTGAAAGAAAAGCTATATCTTTTTGTCTAAAACATTGAATTCATTTAGTTAACAAATATTTTGTCTATAAATAATATGCAATAAATTACAGTGTACAGTGGACATACAAGAGTCAAACACTATCCTCTGAGAACTAACAATCTGTTACAAATTTATAAATCAATAAGCTTAAATTATCTTTAGAAGGGAATGACAACCCACTCCAGTTTTCTTGCCTAAGAATCCCATGGACAGAGGAACCTGGAGTGCTAGAGTCCACACGATCACAAAGAGTCAGACACGACTGAGCAACTGACACACAACCACAAATTATACCCTAAATTGGTATAATAATTGAAGTCCTAAATTGACTTCAATCAAAGTTCAAAGAACTGACTCATTTGAAAAGACCCTGATGTTGGGAAGGATTGAAGGTGGGAGAGAAGGGGACGACTGAGATTGAGATGGTTGAATGGCATCACTGACTCAATGGACATGAGTTTGAGTAAGCTCCAAAGTTGATGATGGACAGGGAAGCCTGGCATGCTGCAGTCCATGAGGTCACAAAGAGTCAAACATGACCGAGCGACTGAACTGAACCGAACTGAATCAGTGAATTTAGCAAAGTTGTGTGATACAAAATCAAAACACAGAAATAATTTTCATTTCTATATACTAACAACAAAAAATCAGAAACAGAAATTAAGGAATCAGTCCCATTCACCACTGCAACAAAAAGAATTAAATATCTAGGAGGAAACTGACCTAAGGCAACAAAAGAACTGTACACAAAAAATTATAAGACACTAATGAAAGTAATCAAAGAAGACATAAATAGAATCGCCAGTCCAGGTTCGATGCATGATACTGGATTCTTGGGGCTGGTGCACTGGGATGATCCAGAGGGATGGTACAGGGAGGGAGGAGGGAGGGGGGTTCAGGATGGGGAACAAGTGTATACCTGTGGTGGATTCATGTTGATGTATGGCAAAACCAATACAATGTTGTAAAGTAATTAACCTCCAGTTAAAATAAATAAATTTATATTTTAAAAAATAAATAAATAGATGGAGAGATATTCCATGTTCCTGGGTAAGAAGAATCAATATTGTGAAAATGACTCTACTACCAAACACAATCTACAGATTCATTTGGATCCCTATCAATTTACCAATGACAATTTTCATAGAACTAGAACAAAAAAATTCACAAATCATATGGAAACACAAAAGAAACAGAACAGCCAAAGCAATCTTAAGAAAGAAGAATGGAGCTGAAGAAATCAACATCCCTGACTTCAGATTATACTACAAAGCTACAGTCATCTATAGTATGGTACTGGCACACACTATGGTACTGGCACAAAAACAGAAATATAGACCAATGGAACAAGATATAAAGCCCAGAAAGAAACCCATTCACCTATGAATACTTTAATTTTTACGAAGGAGGCAAGAATATACAATGGGGAAAAGACAGCCTCTTCAATAAATGGTGCTGGGAAAACTGAACAGCTACATGTAAAATAATGAAATTAAAACACTTCCTAACACCATACACAAAAATAAACTCAAAATGGATTAAAGACCTAAATGGAAGACCAGGAGCTATAAAACTCTTCTAAGAAAACATAGGCAGAACACTCAATGACATAAATCAAAGCAAGATCCTCTATGACCCACCTCCTAGAACAACAGAAATAAAAACAAAGGTAAACTAGTCGGACCTGATTAAACTTAAAAGCTTTTGCATAGCAAAGGAGACTATAAGCAAGGTGAAAAGACAACCCTCAGAATGGAAGAAAATAGTAGCAAATGAAACAACTGACAAAGGATTAATTTCCAAAATATAAAAGCAGTGCATACTACTCAATCCTAGAAAAGCAAACAACCCAATCAAAAAGTGGGAAAAGGACCTATATAGATATTTCTTTAAAGAACATATACAGATGGCTAACAAGCACATGAAAAGATGCTCATCATTATTTATTATTAGAGAAATGTAAATCAAAACCACAATGAGATATCATCTCACACTGGTCAGAATGCCCAACATCAAAAAGCCTAAAAATAGTAAATGCTGGATAGGGTGTGGAGAAAAAGGAATGCTCTTGTACTATTGGTGGGAGTGTAAATTGATACAGTCACTATTGAAGACAGTATTGAGATTCTTCAAAAAACTAGGAATAAAACCAACATATGACTCAGCAATCCTTAGGCATGGGATTCCTAGGCATGAACCCTGAGGAAGCCAAAATTGAAAAAGACACGTGTATCCCATTGTTCATTGAAGCACTATTTATAATAGCTAGGATATGGAAGCAACCTAGATGTTCACTGACAGATGAATGGATAAAGAAGTTGTGGTGCATATACACAATGAAATATTACTCAGCCACAAAAAGGAATGCCTTCGAGTCAGTTCTAATGAGGTAGATAAAACTAGAACCTATTATATAGAGTGAAGTAAGTCAGAAAGAGAGATAAATATTGTATTCCAATGCACATATATGGACTCTAGAAAAATGGTACTGAAGAATTTACTTACAGGGCAGCAATGGAGAAACAGACATAGAGAATAAACTTACAGACTTGGGGAGAGGGATGGAGAGGGTGAGATGTATGGAAAGAGTAACATGGAAACTTATATTACCAAAGGTAAAATAGATAACTGTTGGGGGCCAGAGTGAGGTACTCCGCCCATGGCAAAGGTCATGAGGAAGGAGGTTCGACATACGCAAAGGCGGGATCGAGCCTCAGGAGTCCCCCTGGAAATCCTCGAGCGTCTACCCCCATTACCAGAGCCTGCCTACTTTACTACTTTGTGCTCTTACCTACACCTCTGACTTTATGGGGGGCTGTCCCCCACCACCTCTTTCGGAGAAGGAGTTAACCTAGAGCTCCAGTCAATAAAAACTCTTGGGTGTGACAAGAGTGTTTTAACCTACAAACTCCTCTGAAGGTTCTCTAGCCTGCCTGACAGGCTCGTCCGGCCACATGTGATTGCTCACAGCCTCCCAACCGCGAGAGGCACAAGATGCTTTAAACCTTCTAAAAACAGGTTCCTTAGAAAAGTTAGAAAACAAAAGTATAATGGGCTAATTAGAAATTGTATTGGTGAAGGGTTTTTCATTTGTTGAGCCAATGTTTGTTGCTAAGTCTCCATATCCCCTGCCCTTACACACATTAATGAATATATAGAATTAACCTTTGATATTAATCACGTTAGACCTTAGGCTAAGTAAATTCTTTCCTTAACTAAAACCCACTACACCCTCACCCTGTAGGAATGTAACTTTACTTGGGTGGCGTCTGTTTTGAGAATAATCAGCCCTGGAGAAATAAGTGTCCTGATTGACTGACCGCTGTCACAAGGAGAGGGTCGTAAATTGTCAGCAGGCCCCCCTGGCCAGAAGATGATGTAACACCCCTAAGACCTCTGTATACATTTGTATGAAGCACCTGACTTTGATAAAAGTCAGGACTGCTGTCCCCATGTGACTTTTGTATAACATCTCAGTGTATAAAAACAGACTCTGGAAAATAAAGAATTGAGATCAGTTTCTCGAAATACTGGTCTCCCCATGTCGCTCTCTCTCTCACTCTGGTTGAGTCTCCATCTGGAGCGCGGAACCCACCATGCTTACTAATTATGCCTGGGCTTCTAAGATCCGACCGGGGAGGCCTCAGTGTCTCCTCTCCTTCGGGAGAACGGAAGGACGCCTGCGGCCTACGTAAGTGGTGCAAACTTCTTGTCTTGAAGTTTTATTGGTCTCCCACGTAAACCAAGCTACTCAGCCTCTTTTCTCCACTGAATTTTCCTACTGAGCTATCCTCATCCTATTACTCTTTATATCTTTAATTAATATCTAATTGAAGCTATTGTATCCTGATCCTCGCCTATGCCGTCTCTCCTTCGAATACCCTGGATCAGGAATTTGCTGTGTGACTCAGGAAACTCAAACAGGGCCTCTGTATCAATCTGGAGAGGTGGGAAGGGGAGGGATATGGGAGGGAGGTTCAAAAGAGAAAGGATATATGTATACCTATGACTGATTCATGTTGAGATTTGACAAAAAACAACAAAATTCTGTAAAACAATTACCATTCAATTAAAATTTTTTAAATGTAATTTGAAATCACCATTGACTATATGTAATTTTAGTTTCCTGTTTGACATTAGAATCCTACTCTGTGTAAGATGCAACTCACCATTCACATAATTTCAACACAAAATGGTATTTTACTTGTTTAATTTTTTCTGTATATAAGACTGTTTCAGGCCCAGAAGACAGTGAAACAAAGATAGGCAACATCAGATCCATCAAGGATCTTAGTTCTATTTGGAATAGATAAGAAATAGAAAAATTCATAAAACAAAAATCATTTTGGTCTGTAAATATGTTGTACAGCAAATAGAAAGACATAATAGTTGGTAATGAAGCGTTAGATGAACTAATTTGGGAAAAACTTTTCTGTGGAAATTACATTTCAACAGAAACTTTAAAATTGGAATGTGTTGGCCAATTGAGACATCTTGGAGATTGTTTTTCAGGTGTGAAAGTGAAGTCGCTCAGTCGTGTCCGACTCTTTGTGACCCCATGGACTATAGCCTATCAGGCTCCTCTGTCCCTGGGATTTTCCAGGCAAGAGTGCTGGAGTGGATTGCCATTTCCTTCTCTAGGGGATCTTCCTGACCCAGGACTCGAACCCGGGTCTCCTGCATTGCAGGCAGATGCTTTACCGTCTGAGCCACCAGACAAGTGTTTTTCAGTTAAGGAACCAGCAAAGAGAAAGTAATGGGGAAAAGTGGTTATTACAGTGGAGGAGTGGAGAGGAAATGGCAATGCACCTCAATATTCTTGCCTGGCAAATCCCATGGACACAAGAGCCTGGTGGGGTAGAGTCCATGAGGATGCAAAAGGACACAGGTGAGCACACACACACACACACACACACACAGACTCACAGTGAGGAGTAGGAAGAAGGCCATTGTGGCTGTGGGATAGTTCTATAAAATGACACCATGACTATAGGCAGGAACCCCATTCTGGTGGGTTACAGTTCATGGGATCGCAAAGAGTTGGACAAGACAGTCACTAATACACACCCCATTCTGTAAGACTTGGAAGGGGACATCACAGTTTACATTTTATTTGACGTTCAGTGAGAATATGTTAGAGGATTTGAATAGAGGAAAGTGTTAGTTGCTTATTTGTGTCCGACTCCTTGTGACCCTGTGGACTCTAGCCTACTAGGCTCCTCTGTGTATGGAATTCTCTAGGCAAGAATACTGTAATGGGTAGACATTCCCTTCTCCAGGAGATCTCCACAACACAGGGATTGAACCCGGATCTCCCACATTGCAGGCAGATTCTTAACCATCTGAGCCACCAGGAAAGCCCCCCAAACAGGAAAAACAAGACCAAATTTATCTTATAAAAAATAATTCTGACATACTCTCTGAAGAATCATTCAATGAAGAAGTGATAAATGCAGTATTCCTGGCCAGATATAATGATGACTAATGGTAGAATTGGGGCCATGGAAAAAGTACTGGATAGATTTGAAATATATGTTGGAAGCAGAACCAGTTTTACTTAATAATGGATTTGATGGAGGATGACTTGATTGAAGGGAGAAAATACAAGGAGTTTGGATTTCGTTTCAAGAAAATAAATAAATATAAAACATTTTGATGGGACATAAGAATTAGGAATAAATTAGAAGAACTGTAAAGAGTGGAATCAAGGCATTATTTTGTGTAATTTCATAATTTATTGTGAAGGTTAAGAGATTTGAGGTATATAAACCTCAGTGGCCATCTCCTGGCACAGCCAAGTAGTTATTCTATGTATTGTCACTATCCTTATTATAATGCAATGAATTTTGGCTGTTAGTCATACATTATTTATATTTTTAAAAAATTTTCCATGAAATTGGATATTTTCTAATTTTCTTATTGTTCTTGAGTTTCTGGTTAGTAATACTGTGGTCAGTAATGATTCTCTAAATACTTTTAGTGTTTTACCAGAGAAGTCTAAACTGCAGGTAGGATATACAGATTAAATTAGATGTTAGATAAATGATTTAATGTAGACGGAAAATTAATATCTGAAAACAAAACTATACCAAAGTCCAAAGGTAAATGTAAAAGCTGTGAATCTGCATAAAATAATTTAAAGGTTGATAGAATTGCTGGGTGGAGAAGGCAATGGCACCCCACTCCAGTACTCTTGCCTGGAAAACCCCTTGGACGGAGGATCCTGGTGGGTTGCAGTCCATGGGGTCGTTGAGGGTCGGACACGACTGAACGACTTCACTTTCACTTTTCACTTTCATGCATTGGAGAAGGAAATGGCAACCCACTCCAGTGTTATTGCCTGGAGAATCCCAGGGACGGTGGATCCTGGTGGGCTGCCGTCTATGGGGTCGCACAGAGTCGGACACGACTGAAGCGACTTAGCAGCAGCAGCAACAGCAGAATTGCTGGGAATTTACATTGAAAGTGTAAAGTATTGTGCCCTAAGAAATGCATCCTACTAAATTCAGCACTTTAAATGAACATACTAAAAGCATATATTCTAGAGGATGGGAGGTGGATTGGAAAATGTAAGTGCTGAAAGAGAGAGGACTAATATTGGGTCAAGGGCTTCAACTATCCAAACCACAAGTTTCATAGTGAAAACTAGGTCTCAGTAAGGTAGAGAGAAAAGCCATAATCTCTAGCCACAATGATTCAAGAAATTGGAAAGTAGCAGCATAAAGATTATTGAGTCTTGACAGTATCATGCCCCTTCAGGCAGAATGATTGAACATAGTCAATGTTCATATCTTAGTGAAAACAGTGTCTTGCACTCACAGTGAAAGTGAGTCACTCAGTCATGTCTGACTCTTTGTAACCCATGGCCTATACAGTCCATGGTATTCTCCAGGCCAGAATACTGAAGTGAAACCTTTCCCTTCTCCAGGGCATCATCACAACACAGGGATCAAACATCAAACTCCAGGCCTCCCACATTGCAGGCAGTTTCTTTACCAGCTGAACCACAAGAGAAACCCAAGAATATTGGAGTGGGTAACCTATCCCTTCTCCAGGGGATCTTCCCAACCCAGGAATTGACCCAGGAATCACACCAGGGTCTCCGGCACTGCAGGCAGATTTTTTACCAATTGAGCTATTGGGGAAGCACTCACAGCATAAATTGAGATTAATGCATCATGACTAACCCCATGTTCACCATAAACTTTGTCTGAGTAAGAACTAATTTGGAATATGGTAGGGATTAGCCTATGTGAAGAAAGCTGAGCGCTGAATAATTGATGCTTTTAAACTGTGGTGTTGGAGAAGACTCTTGAGAGTCCCATGGACTGCAAGGAGATCCAACCAGTCCATTCTAAAGATCAGTCCTAGATCAGCTGAAACTCCAGTACTTTGGCCACTTCATGTGAAGAGTTGACTCATTGGAAAAGACTCTGATGCTTAGAGGGATTGGGGGCAGGAGGAGAAGAGGATGACAGAGGATGAGATGGCTGGATGGCATCACCGACTTGATGGACGTAGGTTTGAGTGAACTCCGGGAGTTGGTGATGGACAGGGAGGCCTGGCGTGCTGTGATTCATGGGCTCGCAAAGAGTCAGACATGACTGAGTGACTGAACTAAACTGAGCCTATGTAATAAAATCATCTTTTTAGAAATTATTGGTAACACATATTAGAGTTGGCACATTCCTCCGTACTTGGTAGACCTGGGTATAAACTGATACTTTCTGCTCCTAAGATCAGTTCTAGATCAGGTCATTCTGAATCTCAGACTGTATGAAGGACCTTAGGTTGTTTGAGATATACTTTAGAGACAGAAGTGTGCTATTATGTTATGCATTTGGTGAGAGTTAATGGTAATAGTTTCTTTTTAAGGAAGATTTCTGTGAAAGAGAGGAAATGAAACAAACAATAAACAACAGTACACAAATAATCATACCATGTTTGTTACAGATAATTGTATTTTTATATGGTATTGAAAGTGTTACTTTGACATATAATAGATGAGTACTGGTCTAAGATTTAAACAGCTTAGTTTATTCATCTTGGAAAAATCATTTAACCATGTTGACTCACTAGTAATATGAAGAAAACAAAATTTCCCTTGCCTTTGTCCCACAGTTACTATGGGGCCAAATTAAGATGGTGAATATAAAGGCTCCTGTAAAACAAAAGTTCTAATAAAAAAATAGCTGCTTTTCTCACTAGTTGTAAATGTCAATGAGCTCTCATAAATGTCTAAAATTAATATTTAATTTTTAAATAGTAGTATTTTTTTTCTTTTCAGTTCCCCTTTACTTTGTATTTTTTAAATATTTTCAAATGAACGTATAGGATAAGTTTCCTTTTTTGCATGTATAAATTTAACAGATATATGAACACAACACAGTTTTCTCTAACATATGAATGGATTTTCCCTAACTACATCCTTTCCAACATAATTATTCATCTTTGAGGTTCTTGTTTTTTCTTCTTAATGACCTCCTGAATAACCAGGTATTATAGACCTGGTAAAGTAATGCTCAAAATTCTCTAAGCCAGGTTTCAGCAATACACGAACCATGAACTTCCTGATGTTCAAGCTGGTTTTAGAAAAGGCAGAGGAACCAGAGATCAAATTGCCAACATCTGCTGGATCATTGAAAAAGCAAGAGAGTTCCAGAAAAACATCTATTTCTGCTTTATTGACTATGCCAAAGCCTTTGACTGTGTGGATCACAATAGACTGTGGAAAATTCTGAAAGAGATGGGAATACCAGACCACCTGACCTGCCTCTTTAGAAACCTATATGCAGGTCAGGAAGAAAGAGTTAGAACTGGACATGGAACAACAAACTGGTTCCAAATACGAAAAGGAGTACGTCAAGGCTGTATATTGTCACCCTGCTTATTTAACTTATATGCAGAGTACATCATGAGAAACACTTGGCTCGAAGAAGCACAAGCTGGAATCAAGATTGCTGGGAGAAATATCAATAACCTCAGATATGCAGATGACACCACCCTTATGGCAGAAAGTGAAGAGGAGCTAAAAAGCCTCTTGATGAAGGTGAAAGAGGAGAGTGAAAAGTTGGCTTAAAGCTCAACATTCAGAAAACAAAGATCATGGCATCTGGTCCCATCACTTCATGGGAAATAGATGGGGAAACAGTGGAAACAGTGTCAGACTTTATTTTTCTGGGCTCCAAAATCACTACAGATGGTGACTGCAGCCATGAAATTAAAAGACACTTACTCCTTGGAAGGAAAGTTATGACCAACCTAGATAGAATATTCAAAAGCAAAGACATTACTTTGCCAACAAAGGTTCGTCTACTCAAGGCTATGGTTTTTCCTGTGGTCATGTATGGATGCGAGAGTTGGACTGTGAAGAAGGCTGAGCACTGAAGAATTGATGCTTTTGAACTGTGGTGTTGGAGAAGACTCTTGAGAGTCCCTTGGACTGCAAGGAGATCCAACCAGTCCATTCTGAAGGAGATCAGCCCTGGGTGTTCTTTGGAAGGAATGATGCTAAAGCTGAAACTCCAGTACTTTGGCCACTTCACGTGAAGAGTTGACTCATTGGAAAAGACTCTGATGCTGGGAGGGATTGGGGACAGGAGGAGAAGGGGGCGACAGGGGATGAGATGGCTGGATGGCATCACTGACTCGATGGACGTGAGTCTGAGTGAACTCCGGGAGTTGGTGATGGACAGGGAGGCCTGGCGTGCTGCGATTCAGGGGTCGCAAAGAGTGGGACACGACTGAGCGACTGAACGGAACTGAACTGATAGACGTGGTAACTATAACATAAGCAGATTTAAAAGACCGTAGTTGAAATACAAGTAGACCACAGACAGAAAGATATCATAACTTTTAAAATTCAATAAATCTGCTTGGTGCATAAACTTTCGTTGTGTTAAACAAGCCTTTCATTATGTCATTAATTAAGGAGAATGATGTATTTTTACACCGTCACTACTTTGACATATGAAAAATTCCATATCCAATTGGCTGCAGAAGGTTATATTAGATCAGGTCTAGGTTTCTTTCCATCTTCAGGTGCTAACAAACTCTGTGACTTTGGCATAGGCTCTAACACTTTGAAACTGTTTTCTTTCACAGAAAACAAGGGAATAAGAATAGGATTATTTTTCATATACCTTCTAGCTTTAGTATTTTATGATGTTATGAAACATTAACAATTTTGAATTTGAATCTTCACCTTAGACCTGGAGTCTCTAAGGAACACGGGGACAGTCTGAAACACATCTTAAAGGGTCATTTAATTTTGGTTTCTTCAACACTTACAAGGTGACAGAACTCATCACCATATCCTCAAGAGAGGAGAAATGTAAAGAGAAAAACAAAACTTGAGAACTAGGTCCTTTGGTTTTCTAACCAAGGAAGAAAAGTACAGCTTAGGAAAGGGGCAATGAGAGTTTAAGTCAAAAATGTGAAAGCATCCATCCATGTCATAAAACTCTATGCCAACTACTATTGGCATCCATTTAAAATTGATTGTCTACTAAAAAAGGTTATAGAAATCAATGTTGAACCTAAGAAAATTACAGATAAGAAGATTGATTGCACCTAAAGACTTGTAAAGTGATTTCTGGTGGTATGTTAAAATTTCATATAGTATGACTTCTTTACTTCATTTACTAGAGTTCTTTTCCCCAATCTAGGACCTATGAAAAGTTATTTTATCCATACAAGCATACAAAGGATGAAAAATGTGTGATTATATTTATAAATGTATGATGCCTCTCCTATGTAGGAGAGTGGTGGCAGTGGAGGTGTGCTGGTGGGTGTGAGCATGTATTGGTGATTTTTTTTTTGTGAGAAGCAGTGCATAATTATCTTAAAAACCTCCAATGGGCAATTAAGCAACATCTTTTAGGTGTGCACATACTATAGGGCTTCAGAGTAGTTTCCTGAATATATGATAAATCATTAAAATGTCCTAAGCTATGATTTTTAATCTAAACCAAATCAGGTCAAAATAAAAAGGAGTCATCAAGATAGAAAGGCTAGAGAATCAGGCAGGAAGAAAAATATTTTTAATCAACATAGAAAGGCAATACAAAAACTCTCTGACTGAAGAACAAGGAAGTGACGTTTTTCTTCTGGGTCCTTTGGACATTTGTAAGTGGTCTGAGAACTCAAGACTAGAACCTTGGAGAAACTAAGAATAATGTGTTCTGGGAAAAAAAAAAATTAAAATAGTATCTTTGATTTGGGGAGGGTAATTTTTGTTGAACAATTAATGTAAAAATGTTAAAGTAATAACTTTGTCTTTCAAGGCTTCTTAAAAAGGTCATGCCATTGAAAAAAAAATATCATTATAAAATAACAAGGAAACAAAATACATATCTCCCCAAGGAAACTAAGGTATATATTTTCAGATTTAGTACATGATTCGGCACAGAACAAGAAAATCAAAAAATCAAAAAGCCAAAAAATGTATCATACCTTTTGCAAAGTGGTTATAAAATGTTGTAGATTTACTATTCAAAATCATTGTTTCAAACCAGTTTCAAACATGAATTTGTATTAGTTTATTATTTTTATTTTGCAAACTCATTATCAACCAACATGAAAAAACTTGCATCTCAAAAAACAGGAATAATTTTAAATTAGATCTTATGAATTCTGCGTGAGATCAAATTTAATGCAATTATTTTTAGATTTACTAGTTAGTAGATACATTTTTTAGTTAGGATTTTCTAAGGTGTTAATAAACAAAGCAACAACTCTGCATGTTTATTCTTAATCAAAGATTTTCATATGACTGCAGTATTTAAAAATGAATTTTATACTTTGTTTTACTAACAAACTTAAGCTATTATGGAGTTATCTCTCAATAAATGCAATGATATAATTAACCATTTGCTTTTCCTTCATGACTTGATTCAAATGATAAAGAACTATAAATACCAATGAATATGAATGTACTTATTCATATCACAAAACACAGAATTAATCTGAGATACTTATCTATACAGTTCCAGTATAGAATAGAAAATGTAGATCTAAAAATCCAGTTCTCTTTGTTTTTATTCATGAAATCTTAATATTTAAGGAAAATATCCAATTATTATTTTCCATCTGTAAAAAGTGTGTGAAATTGTTGTTGAAATCTTTTCTGCAATCTCTCTCTTTCTCTTTCTTTCACTGTATATATAAACAAGAAAATATGTTCCCTGAAAGGAATACTAAATTGCTATATTTTTAATATTTTAAAATATCCTGCTATTTGTGGTCAGACATGCTTTGATAATTTTTAATGCACAATGAGAAAATGTGCAACTCATACTAGGGGACTCAGATTCTCAATAAGCAAATGTCATATCCTTTACCTTTCTAAAATCAATTTAAAAAATTTGAGTTATTTTGTAAAAATGAATGATTTTAGGATATAAACTGCAAAGTATGTTCTGGAACTGAAGATATTAATAATCTACAGGAGAAATAATATATATTCTAGTATTAAAATATAAGAATATATTATTTCTTTTTCTGGGCCAAATATTTCCTTGTTGCTATATATTTTCTATATATTTCCTTTTAACAATTTTTAATTGAGATACAGTTTATGTACAGTATTGGGTTATGGGTTAAAGTTTATGCTCCATTTATATTTTTATAAAATACTGACTATATTCTCTGTGTTGTACAATATATCTTCATACCTATACATAATAATTTGTACCTCTTAATCTCCTACTACTATCTTGCCCCTCCTCCCACTCGTCATCCTCCCCTCCCCATAACCACTAGTCTGTTCTCTATATCTATGAGTCCATTTCCCTTTTTGTTACATTCACTAGTTGTACATTTTTATATTCCTCATGTAAGAATGATATTATACAGTATTTGTCTTTCTTTGTCTGACATTTCACTTAGCAGAGATTTGTTTTTATATTTTTCTAATTTTATTGGACTATAGTTGATTTACAATGTTGTTTTAATTTCTGCTGTACAGAAATGTAAAGCAGTTATACATATACATATAACCACTCTTTTTTATGTTCTTTTCCCATGTATGTCATTACAGATAGTGAGAAGAGTTCCCTGTCCTATATGGTAGCTCTTTATTAGTTATATATTTTATATATAATAGTGTGTACATAGGCGTCCCATGTGGCACAGTGGTAAAGAATCCACCTGGCAATGCGGGAGATGCAGGAGACATGGGTTAGATCCCTGGGTCAGGAAGATCCCATGGAGGAGGAAATGGCAACCCACTTCAGTATGCTTACCTGGAAAATTCCATGGACAGAGGAGACTGGTGGGCTACAGTCCATGAGGTCGCAAAGAGTTGGACATGACTGAGCATGAGCACACCAATGTGTATATGTCAATTCCAATCACCCAGTTTATCCTTCTCCTTACCCCCTGTTTTCCTCAGTGGTAACTATATATTTGTTTTCTACACCTGTGAGTCTATTTCTGTTTTGACAATAAGTACATTGTTTATGTGCCTGTAAATTTATATAGTCACTATGGGGAACAGTATGGAGGTTCCTTAAAAAGGTAAAAATAGAGATGTCAAATTAGCCAGAAATTTCACTCCAGGGTATACATCTGCAGAAAACCAGAATTCAAAAACATACATGCACTCCAATGTTCATTGTAACAATAGTCAGGACATGGAAACAACCTAAAGGTCCATCACTGAATGAATGGACGAAAATAACACGTGTACACCCATGGCGGATTCATGTTGATATGTGGCAGAACTAATACAATATTGTAAAGTAATTAGCTTCCAATTAAAATAAATAAATTTAAATTAAAAAAAATTAATGTGGGACATATATACAATGGAATATTACTCAACCATAAAAAGTAATGCAATATTGCTTTTTGCCGTAACATGGATGGATCCAGAGGTTGTCATACTGAGTGTAGTCTGATAAAAACAAATATATGATATTACTTATATGTAGAATCTAAACAAAGGGTAAAAATGAATTTATACCCAAAGCAAAAATAGAGCTACAATGTATAAAACAAACATGAATACCAGAACATAAAGGGAGGGAAGGGATAAATTGGGAGATTGGGACTGACCTATGCACACTACTATATATAGAACAGGTAACTAATAAGGACTTACTGTATAGCCCAGGGGAATCTACTCAATTTTCTAAATATATTTCTAGATATTTTCTAAAATTATCTAATAGACTTGAATAATTTCAACTTCCCATTTCCCCCCAAAGAATTCTGCTTCCTGGTTAAAGTGTGAATTCTTCCTTGGTCCCTCAAATACAGATGTTTCTCCTTTCTCTGAAATTCTGCAACATTTTATCTATCGATAAGCTTTGTTTAAGATACTTTTATTTCCCCTTTTGTATTTAGGTTTATATTATTTATTATACTTATTTAGGTTTATATCCTATTTAACTCAGTTATAATCTCTATTCTAGATATGTATAGTTGAGTTTTTTAACCCTAATAGTAGCCAAAAATTATTTTGTATATAATGTGTACAAAATATGTGTTGATAAGTAAATATATGAATATGTAAATGTTTGATGTTCATTAGCATGGGCGGCTGTGACTGGCGCACTAGGCACGGCCGAGAGGAGCTACCCCATGCCCGAGGTCAGGGGCAGTGGCCGAGAGTGCCAGGCTGCGATGGCACAGGAACGGCCGAGAGGAGCTACCCCAGTCTGAGGTCATGGGCAGCGGCCGAGAGGAGCTACCCCACGCACGAGGCCAGGGAGGCTGCCAGGAGGAAAAACCCCACGTCGAAGGAGTGGTGGGTGCACCGGCGCAGGAGGGCCTAGAGGAGCTATTCCATGTTCAGGATCAGGAGGGGCGGCAGTGAAAAGATATGCCTCATCCAAGGTAAGGAGGAGCTGCTGCGCTTTGCTGGAGCAGCCATGAAGAGATACCCATGTCCAAGGTAAGAGAAACCCAAGTAAGATGGTAGGTGTTGCAAGAGGGCATCACAGGGCAGACACACTGAAACCACACTCACAGAAAACTAGTCAATCTAATCACATTAGGACCACAGCCTTGTATAACTCAATGAAATTAAGCCATGCCCGTAGGGCCATCCAAGATGGGCGGGGCATGGTGGAGAGGTCTGACAGAATGTGGTCCACTGGAGAAGGGAATGGCAAACCACTTCAGTATTCTTGTCTTGAGAACCCCATGAACAGTATGAAAAGGCAAAATGATAGGATACTGAAAGAGGACCTCCCCAGGTCAGTAGGTGCCCAATATGCTACTGGAGATCAGATGAGAAATAACTCCAGAAAGAAAGAAGGGATGGAGCCAAAGCAAAAACAATACACAGTTGTGGATGTGACTGGTGATAAAAGCAAGCTCTGATGCTGTAAAGAGCAATACTGCATAGGAACCTGGAATGTCAGGTCCATGATTCAAGGCAAATTGGAAGTGGTCAAACAAGAGGTGGCAAGAGTGAACGTTGACATTCTAGGAATCAGCGAACTAAAATGGACTGGAATGGGTGAATTTAACTCAGATGACCATTATATCTACTACTGCGGGCAGGAATCCCTCAGAAGAAATGGAGTAGCCATCATGGTCAACAAAAGAGTCCGAAATGCAGTACTTGGATGCACTCTCAGAAACGACAGAATGATCTCTGTTCATTTCCAAGTCAAACCATTCAATATCACAGTAATCCAAGTCTATGCCCCAACCAGTAACGCTGAAGAAGCTGAAGTTGAACGGTTCTATGAAGACGTACAAGACCTTTTAGAACTAACACCCCCCAAAAAATGTCCTTTTCATTATAGGGGACTGGAATGCAAAAGTAGGAAGTCAAGAAACACCTGGGGCAACAGGCAAATTTGGCCTTGGAATAGGGAATGAAGCAGGGCAAATGCTAATAGAGTTTTGCCAAGAGAAAGCACTGGTCATAGCAAACGCCCTCTTCCAACAACACAAGAGAAGACTCTACACATGGACATCACCAGATAGTCAACACCAAAATCAGATTGATCATATTCTTTTCAGCCAAAGATGGAGAAGCTCTATACAGTCAGCAAAAACAAAGCAAAATCTGACTGTGGCTCAGATCATGAACTCCTTATTGCCAAATTCAGGCTTAAATTGAAGACACTAGGGAAAATCACTAGACCATTCAGGTCACCTAAATCAAATCCCTTATGATTTTACAGTGGAAGTGAGAAATACATTTAAGGGACTAGATCTGATAGACAGAGTGCCTGATGAACTATGGATGGAGGTTCATGACATTATAAAGGAGACAGGGATCAAGACCATCGCCATGGAAAGAATGCAAAATGGCTGTCTGGGGAAGCCTTACAAACAGCTGTGAAAAGAAGAGAAGCGAAAGGCAAAGGAGAAAAGGAAAGATATACCCACTTGAGTGCAGGGTTCCAAAGAATAGCAAGGAGAGATAAAGCCTCCCTCAGGGATCAATGCAAAGAAATAGAGGAAATAAGAGAATGGGAAAGACTAGAGATCTCTTCAAGAAAATTAGAGATACCAAGGGATAATTTCATGAGAAGATGGGCTCGAAAAAGGACAGAAATGGCATGGACCTAACAGAAGCAAAAGATTTTAAGAAGAGGTGGCAAAAATACACAGAAGAACTGTACAGAAAAGATCTTCATGACCCAGATAATCACGATGGTGTGATCACTCACCTAGAGCCAGACATCCTGGAATGTGAAGTCAAGTGGGCCTTAGAAAGCATGACTACGAACAAAGCTAGTGGAGGTAATGGAATTCCAGTTGAGCTATTTCAAATCCTGAAAGATGATGCTGTGAAAGTGCTGCACTAAATATGCCAGCAAATTTGGAAAACTCAGCAGTGGCCACAGGACTGGAAAAGGTCAGTTTTCATTCCAATCCCAAAGAAAGGCAATGCCAAAGAATGCTCAAACTATCGCACAATTGCACTCATCTCACATGCTAGTAAAGTAATGCTCAAAATTCACCAAGCCAGGCTTCAGCAATACGTGAACTGTGAACTTCCTGATGTTGAAGCTGGTTATAGAAAAGCCAGAGGAACCAGCGACCCGATTGCCAACATCTGCTGGATCATGGAAAAGCAAGAGAGTTCCAGAAAAACATGTATTTCTGCTTTATTGACTATGCCAAAGCCTTTGACTGTGCGGATCACAATAAACTATGGAAAATTCTGAAAGACATGGGAATACCAGACCACCTGATCTGCCTCTTGAGAAATTTGTATGCAGGTCAGGAAGCAACAGTTAGAACTGGACATGGAACAACAGACTGGTTCCAAATAGGGAAAGGAGTACGTCAAGGCTGTATATTGTCACCCTGCTTTTTTAACTGATGCAGAGTACATCATGAGAAACACTGGGCTCGAAGAAGCACAAGCAGGAATCAAGATTGCCGGGAGAAATATCAATCACCTCAGATATGCAGATGACACCACCCTTATAGCAGAAAGTGAAGAGGAACTAAAAAGCCTCTTGATGAAAGTGAAAGTGGAAAGTGAAAAAGTTGGCTTAAAGCTCAACATTCAGAAAACGAAGATCATGGCATCTTGCCCCATCAATTCATGGGAAATAGATGGGTAAACAGTGGAAACAGTGTCAGACTTTATTTTTCTGGGCTCCAAAATCACTACAGATTGTGACTGCAGCCATGAAATTAAAAGACGCTTACTCCTTGGAAGGAAAGTTATGCCCAACCTAGATAGCATATTCAAAAGCAGAGACATTACTTTTCCAACTAAGGTCTGTCTAGTCAAGGCTATAGTTTTTCCTGTGGTCATGTATGGATGTGAAAGTTGGACTGTGAAGAAGGCTGAGCGCCGAAGAATTGATGCTTTTGAACTGTGGTGTTGGAGAAGACTCTTGAGAGTCCCTTGGACTGCAAGGAGATCCAACCAGTCCATTCTGAAGGAGATCAGTCCTGGGATTTCTTTGGAAGGAATGATGCTAAAGCTGAAACCCCAGTACTTTGGTCACCTGATGCAAAGAGTTGACTCATTGGAAAAGACTCTGATGCTGGGAGGGATTGGGGGCAGAAGGAGAAGGGGACGACAGAGGATGAGATGGCTGGATGGCATCACTGACTCGATGGACATGAGTCTGAGTGAACTCCGGGAGTTCGTGATGGACAGGGAGGCCTGGCGTGCTGCAATTCATGGGGTCGCAAAGAGTTGGACATGACTGAGTGACTGAACTGAACTGAACTGAATAACTTAATGCACAGAGGCAAAATAAAATCTATTTCTAATACTCTTTCATAAATTTTTGTTAGAAAGGAAGTAATTCAGACTTTTCAAAATTAAAGAATTAAAACAGCATTTGTTCCTCAATTTCATGGTCATTTCCAATGAGCTTTGTTTAAATTTAAATGTTATAGAACATTACTTCCTATCTTGTCTTTTTTTTTTTTTTTTTTGGAACAAGAGGACAAATTTTAGTGATAAAAATAACAAGCTCATAGAAGTGACATATCATGTACTTACCACTATGTACATATTGTTTCTTTTCTTTTTTAAATTAATTCATCTATTTTAATTGGAGGTTAATTGCTTTACAATATTGTGGTGGTTTTTGCCAAACATCAACATGAATTAGCCACAGATGCACATGTGTTCCCCATACAGAACCTCCCTCCCACCTTCCTCCCCATCCATCCCCCAGGGTCATCCCATTGCATCAGCCCTGAGCACCCTGTCTCTTTCACTGAACCTGGACTGGCAATCCGCTTCACATTATATATACTGCAACACTACCTTCTCAAATCATCCCACCCTCGCCTTCTCCCACAGAGTCCAAAAGACTGTTCTTTACATCTCTGTCTCTTTTGCTATCTTGCATATATGGTCATCGTTACCATCTTTCTAAATTCCATACATATGCATTCAGTTCAGTTCAGTTGCTCAGTTGTGTCCGACTCGTTGCAACCCCGTGAATCACAGCACGCCAGGTTCCCTGTCCATCACCAACTCCTGGAGTTCACTGAGACTCACGTCCATTGAGTCAGTGATGCCATCCAGCCATCTCATCCTCTGTCGTCCCCTTCTCCTCCTGCCCCCAATCCCTCCCAGCATCAGAATCTTTTCCAATGAGTCAACTCTTCACATCAGATGGCCAAAGTACTGGAGTTTCAGCTTTAGCACCATTCCTTCCAAAGAATACTCAGGACTGATCTCCTTTAGAATGAGCTGGTTGGATCTCCTTGCAGTCCAAGGGACTCTTGAGAGTCCCTTGGTGTTGGACTCTTCTCCAACACCACAGTTCAAAAGCATCAATTCTTCAGCACTCAGCCTTCTTCACATTCCAACTCTCACATCCATACATGACCACAGGATGGACCTTTGTTGGCAAAGTAATGTCTCTGCTTTTTAATATGCTATCTAGTTTGGTCATAACTTTCCTTTGAAGGAGTAAGCGTCTTTTAATTTCATGGCTGCAGTCACCATCTGCAGTGATTTTGGAGCCCAAAACTGTATTGGTATTTTCTTTCTCACTTACTTCACTCTGTATTATAGGCTCCAGTTTCATCCACCTCATTAGAACTGATTAAAATGCCTTCCTATTAATGGCTGAGTAATATTCCATTGTGTATATGTACAACTGCTTTCTTATCCATTCATCTACCAGTGGACATCTAGGTTGCTTCCATGTCCTGGCTATTGTAAACAGTGATGTGATGAACATTGGGTTTAACAAGTCTCTTTCAATTCTGGTTTCCTGTGTATGTATGCCCAGCAGTGGGATTGCTGGATTGTTTGGCAGTTATATTTCCAGTTTTTTTTAAAGGAATCTCCACACTGTTCTCCGTAATGGCTGTGCTAGTTTGCATTACCACCAACAGTGTAAGAAGTTTCCTTTTTCTCCACACCCTCTCCAGCATTTACTGTTTGTAGACTTTTTGATAGCAGCCATTCTGCCTGGCATGAGATGGTATCTCATTGTGGTTTTGATTTGCATTTCTCTGATAATGAGTTATGTTGACCATCTTTTCATGTGTTTGTTAGCCATCTGTATGTCTTTGGAGAAATATCTGTTTAGTTCTTTGGCCCATTTTTTGATTGGGTCATTTATTTTTCTGGAATTGAGCTGTAGGAGTTGCTTGTATATTTTTGAGATTAAATTTTTGTCAGTTGCTTCATTTGCTGTTATTTTCTTCCTTTCTGAAGGCTGTCTTTCCACCTTGCTTATAGTTTCCTTTGTTGTGCAAAAGCTCTTAAGTTTATTTAGGTCCTATTTATTTATTTTTGTTTTTATTTTCATTAATCTGGGAGGTGGGTCATAGAAGATCCTACTGTGATTTATGTCAGAGAGTGTTTTGCCTATGTTTTCTTCTAGTTGTTTTATAGTTTTTGGTCTTACGTTTAGATCTTTAATCCATTTTGAAATTATTTTCGTCTATGGTGTTAGAAAGTGTTCTAGTTTCATCCTTTTACAAGTGGTTGACCAGTTTTCCCAGCACCACTTGTTAAAAAGATTGTCTTTTCTCCATTGTATATTTTTTCCTCCTTTGTCAAAGAGAAGGTGTCCATAGATGCGTGGATTTATCTCTGGGCTTTCCACTTTGTTCCATTGACTATATTTCTGCCTTTGTGCCAGTACCATACTGTCTTGATGACTGTGGCTTTGTAGTATAGTCTGAAGTCAGGTAGGTTGATCCATCCAGTTCCATTTTTCTTTCACTAGATTGCTTTGGCTATTCGAGGTTTACTGTATTTCCATAAAAATTGTGAAATAATTTCTTCTAGATCTCTCAAAATTACCATTGGCAACTTGATAGCGATTGCATTGAATCTATAGATTGCTTTGGGTAGTATACTCGTTTTCACTATACTGAATCTTCCAATCCATGAACATGGTGTATTTCTCCATGTATTTGTGTCCTCTTTGATTTTTTTCATCAGTGTTTTATACTTTTCTATATATAGATTCTTTTTCTTTAGGTGAATTTATTCCTAAGTATTTTGTTCTTTTTGTTGCAATGGTGAATAAATTATTTCCTTAATTTCTCTTTTTGTTTTCTCATTGTTAGTGTATAGAAATGCAAAAGATTTCTGTGTGTTAATTTTATATCCTAACTTTACTGTATTCATTGATTAGCTCTAGTAATTTTCTGGTATAGTCTTTCAGGTTTTCTATGTAGAGGATCGTGTCATCTGCAAACAGTGAGAGTTTTACTTCTTTTACAAGCTGGATTCCTTTTATTTATTTTTATTCTCTGATTGCTATGTCTAAAACTTCCAAAACTATGTTGAATAGTATGGTGAGAGTGGCCACCCTTGTCTTGTTCCTGACTTGAGGGGAAATGCTTCCAATTTTTCACCATTGAGAATAATGTTTGCTGTGGGTTTATCATATATGGCTTCTTTTATGTTGAGGTATGTTCCTTCTATTCATGCTTTCTGGAGGGTTTTTATCATAAATGGATGTTGAATTTTACAAAGGCTTTCTCTGAATCTATTGAGATAATTATATGGTTTTTATCTTTCAATTTGTTAATGTGGTGCATCACAGATTTGCAGATATTAAAGAATCCTTGCATCACTCGGATAAAGCCCACTTGGTCATGATATATGATCTTTTTAATATATTGTTTGATTCTGTTTGCTAGAATTTTGTTAAAGATTTTTCCATCTATGTTCATCAGTCAAATTGCCTGTAGTTTCTTATTTTGTGGCATCTGTGTCAGGTTTTGGTGTTAGGGTGATGGTGGCCTCATAAAATGAGTTTGGAATATTACATTCCTCTGCAATTTTCTGAAAGAGTTTGAGTAGGATAGCTGTTAGTTCTTCTTTAAAATTTTGGTGGAAATCAGCTGTGAAGCCATGTGGTCCTGAGGTTTTGTTTGTTGGAAGATTTCTGATTACAATTTTGATTTCCGTGCTTGTGATGGGTCTGTTAAGATTTTCTATTTCTTCTTGGTTCAGTTTTGGAAAGTTATACTTTTCTAGAATTTGTCCATTTCTTCCAAGTCATCCATTTTATTGGCATATAGTTGCTGATAGTAGTCTCTTATGATTCTTTGTATTTCTGTGTTGTCTGTTGTGATTTCTCCATTTTAATTTCTAATTCTGTTGAGTTGATTCTTCTCCCTTTTTTTCTTGATGGGTGTGGCTAATGGTTTGTCTATTTTATTTATCTTCTCAAAGAACCAATTTTAACTTTGTTGATTTTTGCTATGGTTTCCTTTGTTTCTTTTTCATTTATTTCTGCCCTAATTTTTATGATTTCTTTCCTTCTACTAACCCTGGGGTTCATAATTTCTTGTTTTTCTAGTTGCTTTTGGTATAGGGTTAGGTTATTTATTTTACTTTTCTCTTGTTTCTTGAGCTATGGCTGTTTTGCTATGCACTTTCCACTTAGCATTGGGCTTACTGAGTCCAATAGGTTTTGGGTTGTTGTGTTGTCATTTTCATTCATTTCTATGCATATTTTTATTTCTTTTGTGGCTTGTTGGTTATTCATAGGCATGTTGTTTAGCTTCCATATGTTTGTATTTTTAATAGTTTTTTTTTTTTTTTTTCTGTTCAGTTCAGTTCAGTCTCTCAGTCATGTCCGATTCTTTGTGACCACATGAACCACAGCATGCCAGGGCTCCCTGTCCATCACCAACTCCCAGAGTCCACCCAAACCCATGTCTACTGTGTCAGTGATGCCATCCAACCATCTCATCCTCTGTTGTCCCCTTCTCCTCATGTCCTCAATCTTTCCATGCATCAGAGCCTTTTCAAATGAGTTAGCTCTTTGCATCAGGTGGCCAAAGTACTGGAGTTTCAGCTTCAACATCGGTCCCTCCAATGGACCCCCAGGACTAATCTCCTTTCAGATGGACTGGTTGGATCTCCTTGTAGTCCAAGGGACTCGCAAGAGTCTTTTCCAACACCACAGTTCAAAAGCATCAGTTCTTCAGTGCTCAGCTTTCTTTGTAGTCCAACTCTCACATCCATACATGACTACTGGAAAAACCATAGCCTTGACTACACGGACCTTTGTTGACAAAGTAATGTTTTTGCTTTGTAATGTGCTATCTAGGTTGGTCACAATTTTCCTTCCAAGGAGCCAGCGTCTTTTAATTTCATGGCTACAATCACCATTTGCAGTGATTTTGGAGCCCAGAAAAATAAAGGCAGCCACTGTTTCCACTGTTTTCCCATTGATTTCCCATGAAGTGATGGGACCGGCTGCCATGATCTTAGTTTTCTGAATGTTGAGCTTTAAGCCAACTTTTTCACTCTCTTCTTTCATTTTCATCAAGAGGCTCTTTAGTTCTTCTAATCTTCTAATCTGAACGCATTGTGATCAGAGAAGATGCTTGGGATGATTTCAATTTTTTTGAATTTACCAAGGCTAGATTTATGGTCCAGGATGTGATCTCTCCTGGAGAACGTTCTATGTGCACTTGAGAAAAAGGTGAATTTCATTGTTTTGGGGTGAAATGTCCTACAGATATTAATTAGTTCTAACTGGTCCATTGTATCATTTAAAATTTGTGTTTCCTTATTAACTTTCTGTTTGCTTGATGTATCCTTAGGTATGAGTGGGGGTGTTAAAGTCTCCCACTATTATCGTGTTACTGTGAATTTGCCCTTTCATGCTTGCTAGCATTGGCCTTATATATTGTGGTGATCCTATGTTGGGTGCATATGTATTTATAATTGTTATATCTTCTTCTTGGATTTACCCTTTGATCATTATGTTATGTCCTTCTTTGTCTCTTTTCGTGGCCTTTATTTCAAAATCTATTTTATCTGACATGAGTATTGCTACTCCTGCTTTCTATTGGTCTCCATTTGTGTGAAATTTCTTATTCCAGCCCTTCACTTTCAGTCTGTATGTGCCCCTTGTTTTGCGGTGGATCTTTTGTAGGCAGCATATATAGGGGTCTTGTTTTTGTCCATTCAGCCAGTCTTTGTCTTGTGGTTGGGGCATTCAACCCATTTACATTTAAGGTAATTATTGACAAGTATGATCTAATGGCATGACCACTGGTTGTGAGAGTTGGACTGTGAAGAAAGCTGAGCGCAGAAGAATTGATGCTTTTGAACTGTGGTGTTGGAGAAGATTCTTGAGAGTCCCTTGGACTGCAAGGAGATCCCACCAGTCCATCCTAAAGGAGATCAATCCTGGGTGTTCATTGAAAGGACTGATGCTAAAGCTGAAACTCCAATACTTTGGCCACCTCATGTGAAGAGTTGACTCATTGGAAAAGATCCTGATGCTGGGAGGGATCGGGGGAAGAGGAGAAGGGGACGACAGATGAGATGGATGGATGGCATCACTGACTTGATGGACATGAGTTTGAGTAAACTCTGGGAGTTGGTGATGGACAGGGAGGCCTGGTGTGTTGCGATTCATGGGGTCGCATAGAGTCAGACACGACTGAGTGACTGAACTGAACTTACGATCCCGTTGCTATTTACTTTGTTGTTTTGGATTCAAATTTATACACCTTTTCTGTGTTTCCTGTCTAGAGAAGATCCTTGTTAAGATGCTTGTCTATAAAGCTTCTGATTTCTCCTTCATATCTGAATCAGATCCATGCTGGGTATAATAATCTGGGTTGCAGATTTTTCTCTTTCATAACTTGCAGCATGTCCTGACATTCCCTTCTGGCCTGAAGAGTTTCTATTGAAAGATCACCTGTTATCCTTATGGGAATCCTCTTGTGTGTTATTTGTTGTTTTTCCCTTGCTGCTTTTAATATTTGTTCTTTGTGTTTGATCTTTGTTAATTTGATTAATATGTGTCTTGGGCTGTTTTACCCTAGTTTTATCCTGTGTGGGGCTCTCTGGAATTCTTGGACTTGGGTTACTATTTCCTTCCTGATTTTAGGGAAGTTTTCAGCTACTCTCTTCAAGTATTTTCTCATGGCTTTTCTTTCTGTCTTTCTTCTGCAACTCCTATAATATGAAGGATGTGGTGTTTGACAGTGTCCCAGAGGTCTCTGAGGTTTTCCTTGTTTCTTTACATTCTTTTTTCCTCTCTGCTTCATTTATTTCCACCATTATATCTTCCACCTCACTTATCCTGCCTTCTGCTTCAGTTTTTCTACTGTTGGTTCCCTCCAGAGTGTTTTTGATCTAAGGTATTGCATCATTCCTTATTGATTGACTATTTTTTATTTCTTCTAGGTCCTTGTTAAACATTTCTTGCATCTTCTCAATCTTTGTCTCCAGACTATTTATCTGTAACTCCATTTTGTTTTCAGGATTTTGGATCACTTTTACTATCATTCTGAATTCTTTTTCAGGTAGACTCCCTATCACCTCCTCTTTTGTTTGGTTTGGTGGGCATTTATTATGTTCCTTTACATGCTGAATATTTCATAAGCCCATGCATCACAACTAGAGAGTAGGCCCTGCTCTCTGTAACTAGAAGAAGACTGCATGCAGAAGAAGTCAAAAATTAAAAATAGATTTCAAAAAGTGATTGCACAATGCAAACAGATATAAATATTAGTCTTCATAATCTTAAGCAAATTTTGTTTCCCAATATGATTATATATATACTACCTTATACCTTTTTAATAAATATGTTTTCTAGAAACTGAGACATGTAGGAACACATCTCATGGGCTGTCAATAAAATCAGTGCCTCTTTTATTTACTGCCCAAGTCTTGGAAAAGGTTATTGCATTTATCTGCATAAAATATGACCAGCAGTCATCAAACATGTCAAAGATTCAATTTGGGTCTCTAAATTAAACATTGAATAGTTTACTACTAGGGTCATGCAGCCAAATTTCCTTTTACCACTTTGGTTAAGTTATTTTGTTTAAGTTTACTCTCAGTGTAATTATCTACAAGCTCAATAAAAGATACATTTAACAGTGATAATTAGTGCTGCAGTCATATTCATATATGCAGCTAATAGGTATAAAACTTTATCTATAAATACCTACCAATAAATATATTAATAATATAATAAATCCCGAAGGCTATTGCTTAAAGAACTTGAGATTTCATACATGCAGCTCTTCAAATGTGAGAAAATTTCATACTTCTGAATTAAATTGCAAGGTATTAATAGCAAACTTAGATTTTTAATAACTGATGATTTATGAATGTTAATGAAAAGAATGGACCTCTACTCCTGAAATAAGCCTCTGAGGTCTCATTTGGAGATACATCAAAAAGGAAGTTTTATTAAAGTTTTTTGTAATTTCAGCTTTCTTCTAAAAGTACTGTATTCCAACCTATTTTAATTGATTCACTTATTCAGTGAAGTTTCTAGTTTGATGTGACAAATCTAATAAGAATTAAATACCAATTTTCCTTAAGTTTATAACATAGACTTTGTTTTCATAAATTTTAAAAAATTTCCTCAAATGAAATGTCTTCTAAAGAAGCAATATTTTATTTCATTATATTAAAGGAAACTGTAAATATCTCATATTCTTTTGATGATTCTAATCATATACTTCTTATTTATGTATGTTGCTGCTTCATTGCATGATGGATAGACCACATAGGAATTCCCTGTGCCTTTTTGGATTTTTGGCCATTTTGCAGTTTTTCTCTTTCAGTACATATTAACAAATAAGTTTGTTTTTTATGTGCCTAAATTTGACTGAGGGGCAATAAAATAACAGGTGAATGGCATTTTAAAATTCCTATTATTTTAGCTGACAAAGTGTAAGTAACGAAAAGAAAAAAAAAGCTACATGGGTGAAGTGAAACATGAGGGAAAGAATTTCAAAGGGAGTTTATTCTGACACTAGATAGGAAGATTTCTTGAACTATAAGGAGCTTTTTAAAAATGTAGTTCAGTTCAGTTCAGTTCAGTCGCTCAGTCGTGTCTCTTTGCAACCCCATGAATCACAGCACGCCAGGCCTCCCTGTCCATCACCAATTCCCAGAGTTTACTCAGACTCATGTCCATCGAGTCAGTGTTGCCATCCAGCCATCCCATCCTCTGTCGTCCCCTCCTCTTGCCCCTAATCCCTCCCAGCATCAGAGTCTTTTCTAATGAGCCAACTCTTCGCATGAGGTGTCCAAAGCATTGGAGTTTCAGCTTTAGCATTAATCCTTCCAATGAACACCCAGGACTGATCTCCTTTAGGATGGACTGGTTGGATCTCCTTGTAGAGATCAATCCAAATTGAGATAAGTTGAGAAAAATTTAGCAATTTTAATAATCTTGGACACAATATGGTAAACTAGGTATTTTTAATGGCAAGGTAATAGATAATTTGGGTCTAAAGGTAAATTGCATATTGGCTATATGGGATTGCATACTAGTAAGTCATGGAGATTCTTTCCATGCTTGTTTGTTATTAAACGTTATGTACTTGGATAGCACAATGCTAAAATGACTTAGAAATAATTATGGTATAAGACTGAATTGGCAAAGTTAAATATTCTGTAAAATATATGTGTATTTAATATGATTTGAATAGCTCTTCTGACACAATATTTCAATTCTAAGATGAATCATTGGATTCCACTATCATTTACTTAGACATACATTTGATTATTTCTAAATAAGACTCAAAATCAATGGAGCACTTTGTCCTTACACATAACTGTTGATTACTTCATTAATTAATGCATTATTGTGGAAAAAAGTCTGCTTGTTTTCTATTATATATGTCAATGTAAGCAATTTTCAATGGCAAGTAATTTTTAATTCTAACTAGTGTTTAGTATATCAACTAATGTATTATGTTAGAATTTAAAAATTCACTCTTATTCTCCTATTATATATTCTAGTACAAGTGACCTTTAGCAGTACAAGTTATCAGTGTTATAAACAATTGCAATATGCAAAATATTAGAAAACTTTAGATAACATGAAAAATGTGGTATGTGGGCCCATGAGTATTCATACTGGGATGCTCTCACAGTATGTAGTAAAAGTGACCTTTAAAAAATTATTTTCATAATAAGACTACAGAAGATTATAATAAAAACCAAGTAGAGAAGAGAGAGAGAACACACATGATTTGTTTAAATGACCATAAGTCAGTAGGATTCTATTGTCAAGTCACCTAAAAAAAAAAGCATCAAAAGAATAAAAACAAGAAATTTTTTTTTTTTTTTTTTTCTCTAATTTTATTTTATTTTTAAACTTTACATAATTGTATTAGTTTTGCCAAATATCAAAATGAATCCGCCACAGGTATACATGTGCTCCCCATCCCGAACCCTCCTCCCTCCTCCCTCCCCATACCATCCCTCTGGGCCGTCCCAGTGCACCAGCCCCCAGCATCCAGCATCATGCATCGAACCTGGACTGGCAACTCGTTTCCTACATGATATTTTACATGTTTCATTGCCATTCTCCCAAATCTTCCCACCCTCTCCCTCTCCCACAGAGTCCATAAGACTGTTCTATACATCAGTGTCTCTTTTGCTGTCTCGTACACCGGGTTATTGTTACCATCTTTCTAAATTCCATATATATGCGTTAGTATACTGTATTTATGTTTTTCCTTCTGGCTTACTTCACTCTGTATAATAGGCTCCAGTTTCATCCACCTAATTAGAACTGATTCAAATGTATTCTTTTTAATGGCTGAGTAATACTCCATTGTGTATATGTACCACAGCTTTCTTATCCATTCATCTGCTGATGGACATCTAGGTTGCTTCCATGTCTTGGCTATTATAAACAGTGCTGCGATGAACATTGGGGTACACGTGTCTCTTTCCCTTCTGGTTTCCTCAGTGTGTATGCCCAGCAGTGGGGTTGCTGGATCATAAGGCAGTTCTATTTCCAGTTTTTTAAGGAATCTAAAAACAAGAAATTTTTTGACAGACACCCTAACAAAACCAATACAATACTGTAAAGTAATTAGCCCCCAACTAAAATAAATAAATTTAAATTAAAAAAATAAAATAAAGAAAACTGATCTTTCAACAATTTCATATTCTAAAAAGATATAAAGGAATTCCAGGGCAAAGGTGTTTGATGAATAATAACTTTAATTATCAAATGTATTTATTATATTTAAGTTTTATTTGTTTACTTTATAAAGAGTACCCTTATTTTCCTTATATTTATTTGATTTACTTCATCCTGAGCATGAAAAATCTGTTTTCCTACTTACCAGGCTACAGAAAGTCATCCATGATTTGTGGGTCAAAAAGGGGGAGGTTTATTATTATCACTTGCTCAAGCACTTTCACCTCCCTTGGCACTCGATTCATTAAATACTTGTATGGCCTTGTAAATTACTTTTGAACTCTTCAAAGTTAATTGAGCTCTGAACTAAGGTCCAAAGCATCCGTACTTTTCTCCTTTACTGAAATAAAATATAAATCAGTGAACCAAACCCTCTCCTATATTGGCAGTAAGCTTTAAAATTTGTTATTCAAGTTTCACATTATATATTAAGATATATTTATTTTTTTCTTGATGGAAAAACCATTTTTCTTCAACCAGTGTGAAATGTCTTAAACTACTTTTTCTCTCCTCTATATTATAGCATTTATTTTTGAATTAGGTTTCATACCCTTGCCAAAACAAGCAAACAACTGGCTATATTAAATATAAGAAACTTATGTAAATAGAAATTTAAGACAATTATGGAAGGGATGAAACTATTTTTAAAACCCACAAGCACAAATCAAAAATCTGGAAAAACGTTATTTTTTCTTAGACTGACTCAATTTGTCCCTCTGTAAAAATAAAACATTCACATCTCCTCTTCTAGTCACACATACACACACACACACACACAGAGCGTGGTTTCTCAGGTGGCACAGTGGTAAAGAATGCACCGGCCAATGAAGGAGATGCAAGAGATGTGGGTTTGATCCCCGTGTTGAGAAGATCCCCTGGAGCATAAAATGGCAACAAATTCCAGTATCCTTGCCTGGATAATGCCTGGTTAAGAGGAGCTGGCAGGCTACCGTCCATGTGGCCACAAAGAGTCCGGCATAACTGAGTGACTGAGCAGGTAACATAAATATTCCATGCCAGTATATTTGACTACTTCAATGAAACAACCACATTGGTTGGAAAGACACTGAAATTCCTTTGAGAATAACAAGAATGGCTCTGTATTTACTAAGACAATGAATTTTTGTTTAAACATTTTCACAAAAAAAAAAAAACAGAAACTCTGGGCTCAGAAGTCTTCCCTGGTGAATTCTAACAAAAGTTTAAGGCAGAATTACATTGCAATTTTACGTGAAAATAAAAGAGGAGTAAAAATTTCTTCTTGCAAAGAAATAAATGAAAACAATAGAATGGAAAAGAGTAGACATCTCTTCAAGAAAATTAGAGATACTAAGGGAACATTTCATAAAAAGATAGCTCAATAAAGGACAAAAATAGTATGGACCTAACAGAAGCAGAAAACATTAACAAGAGGTTGCAAGAATACACGTAAAAACTGCAGAAAAAAGATCTTCACAACCAGATAATCATGATGGTGTGATCACTCACCTAGAGCCAGACATTCTGGAATGTGAAGTCAAGTGGGCCTCAGGAAACATCACTATGAACAAAGCTAGTAGAGGTGATGGAATTCCAGTTGAGCCATTTCAAATCTTCAAAGATGATGCAGTTAAAGTGCTGTATTTAATATGGCAGCAAATTTGGAAAACTCAGCAGTGGCCACAGGACTGTAAAAGGTCAGTTTTCATTCCAATCCCAAAGAAAGGCAAGGCCAAGGAGTGCTCAAAATACCGCACAATTGCACTCATCTCACATGCTAGTAATGTTATGCTAAGTCACTTCAGTCGTGTCCGACTCTGTGCGACCCCATAGATGGCAGCCACCAGGCTCCCCCGTCCCTGGGATTCTCCAGGCAAGAACACTGGAGTGGGTTGCCATCTCCTTCTCCAATGCATGAAAGTGAAAAGTGAAAGCAAAGTCACTCAGTCGTGTCTGACTCAGCGACCCCATGGATTGCAGCCCACCAGGCTTCTCCATCCATGGGATTTTCCAGGCAAAAGTACTGGAGTGGGGTGCCATTGCCTTCTTTGTCATGCTAGTAAAGTGATGATCAAAATTCTCCAACCAAGGTTTTAACAGTACATGAGCTTTGAACTTCCAGATGTTCAAGCTGGTTTTAGGAAGACAGAGGCCAAATTGGCAACATTCACTGGATCATTGGAAAAGCAAGAGAGTTTCAGAAAAACATCTATTTCTGCTTTATTGACTATGCCAAAGCCTTTGCGTGGATCACAATAAACTGTGGAAAATTCTGAAAGAGAGGGGAATACCAGACCACCTGATCTGCCTCTTGAGAAACCTATATGCAGGTCAGGAAGCAACAGTTAGAACTGGACATGGAACAACAGGCTGGTTCCAAATAGGAAATAAAGTACATCAAAGCTGTATATTGTCACCCTGCTTATTTAACTTATATGCAGTGTACATCCTGAGAAACACTGAGCTGGATGAAGCACAAGCTGGAGTCAAGATTGCTGGGAGAAATATCAATAACCTCAGATATGCAGATGACACCACACTTATGGCAGAAAGCAAAGAAGAACTAAAGAGCCTCTTGATGAAAGTGAAAGAGGAGAGTGAAAAAGTTGGCTTAAAGCTCAACATTCAGAAAACGAAGATCATGGCATCCAGCCCCATTATGTCATGACAAATAGATGGGGAAACAGTGGAAATAGTGGCTGACTTTATTTTTCTGGGCTCCAAAGTCACTGCAGATGGTGGTAGTAGCCATGAAATTAAAAGACGCTTACTCCTTGGAAGGAAAATTATGACCAACCTAGACAGCATACTAAAAAGCAGAGACATTACTTTGCCAACAAAGATCTGTCTACTCAAGGCTATGGTTTTTCCAGTCATCATGTATGATGCAAGAATTGGACTATAAAGAAAGTTGAGCACCGAAGAATTTATGCTTTTGAATTGTAGTGTTGGAGAAGACTCTTGAGAGTCCCTTGGATTGCAAGGAGATCCAACCACTCCATCCTAAAGGAGATCAGTCCTGAATATTCATCGGAAGGACTGATGTTGAAGCTGAAACTGCAATATTTTGGCCACCTGATGTGAAGTACTGAATCATTTAAAAAGACATGATGCTGGGAAAAATTCAAAGTGGGAGGAGAAGGGGATGACAGAGGATTAGGTGGTTGGATGGCACCACCAACTCAATGGACATGAGTTTGAGTAAACTCTGAGAGTTGGTGATGTGCTGGGAGCCAGCACGGGAGTTCCCACCCATGAGAAAGGTCATGTCGAGAGGCCTGATATGCAAAGGCGAGTCAGGACTCAAGGGGCACCCCCTGGACCTGCCTGACCATCTACCCCAAAACCAGAATCTGTTTTACTATTTTACAACTTTCACCAACTCCTCTGACATTAATGGGGGGGCTATCCCCGACCACCTTTCTCTGAAGGAAATCAACTTAGAGCTCTAGCTAATTAGCCTCCTGGGCATAATAGGAGTGTTTCAATCCAAACCCCTCAAATGGCTCTCTAACTTGCCTGACAGGTTTACCTGGACTCCTTCAGCTACGCATAAGATTGTACAGTCTCCCAACCGCGAGAGGCACGGGAAGTTTAAGATATTCAAATAGTATAGAGCCTCTGGAGAGTTAGAAATTGTTAGAACTAGTAGAAGATTTCATTGTTGAGCCAATGTTTGCTGCCAATTTTCCACATCCCCTGTATTGTATCCTTGGAAGTGTATTAATTAATATAGTTGGTACATAGGAAAAATAAGTAGTGGCCTTGGTGCTAACAACTTTAGACCCTTAAGGTAATAAATTATTTCCTTGTTGTAAACCCACTGCACCTCTGCCCTATAGGAATGCAACTTTATCTAACACCTTCGGAGGATGGCGCCAAACTTTAAAATAATTACTCTTAGAGAAAATAAGTCTTATGGTTGACAAACCTTTATCAGAGTCATAAAATGTTAACAGGCCTTCTGGCCAGAAGATGATGAAAATCACCTAAACCATTTGTATACGATAAGTTTGCAGAAAAGAAAGCCTGGTCTCGATAAGGATCAAAGACTGCTGACTTTGCGTGATTTCACACCTCCTATTATCCTCTGTGCACAATTTAAGGCATAAAATTGTGCATAGAGGATAATAGGAGGTGCATATAAGCTCCCTTTGAAATTAAAGCTATGGGCCTTGCTCAAAGCTTGGTCTCCCCGTGTGTGCTCTCTTGTTTCTTTTTCATCCTTTTCTCTTCTGATCTTCCTTCAGGCCAAAATAATTAGAGTGCAGAGGTCCTCTGAGACCACTTACTTGCCTGGGCTTCTAAGACCCACTCGAGAAGGTGCCCAAGGTGGGGCACCTTCAGTGATTTGAGAGAGCGCCTGCGGCCACCGTGGTCAAAACAAACCTGGTGTCACGGGTTATATTGATTTTCCGTGTAAACCAGTTATAATGAGCCAGTAATCTCTTTGCTTTGCTATTCTAATCGCCAACACTGTCATCCTGAGGGAATCCCTGGATCCAACCGAGGCTGGACCCTGGTAGTGATGGATATGGAGGCCTGGGGTGGTGCAGTCCATGCCGTTGCAAAGAGTAGGACATGACTGAATGGCTGAACTGAACTGTAATGACTGAAAAGTTTCTCACTTCATACTGTGAGATTAACATTACCCTGACACCATGGTCAGACCTAGATATTACAAATAAAGCTATACACATGTATTCTTTATGAATATAAGATACATACTTTTCTACACAATTCTAATTAATAAATACAATAAAAATTAATAATATATTTAAAACTCAAAATGTATTAAAGATGTAAATGTAAGACCATAAACTATACAACTCCTAGAGGAGAACATAGGCAAAACACTCTCTGACATAAATCACAGAAGGATCTTCTATGATCCACCTCCCAGAATATTGGAAATAAAAGCAAAAATAAACAAATGGGACCTAATTAAACTTAAAAGCTTCTGCACAACAAAGGAAACTATAAGCAAGGTTAAAAAACAGCCTTGAGAATGGGAGAAAATAATAGCAAATGAAGCAACTGACAAACAACTAATCTCAAATATATACAAGCAACTCCTGCAGCCCAATTCCAGAAAAATAAACGACTCAATCAAAAAATGGGCCAAAGAACTAAACAGACATCTCTCCAAAGAAGACATACAGATAGCTAACAAACACATGAAAAGATGCTCAACATTACTCATTATCAGAGAAATGCAAATCAAAACCACAATGCGGTACTATTTCATGCCAGTCAGAATGGCTGCTATCTAAAAGTCTACAAGCAATAAATGCTGGAGAGGGTGTGGAGAAAAGGGAATCCTCTTACACTGTTGATGGGAATGCAAACTAGTATAGCCACTATGGAGAATAGTGTGGAGATTCCTTAAAAAACTGGAAATAGAACTGCCTTATGATCCAGCAATCCCACTGCTGGGCATACACACCAAGGAAACCAGAATTGAAAGAGACACATGTACCCCAATATTCACCACAGCACTGTTTATAATAGCCAGGACATGGAAGCAACCTAGATGTTCATCAGCAGAAGAATGGATAAGAAAGCTGTGGTACGTATACATAATGGAGTATTACTCAGCCATTAAAAAGAATACATTTGAATCAGTTCTAATGAGGTGGATGAAACTGGAGCCTATTATACAGAGTGAAGTAAGCCAGAAAGAAAAACACCAATGCAGTATACTAACGCATATATATGGAATTTAGAAAGATGGTAATGATAACCCTGTATGTGAGACAGCAAAAGAGACACAGATATATAGAACAGTCTTTTGGACTCTGTAGGAGAGAGCGAGAGTGGGATGATTTGGGAGAATGGCACTGAAACATGTATAATATCATATGTGAAATGAATTGCCAGACCAGGTTCGATGCATCATACAGGATGCTTGGGGTTGATTGGCTGGGATGACCCAGAGGGATGGTGTGGGAGGGATGTGAGAGGGGGCTTCAGGATGGGGAACACGTGTACACCTGTGGCAGATTCATGTTGATGTATGGCAAAGCCAATACAATATTGTAAAGTAATTAGCCTCCAATTAAAATAAATAAATTTATATTAAAAAATAATACATTTAATGATGCATGAACAAATGTGTTTTATTCCAGAAATGCAATTTGATTCAATGATGGAAAATCTACCAATATATTTGCTTATAAACAATAAAAATATATGGTTATCTCAAAAGATGCAGAACTATTTGATACAATTCAATATATATTCATTTAAAAAGAAACCTTTATTAAACCAAGAAGGGATTAAACCACCTTTTCAACTGAAAGTGAAAGTGAAGTCGCTCAGTCATGTCCGACCCTTAGCCACCCCATGGACTGCAGCCTACCAGGATCCTGTGTCCATGGGATTCTCCAGGCAAGAGTACTGGAGTGGGGTGCCATTTCCTTCTCCAATGCATGAAAGTGAAAGTGAAGTCGCTCAGTCATGTTCAACTCTTAGCGACCCCACGGACTTTAGCCTACCAGGCTCCTCCGTCCGTGGGATTTTCCAGGCAAGAGAACTGGAATGGGGTGCCATTGACAAAACTGGAAGGGCTTCATTGCAGAAGCCAAGGGGTTTCCAATGCCCATAGATAAAGATTTGCCCAAGCAAAGTCTAGAGGACATGCACATAATTTCAAAAAGTGAGCTGCAAATGCAGGAGAGTTTGGGTCCTGTTAATGTGCACCTTAAAAACAGAAGTTTCATAAACATTCTTGAAAAACATCTGCTTTTCTTTTCCAGGTCCTTGCAACTTCAAATAAAGCAGCACAGAAACACAGCACAGGAAGAGTTGGCAGGCAGCTGAGTTTTCTCTAAAAGGATACCTGGACCAGAAAGTCTTGGTTCTACCCTATCTGACAGGGGTCTCTGCAAACCTGTGTACAGGGGCTCTGTGAGAAGGCTGCCAGGACACGCAGGTGAGCAAGGAAGGCCGAGGGAGACAGTCATGAAGCCTAATAGCAAAACCTGGGTCATCCTTTCCTTGATTTCCTGTGCTTGTTTGATACCCAGAAGAGGACTTAATGAAACTAATGAATTCAGCTAAAATATTTAATGGTAAAAACATGAATATTTTATCACTTGAGATTGGCAATCAGGCCTGGAGATACACACTCTTATCCCTTCCATTCAGTCTTGTATTGTACTCAAGGTTCTAAATAGTGTAATAATGCAATAAATGATAATAAAAGGCATGTATAATAGAATATAATAAATATATTTATAAAAAATAAAACAGAAGGACAAAATTCCATCTTTTCCTAAGAAAAGTTATGGATATTCATTCTACCAAGGTAGAATTCAGTTCAGTTCAGTTCAGTAGCTCAGTCATGTCCGACTCTTTGCGACCCCATGAATCACAGCACACCAGGCCTCCCTGTCCATCACCAACTCCCGGATTTCACTCAGACTCACGTCCATTGAGTCAGTGATGCCATCCAGCCAACTCATCCTCTGTCGTCCCCTTCTCCACCTGCCCCCAATCCCTCCCAGCATCAGAGTCTTTTCCAATGAGTCAACTCTTCACATCAGGTGGCCAAAGTACTGGAGTTTCAGCTTGAGCATCATTCCTTCCAAAGAAATCCGAGGGCTGATCTTCAGAATGGACTGGTTGGATCTCCTTGCAGTCCAAGGGACTCTCAAGAGTCTTCTCCAACACCACAGTTCAAAAGCCTCAATTCTTTGGCACTCAGCTTTCTTCACAGTCCAACTCTCACATCCATACATGACCACTGGAAAAACCATAGCCTTGACTATACAGACCTTTGTTGGCAAAGTAATGTCTTCAGTAGTATGCTATTTCAATCGCATTCTTATAATCCATAAGTTAAAGGGAAGGGATAAGTTTTAATGTTTCTGTAAAAATGTGATCAATATAAATATCATGGAAACACTGCTCTGTGTGCCCAAGGCTTCTAAGAAAATTTACATACATTTATAGGTGATGATAAATAAGAATAATCTAGATACACTAAATATATACACTATATTACACTAAAATAATTTATAGTTCATGCTAGTTATTCAAACCAAATAATTTGCTTCCTTAACATTATGAAAACAGTATTTCATCCATAAAATTTACAAATACTAAAAAGTTTAAGCAAAAATTATAAGTGGACTACATCAAACTATAAAGCTTCTGCATAGCAAAGGAAATAATCAACAAAATAAAAGGGGCACCTACCAAATGTGAGAAAATATTTTCAAATTATATATCTGATTAGTGGTTAATATTCAAAATATATCAAAAACATTTTGGCAACTCAGTAACAAAACACAATCTGATCAAAAATGTGCAGGGGATCTGAATAAGTATTTTTCCATAGAAGATATAAAGAGGTATATGAGAAAGTGCTCCATGTTATTGATCATATGGGAAAGGTAAATCAAAACCACAATCACATACTACCTCACACCTGTCAGAGTGATTATTATGAAAAAGACAAGAAATAACTGAGGAGGAGGACTTGGAGAAAAGGGAAACCTTGTACACTGTTATTGGGAATGTACATCGGTGCAACAACTATGAAAAAACATATGGTGGTTTCTCAGTAAATTAAAAATATAACTACCATATCTGGAGGTCATTATTCTAAGTGAAATAAGTCAAGCAGAGAAAGACAAATACTGTATGATCTCACTTACATGTTAAATCTTAAAAAAAAAAAATAAGAGAGAGAGAAAATAAAAATGAGTTCACAGATAGAGCAGACTTCTGGTTGCCAGAACTTGGGGATACATGAAATGAGTGAACGGAGTCGAAAGGCACAAACGTCTAGCTATAAAAATGAGTATGTTATGGTGATGTAATGTACAGTATGATGATTATAGTTAATAATGCTGTATTATACACTTGAAAGTTCAAAGAGAGTAATTCTTAGAAGTTTTCATCATAGGGATAAAAGTTTGTAACTATGTATAGTGATGGATGTCAACTAGATTTATTTTGGTGAACATTTCACAATATACACAAATATTGAATCATTATGTTACATATCTGAAACTAACATAATGTATGTTAATTATATCTAAACAATTTTAAAATTTTTTTGATAAATCATTGAGTTGGAGTGGGTTTCACAAAATAGACACCCCTCAATATTGCTGGAGAAACTGGAAACTACACATTGCTGTACAATGGTTTGAAATGTTGATCCAAATTAAAAATGCTTCAAAAATAGCTCAGCAATTTTGTTATTGGAAATGTATCCTCCAGTTAAAAACATATGTGACATTTGAATAGAGACATATTGGGAGACAATCCTCCAAAAGTCTTTCACATTTCCACATGTCTTATGAGCTGTCACTGATAGTCTAGACTATCTCTTTAGGGAAGTTAGTGTACTGAATAGCTTTGAAAAATACAGATAATGTTCTGTTCAGAGCAAACATCAGTTTTGTTTATTGCCCAGTATAATAAAGAGGATGTCTCCCTCTGGGGCAAAATCTGGGTGGAGGATTTACTGCCCTGGGTTTTCTAAATTCAGAGTTCCTCTTTTCACACTATGTACTCAGTGTGAACGTGTCACCTGAATCTTGTCACATCAGCCAGTGGAAACTGGGGCACCAGGAATCATAGCAAATACTATCCTCTGCCTTTGAATAATGTATTCTTCTTTATGAGGACAAAATATGAAGTGTCTCATATCTTTTGGGGGCATCCACAAAACTGTGGCACGATAAATTTTCCATTTGAAAGTAGAGTAAACTTTCAGACTATTCTCAGTGTTGATGGAGTAGTCAATGCATTGTTGTTTTTCAATATCAAAATTACACTGAAACCTATATGTCCAGCAAAATTTACAAGTCAAATATATATATATATATGTGTGTGTGTGTGTGTGTGTATTAGATATATATAATACATATAACCAAACTTAATATTAAGTTACTGAAAATAAAGCTAGCCCTACTTTTACTGATATGGAACAATTCATGAGATTGATATTTTAAGGAAAAAGACAAAAACATTTTGTAACATTTGATACCATATGTGCAAACAAAATAAGAAAGTAAAATACATAAATATGCATGCTTCCATTTTGCAAATTGTGTCTTAAAAGGAAATTTAAAAAGTAGGAACAATATATTCTTTTAAGGAAAAAAAAAAACAATTAGCAGTTTGTTCCTTCTGAATTATATATCATGTTCACTTATACCAATATAGAGGTACTAAATAAAACATGTTAACAGTAAATCATCTTTGTATTCATGTATGAGTAGTAAAAATAAGTTTCATTTCCTTCATTCTTGATCTAAATTTTCTTTAATTGCATAAAAAACTACTTTTATGAAGTAGTTTTTATTTATGTAAAAAACTCAATTTTGCTTATTTTTCTTCCTTATTATATTTAGCAGAATGTGACAGCAATATTTTAATCTTAAATAAAATTATATATATGTATATTTTACAAAATATAATTTAAGCTTGTTAAATAGGAGACCACTGTTTTTCCAGTTTCCCAAACATGAATTAAACTGTGTTTGTGTTAGGTATGGCTCATCTATTCAGATGAAAATTTGGCATTTAGACAGGAGTTTTGGGAAAGGAATAATTTTATTACAATATCTAATGTTGTTGATCTGCCATAATATATTTATATTTAAATATAATAATATATTATAAATATATATGTATGAAACTAGAAAATGCCTAGAAATAATTTGAGTAGAGTGTAAAGACAGGAAGAGTTGAGTCATGTATGGGGATTTGAGACTAGTTCAGTTTCCATGGAAAAATATTTCGTGTTTAGCTGCAGTGGTAGGATGATGAATGACTTATAAGAGGAAGACAGTGGATATAAGAACAGTGAGGAAGACACTGTCCTAATATTCTATGAGCAAGGTAATGATGGCCTAATTTGTTTCAGTGAACAAACTTTAATGGGCAATTTTTAGAAGTAGCAACCAAAAGACAAAGAACATTATTCAGGTCTTGAATCTTGAGAATTTACGTTAGGAAATATTAGAGGAAACACTAGCAGTTGGATAGCTGTTGAATGAAATATTAAGCATTTGTTTTTGTCAAATTCTTGATACATTCATGTAACTATGTCTGACAACAGACTATAAATATATGATTGAGGATCAGAAAAAAAAAAAGGTGTCCATAAATTATTACAAACTGTGCTAATAGTTAAAAACTGAGCAAAATATATAGTAAATCAGGAGATAAAATGTAGCATGATTTTAGGAAATAGACAAAAACAATTATTTTTTGAGTACCTGTATTTAAATATTGAGCACAGTAAAACTGTCTAAGAACGTAAAAAATTATTTTGAAGAAAATATTTTTTAAAACAGTAGATTTCAGCACTACAGAAATAAGAAAAATGAGTATTTCATATAGAACTAGTCACTTTTATACAATGAACAATGCATTTAAAATATCTGACTTACAAGAAGCTACTTAATATTAAAGAATCATGATAAGACCAAATCCATGATATATACCCATGTATCTAGCTCTCACATGCTAATCACATTTATAAATCCAGAAAATGGTATAAGAAACAATGAAAGGAAAGCTATAAAATGTTAAGGAGAAAATAGACTCTTTGCAGACCAATAGACAGCTAGGTAAAACATCTAGCCTTTCCTCATCCAAGAGGAGCCCACCCAAACTCAGTGTTTCCTAATTTCTGTCCTAGCAAGAGAAGGTAGCCTATGTAGGCTTATTCTTTCCCTGGATTGAAATGTCTCTCTAGCAATATTGCATGAGGCCAACACCACAAGCCAGATGGAATTGGATGCTACACCAGAAATAAAAGCCCAAGTGCAATAACGTCCTCCCCTACCAAACATGGAATGACAATGTTCTGCCAAGAGATACTGAGGTCTTCTGAGGCAGAATAATAAGACAGAGCTGTGGCAGGAGACACACTCCAGGAAGATTCTAGACTCTATGAACCAAGACTTTTTTTCCACACAGACACCTTGATATAGGCAGGCAGAATAGAAAAAAAGAGATCAAATTTTAGTCAGTGACCCAGAACAGGAAGTCTATTTGTCCTTGTGGGTCCAAGACTTTCCTCACTCACCCAGAGATTGGTGTCTGCAAGCTGCTACAAATAAAACATGCCCCACAGGCATTATTCAGGGTTTAATGAAAGAAAAGATACCAGTTGTTTACAAGTCTACAGGGCTTTCACTTCTCCAGTCCTCAACACTGACAACTGTTAGAACTCATAAATAAATAGTACATTTTTTTTTCTTGAGGCAAATACAATACAATTAGCTATGAAAAAATTATCTTGCCATTTAGGTGAGGGCAATAATATTCAAGACACTCAAATTTCATTGCCTCTATTTTAATACCATGTGTGCGCATGCATGCTAAATCTCTTCAGTCATATCTGACCCTTTTTGACCCCATGGACTATATAGTTTGCCAGGCTCCTCTGTCCATGGGATTCTCCGGGCAAGGATACCGGAATGGGTATCCTGGGTATTCACCTCTCCAGGGGATCTTCCCGACCCAGGGATCGAACCTGCATCTCCTACTTCTCCTGCATTGATAGGCAGTTCTTTATCACTAGCACCACCTGAGAAGCCCCCCCTTTTTTTTTTAATTTTATTTTATTTTTAAACTTTACATAATTGTATTAGTTTTGCCAAATATCAAAATGAATCCGCCACAGGTATACATGTGTTCCCCATCCTGAACCCTCCTCCCTCCTCCCTCCCCATACCATCCCTCTGGGTCGTCCCAGTGCTCTAGCCCCAAGCACCCTTTTAATACCATAATAGAAACCAAAGCCATGGATTAAGAAATGAGGTGATTGAAATTGCTTGGCAGTCCAGTGGCTAGGATTCCAGGCTTCCACTGCAAGGGAACAGATTTGATTTCTGGTCTAGGAACTGAGATCCAGTCATAGAGGAAAAAAAAAAAAAAAAAGGAAATGAGGTGTTTATGTTCAGCACTTCAAAAAGTATGGTTGATGGCCTAAATTCGATCTATATAGAGAGAATACAATTACATGGAAAAGTTAAATTTGGGAGGGAGATATAGTGGAATATAAGTGTGTAAAAAGTCAGGAAATATAGGAATATTGTAACTGATTAATTCAAGAGTTTGAGAAAGCAAGTATGACACAATTCTGGGTGATAGCAGTGCTCACAAGGTACATATTTTGATGCAACACTGAAATAAAAAAGAAGTAAAATACATTGGTTTAAAGCTATTAACTGAACAGGAAAAAGATTTTTGAATTTACAATATTAAAGAATTACAAATCTTAGGTTTCATTTCCCAAATACCAAGTCAGATAATCTCATGAAATATCCTTTATATATTTTTCATGATGCGTGTGTTTAACACACATTACAATAAAATGAACAAAGCGGGGAAAAAAAAGAATAGTCTGTTAATTTTAGCATGGAGGGGGAAAAAGTGGCAGTGGTTAATTTGTTTCTGGTAGTGTAGGCACAGCCTCAACTCTGAAGGAATTGAATATCTTACTCAGGTTCTGGCTGACTGCCCCTGGCTCTTGATTGCCATGCTCTCAGGCACTTGATAGCAAGATCTTTTCTTTACAGATTCAGCCATGCCCATTATCTCCTTTTAGGAGATTCTCTCCAAAGACATGACCATAACATTTTGAAACTCTCTAGGGTCATTTGCACACTATCTCTCTTTCACCTCTCTCTTATCATTTTCCAGGCTTCAGAAATTCAATTCACTTTTCTGCAAGTTGTTAAAACTCTGAGAATTCAGTTCTCAGTACTTACCACACTAGGAAAATTTATATAGCATGAAAGAATCTATCCATTACTTTGTAAACTTCCTCATACAATGAAGGCTTCCAACAGAAAATTCATGAATCAAACAGGAGGAATAAAAGGCTTCTTACGTGACCCTTCTGAGGAGGTATTTAGCCCATGACTAATTACAGCTGCATAGTTGTTTTACCTATTAACACTTACAACATCCTAAGAATTGCACCTTTTTTTCTTTCATATAAGATCCAAGCTAAAAATTCAGATAACTTTACTTTTCATACAGAATATTTTAGTTATATAACAAATGAGATAATCATGGTGGCTTGATTGTGATTGAGTTTTTCAAAAAACATCTTAACAATTTAAGAGATTAGTTTAATATGAACAGAAAACAAATCTTAAGCAGCAAGCATTGTTCCTCCTCCTGTCATCATGGAAGCCTACTTTTTTTCCAACTATAATTTTCATAAAGTACATTTCGCCCAGGCAGAGAAATCTGCATGATAACCTAGCAGTTTCTTTTTTTCCATAAGAGTAAAGTGTTACTGTGTGTAAAACTTATTCTAATGAAAAGAAAACCTAATCTGTTGTTAATATTGTCATTTCTCAATAATTACTATCAGACTTTAATATTATTTTATATAAATATTTTCATTACTATAAATATTAAAAAACAAAATGTCAAAGATTAAATTTTATAAGGTAAAAAGGGTAGTGCTCCGGCGAGTAGTTATTTAGAGCATTGTATTGTACATTAAAGAACTAGAAAGCAATCAACAATAAAACTGTTAGGTAGTTAGAATAGGGAAAAGGAGTCCAAAATGGCTGTGACAAAAAGACAAGGAAGGGAAAAGCCCACGAAAATAGAACAAAGGAAGGTGAAAGAAAGGTCTGAAGACTGGAGTGAGGACTTCAGGTAGAACAGCACTCCTGGCTGAGCCCAATTTGCATAGGGCAGGCCCAGGGGGAAGGAAAAATATATATAAAAAGAGGAGACAAATGGCTCTCTCTCTCTCTCTCTCTCTCTCTCTCACCCCATCTCTCCCTCTCTCTTCTGTGCCCTGGGGTGCTTTTCTCTTCGCGTCTTTGGATCAACATGCCCTCACTCCTCGAAGATGGATTTTCTTGATATCTTCTAAATAAAATAGAGCTGTAACACTGAGCTTTAACACTGATTTGTCTAAGACCTATAACATGGCCCATTCGAGACCTGAGAGCTATAATGCAGTCTGTCCAAGATCCGAGAGCTGTGACATACCGAGAGGGCTTTAATGTCTGTCACTCCAAATCTTTGTTGTGATGAGACAAAGAACCGAGGAGCATACACTTGCCTGAAAAAACTAAGTTAAATCTAATATAATTGTTTTTGAGTTATATTTCTATGTCATTCCAACATAGACTTTTTAACTGTATCAGTTACATTCTAGTCAACAAATGTAAATGGCTTTCCCAAACTGTGTAATTTGTAATATTAATAAACTGACTACCATAGAAATGTGGTCAGGGTTTAAGGAAACCAGCAAGAAACATTATGTACCCTGAAGCTAGTAACATGAAGGGGGCAATCCCCAACTCAAGGCCTGAAGATACAAAAGCTCAAATTGCAAAACAAAAAGATGGTAAAGTGTGAGGATTCTGTGAATGGAACTATGACTTTTATAAGGAAGAGAGTTAACTCATTGCAAAGCAGCAAGCAGAAAGCTTAGAAAATAAATATTCTGACCTCACTTTCCTACTTTGATCTTTTACTGGTAAAATAATGGATACTTTGTCAAATATTTTGCAATTTAATTTACATATTTTGAAAGCACTGATATTTTGGTAGATCTGTGCTGCTGCTGCTGCTAAAGTCACTTCAGTAGTGCCCAACTCTATGCAACCTCACAGACAGCAGCCCACCAGGCTACCCTGTCCACGGGGTTCTCCAGGCAAGAATACTGGAGTGGGTTGCCATTTCCTTCTCCTTGGTAGATCTATGAAATGGACTATAAAGAAAACTGAGCACTGAAGAATTGATGCTTTTGAGTCCCTTGGACTGCAAGGAGATCCAACCAGTCCATCGAGATCAGTCCTGGGTGTTCACTGGAGGGACTGATGTTGAAGCTGAAACTCCAATACTTTGGCCACCTGATGCGGAGAGCTGACTCATTTGAAAAGATCCTGATGCTGGGAAAGGACGACAGAGGATGAGATGGTTGGATGGTATCACCGACACAATGGACACGGGTTTGGGTGGACTCCGGGTGATGTTAATGGACAGGGAGGCCTGGCGTGTTGTGGTTCATGGGGTCACAAAGACTTGGACATGGCTGAGTGACTGAACTGAACTGAAATCAATAAACAAAATCATGTTATATTTTTAAGTTATGATTGTTAATGTTTTTAATACAGCTTGTTTTGGATTCGTTTTGTTGACATAGGTGTTTTATTTTTTTAACTAATGTTGATAATACAGTGAAAGGGTTAGTCGCTCAGTTGTGTCCAGTTCTTTGAGACATCATGGACTATAGCCAGTTAGGCTTTTCTGTCCATGGAATTCTCCAGTCAAGAATACTGGAGTGGGTAGCCATTCCCTTATCCAGGGGATCTTCCTGAACCAGGGATATAATACAGTTTATCTGCATTGCAGGCAGATTTTATACTGTCTGTGCCACAAGGGAAGCACAATATTGATATGTCTCACATTAAAACTATGTTACAATGCTGTAATTAACTCTTTTAATATCAACTGTTATATTTATCAATATTCTGTTAGAAATATCTATCTATCTATCTATCTATATATATATGCAGAGAGAGAAAGACATAAAAGTTGATAAGTAAGAAAAATAAAAGCTAGAAGATCCTATCCTGTCAGGCTACTTGTAATTGACTTTTTAAGTTTCTTTATATATTGGAGTGATCTTCCTTTTACATGTTTTCTTTTTCACCTGGAGTTGACTATCCTAATTATTATGCTCCATTTTTTTAAGTCTCTTTGTTGAGCTCCTTTTCTGTTGAATTGGTCCTTTTATCATTATAGACAGAGCTTTTATAATATTTATGTCCTAAATTCTGTCTGATACTAATACTATAATACAAGCACTCTTTGTTTAGTATTTGTTCTATTTTTTTACATATCCCTATTTTTACCTTTCATTTATATGTGTTGTTTCATTGTTTCACTGTTTGTGATTTCCTTGAAGAAACAATGTGTTTTTGATATTTTTTCAAGTCACTGAAATGACCAATGAAAAATGCGAACATTTTGGAAATCATCAATTGCTGGAAGTCCATGGCTTAATTTTCTCTTATCAGAAGTCAGCATTGATCTCTGCCTTTTACAGTTTCTCCTAGCAATGCTGAACAATTCTCACATTTACAAAGTGATTCTTAACTTGGTCCAAAATGTCATCACTTATCTTTCTTGAGAGGTGAAAACAGGTGTCATGTTTCTTCTCACTTACTCATAGTTTATAAATCTTTACCATATCAAAGGTTTTCATTTTTAATATCTGGTTTTACAAGAGTTTTGTCCAGGAATTAAGATGGAAACATTGCAGGTTTGGAGCACAGAATGTAAAAATACATAGTGATTGAGAAGAAAAGACAGATCCACAACATGAGTATGTGATATTCATGGAAGTGTAATAGGCAGAGTTATTATACTTAATCTGTGCTTGGTATAATTCAACAATACATAAGTAATATAACCATAGATTTTTTTAAAAATCCATTTGAAGTTCCAATTTTCTAGTCTATGTAATGGGAATAATGATATAATAGGAATGATGATACATTTGTATGGTAAAGGTGTTTATGTACACACTTACATTAGTACTTCAAGATTTAGGATTTAGAGTTTAATTTATATGCATTCAATTTTTTGAGCTCTCATTCATTAAAAGTACAGAAGTTAATGAAAAACTAAAACACTATTATTCTGTACAATAGTATATTTTACCAATTTGATTACAGATATATTGATAGTCAACTTAAAATCCAATACATTGAATTTACAAAAATTAAAATTGATACTGAAATTTAAAACTCATTTAAATTTCTTTTTAACAATTTCAAATTACAAAATTTCTTCATAACATTAATTATATCAAAATAAATTTTTTCAGTATACAGCTTTTCTTTCTCACATTTAAATTCTTGCTTGCTTAGTCCAAAGGAAAGCATTCAAAATTTTGTCACAGTATTAAAAAGATTAATTTTTACATGACAAAATCAAATACCTATTGTGTTTAAGGTAGATTGAATCCATGCAGATTTTACCTTCCTTTTGAAGTTATAAAATATGGCAAATATAATACTGAAGTGATATTTAAGTGCAAAAATTATAATGTAATATATGCATTCAGTTCAGTTCAGTTCAGTCGCTCAGTCATGTCTGACTCTTTGTGATCCCATGGGCTGCAGCACACCAGGCTTCCCTGTCTGTCACCAACTCCTGGAACTTACTCAAACTTGTATCTATTGAGTCAGTGATACCATCAAACCACCTCAACCTGGGTCATCCCCTTCTCCCACCTTCAATCTTTCCCAGCATCAAGGTCTTTTCAAATAGGTCAGCTTTTCCCAATAGGTGGCCAAAGTATTGGAGTTTCAGCTTCAATATCAGTCCTTCCAATGCACACTCAGGACTGATCTCTTTAGGATGGACTGGTTGGATCTCCTTGCAGTCCAAGGGACTTTCAAGAATCTTCTCCAACACCACAGTTCAAAAGCATCAATTCTTCAGCGCTCAGCCTTCTTCATAGTCTAACTCTTCACAGTCTACATGACCACTGGAAAAACCATAGCCTTGACTAGACAGACATTTGTTGGCAAAGTAATGTCTCTGCTTTTCAATATGCTATCTAGGTTGGACATAACTTTCCTTCCAAGGAGTAAACGTCTTTTATTTCATGGCTGCAGTCACCATCTGTAGTGATTTTGGAGGTCCCCCCAAAAATAAAATCTGACACTGTTTCCACTGTTTCCCCATCTATTTCCCATGAAGTGATGGGACCGGATGCCATGATCTTCGTTTTCTGAATGTTGAGCTTTAAGCCAACTTTTTCACTCTCCTCTTTCACTTTCATCAAGAGGCTTTTTAGTTCCTCTTCACTTTCTGCCATAAAGGTAGTGTCATCTGCATATCTGAGGTTATTGATATTTCTCCTGGCAATCTTGATTCCAGCTTGTGTTTCTTCCAGTCCAGTGTTTCTCATGATGTACTCTGCATACAAGTTAAATAAGCAGGGTGACAATATACAGCCTTGACATACTCCTTTTCCTATTTGGAACCAGTCTGTTGTTTCATATCCAGTTCTAACTGTTGCTTCCTGACCTGCATAAAGATTTTTCTAGAGGCAGGTCAGGTGGTCTGGTATTCCCATCTCTTCCAGAATTTTCCACAGTTTATTGTGATTCACACAGTCAAAGGCTTTGGCATGGTCAATAAAGCAGAAATAGATGTTTTTCTGGAACCCTCTTGCTTTTTCCATGATCAATATATGCATTGTAAATATGTAAAAAGGAGAAAAAAAAGAGCACATTTAAATTGAAAAGCTAATTAAAAAACAGAGACATCATTTTGCTGACCAAGGTCCATATAATGAAAGCCATGGTTTTTCCAGTAGTCTTGTACAGATGTGAGAGTTGGACCATAAAGAGGGCTGAGTGTTGAAGAATTGATGCTTTTGAACTGTGGTGTGAGAAGAGACTCTTGGGAGTCCACTTGGACTGCAAGGAGATCCAACCAGTCTGTCCCAAAGGAAATTGATCCTGAATAGTCATTGGAAAGACTGATGCTGAGCTGAAGCTCCAAAACTTTAGCCACCTTAGCCAAAGAGCTGACTCATTTGAAAAGACCCTGATGCTGGGAAAGATTGAAGGCAAGAGGAGAGGGGATGAGAAAGGATGAGATGTTTGGTTTGGTCACGGACTCAATGGTCATGAGTTTGAGCAAGATTCAGGAGGATATGGTGAAGGACAGGGAAGCCTGGCATGCTACAGTCCATGTAGTCACAGAGAGTCTGACAGGACTGAACGACAGAACAATAAAAATATACACATATAGACATGTGATTTACCATGTGTTCGTATGTGTGGCATTTGTTAAAAAATGCAGATATATTTGGGGAAAATATTTATAGGCAAAATGACCCTAAATACTTCAGCATGCATATCATAAAGTGCTTCCAAGATGCTGCAAGTGGTAAAAAAATTTGTCTGCTAATGCAGGAGACCAAGGAGACACAGATTCAATCCCTGGGTCGAGAACATTCTCTGGGAGTAGGAAATGTCAATTCTCCATTACTCTCACCTGGAAGCTTACATGGACAGATAAGCCTGGTGAGCTAGAGACCATAGGGCTGCAAGGAGGTCAAACCAGTCAGTCCTAAAGGAAATCAACCTTGAATATTAATTGAAAGGACTGATGCTGAAGATGAAGCTCGAATAATTTGGCCACAAGATGAGAAGAGCCAACTCACTGGAAAATACCCCTATGCTAGGAAAGACTGAGGGCAGGAGTAGAAGAGAGTGAGCTAGGATGAGATGATTGCATGGTATTACTGACTCAATAGACATGAGTTTGGGCAAATTCCAGGAGATTGTGGAGGACTGGGAAGCCTGGTATGCTGCAGTCCATGAGACTGTAAAAAGTCATACACAACTGAGCAACAGAACAGCAGCAACAACAATTTAATGTTGACACTGAAATAACTGAATATAATACAGATCAATTAATAGAAATGTGCTTAATATTAAATTGTTGTAATAATAAATAATTTATAAATATACTGTATTTAGGTTTACCTATGGCTTAGCTGGTTAAAGTGCCTGTCTAGCAAGTATACTATATTTAAGAAGTCTATAGAATTTAACATTATTTGGGGAATCTTTGAAAAAGAAACTCATTTTCCAAAACAGTTCATAAGTTCAGTGATAATATCATCTATATTTTACAGATGAGGAAATTGAGGCATAAAAATCATAATGAATTTTCTAGGGTCATCAGTTCAGTTCAATTGCTCAGTCATGTCCGACTCTTTGTGACCCCATGGACTGTAGCACACCAGGCTTCCCTGTCTGTCACCAACTCCTGGAACTTACTCAAACTCATGTCTATTGAGTCAGTGATACCATCAAACCACCTCAACCTGGGTCATCCTCTTCTCCCACCTTCAATCTTTCCCAGCATCAAGGTGTTTTCAAATAGGTCAGCTCTTCCCAATAGGTGGCCAAAGTATTGGAGTTTCAGCTTCAATATCAGTCCTTCCAATGCACACTCAGGACTGATCTCTTTAGGATGGACTGGTTGGATCTCCTTGCAGTCCAAGGGACTCAAGAGTCTTCTCCAACACCACAATTCAAAAGCATCAATTCTTTGGCACTCAGTTTTTCTTTATAGTCCAACTCTCACATCCATACATGACGACTGGAAAAACCATAGCCTTGACTAGACGGACTTTGTTGGCAATGTCTCTGCTTTTTAATATACTGTCTAGGTTGGTCATAAATTTCCTTCCAAGGAGCAAGCATCTTTAATTTCATGGCTGAAGTCATCATCTGCAGTGATTTTGGAGCCCCCCAAAAACAAAGTAAGCTACTATTTCCCCCTCTATTTGCCATGAAGTGATGGGACCAGATCCCATGATCTTAGTTTTCTGAATTTTTAGCTTTAAGCCAACTTTTTCACTCTCCTCTTTCACTTTCATCAAGAGGCTTTTTAGTTCCTTTTCACTTTCTGCCATAAGGGTAGTGTCATCTTAATATCTAAGGTTATTGATATTTCTCCCAGCAACCTTGATTGAGGCTTGTGCTTCTTCCAGCCCAGCATTTCTCATGATGTACTCTGCATATAAGTTAAATAAGCAGGGTGATAATGTGCAGCCTTTTCCTATTTGGAACCAGTCTGTTGTTCCATGTCCAGTTCTAACTGTTGCTTCCTGACCTGCATACAGGTTTCTCAAGAGGGAGGCTCAAGAGGTGGTCTGGTATTGCCATCTCTTTCAGAATTTCCCACAGTTTATTGTGATCCACACAGTCAAAGGCTTTGGCATAGTCAATAAAACAGAAATATATCTTTTTCTGAAATTCTCTTGTTTTTTCAAAGATCCAGTGGATGTTGGCAATTTGATCTCTGGCTCCTGTGCCTTTTCTAAAACCAGCTTGAAAATCTGGAAGTTTATGGTTCATGTGTTCTTGAAGCCCAGCTTGGAGAATTTTGATCATTACTTTACTAGCCTGTGAGATAAGTGCAATTGTGCGGCAGTTTGAGCATTCTTTGGCATTGCCTTTCTTTGGGATTGGAATGAAAACTGACCTTTTCCAGTCCTGTGGCCTCTTCTGAGTTTTCCAAATTTGTTGCCATATTGAGTGCAATACTTTCACAGCATCATCTTTTAATATTTGAAATAGCTTAACTGGAATTCCATCACCTCCACTAGCTTTGTTCAAAGTGATGTTTCCTAAGGCGCACTTGACTTCACATTCCAGGATTCTGGCTCTTGGTGAGTGATCACACCATCATAATTATCTGGTCATGAAGGTCTTTTTTATACGATTCTTCTGTGTATTCTTGCCACCTCTTCTTAATATCTTCTGCTTCTGTTAGGTCCATACCATTTCTGTACTTTATTGAGCCCACCTTGCATATGCAGTGACTATGCAGCCTTATTGTTTTTATTTTGTTTACATGTAGAATTTTAAGTTTCAAAGTCATATTATTTATTTTCTGAATTTGAAAGTTTATATTTTGTCATAGTTATTCAGTTTTATATTTCAGAAAAAGGCTTTTTCTTATCCTCAATTTGGTTTAGTATCTGGAAAATAACATTGGACAGAGTGATTTTTAATTATTCTTTAGAATAAAAATGCATGGATGAATACTATTTTCAAAATAATTTAAACCATTTAAATGCAAATGATGTAGTAGTCTTTTATTTAGATAAAATAAAGATTTATTAATATATTCAGTTATGATTTACTTCTAAATAAAAGTCATCATTTATAATATTGGGGTTCATTTTTTCCTTTTGAAGAAAGCTGCAAAATTGTTATAATCCATGAATATGTCATGTCTATGCGCTTCTCATTCTACAGGTTCTTGAATAAAAAGGATAATGTTTGAAAATGTAGGACAGAAAGAAACATCAATATAAAGAGTAGTTTTATGAGATGATTATATCAACCAAAGGTTATTAATTATGTGACTTGAAATGGGTTAATTTTCTTCTGAATAATTGACTTTGTTAAAATAAAAAGATTCATGTTGATGTATGGCAAAACCAATACAATACTGTAAAGTAATTGGCCTCCAATTAAAATAAATAAATTTATCTTAAAAAATAAAATAAATTTTCTCTCATGCATAGTTTGGTATAGAAAGAATGTGAAAATAAAAAGAATGGAAACCTTTGCACTACAGAACCTCCAATATTATCTAAAGTAATCTCTCACGTTTATATGTTCTCTGTTTAGAATATAGATATGTTCCATCATTCTGTCATTTAGAATCCAGAAATATCTCCCATCTCTCCCTTCTCTTCTACCTGATCCTACCTTTTCATCCTTATCTACTCCCTTCATAGCCATGTGTTTTACTAAACCTCAATGTAAATTCTTCTTCCATGACTCCAGTGGAACTGCTTTGCCAAAACCACCAAAACTTTCCAACTTGTCTAATATTATGATCTACTTTTTTTCTTAACCTTTTTAAATATTTTATGATTATCTGACCCATGTTTTGCTTCTGAAAACTCTCCCAGCCGCTTTCGTTTTTAAGGTACAAGGCTACTAGTTCTCTTCTTTTCCTGACCATTAACCAACAGAATGACTGGTGAGCTGTCTTCTGACTTTGACCTATACATGCTTTTGATTAACTTCATTTCCCCCCAAGACTCTAGCAAGTAAACACAATAAATCTCCAGCCCCGAAATTTTCTTGCCATTCACTATTGTGTGCTAATTATTGCCCTATGTGTATTTAAAACTGATGAGTGCTGACTAAGAACTCCCTATCTTTGTCCTCAAACTTTCTTTTATCCATTTCATCTCACTAGTTTTTGTCATTTCCTTAAGTTTTCCAAGATTAAAACCTAAGAGACAGCCTATCTGCTCCTCTCTTTGCCTCACATTCAGATAATCTTCTGGTTTATACTGTCTATAGTAACTTGGTCTGTAATATTAAAAGTTCTTGTTTCCATCACTGTTTTTCTTCCATCAGTTCTTTTAATTTTCATTATCATACTAAAATGTCATATGATCATTCAAAACTTCCAGAAGTTATCACTCCACTTCTAAAAATTATTTTATTTTTATTTCCTTGTATATTTTCCTATTGTGCTTTCAGTTCAGTTCAGTTCAGTTGCTCAGTCGTGTCCAAATCTTGGCAACCCCATGAAATGCAGTACGCCAGGCCTCCCTGTCCATCACCAACTCCCGGAATTCACTCAGACTCACGTCCATCGAGTCGGTGATGCTATCCAGCCATCTCATCCTCTCTCATCCCCGTCTCCTCCTGCCCCCAATCCCTCCCAGCATCAGAGTCTTTTCCAATGAGTCAACTCTTCCCATCAGGTGGCCAAAGTACTGGAGTTTCAGCTTGAGCATCATTCCTTCCAAAGAAATCCCAGGGCTGATCTCCTTCAGAATGGACTGGGTGGATCTCCTTGCAGTCCAAGGGACTCTCAAGAGTCTTCTCCAACACCACAGTTCAAAAGCATCAATTCTTCAGCGCTCAGCCTTCTTCACAGTCCAACTCTCACATCCATACATGACCACAGGAAAAACCATAGCCTTGACTAGATGGACCTTTGTTGGCAAAGTAATGTCTCTGCTTTTGAATATTCTATCTAGGTTGGTAATAACTTTCCTTCCAAGGAGTAAGTGTCTTTTAATTTCACGGCTACAGTCACCATCTGCAGTGATTTTGGAGCACAGAAAAATAAAGTCTGACACTGTTTCCACTGTTTCCCCATCTATTTCCCATGAAGTGATGGGACCAGATACCATGCTCTTCGTTTTCTGAATGTTGAGCTTTAAGCCAACTTTTTCACTCTCTTCTTTCACTTTTATCAAGAGGCATTTTAGTTCCTCTTCACTTTCTTCCATAAGGGTGATGTCATCTGCATATCTGAGATTATTGATATTTCTCCTGGCAATCTTGATTCCACCTTGTGCTTCTTCTAGCCCAGCGTTTCTCATGATGTACTCTGCATATAAATTAAATAAGCAGGGTGACAATATACAGCCTTGGCGTACTCCTTTCCCTATTTGGAACCAGTCTGTTGTTCCATGTCCAGTTCTAACTGTTGCTTCCTGACCTGCATATAGGTTTCTCAAGAGGCAGGTGAGGTGGTCTGGTATTCCTATCTCTTTCAGAATTTTCCACAGTTTATTGTGATCCACACAGTCAAAGGCTTTGGCAAGGTCAATAAAGTAGAAATAGATATTTTTCTGGAACTCTCTTGCTTTTTTGATGATCCAGCTGATGTTGGCAATTTGATCTCTGTTTCCTCTGCTTTTTTCTAAAATCAGCTTGAACATCTGGAAGTTCACAGTTCACATATTGCTGATACAGTGGAAGTGAGAAATATATTTAAGGGACTAGATCTGATAGAGTGCCTGATGAACTAAGGATGGAGGTTCATGACATTGTACAGGAGACAGGGATCAAGACCATCCCCATGGAAAAGAAATGTAAAAAAAGCAAAATGTCTGTCTGGCAAGGCCTTACAAATAGCTGTGAAAAGAAGAGAAAAAAAAAAAAAAAAAACAAAGGAGAAAAGGAAAAATATTCCCATCTGAATGCAGAGTTCCAAAGAATAGCAAGAAGAGATAAGAAAGACTTCCTCAGCGATCAGTGCAAAGAAATAGAGGAAAACAACAGAATGGGAAAGACTAGAGATCTCTTCAAGAAAATTAGAGATACCAAGCGAACATTTCATGCAAAGATGGGCTTGATAAAGGACAGAAATATGGACCTAACAGAAGCAGAAGATATTAAGAAGAGGTGGCAAGAATACACAAAAGAACTGTACAAAAAAGATCTTCACAACCCAGATAATCACGATGGTGTGATCACTCACCTAGAGCCTGACATCCTGGAATGTGAAGTCAAGTGGGCTTTAGAAATTATCACTATGAATAAAGCTAGTGGAGGTGATGGAATTCCAGTTGAGCTATTCCAAATCCTGAAAGATGATGCTGTGAAAATGCTGCACTCAATATGCCAGCAAATTTGGAAAACTCAGCAGTGGCCACAAGACTGGAAAAGGTCAGTTTTCATTCCAATCCCAAAGAAAGGCAATGCCAAAGAATTCTCAAACTACCATACAATTTCACTCATCTTGTGGTTTACTCTTCTCAAATGACACATCCAAACTAAAGCTACTACTTTTTACCCTTACTTTTTCTTTGCCAAGTACTGAATATTTATTTACTGATACCACTTCATGCAGTTGCCCCTATCCCAGTTACAGTTTAATATTATCTTTCTCTTTAAACAACTGAGCAAATAAAAGTATCCACATTTTTTGGTAAATTTATAACCTAATCCCTATTACCTTAGTCCAGACTCCCATCCTCTCTTTTCTGGATTACTGCATTAGTCCCCAGTTATGGTTCCTATCCTTATTAAGAGCATCTACTCACATTACAGGAAATTGATTTTTTCTGGTGCCCAGATATGAGGACAGTTATCTTTCTAGTTCATGCCTTCTCATTTCCTTGGAAATGAAGCCCAGATTCATAATGTAAAAAGATATTCCAAGATCTGGCTTCACAATGCTTCATTTCAACTGGGCTTTTTCACATTTTCTTTTCTTTTTTTTTCCCTAGCCATACTAAATAACTTGTAGTTTCTTGAAAGTTCCATACTTTCTTTGCTTTTTTTTACTTTACACTTTTTTTACTTTTGACTTTTGGGATATCTCTTTTCTTTAGCCCACCTATGTCTTTGCTGATTAACCTGATTTGTAAGATAAAATAGGACTTCACAGGTGGTGCTAGTGGTAAAGAACTCACCTGCCAATGCAGGAGATACAAGAGATGTGGATTTGATCCCTGGGTCAGGAAGATCCCCTGGAGGAGGGCATGGCAACCCACTCCAGTATTCTTGCCTGGAGAATCCCATGGACAGAGGAGCCTGGAGGGCTAAAGTCCATAGGGTTGCAAAGAGTCAGACGTGACTGAAGCGACTGAGCATGCACACAGGATTAAGTAAAACATTTTATCTGCACAAATGTTTTCCTCATATCTAAAGTGAAAGTGAAGTCTCTCAGTCATGTCAGACTCTGTGACCCCATGGACTGTACCCTACTAGGCTTCTCCATCCATGGGATTTTCCAGGCAAGAGTACTGGTGTGGGTTGCCATTTCCTTCTCCACCTCATACCTAAAGACTCATTTAATTATTACCCTAATTGCATTCTCCTGAGTACCTGTCTTTCCAATATGAAGGAACAACAACAACAACAACAAAAAAACATATTGCTAATTGTGTATACAACATTAGCTATAGATCCTAACACATGGTATAAGTAATCCATAAATATTTTTATAAACAGGGAATTTTCTCAAATAGTTTGGCAATTCATGGTATCTTTCTTTCACCTAATTTCAGCTTCTCAAAGTTGCTATGCTGTTACACATTGTTGTATTTTCAAACAGACTTTTTTTGTTGTTGTTTGTTTCAGTACTTATCTTCACATTGTTTCTACACTATGATTAATTTTAGATTGACTTATTGGCTTCCCTGGGGGCTCAACTGGTAAAGAATCTTCCTGCTACATGGGAGACCTGGGTTCAATCCCTGAGTTGGGAAGATACCCTGGAGAAGGGAAAGGCTACCCACTTCAATATTCTGCCCTGGAGAATTCTGTGGACTGTTCAGTTCAGTCACTCAGTCATGTCCGACTCTTTGCGACCCCATGAATCACAGCACACAAGGCTTCCCTGTCCATCACCAACTCCTGGAGTTCACTCAGACTCACGTCCATTGAGTCAGTGATGCCATCCATCCATCTCGTCCTCTGTGATCCCGTTCTTTTCCTGCCCCCAATCCCTCCCAGCATCAGAGTCTTTTTCCAATGAGTCAACTCTTCCCATCATGTGGCCAAAGTACTGGAGTTTCAGCTTGAGCATCATTCCTTCCAAAGAAATCCCAGGGCTGATCTCCTTCAGGATGGACTGGTTGGATCTCCTTGCAGTCCAAGGGACTCTCAAGAGTCTTCTCCAACACCACAGTTCAACAGCATCAATTCTTCAGCGCTCAGCCTTCTTCACAGTCCAACTCTCACATCCATACATGACCACAGGAAAAACCATAGCCTTGAGTAGACGAACCTTTGTTGGCAAAGTAATGTCTCTGCTTTTGAATATGCTATCTAGGTTGGTCATAACTTTCCTTCCAAGGAGTAAGCGTCTTTTAATTTAATGGCTGCAGTCACCATCTGTAGTGATTTTGGAGCCCAGAAAAATAAAGTCTGACAGTTTCCACTGTTTCCCCATCTATTTCCCATGAAGTGATGGGACCAGATGCCATGATCTTCGTTTTCTGAATGTTGAGCTTTAAGCCAACTTTTTCACTCTCTTCTTTCACTTTCATCAAGAGGCATTTTAGTTCCTCTTCACTTTCTGCCATAAGGGTGGTGTCATCTGCATATCTGAGGTTATTGATATTTCTCCCGGCAATCTTGATTCCAGCTTGTGCTTCTTCAAGTCCAGCGTTTCTCATGATGTACTCTGCATACAAGTTAAATAAGCAGGGTGACAATATATAGCCTTGACGTACTCCTTTTCCTATTTGGAACCAGTCTGTTGTTCCATGTCCAGTTCTAACTGTTGCTTCCTGACCTGCATACAGATTTCTCAAGAGGCAGGTGTGGTGGTCTGGTATTCCCATCTCTTTCAGAATTTCCCACAGTTTATTGTGATCCACACAGTCAAAGGCTTTGGCATAGTCAATAAAGCAGAAATGGATGTTTTTCTGGAACTCTCTTGGTTTTTCCATGATCCAGTGGATGTTGGCAATTTGACCTCTGGTTCTTCTTCCTTTTCTAAACCAGCTTGAACATCAGAAAGTTCACGGTTCACATATTGCTGAAGCCTGGCTTGGAGAATTTTGAGCATTACTTTACTAGCATGTGAGATGAGTGCAATTGTGCGATAGTTTGAGCATTCTTTGGCATTGCCTTTCTTTGGGATTGGAATGGAAACTGACCTTTTCCAGTCCTGTGGCCACTGCTGAGTTTTCCAAATTTGCTGGCATATTGAGTAGGATCGCAAAGAATAGGACATGACTGTGCAACTTTCAGATTAATTTGTACCTTGGTGGTGCCCTCACTTTTAGAAAACTGCATATTCAAAACTCAAACTCAGAAGACTGAGTAACTCAAAGTGGTTAAATAACTTTTCTAAAACTCTCATATGCCCATCTTTAATAGGACCTTATTGAACTCTGTTGTCTCAGGTTGTCATAGATTATTGTGTGTGTGCATATGTGTGCTAATTTGCTTCAGCTTTGTCCAATTCTTTGTGACACTACTGAAGCCCACCATGCTCCTCTGTTTATGTAATTCTTCAGGCAAGAATGCTAAAGTGATTTGCCATTTCCTATTCCAGGGGATCTTCCCAACTCAGGGATCCAGCCGTATCTCTTTATGTCTGCTGCATTGGCAAGCGGGTTTTTTTTTTGTTTGTTTGTTTGTTTTACTACTTGCACCACCATATTCCCCAACTGATTTTGAGCTTTGTAAGAAAGGTATCTAAATTTGTAATTCTTGTTTCCCATTTTCAGACTACTAATAGGTACTCAATAAATATTTTGTAAATGAATAAGTTATGCACTATCAGTACTGAATATATTTGACCCTGTTCCTTTTCTATAGAATATACATTGCTACATCAATATCTGATGAATTCTCACACATTCTCAAGAATTTAGCACAAATGTCCTTTCCCCGGTTAAACATCACCTTAGACATCCTTTTCTGCCACAATCAACAAGGGCCTGTTGAGTTTTCCCATTGGTAGTGCACTCAGCATGCATGATTTATATTGTTGTATATCCCTGTATTGTGGTTTGACTGTAATGTTCTTAGAGTCTGGCTCTATTCATCTTCATATCCTCAGCACATAACAGATTGCCTTGCACATGGTTTGCCTATAATACTTTTTGCTAAATTGAAAGTAATCATTCTTTTTCTTACAAGACATAATACAACAATTTTTAGGGAAATAGCTCCTTCTTTAAGACATTAGGGGAATTTGGACATGAGATTGATGAAACCAGAGTTACAGACTATATTTGTTATGAGTAAGAGACAGAATATCTTTAGTTCTAGTTGCAAGTAATTGTAATATGACTCTGGATCACATCATCACTGATATTAATAGAAAAAAAAAGCATAATATGGATTACTTGATTCTAGTTTTCAGAATGAATACGTACTATGAGAATTAGACTCTGTGATTTTAATGTTCTGGGTGGTCTTTTTTACTGGAAAGGGAGATTTCCCTTTGTAAGCAACCATATTTAACTCTAGATTAAGCAATCCATTATTAATTATAATGCAATAAATCAAAGCTCTTAAATCTATTAAAATTTTTAAAAAGACTAAATAAAAAGGTTTTAAATATTATTATAACCAGGAAGCACTGAAAAGTTTTGCAGAAACATAGATAAAATTTTGAATGTTTACTTGGTTGCTAAAATTTCCACTTTTCTTTACAATAATTCATCACTACGGTATTCACATACAAAATGAAAAAAGGAAATAATTCTTCAGCTCTTGAAATTCTCTCCTGTACTTATCCCAAAGAGCACCCCATTTAAAGGTGTTAGTACAAGCAGTCAGTAAGGTGAGGTGGCCTTTTACCCAGCAGCATTTCAGTCCAAGTAGAAGACCAAAAGAAAATTTACCCTTAGAGAATAATTTCAGAGTCAACTTTTCCACAGCTACTCCCTAAAGGTTAAGAAATAAACTGAACTCAAACATCTCTGCAGAAAATTGCTTGGGTTGGCTCATTCTCCACTAAAACTGTATTTGCTTTACCTCTGTTTTTATGGGAAGATGTTTTTAAATGAGTTAGGCTTTAATGAACATATTTTAGAGATTAAGAAGAAAGTACAGAAAGTACTACTACTACTGGATATAATTGCTTCCAAATATAGGTTATTTTAAGGAAATGTTTAACTATCAGGACAGTTATTCCTCCTTAGGTAATTTATTTCTGTCATTTTTTTTCATTATTGAGTCAGCTAGCAAGTATAAATCAGCATCTCTATTATAGATATTTAGTAACAGAATATAAAACACCTAATGCAGCAAGTAACTAATATTAGAAAACATATCTTGTTTAATTTTATAAGCTTACAACTTTCTATGTTCCTGGAATATACTTTTGCATAAAAATTATCAACTTTATATTTTTCTTGGATAAAACAAACTCATTTCAACATTTTGTGGTAACTGCTCTATCTATACATTATTAAATAAATGGTGTGACATGTAAAAAAAAATAGATTTGTCTTGGATAATTGTGTTTTCAATTTTTCTTTTTCCCTGCAACTATCCCAATGACCTAATTTGTCATTGCTTTGGGGATAATGATTCTTAGAAAATGTTAATTACTATGAATTTCTAAATATAACAGAAATCTGAAGAATTCAGTTTTCAGTACACATGGCATAGGCAGGATTATGCCTCTATAGGGAATACTCTGATTTTATACAATTAGGAATGGAGGTGGGAAAAAAGAACAAAAGGTGTGTAGAATGACAAAAACAGAAAATTTTGAAATGGCAAAAGTCAATTGAACATTGGGGTACACGTGTCTCTTTCCCTTCTGGTTTCCTCAGTGTGTACGCCCAGCAGTGGGATTGCTGGATCATAAGGCAGTTCTATTTCCAGTTTTTGAAGGAATCTCCACACTGTTCTCCATAGTGGCTGTACTAGTTTGCATTCTCACCAACAGTGTAAGAGGGTTCCCTTTTCTCCACACCCTCTCCAGCATTTATTATTTGTAGACTTTTGGATTGCAGCCATTCTGACTGGTGTGAAATGGTACCTCATAGTGGTTTTGATTTGCATTTCTCTGATAATGAGTGATGTTGAGCATCTTTTCATGTATTTGTTAGCCATCTGTATGTCTTCTTTGGAGAAATGTCTATTTAGATCTTTGGCCCATTTTTTGACTGGGTCATTTATTTTTCTGGAGTTGAGCTGTAGGAGTTGCTTGTATATTTTTGAGATTAGTTGTTTGTCAGTTGCTTCATTTGCTATTATTTTCTCCCATTCTGAAGGCTGTCTTTTCACCTTGCTAATAGTTTCCTTTGATGTGCAGAAGCTTTTAAGTTTAATTAGGTCCCATTTGTTTATTTTTGCTTTTATTTCCAATATTCTGGGAGGTGGGTCATAGAGGATCCTGCTGTGATGTATGTCAGAGAGTGTTTTGCCTATGTTCTCCTCTAGGAGTTTTATAGTTTCTGGTCTTACGTTGAGATCTTTAATCCATTTTGAGTTAGAAAGATGGTAATGATAACCCTGTATATGAGACAGCAAAAGAGACACTGACGTATAGAACAGTCTTATGGACTTTGTGGGAGAGGGAGAGGGTGGGAAGATTTGGGAGAATGGCATTGAAACATGTAAAATATCATGTATGAAACGAGATGCCAGTCCAGGTTCAATGCACGATACTGGATGCTTGGGGCTAGTGCTGGGACGCCCCTGAGGGATGGTATGGGGAGGGAGGAGGGAGGAGGGTTCAGGATGGGGAACACATGTATACCTGTGGTGGATTCATTTTGATATTTGGCAAAACTAATACAATTATGTAAAGTTTAAAAATAAAATAAAATTAATTAAAAAGCAGAAAAAAAAAAAGTCAATTGAATATTTTACACCAAAATAAATGTATGAAACATCATACAATTTTGGGGGTAGCAAAGAGTTGGACATGATTGAGCAACTGAACAATTGTATGAAATATATCTACAATGAAATGCCATGTATTTATGTCAATTTGTTATCATTATGCATATGAATTATTATAATATTTACCATATACATAATCTATTATTTGTATTTACAAATACAAATGTTATATGTTTTATTTTGTATTATTATATATTTATCATATGCATAATGTTTATAATTACTTTCTTGCTTATTTTCAATCTTATACAATATTCCAGTGGTTTTCACAACAATTATATTTCTACAACAGTTACTTATAAATGAATGAGTTGGCTCCCTTTTATAGTACCTTAAAACCATGAAATTATTTGAATAAATATAGCTTTACTAATTTATCTTGAGAGTGTTTCAATTTGCAACTGAGTTTTGTCATTTGGGTGCAATAACATCTGTCCTTCAGGGAAGAACTACCATTTATCATTTTTTATGGGAAATATATATTTATATATCTATTGTATATAATATTTATTTCATAAATATGTATTTATAATGTAAAATGAAATAAAATGAAAGTTCTTTGAAATTTTATAAAATTGAATTGAAATAAAAAATGCACATATTAAAGAAAGAAAACAAAGAGAAAGACAAATAAGGTCAGAAAGAAGGAAGCAGGAAAGAAGTGTGGGACACATGAAAGAATGGAGGGCAAAATGAAGGAAGAAAGGAAGAGAGAGAGAGAAAGAGGGATAAACATGATCCCATACACGTGAATTTAGTAATAATGATCACTACCTCAAACACTGACAAATTTCCCAAATTCAGTTCTGATAATTTATTTGTTAATCAAGTCTCTTTTGTATTTTATTTACCTTATATATTTTATTCTTTCTTACAATTCTAACAATTTTTTTCTACAGGATTTTTCTTTTGCATAGATATATAAGTAACAGACGAATTTCCATTAAAGAGGGGTTGATTTATGAGTGTGATGTATGGATTTATGAGTAAGTAGTGGTAGAACTACCGCACAATAGTAATCATCTCACACGCTAGGCTTCAGCAATACATGAACTGCAAACTTCCAGATGTTCAAGTTGGTTTTAGAAAAGGCAGAGGAAACTGAGATCAAATTGACAACATCTGCTGGATCATGGAAAAAGCAAGAGAGTTCCAGAAAAACATCTATTTCTGCTTTATTGACTATGCTAAAGCCTTTGACTGTGTGGATCACAATAAACTGTGGAAAATTCTGAGAGATGGGAATACCAGACCACCTGACCTGCCTCTTGAGAAACCTATATGCAGGTTAGGAAGCAACAGTTAGAATTGGACTTGGAACAACAGACTGGTTCCAAATAGGAAAAGGAGTACATCAAGGCTGTATATTGTCACCCTGCTTATTTAACTTATAAGCAGTGTACATCATGAGAAACGCTGGACTGGAAGAAACACAAGCTGGAGTCAAGATTGCTGGGAGAAATATCAATAACCTCAGATATGCAGATGACACCACCCTTATGGCAGAAAGTGAAGAGGAACTCAAAAGCCTCTTGATGAAAGTGAAAGAAGAGAGTGAAAAAGTTGGCTTAAAGCTCAACATTCAGAAAACGAAGATCATGGCATCCGATCCCATCACTTCATGGCAAATAGAGGGGGAAACAGTGGAAACAGTGTCAGCCTTTATTTTTTTGAGCTCCAAAATCACTGCAGATGGTGATTGCAGCCATGAAATTAAAAGACACTTACTCCTTTGAAGAAAAGCTATGACCAACCTAGAGAGCATATTCAAAAGCAGAGACATTACTTTGCCAACAAAGGTCCATCTAGTCAAGGCTATGATTTTTACAGTGGTCATGTATGGATGTGAGAGTTGGACTATAATGAAAGCTGAGCGCTGAAGAATTGATGCTTTTGAACTGTGGTGTTGGAGAAGACTCTTGAGAGTCCCTTAGACTGCAAGGAGATCCAACCAGTCCATCGTAAGATATCAGTACTGAATATTCATCTGAAGGACTGATGTTGACGCTGAAACTGCCATACTTTGGCCACCTGATGCAAAGAGCTCACTCATTTGAAAAGACCCTGATGCTGAGAAAGATTGAAAATGGAAGGAAAAGGGAATGACAGAGGATGAGATGGTTGGAAGGCATCACCGACTCAATGGACCTGAGTTTGTGTAAACTCCAGGAGTTGGTGATGGACAGGGAGGCCTTGTGTGCTGCAGTCCATGGGGTCACAAATAGTTGGACACAACTGAGCAACTGAACTGAACTGAACTGATGATGTATCTGTAAATGAACCACAGTGAAATGAATGTATCTATAAATGAACCACAGTGAAATGAGTTTGAAATATATATGCCAATTTTTAAAAAAATGCCAGATATAACTTCTTAACTGAAAAAAGGGTATTACAGAACATTAGATTCCTATTTTATATAAAGAGATTGAAAATTTCTACTATGTAAAAAGGTTCGAAATTTTAATATTTTAGGAAAGGTACATAAAGACTATAGATAATGTGCTCTATAACACCATTTAAAATTTTTATTGGGTGCAAATCACATCCTCAAATGTTTAATTTTAAGCAAAAATCTATTTTAATTAAACGTTTATACAAATAAAAACTAATTCCACACAACTGCACAAAGTATTATTTTATTGGACTATAATTTTATCATATTCTAGATAATTTTTAACATTTCCTTCAATTTTACAGTCAATTTTACAATATCTACCCTTTTGTTTATGTTTATTAACTGTTATACTATGTCAGTCTTGCTCTCCTATATCTGAATGATCTCTTTTTGGTGAAAGTATTATGCTTAAGAAAAATATGTGGGTAGTAAAGTTTTGTATGCTTTTGTATGGTTTTGTTTATTTGCCTGGCACTTTTGAGATCATCTTACTTTTTCCTTAACAAATAAATTGAGCAAGTTCCTGGGAGGATAATTCTGAATCGCAAAATTAATGGAATGTTAATTGGTAAAAATATCAAGGGGATCTAAAATTGAAACTCTTTTTTTTTTTTAACAACTACTCCTAAATCCTGTTTCTGAGTATGCCTTTAGTTACTGACCAAAGAATCAAACAAACAAAATAATCAGACACAAGCCCATGAAATGTGGACTGGCCAGGAAGGACATATGGCACATCTACTTTGACCACTTGTTCTAACATTTCACTGAATTCCCTGAGATTGTTCTTCCAGGCCAGATCAAAGCATTACTGCATATTGGGAAACTCGTTTGCCATTAGCTTTTTTTCTCTTAAGCTTCAACTAATAAATTTCAAATGTCCTCTTCAAAGGAGATGAATCAAAGAAATACAATCTTTCAAAATTTGAAGACTAAAAACTTATTGGTAGCTATTATTTTCAGGATACAAAAACGTGTCCCATTCTTTTCAGTTTCTCATTTTACCAGTATTTAAGTTCTCTTAATATCTTCAACTCCAAATATTTTATTAGGGCCTTTTAAGGTACCTTAAAGTATTGCTGAGATAAACAGTTATGAATCCACACTCTGTGTGCAGCACTTACTATACAGTGAACAGTAAGACACATTTTTCAGCACATGAGCAAATACATTTGAATATGTAAACATAAAATGGAATTTATAATAAGGATAACTTTCTTTTGTTTTATTTACACAAATGTAAGAATGTATTTTCTTAACTGGTCACTAATCATCTAAACTACTATTAATTGGAGTAGTTTAAGAAAAGTGTCAGAAAGGAAGTGCATCTTAATTGGCTTATGGGTTCAGATAGTGTTTCTAAAGACTGTCACTGTGCAGAAATTAAAAGAGAAGAGGTTGACAGTAAATAAAAAAGTATAAAGTGTAATTAATACTTATATAAAAGTTAATACTTAGCTTCTAAAGATTACATGGGCCATTTACCACAGAGAGCAGTGGGGTATAAGATATAATGTACATCAAATATATTCTGAAAAATATTTCCACGTGTTCTTATATGATGAATGATAAATTCTGTTTAGTATAATTGTCTCTCCCTCGAAGATAGTGTACCTATTTTATGAAATAAAGTTCCTTCAGTTATGTGAGAGTGTCACCTTACTTAAAAGAAGTGCTAATTAAATTCAGCTACACTTGAAACCCCGCATAGCTCCTATGGAAATGTGCTGTTAGCATGGTGAATTACTGACAGTGGTCCACATCCTTTTTAAAATGGCTGCAGTGCTGATATTCTTTCGAACACAGTAGCTTCTATTTGTTTCCACAGATCACTTTTTCAAATACTAACACGTTATAAAGCAGTTATCCTTCAATTAAAAATAAATAAATTTTAAAAATGATTCATAGAAAGTTAAAAAAAAAAACTGTCACCAATTCCTTCCTAATTGATTTCTGAGATTTATCATATTTTCACTCTGGCTGAACTTGTTCAGGTGAAATAGGTACCTACCTATTTCAAGCAAACATAAACTTCTCATTTTTAATTTATAGTGTGATACTTTCTCTGCACACTTTTGCAGCATCTTGAGCATTTTCACCTTTTCTAGTCACTGTTAACTACAGTACAAATTAAAGTCAGAAAGAGATACCATGAGTAAGAACACAGATTGTCTAGTAGCCCTCAAAATAAGGAAAGTGTAGGACAGCAAGATGACACTGCCATTTATTGGTTTAGAATATGAAGTAGTAACCATCTAACTAGTGGCTGTCATAATAAGCATATTTGTGTACATGCTGTGTGTGTGTGTGTGTGTGTGTGTGAATGTATACATCTGTATGTGATAAAATAATATTTTCAGATATTATTAATTTAGATATGCTTATATAACCTGTATGAAGAACGTACTTTGGTAAATATTTATTAAATTTCTGAATTGCTTGTGTATATTTTATACATTTTACTAATACTAAATTCTTATAATCATTTTTACCCTGCTTCTCTATGTTAGCTAATTATTCAATTGACTTATTTCTAAGCTCTGTTTTATGGCCTGTGAAATTTTTAGTATGGTATGTGTCTCCTGAACTAAATATTATAAGACTCATTAAGGAAAATCATTTATTTTCTTTTCATGTGAAAAAATGTTTTATAGGAATCCATTTAAATAATTTTTGATAACAAATTAAATGTTAACATGTAAATTGTAGTGGAAATGATATAAGAAAACTCAAGATCCTTAATATACTTTGACTTTCATCATTTTTCAATATTACATTATTTGTATTTTTCCAATCTCATGTTATTCACAAACAAAACAATGATAAAAGTCTAAGATGTGCTTTTCTCATTTTTAACAATATTTCAGTTATAAGGGAATAAAAAGTAAAAAAACAGAAAGCTTTTTTAATGAATGAAAATTACAGTAAAATCTATAATAACTTGAATGTATATATAAGGTAAATTATGATAGGCTTGCTTCTTCTATTCATTCTCCCATTCTCAAGCAAGAAGGACAGAATTTTTTGCTTATTTTGGCAGAGAGTTATTTGGAAACGACTATTTCTTGATCATTTTGTCCAAATCTATATTGTACACATGCAGATATGCAGATGATATCACCTTAATGGTCAGAAGTGAAGAGGAACTAAAGAGCCTCTTGTTGAAGGTTAAAGAGGAGAGTGAAAACGCTGGCTTAAAGCTCAACATTCAACCGATGAAAATCATGGCATCTAGTCCCATTACTTCACAGCAAATAGATGGAAAAAGGGGAAACAGTGTCAGACTTTATTTTCTTGGGCTCCCAAATCACTGTGAATGGTGACGGCAGCCATGAAATTAAGACACTTACTCCTTGGAAGAAAAGTTAAGACAAACTTAGTATATTAAAAAGAAGAGACCTCAATTTGATGACAAAGGCCCATAAAGTAAAAGCTATGATTTTTCCAGTAGGCATATATGAATGTGAGAATTGAATCATAAAGAAGGCAGAGCACTGAAGAATTGATGCTTTTGAACTATGGTGCTGGAGATCAAACCAGTCAATCCTAAAGGAAATCAGTCCTGGATATTCATTGGAAGGACTGATGCTAAAGTTGAAGCTACAATACTTTGGCCACGTGATGTGAAGATCAGACTCATTGGAAAAGACCCTGATGCTAGGAAAAATGGAGGGCAAGATGAGAAGGGGTGACAGACAATGAGATGGTTGGATGGCATCACTGATTCAATGGACATGAGTTTGAGCAAACTCAGGGATATAGTGAAGGACAGGCAAGTCTGGCATGCTGCAGTTCACAGGGTTGTAACAAGTCAGACAGGACAAAACAATATTGTATATTTATTTATTGTAAAAAATCTGCTCTTTTTTTTTAGTTTTTTTATGATAGTATAGACAAATGAAAGATATTTTTCATCAAAGTCACGTAAATTTGATACCTTGTTTTAGGCTACTGACATTTTGGGCCCCAAGTACAGAATAATATAAAAATCTACTACTATATATATATGATATATATATATATATATATATATATATATCGTGAGCTTGGGTAAACTCCGGGAGATGGTGATGGACAGGGGGGCCTGGTGTGCTGTGATTCATGGGGTCGGACACAACTGAGTGACTGAACTGAACTGAACTGATGCTGCTTTGCCTAAAATTCCTTCTTTAAAAGGAAAAAAAGAAAATAGGTTCACTATTGTCTATTAAGCAGAAATCCAAGTAATTGAAGTTATATTAATTCAAAGACTACTTTATTTTCATATCAAATTTAGGTAACATAAATGAATTAGAAATGAAGAAGGATTTGGGATGAAAACTGAACTAATATTTACTTTAAAAATGATTAGATATCTTCTATTTCTTGCATTTTTTTTTTTTTTTTTACATTCTTCATCTTTTTTCCTCCTTGCTCTGTGACTTTGAGGTTAAACGTTATGGGCAGCATAAAATGACTCCTTCCCCTCTGGATTCTAGTTGGGTTTGTCTCATGGCAACCTGCCAGAGATCAAGGGTTGGAAGTGCAAGGAAAGGACAGTATTTATGCCCAGTAATCGCTACCAAGCATATAGCCTCAGGCTGACCATGTACCACTCCTTTCAGCAGTATTCTCCATTCAGGCACCCTCTCTAATTCTGGTAGTCCCATGTTTTTGCTCTTTCTAGAGCAAATTAATCACCTTAGCTCCTATGGCACTGCATTCTCCCTTAGACTCTGTCCAAATATTTAAAAATAGCCATTGCTAAATTGCTGACAGTTTGAATGTATTTGTTGTTCTTCTTCTTTTTCCATTTATTTTTTTTATTTTTTAACTTTACAATATTGTATTGGTTTTGCCATATATCAACAAGAATCTGCCACAGGTATACACGTGTTCCCCATCCTGAACCCTCCTCCCTCCTCCCTCTCCATACCATCCCTCTGGGTCGTCCCAGTGCACCAGCCCCAAGCATCCAGTATCATGCATCAAACCTGGTGACTCGTTTCATATATGATATTATACATGTTTCAATGCCATTCTCCCAAATCACCCCACCCTCTTCCTCTCTCACAGAGTCCAAAAGAGTGTTCTATACATCAGTGTCTCTTTTGCTGTCTCATATACAGGGTTATTGTTACCATCTTTCTAAATTCCATATATATGCATTAGTATACTGTATTGGTGTTTTTCTTTCTGGCTTACTTCACTCTGTATAATAGGTTCCAGTTTCACCCACCTAATTAGAACTGATTCAAATGTATTCTTTTTAATGGCTGAGTAATACTTCATTGTGTATATGTACCACAGCTGTCTTTTCCATTCATCTGCTGATGGACATCTAGGTTGCTTCCATGTCCTGGCTATTATAAATAGTGCTGCGATGAACATTGGGGTACACGTGTCTCTTTCCTTTCTGGTTTCCTTGGTGTGTATGCCCAGCAGTGGGATTGCTGGATCATAAGGCAGTTCTATTTCCAGTTTTTTAAGGAGTCTCCACACTGTTCTCCATAGTGGCTGTACTAGTTTGCATTCCCACCAACAGTGTAAGAGGGTTCCCTTTTCTCCACACCCTCTCCAGCATTTATTGCTTGTAGACTTTTGGATTGCAGCCATTCTGACTGGCGTGAAATAGTACCTCATAGTGGTTTTAATTTGCATTTCTCTGATAATGAGTAACCTTGAGCATCTTTACATGTGTTTATTTGTATGTCTTCTTTGGAGAAATGTCTATTTAGTTCTTTTGCCCATTTTTTGATTGGGTCATTTATTTTTCTGGAATTGAGCTGTAGGAGTTGCTTGTATATTTTTGAGATTAGTTGTTTGTCAGTTGCTTCATTTGCTATTATTTTCTCCCATTCTGAAGGCTGTCTTTTCACCTTGCTTATACTTTCCTTTGTTGTGCAGAAGCTTTTAAGTTTAAAAACGAGTTATGTTCAGCTTAAATTTTATGACTGATCATGAAACTGTTAAAGTTAATTGCAAAACTGATCTGAAAATGATATTTAAATGCTTGTAGTTTATGAAATATAACATTACTTCAAGTAAACTGAGACAACCGATGTGATTCCATGAATATAATTCACACTATCTGTCAAGGACATCTGGAGAAGTAAATGGCAACCTGCTCTAGTATTCTTGCATGGAGAATCCAATGGACAGAGGAGCTTGGTAGGCTGCAGTCCATGAGATTACAGAGTTGGACAGGACTGAATTAAAGTGTTGCATTCATTATGCCAGCAAATTTGGAAAACTCAGCAGTGGCCACAGGACTGGAAAAGGTCAGTTTTCATTCCAATCCCAAAGAAAGGCAATGCCAAAGAAGGCTCAAACTACCGCACAATTGCACTCATCTCACATGCTAGTAAAGTAATGCTCAAAATTCTCCAAGCCAGGCTTCAGCAATATGTGAACCGTGAACTTCCTGATGTTCAAGCTGGTTTTAGAAAATGCAGAGGAACCAGAGATCAAATTGCCAACATCTGTTGGATCATTGAAAAAGCAAGATAATTCAAGAAAAACATCTGTTTCTGCTTTATTGACTATGCCAAAGCCTTTGACTGTGTGGATCACAATAAACTGTGAAAATTCTGAAAGAGGTGGGAATACCAGACCACCTGTCCTGCCTCTTGAGAAACCTGTATGCAGGTCAGGAAGCAACAGTTAGAACTGGACATGGAACAACAGACTGGTTCCAAATAGGAAAAGGAGAATGACAAGTCTGTATATTGTCACCATGTTTGTTTAACTTATATACAGAGTACATAATGAGAAACGCTGGGCTGAAAGAAGCACAAGCTGGAATCAAGATTGCTGGAAGAAATATCAATAACCTCAGATATGCAGATGACACCACACTTATGGCAGAAAGTGAAGAAGAACTAAAGAGCCTCTTGATGAAAGTGAAAGTGGAGCGTGGAAAAGTTGGCTTAAAGCTCAACATTCAGAAAACTAATATCATGGCACCTGGTCCCATCACTTCATGACAAATAGATGGGGAAACAGTGGAAATAGTGTCAGAATTTATTTTTCTGGGATCCAAAATCACTGCAGATGGTTATTGCAGCCATGACATTAAAAGACACTTACTCCTTGGAAGGAAAGTTATGACCAATCTGAACAGCATATTAAAAAGCAGGGACATTACATTGTCAACAAAGGTCCATCTAGTCAAGGCTATGGTTTTTCCAGTGGTCATGTATGGATGTGACAGTTGGACTATAAAGAAAGCTGAGTGCAAAAAAATTGATGGTTTTGAATTGTGGTGTTGGAGACAACTCATGAGAGTTCCTTACACTGCAAGGAGCTCCAACCAGTCCATCCTAAAGATCAGTCCTGGGTGTTCATTGGAGGGACGGATGTTGAAGCTGAAACTCCAATACTTTGGCCACCTGATGCGGAGAGCTGACTCATTTGAAAAGATCCTGATGCTGGGAAAGATTGAGGGCAGGAGGAGAAGGGGACAACAGAGGATAAGATGGTTGGATGGCATGACCAACTCAATGGACATGAGTTTGGGTGAACTCCTGGTGTTGTTGATGGACAGGGAGGCCTGGCATGCTGCGATTCATGTGGTCGCAAAAAGTCAGACATGACTGAGTGGCTGAACTGTACCGAACTGAGTGGCTAATGCATATGTACATCAAGGGCATACTTTGCTAAGTATGTCAATAATCAAGTGAAATGAATAATAATCAAATTAAACTAGAGAGAGATAATGGGCATTCATTGAGGCATGCCTCTCAATCCTTATCTATATATTTCTTTTTACAAATAAGAATCTCTTACTATACCCCTTTGAAAAAGAGATATTTAGAAGACACATTAAATATAACCTCTTAATTATAAGAGGTATGAGGAACTTTAAGACCTTCTGAAATAGAATTTCTAAATGTAACAGTCACTTTTTCAGATGGTTTTGGACACTATTTACTTTTCTTAAAAAAAAAGTATCAGTTCATAATTTAAATGAAATACATAGACCTTAAGCTTTCATTGTGATGCCTTGACAAAGGTATTTACCCACATAACCCATACCGAAGTCAAGATTATTAATAGAACAACTCCATCACATCAGAGAGTTTCCTTGTGCCCCTTTGAAAGTTCCACACACAAGAGACATCCATCGCTGTGATTTTAGGAAGTATACATTAGTGTTGTTTCTGCCTGAACTTCAGGAAAAAAAGAATTATATAATAGGTGTCCTTTTGTATCAAACTCAAAATAGCATCTTTATTGGTAGATCAAAGTAACATTTGAAAAAATCATCCATTCTGTTTAGCATTTATCATTTTTTTTTTTTATTGTTAAGTAGTACTCTCTTGTACGGATATACTATAATTCCTATGTCTACTGCCAGGTGAATAGTTATTTGGGTTCTATTTTTTATTTTTATGAATAATGTTACCTAAAATATTTTACACAAGATATTTTATGAATACATATTTTTATTTCTCTTCAGTAACACGTAGAGTGAAGGGCTGCATCAGAAGAGTACATTTAACATTAGAAAATAATGCCAAACTGTTTTCTCTAAAGTTGGGTTTTACTTTTTTATTCCAAGTTTATATTTATATTCCAAACTATATAAAAAAAATATTTGCCAACACTGGATACTTGATTTTGAGAAGTCTGGAAAAAATATCAAATATCCTCTATGTGTAGGAATTTAAAAAAATGTCCTTTATAGATTTCATTTGATTATTTTTATTTAGGCAAAATTTGCATAGCCTAAAATTAACCATTAGAGACAGCACAATTCAGTAGTCTCTTAGTACCTTCATAATATTCTGCACTCACCATCTCTGTCAAGTTTCATAACATTTTCACCACCCCACAACAAAATCTTGTGCTCATTAAGCAGACACTACCCATTACCAGGTTTTCCCAGGTGGGTCAGTGGTAAAGGATCTGCCTGCCAATGCAGGAGACACAGAAGACATGGGTTTGATCCCTGTGTCAGGAAGATCTCCTGGAGTGGGAAATGGCAACCCACTAGAGCATTTTTGCCTGGGAAATTCCTTGGACAGAGGAGCCTGGGGCTACAGTCCAAAGGGTTATATAGAGTCAGACATGACTGAGTGATGAGTTGCACACATGCACATATCCATTCCCAACTCATGTCAGTTACTGACAATCACCTGTTTTCTATTTCTATGGGTTTCTTACCTCTGGATATTTCATGTAATATAATCATACAAAATGTGACTTTCCATGTCTTTTACTTAGCATAAAACAGTTCCACAGATTATTCATGCTGTGGCATATATATACTTCACTATTTTTATGGTTGAATAGTATTCCAGTGTGTAGATATCCCACAGGGCTTACCTGGTTGCTCAATGGTAAAGAATCTGCCTACCAGTTCAGGAGACTTGGGTTTGATCCCTGAATCAGGAAAATTCCCTGGAGAAGGAAATGGCTGCCCAATCTAGTACTGTTGCCTGAGAAATCTCATGGACAGAGGACCCTGGAGGGCTACAGTTTATGGGGTCAAAAAAGAGGTCGAGATGACTTAGCAACTAAACAAAAACAAGATATACCACCATTTGTTTATCTATTTTTGGATATTTGCTTCTATCTTTTGGCTATTGTGCATGGTGGAACTACAAGTATTTCTGTATAATATTTGTTTGAGCACCAGTTTTTAATGCTTTGGTATCAGATCAGATCAGATCAGTTGCTCAGTCGTGTCCGACTCTTTGCAACCCCATGAGTCGCAGCATGCCAGGCCTCCCTGTCCATCACCAACTCCCGGAGTTCACACAGACTCACGTCCATCAAGTCATTGATGCCATCCAGCCATCTCATCCTCTGTCATCCCCTTCTCCTCTTGCCCCCAATCCCTCAAAGTATCAGAGTCTTTTCCAATGAGTCAACTCTTCGCATCAGGTGGCCAAAGTACTGGAGATTCAGCTTTAGCATCATTCCTTCCAAAGAAATCCCAGGGCTGATCTCCTTCAGAATGGACTGGTTGGCTTTCCTTGCAGTCCAAGGGACTCTCAAGAGTCTTCTCCAACACCACAGTTCAAAAGCATCAATTCTTCAGCACTCAGCCTTCTTCACAGTCCAACTCTCACATCCATACATGACCACAGGAAAAACCATAGCCTTGACTAGACAAACCTTTGTTGGCAAAGTAATGTTCCTGCTTTTGAATATGCTATGTAGGTTGGTCATAACTTTCCTTCCAAGGAGTAAGCGTCTTTTAATTTCATGGCTGCAGTCACCATCTGCAGTGATTTTGGAGCCCAGAAAAATAAAGTCGGACACTGTTTCCACTGTTTCCCCAACTATTTCCCATGAAGTGATGGGACCGGATACCATAATCTTCGTTTTCTGAATGTTAAGCTTTAAGCCAACTTTTTCACTCTCCACTTTCACTTTCATCAAGAGGCTTTTTAGTTCCTCTTCACTTTCTGCCATAAGGGTGGTGTCATCTGCATATCTGAGGTTATTATATTTCTCCTGGCAATCTTGATTCCAGCTTGTGTTTCTTCCAGTCCAGGGTTTCTCATGATGTACTCGGCATATAAATTAAATAAGCAGGATGACAATATATAGCCTTGACGTACTCTTTTCCCTATTTGGAACAAGTCTGTTGTTCCAAGTCCAGTTCTAACTGTTGCTTCCTAACCTGCATATAGGTTTCTCAAGAGGCAGGTCAGGTGATCTGGTATTCCCATCTCTTTCAGAATTTTCCACAGTTTATTGTGATCTGCACAGTGAAAAGCTTTGGCATAGTCAATAAAGCAGAAACAGATGTTTTTCTTGAACTCTCTTGCTTTTTCAATGATCCAGCAGATGTTGGCAATTTGATCTCTGGTTCTTCTTCCTTTTCTAAAACCAGATTGAACATCAGGAAGTTCACAGTTCACATATTGCTGAAGCCTGGCTTGGAGAATTTTGAGCATTAAAAGGAAAGATATAAACATCTGAATGCAGAGTTCCAAAGAATAGCAAGAAGAGATAAGAAAGCCTTCTTCAACCATCAATGCAAAGAAATAGAGGAAAACAACAGAATGGGGAAGACTAGAGATCTCTTCAAGAAAATCAGAGATACCAAAGGAACATTTCATGCAAAGATGGGCTCGATAAAGGACAGAAATGGTATGGACCTAACAGAAGCAGAAGATATTAAGAAGAGGTGGCAAGAATACACAAAAGAACTATACAAAAAAGATCTTCACAACCCAGATAATCATGATGGTGTGATCACTCACCTACAGCCAGACATCCTGGAATGTGAAGTCAAGTGGGCCTTAGAAAGCATCACTATTAACAAAGATAGTGGAGGTGATAGAATTCCAGTTGAGCTATTCCAAATCCTGAAAGATGATGCTGTGAAAGTGCTGCAGTCAATATGCCAGCAGATTTGGAAAACTCAGCAGTGGCCACAGGACTGGAAAAGGTCAGTTTTCATTCCAATCCCAAAGAAAGGCAATGCCAAAGAATGCTCAAACTACCACACAATTGCACTCATCTCACATGCTGGTAAAGTAATGCTTTGGTATAGTAACTTAAAAATTGCTGGGTCACAGAGTAGGGATGCACTTTACATTGCTCACCAGCATTTATCTATTTTATTTATGTTTCTTTCCAGCTGAATTTCTTTTTTTAATTAGTCAAACTTTGCTTATTTAATTTATGGAACTCAAAAGAAACTGATCATTTTTCCTTGTCCAACAGTGAGTCCTAATTAGCTTTGGCCAATTAGGATAATCAGGCTTTTCCTGCATGTGACTTGTTCAGAAAACTCAGTTTAAATCAACAGTAAACCCATCAACAAATGAAATAACCCCTGGGGATTATTTTAGCTGGTAAATGGCCATGTGGTCTGAAGTTAACCAAGCCAGAGAAAGAATGAACTTTAATCCAAACCTTGTTGAGAAGGCTCTCACTCTTGTTCTGGATGTGAAAGGGAATAGGTGTTTCCATGAAGGTGGCCACAATGCCATCATAGAGGTGGTGGTAAGGGGGCAAAAGGAAAAAATTGAACAAAGCCTTGATAACACTATAATGATAACACTACAAACACTACAGATGACCCTCAAGGTGACCTTCCAGTCATGTGAAACAAATTACATTAGTTAGGTTATTTGAGTTAGGTTTTTACAACTTGTCTTTTCATACTGTTCATGGAGTTATCAAGGCAAGAATACTGAAGTGGCTTGCCATTCCCTTCTTCAGATTTTTTCCAGTAGTAATGTATGGATGTGAGAGTTAAACTATATAGAAAGCTAAGTGCCAAAGAACTGATGTTTTGAACTGTGGTGTTGGAGAAGACTCTTGAGAGTCCCTGGTTTGACTGTAAGGAGATCAAACCAGTTAATCCTAAAGTAAATCAGTCCTGAATATTCATTGGAAGGACAGATGCTGAAGCTGAAACTCCAATACTTTGGCTGCTTGATGCGAATAATTGACTCATTCGAAAAGACCCTAATGCTGGGAAAGATTGCAGGCAGGAGGAGAAGGGGATGATAGAGGATGAGATGGTTGGATAGCATCACCGACTTGATGGACATGAGTTTGAGCAAACTCTGGGAGTTGGTGATGGACAGGGAAGCCTGGCGTGCTGCAGTCCATGGGGTCGCAAAGAGTCAGACATGACTGAGTGACTGAGCTGAACTGAAGTTTACAACTTGAAGAGGGAAGCATCTATTTAGCAGCTCCATTTAATTGGAGCGTATCCTCTCCCACTTGGAAGAGAGTCATTTGCATTTGTTACCCTGGATTCATTTATACTTACCTTTTTATATTTTCTGTGTAGCTCCTGAAGGAATTTGAGTTAACAAACTCTGATCCAGAGATTTTGAAAGACATTATTTTTCAACTAATCCTCCCAAGTGATGTGGTATGTGCATGAGGGGGTAGACTGCTTTTGAGTACATACCCTCTGATATACATACCTAGAAAGAAGACAAATGATGGTTTGAGTTAAGGAAAATACACTGAAATGATTTTGTAGTTTAGTGTGTGTATATCACTGACTAAAAATTATCCTTCTTCTTGGACTTCCCTGGTGGTCCAGTAGGTAAGAATCTGCATGCCAAGGCAGGGGACACAAGTTTGATCCTAGTCCTGGAAGATTTCACATGCCACAGGGCAACTAAGCCCGTGTGCAACAACTACTGAGCCCACAAGCTTAGAGCCTTTTCTTCACAACAAGAGAAACCACTGCAATAAGAAGCCCATGCACCACAACTAGAGAAAGCTCACACGCATCAGTGAAGACCAGGCATAGTCAAAAATCAGTCAATGAAAAAGCGTCCTTCTCCTTATACATCTTACAGCACCATGGATTTCTTCAAAAATACATTTGAAAACTATGTGAAATATGAACAAATTATTTCAGGCCAAGTATATATTTGGCCTATTGTAACATTTAAATTACATTACAAGATACTAAAATTTTGTTTTAAACTATCTGTAGAAAGCTTATTTTTAAGTAATTAAGATAAAATGGCAAGGCATTTCCTCTGCATAAGTGAAAAGAATGGCATTTATTGTAGCACCATGAAGTCTAGGGCTTCCCTGGTGGCTCAGACAGTAAAAAGCCTGCCCACAATGTGAGGAAACCCGGGTTCGATCCCTGAGTTGGGAAGATCCCCTGTAGAAGGAAATGGCAACCCACTCCAGTATTCTTGCCTGGAAAATCCCATGGACGGAGGAGCCTGGTGAGCTATACCCTATAGGGTTGCAAAGAGTCAGACATGACTGAGTACATACACACACTGATGCTAAACCTGAAACTTCATGGCAAATAGATGGGGAAAATTTGGAAACAGGGACAGATTTTATTTTCTTGGTTTTCAAAATCACTGAGGACTGTGACTGCAGCCATGAAATTCAAAGGCACTTGCTTCTTGGAAGAAAACCTATGACAAACCTAGACAGTGTATTAAAAGCAGAGACATCACTTTGCTGACAAAGGTCTGTCTAGTCAAAGCTACGGTTTTTCTAGTAGTCATGTACTGAGTGCCTAAGAATTGATGCTTCTGAACTGTGATGCTGGAAAAGACTCTTGAGACGGCCTTGGGCTGCAAGGACATCAAACCAGTCAATCCTCAAGAAAATCAACCCTGAATATTCTTTAAAAGGACTGATGCTGAAGCTCCAACATTTTGGCCACCCGATACAAGAGCTAACTTGTTGCAAAAGGCCCTGATGCTGGGAAAGATTGAAGGCAGGGAAGAGAAGGGGGTGACAGAGGGTGAGATGGTTGGAATGGCATCACTGACTCAATGGACATGAGTTTAAGCAAACTCCGGGAGATGGTGAAGGACAAGGAAGCATGGAGTACTGCAGTACATGGTGTGGCAAACTGCTGGGCATGACTTAGTGACTCAACAACAATTAGAAACAGAAAGAAGTGCCAGAAATGCTTTAGTTGGTTTTTCTTCTTATCTTCCATGCCACTTTGACATGTATATGTGTACCATTTCATGTTAGTCTGACCAAGAAATCTCTGTGTCAATGCTAAGTGGAGTATAAAGACTGTTGTCTCTGAATCTATTCTTTTAGTGACTTAGGTCTAGTTTGAGTTTGTGTCTTCTTAGAAGCTTCATTGGAAACAATAGGCAAGCAGAAATATAAAAAGAGGTAAAGAGACATGAAATAAGAAAAGACAGAATGTTACAGAGTCATCTCTATCACTTCTTTTTTTCCTTCATTTTTATAAATGAAGCTTTAAAGTATATTTCATTTCTCAGAAAAATAAATAATTAAGAGTATAAATAAGAAAGAATGAGTTAACTATAATAGTGAGTTAGGAGCTATAAACACTAGGTAGATTTTGAGGAACAAGAAAATAAAAAGATTTAGGTATTTTGTTTTGGACATAAACGGAAAATATTTTTTTTTAAGAAGTAAAAAAAAAATGTTTAGGGGAGCTGCTGCTGCATCACTTTAGTCGTGTCCGACTCTGTGTGACCCCATAGATGGCAGCCCACTAGGCTCCTCTGTCCTTGGGATTCTCCAGGCAAGAACACTGGAGTGGGTTGCCATTTCCTTCTCCATTGCATGAAAGTGAAAAGTGAAAGTGAAGTTGCTCAGTCGTGTCCGACTCCTAGCGACCCCATGGACTGCAGCCTACCAGTCTCCTCAGTCCATGGGATTTTCTAGACAAAAGTATTGGAGTGGGGTGCCATTGCCTTCTCTGGTTTAGGGGAGAGGAAATGGTTAATAGCAAGTTAAAATACTTACAATGATTCTACTTTTTTAGTATTCTTTTTCCTTTTAGAATATGAATTTTTATGTAAATTTCAAGGTTTATTTGGATTGGTCTAGTTTCCTGGTACACAAACTATGATCTGTGAGTCAAAATTGACCCACACCTATTCATACAAACAGTTTTTATTATACAAATTGTTTCTTTGTCTATGTGTAGTTGTACGTATGTGTGTGTGTAAAACCTGTGACTACAATCATGTTAAATGGCACACCTGGGTAGTTCCTTCAGAATCTGAATGACCTAGAGATACTAAAATATTACCATCTTGGACTTTACATAAAAAAAAAAAAGTTTGCCAACTCTTGTAGCTCTAAATTATTCACTTATGAATGCCACTATGACAATCCTTTTTAAACTATTTTACATCACAAAATGTTATACATGTGTATGGTTTGAGTTGATGAGACTAGTTGAAATAGTAATAGCTGATGTTCTATCATCTAAAAATAATTTTAAAATATTTTCAAATGATACTTGAAAGTTTATGATTTATATTCATTGCTGTTGAAAGAAAGGTATAATTTAAATCCCAAAAGCAGTATCACATTTTTGAATGTGTTTTTTTATACAACTTATTACAGATTCAAAATATTTTGTTTTAGAATAATGTTGATAGATGCTTTAAAAACAAGGACAAGAAATATGCTATGTGTATTTTTTAATAAATACCAGCCTGACATCAGCAAGATCTACATAAATTACAGTTACTAAAAATAGTATATAAGCAAATTTATTAATATTAAATATCAGTGTAATTATTTAAATGAGAGACTTTTTCAGTTTCATTTAAAATTCATTTAAATATTATAATATTTAATATCAATTATATCAATATCAATAATCTATTAAAATTTTGTATATATAGATGTATCAAAAATGCTTTTTGCTTGTAAACAGCCTATTCAAATTCTTTGAAAGTTTCCCTTTTCATATATAAGATGTTGCTTTTATTTCCCTAAATTAGTTTCATATGCAATATGTTTCTTTTTCAAAAGATGCTATAGGAAATCTGTCTTTTCTTTCATGTTATTTGTATTTGGAAAAATTCTTTATATTCATATTATTTAAACTAAAATATAACTCACAATTTTACTAAGCCTAATGATATCATGTTTTACTACCATAAATGATTTAGAACTAACACATATTTAGGATCATCTTAAATTTACCTTAAATTGAGGGGAAAAAAAACAAAAACTTTGCTTAATCATAATGGTGAGTCATATAATAATAATATAAATGTCATAAATATATATGTCATAAAAATATATATGTCATATATATAATAATGTTTTACTACTGTGCCACTGGAGAAGCTTCTACTCTCTTAGCAAATTTTAATTATACAATACAGTATTATCAGCTATAGTCACCATATGATACATTAAATCTTCAGAATTTATCACATCATTTATATGTGAAATTAAAAAAAGGAAAAAAATTGAACCCATAGAAACAGAGTAAAAATGTGGCTGCTGGGACTAAGGGTTGGGAGAAATAGGGAGATGTTGATAAAGGGTACAGGCTGTGTTATTTATTTTTTTAAATAAGATAATTATAATACGGTATTGGAAAAGCACATGAATTAAGGTAATTTCTTAATACTACCTTTTGGGCTGTCCTAGGAGAAATTATTATAACAGGAAAATAATGTATTCAAATATGAATATAAAACAAACAGTTAAGTCTATTAGATGGGAAACTGACAGCATGATAACAATGTACAGGAACTAATACTTTTTATTCTGAAAGATATTAATAAGTAAAAGTCATCACACACTTAAACCAACATCTCTTAAGAGCAAGCAAATCTCAATTGTTTGAATTATTAAAAATGTAAGGTGAAAATAATAAAAATGAAAATCATAAAAAGTCATAATGGCATACTTTGTGATTTAAGGATAAAATATTTTTCTTTAAAAATATAATATCTTGGTTACTGCAAAATTTACTACTATAATAATAAAAATTATGCTTAAAAGAACAGCTTTTCCAAACACTACTACATAGAGAGCTAACAAACAGAGCTTTACTTTTGTTTTGTTCAGAAATACAACTTTGGGTCTAAAGCCTGAAAGGATTAGTACCTTTATCAGAAAAAACAGGTAACTAAAAAGCAGGAATTCAGTCCAATAATTTCATGGCAAATAGATGGGTAAACAATGGAAACAGTGACAGAATCCCTTTTCTTAGGCTCCGAAATCAGTACAGATGGTGACTGCAGCCATGAAATTAAAAGACGCTTGCTCCTTGGAAGAAAAGCTATGACCAACCTAGACACCATGTTAAAAAGCAGAAACATTCCTTTGCCAACAAAGGTCCATCTAGTCAAGCTATGGTTTTTCCAGTAGTCATGCATAGATGTGAGAACTGGACTGTAAAGAAAGCTGAGCGCTGAAGAATTGATGCTTTTGAACTGTGGTATTGGAGAAGACTCATGAGAGTCCCTGGTTTGAGTGCAGGGAGATCCAACAAGTCCATCCTAAAGGAAATCAGTCCTGAATATTCATTGGAAGGACAGATGCTGAAGCTGAAACTCGAATACTTTGGCCACCTGATGCAAAGAGCTGACTCATTTGAAAAGACCTTGATGCTGGGAAAGATTGAGGGCAGGAGGAGAAGCAGGCAAGAGAGGATGAGATGGTTGGATGGTCTCACCGACTCAATGACATGGGTTTGGGTGGACTCCGGGAGTTGGTGATGGACAGGGAAGCCTGGCGTGCTGTGGTTCATGGGGTCGCAAAGAGTCGGACACGACTGAGAGAGACTGAATTGAACTGAACTGAACTGTTCCACTGTATATTTTGTTGCCATCTCAAAAATTTAGTTATAGTATCAAATAGTAGCTAGTAGCTCAGTCCTGTCTGACTCTTTGAGACCCCATGGACTGTAGCCTCTCAGGTTCCTCTGTCCATGGGATTTTCCAGGCAAGAGTGCTGGAGTAGATTGCCATTTCCTTCTCCAATGGTATCAAATAGTTTACATTAAATGAACACAATGATAAAATACTGCAATCTTCATGTCAAGGGTTCTAATCAGGACAACTCTTGCCTATGACATCCAATCACTAACAATTATATCATGCAAACTGATGCCAAATCCATTACCTTTTGCAGAGGAATAGCCAATTTTGTCCAATTATTTAGGACACTTTTTCTGAGGTTCTTTCCTATATTACACTGCGTAATAATCCTAAGAGATTGAAAATCCTTTGAGAATAAAATCAAATGATTCCCTATTTCTAAAATGTCAAAAATACTCATAGCAGACATCTGAGAGCCTACCTTTTTCATCTTTTTCCTTTTAGTAAGTCAAAGTGATGTAATGGGGGGAAATATCTATTATTTTTTAAGATTTAATTCAAATTTGATATAGCCAAATAAAATTTAGAGTAACAAAGCAACAAGAAGATGTTTATGGAAAATAGAATAATTTTGAAATCAGCATCAAAATATAAAACAATGATGTGAAAATTGATTGTCATACAATATAAGATTACATGAAAGAAATCAACAGTTGGATATGAATACCTCAAAATATAATTGAATCAGAATATCATCTGCAGAATAAGTTATACAAAAGGGCCTCACTGAGCAGTTTAATGGCATTATCTCAGATTTATCTAAATTGTTTTTATAACTCTAGAGTACAAACCCTAATTGATATAAAATTTAGAGAAGTATAGGAGTGTCATGTGAAAAAAGGGAACTGAGGGAAATATTTTCATAAAAATTCACTTTAGCATCTTGATAAGATATTCATTTATAGGATATAATTTAATAGTTATGCATAGCACTATTTTCATCACCAACATTGATAAGGAATAAGAGAAAATGAATAGAGAAATTAAAATCATATTTTGAACAACTGCTCAGGCCCAAGTGAAAGAAGCAAAGACAGAAATTCAGAGTATAATACTTTTAAAGAAAAGTATTGTATTTTAAGAATAAACCAATACAAATATCAGTTCAGTTCAGTCGCTCAGTCGTGTCCGACTCTTTGTGACCCCATGAATTGCAGCATGCCAGGCCTCCCTGTCCATCACCAACTCCCGGAGTTCACTCAGACTTATATCCATCGAGTCGGTGATGCCATCCAGCCATCTCATCCTCCATCGTCCCCTTTTCCTCCTGCCCCCAATCCCTCCTAGCATCAGAGTCTTTTCCAATGAGTCAACTCTTCGCATGAGATGGCCAAAGTATTCGAGTTTCAGCTTCAGCATCTGTCCTTCCAATGAATATTCAGGACTGATCTCCTTTAGAATGGACTGGTTGGATCTCCTTGCAGTCCAAGGGACTCTCAAGAGTCTTCTCCAACACCACAGTTCAAAAGCATCAATTCTTCGTCACTCAGCTTTCTTCATAGTCCAACTCTCGCATCCATACATGACCACTGGTATAGATCTGCAATTTTATTTAAAATGAAGTATTGCTGAATGTAATATTTACATATGTGTTTCAATAACTGGCCAACCATGTGCACACACACAAAATCATATGGAGATATCAATTACTTTTCATTTTCTCTATTTTGCTACATCAACATTATCTTTTTGTTGTTGTTGTTGTTATAACATTTTCTTTTTCATTCAGTCATATACTTCCTTCCCTATCCCTCAAAATTCACATATATATATTTAATAAACTTCCTTAAATGTATTTCCTTGAAAAATATCTGTGCTATTATCATTTTAAATACACATTCATCCTTTTATACTCTAACACTATTCAGTTTTTGCATTTTTTGAAAACAACACCAAATTTAAGAGTTTCTCTGGCTCCAAATTAGCATGATGATTTTAATCAGTACATTCTGAACTGTTTAAGAACATTTAATTCTATTTCTACTAGAAAGCTTAATATAACATGAGTAGAGAGTAAAAAGTAATGAACGATATGTAGAGTAAATATACCGCCTGTGTCCAAATAACAGACGAGCTCTTGATGATTCCCAACAAAGGTTTTGTCCCTCATCCAATTTCCATTCAGTGGAGTAGCACTTTAGAATCCTTATCTTAAAATGAACATGCAGCTTAGGATCACTAATTTTTGTGTAAATATACTCCATTAATAAAAAATGTTCAAAACCCATATGAGAAAAACTTTGACATATTACTAAATAAACTAAAATAGTCTCTAAAAAGGAGAAAATATAGCATTTGTGGAAAACCAAATTTCTATATTAGATATGACAAGCTTCTCTTAAGTTAATTTAAAAACCTAAGGTGATTCCAATGAATACACTGATTTTAACATATTTCTTAACACTAGATAAGTTAATTCTTTAAGTTACAAGGAATGTAATTTTAGAAATAGTGTTAAGAAAAGCAAAGCAAAAGGAAAAAAAAGGGGGGTGGTCAAATCAGATATTAAAATATGTTAGAAATTTTCATTTATTAATGGAAAACCCTACTGAATGTGAAATAAACAGCTAAATTTTAAAAAATAGCTCATAGAAAGATATAAATACATATAGGAATTTTGCATATGATAAGGTAAGGTAACACTTCACCTCAGTGAGACAAAAGGAAATGCTTCTAGGTTTCCATTCAGTTCCTTTCTTTCTTTTCAATGTGAGAGTCCAAACAGTGTTAGACGCCTTGATGTTGTCCAACAGAATTCTGATATTCTGGGTTTTTTAAAACTATTTTTTTTTTCACTTTTTTTTCCCTCCATATTTCAATTTGGATAATTTCTATTACTTGTCATTACTTTCATGAATTCTTTTGTCAGGTCTTTGCTAAGTTAATAAAAAATAGTCATTCAGTTCAGTCGCTCAGTCCTATCTGACTCTTTACAACCCCATGAATCGCAGCACGCCAGGTCTCCCTGTCCATCACCAACACCTGGAGTTCACCCAAACTCATGTCCATCAAGTCAGTGATGCCATCCAGCCATCTCATCCTCTGTCGTCCCCTTCTCCTCCTGTCCCCCATCCCTCCCAGCATCAGAGTCTTTTCCAATGAGTCCACTCTTCCCATGAGGTGGCCAAAGTACTGGAGTTTCAGCTTTAGCATCATTCCTTCCAAAGAAATTCCAGAGCTGATCTCCTTCAGAATGGACTGGTTGGATCTCAAAAAAAAAAAAAAAAATCTATATCATCTGCTTTATTCACTTTTTCATAGTTTTCTTATCTCCACTGACATTTCCATCTGTCCATAAACATTTCAGTAGCTCTCTGCTTGTATGGCAGCAAGTTTTTTCCTCATACACTCTGAAGGTAGGAAAACACTTAGTGAGTCCTTTTGTGGAGGGATATATCACCCTTTCAAATTATGTTCACCTGATTGCCTTGAGAACTCAGTATGAAAATGGATCCATGAACACTACATTTTATAGATTTTAAGAATTTTTTTCATGGTTTGGATTTGATGTGATATTCCACTGAAAGAATAAGCATTGAAATTTTAAACAGTGTATACCTGTGGCAGATTCATTTTGATATTTGGCAAAACTAATACAATTATGTAAAGTTTAAAAATAAAAAAAAATTAAAAAAAATTAAATAAAAAGTGAACCACTAAAGCACTGCTACTGCTGCTGCTAAGTCGCTTCATTCGTGTCCAACTCTGGGCAACCCCATAGATGGCAGCCCACCAGGCTCCCCCATCCCTGGGATTCTCTAGGCAAGAACACTGGAGTGGGTTTCCATTTCCATCTCCAATGCATGAAAGTGAAAAGTGAAAGTGAAGTCGCTCAGTTGTGTCCGATTCTTCATGACCCCATGGACTGCAGCCCATTTGGCTCCTCCGTCCATGGGATTTTCCAGGCAAGAGTACTGGAGTGGAGTGCCATTGCTTTCTCCACACTAAAGCACTAGAAGAAAATATAAGCAAATTGCCTTATGAAGTGATAAAGCCTGAAAATAATTGATATCTGTGCTGTGGTTAGTGGCTCAGTTGTGCCCAACTTTTTGCAACCCCATGAACTGAAATCTGCCAAGCTCCTCTGTCCATGTGGATTTTCCAGGCAAGAATACTGGAGTGGGTTGCCATGCCCTACTCCAAGGGATCTTCCAAATGCAGGAATTGAACCCAGATCTCCTACATTGAAGGCAGAGTCTTACTATCTGTGTCACCAGCGAAGACCGATTGATATCTAGATGTCTAAAATGTAATACAAAAGTTATTACTTGTTGAACAATAGATAGCAAGCATACAGAACAATGGTACATAAATACATAAATAAATAAGAAAAGGACACTTCAAGACTAAAACAATATACACATCTTTATTGCCTAAAAAGGAGCAAAATTCAAAGCTGTAAGTAGAATCTGTGGGTCTGTTGAGCTCTGAGTGAGTGTGTTAGTTGCTTACTTGTGTCCGACTCTTTGTGACCCCATGGATTGGGGCCCACTAGGCTCCTCCTTCCATAGGATTTCCCAGGAATTTTGGAGTGGGTTTCTATGCTCTAGGTGCTAATAAAAACAGTAGCAGGATGGCACAAAATACTCAAAAAATACTCAGATCATCAGCCTGAAGTGCTTAATGTGAGAGGAGAGCCTGAAGCCAGTTTCAGACTTTAAAATCAGCAGGTCATGTGAGGTTTCTCTATTTTAAAATCCTGCTAAAAAGTAAAGGCTTTTCACTCTAAGCCTGATGTGATAACTTTAGAGTAAGATGCAAGCCTCTGAATGGTAGAGGACAAGAAGCTTTGCAAGCAGAAGGTGATCCAGTTCTCCCACTGGACACCTGGATGAATTTCTAGCCCAAACACCACCACAAAGCAACAGCAGCAGCTTGTGTATACCACGCCTGGCTCAGGACAAAGGCTTAGAACCAGGCAGAGGCATCACAGATCTGCAAAGATGTGAAAATATGTGTATAGGTAGAAAAACAAAATAGCAAAAACAAAAAGTTCCTTCCAACCTTCTTAAAAAGTGGCACAAAACCAAATTCCCAACATATAAGAAACCTAATATCTATAATGTTAAAAAAGATAAGTTTCCCCACAAAAGATCAGAACATGACTTTGGCCAAAATTAAATATATTCAATGTTTAAATTGAAAATATTAGCATTCAATGTAAAAAGTAGGCCACCTACATTCTAATCACCTAGATGACCTAGATTCCATAATTATCAATATTTGTCATCCTAGTTTATGTTGTATATATACATGCATATATAATATGCACATATACACATGTATAATACATATGTGCCTGTGTTAAGTCGCTTCAGTCATGTCCAACTCTTTGCAACCCCATGGACTGTAGGCCGTCAGGTTCCTTTGTCCATGAGATTCTCCAGGCAAAAGTACTGGAGTGTGTTGTCATGACCTTCTCCAAGGGATCTTCCCGACCCAGGGATCAAACCTGCCTCTCTTAGGTCTCCTGCATTGTCAGGTGGGTTCTTAACCATTAGCGGCAACTAAGAAGCCCTTCATACACACACACACACACACACACACATATTAGAGATACCAAGGGAACATTTCATGCAAAGATGGGCACAATAAAGGACAGAAATGGTATGGATCTAATAGAAGTACACGATATTAAGAAGTGGTAGAAAGGTAACACAGAAGAACTATACAAAAAGAATATTAAAGACCCAGATAACTATGATGGTGTGATCACTACCTAGAGCCAGATATCCTGCAGTGTGAAGTCAAATGGGCCTTAGGAAACATGACTATGAAGAAAGTTGGTGGAGGTGATGGAATTCTAGCTGAGCTATTTCAAATCCTAAAAAATGATGCTGTGAAAGTGCTGCACTCAATATGCCAGCAAATATGGAAAACTCTGCAGTGGCCACAGGATTGGAAAAGATCAGTTTTCATTCCAGTCTCAAAGAAGAAAATGCCAAAGAAGGCTTAAACTACCACACAATTGTACTCATTTCACATGCTAGCAAATTAATGCTTAAAATTCTCCAAGCCAGGCTTCAACAGTACATGAACCAAGAACTTACAGAAGTTCAAGCTGGATTTAGAAAAGGCAGAGGAACCAGAGATCAAATTGCCAAGATCAGTTGGATCACAGAAAAAGCAAGAGAATTACAGAAAAACATCTACTTCTGCTTCCTTGACTATGCTTAAACCTTTCACTATGTGGATCGTGACAAATTGTGGAAAATTCTTAAAAAGATGGGAATACCAGACCAATTAGCTGCCTCCTTATAAACCAGTATTCAGGTCAAGAAGCAACAGTTAGAACTGGACATGGAACTACAGGCTGATTCAAAATTGGGAAAGGAGTATGTCAAGGCTGTATATTGTCACCTTGCTTATTTAATTTATATGCAGAGCACTTTATGTAAAATGCTGGGCTTGATGAAGCACAAGCTAGGTTTAAGATTGCTGGGAGTAATATCAATAACTTCAGATATACAGATGACACCACCCTTATGACAAAAAGCAAAGAGGAACTAAAGAGCCTCTTGATGAAGTTGAAAGAGGAGAGTGAAAAAGCTGGCTCAAAGAAGACATGCAGATTGCTAACAAACTCCTGAAAACATGTTCAACATCACTCATTATCAGAGAAATGCAAATCAAAACCACTATGAGGTACTATTTCACACCAGTCAGAATGGCTGCGATCCAAAAGTCTACAAGCAATAAATGCTGGAGAGGGTGTGGAGAAAAGGGAACCCTCTTACACTGTTGGTGGGAATTAAAACTAGTACAGCCACTATGGAGAAGAGTGTGGAGATTCCTTAAAAAACTGGAAATAGAACTGCCTTATGACCCAGCAATCCCACTGCTGGGCATACACACAAGGAAACCAGAATTGAAAGAGACACATGTACCCCAATGTTCGTTATAGCACTGTTTATAATAGCCAGGACATGGAAGCAACCTAGATGTTCATCAGCAGATGAATGGATAAGACAGCTGTGGTACATATACACAATGGAGTATTACTCAGCCATTAAAAAGAATACATTTGAATCAGTTCTAATGAGGTGGATGAAACTGGAACCTATTATACAGAGTAAAGTAAGCCAGAAAGAAAAACACCAATACAGTATACTAACACATATATATGGAATTTAGAAAGATGGTAACAATAACCCTGTATAGTTAGTTAGTTAAGTCGCTCAGTTGTGTCTGACTCTTTGCGACCCCATGGACTGTAGCCTACCAGACTCCTCCATCCATGGGATTCTCTAGGCAAGAATACTGGCATGGGTTGCCACTTCCTTCTGCAGGGGATCTTCCTGACCCAGGGATTGAACCCAGGTCTCGCACATTAGAGGCAGACGCTTTAACCTCTGAGCCACCAGGGAAGCCCCATAACCCTGTATACGAGACAGCAAAAGAGACACTGATGTATAGAACAGTCTTTTGGACTCTGTGGGAGAGGGCGAGGGTGGGATGATTTGGGAGAATGGCATTGAAACATATATAATACCATATATGAAACGAGTCGCCAGTCCAGGTTCGATGCACGATACTGGATGCTTGGGGCTGGTGCACTGGGACGACCCAAAGGTATGGTACAGGGAGGGAGGAAGGGAGGGAGGATTCAGGATGGGGAACACATGTATAGCTGTGGCGGATTCATGTTGATATATGGCAAAACCAATACAATATTGTAAAGTTAAAAAATAAAATTAAATTAAAAAAAAAAGAAAAGAAAAATTACAGCATCCAGTCCCTTCACTTCATGGCAAATAGATAGGGAAACAATGGAAGCAGTGACAGATTTTATTTTCTGGGCTCCAAAATCACTGCAGATGATGACTACAGCCATGAAATTAAAAGACACTTGCTCCTTGGAAGAAAAGCTATGGCAAAGCTGACAGCATATTAAAAAGCAGAGACATTACTTTGACAACAAAGTTTCGTCTAGTCAAAGCTATGGTTTTTCCTGTAGTCATGCATGGATGTGAAAGTTGGACCGTGAAGAAAGCTGAGCACTGAAGAATTGATGCTTTGGGACTGAGCTTAGGAGAAGTCTCTTGAGAGTCCCTTGAACTGCAAGGAGATCAAACCAGTCAATCTTAAAGGAAATCTATTCTGAATATTCTTTGGAAGGATTGATGCTGAAACTGATGCTCCAATATTTGGCCACCTGAATGGAAGAGCTGACTCATTAAAAAAGATACTGATGCTGGGAAAGATTGAAGGCAAGAGGAGAGGGGATGACAGAGGTTGAGCTTTTGGATGGCATGACGGACCCAATGGTCATGAGTTTGAGCAAGGTCCAGGATGTGGTGAAGGACAGGGAAGCCTGGCCTCCTACAGTCCATGTAGTTGCACAGAGTCTGACAGGACTGCATGACTGAACAACAGCAATATATACATACAGACAAGTGTGATTTAACATGTATTTGTATGTGTGGCATTTGTGCAAAAATGCAGATATATTGGGGAAAATATTTATAGGCAAAATGACCCAAAATACTTAAGCATGCATATCATAAAGTGCTTCTAAGGTAGTGCTATTGGTAAAAAATTCACCTGCTAATGCAGGATACCAAGGAGACTCAGGTTCATTCCCTGGGTAGAGAAGATTCCCTGGAGTAGGACATGGCAATTCTCCATTATTCTCACCTGGAAACTTGTATGGACAAAGGAGCCTGATGGGCTACAGTCAATGGGGCTGCAGAAAGTTGGCCATGACTCAGTGACAGCAATGCAATACAGTATGCATATCATAACCTCAACAAATTTCTCATATAAAATCAGTAGCTTTATGAAATCTAAATGCCCACTATTCAATCGTATTCAAATTCCTCAAATTGATGTTTTAAATAAAAAATCCAATCAAGCTTCCCACTTTGCTGTAGATATTTGTCAATCTAATTCCTTTTAATGGAAGCATAGGTCCATCCCCACATTTTCAATATAACATTAACTTTTTGAGGAAACCAGACAAATCTCTTGTAAAAAGTTCCATCTTCTAAATGTTACATAGACTGAAATTCATGTTTAAATACTTAATTGTTGTTGTTCAGTTTCTAAGTCAAGTCCAAATCTTTGTGGCCCCATTGATTGCAGCATGCCAGGCTTCTGTGTCCTTCACTGTCTCTCAGAGTTTACTCAGACTCATGTCCATTGAGTCAGTGATGCCAATCCAATTATCTCAACCTCTGTTGTCCCCTTCTCCTCCTGCTCTCACTCTTTCCCAGCATTAGAATCTTTTCTAATGAATCGACTTTTAGCCATCAGGTGGCCAAAATATTGGAGCTTCAGATTCAGCATCAATCCTTCCAATTAATATTCAGGGTTGATTTCTTTTAGGATTGGCTGGTTTGATCTCTTTGTTGTCCAAGGGACTCTCAAGAGTCTTCTCCAGCACCACAGTTCACAAGCATCAATTCTTCAGAGTTTAGAGTTCTTTATGGTCCAAATCTCACATCTGTACATAACTATTGGAAAAACCACAGTTTTGCCTATGTGAACCTTTGCCAGCAAAGTGATGTCTCTGCTTTTAAATATGCTGCCTTGGATTGTCCTAGTTTTTCTACCATGAAGCAAGCCACTTTTAATTTCATGGCTTCAGTCATTGTCCACAGTGATTTTAAAGCCCAAAAGGTAAAATCTGTCACCATTTCCACTTTTTTCCCATCTGTTTGCTGTAAAGTGATGGGACCAGATGCCACGACCTTAGTTTCTTGTATGTTGAGCTTTAAACTGGCATTTTCATCATACTCTTTCACCTTCATCAAAAGGCTCTTCAATTCCTCTTCACCTTCTGTCATTAGAGTGGTATAATCTGCATATCTGAAGTTATTGATGTTTCTCCTGGCAAACTTGATTCTAGCTTGTGATTCATCCAGCCTGACATTTTCATGATGTACCCTGCATAGAAGTTAAATAAGGAGGGTGAGAATACACAACCTTGATGTACTCCTTTCCCAATTTGGACCCGGTCCATTGTTCCATGTCAGATTCTAACTGTTGCCTCTTGACCTGCATACAGGTTAATTAAATTAATTAAATTTTAATTACGTTTAGGTAAAATGTAGTATTTTTTTCAGTAATACTAAGTGATGCCATGTATTTTATGTTGAATCACATTAGAAGGCATATAAGTATGATTTACTCATAATTATTGACACTGTTTGATCTTGTATGCAATTTACATCTCATCTATAAGGTGATGAAGTAACATTATGGCAATAGCCTATTTTCCATCATATTATACATAATTTTTAGCACTCATTGGTTCTCCTTGTACACATATACCACTAGAGAATATTATAAATATACTATCTGTTAATTTTATATCCCCTTCTACATTCAATATTTGGGATTCCTCTATAAAACAGAGGTTTCCTCATCAATTGTGGTGATAATTTTTTTTTCATAAAATGGAAACACTGTATGTTAAATGTTTTTTCTCTTATAATTGTCTTCATTTTTTTCAATGGAAGGCCATGGATTGCCTTAATTTTCTGTTCCTCTAATAACTGTATATTTACTTTTTTGAAAGCATTACCTACCTTCTAGTACCAAAAATTATTATTTTTTTCTGTAATGCAGGAAGCTATTTAACTTTAATGATGGAAAAGAGCACCATATTTACTATGGGTAGTCCTGCATTTCTCATGTTTCTTAAGTAACTGTCTTGTTTGATAGCACACAAAGAGCAAGTATGAAAAATATACATTTATGTAATTCTAAAGACTTATTGAGAATTTTCTGTTGGCATTGGATAACAAATTGCAGACACAGCTGCAGTAGCAGGATATGCATATGCCTGTTGTTTCATAACATTGTGCATATTTGGAATGTTACTTCTATATTACTGAGTGGGATTATAATCATTCTGGAAAGTGCCCATTGGACCAGAAAATTGGACCCATTTTCAGAGGAAAACTTTGTTATATAGTCATCTAAAATGGAAACATATAAAATTGTAAACTCTTACTTGGTTAGCACAATGGATGCATAGACTTTTATTTATTCAATCTTTAAAATCAATTAAAATCTTTGTTTTTCATGTTCAGATTGTCTGGAATTTGATGACTGGGAGCCTATGTCCATTTGTCTCACTTTCATTCACCTTTGAACACTTCTTTGCTTTTTGACACAAGATGCTAAAAACTGGCTTATACATCCACTGCCTCAGACTTAGATTAGACATTTCTTTGAGGAGCCTTGGATTTTCTTCTTTTTTTTTTAGTTGGAGAATGATATTTTAAAAATCAAGATATGGGCAGTAGGAGTGTCCATTTTAACTAGAGTATCACTGCTTGTATTAGTGAATAGAGTTAGGTGATATATTTTACAAAAGCAAAAATTGAAATTAACCTTTTGTGTTTACAGCTAAAATAATCGTTTTCTGAAGTTATATGGCTATATTTGCATTTCTTTTATATTAAATAGAAAATTTTTATTTTCTAGCATTAATGTATTTACTCTTATGTTACTATAAATTAATGAACAGAATGGAACAGAACAAGAGAGTAGTCAAACTGAGGCAGGAAGCAAATGCCCCTTCTCCCAGGGTAAAGCAATTGGAGATGCATTCCCTATTGACCAAAACTCCAAGATGAGAATAGCAGGACCTTAAGAGAGTAGGCTGGGCCCTGCTCAGACCACATATTTCTCATTTCCAAAGTCAGAAGATCTACCCAAACACACAAGAACAGAAAAGGCTCCTTGGAGGCCAAGTGGGGAGCAATGTCAAGGGATGTTCTACCCAGATGCTTCTTTAGTAGAATCCATCTTGGCCAAGAGATGCATGTGCACATATGAGATCCTTAGATATACCAAATATGGACTGGGAACTAGGCAAATCAAAATGACTGGCCAAAAGAAAACCAGGAGAAATGCCCCATAATAATGATTAAAAAAAAAAAAAAAAAACTGCCATGAGTGCATGACTCAGCAATCAGGGACTCTCCCTCTGAGTCTGCCTATGTGCCTACACACATGTACAGTACTCTTTCTCCTCTTCATAAATACTTTACTTGCTTTACTACTTTCCATCTGTGTCCCTTTGTCCAGGCTTGTGTCCCTGACCACTGGTCTAGTAGATTAGTAGACTGTGACACAGTCCAGTCTCTGGCTGGGAACCCATGCCCTGCTCCAAGCTGTTGCAGGCCTCTCAGGAGGGCACCTGAAATCAAAATCATGATTATAGATGAGAATTTCCCCATATTAATCTATATCAATATCTTTCTATCTACTTTCGGGAATGGAAATGCATATATATGTATATACAAAGTTTGTATCTACATTGTATGCCATATCATAAAAATCAAAACAGGAATTCAAATGTCTAAGAGAAGGAAAATAGATACACCATTTGTGGTATACAATGTGATTTGGTACAGTAGGTAGGTAGGTTTAGTCACTTAGTTGTGTCCGACTCTTTGCAACCACATGGATTATAGCCCTCCATGCTCCTCGGTCCCTGGGTTTTCCCAGGCGAGAATACTGGAGTGGGTTGCCATTTCCTTCACCAGGGGATATTCCTGATCCAAGGGATCATAACTGGGTCTCCTGCATTGCAGGCAGATTCTTTACTGACTGAGAAACCAGGGACACAGTAGTTACAATAATTATGTTGAATAATGTGTTCTTTATGAATAACTACTCAAAAATAATGTTAAGTAAAAAAAGCAAGTAGCAGAATAATAGGATATTGTTATTGCATTTACTAGGGTATTATTATTAATAGGTTATTAATAATAATATGGCTTATTATTATTACATTTGAATAAAATAGTAAAATGTCATATATAGTGTGCAAATATAATATTTATATCTCTAATAAGAGTATACAGACAAGCTAGCAATAATGGTTACCTTTAGACTAGAAAAGGAAGGGATATATTGGTCATAGGAATGATCACATTCTCATGTGTTCATTCACTTGTTCAGTTACACACATACTAAGTTGCTTAGTGAATTACTGTATGCACACACGTACATATAGTGTTGTTGGTTGTTGTTTTAATCGCTCAGTCATGCCCAACTCTTGTGGCCCCATGGATGGTAGCCTGACAGGCTCTGCTATCCATTGGATTTCCCAGACAAGAATACTAGAGTGGGTTGCCATTCCTTTCTCCAGGGGATCTTCCCCACCCAGGTATAGAAACTGCATCTCCTGCATTGGCAGGTGGAGTCGTTACCATTGCACCACCTGGAAAGCCCATATATATATATATATATATATATATATATATATATGTATATATGCAGAATTGATTCATTAATCAGTTCAGAAAAAATCAAAATTATACAGCCCTTACCCATATAAAAAAGAAAAAAAAAAAGAAAAGTAAAAGTCACTAAAAATGTAGAGTTAGAATTGAGGAAAAAAAATAAAACCTTTTGAAGTGCTTTTCGAATATTTTTTGCCTTACATGACACTTTCTAGATAAGAATTACATGCTCAAATACATTTGAAATAGTATAGTATACCATTATTTGAAGATTCACAATGTGCATTGTTATATTAAAAGTTTGATAATGATTAGTAATGAAGTAAAAACAGTGTATGTCCATAATGTTTGTAAATTCAGTTGTTAAATAATACACAACTATTTAGCTTTCTGTGGAAGCTCAACTATACTACTTCAGCTCATCAGCAGATCAGCACTGGAACTACAAAATGGTGCAACCTCTAGTGAAGGGTGGTGCTGGAGAACACTCTTGAGAGTCCCTTGGACTGCAAGGAGATCCAACCAGTCTATCCTAAAAGAAATCAGTCCTGAGTATTCATTGGAAGGACTGATGTTGAAACTGAAACTCAATACTTTGGCCACATGATGGGAAGAGCTGACTCATTTGAAAAGACACTGATTCTGGGAAAGATTGAAGGTGGGAGGAGAAGGGGATGACAGAGGATGAAGTGGTTGGATGGCATCACTGACTCAACGGGCATGAGTTTGAGTAAACTCTGGGAGTGGGTGATGTATAGGGAGGCCAGGAGTGCTGAAGTCCATGGGGTTGCAGAGGCGGACACAACTGAGTGACTGAACTGAACTGAACTGAACTAGCAAAGGAATATGTGCAAAGATTGCTATCTTGATATCAGTAGTGGTTGCAGTGAATTACAAGCAGTATAGGTTTCCATGTCAAAGAGTGGAGAAAGTTAAACTATAGCTATTTTTTGGCAGTGATATATATGAATTAAGATACCCATTGAAAACATTAACAAAAGTTGCCAATAGTGAGGAGTAAAAAAAAGGGAATTGGAAAAGAAAAATGGGAATAAATAAATGGATAAGCAAATACATCAGAAAAAAGGAAAAGGACAGAAGGATTTATGAGACTGATGATAATAATAAACTGAGCAGTGAGTCAGACATGACTTAGTGACTGAACAACAATAGCAAATGAGCAGTGAGGTAGAACTAACTCATATCCCTGCATCTGAGGGCCAAGGGAAAGAAAGAGAAGCAGAAGGAGACAGGAGAGAAAGAGGAGCAAGAAGAGGAAGGAAAAGGCAGAAGAAAGGGATTGGGAGATAATTGGTAGGAGAAGGAGAATATTAGAGGAGGAGAAAAAGGAGGACACGGGGAAGAAGAGCGAATTGTATTATAAGTAGGGAAAAGAAATAAAAATAATGAAATATTGAATACATATCCTATACATTATGTCTGCACTGGCAATGAGAGGAAAATTCAGAAAACACAAGTAAATTTTTTTGAAGGCAAAACTGGTTAGCCAGAAAATAATGTTAAAAATATGAAATAATCCAGAGATAAACTATAAATATAAATTAAAATTATTTATAAATTAAGAAAATTAATACTATTGAGTTGCTCTGTAAAAACAAGCAGTAAATATATATTCTGAAAGCTAATGAATTTAAAAAAGGAGAATATAAGTTATAACACACAAGATTTTAAGTACAAAGAGATAAAAGCCTATATATATGTTTATAAATTTGACCATTTTAGAGAAATTCATACTTTATGAAAACACTGATCCCAAGGAAACTGGGAAACTCATACTATTCAATTACTAGGACAGAAAAAAACACAACAAAAAAAATCAAAATATCACCTTTTCCAAAAATCAGCAGGTAAGAAAATTCCATGCATGCATTGTCTCAAACACAAGATGCAGCCTTTAATACAACTGCTTAAATTGATGCAGAACATACAATCCACAAACATTTATATAAAAACAGAATAACACAGATATCAACATCTGATAAAGAATATAAAAGAAAATGGCACAAAAATCTCATTTTGAATACTGAAGCAACAAGCTTCAATATATTCTAACAAATTGTAGCAGGATATTAAAAGAGTAATACATTCAGGCCAATTATAGCTTATTGCAGGAATTAAATAATATTGTAATATTAAAAATTCTATTCATATAATTCACTCTATTAATAGCTTAAAAGATTAAAACTGGTATAAGTGTCTGGAAGGATACACATTAAATCTACACAGCGACCGCTTCTAACTAGAGGGTGGGAGACACATCATTAGGCACTGTGTGCTTAATCACTCAGTTGTGTCCATCTCTTTGCGATCCCATGGACTGCAGCCCACCAGGCTTCTCTGTCCATGGAGATTCTCCAGGCAAGAATACTGGAGTGGGTTGCCAGGCCCTCCTGCAGGGGATCTTCCCCACCAAGGGATCAAACCCACGTCTCCTGTGTTGCAGGCACTATGCCAAGTTTTTACCTCAAATAGCTTTAAATATTGCTAGTTTTGTTTGCTTTTTCGCTTACCATTTTTGACCTTACAAATAAACTGCTTTTATATTTAAAAAGTTAAAAAAAAGTTATATGACTTACAATAAAAAGAAATGTGTATGAGTGAAACGAGGGGACATTATTCTAAGTGAAACATGCCAGTTGCAGAAGGACAAATATTTTATGATTCCACTTATGTAAAGAATCCAAAGAAGTCAAACTCACAGAAGCAGAGAGTAGAATGGTAGCTGCTGGGGGGAGGGGCAATTGTGGAGTTCAAAGGGTATAAACTTTCAGTAATGCAATCTGAATAAGTTCTAGAAAGCTGCTGTACAACATCATATCTATATTTAACAATAAATTGTCCATAGTATTCTTAACACACAAAAAAAGATATATGATAGTTTTGTCCTTAAATAAAAGTACATACATATATGTGGTGTGTGTGTATATAGATAGATAGATAGATTTGTTCTTATATATAAGTACAGACATATATGAGGTGTGTGTGTGTGTGTGTGTGTATATATATATATATATATATATATATAGTGAAATTTCTTAATCTCTGGAATCTCCTATAGTTCTCCAAACATTTTGCCATCTTATTTAAATCTTTTAAATTAGGTTGTTTTAAAATATTTAAATTGATAAGAAAATTATCATCATATATCAATTTGATATGACAGATAAAATATATGGGATTAATATATTCTATTATTGATCAAACTCTAATTAAAATGCCTATCCACATTGACTTTAATAATTAATTAGTAATTTAAATAGGTAGATAGGCATATGTAAAAAATCTTCACTATTGGTATTTTTGTCTCCTAAGTTTAATTAAAACACAGCCCTGTCTGTATTAGGTTTTACTCCATTCAGAAGATTAAAAAAAGAGAGATTTTTAAAGTCAGCCGAAAGGCTTAAGGAAACTAATTGTACCTTTGGCTTAAAAAATCATGCTACAAAGAATTCTGGATTTGTACTGAAATGTTGACACCTAATATGATGCCCAGCCGTATGATAGTATTGTACTGTCAGTGAGTCTTCAGTATCAACTGTCAGAGATGAGAAACTTCTTACACATTCTAGCCAGTGACCCTTCAATTGCAGGGGAAAGACTGACACACAACAGTTTTTCTATAATACCTTACAATATGTTCTTACTTTTGTTATATACTTATCAAAACTATATGGTAGCCTTCCTAGTTCAAGTCTTGTGTTGCAGGTTATCTAAAATACGATGTTTATAGCTAGAAAAATAATAAAGAATTTAATAAGGATTCTTTCATATTTAGTTGATAAAAGTATATGAAGGGAAGCTATTTTAAAATGAGGCACATAAAAATACATATCAAACAGACATTTTTTAAAATTGACTTTATTTTTAGAGCATTTTAATATGCATAGCAGAAATGAGAAGGTGCAGAGATTCCCCTTATACTCTCTACCCTCACACATGCATAGCTTCTCCCACTATTAATATCTCCCCACCAGAATTGTTTGTTGCAACTAACTCATACTGACATATCATAATCATCCAAAGTCCATAGTTTACATTACGGTTCAGGGCTGGTATTGTATGTTATTTGTTACTGTGTTAGTTGATCAGGCATGTCTGACTCTTTGCAGTCCCATGGACTGTAGCCTGCCAGGTTCCTCTGTCCATGGAATTCTCCAGGCAAGAATACTGGAGTGGGTTGCCATTTCCTTCTCCAGGGGATTGTCCCCACTCAGGGATAGAATCTGGGTCTCTTGAATTGCAGGCAGATTCTTTACCATCTGAGCCACCAGGGAAGCTCTTGTATGTTATTTGACTTTGTATAAATGTATGTTGACTTGTAGTCATCATTATGATATCATGCAGATTACTTCTACTGCCCTAAAAAATCTGTGCTCCAACTATTCATCCCTCATCCTGGAAGCCTTGGAAACCATTGATCTGTTTATTGTCTCTGTAGTTTAGCATTTTCCATACAGTTGGAGTTATATAGTATGTCACCATTTAAGATTGGCTTCTCTCACTCAGTAAGATAGATTTCAGTTTCCTCCATGTCTTTTTGTGTCTTGATAGCTTATTTCTTTTTTAGCTGAATACTACTTCATTCTGAATACTACTCCATTGTCTGCATCTACTACAGCTTATTTATACACTCACTTACTGAAGGATGTATTTGTTCTTCAAATAAGTAGAGAATTTCATATGGAAATATGGTCAAGAAGGTTGTCTTTCATTTAACTTATTTGGAACCCAAACATCAATGTGATTAACATAACCAACCCAGAGCAAATGATTTTCAGCACTTGACTTGGATATTTTAAGTATGTTGGCTATTTCCTGCATGGTATAATGTGGATTATTCTCAATTGATGCCTCAATCTGATTGCTCTCAACTTCAACTGGTCTACCCAACTGTGTAGCATAGTCAGTGAGAAATTTCTAGGGTGAAACTTCGCAAACCACCTTTGACAAATTTGATCAGTCACAGCACCTTCTCCATATTCTGCACACATCTTTTGTACTGTATTTAGTTGCACTTTTACCTTTCTTGAAATAATAAAGCATAATATGCCAAAATGTTGCTTTTTTCCTTCCATCTTCAGCATTAAAGTGGACACACAAAATTTCACTAATTTTGATTTTTTTTTAATGCATGCTGATATGACATTGGTCACAATACAATCTAACAACATTGTTTCAAATTCAGTTCAAGACAATTAAACACTACTAGAGTCATCTAACAGGAAAAAAAAAAAAATCAACGAACTTTTTGGCCAACCAATATATCCAAATCCCTTATATCATGCCCTGTAAGTTGATGTGAAAGTGATAGTCACTTAGTCATTTCTTTCTTTTTTTTTTTTTTAATTAGTCTTTGTGACCCCATGCACTATAGCCTGCCAGGTTCCTCTGTCCATGGAATTCTCCAGGCAAGAATACTAGAGTAGGTTGCCATTCCCTTCTCTGGGGGATCTTCTCGACACAGGGATCGAACCTGGGTCTCCTTCTTTGCAGGCAGATTTTTAACCATCTAAGCCACCAGGGAAGATGGCCTGGAAGTAGAAATTTGTGTTTTTACCTGTCAGTTTTCACCTCAAAATTCCTCTTCCTCTCTCTCTTTTAAGGTGAGAAAGAGAAGAATGCTATTTATTGGTGAGCTGGCTTGACATTTTGACAAAAAAAAAAAAAAAAAAAATTAAGTGTAGAATGAGGTAACCAAAACAACTGAGGTTTTTGCTATGGCTAAACCATATGGTTTTCATCTCAGGCCTTGGTAAGCATTGGTTACAAAGACATAACAAAGCCAGTCATGGGAAATTTATAATATAGGCTGTGGACATAACTGGGCATTACATTTCTCAGTAGACTAAAGAAATGGTGAAACCTGAGAGGAAAGAATAATTTCATTCCAGTGGAGCCTCACCTAGAAATTATAACAGTGCTTTGTGCTTTTACTGTATGTCTCCATCAAGTCTACAGACTGAAGCTTTGAACTCCTAAGTGTATAAGGTCTATATGAATCATAGGGCTTGGATTTCAATCAGAGCCAAGAGACATAATTTATATAAGGGCTTTATCTTATATTCATTATGTCCAGCCTCAAATAAAACTCACTACCATACCATCACCCTGCTTATTTAACTTATGTGCAGAGTACATCATGAGAAACTCTGGGCTGGAAGAAGTACAAGCTGTAATCAAGATTGCTGGGAGAAATATCAATAACCTCAGGTATGCAGATGACACCACCCTTATGGCAGAAAGTGAAGAACTAACGAGCCTCTTGATGAAAGTGAAAGAGGAAAGTGAAAAAGTTGGCTTAAAGCTCAACATTCAGAAAACAGAGATCATAACATCTGGTCCCATCACTTCATGGCAAATAGACGGGAAAACAATGGAAACAGTGGCTGACTTTATTTTGGAAGGCTCCAAAATCACTGCAGATGGTGATTGCAGCCATGAAATTAAAAGACGCTTACTCCTTGGAAGGAAAGTTATAACCAACTTCGACAGCATATTAAAAAGCAGAGACATTACTTTGTCAACAAAGTCTGTCTAGTCAAGGCTATGGTTTTTTCAGTAGTCATGTATGGATGTGAGAGTTGGACTATAAAGAAAGCTGAGCACCAAAGAATTGATGCTTTTGAACTGTGGTGTTGGATAAGACTCTTGAGAGTCCCTTAGACTGCAAGGAGATCCAACCAGTCCATCCTAAAGGAGATCAGTCCTGGGTGTTCATCAGATGGACTGATGTTGAAGCTGAAACTACAATACTTTGGCCACCTGATGTGATGAGCTGACTCATTGGAAAAGACCTTGATGCTGGGAAAGATTGAGGGCAGGAGGAGAAGGGGACGACCGAGGATGAGATGGTTGGATGGTATCACTGACTCAATGGACATGAGTTTGGGTGAACTCCAGGAGTTGGTGATAGACAGGGAGGCCTGGAGTGCTATGGTTCATGGGATCACAAAGAGTCCGACATGACTGAGTGACTGAACTGAACTGACCTGAACCATACAGGCATAAGTTATCTTTGAATTTCATTACAGAAGCACTAATGAATGCTTCCAATCCAGGAAGCAACAACAACAACTAGGCTTCACCTGCAAATAGGTATATATTTTATTAATGAACAACTAAAAGTAATGTGGACCCTTATTATAATGCCTTCTTCTTGGATTAATGGAGCAAAATGAAACAAACTATGACAAGTCCAAAGACCAAGAAAACAAGCTTAAATGTCTGTGTCTGGAATGCTCTAAGTAAATTGGCCTTTAGTATAAAATGGAAGAAAGACATCTTTCTATTGAATTATTTTTATTTTCAAATAACTCAGTTAAATGTCTCTTTTTAAAGTGGCTACTCTACCCTAAAGAAGAAGGAAATTAGTACACTATGGTAGAATTCTTCCATAACAAATAACTGCAGAAGTGGCTTAGTAAAACCAGTAATAGAAGCTGTAGGGTGGACATAGCAGATATACATATGGTGGAAAGTTGGAGATCTTTGCAATGCTACTGCAAAATTTACTGTCTTTTTATTTGGGAGGCAGATCACAAGCTTTGCAAACCCGCAGATCTAGTCAAAACTGTTGAAACAAGAGCAAAAATATTAGCAGGTATTGGTTCTTGGTTGCTCCTTGTCACTTACAGTAAAATATAATAATGTAAGTATTGCTAAGTATTACAACAACATGGATAAGAACTGGCTGGTTAACAAGGAGAAATACAGATGATCCAAAGATTAAGGGCTTCACAAATAGGCTCACTAGATAAAATACAGAACTCTCAGATAAATTTGAATTTCAGATAAACAAAAAATATTTAAGTATGATAATGCTCCATTATCCATATCCATATCCATACATAGGATATGACAAATATATTAAATGTTTATCTAAAATTCATTAAACTGTGCATCTTGAATTTGTATTTGCTAAATCTTGCACCCCTTTTCATAGAATAAAGAAGCCAAACTGCCTCTGAACTGTGAAGTGATGAGATAAAGCTGAAAATCACTTTAAGCAATGAGATCAATTAAGAATTTTCACATAAAAATAGCCCTTTAGCAAATATAAGAACATAGGCTATATTTGCTATCATGACATAGCCCTTCAGCAAAAATAGAAATATGAGTGTTGTCATCCCATCAAATCTTACTATTTCAAGTACTCTCAAGATAATAACATAAATGAAGGCAAGGAAGTAAAGAAATAAATCTGGTATAATAAGCATGACCAGAAAAGGATTTGGTTATTGTGTAGCTACTGACACATACAGACCACTAGAAGCAAAAGGATCAGAAGCCTTCTAAGTTTCCACAAACTTGCACTGAAAGGGTCTGGGACTGAGCCAACCATAAAGTGAGCCCCAGTCACGCAAACTTGTATCAGGAGGAAGCAGACATGTTAAAGCTCTAACTGTCTGTTTAGAACATCAACTGAAACACCCACTTCAGAGTGGCCATCTGAGTATATTGAACAAGAAAGAACTCCTCACAGAGGGCAAATCTGGAGCCATGAAAAATAATGGTGAAGAAAGTTCCTCCCAGAGAGTAGGACTTTGATCTATTCAAGGAACTTTCTTAACTTTCAGATCAAGGTGTCTTGACTGTACATGCCCACCAGGCTTTCATCAATAACTGCTGCTATGGAAGAGTAACTGCTGTGATTTTCTAGTCTTCTCTTTTTGATGGCAATTTTTATTGTGTTTAATCTCTCCCTGCTCCACCTCTATCTATTATGCGCTTGGCAGGAGGGAGCAGCATTATAACTTGCCTTTTATTTCATAAAATCACTGGGCTACAAGGACCTGGTGGATAGAAATGTACATCATCCAGAGGTCCTGGACTTTGAGTTGAATGTAGCAACCAAGCAGACTTTGAATTTAAAACATTAAGTAAACATAGAAGGTGTTTGTTTTGTAAAACAAAGGCTGTTCATAGATATTTGGTGATCAAAGGAGAAACCATTGAGGCTGCTGTCTGTCCAAATCTATTCTCTTCTTCTTGAACTCATGGCTGCACCACATGTATTAGTCTCTCTCTCACAGTGAAGCATGGCCATAAGTTTTCTCCAGCAGGCAGTGAGCGTAGGAGATATGTATACTTTCTAACAGGCAGCTCTGGGCTTTAGAGCCTTTCTTGTGTGTGCCTCCATACTTTTACAGTTGCACTAGATAGGAATTTTTCTTGGAAGCCAGTAGCTGAGGCTGGATCAGCCATTTTAGTACAATCCCTTAGCCTACCATAACGAACCTAGTAGTAGTTTAGTCACTAAGTCCTGTCCAACTCTTGCGACCCCACAGACTGAACCTGCCAGGCTCCTCTGTCCAAGGGATCCTCCAGGCAAAAATACTGGAGTGGATTGCCATTTCCTTCTCCAGGGGATCTTCCCAACCCAGGAATAGAACCCGCATTTCCTGCATTACAGGCAGATTCTTTACCGACAGAGATACATGGGAAGCCCAAGGAACCTAGAACATCACTATGTAATCTTCATAAATGGGAAGCAATCGTCTTTACTCCTTAAGTTGCTGAATTATTGTTGAGTCTACTCTTAATAATATAGGGTACAAATGTGAAAGTGTTAGTTGGTCAATTGTGACCTACTCTTTGTAACACCATGGACTGTAGCTTGTCAGCGTCCTCTGTCCATGGAATTTTCCAGGCAAGAATACTCGAGTGGGTGAGCCATGCCCTTCTCCAAGTGTGAGGAAATTAACAAGATGGCACAATTCGGGTCTCTTGCCCCATGTTCTGTAAACAATGACTTTGCACGGTTGTGCAACAGCAGAGATTGCATATAGCACTGCACATGTGCTTCAGGAGGTACTCGCTTGGCCACACACTACTTTTGTTCTTAAGTATATGTAAGTTTCAGCTGGAAAAGTCCTAAGGGGTTTTATGTGTTTATGTGATGTTATATGTGCTGCTACTGCTGCCGTGCCAGTCAGGAGAGAATAAGTGTGTCTGCAGTTCCCATGGCTCCTAGCATTTTCTTCCAGCTTACCTGCTCGAGCCTTGACTACCAGGGGTTCAGAGAACAGTGCGCACAATGAGCCACAGGGAGACCACTGGTACTGTGAACAGGATCGGTGATACACCAGGGGATCTTCCTGACCCAGGAATTGAACCCAGGTGTCCTGCATTGTGGGCAGATTCTTTATTGTCTAAGCCACTAGAGAAACCTACTTTTCATGTTTCCCTGTGGGGGAAAAAAAAAAAAAAAGATAAATACCCTGCAAAAGTATACAATTTTTGACCTCTCCTTATTCTTCCCCTTCCCACTACGTCCCAAGCAAGAAATAGTGATTTATCTTAACGGTGAGTTTGGGAAAGAAAACCAGACGTGTTAACCTCAATTCTTCCTCTCGTCTTTCTCTTTGTCAATCTGGGTAGGGGATGGGGAGGGGGACACTCTCACCTTAGCAGGACAGACTATGCTCCATATTGAACTTCTACAAAGATGGGGTAGTATTAACTCAGGTAATGTTAGCAAGTTCTTGTGGCTGTGTATCCAAGTCATGATTTTCAAAAATAGTTTGTATTGATAACAAAAATGGCATTTTAATCTCCATTTATGTGAGCCTTTTGGCTATATTTCAAATGACACTGAACTTGAGTAAATAGATGTGGTGGTATTTCTTGGCACCTCTAAAAACAGTTTGAGGTTAAAACAAAACAAAAATTTTAAAAAAAATTCTGTGAATGTTTCCTGAAGTAACAAAATAGCTCTCCCAAATAAATTTTCTTTGCTCCTCCCCCAACTTAATCTGTCATTTTTACCACCCATGATCTTTAAGTTGCACTTAGCTGACCAGGGATAAAAGCATGGTGGAATCCACAGACCAGTTCTATTTCTGAAGTGCACTGTGATAAGAACATACTTGTCTCCTAAATCAAAATGAAACTGCAACTAGATTACCCCCAGGTGTTTCTGATTCTCATTTCCTTGTCAATGTGAAAAGATATTTGATAAGATGATTCTATTTAACTTTGCAATAGCATGGACAGATTGACACAGTAGTTTGTGACATAAATACCATTAAGGAAACGTTAAAAATATAGCAGAATTCATGACAGTCTGACAGAGGAAGGAATAGTATTTTTAAGCAATGTAAGATTTCCATTGCTCTTCATACAATGCAGTTATCTCTATAGTCCTCAAATATTAGAGATGTACTAATTGACATGCTTTTGCATGCGTGCATGCTCAGTCATGTCTGACTCTTTGTGACTCCACAGACTGTGGCCCACCAGGCTTCTCTGTCCATGGAATTTTCCTGGCAAGAATAGTGGAATGGGTTGTCTTTTCCTGCTTCAGGGGATCTTTCCAACCCAGGGTTCAAACCTGCATCTCTTGTGTCTCCTGCTTTGGTGGACAGATTTTATACCACTGAGCCTTGCTTTTACATATAGCTAAACATACATATATTTTTGTCATACCTAAAAGTATTATGAGTGTACCCTCCTTGATCCTATTTTCTCTATTTTAATTGTATATTAAGACTGGTGCAGGTTTTACAGACCTGGGGAATTTTACCTAAATAGATTAAACACAGAAAGGACAAAGTCAAGGAGGATCAATATAAAGTTTTGAATAGACTAATGACTGTCCAAAGCTTCCTTGAAAAACTTCTATGAGACAAATTTTCATAGAGAAAATAGAAGCTATATTTAAAATCTAAGTGTTTTAGTTATGGCCTCTAATTTAACATACAGGAAATCGATATATCTACCTAGAAGGGGAAAAAACAAAAACAAAAACAAAAAAAACAGAGACAGAGAACCAAATCTCACTCTTGGGTGATCTGATTCTAAGGTCCATAATTGTAATTCTTATGATATAGTTAACTTCTGGCTTAAAATACCTAGGATCTTTGTTACTATTTACAAGTAAGGCACATGGTGTTTGGCACAGGTGTGGAATCAAGCAAGACTGTGGATTTGGACACACAGTCTTCACTTTCTTGCCTTGGTATTCTGTACAAGATAATCTAGCTAAGACTCTCTGATGTAAAATGGTGACAAGAACAGATCATGCATTAAAGAAGGATTATGCAAATTACATTAGTTTAGTGGTTCTAAGGGCTTCCCTGGTGGCTCAGGTGGTAAAGAATCTGCCTGTAATGTGGGAGACCTGACTGAGTTCAATCCATGGATTGGGAAGATGCCCTGGAGAAGGTAATGACTACCCACTACAGTGTTCTTGCCTGGAGAATTCCATGGACAGGGGAGCCTGGAAGGCTACAATCCATGGGGTCACTTTAGCTTGTGTCAGAATCACTCTGCTTGTTTAGTGAGATTTTGCATTTCTGAAAAGTTGTCAGTCAGATGCTGTTGATCAAGAAACCATACATTAAGAATTACTATATAAACTAACACATGTAAAGCACTAGCAAATTGTATAATAAGTGTTTGATATGTTTTAGCTATTCATTTTCTTGGTGCTTTATTTTTCATCTTTATAGTTGTAAAAAGAGACAAACATATAATTTGGAAATATTTTTATTTAGGATAAATCTTGCTTGCTTAGCATATACTGTCCAGGAAAAAAATATATATATAATTTATAAATTAAAAGGTATTTGGTGATGATACTAACAGAATCATTTGATAAAAGCAAAAGCCTTTATAGAGTGAAGTATTCTGTGTTATCATTTTGGAATTTTATATTTGCATCTTATTAAGAATAATATTCCTTTAATATATTGATATCATAAAAAGTTATTAAATAAGAAGATTTAGTTTTGAATTAAAACATGCTCTTAGTGCATGTTCTTGTAATGGCAATGCTTCCATTGTGGTTGCCCACAATAATACTTTATTTACATTACGTACAGGTCTAAGATTTTCCTATATAAAATTATCACAAACACTGCAGATGCCTGTCTTCACTATTATGTCCATATCAGATGTAAACAACTATTAAATATGTGATATATGGTTAACCTATATGCAGGTCAGGAAGCAACAGTTAGAACTGGACATGGAACAACAGATTGGTTCCAAATAGGAAAAGGATTACATCAAGGCTGTATATTGTCACCCTGCTTATTTAGCTTATATGTAGAGTACATCATGAGAAACCCTGAGCTGGAAGAAACACAAGCTAGAATCAAGATTGCCGGGAGAAATATCAATAATCTCACATATGCAGATGACACCACTTTTATGGCAGAAAGTGAAGAGGAACTAAAAAGCCTCTTGATGAAAGTGACAGAGGAGAGTGAAAAAGCTGGCTTAAAGCTCAACATTCAGAAAACTAAGATCATGGCATCTTGTCCCATCACTTCATGGGAAATAGATGGGGAAACAGTGGAAACAGTGTCAGACTTTTTTTTGGGGGGGTCTCCAAAATCACTGCAGTTAGTGATTGCCGCCATGAAATTAAAAGATGCTTACACCTTGGAAGGAAAGTTATGACCAACCTAGATAGGATGTTAAAAAGCAGAGACATTACTTTGCCAACAAAGGTCCATCTAGTCAAGGCTATGGTTTTTCCAGTGGTCATGTATGGATGTGAGAGTTGGACTGTGAAGAAAGCTGACAGCCAAAGAATTGAAGCTTTTCAACTGCAGTATTGGAGAAGACTCTTGAGAGTCCCTTGGCCTGCAAAGAGATCCAACCAGTCCATTCAAAAGGAGATCAGTCCTGGGTGTTCATTGGAAGGACTGATGCTAAAGCTGAAATTCCAGTACTCTGTTCACCTCATGCAAAGTGTTGACTCATTGGAAAAGACCCTGATGCTGGGAGGGATTGGGGGCAGGAGGAGAAGGGAATGACAAAGGATGAGATAGCTAGATGGCAAAACCAACTCGATGAACATGAGTTTGAGTAAACTCCAGGAGTTGGTGGTAGACAGGGAGGCCTGGTGTGCTGCGATTCATGGCGTCACAAAGGGTTGGACATGACTGAATGACTGAACTGAACTGAACTGATATGGTTAACACATCATATTACTTTGTTGAAAATTTTCTTTTGACTTAACAATATGCTGCAATAATGTGTACATACTAGAAGAAAAGAATTGATTATGTGTGCAAAGAGGAAGAAACTAAAAATCATAAAGCAACTCATCCAAAATCCAAATAAAGACATAAAGAGTTAAGACAAAAACTGTTTTTTGATGATGATACGAAATGAATAATTGGTGAAGTGAAAGAAGAGTAACAAAAATTATATTAAAAACTAAAAAGGTCTGTTTAGTTTTGTTCCTTTGTTTTGTTCAAAGAGCCTACTGATAAGTTAATGATGGCTAGAGGAATGTCAGCAAACATTAGAATTTGAAGTGAAAAATAAAACTTAGTCATTACCACTAACAGTCAAGAATTTGCATTATTTAATAAAATCTATATGTTGAAAATATTTATTTACCTTAAGACACATATTTTTCTCTTTGTGTTTCCTATCCTTAATGGATTCTATCTCAAAAACTTTTAGCTACTCCTGGCTTCCCCCGTGGCTCAGTGGTAAAGAATCCACCTGCAATGCAGGAGATGTGGAAAATGCAGTTTTGATCCCTGGGTCAAGAAGATTCCCTGGAGAAGGAAATGACAACTTACTTCAATATTCTTCCCTGGAAAATCCCATAGACAGAGGAGCCTGGTGGGATGCAGTCCATGGGATCACAAAGAGTCCTACATGACTAAGCAACTGAGCAAAGCATCACCACCCCCCCCAAAAAAAAAAAAAAATTGTCTACTACCAAAAGAAAGGAGCAAAGAAAAATGTTTAGCATGCAGATTAAGCAATCAATAGTAATAAACTATTGGTGACATCTGCAGTTTTTCACAAGCCAAAACAAAATATTTCAACTTATTTTTATCATTTTTTTCCTGCAACAGTATCAAATAAAATGGTGACAGCGTTTGTATTAAGAACCTTTTGAAAATTGAACAAAGACTGATCTGGTAAATACATTGTCTTCTTCAGTGAGATTATTTACTTCTTTGACAGTTTCACTGTTGATGAGGACATGAGAAATTACTTTTACTGCAGGCTGTATGGTATGTGGAATTTTTATCAGATGGTTGTTATTAAACATTGTTAAAATGAAAAGTGACACAGTCTCCTTTAATGGTCTGAATGTTCAAAAGATTAGCAATCACAAAAGCTTTGAGCATGAACTGAATTTTTATGATTTTCTCCTTGGCATACTGCCATACTATGAAAGTTTTAGATGATTTTAAGACTAACTGGAAAGGTCCTAATTCCCAACTCTCCTAGGAAGCTCCAAACACTAAGTACTGTCTTTGGCTTCTTCTTGGGAGACTTTCTTTCTTTCTTTGGTCTTTATTGATTGATCTTAACCATCTCAGAAAACACAATTTAGACAACAAATACTTTCAACACAAAATAAAAAAAAAATGAATGATAAGAGTAAAAGCAATAACTCTATCCTGATGAAAAATCTAGACTGAAGGAAATGCTGTTTTTCAAGTAAACAATAACATACATACTTTATTTACTCAAATCATATTTCATTAAGACTTTGAGAAACATTCTATTAAGAAAACAAGAAGCATTCATAGATCATTGTTTAAATTGAAAGAGACTATGTAAATAGTTGTATATACCAAAATACTATTACATATACTTTGCAGTCGTGTGCAAATATTCAATAATCAATATCTATTTTAGAAGGAGATCAATACTTAAATAAGTATATTTACAACAAAAACAGATTAAGATATAGGATTTTGTGGTAGCAATACAAACATATTTGAAAGAGTGCTGTTCCAAGTAGCTTACACTAAGCCTTTTCAATATCTGGAGCAAAATCTTATGAGAACTAATATTCTTAAGAATCTGTCTTATTCAGATAACTTTCAATTGCACTGATGAAGTGAACGTGGTTTTAATTTCCTAGATTTAGAGTTATGACAGCTATAGTATTTACTGGTTTATTCTTATTCTCAAGTTAAATAATAGTAGTCGTATTATTAATTGATGATAGTACTCATTCTGTTGTTCATACAAGTCTACATTTCTTGCACCTAGACACTTCATTAGTAACAAGCCAGTGTCATAAATCCAAATTATACTTGGCAGCTATTCTTCCTGACAGTTAGACTAGATGTGAAATAACATTTTTTTGTCTTTACTAATATCTTTTTACATTTGCATGGCAATAGAAGATGACACCACTCTTCTGGCATAAAATGAAGAGGAACTAAAAAGCCTCTTGATGAAAGTGAAAGAGGAGAGTGAAAAAGTTGGCTTAAAGCTCAACATTCAGAAAACGAAGATCATGGCATCTGGTTCCATCACTTCATGGGAAATAGATGGGGAAACAGTGGAAACAGTGTCAGACTTTATTTTTTGGTGATTGCAGCAATGAAATTAAAAGATGCTTAGTCCTTGGAAGGAAAGTTATGACCAACCTTGATAGCATATTAAAATGCAGAGACATTACTTTGCCAACAGAGGTCCATCTAGTCAAGGCTATGGTTTTTCCAGTGGTCATGTATGGATGTAAAAGTTGGACTGTGAAGAAAGCTGAGTGCCCAAGAATTGATGCTTTTGAACTGTGACATTGGAGAAGACTCTTGAGAGTCCCTTGGACTGCAAGGAGGTCCAACCAGTCCATTCTGAAGGAGGTCAGTCCTGGGTGTTCTTTGGAAGGACTGATGCTGAAGCTGAAACTCCAATACTTTGGCCACCTCATGCGAAGAGTTGACTCATTGGAAAAGACTCTGATTCTGGGAGGGATTGGGGGCAGGAGGAGAAGGGGACGACAGAGGATGAGATGGCTGGATGGCATCACCGACTCGATGGACGTGAGTTTGGGTGATCTCCTGGAGTTGGTGATGGACAGGGAGGCCTGGCTTGCTGCAGTTCATGGGGTCGCAAAGAGTCAGACACGACTGATCGACTGAACTGAACTGAAGTGATAACTATCAATGTATTTATGTATGCTATTTTTTTCCTTTTGAGTTTATTTCTATTTGTATTGTCTAGATTATCTAAATTGTCTAAATATCTATTTGTTGTCTAAATGAATCTTACCATTTATTCCAGTTTTTCTCTGGTTTATTCTCAACTATCAATTTTTAAATTATAATTGCTCAGAATTATTTCTTAAGTATCTTATACTTTTATATTATTTTTCTACTTATTTCATCCATTACAGCGAGGATCAATAATATTTATTGTCCTGACCTAGGAATCGAACCAGGGTCTCCTGCATTGCAGGCGGGCTCTTTACCAACTGAGTGATCAGGGAAGCCCCCCAAATTATATAATTGCTCGTGATTATTACCCAAGTAAATTTGTACAAAGCATATACACATAGCACAAAGTCTTTTTGTAGGGTGATTCTTCACACATTTAAAAAAAAAATGAGCCCATTTTAAAACTCTTCACTTTTTTTTTTTTTTAAACATTGGGCATACTTAGTCGTGTCAGCCATTTACCGTAGAAGAGCATCATTTTAAGTATCTGAATCAGCCTGCCTATTAATCTATCAACATGCATTTTGCATATATTTCACACTTTAAATGGAGACTCTAAAACTGAAAAGAAAAACCTATAGGGAATGTATCCTTAATGGAGAATTGGTTGATAGCCCCACCTCTAATTATTTTATTTGTCCATTTCTGTTTTCATTCAGCAAGTCCGTATTGAGTATTCATTGTATGCTAATCACTAAAGTAGGTGTTATGTATAAAGAATAAATGAGAACCAACGATCTTTCTTAAGATTCCCAGGTGACACAGTGGTAAAGAATCTGCCTGCCAATGTAGGAGACAGAGGAGATATGGGTCCCATCCCTGGGTCAGGAAGATCCCCTTGAGGAGGAAATGGCAACCCATTCCAATATTCTTGCCTGGAAAATCCCATGGACATAGGAGCCTCGTGGGCTACAGTCTGTGGGGTTGCAAAGAGTCTGACACCACTGAGCACATACACAAACATGCACACACCTCGCTTAAACAGGTCACTGTCTAGAGAAACTCTTCACACAACCCCTGCACTCTCACACATGCCAATGAATAGCCTTTGTCCATTGAGGTGTCTCAAAGTCAAAGTTAGAGAAAAGTGCCTTATAAAACAGCAACCTCAACACTGGGCAGCTGAGGTTCAGTGAAGAAAAGGGAAATTTTGAGTTATTTCTGTATACACTGTTATTAAACCTGGGCTTGGATTCTAAGGTTCCAGGTAATAACCACTTATATGAGATTAAAGATTTCCATGTAAACATGCTTTGGGCTTGGGCTGGTCAGTTGACTAGAACAATTTATTTTGTTTGAATGCTGCATTTCTTACGCTGACCAGGGACAAGGATTATGTTTAGATCCCAGAAAAGAAGGGAATACATATATAATAGGAAGATGTTGGTCTATTATACTTATGGGACCAAAAGCAAAAGGACTGATTATATTTAAGGGTTAGAGATGCATATAAGACATTGTTTAAAATGCTCTTCCCTCTCTATCATAACGTTATCAACACATAGAAAAATTGTGAAAAGCTATGAAATATATATGATTGAAAATCAGCAAAATACCAGAGACTGTTTTATTCTTCCAGTTTCATTTGAGATGTAACTGACATAAAGGATCATATAACGTTAAGGTGTAGAGTATAATGATTTGACATCACTGAATGTTTAATGAACATCTATCTCATACAGATAGTTCAGAGACAATTTAATTAACTATATATGCCCCATATTTGATTGTTTAGTTGTTGGGGAAGCAATAATTAGATGAATATTAATTAAATATAATAAATTATTATTATATAATTATTTTATAAAATTTATCTGTTCAGTTTTCATAGTAACAAAATCTCCTTTTTTGGTATGATAATTATTTTCACAAAATTTGTGTCCAATTAATAATAATATTCTAAGAATTAAAAATGTACTCAAAAGTACAATTTAGATTTTTTAAAAATTAAAATTAAAGTAAGTGTATAATTCAAACATTCCTTTTTAAAAAATAGTTCTTTTCAAATAGAAAGTTATTTACTAAAATTAAAAGAAAAGAATGCTTAAAATTCCAAAGGATAAAAATATTGTTATTAATTTAAATTTTTGAAAAATAAAGTATCATTAAATTTCCATGTAAAATAAAACTCCTCAAAATGCTCATGGTCAATTTTCATTTTGTTACTGATGTAATGAATTGATATGCTATATATGTATTTCATCTAGGCCTATATATACACATTTACAGTAATAAGAGAGATTGTTTAATATTTCAATATGTTCTTCAACTCTTCTGAATAGCATGTAATTCTGGAATATCTCTTGAACCACAAGTTTAAACAAAAGTAAAGAAAGTATAAAAGGTCTCTCAGTGCTACTGGGAAATGATACTTGGTTTATGCAGGGATCTATTGCATTCATGCTGAGAGGAAGAATATGACAAGCTAATTAATTTGTCTTTTCTCTTACCTAAATGCTTCTGCTGCTCAAGTCATCTCCACACTGTCACAGCTCATTTTGTAGTGTAGGCAGCAGCATGATCCACAAATATTCTCAATACTCAGACATCCATTATTTAAAGGACACATATAACTGATGCAAAAGACACTGCTTATGGAACAGACATTTAGGGTTGTGATCACCCTGTGTAAACCCTGAGGATTGGATCCAAAGTGACAGACGTGCCTGGATGCACTTTATATATTAATTAATAATAAAATTAATTTTCTATGTGTAATGAACTGTAGGTTTTCTAATGAACTGGCTAAGATCAGAGGCCTCTTCTGCCTCAGTTTAAAAGAGATACAGATTGAAGTATACATGTATGTATACCTTAAAAGCACAGAACAAATTAAATATACATGTGTTTTAGATGTAGAAAATTTCAGGATTGTTTCTTGGAAGTGGTAAAATTTGAGTTGAATTTTAAAGGGTGAGTAATTAAGTATCTGGGCTTCCCTGGTGGCTCAGATGGTAAAAAATCTGCCTGCAATGCTGGAGACCTGGGTTTGATCCCTGGGTTGGGAAGATCCCCTGGAGGAGAGCATGGCAACCCACTCCAGTATTCTTGCTTGGAGAATCCCCATGGACAGAGGTGAGCTAGAGTCCATGGGGTCACAAAAAGTTGGACATGACTGAGTGACTGAACACAGCACACCCAGTTAAGTGTCTATAGAACCATACAAGAACCTAGGCATCAGAGCATAGGTGAAATTCTGACTATACAATTAAATAGGACTTTACAAATATACTAATAAACTCAGACTTTGATTTTTAGGGTTAATAGAAGTTGTTTTATTATTTTTAGTGGTAAAAGAGCAGTTATTTTCAGAAGGATGATTACCAGCATAGAGGATTGGAGCAAAGAAAATCTAGACTCATGAGAAAAGTTAAGCTGCCATTGCAAAAGTTGTGAGGAGAAAAGTAGATGTGAACTAAAGCAATATTAGAAGTGTTGGAGAAGAGGGCAATGCTTGAAACGATACACATATAGGAAGCAATACAAATATATAGCTTTGACTATCTCTTCCATTGATTATCTTTTCAGAGCTACATCAAACTGTTTACTTAGATATCAATATTATAGTAAACTAAACTTTATATTTATTATAGGAGATTTATAGATGTTTTGAATTGCACTATATACAACTATATAATTACCAAAGTAACTTTCTGAGAGAATATTATGCCTTAGAATATAGATACTCAAAATCAATTATTTAAAGACAGGAAAACAAAACTTCAGTTCACCTTATGCATTTTAAAAACACTCACTCTGAATTATCAGACAAATGAATAGATTAACCCAAGATTCTTCAGACAGTTAACACTGGAGTGGTAGCTAAATTCTGATTACCAGAGCTCTATTCAATTTAATGTTATATTTTCTCTAAATAGCACCAGCATTAGAAATATTTTTGTAGTCATAGAGTATTTAATACATTGCATGTATTAGACATGTAAAATATATACAATATTTACCCATTTACCAATATATTAACATGCAATATGTAATATGCAATTTATTCTAAAGTACATTAATCTTGGTAAAATATTACAAAGAAAAACAACATGAGCTAAAGGAATCTATGATAAGCTGAAGTAGCTAAAACCAACCAGATAAGCAGTTCCTATGAGTTAACTGAGACAGTCAGTGAATGAAAACCAGAGAAAAAATTCTAAAGAAACAGAAATATCCTAATACCCAGAGAAGATGCTGTTATAAGGCTGCCAGAGATATGGTTCTTTAAAAAGTATGTTTGTGAAAACAAATGCTGCCTTATAAAGAGGAACATGTATATTTCTCAATACAGTCATAATTTTAAAACACTCACAGTTTTCTTTCACAATTTTCCAGGTCAAAAATATAAAAAAATAATGTAAAACAAAAATAACATCAACTTCTGCTGTTTTTTTAACACCACAGTTAAACTAAAGCTAAGAAGTTTATACACACCATGCAGATTTATATAACAGTCATAGAATGTGGATATTTTTCAAAACAGATATTGTACCCACAGTCATTTAAATTGAACCAAACATTAATGAGCAAATTTTACGGATGAGCAAGGGATATACAACCTTGGTTTTCGTGATTTTGATAATGAGGATAATAACAACTGTTAGTAAAGCTATTCTAGTGTCCAAGGTTTTATCACTTACTTCAAATACTCCATAGGAGAAGTAAGTTAAGATGAATATATGAGTCAAAAACTGAACGGATAAAACAAAGCCCTGAAAATCAAAGACATGTTTGAAAACTTTGTACTATCAAATATATTTAATACATAATTTCTGGCATTTTTATGAATGGTAGCATTATGACTACTCTATCAGTATACTTTGCTACTGCTGCTAAGTCACCTCAGTCATGCCTGACTCTGTGCCACTCCATAGACGGCAGCCCACCAGGCTCCCCCGCCCCTGGGATTCTCCAGGCAAGAACACTGGAGTGGGTTGCCATTTCCTTCTCCAATGCATGAAAGTGAAAAGTGAAAGTGAAGTCGTTCAGTCGTATCCGACTCTTAGTGACCCCATGGACCGCAGCCTACCAGACTCCTCCAACCACGGGATTTTCCAGGCAAGAGTACTGCAGTGGGGTGCCATTGCCTTCTCCGCCAGTATACTCTACAAGTACATAATGTTTTAAGAACTACAAGCGTTAGATGATAAGTGACAATCCCTGCCTTGCCTTAAAAACTAGGAAACACTAGCTGAGCTTTATCATGTTAAAAAGAGATCTTTGTTTTCCAAATTTTAATATAAAATTAATATATAAATATAACAATATAGCTATTTGTTATTTTACAAATATATACAATATAAAATTAATATTCTGCCTATAAAGGCAGAATAGAGACTCAAAAGGGGATTGTGCGTGCTAAGTCACCTCAGTTGTGTCTGACTCTCTGTAAACCTGTGGACTGTAGCCTACCAAGCTCATCTGTCCATAGGATTCTCCAGGCAAGAATACTGGAGTGGGTAGCTATGCCCTTCTCCAGATCTTTCCAATTCAGAGATTGAACCAGTGTCTGTCTTACATCTCCTGCATTGGCAGGTGTGTTCTTTACATTGGCAGATGGGTTCTTTACACTACATTGACAGTGTTCTTTACCACTATGTTGGCAGCGCCACTTGGGAAGCCCCCTCAAGTGGATTACTAACAAACTAGTTCTTCAGTAGATTTACATTCCTAACTAGTATTGACTTTTTGAATTTATACATGAAAAACTTGTGCTTGTTTATGGCACAAAGACTAATAATAGAAATCATCTTGAAAAAGACACAAATGCCCACCAAGTTAGCAGGTCTTTTTTCATTATGTATGGAATACACTGTGAAAGTTTGTAATTACACCATCAGAACAGGAAGCACCTTAGATACCAACTAGGCCAATTCTCTCATTAATTTAGGCATCTGTGGGCTTGAGAGAGGGCCAGTGTCTTGCTTGAGCTAACAGTACTGATAATAGAGGCCAAGCTAGAATGGGGGTCTTGTATTCCCAGTGTCAACAGTCCCTTTGCAAATGTTTCTTAATGAATTTTCCTGCCTCCAGTCATGCCCACAACCAATCCATTCTCCACACTGCTGCCAGAATGATCCTTCATAAACACAAATCTGACCAGCTTATTCCCCTGCTTAAAAGATTTTAATCGGCCCTATCACTCACAGGACAAAGTTCAAATTTCTTAGCATCTACTACAAGATTTTGACATCTGCTTGATTTTCTGGCTTCTTCTATCACCAATTCTTAAAATCTAAAGCCTTAGTCACCTGCAAGTACTTCTACAAAATAAATAATGCTTTCTCAAATTCTGTATCCAGAAATTCTGGAATTTCAAATGGCTATATCTTTATTGTCTCCTTTTATTATCTCACAACAATCTACATAAGCAGGTTTTTATTTTTTATTTTGTAAAAGAGAAGATATTCGTCTAACCTAGAAGTACACCTGGTCATTGACTTATCTAAAATGACAGCTTTAATCATTTATTCCTTAAGGTTGTCTCCTAGATAACCATGATCAAAAGCAAAAACAAATCCAAGACATAATGACTTATTATTCTAGGAGACAAATTTGGCAAAATCAGCCTCAGCAATTTAATGAATTTATACAGTAGAAATGTAATATTGGAGATTACCAATAATCACATTTTTATCTAATTTTTTTTTAGGCAATGAAAGTGTGAATTATTATTTTATTTATGAGCAAGAATAAAATGCTTAGATAAAGAACGTCAAGTTTATTTTAAGGAACTATGCACAAATTTAGGTTCTATACAAAATTTGATCCCTAAATGAAATCACTGTGTAATCTCTTATTTATCAATTTTTTAAAAATCTAAAAAAAATTTTTGAAAAGCCTTTCTCATAACATTTTACTCATGTTCTTATTGTGAATATTATTTATAAGAATTAAATTAATATATTAAATAAATGTAATATATTTGAAATCTCCTCGGTATACTATCCCTTATTAGTATTATAGTTTCTCTTTTTGCAAGCATTTAGTTATTATAGGAAAAGAAAAGTCATATGTCACCTCAGAGAGGTTATTTTTTTTTAACAGAATTTAAAACATAAGGATAAATTATCACAAGAAGACAATTAATTTGAATGTGTTATGACCAGAGATAGAGTAAAAACACTATGTTTTAAACAGGAATTTTTATAAAACCAAGTAAATGGTATCAATATGAGATGGTTTACAACATTATAAAAATAAAGTAGACAAAATATGTATTAAATATACAAACAATTATATAAGCCTGATAGTCATCTCATGTGTTTGTGTGGAAATTTCTTTGTAAACAGTTGTATTTAAGGTTTAGTGATAAAACCTGTGAAAAGTGAAATGAAAAGCACTGATTTTTTCAAAACTTTATAAAGTAAAAAAGTGATAGATATGTGATTTTATTAAGTAACATACTGACATATTTGAAATTAAAGTTATGCTACATATTTTTAAATGGATCTATAAGAATCAAATAGGTTATTTTGCTGACAAAAATAAATGTTTAAAATAATTTTAGACTTGTAAATAAACCACGTATTATCACTTACAATATATGAGAAGACAGTTTGAAATCTATTTGATAAATATATTAGCTGCATAGAACATGAAAAATGGTGACTCTATGAAGCACCCACAAAACATAATGTCTGTTTTAGTGCACAATATTAATTTATTTGTATTTTATTTACTAATGCAATTATTATCGCAGTTAGTATGGTAAGATTCAGTAGATAAAGAATACATTTATTAAATTCCTAAGTAATCAGGATGAGGTAAATGTGTAAGTACAGATCACATAAACCATGTAATATTGTCATCAAATCAGGGAAATTGTTAATAAAATTATTTCTTCAGTCCCATGATGGAGATTTAACTATTATATAAAAAAGAGTGAAATGAAAAGATGTTTAACATCACAAAGTATTAGAGAAATCACCTCAAACTAGTCAGAATGGCCATCATGAAAAATATCTACAAAAATTAAATGCTGGAGAGGGTGTGGAGAAAGGGAAACCCTTCTGCATTATTGGTAGGAATGTAAACTGGGGCAGCCACTGTGGAGAATAGTATGGAGGTTTCCTTAAAAGACTGAATAAATAAAAATAAATAAATAAAATAAAATAACAACAGCACAAATCTTATTTATAAACATGAAAAAAAAAAAAAAAAAGGAAGAAAGACCGAAAACAGAGCTACCATATGATCTAGCAATCTTGCTCCTGGGCATAAACCCAGGGAAAACCATAATTTGAAAAGATACATGCACCCCAATGTTCATAGCAGATAAGTAAAATGGCCAGGACACAGAAGCAACCTAAACGTCCATCAAGAGAGGATAAAGATGTGGTACATACATACATACATACAATGTAATATTACTCAGCCATAAAAAGATTGAAGTAATGTCATTTTTACTAAAATGGATGGACCTAGAGATTGTCATACTGAGTGAAAGTGAGAAGAAAGTGAAAGTTGCTCAGTCATGTCCAGCTCTTCGCAACCCCAAGGACTACACTGTGCATGGAATTCTCTATGTCAGAATGCTGGAGTGGGTAGCTGTTCCTTTCTCCAGGGGATTTTCCCAACCCACTTATAGTAAGTAGTAAAGGTTTATTTCATCAGGTTTGCTTCATACTATGAACATCTCCTATTCAAAAATTCTGCCTTTCAATATTATATTTCATATTATTTGGATTCTTCATTGTACATTATTTATATTAACAGGAGTAGGCAATGAAATGCAGTTGAAAAAACACTGAGTCAGAAATCAAAACATGAGACTCTAGTTCTGGTAATTGTAACTTTGGAAAATGCTTTGCTTCTTATTCTGTCATTATTACTTTATTATAATATGAAACACTTAGGGAAAATTACTACTAAGACCCTTTAGCAATTTCCATTATTGCTTTAGTCTACAATTATTTATTTACAAAATGATTTTTTATACAATTCCTTCTGATAAAGCAGTTATAAACTGTTGATTTAGAGTTGCTTAACTGCTATCAAAATGATTATGAAGACCCTTGCCTTCAAATGTTTTTAGCAGTCACTTATGATGGCATATTAATATAAATGCAAAGGGAAATATAATGGTTAATAAAAGATATTAACAAAAAGCCTTTCAATTTGCAAAAACCAACTTATAAACATATTAATGCTTTCAGTATATAAAAGCAAAATGTTATTTTTAAAATGCCCATTATTCCTTTAATGAGAAGACAAGCTTTTTCTAATAAAAGTTTAATGTCTTAAATGTTTTAGTATATTTCTAAAATGTCACAATTTTTATATCATTGAAATGAAATAAAATGCACATACATTTGAAGAAAATATATATACAATTTGGACATTTATAAATATATTATCTAAACAACATCTTTCTTTTAATACCTTACTATAGTAAAAAAATATGACTTTTAAGGTAATCAAGTCAAGTTTTTACTTGCCAGCTTGTGTATGAACTATACATGAGCTCATGATGAACTATATTTACTACAGCATGCTTGTATTACTCTCAGTGCCTCTGTGTTCTTTTCTATAAAAATGAGACAATAAACTCATTTCTGATTTTTTTTGTTTACTAGAAATTGCAAGGAAAGAATTATTTGGCCCATTCCCATTCTCACCTCTGTTATTTTGGTGAAAACCACAGCCATTTGTGTACTATACAGTACCTACTATCTCCAATTCTAATCTTTCTTTTCTTCTAATTAACTTTGTAGATTAGTACCAATTTATTGTATCACAAAACAGGTTAGATTTGGTCATGTTTTGATGAAATATTAATGCCTCTCCACCATCAGAAAAAAAAAAAAAAGAAAAGAAATTTTACCCTGTGAGTTTATATCCTCTACAATCTAAACTTATTTCACTGTTAGTTAACTTAGGTCACTATGAGATACAGTAAAAATGAACTGTTTATTGTACCAAAACTCTTCTTCAGTTTATGTTCACATCTTTTTTCTTATTCAAACAACTTCTGTTAGCTTTTCTGGCATATTCATAAAGACTTGTCTCAAAAAGTCCAATTTTGATATAAAGCCTTTCCATTTCAAATAACAAATGAGTAATCCATTACTCATGTATGGATGTGAGAGTTGTACCATAAAGAAGGCTGAACATGAAGAAATGATGCTTCTGAACTGTGGAGAGTCCCTTGGACTGCAAGGAGATCAAACCAGTCAATCCTAAAGGAAATCAACCCTGAATATTCATTAGAAGGACTTGATACTGAAACTCAGGCTTGAATACTTTGGCTACCTGTTGTGAAAAGCTAACTCATTAGTAAAGATCCTGATGCTGGGAAAGATTGAAGGCAGGAGGAGAAGGGGATGACAGAGGATGAGATGGTTGGATGGCATCACTAACTCAATGGACATGAGTTTGAGCAAGCTCCAGGAGATGGTGAAGGACAGGGAAACCTGCCATGCTGCAGTCCATGGTTTCACAAAGAGTAGTACATGACTGAGTGACTGAACAACAACAATCCATTACTCTATAATATTTTCTGCACACAAATTGCAAAGTAGAACCTTCTCCAATTCTGATCATTTACTAAGAGAACTTAACACTTGTTCTAAATTAGAAGACAAGAGAAAAAGTTTAATTTCATATATTTTTTATGCTGCTCAGTTGTTCAGTCATGTCTGACTCTTTACAACCCCATGGACTATAGTCCACCAGGCTCCTCTACTAGGGGGATTATCCTACCAAGAATACTGGAGTGGATTGCCATTTCCTCTTCCAGGGGGTCTTCCTGACCCAGGGATTGAACCTGTGCTTCCTGCGGCTTCTTCACTGGCCGCTGGATTCTTTACCACTGACCCACATGGTATATTGGTCTTAATCTGAATGGCATTTATTAATATCAAGAAAAAACAGTGGCTAGAAAATGCATACCATATATGTAACCAAAAAAAAAAAAAAAAAGGCTTTCCCATGGTAGGACTTTTTATAGATGCTATGTTAGTTATCTAAATATGAATCATGTTGCAATATTTATAAACCCCTTTGAACAAATATTTATAGAATGTAATCTTATATGTCAAATAATTTCTATTATTAATAACCTTTCTAGTAGAAATCTCAAATACTTAGTTTATGTTCTTTTTCACTTCCTGAGAAAGTTTATAATAAAATTATCAAAAACCTCTAAACAAGACTGTAAAATATGCATAAATAAGATCTCTGGTTCTTTACTCTGTAAACAGTAACTGAGTACATTTTCCAAAGTCATTGTTGCTTTGATATTCATTCAAATTCTTAGTTCTTGGGTACAAAGATAATTGTATATGATGTAAAGAATTGTCTGCTGAAGAATTGTCTGAAGATGATGTAAAGAATTGTCTGCTCCACTGCACCCCCTCCCCCAAGTTTCTGTGTCTTAATTTCATGACTCTGAGTTTTGGAAATAATAGTTCTAACACCCTAAAAAATGATTATAATTCTTAAGCAAGAATAAGTCACATTAAATTTAAACACTAAGAATTATAACCTTAATTGATAAAGGCCTTTTTTTTTTTTTTTTGCCACAAAGCTTTGGTTTTTTATTCCCTCAATGTCTCCTGTCCACAAAATAATTTATCAGATAAAAATATAGAGATTTACATATCAAAATGGTGAACTAAATCCATGGTGAAATCTATATCTTCTATCATAAATACCTAAAAAAAAGTTAGGGGAAAATATATATGTAGATAACATTAGAAAACCAAGACAGAAAAACCCAATATATTAATAAAAGAAATAAGAGTAAAAGGGAACCTATAATAATGAGAAAAATGAATCTCTAAAGAATGGTGTAGAATTAAAATGGAACTAAAAATGTAGGTGTGTGAGAGATTGGAATCTGACCGCTAAGCAGAACCAAAGTCCAAAGCAATGTCAACTAAATGAATAAATATTTGGAAATCAGTTCAGTTCAGTTCAGTCGCTCAGTCATGTCCAACTCCTTGCGTCCCCATGAATCGCAGCACACCAGGCCTCCCTGTCCATCACGAACTCCCAGAGTTTACACAAACTCATGTCCATCGAGTTGGTGATGCCATCCAGCCATCTCATCCTCTGTCATTGCCTTCTGCTCCTGCCCCCAATCCCTCCCAGCATCAGAGTCTTTTCCAATGAGTCAACTCTTCGCTTGAGGTGGCCAAAGTACTGGAGTTTCAGCTTTAGCATCAGTCCTTCCAATGAACACCCAGGACTGATCTCCTTTAGAATGGACTGGTTGGACACATCTCCACAAAGGAATGAAAGCTCAAATGGCTTTATTATTCAACCCAAGTTTACAATCAGAGCTGCCTAAGTAATGGGGCTAAAAATTTGAGAAATGCCACTCATGATAAAGGGGCTTGTGTTTCTTTTGCAAAAGATATGTGCCAGAAAACACAGCAACAATGGTTCAATGTGGTAGTGAGACTTTTTTTTTTTTAATTTGTGGGAAGTCATCTCCATTGGTCTTTATATATTTCTTTTCTTTTCAATGTGATTTCTTCTTCTCTGACTCATTATATATATATATATATATATATATATATATATAAACAATTTCATGCTGAAAAGATCCTTCAGAGTGCAAAAGTCACAATATAAGAGAGAGAAAAAAAAATATATGAAGATATTTGAAATAAAAGCGATCACTATATGTGGATGCAAGTCTTAGTCTTTCTAAAATAACTAGAACAAAAGAGACAAAGGTAGATATTGAGATATAAGTAAAAAGAGAGAGAGAAGGAGAAAAGATTCCATTATAACCCAGAATTTGAAGGCTAAATATTATCAGCACGGTAAGGTATGGAAAGGAGGGAAACCAAGGACTGCAAAAGTAAACAAGGTTTTCTCTTATTATAGGAGTTAATGGGATTCTGGACAGGCTACCTTAAAATATGGCATCTTGGCATATTAAGTATTTTAAACTGTAAGAGTTCGTATAAAATTATAAAAAGAAAAGATAATTAGTATACAGAAAAAAGCAATAAATTCATAAGGTAAATTTTTCTGCAATTCTCTCTTGATTATTGATAGATGAATAGATTAAATATTAGCAACAGTGTAGTTGAAATAAAAAACACAATGAACAAGTTTGCCCTTTATATATAAAGGGATTTTTTCATCCATAATTTAGATAGTATATTCTTATGTGTAGAGAAATAATATAAAGTTTTCATAAATTATGCCAAAAAGAAATACCAAAATATTTCTAAATCAGTGTCATAAATATCATGTCTGAGAATTATAAAGTCAGAAATTAAAAACAAGTTAAAAAACTCTACTTCTTTGAAATGAAGTTACACATATGCTCAAAGACTGATATTGATATATATTTCATGGTTTAGGATAAATCATAATGAAAAAATTTAAATGACAAACTGAATGATTATAAAAATACAAAGGGAAATATCAGGGAAGAAATAGAGGTTATAAAAAGAACTAATGAATATAAAGAACTGAATTTTATATATCTTATGTAAGATATTTTATATTTCATATAAAATACTATAATATTTTATATTTTAATATTTGGATTTTACTCACTTCCATCTTAGGCAAACATATATGAAAGAGCCACATTTTTGGCAAATGAAAACTTTTAATATTTTACTAATGAACATGCTATAACCTAAAAATTGTAATAAGCCTCACTGAACAGACTCAATTGTAGAGAAGCGATGACAGTATATTAAATCTTTGAACTTGAGGATAGATCAATAGCTTTTTCCCAAACTGAACATCTAAAAGATCACAGACAAACATCTAAGTCTACAGTTTTAAGTTCAGCAACCTCCAAAAAGGACAGAACCAAAGAATTCTACTCTAAGACACACTATAATTAATTTCTGAAAGCTAAAAATAAATAAAGAATTTAAAGGACTCACAGAGAAATGAAATATTACTTACAGGGAAAGAGCAATTTTAAAGAAAATGAATTTCTCATCTGAAACCATGGAGGCCAAAAACCAGCATGGCATTTTTCAGTGCTGAAAGAAAAAATTGCCAACCATGAATTCGGTATCTATTTAAATCGGAGAAGGCAATGGCACCCCACTCCAGTAATCTTGCCTGGAGAATCCTGTGGATGGAGGAGTCTGGTGGGCTGCAGTCCATGGGGTTGCTAAGAGTCAGACACGACGGAGCGACTTCACTTTCACTTTTCACTTTCATGCATTGGAGAAGGAAATGGCAACCCACTCCAGTGTTCTTGCCTGGAGAACTCTTCATTAATTAAAGCCAAATATAGACATTCTCAGATGAAAGAAAACTAAGGGAATTTGGTGTTACCAAAGTTATTCTTAAAGATTAGCTAAAGAAGTTTCTCTAAAAAGAAAGAAAATGAAAACAGAAGAGGACTGGTAATTCATAAAAGAGAACACTAGAGAAAGTAAAAAGTAGGGGAATGTGATAAATAATGTCACTTCTCATGAACATGTGCTGTAGTTAGTCGCTCAGTCCTGTCCTGGCCTAGGAGAGTCTCCAGGCAAGAATACTGGAGTGGGTTTCTATACCCTCCTCCAGGGAATCTTCCCAATCCAGAGATCCAATCCAGGTCTCCCACATTGTAGGCAGATTCTTTACCGTCTGAGCCACCAGTGGTGAAAACTATAATTGATGGTTGAAACAAATATAATAGTACCATATGAAGCTATGCTCAGTATATATAGGGAAAATATATTTAAAAATACATTTTTAAGTGTAAAATGGTATAAGATGATATAAATTTGTATCATATAGTCAGCAGTTCCAGCATATTTATTTAAAAATACATTTTTTCCCCACTACATTAAACTACTGCTTTCCATATATTAGCTTGTATACATGAAAATCTAATCAGGTTTCTCTATTCCTTGACTCTGAGTTACACTAAAATTATGGGATTTGAGTGTGCACTGATATGTGGCAGTCTTTCATTATTGCTGCTTTTGTAGTTATTTTCTATGGTATTTGCCCTTTGTTTGAAGTTTAAATTTTACTTTGATAGTGAAGTCACTCAGTCATGTCCGACCCTTTGTGACCCAGTGGATTGTAGCCTGCCAGGCTCCTCTGTCCATAGGATTTTCCAGGCAAGAATACTGGAATGGATTGCCATTTCCTTCTCCAGGGGATCTTCACAACCCAGGGATTGAACCAGGGTCTGCCACATTGAGGCAGATTTTTTTACCATCTAAGCCATCAAGGAAATCCAAAATTTTACTTTCTTCTAGTTTAAAAAAAAAAAAAAATTCAGGTTGTGATAGAATTGGCATTAAATGCTCATGTTAGTATAGGGGAAATCAAATATATATTATGTTACCTCTTTTCATCTAGAGCATTTTACATATTTCAGTTTATTCTTTAAATGATTTAAAGTAAATGTATCCTGGTCATCGAAAAAGGCAATGGCAACCCACTCCAGTACTCTTGCCTGGAAAATCCCATGGATGGAGGAGCCTGCTAGGCTGCAGTCCATGGGGTTGCTAAGAGTCGGGCAACTACTGAGCGACTTCACTTTCACTTTTACTTTTCACTTTCATGCATTGGAGGAGGAAATAGCAACCCACTCCAGTATTCTTACCTGGAGAATCCCAGGGACAGAGGAGTCTAGTGGGCTGCCGTCTATGGGGTCGCACAGAGTCGGACACGACAGAAGCGACTTAGCAGCAGCAGCAGCAGCATCCTGGTTATAGACTCTATAACCATATTTTGGTAATACAATATTTTGTCAAAATAGAAAATTGTATGAAGTGTGGTGTCACTTAATGAACTGAGTAATGTAGAAGAAATGGAAAATTTGTCCCATTATAAGAAATAAAGCGTGTCTGATATAATAGAAATGGTAGATGACACGAGTAGAATTGATGGCTCTGTTTCCAAATGTTTTAAATAATAAAATATCATTTTGGCAAGTTAAATGATTTAACATGAATTAATGCAATCTTTGCATATAAATCAAAGGTTTAATTAATTGGGATGGAGGACATTTTGTTTGACAGCTGTTTGTATAAAATGTGAGAATTGTAATTGACCCCCAGCACCTTAAAGAGTGTTAGATTTTCTGTGCTGAAGTATGCTGATGGTATATCAGAGCATATTAGTATAGAGTATCCCAATCAAGACAAGGAATGAGCCTATGAAGAGTTGATGCTATTTGAAAATTACTTCCAGTTATTAATCATATTACTTTCAGAAGGGGGTGAAAAGGTTATGGAAGTCTTAGTAAACAGGGTGTATAGTGTTCAGAAAATAGAGATGTTAATAGGAGAAAGGAAACTACATTGGAGAAGTAGAAGGAAATGAAAGCTGATTTTAAATATCTGAAAAACTATTACAAAAAGATAGCCACTTTTCCTGTAGATTTAGACTTTAAAGGGGATATTTAAGGTGAATTTTTTAAAAAGGCCATGTTTCTAGTCTTGGTGTAGGACTGAATTTGTTTTAAAAAGCTTGCATCAAATAAAATTTAAAGAGTTTCTTCATCATATTGAAAAACATTAAAAGTGATCAAATTAATAATTCTGAGTAACCATCAAAATTCCCTTTCCTATAATTTCTGTTTGTTTACAGCTACCAAATGTCATGGAGATTCCCAGTCTTTACTCTCCCAACATCTTGCTAGACAGTGCTAGCTGGTTTTTCCCCTTGTTTTATCTCTTCATTAAATAGATGGATTTATTTACTTTTCTCTTAGTTACTCTCCAAGAAAGAGGACAGCTCAAGTGCTGATCAAGCAAACAAGTATGTTTCTCCATGTTTGAGTTAGGAGTGGTTTTTAGGCAGGGATATGTTTGGTAATACTCATATATTAATATCACTGCTTATGGTACATGAAAGATACATGCAATGAAATTTCAGAAGAAGTAAAACAGCTTTTTCTTTTTTTTTTAATTTAATTTTATTTTTAAACTTTACAATATTGTATTAGTTTTGCCAAATATCGAAATGAATCCACCACAGGTATACCTGTGTTCCCCATCCTGAACCCTCCTCCCTCCTCCCTCCCCATACCCTCCCTCTGGGTCATCCCAGTGCACCAGCCCCAAGCATCCAGTATCGTGCATCGAACCTGGACTGGCGACTAGTTTCATACATGATATTATACATGTTTCAATGCCATTCTCCCAAATCTCCCCACCCTCTCCCTTTCCCACAGAGTCCATAAGACTGAAAACAGCTTTGTCTATACTCATTTTGGTTCTCTAGCTGGGGTCTTAATAAATTAGACTCACAAAAGATAGATTAACAAGAGAAAAAACAAACACTTTTATTAACATGTGCATCATACACACACATGGGAGCACTCAGAAATGAGTAATTATTCAAAGGGATGGTTAGAACTTGGGCTTACATAACATCTTAACAATACAATACATTTTTAAAGAAACAAAAAGAGAAAGAACTTTGAGCATCTAGTTGTCAGCAAATTGTTGAAAGGTAAATATAAAGCAAATATATTGGGCATACTTCATAAGCAAATACTAATGGAAGATAGGGCTAATTTTTTATGTAGATTCCTCTGGTGTGGTCTCTGAACTGATAAAAGTCCAGAGGTATTTCTGGTGATTAACTTCTGTCCTTCCAGTTTGAAGGGCTTCCCTGATAGCTCGGGCTAAAGAATCCCCCTGCGAGAGCCCAGTTGGATTCCTGGATCAGGAAGATCTGCTGGAGAAGGGATAGGCTACCCACTCCAGTATTCTAGGGTTTCCTTTGTGGCTCAGCTGGAAAAGAATTTGCCTTCATTGCAAGAGACCTGGGTTCGATCCTTGTATTGGGAAGATCCCCTGGAGAAAGGAAAGGCTACCCACTCCAGTATTCTGGCCTGGAGAATTCCTGGACTGTATAGGCCATGGGGTCACAAAGAATCTCACAGGACTGAGCAACTGTCACTTCTTTCAATCTTTCCTGTTTGAGGAGGGAAGGATAGGCACCATTACAAATGTATGTCTTACTTTTCGGCAACTGGTAAAGGCAGAGACTTTTTCTGTATCTATTTCTTCTCAATTGATTTTAGCTCAGAATAATCCAATACCACAGTAGCATATTATATGGGGGTGGAATATTCTACTATCCTTAAAAATATATAAGCTCTTTATGACATATTGTACTCTCTATCATATACAACTTTAGGAAAAAATCTAGAACATTTATTAGCAGCACTGTAGAAAAGGTATTTCTGAGCACAAAATAATAAATATTCTCTAAATGTTTTCCCTAACAAGAAATGGCATTACTGAAATATATATATATATATATATATATATATATATATATATACACGCACGCACACACACACACACACACACCCCTTAAAGATGGGGAATATTATTTCCTGAACACCTGAAAGCAGAGCTAGAAAAATAAATTCATTATGATTTATTTACTTTTTAAAAGAAAGTTAATAAAATCCATCCATATATTTCTATTTTTTGTTTATAAATGCCTAGGATTGGATTTTGCATTATTTTTATCCCAACACACCTTGTGTTTCTTCTAGTATTATACATTGCAAGATGAATATAAGATATAAACCATGGTGATATTTATTTTATAATTATCATAATCACAGCAAACAAGTTTTTCTTTACTTATGCCAGTCCAGGTTCGATGCACTATACTGGATGCTTGGGGCTAGTGCACTAGGACAACCCAGAGGGATGGTATGGGGAGGGAGGAGGGAGGAGGGTTCAGGATGGGGAACACATGTATACCTGTGGCAGATTCATTTTGATATTTGGCAAAACTAATACAATTATGTAAAGTTTAAAAATAAAATAAAATTTTAAAAAATTTAATTAATGACCTTAGTAAGGCTAGGTTTTGATACTAAATTTTTCTAATTTAATGGCTTAAAGCCATTTTGTGGAATGAAGGCATTCATCCTATAATTAAAACACTGATTTGTAGCAACTATAATGGAACAGTTAATTCAGATCAGCTCAGTTCAGTCTCTCAGTCGTGTCTGACTCTTTGTGACCCCATGAACTGCAACACTCCAGGCCTTCTTGTCCATCACCAACTCCTTGACTTCACCCAAACTCGTGTCCATTGAGTCGGTGATGCCATCCAACAATCTCATCTTCTGTTGTCCCCTTCTCCTCCTGCCCTCAATCTTTCCCAGCATCAGGGTCTTTTTAAATGAGTAGGCTGTTCGCATCAGGTGGCCAAAGTATTGGTGTTTCAGCTTCAACATCAGTCCTTCTAATGAACACCCAGGACTGATCTACTTTAGGATGGACTGGTTGGATCTGCTTGCAGTCCAAGGGACTCTCAAAAGTCTTCTCCAACACCACAGTTCAAAAGCATCAATTATTCTGTGCTCAGCTTTCTTCACAGTCCAACTTTCACATCCATACATGACTACTGGAAAAACCATAACTTGACTAGATGGCCCTTTGTTGGCAAAGTAATGTCTCTGCTTTTTAACATGTTGTCTAGATTGGTCATAACTTTCCTTCCAAAGAGTAAGCGTCTTTTAGTTTCATGGTTGCAATCACCATCTATGGTGATTTTGGAGCCCCAAAAAATAAAGCCAGCCACGTTTCCACTGTTTCCCCATCTATTTGCCTTAAAGTGATGGGTTCATTGCCAATCTAATTATTTCCTACATCTTGTCAACTAATCCTGATAGTGGTAACCTTGATTAAATTATGCTGTTTATATATATATATATATATATATATATATATATATATATATATATAGTTAACAGTAACTGAAATATACAAGTGCCATGTTGGCATTTTAAAATTTAAACATTAGAGACTGTGTTATAATAATGAAGTAAGGAAAACATTGCTAGCAATATATTTTATCCTTGTGAAACAGTCAAGAGAATTTCAAATTTTAAAATGTTTTACCTTCATTGCAAAGACTTTTAACCTAAAAAAATAGAAAGAGTTATTATCAGTTGCATTTCATTATATTTCAGCCAATGAAGTCACAAACTTAGACATATTTAAATATCACACTTGAAATCACTTTAAATTAGATATTTTGTTATGTTCATGCAATAGATTATTTGTTTTTCTTTTAAAACTTGAAATTTTATTATTTTTTAAAATTTATACTGTACCTTGTTGCACAAAGTAATTTAAACTGCAAGGTCAATTCTTAACACAGAGTGTTGCAATATCAAATATATAAAACCAAACAAATTTTTAAAATTATGCTATAAATTCTATTCTTAGGTCTCTCTTTTTAGTTTAACTTACACTTCTACAAAATGTTCTGGGGGAAGGAAAAATCAAATAGAAGCTGACATGAGGGAAATATCTCAATGTGTCATAAAAATAAAGCATATTTAGCATTAGTGAGAGAAGATACACCTATTTATAGATACCTACAATTATTTAACAGGGAAAATAGATGATCAGCATTGGCTTATGAACTTTTCCAAAGAGAAAGTATTTTCTTTAGTAACTAAGGTTTTTCTGTCAAATTACTATACCAGTGTAACTCAATCTGCTTTAAAAATTCATTTCCCATTTCTCCAATGTTTCTCTAATTTTAAGCAGGTGATTTTCCAATCTTATGGAATAGCAGATAATTTGAGGCATGGCTAACATGCACACATAAACATTTCATAAGAATTGAACATGTAAATAGAAGTGATTTCTTCACAGAGAACTTACAGTTTTAGAGAATAAGTACAGCTGGTGGTTGGGGAAGAGAGGAAATAAGAACAATCTAAATTCTAAAATATGCATCATCGAAAAAGGACAGAAATGGTATGGACCTAACAGAAGCAGAAGATATTAAGAAGAGATGGCAAGAATACACAGAAGAACTGTACAAAAAAGATCTTCACGACCCAGATAATCACGATGGTATGATCACTGACCTAGAGCCAGACATCCTGGAATGTGAAGTCAAGTGGACCTTAGAAAGCATCACTATGAACAAAGCTAGTGGAGGTGATGGAATTCCAGTTGAGCTATTCCAAATCCTGAAAGATGATGCTGTGAAAGTGCTGCACTCAACATGCCAGCAAATTTGGAAAACTCAGCAGCGGCCACAGGACTGAAAAAGGGCAGTTTTCATTCCAACCCGAAAGAAAGGTAATGCCAAAGAATGCTCAAACTACCCCACAATTGCACTCATCTCACACGCTAGTAAAGTGATGCTCAAAATTCTCCAAGCCAGGCTTCAGCAATATGTGAACGATGAACTTCCTGATGTTCAAGCTGGTTTTAGAAAAGGCAGAGGAACCAGAGATCAAATTGCCAACATTGGTTGGATCACAGAAAAAGCAAGAGAATTACAGAAAAACATCTATTTCTGCTCTATTGACTATGCCAAAGCTTTTGACTGTGTGGATCAGAATAAACTGTGGAAAATTCTTCAAGAGATGGGAATACCAGACCACCTGATCTGCCTTTTAAGAAATTTGTATGCAGATCAGGAAGCAACAGTTAGAACTGGACATGGAACAACAGACTGGTTCCAAATAGGAAAAGGACTACATCAAGGCTGTATATTGTCACCCTGTTTATTTAACTTATATGCAGAGTACATCATGAGAAACGCTGGGCTGGAAGAAGCTCAAGCTGGAATCAAGATTGCCGGGAGAAATCTCAATAACCTCAGATATGCAGATGACACCACCCTTATGGCAGAAAGTGAAGAGGAACTAAAAAGCCTCTCTTGGAAGTGAAAGTGGAGAGTGAAAAAGTTGGCTTAAAGCTCAACATTCAGAAAACGAAGATCATGGCATCTGGTCCCATCACTTCATGGGAAATAGATGAGGAAACAGTGGAAACAGTGTCTTTATTTTTCTGGGCTCCAAAATCACTGCAGGTGGTGATTGCAGCCATGAAATTAAAAGACGCTTACTCCTTGCAAGGAAAGTTATGACCACCCTACATAGCATATTCAAAAGCAGAGACGTTACTTTGCCAGCAAAGGTCTGTCTAGTCAAGGGTATGGTTTTTCCTGTGGTCATGTATGGATGTGAGAGTTGGACTGTGAAGAAGGCTGAGCGCCGAAGAACTGATGCTTTTGAACTGTGGTGTTGGAGAAGACTCTTGAGAGTCTCTTGGACTGCAAGGAGATCCAACCAGTCCATTCTGAAGGAGATCAGCCCTGGGATTTCTTTGGAAGGAATGATTCTCAAGCTGAACTCCAGTACTTTGGCCACCTCATGTGAAGAGTTGACTCATTGGAAAAGACTCTGATGCTGGGAGGGATTGGGGGCAGGAGGAGAAGGGGACGACAGAGGATGAGATGGCTGGATGGCATCACTGACTTGGTGGACATGAGTCTGAGTGAACTCCAGGAGTTGGTGATGGACAGGGAGGTCTGGTGTGCTGCGATTCATGGGGTCACAAAGAGTCAGACATGACTGAGCTACTGATCTGATCTGTTCTGCCTTCTCTTATTCAATTCTCCATAAGGGCACTAAAATAGCCACAGGCAGGATTTAGCATCTGAGTCAAAGGTCAAAGAGATATGCAGTGAATATCTTTCCAAAGCTGTTGTTCAAATTAGTCTACCTCATGGCGAAGCAGAGTGCTTTAAATGGCATCATCCTGAAATCTATATTTTGGTACTATAGGCATAAGTTCAATATAACCAGAGAAGAAACCTGTTTAAGGTATTTGAGATAATACTTTATGTCTTATCAGTTCATTTCAGTTCAGTCGCTCAGTCGTGTTCGACTCTTTTCGACCCCTTGGATCACAGCACACCAGGCCTCCCTGTCCATCACCAACTCCCAGAGTTCACTCAGACTCACTTCCATAGAATCAGTGATGCCATCCAGCCATCTCATCCTCTGTCGTCCCCTTCTTCTCCTGCCCCCAATCCCTCCCAGCATCAGAGTCTTTTCCAATGAGTCAACTCTTCGCATGAGGTGGCCAAAGTACTGGAGTTTCAGCTTTAGCATCATTCCTTCCAAAGAAATCCCAGAGCTGATCTCCTTCAGAATGGACTGGTTGGATCTCCTTGCACTCCAAGGGACTCTCAAGAGTCTTCTCCAACACCACAGTTCAAAAGCATCAATTCTTCGGCGCTCAGCCTTCTTCACAGTCCAACTCTCACATCCATACATGACCACAGGAAAAACCATAGCCTTGACTAGATGAACCTTTGTTGGCAAAGTAATGTCTCTACTTTTGAATATGCTATCTAGGTTGGTCTTATAGAAGATGCTAAATTGTAGAATTAAAAAAAAAATGAATACCCATCCCTTCCACTTTTAATGATCTTTTCATTAAAGATTTTAAAATGTTTTCAAACCAAAGAGAGAAAAGTATCATGTGTGAAGTTATCAGGATTTCATAGATCTGTAGCATTGTTAATTTATCTTTTGTTTTACATTGCTCATCAGGCAGAGAATTTTAAAATGCAATTTTAGGAAAAAGAATTCATGTATACCAACATATACATTCATCTCAGGGGTTTTGTTTATGTGTGTGTGTGTCTGTGTGAATGTATTTTCTGGATGGTCCCACTGAGTTCAATAATTCATAAGTTTTGTTATAGCATTCCTAATGAATTCAAAGGGCCAGGAACTTATTCATAATAGTTTAGTTAAATGCATATATGTGAGCTGGGTTAGTCCAAAAGCAATTCAGTAAGCCACAACACGGAGAAGGAAATGCCAACCCATTCCAGTATTCTTACCTAGAGAATTCCGTGGACAGAGAAGCCTGGTGGGCTGCTGTCCATGGGGCCACACAGAGTCAGACACGACTAAGGCGACTTAGCATGCATGCATGCATTGGAGAAGGAAATGGCAACCCACTCCAGTATTCTTGCCTGGAGAATCCCAGGGACGGAGGAGCCTGTTGGGCTGCCATCTATGGGGTCTCACAGAGTCGGACAAGACTGAAGTAACTTAGCAGCAGCAGCAGCAGCAGCAGCAAGCCACAACAAGCAGCACTTGAAATCATCTTATAGTCTAGCTCAGGAACAAAAGCAGAAAACTGAACTTCTCATGAATCAGATGTTTGGGGATTATTATAATAGAATTTCTTCATTAATGGAATTTAACCACTTTTTGGTTCTTGCTTCTATTCATTTCTTCCCTTCTTGAAATCTTTTCCTTTTGCTTCTGTTTCACGTACCTTGTATACTCCCGTAGCATTTTCTAAATAATTGATATATCAGTTTAAATTTTGGTTACTCAAATCCTATGATCTAATATATTTTCTTAATCTGTCTGCTAAGCATTTAGTAATTACGTTTCTCTTATTATTTGGTAATATAATGTTCTGCAAAGTGAGACTTAAAACAAACTGGAAATAAACATTTCACACTGTGCCTTCTAGTAATCTGGCAAGCCTATTGAATGGTATCCCTACCTCAGATATCTACTATTGGTCCAGTTATTTACAGATGAGATATAGAAGTGGAAAATTTACATGCAAATTTGGCTTCTAAGATTACCCATCAGTAGGAACTACAGACAGACACATTTTTTATTATAAGGCATTGGATTATGACACGCTAGGTAATTATCCTGTATGTACTTTCTGAAATTAGGAGCTTAAAACTCTTGTTCTCTCACTGAACAAATTAAAAAAGACAAATACTGTCTGCATTGACTTTCTTTTACAAGGGGTTATAGATATTTGAAAATAAATTTGCCAACACTTAAGCCATTTGCTAAGATTTATCAAAGAAGAGCCTTGGCCTACTCTGCTTTCTATCAATGAGAAGGAGTTAAAAAGAGGTTGTTGTATAAAAGGTTAAGGATGGGCTTCTCTGACTTATGGAGAGGGGGAACTGGGATAGTGGTTCTTCGCCAAAAATAAAACAAAAGAAATGTATCCACAACTACTAATGAAAAGTACCTGAAGACTCACAATTCACTTTGTAAGATTTCAGTTATCATAAAGAGAGAAAAAAATTTTTTTGAGAGAAAGGAACTTGGATCAGCATTAAAATATCATAAGATAAAATGTAAATTCTTTATATTTAAAAAAAATAGACTATATAAATGTCATGTAGGAAGTTAGGCACAAACAACAAGGGGGAGGGGTGACCTGGCCAAAAAAGATTCAAGCCGATCTCTAAACCCCACTCCAGACATACCCCAGTATGGCCCAGGAGAGTTTATAGATATGCTACAAAGTAACCACAGAGACTTTTTCAACTCCAGTATGTGCCCTAGGCACACAGTGGATAGAACTAACTACAGGGGCTTCTTCAACTCTGTAACATGTGTCCTTGATCCACAGCTGTGTCCTCCAGTGACCTTAGACAGCTGGGGAGCCTATTAAGGGTTCATAAATATTCTATACATACATATATTTGATTATAACAGACTGAATTATGGGAAAGACATGCAACAGAGCCTGCTGTTATGTAACTTGCAACTGTCAATCAAAACTCTCAGTCCATGCTTGCCTAGATGTCTATGTAAAAGCTCTCTCTTGAAAACACTGTACCTCATCATTCTGGCACTAGTGCCTCTCTTGGCTTGGCCCATCTATCCCTTGAGGTGTTCTTTAGTTTCTTTCTTCAATAAACTTGGTTTTCCCATGGGTAAGACCTCAGATTCTTCTTTGTGTCTTTACCAAGAACTGAGGCCCATGAGGAAGGGTCCTCTTTGACTCTCCCTATCCAATAACAATAAATGAATCACTGGATAGAACAAGCATAAAAGGAATAATTAGAATCCTGCAGCCCACACAACCAAACGATTGGAGAGAACCACCCAGTTTGGTGGCACAGAACTCCAATGAATGCAGGAGGGATGTGTATCACCAACAGGAGGGTTGTAGATTAAAGTCTGCATGGTGGACAGTGGCACTTCCTGATCTTCTGTGGTTTCTAGAACTCAGGTTGCCTAGCATTTTCCTGCTGAGTAGAATACCTATGGGAGAATCCTTTGCAAAAGCCAATTTTCTAAAAGAAAACCTGTGCTGATATCACTATTGTGGGGCAAGGTAAATCAAGTTAATGACTCCTGCAGGGAAGAATAAGAAAGGTAGTAACAGAAAGACCTGAAAGAGAAACAACATAAATATTAAAGTTAGAAAATTACAGATAAGCAGAGAACAATGCTGTTGGTATTAATAGCAAAGCCCAGTACTACACAGTGAGAGAGCAAATCAGAAGCAAGTTTTCTAGCTTTCTGTAGACATTTAATTTGAAATTATTTTTGTAAATAAGAGTCTAGGACCAACTCAAAAAATATTTGAAATTTTAAAATAATAGAAAACACTGTGAAGAATCTGTGCAGAGATTAAGATATTGATTTCTATAACTGAAAATAATGATTAGTAAAAATTTATTTAACATTCTATACTATTTTAATATACTGTCTTATACATTGGGCATTGATAAACTACCCTCTCATTCCATGTTTTCTATTCATTTGCCCTAATAAAGAAATCGCATATTTTCATAGCCACTACAATGAATCTATTACATTAAACATGAACATTTGCTTTTTTTTTCTGTCTATAAAATGAAAAGTACGTTTAAATGTTGGGCACCGTGACAGGATGAAAAGGATGGAAAGAAAGGAAGATGAGAAAGAAATGTAAGTTGCAAATACTTACTTTACTTGTAGACGACAATATGTATTATTATCTATTGCTACATGTGAATACTCAATGATTTGATATACGTTTAAAATATACTTAAGCTAGATTGAAGATACTCCTTGGTCTGGATTCAGACTATCTGGTTTCAAAGCCTAATTCTTTTTTATGATAGCTTGAGCTAGCCATTTATCCATCTGTTCTCTTTATCTTTAAATGAAGATAATAATGAAAAACACCTTATAGTGTTTTTATGAAACTGAAAGGATTTTGTTCCTGAAATTCATATATAGAAATCTAATCCACAATATCATGGTATTGAAAGTGGGCTCTTAGCAAGATGATTAAGTCATAAAAGTAGACCCCCCTCCCTGAATAATGTTGTTGAGTAAGAGTGTTTGTGCTTAGTTGTTCAGTCATGTTCGACTCTTTGTGACTCCATTGATTCTAGCCTGCCAAGCTCCTCTTCTCCAAGGGATTCTCCATGCAAGAATACTGGAGTGGATTGCCATTCCTTTCTCCAGGGAATCAATCCTGATCTACTGCATTGCAGGCAGATTCTTTACCATCTAAGCCACTAGGGAAGCCCATTGAGTGGGATTAATTCTCTTATAAAAGCTATCTTCAGAGAGCTCTCTTGCCGTCTGCATATGAGGCAAGAGCTGGAAGATCATCTCTTAACAAGGAACAAGTCTTTCACCAAGGTCACTGATGCCTTAATCTTAGCATTCCCAGGCTCTCAAACTGTGGGGAAAATTTTCTGTTGATCAGAGGCCCTTCAGTGTGAAAGATTTTGTCATAGCAGAACTAAGACATGAGAATTAAATGGATCATGTCTACAAAATTCTTAGCCCAATACATGGCACTTTGTACAACTCTGTTTGTTAAAGGGATACATATTTTAAAGTTAATAGTAGATGCAAACTTGAAAAACAAATATGTTAAAATTGAAATAATTATTTTCACATTTAATATCTAGCAACTATCAGATCAGATCAGATCAGTCACTCAGTCATGTCCGACTCTTTGCGACCCCATGAATCGCAGCATGCCAGGCCTCCCTGTCCATCAACAACTCCCGGAGTTCACTCAGACTCACGTCCATCAAGTCAGTGATGCCATCCAGCCATCTTATCCTCTGTCGTCCTCTTCTCCTCTGCCCTCAATCCCTCCCAGCATCAGAGTCTTTTCCAATGAGTCAACTCTTCACATGAGGTGGCCAAAGTACTGGAGTTTCAGCTTGAGAATCATTCCTTCCAAAGAAATCCCAGGGCTGATCTCCTTCAGAATGGACTGGTTGGATCTCCTTGCAGTCCAAGGGACTCTCAAGAGTCTTCTCCAACACCAACAGTTCAAAAGCATCAATTCTTTGGCACTCAGCCTTCTTCACAGTCCAACTCTCACACCCATACATGACCACAGAAAAAACCATAGCCTTGACTAGACAGACCTTTGTTGGCAAAGTAATGTCTCTGCTTTTCAATATGCTATCTAGGTTGGTCATAACTTTCCTTGCAAGGAGTAAGCGTCTTTTAATTTCATGGCTTCAGTCACCATCTGCAGTGATTTTGGAGCCCAGAAAAATAAAGTCTGACACTGTTTCCACTGTTTCCCCATCTATTGCCCATGAAGTGATGGGACCAGATGCCATGATCTTAGTTTTCTGAATGTTGAGCATTAAGCCAACTTTTTCACTCTCCTCTTTCACTTTCATCTAGAGGCTTTTTAGTTCCTCTTCACTTTCTGCCATAAGGGTGGTGTCATCTGCATATCTGAGGTTATTGATATTTCTCCTGGCAATCTTGATTCCAGCTTGTGTTTCTTCCAGTCCAGTGTTTCTCATGATGTATTCTGCATATAAGTTAAATAAGCAGGGTGCCAATATATAGCCTTGATGTAGTCCTTTTCCTATTTGGAACCAGTCTGTTTTTCCATGTCCAGTTCTAACTGTTGCTTCCTGACCTGCATAAAGATTTCTCAAGAGGCAGATCAGGTGGTCTGGTATTCCCATCTGTCTCAGAATTTTCCACAGTTTATTGTGATGCACACAGTCAAAGGCTTTGGCATAGTCTATAAAGCAGAAATAGATGTTTTTCTGGAACTCTCTTGCTTTTTCCATGATTCAGTGGATGTTGGCAATTTGATCTCTGGTTCCTCTGCCTTAAGACCTATAAGTTTCAGATTACTACAGACTTCAAGGTAAATGAACTACCCTATAAAAGACAAAGATTAATAAAATATAAATATCAGCTTATCTTTATACATTATGCCTTTTATTACACAGTATTTGATATGCATTTTAGTACACAGTATTTGATATCAAACAATTCAAGTATGAAGATCAGCAAAATTCTTTGAGCTGTTTAACTGATTAATCTGTTAATATTTACAGAAATGTTTGCATATTTTATATATAGTAGAAAAATTACATATGTGCATATCTAGTAACTATATACATATGTAATTTTTCTACTATATATTTCTGTAAATATTAACAGGTTAATATCAGTTAAACAGCTCAAAGAATTTTGCTGATCTTCATACTTATAATTGTTTGATATCAAATACTGTATACTAAAATGCATACTGTATAAAGATAAGCTGATATTTATATTTTATTAATCTTTATCTTTTATAGGGTAGTTCATTTACCTTGAAGTCTGTAGTAATCTGAAACTTATAGGTCTTAAAAGTCCCATTTTGTGCTTTTATTTATAGAACACATAATAATACATGATAAAACTTGTATGCTTTAACTGTAATTTGTGATGCTTATAATCAAGTGAAATTTAATGTGGATCATTACTTTTTATAAATCTTGTACATTAGCTAAAAGTCATAATATTCCAATTACTTTTCATATTTATCTTGTCTGAATTTAAACTATTTTTAAATTATATATTTTTATGTAACCAGTGTCTCAACATAGATTTTAATCATTCTAATCATGTGTAAAATTTTTTAAAATGTATAGACATAATGATCTGTGAAATTCATATTTCAACACTCTATTTTCTTTGTTTCTCATTATTATCTATAGTAAACAATCATTTAAGAATAAAAATGCCTTCTCGCTGTATCCATAAGACAAACCCACATATAAGAAAAAAATACAAAAAATACATATTAGTGAAATTATCAACTACCTGAACATTTTTAGATACCCATAAAAAGGCATTATGTTGTATATTAATAATAATAAGCTATTGGTGTTAGTATAATACAAAAAGATTTTTAAATAAAGGTCAAGAAAGGCTATTTCATATTGCTTTCACTTCCATTTATAGGGAAGCCTCCTTTGAAATCTTAGTTCAGTTCAGTTCAGTTCAGTCGTTCAATCATGTTCCATTCTTTGTGATCCCATGGACAGCAGCCCACCAGGCTCCCCTTTCCAGGTGATGTCACCAACTGGTGGAGTGTACTCAAACTCATGTCCATCGAGTCAGTGATGCCATCTAACCATTTCATCCTCTGTCGTCCCCTTCGACTCCACCCTTCAATCATTCCCAGGTTCAAAAGGGAAAAGTGAAGTCGCTCAGCCATGTCCGACTCTTTGCGACCTAATGGACTGTAGACTACCAGGCTCCTCCTTCCATGGAATATTCCAGGCAAGAATACTGGAGTGGGTTGCCAATTCCTTCTTTAGGAGATCTTCCTGACCCAATATTTCCCAGCATCAGGTCTTTTCAAATGAGTCAGTTCTTGGCATCATGTGGCCAAATTATTGGAGTTTCAACTTCAGCATCAGTCCTTACAATGAATACTCAGGACTGATTTCCTTTAGGATTGACTGGTTGGAACTCCTTGCAGCCCAAGGGACTCTCAAGAGTCCTCTCCAACATCACAGTTCAAAAGCATCAACTCTTTGGTGGTCAGCTTTAAGTCCAACTCTCACATCCACACATGACTACTGGAAAAACCATAGCCTTGAATAGAATGACGTTTGTTGACAAAATAATGTCTCTGCTTTTTAATATGCTGTCTAGGTTGATCATAGCTTTTCTTCAAAGGAACAATCGTGGCTACAGTTACCATCCACAGTGATTTTGGAGCCCAAGAAAAGAGAGTCTGTCACTGTTCCCATTGTTCCCCCATCTATTTACCATGATGAAAGTGAAAGTAGAGAGTGAAAAAGTGGGCTTAAAGCTCAACATTCAGAAAACGAAGATCATGGCATCTGGTCCCATCACTTCATGGGAAATAGATGGGGAAACAGTGGAAACAGTGTCAGACTTTATTTTTCTGGGCTCCAAAATCACTGCAAATGGTAATTGCAGCCATGAAATTAAAAGATGCTTACTCCTTGGAAGAAAAGTTATGACCAACCTAGATAGCATATTCAAAAGCAGAGACATTACTTTGCCAATAAAGGTCCATCTAGTCAAGGCTATGGTTTTTCCAGTGGTCATGTATGGATGTGAGAGTTGGACTGTGAAGAAAGCTGAGTGCCAAATAATTGATGCTTTTGAACTGTGGTGTTGGAGAAGACTCTTGAGAGTCCCTTGGACTGCAGGGAGATCCAACCAGTCCATTCTGAAGGAAATCAGCCCTGGGATTTCTTTGGAAGGAATGATGCCAAAGCTGAAACTCCAGTACTTTGGTGACCTCCTGCGAAGAGTTGACACATTGGAAAAGACTCTGATGCTGGGAGGGATTGGAGGCAGGAGGATAAGGGGATGACAGAGGATGAAATGTCTGGATGGCATCACTGACTTGATGGAAGTGAGTCTGAGTGAATTCCAGGAGTTGGTAATGGACAGGGAGGCCTGACCTGTGGTGATTCATGGGGTCAAAAAGATTCGTACATGACTGAGCAACTGAACTGAACTGAACTGATGGGACCAGATGTCATAATATTAGTTTTCTGAATGTTGAGTTTTTTTTTTTCTTCTAATTTTATTTTATTTTTAAACTTTACATAATTGTATTAGTTTTGCCAAATATCAAAATGAATCCACCACAGGTATACATGTGTTCCCCATCCTGAACCCTCCTCCCTCCTCCCTCCCCATACCATCCCTCTGGGTCGTCCCAGTGCACTAACCCCAAGCATCCAGTATCGTGCATCGAACCTGGACTGGCAACTCATTTCTTACATGATATTTTACATGTTTCAATGCCATTCTCCCAAATCTTCCCACCCTCTCCCTCTCCCACAGAGCCCATAAGACTGTTCTATACATCAGTGTCTCTTTTGCTGTCTCTAGTAAAGTTGCAGGATATAAAATCAACACACAGAAATCCCTTGCATTCCTATACACTAATAATGAGAAAACTGAAAGAGAAATTAAGGAAACAATTCCACTCACCATTGCAATGGAAAGAATAAAATACTTAGGAATATATCTACCTAAAGAAACTAAAGACCTATATATAGAAAACTATAAAACACTGGTGAAAGAAATCAAAGAGGACACTAATAGATGGAGAAATATACCATGTTCATGGATTGGAAGAATCAATATAGTAAAAATGAGTATACTACCCAAAGCAATTTATAGATTCAACGCAATCCCTATAAAGCTACCAACAGTATTCTTCACAGAGCTAGAACAAATAATTTCACAATTTGTATGGAAATACAAAAACCTCGAATAGCCAAAGCGATCTTGAGAAAGAAGAATGGAACTGGAGGAATCAACCTACCTGACTTCAGGCTCTACTACAAAGCCACAGTTATCAAGACAGTATGGTACTGGCACAAAGACAGAAATATTGATCAATGGAATAAAATAGAAAGCCCAGAGATAAATCCACGCACATATGGACACCTTATCTTTGACAAAGGAGGCATGAATGTTGAGTTTTAAGCCAGCTTTTTCACTCTCATTTTTCACTTTCATGAAGAGGCTCTAGCATTCTTCTTCACTTTCTGCTATAAGGTTGGTGTCATCTGCATATTTGAGGTTATTAATATTTCTCCAGCAATCTTGATTCCAACTTGTGTTTCATCCAGCCAGGATTTCCCATGATGTACTCTGCATATAAGTTAAATAAGGAGGGTGACAGTATACAGCCTTGCTGTACTACTTTTGCAATTTGGAACCAGTCTATTTTTCCATGTCCAGGTCTAACTGTTGCTTCCTGATCTGCATACAGATTTCTCAGAAGGCAGGTCAGATAGTCTGGTAGTCCCATCTCTTGAAGAATTTTCCAGTTTGTTGTGAGCCACACAGTCAAAGGCATTGGCATAGTCAATAAAGCAGAAATAGTTTTTCTGGAACTCTCTTAATTTTTCAATGATCCATCAGATGTTGGTAATTTGATCTCTGGTTCCTTTGCCTGTTCTAAATCCAGCTGGAACATCTGGAAGTTCACCGTTCACGTACTGTTGAATCTGGCTTGGAGAATTTCGAGCATTACTTTGCTAGCTTGTGAGATGAGTGCAATTGTGCGGTAGTTTGAATGTTCTTTGATGTTGTCTTTCTTTGGGATTGGACTGAAAACTGACCTTTTCCAGTCCTGTGGCCCCTGCTGCATTTTCCAAATTTGCTGGCATATTGAGTAAAACACTTTCACAGCATTATCTTTTAGGATTTGAATTAGCTCAATTCGAATTCTATCACCTCCACTAGCTTTGTTCATAGTGATGCTTTCTAAGGCCCACTTGACTTCACATTCCAGGATGTCTGGCTCTAGATTAGTGATCATGCCATCGTGGTTATCTAAGTCATGAAGATCTTTTTTGTATAGTTTTTCTGTGTGTTGTTGCCACCTCTTCTTAATATCTTCTGCTTCTGTTAGGTCCATACCATTTCTGTCCTTTAATATGCCCATCTTTCATGAAATGCTTTTAAAATCTTAAGGTTAATATAATTTACAGTTAATTTATACATTTAATTCATAAAAATAATTGAAAATATTTTCTATATATTTAAAGTATATCTACTCATTTCATTAAAATCTTAGGAAAAAAATATTTGTATCTGAAAAAATAAATTTAGAATATGTTCACACAGTTTTTTAAAATCATACCGCAATTCTTTCTTTCCTCTCTTTTCCTTTTTTTCTTCTTCTTTCTTATTCAGTTATACACCTTAATAAGTGGTTACTGAACCTAATATGTATCTCACACCTAATTATACTACTTAGTGTTAGAGTCACATCAAGCTTCAAATAGTAGCCAAATTTACCTTAGTCTTTCAAATCACGTTTGAAAGATCAAATCAAATCTGTGACTATGCCAAAGCTGTCTGGAATTACAAAGCAAAACTCCTCTGTTTTGAAGCCCAGGTTTAAGTCACTCACTTTGTGGTTTGCCTTACCCCTCCAGGAATTTAGCATTTCTGTCTTTGGTTCTCCCAGAACACTTGATTCAAATCTCCATTATATGGTATTGTATATTTCTGCCAACAACTAGATTGTGTGCCCTTAATAGCAGATAGAAACATAAATTATTTTTCTTTATATTCCCAGCAGTTACTATAGCTCCCATCACATAAACAACCACTTGATAATTTTATATAAATAAATACACTAAAGATGAAAATTTAATATAAAGGCTGTATTTTATACTGATATAAGTAACTGACTATGAGAAAACCTAAGTATTTCAACAATATGTCTAAATTAATTTTAACAAAGATATATTAACTATAGTATAATATCAAATTAAAATCCTACATGGTCCCAAAACTTAATAGAGTCTACATATAATTGGCTTAGAGATAAGTATACTTCTTTTCTAGAAAGAAGACAAAATATACTTTGACATATTCTGTTTTAGAAGATACCATACAAAAACAAATATAAAGCCCCAAAACTTACACTAATCTTAAAATATTTACCTACTTTCTTATCAGTGAATAAAAACCAACAAAAAGAAGATCTCTATAGTACGCTTTGCCAATAACAACAACCAAAAAAATTATCATAAAAATGCAAACTATCGATGATAACATTTTTAATTTCCTGTATGAAGTGTCCACACATGCATTCTTCCATAAATTATTTTCACCTCTAGGCTAAAAAAATAATGAAATGTTTTAAGATGAAATACAAAATTATTGAGATATATGAAAACATATTTGCTTCAGGAATGTTTCTGCTATGTAATTTATAAACTGTAAATGAAAAGATAATTTCACTAGATTCATCAAACACATTTTGGGTTCTGTGATCAAAGCAGAAAGTAAGCTGTACCATTAAGGAAGATTCTTGATTCCACCATTCACTAGGTGTGCAACCTCAGGCAATATGTTAAATCTCTTTGTCTCATTTATATTGCCCTTATCTATAAAATGGAAATAGCAACACTTATAGTTTCTTTGTAAAGAGAAAATTAAACTAGCATAAACTCTCCCTGGGACACGGCTGAACTAAAGTGGATTTCAATAAACAAATTCAAACTTAAAAGTTAGTGTTTAAATTACATTTAAAATATTCTAAGCTCCATTATTGTATCATTATTCACTTAAAAAAAACACATTTATATGGGTTTATACTTGCTTGCTAAGAAATCCTTAATGATTTGAGCGATGTTTTCATTGGGGGAGTCCCAAATTGCTGCCATCTCCTTTACCATCATCAAGTGCACCCTTCAAGGTCCCTTAACAATTTTATAATCTGCATTTATTTATTTATTTATCTTATACAAGTATTTATCTAAAATTCTCTAGCATCTCCTTTGACATACACTAGCTTGTAGAAGTTAGGACATTGTTATCAGAGTCAGTATCCTAGCATAAACTGCAACAGTTTGAGGTTACAACACTTCACATTCCTAAAATAGCTGTCTCTGCCATCTCCTCTTGTCTCTGTCAAAGGTTTTTTTTTTTTTTCTTTTTCTTTTTTTTTAATTTTATTTTATTTTTAAACTTTACATAATTGTATTAGTTTTGCCAAATATCAAAATGAATCCGCCACAGGTATACATGTGTTCCCATCCTGAACCCTCCTCCCTCCCCTCTCCCCATACCATCCCTCTGGGTCGTCCCAGTGCACTAGCCCCAAGCATCCAGTATTGTGCATCGAACCTGGACTGGCAACTCGTTTCTTACATGATATTTCACATGTTTCAATGCCATTCTCCCAAATCTTCCCACCCTCTCCCTCTCCCACAGAGTCCATAAGACTTTTCTATACATCAGTGTCTCTTTTGCTGTCTCATACACCGGGTTATTGTTACCATCTTTCTAAATTCCATATATATGCGTTAGTATACTGTATTGGTGTTTGTCCTTCTGGCTTACTTCACTCTGTATAATAGGCTCCAGTTTCATCCACCTCATTAGAACTGATTCAAATGTATTCTTTTTAATGGCTGAGTAATACTCCATTGTGTATATGTACCATAGTTTTCTTATCCATTCATCTGCTGATGGACATCTAGGTTGCTTCCATGTCCTGGCTATTATAAACAGTGCTGCGATGAACATTGGGGTACACGTGTCTCTTTCCCTTCTGGCTTCCTCAGTGTGCATGCCCAGCAGTGGGATTGCTGGATCATAAGGCAGTTCTATTTCCAGTTTACACAAAAATAAACTCAAAATGGATTAAAGATCTCAAAGTAAGACCAGAAACTATAAAACTCCTAGAGGAGAACATAGGCAAAACACTCTCTGACATACATCACAGCAGGATCCTCTATGACCCACCTCCCAGAATATTGGAAATAAAAGCAAAAATAAACAAATGGGACCTAGTTAACCTTAAAAGCTTCTGCACATCAAAGGAAACTATTAGCAAGGTGAAAAGACAGCCTTCAGAATGGGAGAAAATAATAGCAAATGAAGCAACCGACAAACAACTAATCTCAAAAATACACAAGCAACTCCTACAGCTCAATTCCAGAAAAATAAATGACCCAATCAAAAAATGGGCCAAAGAACTAAATAGACATTTCTCCAAAGAAGACATACAGATGGCTAACAAACACATGAAAAGATGCTCAACATCACTCATTATCAGAGAAATGCAAATCAAGACCACTATGAGGTACCATTTTACACCAGTCAGAATGGCTGCAATCCAAAAGTCTACAAATAATAAATGCTGGAGAGGGTGTGGAGAAAAGGGAACCCTCTTACACTGTTGGTGGGAATGCAAACTAGTACAGCCACTATGGAGAACAGTGTGGAGATTCCTTAAAAAATCTGTCATATTTTGAAAGTTTGAAATCTTAGCCTTTATCTCCAGCCTTAAATGTTTTTCTTAGGAATTTTCTTGATTTCAGGCCTTAAAAATGTGTGTTTATATACTTTAAACAAGGGACAAGTAAAATTTCCCTTTTACAGTCTAATAAAATGTTTTGCTGTGTAAATTTATTGTATGAGCATTATTGAAAATACATAATAGAATACATTGTGACATTTATTTTTATACTAAGACAGCAAAATCCAAATTATAATTATTTACTTACTAATGAAGATTTGATGGATTCATTTGTCATCTACTTTTCTAAACTTCCAACTATTTCTCATCCATTTGTTTTTTGCCAATAGTTCAGTCTTTCATTCAATCCCATTCTTCCTAAATTGAGTGATTCCAAAGTCTGTGTTAATAGCCCATCCAACACCACGACTTCTTGATTTCCAATACTTCTTGTCCTCTTCATTGCTAATAAATGACCCAGTTCATATCTAACACTAGTCATTAGGTTTACATTCTCATGTTTCATAACTGCTTCATCTCCAAAATGTCTAAGTGAAGTATCCTTTCTCCTACCACAATCTTGTCTAAAAAATATATATATGTCTGCTGACTGTGGGAAAAGCAAGCCAACATTACTTCAGTTTCCCTTCAAGAGGCTGGTAACGTGATCCATAATATGGAAACTATGATTTGTTTCTTATGAGGTTTTAATTTTTCATGTATAAAAATAGCCAAGTCTGACAGCACACATGAAAACCTGCACTTAAATATTCGTTAAAATATTCTTAATTCAATCACAAATTTTTCATTAAAAATAATAGCAAAACATGTAAATACAACCAAAGCTGTAAAAATGGCCTCATGTCAGTAATTGATGAATCTTATAATCACATCTCTTTGAATTTAAGAAACATTTTATGCTATAAGCCATGACACTTTTTAAATTATCCATCACAAAACTTTAAATAATAAAAAATGTATAACCATATGGCAAAATCTAATCTAATTTTATCATTTGAATATATAATGTTTTCTCTCTGTTACATTTTCATGTACAATAAATATACATTCTTTTTATGCCATGGTGTATCTCATTCATGAGAATTTGCTTGACAAAAGTGAATCAATCTGCATTAGAAGAAATCAAATCTTCTTTTATAATGATTGACTGTATTAATATTCAGTTTTTACAGTCCTGCAATCACTTACCACAGGCATCATCTATGAAGACAGCTTAGATAAGAATTGTTCAAGTGATAATCCATGAGGCCCATTTTTAAATTTGAGTGATAAAACGTTCTCTTATAAACTGACAGGTTCACATCTATGTAAACAATTCCATTTAAAATAATTTATATATTGAGTTTACTTACTTGGATTTTATGTAAAATTTAATCTCATATTTGGAATTTGAAAAGTGTCTTTAGCTTCTTCCTTTTTTATTTTTCCAAATAAAGCAATTGATGCTAGCCTTACACAGCTATCACACTAGAAGCTTTTAAATCATTGGTCACATCTTTCTTCTTCTCATCTACTGCAGCTATTCAGTTATTAAGTTCTCAATTGCTATCTCCTCACTTTATTTGCATCCTTCCTTCCTGATGCATCTCTGCTACCACTGTCTACAAGTCTGCATCTCAATTCATCTATTTCAATTTCTTGTTAATTGGCTTGACTGCATTCAGTCCACTGACATAAACATTGACAGTGATCTTTCTATAATTCAAATCTGACCACTTACTCATCTATCTTAAAAACATTTGATGACTATACATCACCAGAAAAAACAGTTTGAATTTCTTATCCTGGAATCAGTTCAGTTCAGTCTCTCAGTCGTGTCTGACTCTTTGCGACCCCATGGACCGCAGCACATCAGGCCTCCCTGTCCATCACCAACTCCCAGAGTCCACCCAAACCCATGTCCATTGAGTCTGTAATGCCATCTAACCATCTCATCCTCTGTCGTCCTCTTCTCCTCCTGCTCACAATCTTTCCCATCAGTGTCTTTTCAAATGAGTCAGCTCTTCACATCAGGTGGCCAAAGTATTGGAGTTTCAGCTTCAACATCAGTCCTTCCAATGAACACCCAGGACTGATCTCCTTTAGGATGGACTAGTTGGATCTCCTTGCAGTCCTGGCATAATGTAGTCTTAATAATCAGGCTTCATCTTAAGTTTGCCTCACAACTTTCTCTTCCCCCACTTATTAAGTAATTCTTACTTCAATCAAATTGAAACCTAAAGTTATTTCATAAAGTATTTCTCATAATTTGTAACAGATTTTAAATGTGTTGTTCTCTACCCCTATGTACTGTTTTCTCTATTAAACTTCATCTTTACATCACTGATGCCTTATGCTATATTCAAAATACATTATTTACTCATATATTCTTTGAGTATATTTTAGATAATTTCAAGGTTTCTACTTAAAATCTCTCTAAATTTTAGTTTACAGCAATATAAGGTATGTTTATTTATGTATCTCCTAGAACTGTATTGCAATATCTTTTGTATTTTAATTCATTTGCCAGTTTGTTTATTTTATAAAATTATACTTTTAAACAAAGAAATATGTGCAGTTTCTAAAGCTAAATATTAAAATGCCTTTAGTGATATGTGGCAGCCTTCACTTCTACTCTTCCTCAGCCTCAGATTCACTCTTTAGAATAGTATTTTCATCTGTTCCTCCTGCTGAAGCATCTTTGAAGTTTACATTCAAACTTCTGAATTATGTTTACAACACCCACTATTCTTAATGTACTAGCTATAAAAAGGATCTACTGATTCTCTCTACAGAAGGTGGGAATGAACACTGTGTACTTCATTCTCTTCTAGTCCTTCTGAAACAGGAGGGAAGGGGGCAGAGCATAACCTCTAAAAGAATGACATAGCCCTGAGGGTATGACATAAACTGGTTAGAACCAATATGGCAGAAGAATCAAGTTCCGGTAGATCTTGAGTCTGATTTAACTCTAATCGTAATGCAGTAGCATGCTAAATGACATATCCACGAGTGCCATAATAGTTCTGAGGCTGATCATAAAATGCCAAAATTGGGTAGTGGCCTAATTCCTAGAAATCCTGACCCTTCTTCAAAGTTGGAACAATCTTTCCATTCATTAGCCTATGGAATTATTCAGCCAATAAAAACTAACCACTCCATATTTTGGGGGCCTCTCTCCTTCTGAGATGGCCCCTACTCTGTCTAAGGAGTGTGTTTCTTGCCTTTTGAGACACACCACATTCTGTCCATGGAATGTGTATCTCTTTTTATAAATCCACTTCTGACCCGTTACTTTGACTCTCATTGAATTCCTTCTGTGATGAGTCACACAGAACCCCAGCTTCATTAAGTCCTGATACAAGGTGTGTGATCTCAGTGAAAGGACAGTGGGTTCAAGTCCCAATCTGGGGTTGGGCTGGGTTTGAGTCCCGATATGACTTGTGTGGTTTTATTTCCATTTTAAGAATAAACTTATTAATTCTTTTTTGTAAAGAATATAAATCCTCAAAAGTTCATTTACAGTTAATCTGTAATCAATAGTTTATTAGAATGTTAAGTCACTAAACTAATTATTTGTAATACTATGTTCAGTAACACTACCTGAAAATTTAAAAAGGTTTTAATGTTGGCCTCTGAGTGGCTCAGAAGGTAAAGAATCTGCTGACAATGCAGGAGACCCGGGTTTGATCTCTGGGTTGGGATGATCCTCTGGAGAAGGGAATGGCAACCCACTCCAGTATTCCTGCCTGGATAATTCTAGCGGGCTGGCGGGCTACAGTCCATGGGGTTGCAAAGAGTTGGACAAGACTAAGTGACTAACACTTTTTCTTAGTTCTTCTTCTTCTGATAGCTACCAATATATACCATAAAACTTTCATGGTGACAGCATTAAAAACAAACAGTTTAATGTCTCTTTGGCATGAAGATTATTTTTAACTGAAAATAATCAAGGTCCAAAACACTGTGGAAGAAAATTTGACCTTCCTCCTGATTGCCTAAAAATGTAGATAAGAGGGCATGTTCTAAGAAGGGAAATGAAGTGAAGAGATAGTCATTCAGTCATGTCCAATTCATTGTGACCCCCACGGACTGTAGCCTGCCAGGCTCCTCTGTTGATGAAATTCTCCAGGCAAGAATACTGAAGTGGGTTGCCATTTCCTTCTCCAGGGGATCTTCCTGACCCAGGGATTGAACCTGGGTCTCCCGCATTGCAGGCAGACTCTTTACCGATTGAGCCACATAGCTACCACCATAGATAACAGTAGTATGGACTAGGTGTAGCAGAGAGGGAACCAAGTCTATTGTTAAAATTCCTCTCTTTGCCCTAATATCTTTGTGTGTATGTGCATGTTGAGTCTCTTCAGCCACGTCTGACTCTTTGTGACCCCATGGACTGTATCCCACCAGGCTCCTCTGACCTTTGGAATTCTCCAGCAAGAATATGGAGTGCGTTGACATGTGCTCCTCCAGGGGATCATCCCAACCCAGGAATCAAATCTGCATCTCTTATGTCTCCTGCATTGGCAGGTGGGTTCTTTACCACTATTGCCACCTGGAAAGCCCCATTATCTCTGCATAGTCCAACAAACATTTATATATGAAGCTTTTGCTTTGCTACCTCCTTGTCAATTGTCTTCACCTCCTTTGAAATCTCAAATCAGTATCCTCTCTAGTCGTGAGTGCTATTATATGCTCAGTCACTTCATCATGTCCAAAATTTTTCAGACCCATGGACTGTGGCCTGCCAGGCTCCTCTGCCCATGGGATTTTCCAGGCAAGAATGCTGGAGTGGGTTGCTATTTTCTCTTCCAGGGCATCGTCCCAACTCAGGGATCAAACTTGTGTCTCCTGTGGTTCTTGCATTGGCAGGTGATTCTTTACCACTGAGCCACCTGGGAAGCCCAAGATGGTATTTAAAGTGAATTATTTTGCCATTTTTGAGAGTTATTCATTTGTCCTGGGTCCATCCCAAGTAGACATGTTATTGAGCCTGTGTTTTTTTTTTTTACTGTTAATCATGTCAATTTAATTCTTAGATCAGCTGGAAGAACCTTGAAGGGTAGAGGAAAATTTCTTCCTCCCCAAGAGATACATATTGATGACTAAGGTACAGATTTGTGAATGATTCTGATGCTATGGAATTTATAACTGTAAGTATAATTTGAGGTTGAAGTCACTTTTCTACAGGACATTTATATTTGATGATCAGTTGATTTTGTAATAATTTTGTTTCATTGAAAATGTTTTATAAATCCCCAGACAAATCTGCATGCATGCATGCTAAGTCACTTCAGTCGTGTGCGACTCTGTGAACCTATTGAGTGTGGCTGGCCAGGCTTCTCTGTTCAGAGCATTCTCCAGGTAAGAATATTGGAGTGGGCTGCCATGTGCTCCTCCAGTGGATCTTTCTGACCCAGGGATCAAACCCTGTCTCCTGAAGGTCCTGCATTGCAAGCGGACTCTTTACTGCTGAGCCACTGGGGAAGCCCCAAACAAGTCTAGTGTTCATCAATTTTGTGTTTGCAGATTATTGTTTTTGTTTGGTTGTTTTCCATCTTGCATTTCAATCTGTCTTAATTCTCAGCTAGTAAAATGTTAAGCTATTTATAAAGTTGTCTTTCCAGACAATTCTCTTTATCCAGCTTACCAAATATATACTAATTCTCATATTCTATTTGCCTTATCTAATCTTTAAAAATGACAGTCTGTTAGAGGAAGATTGTGGTGGGAGAAGCAGTGATTTTTAATCTCATTACTACCACAATTCATCTTCTCAGACTCAATGTTCACAAATAGTATTCATCAAATACTCTTCCTTTTTCAGTCTTTCCCTCTCCCTAACTCCTTCTTTCTCCCCAATCCCCTGCCTTTCTTCTCTCTTCTGAGTCATTCTATGCAACTGTCTCTCTCTTCATTCTCTACTCTATCTAATATTATCTCTTTTCTTTATAAATGTTCAAACTAAAGCAAATTTAGTCCTTTATATGGGTAACATTTTTAGACATTTGTTGATGCTTGAACTCAAATTTATATTTTATTACAAACCACTACTTGCAGCATATTATAAATTACTGATTTATTTATTTTTGCAATAGAAATTTGGTTAAAATAATAGAGCTGAAATCCTAGTGGAAGATAAGGTTATACTAACAGCTTCATGTTAATATTAGCTTTGTTTTCTTTTACACAGCATGGTCATAGGTTTCAAATGCATTTTGCTTTTGGCAATGCCAACTTTTACCTATCACTTTTGATTAAAAATCATGTGTCCCTTGTATATATGTGCCTGTGTACTTCATTGGAATCGTTGAGAAACATAGCTCCTATTTATATTTTGATTATTTCTTTTTTTCTGAATAATTTTGTTGAAAATTCCAGAGTAGAAAACTTAGCAGAGAAATAAACTTTTTGTTTTATATATTTCAGTGAACACGTTTTGGATCTGGATTCTTTTCTGCTTATGACAATAAATGCATGTTTTAGAATATGCACCTTCACTCAGTAATATACATATCTGAATTTATGCTTTATAATAAATTTTGTTTTATAAGAAATTTTCTCAATGCCCTCAAAAACATACAGATGACTTATCTCTCTTATCATTGCAAAAATGACGAATAGTGAACAGGGGGAAGTTATTCTATGGCATAGCTTATTATTATAATAATTTCTGAGTATGTTACTGATATGAAATATCTCCCTCATCTTTTTACAGGAACAATAGAAAAAATGAAACAAAATAGTTAAAGCCTTGGTAATAAAATCATAAGTGAATATAAATTTCCATGAAAATGGTCCACTTGGAATTAACTTTTAAGAAGTAGAAGATAAACTTTTAATTCTATTACTACAATTTTAAAATCTTTCATTTTACTTATAATGAAGCTTCATTTTACTGTAACCACTTTTATTAGTTCACTTTTTCAGGTTGTCAAAGGGTTTTAGAATATCTCTTTGTTTACTCTAAGGCTCAAGGGAAATGAACAGGATTTATCATTACTTATTAAGGAAATGTACATAGAATTCCAGTTCAAAATGGTGATGTAGAAAGATCCTGAACTTACCTCCGCCTACAGATTCAGTGAATTTACAGCTACTTGTAGAATGATTTCCTTTGTAAAAATCAAAAGCCCTAAGAACTTGTGAGCAATTCCTTCACATTGGGCAAATGAGAAGGAAACCACATAAAAGCAGATATGAAAGGCTGAGACAAAATTCTTCCATAAACTCTACTCTTGTGATGGTGGGCAAGCCACAGTTAGAAGCAAATTCAAAACCTGGACATTCTCTCTGAGGAACAAATTGTACTCCACGTCAGGCACCTCAACTCAGAACATTGGCACTGGAGACACAAGCCCCCCCAAACATCTGTCTCTGGAGATCTGTCTTGTGCCCAGGAGACCCACAGAGCTGTGATGAACTAAGAACCATGTTTAAAGGGTTTCTACACCATGGTCACTACAGCAGCTCTTTGGAAAGCCCCCAGACTTTTTATGAAAGAGGTTAATTTCTTAATTTTAAAGAGTTGGTCTGAGGTACAGGGTCTTCTGGGATATACTTTGAGAATGGATATTGGTGAGTGCCATCTTTCTGTTCTGCCTTGCTAAAACTACTGTACACTTGTAATTTTTTTGTTTTCTTTTCAGTGGAGACCATCTTTCTGCTTTAGCCAGTAGGTACCATCTTCCATGTTCTCCTGCTGCCTTGTTAAAGCTGGTGAATGCCATCTTTCACACACCCTTTTCTGTTTTTCCTTCTTCTTTCTCTTTTTTTCCTTCTTTTCTTCCTTTTCTTTTAGCAAGTGTCATCTTTGTACTCCATCTCTGCTTTGCTTCAGCTAAGCAGAGCCATCCTTATGTTTACTTCCTGTCACACTTCAGAACTCAACTTTATTTTAGAGAGAGGTTTCTAAACATGTTTGGTGCCTCAGTTTTCATGCCTGGTGATTCAGTCTTTGCAGCTGCCACACAGGAGACATCCCTTGATTGATGGAACTGGATTCCAGGGGGGCTTGTATTTCTGGGTCCCATGGATGGTAACAATAACAGAGTCAATTATTGGGAGACAACATACCCAGGGAACTGTACGAATATCAGACTGAAAAACATCCCAATATAACATTTGAAAATATTTATGCACCTAACACAGGAACAGCCAAATACATAGCACAAATATTCATAAATCTAAATAGAGAAGTAGATGGCAACTAAACAATAGTAAGGAATTTTAATACCCCACTTAAATCAATGGATAGATTATCCAGATAGAAAATCATTAAGAAAATATACATCTTAAATGACACAGTAGACCAGGATATACAATTTTTTTTTTCAAGCACGCACGGCACGTTTTCCAGGATACATCATATATTAGGCCACAAAAAAGACTGAAAACATAAAAGCATTTTTGACAATGATGACATGAAATTAGAAATCAATTACAAGAAGAAAATTCACAAATATATGGAAATTACACAGCAAATTTAATGAACAACTGATGGGTCAACAAAAACTTAAAAGAGAACAAAAATACACTGAGACAAATAAAAATGGAAATATAACTTACCAAATGTGTACAGCAAAAATAGTTTTAAGAGAAGTACACAGAAATAAATGTCTACTTCAAGAAACAAAAACAATATAAAATAAAAAACCTATTTTTACAACTCAAAGAAATAGGAAAAGAAGAATCAATAAAGCCCCAAATTAGTAAAAGAAAATAAATTAACAAAGGTCAGAACAGAAATGAGTGAAATAGAGACAATAGAAAACATCAATGAAACCAAGAGCTGATTCTTCAAAAAGACAAGCAAAATTGATGTCTCTGCTTTTGAAAATGCTGTCTAGGTTTGTCATAGCTTTCCTTTCAAGGTGCAAGTGTCTTTAAATTTCATGGCTGTAGTCACTGTCAGCAGTGATTTTGGAGCCCAAAAAGAGAAAATCTGTCACTGCTTCCACTTTTCCACTTCTATTTGCAATGAAGTGATGGGACCAGATGCCATTATCTTAGTTTTTTGAATGTTGAGTTTTAAACCAATTTTTTCACTTTCCTCTTTCACCTTCATCAATAGGCTCTTTAATTCCTCTTCACTTTCTGCAGTTAGAGTGGTGTCATCTGCAAATCTGAGGTAGTTGATATTTCTCCCAGCAATCTTGATTCCAGGCTGTGCTTTGTCCACCCTGGCATTAAGCATGACATCAGTGGTGAATTCTACCAAACATTCAAAGAAGAATTAATACTATCTTTGCAAACTCTTCCAAAAGAAATAGAAAAAGAAGGAAACTTCCAAATTCATTTTACAATGTCAGCATTACCCTGATACCAAAACCAGACAAGGCCTTCACAGAGAAAAAAAAAAAAAAAATCACAGGTCTTTCTTTGATGAACATAGACACAAAAATCCTCAACAAAATGTTAGCAAACTTAATTCAGTGATGCATTAAAATATTATATGCCATTGCCACTTAGGATTTAATCTGAGAAGGAAGAATTGTTCAACACCCACAATGCAGTAACTAAAGGACAAATCAAGATAATCACAATGCAAAAAAAAAAAAAAGATAGAATTCAACAACCAGTTATGATAACATTACTGAACAAAGTGGGTAAGAAGCAAATGCACCTCAGCATAATAAAGACCATATATGAAAAGTCCACAGTTAACATAATAATTAGGGTGAAAATCTTAAAGCTTTTCCTCTAAGACCAATAACACGACAAGGATGCAACTCTCACCACTTTTATTCAGCATAGAACTGGAAATCCTAGCCAGAGTAATTAGTTAAGACAAAGAAGTAAAAGGCATACAAATTGGAAATAAAGAAATGAAACTCTTAATATTTGCAGAAGACATCATATGTTATAAAGAAAACATTAAAGAGTTCACCCAAAAAGTGTTAGAACTAATAAAGAAATTCAGAAAAATTGCAGGATATAAATCAATATATACAAACCTATTTCATCATGCTCCCTGACTTCAAACTATATTACAAAGCTATAGACATCAAAATAGTATGATACTAGCATTAAAAAGATACATAGATCAATGGAACAGAATAAATAGATAGACAAAAAATAAACCAATGTATATATGGTTACTCAGTTTACTATATAGATGCCAAAAATATACAGTGGAGAAAGGACAGTCTTTTCAATAAACAGTTCTGGGAAAAATGGACAGTAATGTTTAAAAAAAAAAGGACAGTAACATTCAAAAGAATGAACTGGATCTTGGATTGTACAACATAAACAAAGACTTAACTCAAAATATATTAAGAGCTTAATTGTAAGATCTGAAAACATAAAATGACTAAAAGAAACCATAGGTGGTAAACTCCATGACACAGGTCTCAGTGATATACATATATATATTTTACATTTGATACCAAAATTATAGGAAAGAAAAAGCAAAATTCGAAAAGTGGGACTACCACAAACAAAAAGTTTTTGCACAGCAAAAGACATTGTTAACAAAATGAAAAAAAAAAAAAAAAAAACAAACCTTCAGAATGAAAGAAATGTTTTCAAATCACACATCTAATAAGGAGTTAGTATTCAAAATATATAAAGGATTCATATGACTCAATACCAAAAAATAAAAAAATATGATATTAAAACAGGCAGAGAATCTGATTAGACATTTTTCCAATGAAGATCAGATCAGATCAGTCACTCAGTCATGTCCAACTCTTTGCGACCCCATGAATTGCAGCACGCCACACCTCCCTGTCCATCACCTACTCCAGGAGTTCACCCAGACTTACGTCCATCGAGTCCATGATACCATGCAGCCATCTCATCCTCTGTTGTCCCCTTCTCCTCCTGCCCCCAATCCCTCCCCCCATCAGAGTCTTTTCCAATGAGTCAACTCTTTGCATGAGGTAGCCAAAGTACTAGAGTTTCAGCTTTAGCATCATTCCTTCCAAAGAAATCCCAGGGCTGATCTCCTTCAGAATGGACTGATTGGATCTCCTTGCAGTCCAAGGGACTCTCAAGAGTCTTCTCCAACACCACAGTTCAAAAGCATCAACTCTTCAGCACTCAGCCTTCTTCACAGTCCAACTCTCACATCCATACATGACCACAGGAAAAACCATAGCCTTGACTAGACGGACTTTTGTTGGCGAAGTAATGTCTCTGCTTTTGAATATGCTATCTAGGTTGGTCATAACTTTCCTTCCAAGGAGTAAACATCTTTTAATTTCATGGCTGTAGTCACCATCTGCAGTGATTTTGGAGCCCAGAAAAATAAAGTCTGAAACTGTTTCCACTGTTTCCCCATCTATTGCCCATGAAGGGATGGGACCAGATGCCATGATCTTCATTTTCTGAATATTGAGCTTTAAGCCAACTTTTTCACTCTCCACTTTCACTTTCATCAAGAGGCTTTTTAGTTCCTCTTCACTTTCTGCCATAAGGGTGGTGTCATCTGTGTCATCTGTCATCTGTCATAATGTAACTGGAAACCAGGTACATTAAAAGATATTTAACATTCATGATCATCAGGGAAATGAAAACTAACTCCACAATGTGATGTCATCTCACACCTTTTAGAATGGTTATTATTTTTAAAAAAAGACAATAAAAAACAAGTGTTGCCTAAGATGTGAAGAAAAGGGAGTTCTTGTGCTCTATTTGTTGGAATATAAATTGATGCAGCCAGTATTGCAAACAATATGGAGTTTAAAAGAAAAATAAAGTAGTATTACCATATGACCCATTAATTCCAATTTTTAAAATACATATAAAATAATTCCAATATTATATGATCAATTAATTTCAATTTGGAACAACTGACTGGTTCCAAATTGGGAAAGGAGTATGTCAAGACTGTATATTGTCACCCTGCTTATTTAACTTACATGAAGACTACATCATGTGAATGCCAGCCTGGATGAAGCACGAGCTGGAATCAAGATTGCTGGGAGAAATATCAATAATCTCAGTTATGCAGATACCACCATAATGGCAGAAAGCAAAGAGGAAATGAAGAGCTTCTTGATGAAAGTGAATGAGGAGAGTGGAAAAGTTGGCTTAAAACTCAACATTCAGAAAACTAAGATCACAGGATCTGGTCCTATCACTTCATGGCAAATAGATGCAGAAACAATGGAAACAGTGAGAAGCTTTATTTTCTTGGGCTCCAGAATCACTGCAGATGGTGACTGCAGCCGTGAAATTAAAAGACACTTGCTCCTTGGAAGAAAAGCTATGACCAAACTAGACAGCTTATTAAAAAGCAAAGACATTACTTTACCAACAAAGTTCTGTCTAGTAAAACCTATGGCTTTTCCAGTAGTCATATGTGGATTTTTGAGGTCGACCATAAAAAAAGCTGAGTGCCAATGAAATGATGCTTTTGAACTGTGGTGTTGGAGAAGACTCTTGAGAGTCCCTTGAACTGCAAGGAGATCCAACCTGTCCATCTTAAAGGAAATCAGTCCTGAATATTCACTGGAAGGACTAATGCTGAAGCTGAAACTCCAATACTTTGGTCACCTGATGCGAAGAGCTGACTCATTTGAAAAGACCCTGATGCTGGGAAAGACTGAAGGCAGGAGGAGAAGGGGATGACAGAGAATGAGATGGTTGGATGGCATCAGTGACTCAATGGACTTGAGTTTGAGCAAGCTCTGGGAGTTGGTGATGGATAGGGAAGCCTGGTGTGCTGCAGTCCATGGGGTCCCAAAGAGTCAGACATAACTGAGTGATTAAACTGAACTGAATTCCAACTTTTGGCATTTATCCAAATGAAATGAAAACACTAATTTGAAAAGATATATGCATCCCAGTCTTCATTACAGCAGTACTTACAATGTCCAAAATATGGAAGCAACCTTAGTTGATAAATTGAATGAATAAATAAGATGTGGCATAAGATTTTGCCTTTTTTTTTTATGGCTAAAAGATATTCCAGGAAGGCAGGAGGCAGCCCACCAGCAGGGAAAGAAGCTTGGAATATCATTTAATCAGAAAAACAAACAAAATTTTGCCATTTGTGACAACATGGATGGAACTGGGAGTATTATGCTAAGTGAAATAAATAAAACAAAGACCAAATGTCTCACATATATGGAGTCTAAGCAACAACAAAAAACAAGCTCAAAGATTCAGAGCAGAGATTGGTGGTTGCCAGAGGCACAATGTTGTAGGTGCTAAGTAGGAGAAATGAGAGAAGAAAGTCAAAAGTGAACACTTCCAGTTATTAATAAGTCACAGAAATGATAGGCACAGAATGGTGGCTATAGTTAAAAACAAACAAACAAACTGTATTAAATATTTGAAAGTTACCAGAAGAGTAGATATTAAAAATTCTCATCACAAGGGGAAAAATAAAAAGCAAAAACAAAAAAAACCCTATAACCATATCTGTTAATGAATGCTAACTAGACTTCCTGCAGTGATCACTTTGCAATATATACAAATAAAAAAATCTCTATATTGTACACTTGAAGCAAATATAATATTGTATGTCAATTATACCTCAATAAAATGGAAGGGAAATGTATGTAGTATGCTCTTCAGATAACCTGTATTATCCACTTATAATCCTTTAAAAATGTGATAATCTAGAAAAATAAGCTTTTTTTTTTTTTAAACATCATTCTCTCTAGGTGCCATATTGGTATCTCAGAGAAATAGAATGAAGTATCTCTGATTTTTTTTTTTTTGAATGAAAATATTTAATATTTTAACTCATTTAAGAAACAATTATTGGAGACCTTTTAAAATGAGAACTAACTCTGGAGAAACAAAAATAAAATTTATGTGAGACAGCAAAAGAGACACAGATGTATAGAACAGTCTTTTGGACTCTGTGGGAAAGGGAGAGGGTGGGATGATTTGAGAGAATGGCATTGAAACATGTATAATATCATATAAGAAACGAATCTCCAGTCCAGGTTTGATGCAGGATACAGGATGCTTGGGGCTGGTGCACTGGGATGACACAGAGGGATGGTATGGGGAAGGAGGTGGGAGGGGGGTTCAGATGGGGAATATGTGTACACCCGTGGCCGATGCATGTTGATGTATGGCAAAACCAATACAATATTGTAAAGTAATTAGCTTCCAGTTCAAATAAATAAATTTAAATTAAAAAAAAACTTTTTAAATAAAAAAATAAAATAATGATGACTTCTATTTTCCTTGGTAAACTTAGTTTTACAATCAAGTTAGCATAGTTTTCCTTGTTGCTAAATGAGCTTCAAAAGTCAAACTCCAAAAATCAATCGTATGTATATGTATAGTAATAGTGTTGCAAATTGGAGAAGAATCCTTGATTTAATAGATATTTCCTCTGTCATTGATTTATTATGTCAGAGTTTACTGTCAGTCACATAAAAGAACACAAAATAAAAACTCGAGCTCTTAAAATTTTCAAAACTTTAGTGATTTCTTTAAAATTTCTTTCTGACAGAGTCAAAGTTAGAGGATGCAAGTTAGGTGAGGACACACATGATGAAGAAGCTTCTCTTAAAGCAGACATCACTCTTCCATTTCCCATGACAGAGATTTGATATATATGTCAAACCCACTCATGTTCACTCTGATTTATGCCACTTACTTGATAAATCAAATAGTCAGATTGAGGTATATCAGTCAAAATTACTTTTGACAAATTGATCACTATTCAAAATGGTTTTATTATGTATAATGTAGAATTTTATAAAAATAAAATTTCAAAATAATAATTTTATTTCTATAATCATACATGTATAGTGTTACTAAAAATGAGAAGATTTACATGGTCACTTTTTGTCAAAAGAAGAATATAATACAATTTATTTTGTCTTTTTGTAACTATATAAACCTTCAAGTGTTTAAATCTTCAAATATTTCAAGTAAACAAGGTAAAATGTTCAAAGTCCTTTTAGGGAAGACTATTATCTTAAGAAACTCAGCCCTTACCTACTCTACTAGGAAATATGGGAAATCCAAAGTAAAATAGCATGTATATGATACCTTTAGACACACTGCTAAATTTCACATATACTAAAGTGTGAATAAATGTGCATTTAAAATGATTAAATATAATAAAAGGGAATTAATATAAGCCTGCATATTTGGGGAAAACAAATAATAATATCAACAACAAAATAATTAAATTTACTTAATCTATAAACTGGACTGTAGCCTGGCTGGCTTCTGCCCATGTAATCCTTCTTTGTTCTCTCTCTCCTTCACAAAGTTCAGAACTGCTTCTCATTGCAATGGCTCTCCTTGTCTCCTGCCCCTTCCTCCCACTTCCAGAGAAATTTCCTCTGACGTGTCTATTGCAATACAATCTCATCTCAGTTTCTGCCTCTCAAAAGCCTTGAACTAATGAAATATTTATATAAATACATAATAAGAATTACAAATATAATAATATTTTTAAAAATTGAATAACAAAAACCACATATACCATGATTCTCTTTATATTAAAGATCCCAAATAGACAAATCCACAAAGACAGAACAGAGATTAGTCATTTCCTAGGCTTGGTGGAGAAATGAATGGGGAATGACTGACTACTTACTGGGGCAGAATTTCTTTTGATGTAATGAAAATCAACAGGAACTAGATATGGCAATGGTTGACCAGTATTATGATTGTAGTTATTAATGGAAAATGTTATATGTATTTTATCACAATAAAAAATGAATTACCAAAAAAAATGCATTAAATTGAAAGGGGGCACTTATTCTTTCAAACTATTGTTGCTTCTGGTATAATAAGTGAGATTCCATTTCATATTATCACTTAGTGGCTTCTTTCTACAAGGTATTGAGAGAGTCAATTCCTAGGCAGGTTGATAAGACGTCTGGGGTCCTCAAGGAGGAGCAAGGAGTCTGAGGCTTTTGAAGAGGAGATAAAGGTCCAGAATTCTCAAAGAGGAGAAAAGGACAAACTTTTTTTTTTCATTGCTTAGTCTTTAGTCACATAAAACATTTTTTTTTTCCTTTAAAATGGAGCTGGTGATTACACAGCAAACAAATCAGATTAAACTCTGTGCTAAGGATTATTTAACAACAATGTATCCTGCTTAAGGACAGTTTCTCCTTCTGGAAAACATTCTGACTAATCCTGTTATGTTAAAATGTTTATTATGGGAGTGGGTCTCAGTTCACTTCACTTCAGTCCTTCAGTGTCTGACTCTTTGTGATCCCATGGACTGCAGCACTCCAGGCCTCCCTGTCCTTCACCAACTCCCAGAGATTATTCAAACTCATGTCCATTGACTCAATGATGCCATCCAAACATCTCATCCTCTGTCATCACATTCTCCTCTCATCTTCAATCTTTCCCAGCATAAGGGTCTTTGCATATAAGTCAGCTCTTCACATCAGGTGGCCAAAATACTGGAGTTTCAGCTTCAACATCAATCCTTCCAATGAACATTCAGGACTGATTTCCTTTAGGATGGACTGGTTGGATTTCCTTGCAGTCCAAGGGTTCTCAGGAGTCTTCTTCAACACCACAGTTTAAAAGCATCAGTTCTTTCATGATCAGCTTTCTTTATAGTCCAACTCTCACATTCATACAGACTACTGGAAAAACCATAGGCTTGACTAGACAGACCTTTGTTGGCAAAGTAATGTCTCTGCTTTTTAATTTGCTGTATAGGTTGGTCATAGATTTTCTTCCAAGGTGCAAGTGTCTTTTAATTTCATGGCTGCAGTCAACATCTGCAGTGATTTTGGAGCCCTTCAAAAATAAGTCTGCCACTGTTTCCACTGTTTCTCCCTCTATTTGCCATATTTTTCTGGTCTCCAAAATCACTGCAGATGGTGACTGCAGCCATGAAATTAAAAGATGCTTACTCCTTGGAAGGAAAGTTATGACCAACCTAGACAGCATATTAAAAAGCAGAAACATTACTTTGCTAACAAAGGTCCTTCTAGTCAAAGCTATGATTTTTCCAGTCGTCATGTATGGATGTGAGAGTTGGACTATAAAGAAAGCTGAGCACCGAAGAATTGATGCTTTTGAACTGTGGTGTTGGAGAAGACTCTTGAGAGTCCCTTGGACTACAAGGATATCCAACCACTCCATCCCAAAGGAGATCAATCCTGGGTGTTCATTGGAGGGACTGATGTTGAAGCTGAAACTCCGATCTTTGGCCACCAGATGCAGAGAGCTGACTCATTTGAAAAGACTCTGATGCTGGGAAAGATTGAGGGCAGGAGGAGAGGGGGATGAGAGAATGAGATGTTTGGATGGCATCACTGACACAATGGACATGGGTTTGGGTGGACTCCGGGAGTTGGTGATGGACAGGGAGGCCTGGCATTGGTGCAGTTAATGGGGTTGCAAAGAGTTGGACACGACTGAGTGACTGAACTAAACTGAACTGATGGGACCAAATGCCATGATCTTTGTTTTCTGAATGTTGAGGTTTAAGCCAACATTTTCACTCACCTCTTTCACTTTCATCAAGAGGCTCTTTAGTTCTTCTTCACTTTCTATCATAAGGGTGGTGTCATCTGCATATCTGAGGTTATTGATACTTTTCCCAGAAATCTTGATTGCAGCTTGTGTTTCATCCAGCCCAATGTTTCTCGTGATGTACTCTGCATATAAGTTATATAAGCAGGGTGACAATATATAGCCTTGACGTACTCCTTTTCCTATTTAAACCTATCTGATTTTCCATGTCCAATTCTAACTATTCTTTCCTGACCTTCATATATATTTCCCAAGCGGCAGGTCAGGTGGTCTGGTATTCCCATCTCTTTCAGAATTTTCCACAGTTTGTTGTGATCCACAAAATCAAAGGTTTGGCATAGTCAATAAAGCAGAAATATAGGTTTTTCTGGAACTCTCTTGCTTTTTTGATGATCCAGTGGATGTTGGCATTTTGATCTCCTGTTCCTCTGCATTTTTAAAACCAGCTTGAACATCTGGAACTTCATGGTTCACATATTGTTGAAGTCTGGCTCGGAAAATTTTCAGCATTACTTTACTAGCGTGTGAGATGACTGTAGTTGTGCGGTAGTTTGAGGATTCTTTGGCATTGCCTTTCTTTGGGATTGGAATGAAAACTGACATTTTCCAGTTTTGTGGCCACTGCTGAGTTTTCCAAATTTACTAGCATATTGAAAGCAGCACTTTCAGAGCATCATCTGTTAGGATTTGAAATAGCTCAACTGGAATTCCATCACCTCCCTGAGTTTTGTTTGTAGTGATGCTTCCTAAGGCCCACTTGAGTTCGCATTCTAGGAATGTGGTTCTAGGTGAGTGATCACACCATCATAATTATCTGGGTCATGAAGATATCTTAAAATGTTTATTATGGGAGCAGGTCTAGTAAGATCTCTACAAACTTGAGACATTCTTTTAATTTATTATAATAACCAATTAAAAAGTTATATAGCTCCCTTGCTAGGAGATATATAATTTTTTAATTGGTTATTATAGTAAAGTTGCAGGATATAAAATCAACACACAGAAATCCCTTGCATTCCTATACACTAATAATGAGAAAACAGAAAGAGAAATTAAGGAAACAATTCCATTCACCATTGCAACAGAAAGAATGAAATACTTAGGAATATATCTACCTAAAGAAACTAAAGACCTATATATAGAAAACTATAAAACACTGGTGAAAGAAATCAAAGAGGACACTAATAGATGGAGAAATATACCATGTTCATTGATTGGAAGAATCAATATAGTGAAAATAAGTATACTACCCAAAGCAATTTATAGATTCAATGCAATCCCTATCAAGCTACCAACAGTATTCTTCACAGAGCTAGAACAAATAATTTCACAATTTGTATGGAAATACAAAAGAAACGCGAATAGACAAAGCTATCTTGAGAAAGAAGAATGGAACTGGAGGAATCAACCTACCTGACTTCAGGCTCTACTACAAAGCCACAGTCATCAAGACAGTATGGTACTTGCACAAAGACAGAAATATAGATCAATGGAACAAAATAGAAAGCCCAGAGATAAATCCACACACATATGGACACCTTATCTTTGACAAAGGAGGCAAGAATATACAATGGCTTAAAGACAATCTCTTTAACAAGTGGTTCTGGGAAAACTGGTCAACCACTTGTAAAAGAATGAAACTAGAGCACTTTCTAACACCTTACACAAAAATAAACTCAAAATGGATTAAAGATCTCAACGTAAGACCAGAAACTATAAACCTCCTAGAGGAGGACATAGCAAAACACTCTCCGACATACATCACAGCAGGATCTTCTATGACCCACCTCCCAGAATATTGGAAATAAAAGCAAAAATAAACAAATGGGACCTAATTAAACTTAAAAGCTTCTGCACAACAAAGGAAACTATTAGCAAGGTGAAAAGACAGCCTTCAGAATGGGAAAAATAATAGCAAATGAAGCAACTGACAAACAACTAATCTCAAAAATATACAAGCAACTCCTACAGCTCAACTCCAGAAAAATAAATGACCCAATCAAAAAATGGGCCAAAGACCTAAATAGACATTTCTCCAAAGAAGACATACAGATGGCTATTAAACACATGAAAAGATGCTCAACAGTACTCATTATCAGAGAAATGCAAATCAAAACCACTATGAGGTACCATTTCACGCCAGTCAGAATGGCTGCGATCCAAAAGTCTACAAGCAATAAATGCTGGAGAGGGTGTGGAGAAAAGGGAACTCTCTTACACTGTTGGTGGGAATGCAAACTAGTACAGCCACTATAGAGAACAGTGTGGAGATTCCTTAAAAAACTGGAAATAGAACTGCCTTATGATCCAGCAATCCCACTGCTGGGCATACACACTGAGGAAACCAGGAGGGAAAGAGACACGTGTACCCCAATGTTCATCACAGCACTCTTTACAGTAGCCAGGACATGGAAGCAACCTAGATGTCCATCAGCAGATGAATGGATAAGAAAGCTGTGGTACATATACACAATGGAGTATTACTCAGCCATTAAAAAGAATACATTTGAATCAGTTCTAATGAGATGGATGAAACTGGAGCCTATTATACAGAGTGAAGTAAGCCAGAAGGAAAAACACCAATACAGTATACTAACGCATATATATGGAATTTAGAAAGATGGTAACAATAACCCTATGTACGAGACAGTAAAAGAGACACTGATGTACAGAACAGTCTTATGGACTCTGTGGGAGAGGGAGAGGGTGGGAAGATTTGGGAGAATGGCATTGAAACATGTAAAATATCATGTAAGAAACGAGTTGCCAGTCCAGGTTCAATGCACGATACTGGATGCTTGGGGCTAGCGCACTGGGACGACCTAGAAGGATGGTATGGGGAGGGAGGAGGGTTCAGGATGGGGAACACATGTATACCTGTGGCGGATTCATTTTGATATTTGGCAAAACTAATACAATTATGTAAAGTTTAAAAATAAAATAAAATTTAAAAAAATAAAATTAAATAAAAAAAAATTATATAGCTCCCTTGCTAAGACTGCAAGCGGGGCACTTTTCATTCCCCTTCTGATGTGTGTGTCAGAAGCTTTCTCTGTCCCTTTTTATACTGTATTAAAATTCTGCTACACCAAATCTCTTGTGATCAAGCCTGGTCCCTGATCCAGAAGCTAAATCTTCTTTCTTGGGGATTCTGAATCCAACATCATTCACCATAAGCTATCAGTATTCCATGATCAAATAACTTTGGAAAAATCTCTGTTCAGTAATGTTAAATGCATATTTAGTTTTAAAATGACTACAAAAACAAACAAAATATTTGTGCCATTTTCTTACTACCTCCAAATTTTCTTATTGAAAAAAGTTCTAATATATTCTATGATAGTGAATTATTGACTATAAATTATATCATATTTTTTCAGTTGCTACCAAAATTTTAATTCTCTTCTCTGCACACTGTGGAGAAGGAAATGGCAACCCACTCCAGCATTCTTGCCTGAAAAATCCCATGGACAAGAGGAGTCTGGCAGGCTACAGTCCATGGGATTGCAAAGAGTAGGACACGACTGAGTCACTCAACACACACACACACACTTAAGAATTTTTTAATGTTATGATATTTATATTACAGGGAGGTCAAATAAATTATTTCTGTAATTAGTAATGTAGTTCTATAAGACATTAGTGCAGTGAGACAAGAGTATGAATGCCTTATTTTACATGATAATACTGTGCAATTGTTTCAAAGTAAATGATAGGCTATCTTTTCTAATTTTTTATTTCACTGCAGACTTTATTAGACATTTTTCAAATGTCTACCAAATCCCAGATGACATGGATACCTCTGGATATTGGAAAGACTGTTTCTGAACTCTTCTCAGAATAAAATTTGGTCTATTTGATGATTCTGTTACTCAGTGAAAATTTTTGTTATTTAGTATTCATTGAGCACATTTATGATGACATCATACACGTAACAGGCACCAGATCCTCTTCCAGTCCACAACAGAGAGTGTCTTAACTGTTCCATGTTAAAGATTCTTGTTTTCTGTAGGAATTCCATAAGGGAGAAACAAAGAGTTGGCTCATCTTTATTGAAATGCTCTTCTAATATGCAGTTTAAATTATAAAAATGCTAACCCAAGTATAATAATTCTCTTGCTCAGATACGACTTTTAAAGTGTTGATTAAGGGCAAGTCATGCCAATTTTTCTCAATAAATATTTCTGAATCACTATTTCACTCATATTGACTGATTACTATCTACAGAGCAGTATTTTTTTAATATTCTTTATGTATTTACTAGAGGATAATTACTTCACAATGTTGTACTGGTTTCTGCTGAACAACAATGCAAATCAGCCATAATTTCATATATATATATATTCCCCCCTCACATCCCACCAGTTTGGTTCATCACAGAGTGTCAGGCTAGCTCCCTGTGTTATAAAGCTGCTTCCCTTTGGTTATCAATTTTACACATGATAATGTATATATGTCAGTGCTGCTTTCTCAATTTGTTCTACTCTCTCCTTCCCCTACGGTGTCCACAAGTTCATTCTCTACATCTGGTCTCCATTTCTTCTCTGTAAATAAGTTCATCAGCACCATCTTCTAGATTTCATATATATCAGTTCAGTTTAATTAAGTTGCTCAGTCATGTCCAACTCTTTGCGACCCCATGAATTGCAGCATGCCAAGCCTCCCTGTCCATCACCAAACCCCGGAGTTCACTCAAACTCTCGTCCATCGAGTCAGTGATGCCACTGAGCCATCTCATCCTCTGTCGTTCCCTTCTTCTCCTGCCCTCAATCCCTCCCAAAATCAGAGTCTTTTCCAATGAGTCAACTCTTCACATGAGGTGGCCAAAGTACTGGAGTTTCAGCCTTAGCATCAGTCTTTCCAATGTACACCCAGGACTGATCTTTAGAATGGACTGGTTGGATCTCCTTGCAGGCCGAGGGACTCCCAAGTATCTTCTCCAACACCACAGTTCAAAAGCATCAATTCTTCGGCACTCAGCTTTCTTCACAGTCCAACTCTCACATCCATACATGACCACTGGAAAAACCATAGCCTTGACTAGATGGACCATTTTTGCCAAAGTAATGTCTCTGCTTTTCAATATGCTATCTAGGTTGGTCATAACTTTCCTTCCAAGGAGTAAACGTCTTTTAATTTCATGGCTGCAATCACCATCTGCAGTGATTTTGGACCCCGAGAAAATAAAGTCTGACACTGTTTCCCCATCTACTTGCCATGAAGTTATGGGACCAGGTGCCATGATCTTAGTTTTTTGAATGTTGAGCTTTAAGCCCACTTTTTCACTCTCCTCTTTCTCTTTCATCAAGAGGCTTTTTAGTACCCTTTTGAATTGTGGTTTTCTCAGAATATTTCCAATATTTCTCAGAAGAATACAGTATGGGATTGCTGGGACATATGGTAGTTTTATTCCTAGTTTGTCCAGGAACTGCAGTGAGTTAGCCATTCCCTTCTCCAGGAATCTTCCCAAGCCAGGGATTGAACCTGGGTCTCCTGCATTATAGGCAGATTGTTACTATCTGAGACACTAGGGAAACCCTAATGGTAGTTTTATTCCTAGTTTGTCAAGGAATACACACAGAATTTATATATACAACTCTTTACCCCCAAATAATTTATTTCTTGTGACACATATAACTCTGAACTTTACACTAACAATTCCTAGTTTGAGCCAGAGTGACATAAAAATTCTTAGTTTCATAGAGTATACATATAAAAAATGTTTTATTATACTATCATAACAAACCACTTCTTTTATAATAAAAAAAGAAACCTATAAATTAATATAACATAGAGGGGGCACATACTATGTCCATGATTTTCTGATATCCCAAATTCATTTTTGAAAATCCAGTAATGTTTAAATTCACAAAAACAAAACATATGATGAAAGATATCAATGAGGAAAGAACTTCATTTTTGAAGATTCAAAGGATGCAATAATGCTAATGGATTTAAACAAAGCATATGATTCCCAAGTCATGTGTGGATGGGATTTAAGGAAGCAGAAATACAATCTACCCTATATAACTTTAGAGAGAAACTGTTCTTAGAGCAGATTGACCCAACTTTGGTTGGGAATATTAAATGAAACTAAAAGCTGAGGTATATTTGAAGATGAGCATATGTGGCAGTCTTCCAGTATCCTTATCCCATGGCTGTATTCAAAGTGTCATGTAATTTTCCACCAGTGACTGCATACACACACACACAAACACACATAATTTTTCTCTGAAGAAATTGATTGATAAACTCTTTTCAGAGAACTGGAGGAGATTGTGTGAATTGAATTCCAGAATAAAATCCTATTTCTTTTAGCACAAATACCCCAGCATAAAAGACAGATATACACAGAATCATCCTAACAGTAACCCATCAGTGATAAGACTGTCAAGGGAACAGAATTCCTTTTGCTTGCCTGATACTTGAAGAAAATTCTAACATGGAAGACAAAGCCCAGGATATCCAAACTGAAAACACACACACACACAGACAACAAATATATAAACAATAAACAAAAAGAAAGAGGTAACTTGAAGAACATAGAAAATGAACTGGATAAAAACAAAATTCTAGAGAGTATTAAGAAGATACAATTTCAGTAAAATAAGAAGAGAATGTTAACTTAAAAAACATGAATAAAAAATGTAAAATTAATAGAATAAGAAAAGGTAAATTTGAAAAGTAATCTAAACAAAAAAAGATAGATATTAAAGATGTATATTACAGTTCCAAAAATTAGCTCTCAGGCTGCACTAGGTATCTAGAGATAAAAGAAATAATAGAGAGTGAATAAATGTAACTGACATCTTGAGTACATCATAATTTAAAAAAAAATTATACATCTTTATTATGATGTTTTTCACTTATATGACCACCAACACAAATACTTTTTGAAGACTTTTATCATCTGAAAACAAAACTACAAGCCAATTAAGAGTTACTCTAAATTTCTCCCTCAATCCTCCAGACATAGGCAGGAATTTATCTACTTTCTGTCACTGAAGATTTCATGGTCTCAAAAATTTTAAAAAGTAGAATCACATAATAAATGGTATTTTGTGGCTGGCACATTTTCAAGGGTTTTTTTTTTTTAATTTTATTTTATTTTTAAACTTTACAATATTGTATTAGTTTTGCCAAATATTGAAAAGAATGCGCCACAGGTATACCTGTGTTCCCCATCCTGAACTCTCCTCCCTCCTCCCTCCCCAAACCCTACCTCTGTGTCGTCCCAGTGCACCAGCCCCAAGCATCCAGTATCGTGCATCAAACCTGGACTGGCAACTCGTTTCATACATGATATTATACATGTTTCAATGCTATTCTCCCAAATCTCCCCACTCTCTCCCTCTCCCACAGAGTCCATAAGACTGTTCTATACATCAGTGTCTCTTTTGCTATCTCGTACATAGGGTTATTGTTACCATCTTTCTAAATTCCATATATATGCGTTAGTATACTGTATTGGTGTTTTTCTTTCTGGCTTATTTCACTCTGTATAATAGGTTCCAGTTTCATCCATCTCATTAGAACTGATTCAAATGTATTCTTTTTAATGGCTGAGTAATACTCCATTGTGTATATGTACCACAGCTTTCTTATCCATTCATCTGCTGATGGGCATCTAGGTTGCTTCCATGTCCTGGCTATTATAAACAGTGCTGTGATGAACATTGGAATACACATGTCTCTTTCCCTTCTGGTTTCCTCAGTGTGTATGCCCAGCAGTGGGATTGCTGGATCATAAGGCAGTTCTATTTCCAGTTTTTTAAGGAATCTCCACACTCTTCTCCATAATGGCTGTACTAGTTTGCATTCCCACCAACAGTGTAAGAGAGTTCCCTTTTCTCCACACCCTCTCCAGCTTTTATTATTTGTAGACTTTTGGATCGCAGCCATTCTGACTGGTGTGAAATGGTACCTCATAGTGGTTTTGATTTGCATTTCTCTGATAATGAGTGATGCTGAGCATCTTTTCATGTGTTTGATAGCCATCTGTATGTCTTCTTTGGAGAAATGTCTATTTAGGTCTTTGGCCCATTTTTTGATTGGGTCATTTATTTTTCTGGAGTTGAGCTGTAGGAGTTGCTTGTATATTTTTGAGAATAGTTGTTTGTCCGTTGCTTCATTTGCTATTATTTTCTCCCATTCTGAAGGCTGTCTTTTCACCTTGCTAATAGTTTCCTTTGTTGTGCAGAAGCTTTTAAGGTTAATTAGGTCCCATTTGTTTATTTTTGCTTTTATTTCCAATATTCTGGGAGGTGGGTCATAGAGGATCCTGCTGTGATGTATGTCGGAGAGTGTTTTGCCTATGTCCTCCTCTAGGAGGTTTAAAGTTTCTGGTCTTACGTTGAGATCTTTAATCCATTTTGAGTTTATTTTTGTGTATGGTGTTAGAAAGTGCTCTAGTTTCATTCTTTTACAAGTGCATGACCAGTTTTCCCAGCACCACTTGTTAAAGAGATTGTCTTTAATCCATTGTACATTCTTGCCTCCTTTGCCAAAGATAAGGTGTCCATACGTGCGTGGATTTATCTCTGGGCTTTCTATTTTGTTCCATTGATCTATATTTCTGTCTTTGTGCCAGTACCATACTGTCTTGATGACTGTGGCTTTGTAGTAGAGCCTGAAGTCAGGTAGGTTGATTCCTCCAGTTCCATTCTTCTTTCTCAAGATAGCTTTGTCTATTCGCGGTTCTTTTGTATTTCCATACAAATTGTGAAATTATTTGTTCTAGCTCTGTGAAGAATACCGTTGGTAGCTTGATAGGGATTGCATTGAATCTATAAATTGCTTTGGGTATTATACTCATTTTCACTATATTGATTCTTCCAATCCATGAACATGGTATATTTTTCCATCTATTAGTGTCCTCTTTGATTTCTTTCACCAGTGTTTTATAGTTTTCTATGTATAGGTCTTTAGTTTCTCTAGGTAGATATATTCCTAAGTATTTTATTCTTTCTGTTGCAATGGTGAATGGAATTGTTTCCTTAATTTCTCTTTCTGTTTTCTCATTATTAGTGTATAGGAATGCAAGGGATTTCTGTGTGTTGATTTTATATCCTGCAACTTTACTATAATCATTGATTAATTCTAATAATTTTCTGGTGGAGTCTTTAGGGTTTTCTATGTAGAGGATCATGTCATCTGCAAACAATGAGAGTTTTACTTTTTCTTTTCCAATTTGGATTCTTTTTATTTATTTTTCTGCTCTGATTGCTGTGGCCAAAACTATGTTGAATAGTAATGCTGAAAGTGGGCACCCTTGTCTTGTTCCTGACTTTAGAGGAAATGCTTTCAATTTTTCACCATTGAGGATAATGTTTGCTGTGGGTTTGTCATATATAGCTTTTATTATGTTGAGGTATGTTCCTTCTATTCCTGCTTTCTGGAGAGTTCTTATCATAAATGGATGTTGAATTTTGTCAAAGGCTTTCTCTGCATCTATTGAGATAATCATATGGTTTTTATTTTTCAGTTTGTTAATGTGGTGTATAACATTGATTGATTTGCGGATATTGAAGAGTCCTTGCATCCCTGGGATAATGCCCACTTGGTCATGGTGTATGATCTTTTTAATGTGTTGTTGGATTCTGATTGCTAGAATTTTGTTAAGGATTTTTGCATCTATGTTCATCAGTGATATTGGCCTGTAGTTTTCTTTTTTTGTGGGATCTTTGTCAGATTTTGGTATTAGGGTGATGGTGGCCTCATAGAATGAGTTTGGAAGTTTACCTTCCTCTGCAATTTTCTGGAAGAGTTTGAGTAGGATAGGTGTTAGCTCTTCTCTAAATTTTTGGTAGAATTCAGCTGTGAAGCCGTCTGGACCTGGGCTTTTGTTTGCTGGAAGATATTTGATTACAGTTTCAATTTCCGTGCTTGTGATGAGTCTGTTAAGATTTTCTATTTCTTCCTGGTCCAGTTTTGGAAAGTTGTACTTTTCTAAGAATTTGTCCATTTCTTCCACGTTGTCCATTTTATTGGCATATAATTGTTGATGGTAGTCTCTTATGATTCTTTGTATTTCTGTGTTGTCTGTTGTGATCTGTCCATTTTCATTTCTTAATTTATTGATTTGATTTTTCTCCCTTTGTTTCTTGATGAGTCTGGCTAATGGTTTGTCAATTTTATGTATCCTTTCAAAGAACCAGCTTTTGGCTTTGTTGATTTTTGCTATGCTCTCTTTTGTTTCTTTTGCATTTATTTCTGCCCTAATTTTTAAGATTTCTTTCCTTCTACTAACCCTGGGGTTCTTCATTTCTTCCTTTTGTAGTTGCTTTAGGTGTAGGTTTAGGTTATTTATTTGACTTTTTTCTTGTTTCTTGAGGTATGCCTGTATTGCTATGAACTTTCCCCTTAGGACTGCTTTTATAGTGTCCCACAGGTTTTGAGTTGTTGTGTTTTGATTTTCATTAGTTTCTATGCAAATTTTGATTTCTTTTTTGATTTCTTCTGTGATTTGTTGGTTATTCAGCAGCGTGTTGTTCATCCTCCATATGTTGGAATTTTTAATAGTTTTTCTCCTGTCATTGAGATCTAATCTTACTGCATTGTGGTCAGAAAAGATGCTTGGAATGATTTCTATTTTTTTGAATTTATCAAGGCTAGATTTATGGCCCAGGATGTGATTTATCCTGGAGAAGGTTCCATGTGTGCTTGAGAAAAAGGTGAAATTCACTGTTTTGGGATGAAATGTCCTATAGATATCAATTAGGTCTAACTGGTCTATTGTATCATTTAACGTTTGTGTTTCCTTGTTAATTTTCTATTTAGTTGATCTAGCCATAGGTGTGAGTGGGTTTTAAAGTCTCCCACTATTATTGTGTTATTGTTGATTTCTCCTTTCATACTTGTTAGCATTTGTCTTACATATTGCAGCACTCCCGTGTTGGCCGCATATATATTTATAATTGTTATATCTTCTTCTTGGATTGATCCTTTGATCATTATGTAGTGACCATCTTTGTCTCTTTTCACAGCCTTTGTTTTAAAGTCTATTTTATCTGATATAAGTATTGCTACTCCTGTTTTTTTTTTTTTTGGTCCCTATTTGCATGGAAAATCTTTTTCCAGCCCTTCACTTTCAGTCTGTATGTGTCCCCTGTTTTGAGGTGGGTCTCTTGTAGATAACATATGTAGGGGTCTTGTTTTTGTATCCATTCAGCCAGTCTTTGTCTTTTGGTTGGGGCATTCAACCCATTTACGTTTAAGGTAATTATTGATAAGTATGATCCCGTTGCCATTTACTTTATTGTTTTGGGTTCGAGTTTATATACCGTTTTTGTGTTTCCTGTCTAGAGAATATCCTTTAGTATTTGTTGGAGAGCTGGTTTGGTGGTGCTGAATTCTCTCAGCTTTTGCTTGTCTGAAAAGCTTTTGATTTCTCCTTCATATTTGAATGAGATCCTAGCTGGGTACAATAATCTGGGCTTATTTTCTTTCATCACTTTAAGTATGTCTTGCCATTCCCTCCTGGCTTGAAGAGTTTCTATTGAAAGATCAGCTGTTATCCTTATGGGAATTCCCTTGTGTGTTATTTGTTGTTTTTCTCTTGCTGCTTTTAATATTTGTTCTTTGTGTTTGATCTTTGTTAATTTGATTAATATGTGTCTTGGGGTGTTTCGCCTTGGGTTTTTCCTGTTTGGGACTCTCTGGGTTTCTTGGACTTGGGTAATTATTTCCTTCCCCATTTTAGGGAAGTTTTCAACTATTATCTCTTCAAGTATTTTCTCATGGTCTTTCTTTTTGTCTTCTTCTTCTGGAACCCCTATGATTCGAATGTTGTAGCATTTAATATTGTCCTGGAGGTCTCTGAGATTGTCCTCATTTCTTTTAATTCGTTTTTCTCTTTTCCTCTCTGATTCATTTATTTCTACCATTCTATCTTCTAATTCACTAATCCTGTCTTCTGCCTCTGTTATTCTACTATTTGTTGCCTCCAGAGTGTTTTTAATTTCATTTATTGCATTATTCATTTTATATTGACTCTCTTTTATTTCTTCTAGTTCCTTGTTAAACCTTTCTTGCATCTTCTCAATCTTTGTCTCCAAGCTATTTATCTGTGATTCCATTTTGATTTCAAAATTTTGGATCAATTTCACTATCATTATTTGGAATTCTTTATCAGGTAGATTCCCTATCTCTTCCTCTTTTGTTTGGTTTGGTGGGCATTTATCCTGTTCCTTTATCTGCTTGTTATTCCTCTGTCTCTTCATCTTGTTTAAATTGCTGAGTTTGGGTTGTCCTTTTTGTATTCTGGCAGTTTGTGGAGTTCTCTTTATTGTGGCGTTTCCTCACTGTGTGTGGGTTTGTACAGGTGGCTTGTCAAGGTTTCTTGGTTAGGGAAGCTTTTGTCGGTGTTCTGGTGGGTGGAGCTGTATTTGTTCTCTCTGGAGTGCAATGAAATGTCCAATAATGAGTTGTGGGATGTCTTTGGTTTTGGGTTGACTTTGGGCTGCCTGTATCTTGAAGTTCAGGGCTGTGTTCCTTGCTGCTGGAGAATTTGCTTGGTATGTCTTGCCCTGAAACTTGTTTCACCCTGAGAGGTTTACAGCGTTATATGGAGAAGAGAAGAGTGAGGAGGGAGTTAGAGGTGACCCGAATGAGATGGGGTGGAATCAATAGAGGAGAAAGTGGGCTATTCAGTAATCTCTTCCTTATGTGCATTCCACAACTTGACCTCTCAGAGTTGTTCACAGAGTTATACAGAGAAGAGAAGAAGGAGGAAGGTGGCAGAGGTAGCCAGGAGGATAAATGGGGGGAATGAAAAGGAGGGAGACAGATCCAGCCAGTAATGAGTTCCCTAAGTGTTCTCCACCATCTGGAACACACAGAAATTCACAAAGTTGGGTAGAGTAGACTGGGGTTAGGGAGGAGACATAGGCATTCTAGTGAAGAAAAAGGAGAGTTCAAAGGGAGAGAGAGCAGTTAAGCCAGTAATCTCGCTCCCTAGTGAAAAATGGGTACTGAAGATTGGGTACTTAAAGGTACAAAATTGGTAACAAATACATAAAAGCAAAAATTAAAAATCTAGAGTAGAGTTTGGAATTTCAAAAATATGATGTAAAAGAAAAGAAGAGGCAGTTCTATTTCCAGTTTTTTAAGGAATCTCCACACTGTCCTCCTTAGTGGCTGTACTAGTTTGCATTCCCACCAACAGTGTAAGAGGGTTCCCTTTTCTCAACACCCTCTCCAGCATTTATTGCTTGTAGACTAATGGATCGCAGCCATCTAGTCAAGGCTACGGTTTTTCCTGTGGTCATGTATGGATGTGAGAGTTGGACTGTGAAGAAAGCTGAGCGCCGAAGAATTGATGCTTTTGAACTTTGGTGTTGGAGAAGACTCTTGAGAATCCCTTTGACTGCAAGGAGATCCAACCAGTCCATTCTGAAGGAGATCAGCCCTGGGATTTCTTTGGAAGGAATGATGCCAAAGCTGAAACTCCAGTACTTTGGCCACCTCATGTGAAGAGTGGACTCATTGGAAAAGACTGATGCTGGGAGGGATTGGAGGCAATAGGTGAAGGGGACGCCAGAGGATGAGATGGCTGGATGGCATCACTGACTCAATGGAAGTGAGTCTCGGTGAACTCCGGGAGTTGGTGATGGACAGGGAGGCCTGGCGTGCTGTGATTCAAGGGGTCGCAAAGAGTCGGAAACGACTGAGCAACTGATCTGATCTGATACATTTTCATATATTTTAGATAGCTAAAATTTAGAAGTGTAATTTCGAATTATTCTATGTTTAATGTAATGGGAAGCTGCCAGAGTATTTTCCAAAGTAACTGAATCATTTTACGTTTTACATTCTAACCAGCAATATATGAAAGTAAAAGAATGAAAGTTGCTCAGTCCTGTGCGACACTTTGCAACCTCATGGACTACATAGTCCATGGAATGCTCCAGGCCAGAATACTGAAGTGGATAGCTGTTCCCTTCTCCAGGGGATCTTCCCAATCCAGGGATTTTACCCAGATTTCCTGCACTGCAGGTGAATTGAGCCACCACAGAAGCCCTTACCAGATGAGCTACCGGGAATCCCAGGAATACATGGTGTTGCCATTTCTCTGCATCCTCAGCAAATCTTTATACTCTGTGTATTTCAATTATAGTCGTTAAGTGTATGTGAAGTGGTATCTCATTGTGACTGATTTTCATTTCACTGATGGTTAATAATCTTGAGCATTTATTCATATACTTGTTGACCACTTTATATCATTTTTTGGAACGATGTCTTAAGATGTTTAGTGTTTAATAAATAAGTTAAATTCAGTTATTTTTACTATTAGTGAGTTGTAAGAGTTCTTTCATATATTCTAGATACAAGCACTTTAACAGATGCATAACTTCCAAAAATTTTGTCCTATTCTGTAGGTTGTCTTTTCACTTTCTTGATGGTACTCTACAAAAAGGCTGAATTTTGATGATGTCTAGTTTATATATGATTTCTTCTGTCACTTGTGATTTAGTGCGATATATAATGCTTTGCATAACTCAAACTTATGAAGATATGCTCCAATAATTTCCTCTAAGCATTGTATATTTTGAGCTATATATTTGGATTATAATCTATTTTGAAGTAATTATGTGTATATTTTCCATTGTGGTTGCACAAATTTACATTCCCACTAACAGTGTAAGTCTCTCAAGACAATAGAAATGAAGCAAAAAATAAACAAATGTGACCTAATCAAACTTAGATAATTTTGCACAGCAAAGGAAACCATAAATAAAACTAAAAGACAATCTATTGACTAGAAAAAAATATTTGCAACTGACAAGGGCTTAATTTCCAAAATATAAAAACAGCTTCTACAATTAAATAACAACTATAGCAAACAAAACCTGATTGTAAATTGGGCAGAAGACCTAAATATTAATAGACATTTCTCCAAGATGATATACAGATGGCAAAATAAGCATGCAAAAAGATGCCCATTATCATTAATTATTGTAGGTGTGTGCTCAGGCATGTGTGACTCTTTGCAACCACAAGAACTGCAACCTACCAGGTTTCTCTGTCCATGGGATTTTCCAGGAAAGAATACTGGAGTGGGTTGCCATTTCCTTCTCCAGGAGATCTTCCAAAACCAGGGATCAAACTCACAATTCTCAAGTCTCATGCATTAGCAGGTAGGTTCTTTACCACTAGTGCCACCTGGGAAGCCTGAGAAATGCAAATTAAAACAACAATGATGTACCATTACACACTGGTCAGAATGGCCAGTTAAAAACTCTAAAAAAGTAAATGCTGGAGAGGTTGTGGAGAAAAAGGAAACTCTTACATTGTTGGAAAATATTGTGTTTGTGGAGAATGGTTCAGTTCAGTTCAGTTGCTCAGCTGTGTCCGACTCTTTGCCACCCCATGAAACACAGCATGCCAGGCCTCCCTATCCATTACCAAGTCCGGAGTTCACCCAAACTCATGTCCATTGAGTCAGTGATACCATCCAACCATCTCATCCTCTGTCATCCCCTTCTCCTCCTGCCTTCAATCTTTCCCAGCATCCGAGTCTTTTCAAGTAAGCCAGCTATTTACAGCAGGAGGCCAAAATATTGGTATTTCAGCTTCAACACCAGTCCTTCCAATGAACACCCAGGACTGATCTCCTTTAGGATGGAATGAGTGGATCTCCTTGCAGACCAAGGGACTCTTGAGTCTTCTCCAACACTACAGTTCAAACGCATCAATTCTTCAGTGCTCAGCTTTCATTATAGTCCAACTCTCACATCCATACATGACCAATGGAAAAACCATAGCCTTGACTAGATGGACCTTTGTTGGCAAAGTAATGTCTCTGCTTTTTAATATGCCATCTAAGTTTGTTCATAACTTTCCTTCCAAGGAGTAAGCATCTTTTAATTTCATGGCTGCAATCACCATCTGCAGTGATTTTGGAGCCCAGAAAAATAAGTCAGCCACTTTTCCACTGTTTCCCCATCTATTTCCCATGAAGTGATGGGACCAGACGCCATGATCTTAGTTTTCTGAATGAGGAGCTTAAAGCCAACATTTTCACTCTCCTCTTTCACTTTCATCATGAAGCTCATTAGTTCTTCTTCACTTTCTGCCATAATTCTGGTGTAATCTGCATATCTGAGGTTACTGATATTTCTCCCAGCAATCTTGATTCCAGCTTGTGCTTCCTCCAGCCCAGCGTTTCTCATGATTTACTCTGCATATAAGTTAAATAAGCAGGGTGACAATATACAGCCTTGACGTACTCCTTTTCCTATTTGGAACCAGTCTGTTGTTCCATGTCCAGTTCTAACTGTTGCTTCCTGACATACATACAGATTTCTCAAGAAGCAAGACAGGTGGTCTGGTATTTCCATCTCTTGAAGTATTTTCCACATTTTTTTTTTTTTTTTTTTTGTGATCCACACAGTCAAAAAGTCTTTGGCATAGTCAAGAAAGCAGAAATAGATGTTTTTCTGGAATTGTCTTGCTTTTTCCATGATCCAGCAGATGTTGGCAAATTGATCTCTGTTTCCTCTGCCTTTTCTAAAACCAGCTTGAACATCTGGAAGTTCATGTTTCACATATTGTTGAAGCCTGGCTTGGAGAATTTTAGGTATTACTTTACTAGCGTGTGAGATGAGTGCAATTGTGCGGTAGTTTGAGCCTTCTTTGGCATTACCTTTCTTTGGGATTGGAATGAAAACTGACCTTTTCCAGTCCTGTGGCCACTGCTGAGTTTTCCAAATTTGCTGGCATATTGAGTGCAGCACTTTCACAGCATCATCTTTCAGGATTTGGAATAGCTCAACTGGAATTCTATCACCTCCACTAGCTTTTTCTCATAGTGATGCTTTCTAAGGCCCACTTTACTTCACATTCTAGGATGTCTGGCTCTAGGTGAGTGATCACACCACCGTGATTATCTGGGTCGAGAAGCTCTTTTTTGTACAGTTGTTCTGTGTATTACAGTTCTTTATAGCATAGGACCTTGCTTCTTTCACGAGTCATATCCACAACTAGGTATTGTTTTTGCTTTGGCTCCATCTCTTCATTCTTTCTGGAATTATTTCTCCACTGATCTCTTGTAGCATGATACAGTGGATGTTGGCAATTTTGTCTCTGGTTCCTCCACCTTTTTCTAAAACCAGCTTGAATATCTGGAAGTTCATGGTTCACATATTGCTGAAGCCTGGCTTGGAGAATTTTAAGCATTACTTTACTAGTGTGTGAGATGAGTACAATTGTGCAGTAGTTTGAGTATTCTTTGGCATTGCCTTTCTTTGGGATTGGAATGAAAACTGACCTTTTCCAATCCTGTGGCAACTGCTGAGGAGAATGGTTACTAATTCTTAAATGCTTCTTGCAACTTACCAGAAATACCATCTGGACTGGTCTGTTCTTTTGAGGAGTATTTAAATAAATAATTCAGACTCTTTGCTATAGAAACTATATTCAGCTTTGTTATTTCTTCTTGACCCAATCTTAGTAGTTTGTGGCTTTAAAGAAATATATCTATTTCACAAAAGTTATCTAATTTTCTGTCATATAGTTGTGAAAGGTTGTTGCTGAATCATGCAAAGACGCTGGGATTCTTGGCCTCTGAAGGAGAATAATTCAATCTGGGGCCAGAGACTAGGCTTGATCGCTCAGAGCTTTTGTGTAATAAAATTTTATTAAAGTATAAAGGAGATAGTTAAAGCCTCTGATGTAGACATCAGAAGGGAGCAGAAAGAGTACCCCCTTGCTAGTGTTAGCAATGGAGTTATATACTCTCCAATAAATCCAAAGAATGTATGGATGTTATAAAGACCTCAACAGACCTACTCCCATAATTTACATTTTAAGATAACAGAATTAGCCAGAAGGTTTAATCCAGAGACTGTCCTCAGGCAGGATACATAATCCTAAGAAATGTAGAAGGGAAAAAAAAAAAAAAGTCTGTCCTTTTTTCCTCCTTGAGAATTCCAGACCCCTTTCTCTTTGGGGACCCCAGACTTCTTATTAACCTGTCTAGGAAATGACTCTCTCAGTTGTGTATGTTACTTCCTTATAATCCATTTTTATTTCTGTAGTATCTATAGTCGTTCCCCCTTTTCATTCATGATATCAGTAATCTAGTCTTCTACTTTATTTTTCTTGGCTATCATGACAGATTTTTTTTTTTTTCCTATCAAATTACTGATCTTTTTAAAATAGCAAAATTTGGCTTGGTTGGGTTTTCTATTGTTTTCTAATTCTACATTTCATTTAACTTCTCGTTAATCTTTATTTTCCCTTGTCTTTTGTTTGCATTCTTTTTAATTCACATTTTTTTTCAGTGCCTAATAGTGGAACATTGATGATAATTTGCAATTTTTTCTTCTTTTTTTAATAAGTGTTTACAGGTACAAATTTCCCTCTCACTACTGCTTTAGCAATATCCAATTAAAAGTTTTATTATTGGTTTACTTTTCATTTATCCCAAAGTATTTCTAGCTTTCTTTGTGATTTCTTGTGTATTTTATTTTGTTTAATTTCTACATATTTGTAAATTTCTCAATTTAGAAATTTATGTTTCAACTTATTCATGTAGGTATCTATCCAGCTATCTAACTATGTATCCACTATACTCAATAAAACTGACCTGAGACACAATATAAATAAAGATTTATGCTAACATAATTCTATTGGTTTTAGAACAAATTCCTTAATGATGCTTTCTCTTTAAACAAAATATTCTTTCTAGAGGTGAGTAAAATAACTGCACGGATGCACAGCACTGAAGCTGCAAGTGGCTGGGAGGAGACACCTCACCTCCAAGGTCAGGAGCAGTGCCTGCACTTCACTGGAGTAGCTGTGAATAGATACCCCATGTCCAAGGTCAGGAGCAGTGGCTGTGCTTCGCTGGACAGGCCATGAGAAGATAACCCACGTCGGAAGGCAAAGGAGAAGCCCCAGCCAGATAGTAGGAGGGGTGAATTCACAATTAGAATCAAACCCCATTCCCACCAGCGATGTTCAGAGGGCTCAAATGAACCTTGTGCGCACCAGGACCTAAGACCCTACAGAGACTGAGGCAGAACTGTGTTTGAGCATCACCTTTGGAGGTACAGGTCGGCAGTGGTCTGCTTCAGGGACAGGGGTTCTGGGTGTGGGTATGGCATAAGTCCACTTGAAGGAGGTCGCTATTAACGCCTCCGTAGAGCTGCCAGAACTTACATAGGACTGGGAAATAGACTCTTGGAGGGCACAACCTTGTGCACTAGAACCAAGGAGCAAGGAACAGTGACCCACAGGAGACTTGCCTGTGGGTGTCTGGGACACTACAGGAAATATGTGGGTTGGTGGTGCCCTGCTGCAGGGTTGGGGGCATGGTCTGTAGCAGTACATTCATGGGATCATTTGAGGTAGGTGACCAATGTCTTCAAGACCTCCACCATAGTTTCAGTCAGTCAGTTCAGTCACTCAGTCATGTCCAACTTTTTGCGACCTCATGAATCACAGCACGCCAGGCCTCCCTGTCCATCACCAACTCCCAGAGTTCACTCAGACTCACGTCCATCGAGTCAGTGATGCCATCCAGCCATCTCATCCTCTGTTGTCCCCTTCTCCTCCTGCCCCCAATCCCTCCCAGCATCAGAGTCTTTTCCAATGAGTCCACTCTTCGCATGAGGTGGCCAAAGTACTGGCATTTCAGTGTTAGCATCATTCCTTCCAAAGAAATGCCAGAGCTGATCTCCTTCAGAATGGACTGGTTGGATCTCCTTGCAGTCCAAGGGACTCTCAAGAGTCTTCTCCAACACCACAGTTCAAAAGCTGCAATTATTTGGCACTCAGCTTTCTTTATAGTCCAACTCTCACATCCATACATGACCACTGGAAAAACCATAGCCTTGACTGAATACATGGACCTTCATGACAAAGTAATGTCCCTGCTTTTCAATAGGCTATCTATGTTGGTCATTACTTTCCTTCCAAGGAGTAAGCGTCTTTTAATTTCATGGCTTGCAGTCACCATCTGCAGTAATTTTGGAGCCCAGAAAAATAAAGTCTGACACTGTTTCCAGTTTTTCCCCGTCTATTTGCCATGAAGTGATGCGACCAGATGCCATGATCTTAGGTTTCTGAATGTTGAGCTTTAAGCCAACTTTTTCACTCTCCTCTTTCCTCTTCATCAAGAGGCTCTTTAGTTCTTCTTCACTTTCTGCCATAAGGGTGGTGTCATCTGCATATCTGAGTTTAATGATATTTCTCCTGGCAATCTTGATTCCAGCCTGTGCTTCCTCCAGTCCAGCGTTTCTCATGATGTAGTCTGCATATAAGTTAAATAAGCAGGGTGACAATATACAGCCTTGACTTACTCTTTTTCCTATTTGGAACCAGTCTCTTTTTCCATGTCCAGACATTTCAGGTATGACCTAAATCTAATCTTTTTTTGGTTATACAGTGGAATAAGAAATAGATTTAAGGGACTAAGTCTGATAGAGTGAATGATGAACTATGGATGGAGATTTGTAACACTGTACACAAGATAGGGAGCAAGATCATCCCCAAGAAAGAGAAATGTAAAAAGGCAAAATGGCTCTCTGAGGAAGCCTTACAATTAGCTGTTAAAAAGAAAAAAAGAGAGAGAGATGTGAAAAGCAAAGGAGAAAGGGAAAAATATACCCATTTGAATGCAGAGTTCCAGAGAAGAGCAAGGAGAGGTAAGAAAGCCTTCCTCAGAGGTCAGTACAAAGAAATAAAAGAAAACAGTAGAATGGGAGACTGGAGATCTCTTCAAGAAAATTAGAGATTCAAAGGGAATATTTAATGCAAAGATGGGCTCAGTAAAGGACAGAAATGGTATGGACCTAAGAAAAGAAAAAGATATTAAGAAGAGGTGGTAAGAATACAAAGAAGAACTGTACAAAAAATATCTTCACGACCCAGATAATCATGATGGTATGATCACTCACCTAGAGCCAGACATCCTGTAATGAGAAGTTTATTGGGCCTTAGGATGCTTCACTACAAACACAGCTAGTGGAGGTGATGGAATTATAGTTGAGCTATTTCAAATCCTAAAAGATGATGCTATGAAAGTGTTGCGCTCAATATGAAAACAAATTTGGAAAACTCAGCAGTGGCCACAGGACTGGAAAAGGTCAGTTTTCATTCCAATCCCAAAGAAAGACAATGCCAAAGAATCCTCAAACTACCACACAATTGCACTCATCTCACACACTATTAAAGTAATGCTCAAAATTCTCCAAGCCAGGCTTCAGCAATACGTGAACCGTGAATTTCCAGATGTTCCAGCTCGTTTTAGAAAAGGCAGGGGAACCTGAGATCAAATTGCCAACATCTGCTGGATCATGAAAAAAGCAAGAGAGTTCCAGAAAAACATCTATTTCTGCTTTATTGACTATGCCAAAGCTTTTGACTGAGCGGATCACAATCAACTGTGGAAAATCCTTAAAGAGATGGGAATATCAGACCACCTGTCCTGCCTCTTGAGACATCTGTATACATGTCAGGAAGCAACAGTTAGATCTGGACATGGAACAACAGACTGGTTCCAAATAGGAAACGGAGTATGTCAAGGCTGTATATTGTCACCCTGCTTATTTAACTTATATGCAAAGTACATCATGAGAAATGCCGGCAGGATGAAGCATAACCTGGAATCAAGATTTCTGGGAGAAATATAAATAACTTCAGATATGCAGATGACACCACCCTTATGGCAGAAAGTGAAGAACTAAAGAGTCTCTTGATGAAAGTGAAAGAGGAGTGTGAAAATGTTGACTAAAATCTCAACATTCAGAAAACGAAGATCATGGCGTCTGGTCCCATCACTTCATGGCAAATAGATGGGGAAACAGTGGATACAGTAGCTGACTTTATTTTGGGGGGGATCCAAGATCACTGCAGATAGTAACTGCAGAAATAAAGACGCTTACTGCTTGTAAGAAAAGTTATGACTTTTTTCACAGTAAAAAGCAGAGTTGTTACTTTGCCAACAAAGGTCTTCTAGTCAAGGCTATGATTTTTCCAGTAGTCTGTATGAATGTGAGAGTTGGACCATAAAGAAAGCTGAGTGCCAAAGAATTGATGCTTTTGAACGGTGGTGTTGGAGAAGACTCTTGAGAGTCCCTTGGACTGCAAGGAGATCTAACCAGTCCATCCTAAAGGAGATCAGTCCTGGGTGTTCATTGGAAGGACTGATGTTGAACCTGAAACTCCAATACTTTGGCCACCTGATGCGAAGAGCTGACTCATTTTTAAAAGACCCTGTTGCTGGGAAAGATTGAAGGCAGGAAGAGAAGGTGACAACAGAGGATACGATGGTTTGATGGCATCACTGACTCAATGGACATGAGTTTGAGTAAACTCTGGGAGTTGGTGATGGATAGGGAAGCCTGGCGTGCTGCAGTCCACTGGATCACAAAGAGTAGACATGACTGTGCGACTCAACTGAATTGAACTTACAATAACTGATAGTGTTTTGTAGGTACCAAAACAAAACAACAACAAAAAAGTATTTTATACACACTAGTTATTATTTTCATCATTCTAATAACTGGAATGTATGTAATCTTTGAGTCATGAGTGGTACTATCATATATTCGGCTTCCCTGATGGCTCAGATGATGAAGAATCCATCTGTTATTTGGCAGACTGAGGTTTGATCCCTTGACCAGGAAGATCCCCTGGAGAAAGAAGTGGCAACCATATATCCTTTTCTGCCTGAAGAATCCCATGGACAGAGGAGCCTGGCATCCTATAGTCCATGGGGTTGCAAAGAGTCAGACAAGACTGAGCGACTAACACTTTCACTATCATTTAACTTTCAGAAATCCAGAGTTTGATCTGAAAGAAATATGAAGACAATTTAAATACCAAAAATAAATAAATAAATGAAAGGCTGTAGTTGGTGACTACTAACAAAGATCATTCTAACACTTGGTTAATTTTTCTCTCTGGAAAATGAAATAACTTTGATAGAAAATGATGCCAGAGGTAAAATTAAAAAAAAAAAAAAAAAAAGGAAGGGGGGGGGACCTGAAAGAACACACTTTAGGAATATGTCATTTCATAGGAATGTCAAAGCTGACTACTATGCTTGTTTTGTCTATGAGCCCATAAGGAGCAGCAGATAAACTATAGCTATAGGAAACTTGTTTGCTAAGAGACTTCGGATATCACAGATTATAAAGAAGAAAAAAAGGGGAAGGAAGGATAGGAAAAAGAAGAGTAGAAGGAGTTATAGGGGGAGTAAAATTATCAGAAATTAGCACAGACACTTGAATAAAAAAATAAAAATGCATTGAAGGATTTTGGATGGGTTGCATCCAATGCAACATTTTTTTTTTTTCCTTTTAAAGTCAAGTTTGGTACTTTCTCATAGATCATAAGCTCTGAATTATAAGAATGATTTTGAAGCTAAAAATATTCTTCAAGTCATCATCCCAAAGTGATTTACTTGGCAGGACAGTGCACTTAATCATTCTCCATCACTTGAGATCTTGGCATGAAATAAGCAATGATTAGGCACTATCTGCACTTATGTCCTACTATGAGAGTTAAAGGCAATGGCATAAATATTATTAAACCATGGGGAAATAGTCTTTGGGGAAAAAAAAAAAAAGACTTGCTTGTTAAAGATATCATTCTAAAATATTGAGTTACCATAGTAATTTTATATTTCTCTAGAGTTCTCAACTTTATTTTAGTTTCCAATTGACATGGCATAATGTAAACAAATATTTTAAAACTTATTACATGGAAAGGATTATTTTGAATGTCACGTCCTTTTAAGGTTCATGTACAGTGTATAAGGGCACCTGGATATTTTCAATGTTCAAGTAAATACTTTTTATTTTCACATATACGCCTCATTTTTTTCTAGCTTTTCTATTTTTGATATATGTTTCAGTTCAGTTCAGTTCAGTTGCTCAGTTGTGTCTGACTCTTTGCAACCCCATGAATTGCAGCACGCCAGGCCTCCCTGTCCATCACCAATTCCCGGAGTTCACTCAAACTCATGTCCATCGAGTCAGTGATGCCATCCAGCCATCTCATCCTCTGTCGTCCCCTTTTCCTCCTGCTCCCAATGCCTCCCAGCATCAGAGTCTCTTCCAATGAGTCAACTCTTCGCATGAAGTGGCCAAAGTATTGGAGTTTCAGCTTTAGCATCAGTCCTTTCAATGAACACTCAGGACTGATCTCCTTTAGGATGGACTGGTTGGATCTCCTTGCAGTCCAAGGGACTCTCAAGAGTCTTCTCCAACACCACAGTTCAAAAGCTTCAATTATTTGGCACTCAGCTTTCTTCACAGTCCAACTCTCACATCCATACATGACCACTGGAAAAACCATAGCCTTGACTAGATGGACCTTTGTTGGCAAAGTAATATCTCTGCTTCTTAATATGCTATCTAGGTTGGTCATAATTTTCCTTCCAAGGAGTAAGTGCCTTTTAATTTCATGGCTGCAATCACGATCTGCAGTGATTTTAGAGCCCCCCAAAATAAAGTCTGCCACTGTTTCCCCATCTATTTCCCGTGAAGTGATGGGACTGGATACCATGATCTTCGTTTTCTGAATGTTGAGCTTTAAGCCAACTTTTTCACTCTCCTCTTTCACTTTCATCAAGAGGCTTTTTAGTTCTTCTTCACTTTCTGCCATAAGGGTGGTGTCATCTGTATATCCGAGGTTATTGATATTTCTGTCAGCAATCTTGATTCCAGCTTGTGCTTCTTCCAGCCCAGCGTTTCTCATGATGTACACTGCATATAAATTAAATAAGCAGGGTGACAATATACAGCCTTGATGTACTCCTTTTCCTATTTGGAACCAATCTGTTGTTCCATGTCTAGTTCTAACTTTTGCTTCCTGACCTGCATATAGGTTTCTCAAGAGGCAGGTCAGGTGGTCTGGTATTCCCATCTCTTTCCGAATTTTCCAGTTTATTTTGATCCACACAGTCAAAGGCTTTGGTATAGTCAATAAAGCAGAAATAGATGTTTTTCTGGAACTCTCTTGCTTTTTTCATGACCAAGCAGATGTTGGCAATTTGATCTCAGGTTCCTCTGCCTTTTCTTAAACCAGCGGGAACATCTGGAAGTTCATGGTTCACGTATTGCTGAAGCCTGGCTTGGAGAATTTTGAGCATTACTTTAATAGTGTGTGAGATGAGTGCAATTGTGTGGTAGTTTGAGGATTCTTTGGCATTGCCTTTCTTTGGGATTGGAATGAAAACTGACCTTTTCCAGTCCTGTGGCCACTGCTAAGTTTTCGAAATTTGTTTTCATATTGAGCGCAACACTTTCATAGCATCATCTTTTAGGATTTGAAATAGCTCAACTGGAATTCCATCATCTCCTCTACCTTTGTTCATAGTGATGCTTTCTAAGGACCACTTGACTTCACATTACAGGATGTCTGGCTCTAGGTGAGTGATCACACCATCATGATTATCTGGGTCATGAAGATCTTTTTTGTACAGTTCTTCTATGTATTCTTGCGACCTCTTCTTAATATCTTCTGCTTCTGTTAGGTCCATACCATTTCTGTCCTTTATCGAGCACATCTTTGCATGAAATGTTCCCTTAGTATCTCTAATTTTCTTGAAGAGATCTCTAGTCTTTTCCATTCTGTTGTTTTCCTCTATTTCTTTGCATTGATCGCTGAGGAAGGCTTTCTTATCTCTCCTTGCCAATCTTTGGAACTCTGCATTCAGATGGGAATATCTTTCCTTTTCTCATTTGCTTTTTGCTTATTTTATTTGCACAGCTATTTGTAAGGCTTCCCCAGACAGCCGTTTTATGTTTTTGCATTTCTTTTCCAAGAGGCTGGTCTACATCCCTGTCTCCTGTACAATGTCACCAACCTCCGTCCATAGTTCTTGAGGCACTCTATCTATCAGATCTTGTCCCTTAAATCTATTTCTCAGTTCTACTGTATAATCATAAGGCATGTGATTTAGGTCATACCTGAATGGTCTAGTGGTTTTCCCTACTTTCTTCAATTTAAGTCTGAATTTGGCAATAAGGATTTCATGATCTGAGACACAGTCAACTGAAGTAGAATTTATTAGAAAATACAGACTTTTGCAATTGCAATTTTGCAAAATACAGACTTTTTTTTTTTCTTCTGATCTTATAATGGCAACTAACATTTATAATAGTGACTATGTTATTGGTGATTCTATTTGTTGCTATTTAGTCACTAAGCCATATCTGAGTTTTTTGTGACCCCATGGACTGTAGCCCACAAGGCTCCTCTGTCCACAGGGTTTCCCAGACAACAAGAAGGGAGTGGGCTGCCTTTTCATTCTCCAGGGGATCTTTCAAACCCAGGGATCATACTTATGTCTCTTGCTTTGTAGGTGCATTCTTTACCACTGATCCATGAGGGAAGACTTCCATCTCTATAATATGAAACTATTGAGGTTTCTGAAAATTAACTTTACAATGGTAAAACTTTTATTTTATAGGCTATTCCTTTACTTCTTGTGTTTTAGGAAATCTAGAATTTTATTCCTGAAAGGTAAATTTAATCTTCAATTTTGCATTCAGTATATTTCTATCATCTATCTACTTTCACAAAGTTTTCTTATACAATTTTCACAAATTTTCTGTAGACACATTTGTCATACCCTGAAGGTGCCAAGTCTCAACAAATCTATTTTTCTTTTCAGTTATTTTCCCCTGAGGATTTTTATGCAGCTTTCAAACCTTATAAGTGATAATTTCTAATAGGTTATATATATCTGAAACATATATACAAACTGAAACTGTTGTGCTGAGGTAAATGATTAATCCAACAGACAACTCCAGATGTCAGCCTAGTTTTGTATTTTAAAATTACATTACCTCTTCATTACAGGATAATCTCTAGTCCTATTATTTACTGCATATTTGTCTGATTAATATGATTAAATGATGTAACTATGACACACACTTTCACATAGAACAAACTAACCATATCTGAGAGGCACTGAAAATAATAGCCTGGAGAATATCCAATCATATTAATTTAATTTTTGGAAACTAAAAATACATAATATTCTGAGGATTTCTGAGCTCTAGAGCAGGTAGAAAAGAGACATAAAGTCATATGTACATTACCATAAGTAGCATAACTAGCATACCAAACAAGCTCTCAGTGGTCAGTCCTACTGGGGAATCAAATCATTGGCTACTCTCGCTGTTCTTGGTGACTGTATTGAGTGAACTAATGGTACTAATCTAATACTGAAAAAACAGCTGTTTATGACAGTGCGTGTATTGGGGTTGGGGAAGGTGAAACTAGGCTTCATGAAACTGTGAGTCCTTTTATGTTAATTGAAGGGTGAAACAGCAAAATCTGTATCAGGAAAAAATAGTTTTCAGAGAGAGATTTTTTAATTGGAAATTCAAATTTCTAGTTTGAATAAAAATATTTCACACAATATAATTACCATTCAAATTTTATTCCATTTTTGGGGCATAATTGCATTGTAGTTAGATTTGTGTTCATCTGAACAAATGCTTGCTTAGATTTAAAATATCTAAATTACACAAAGAATTTAATTAGAAATTAAATACCAACTTTACGAATGGTTCATCACAGATTATTGCCCTATTGCATTTACGTTTTTTAAATTTGATATAGATTAAACATTTAACAACAACAACAAAAAGAATAGAATAAAAGAGGTTGAAAAAAATTTAATGATCTACAACTTGGTTGACTTTGGTGACTACTAGAATTTGTTAAAAATCTGGAACTGAGAAAAAAGATACCTTTTTTCAATTTCTGTGTTAATATTTGTGGAGTACCTACTAGGGTATATATAATTTTATATATAGTATCAGTAAAATCATCATGGTAATTCTGGGTATTTTGGAATCACTATAATCACTTAATAAGAGAGTAAATTAAGGGCCAGAGATTTCAAGGGACTTGCCAAATGGCACACAGCTTGTAAGTAGATGAACTGGGACTGGAGCCTGTGTTCATCAGCTGCCAGAACCTGTAACTATTTTCACCAGATGACAAGGACATGAGAAGCAGAAACCAAATAAGCATTGACCTTTTGCAAAATAAAATAACTAGAGAACAAAATGAGATCAAATGAGCATGGTATATGTCATCTCTGCTCCCTCAAATATATACTAGCCAGTTGGAATAGTAGAGAAGATTTCATTTGGTAAAGACAAGACTTTCACCTGAAACAAAAGGATAAAATAGAACAGGCAAAAGTATATAACTCATCTTCAAAAGCAGAGCCTTAATATAAAAGCATCTTAGTAGTATGGGTACTTTTTGTTCCTGTCACCCTTTTAAGAACAGTACTGGTTGATCTCGACGTAATGGCTCATTGTTGATGATTCTCACAGATAGCTGTATGTGAGTCTCGGCATGAGAACCAGAGACAGATATTCTTATAATAATAAGAAAAAAGATAAAATATTATTTTAAAAATCACTGCATATTTTAAAAATAAAATAAATAAAACCGTTTATAAAAAGTAACAGAAAATGTAATTAAGTTTAAAAAAATAAAAGCAAAGAAAGATATATTTCTCTTTTTAATGGTTGTTGCAATTTTGGATGAAACAATATCATTATGTGTAAATCTAGAAGTTAACAATCATCTCATTACTTTTTTTTCTCCTAAGAAAAGAGGTGTTGAGAAATTTTAATAATGACTAATGTTTGTCAGCTTATTAATTGTAGCTTTATGCTTAAATGTTTTAAAATATTTCAGCTTCAGCAACCACTTAATATTATGATTTTAATGTTATTGATTCAACATTAGTAATCCAAGATGACAAATAATTTATCAAGTATCAGTTGTGTCCAGAATAAGATCTTAAAGCTCCTAGCTAAGAGCCCATAAAACATGGCTAAAAGTTAAGCTGTATACCTCTGATGTCCAAAACATACATCTCATGAATATTTGGTATGAAAATAACAAAAGTTTGACTTAATCATGGCCTACATATAAACTAGAATTTAAAATATACTCTGAATCATTTTACAGTAGAATTAAAACAAGGGTGCAGTAGATCTAAGAAAATTTCAACTTTTATCTCCATATTCCTTGGAGAGTTCTCTGAAGAGACCAAAGGATCAAGAACAAATTACACCACATTTCTCCTTTGCTCCTGAAGACTTTCATGAAATATGGTCAGTCTTAACTGAATGCCAAAGGCATTTCAGAAAAGAAGCAAAAAATGTACTATCTATGAAATGTATAAGCTATTCTACCTATATTCTTGTTTGATAATGATAATAATACAATAAAACTATATTATACTGTAGCTTACAATGTCCTTTCTTATACTGTCTAGTCATTCTCCAAATGACTCAGTAAGTGAGTATTGACTATCATGTTTCAAAGATTCACCTTGTGAGTATGCATTTAGACAACTGACATTTTTAAAATTCTTAAGAAAAAATGTGCAATGCTCCTTTGTAATAATAATAATAATAGCTATGAATACCTCACATTTACTGAGTTTTTAGTTTGTGACAACTGCCACTCTAAGTTCCTAACAGTTTATCACAACAGCACTTTTACATACATAATTATGACCTTTTCCTGATAGGGAAATTTCCATTTGGTAATCAGGATCAATCACTCTACATAGTGCCATTAATTCTCTTCTTTGTTTGTTGATTCAGAAATGTGAGAAGACAAAAGTGGCTGAGTGGCAGACTTAAATTCCAGTTAAATGGATTACTGTTGTGTCTCATGGCAGAAGCATTCCTCACTCTGGAACTAAGACCTCTAGGTCAGAGAAGCATAAAGGCATAGAGACAGGAAGCAAACCTTTGCTAGTGGGTCCCTAGGTTTAATAGATACTGGCTCCATGCCCACTTCTACCCTTTGATTTCTGGACTGAGGAATCCTGGGTAAGGCAGAAAAAAGCATCTTAAATTGAAAGTTAATTCAGAGCATATACAGCTTTTGAGAGAAACTTAAACTAGCCTGAAAAATTTGTCATTGTAAGGAGGGGAATTATATCATGTTAGGTAGAGTTATGGTTTTACCATTGTCATTATCTGGAGATTAAGTGTGGTTTAAGGAAATTCATATGATTGCCAAGTTGACAAGGAATAGAGGGTGCCCAGAAAACATTACTCGGTTTGTCACCTAGCCTGTGCTATAACTGAGTTTTTGAAAGGTCATTACATCCTTCTTTCAAGCCAGCTGCTTTAAAATGGGGAGAACATGGTAAGACCATTGATTTCCATGAGCATGGGTCCACTGCCACACTTCTTTGCTATGATGTGAGTTTCCTGATTGGAAGCAATGCTGTATGGAATACCATGATGCTAAATAAGGCAGCCTGCATTTCACAGATGGTTAATTTTGATGGAAGTGTTGTGTAGAGAGAGAAAAAAAAAAATCCAAAGTAAGTATCTAATCCAGTGAGAACAAAATGCCACCCCTTCTGCAGTGGAGATGGTTCAGTATAATCAACCTGCTATAGATTAGTTGGATGATTATCCCAGGGAATTATGCCACACTGGAGACTCAGTTTTGGTCTCTGCTGTGGGCAGACTGAACACTCAGCAGTGGCCCTAGCCAGGTTGGCCTTGGTAAGAGAAAGCCTACATTTCTGAGCCCATATATAATCTTTATCCTAACACCATGGCCATGGTGTTAGGCCATGACCCTATTCCCAGAGGTGACTGGGGAAAGAAACTGACTGGCATCTACAAAACATATCTTCCTGTCCACTTATTGTTAAAAGCTTCCTCTGCTAAAGACAACATTTACATGAGCACAAATATTTCCATGTGTTTTGTCCATTCTGAAAGGCCTATCCATATGCTTCTTCCCCAAATATTTTTATTACTGATTTTTTCATTATGTTCTTTCCAAGTCCCTGACCATCAAGGCAAACCACTGGCCACAGCCCATGAATCAATATATAATCACACCACATGTGGCCATTTCTCCTTCTAAGCAAAGTAAGCAGGCAGGTAAATTGCCCAAAATTCTGCCTACTGGGAGGATTTCCTTTGTACCACTGCTCTTCAGGATGTTCCAGAGAGAGGCTGTAGTCCCTCAGGCATGTCTACTTTTGGTTGGTGTCTGCATATCTTGCAGAACCATCTGTGCCCTTGATATCTGCTCAGGTCTAGTCCTGAATATAACATTCTAATATAAGCCAGCTTCATGACGATGTATTTAATGACACCAACTTCTGACAAGAGTTTCAGCTATATGTGTAGTTGATGAGTAATCAGGCATCCTGTCTCTACTATTGCTAACCCAACACCAGGAGCTGCTTTTCAAATGTTGACTGATTTGTTTCCACAGGAAATATGACCCTACACTAGAAACTTAAACATCTAACACTGACCAAGAATCTCTTATGAGTGTTGTCAGAGATGCCATACCACTAACATCTCTAGAACCATCAGATCTTCTGAGTGATCTGGTACAATGAGTCAGCTGTTACAATGGCTTTAATATGCTGAAGTGTTTTGACTTACTCTAAACCTCACTCAAAATTGACAACATTTTGAGGCACCCAACAAAAAAGTCAAAGCAGTATTTGAAAATAGTTTATAATGTTGCCTTCAGAATCTAAAATGGCTCAACAAACAGAGTGACTCTTAATGATGGTGGGTGTAAAACAGAATATCCTACCTTTATATTAAAAGGGAAGTTCCAGAAAACTTCAAATGATGGAACTCCGAAAATCTTTTAATTTTACTAGTAGGGCAGGATCCTAAATCTGTGTATATTTAGCTCTACCCTATGGGCCCATAGGGAATGCAGAAGCGTGGCGGCTGAGACGGACAATGCAGAAGTGTGGCTGAGAGGACCTACCCCATGCCCAAGGTCAGGGGCAGCTACCAAGAGCGCCAGGTTGCAGCAGCGCAGGAGAGGCTGAGAGGAGCAACCCCACGTCTGAGGTCAAGGCAGTGGCCGAGAGGAACTACCCTATGTTCAAGGAGCTGTGGCTGTGCCGGTGCAGGAGGGCCAAGTAGAGCTACTCCACTTTCAAGGTCAGGAGGGGAGGCTGTGAGGAGATACCACTCGTCCAAGGTAAGAGAAATCCAAGCAAGATGGTAGGTATTTCGAGAGGGCATCAGAGGGCAGACACACTGAAACCATAATCACAGAAAACTAGCCAATCTGATCACATGGACCACAGCCTTCTCTAACTCAATGAAACTAACCCATGCCTTGTGGGGCCACCCAAGACAGAGGGTCATGGTGGAGAGGTCTGACAGAATGTGGTCCACTGGAGAGGGAATGGCAAACCACTTCAGTATTCTTGCCTTGAGAGCCCCATGAACAGTATGCAAAGGCAAAAAGGTAGGACACTAAAAGATGAACGTCAGTAGGTGCCCAATATGCTACTGGAGATTAGTGGAGAAATAACTTCAGAAAGAATGAAGAGATGGAGCCAAAGCAAAAACAATACCCAGTTGTGGATGTGACTGGTGATAGAAGCAAGGTCCGATGTTATAAAGAGCAATATTGTATAGGAACCTCAAGGCAAATTGGAAGTGGTCAAATAGGAGGTTGCAAGAGTGAACATTGACATTCTAGGAATCAGTGAACTAAAATGGACTGGAATGGGTGAATTTAACTCAGATGACCACTATATCTACTACTGTGGGGAAGAATCCCTTAGAAGAAATGGAGTAGCCATCATAGTCAACAAAAGAGTCCGAAATGCAGTACTTGGATGCAGTCTCAAAAATGACAGAATAATCTCTGTTCATTTCCATGGCAAACCATTCAATATCACCATAATCCAGGCCTATACTCCAACCAGTAATGCTGAAGAAGCTGAATTTGAACGGTTCTATGAAGACCTACAAGGCCTTTTAGAACTAAAACCCAAAAAAGATGTCCTTCTCATTGTAGGGGAATGAAATGGAAAAGTAAGAAGTCAGGAAACACCTGGAGTAACAGGCAAATTTGGCCTTGGAGTGCAGAATGAAACAGGGAAAAGGCTAATAGAGTTTTGCAAAGAGAATGCACTGGTAAGAGTAAACACCCATTCCCAACAACACAAGAGAAGACTCTACATATGGACATCACCAGATGGTCAACACCAAAATCAGACTGATTATATTCTTTGCAGCCAAAGATGGAGAATCTCTCGGCAGTCAGCAAAAACAAGACCAGGACATGACTGTGGCTCAGATCATGAACTCCTTCTTGCCAAATTCAGACTTTAATTGAAGAAAATGGAGAAAACCACTAGACCATTCAGGTATGACCTAAATCAAATCCCTAATGATTATACAGTGGAAGTGAGAAATAGATTTAAGGGACTAGATCTGATAGACAGAGTGCCTGATGAACTATGGACAGAAGTTCGTGACATTGTACAGGAGACAGGGATTAAGACCATTCCCATGGAAAATAAATGCAAAAAAGTAAAATGGCTGTCTGGGGAAGCCTTACAAAAAGCTGTGAAAAGAAGAGAAGCAAAAAGCAAAGGAGAAAAGGAAAGATATTCCCATTTGAATGCAGAATTCCAAAGAATAGCAAGGAGAGATTAAAAAAAAAAAAAAGCCTTCTTTGGAGATCAATGCAAAGAAATAAAGGAAAGCAACAGAAGGGGAAAGCTAGAGATCTCTTCAAGAAAATTAGAGATACCAAGGGAATATTTCATGCCAAGATGGGCATAATAAAGGACAGAAATGGTATGGACTTAACAGAAGCAGAAGATATTAAGAAGAGGTGGCAAGAATACACAGAAGAACTGTACAAAAAAGATGTTCATGACACAGATAATCACGATGGTGTGATCACTGACCTAGAGCCAGACATCCTGGAATGTGAAGTCAAGTGGGCCTTAGAAAGCATCACTATGAACAAAGCTAGTGGTTACGGAATTCTAGTTGAGCTATTTCAAATCCTGAACGATGATGCTGTGAAAGTGCTACACTCAATATGCCAGCAAACTTGGAAAACTCAGCAGTGGCCACAGGACTGGAAAAGGTCAGTTTTCATTCCAACCCGAAAGAAAGGCAATGCCAAAGAATGCTCAAACTACCGCACAGTTGCACTCATCTTACATGCTAGTAAAGTAATGCTCAAAATTCTCCAAGCCAGGCTTCAGCAATACATGAACCATGAACTTCCGGATGTTCAAGCTGGTTTTAGAAAAGGCAGAGGAACCTGAGATGAAATTGCCAACATCTTCTGAATCATAGAAAAAGCAAGAGAGTTCCAGAAAAACATCTATTTCTGCTTTATTGACCATGCCAAAGCCTTTGACTGTGTGGATCACAATAAACTGTGGAAAATTCTTAAAGAGATGGCAATACCAGACCATCTGACTTGTCTCTTGAGAAACCCATATGCAGGTCAGGAAGCAACAGTTAGAACTGGACATGGAACAACCGACTGGTTCCAAATAGGAAAAGGAGTACGTCAAGGCTGTATATTGTCACCCTGCTTATTTAACTTATATGCAGAGTACATCATGAGAAACAACGGGCTGGAAGAAGCACAATCTGGGATCAAGATTGCCAGGAGAAATATCAATAACCTCATATATGCAGATGACACCACTCTTATGGCAGAAAGTGAAGAGGAACTAAGAAGCCTCTTGATCAAAGTGAAGAAGGATAACGAAAAAGTTGGTTTAAAGCTCAACATTCAGAAAACGAAGATCATGGCATCTGGTCCCATCACTTCATGGGAAATAGATGGGGAAACAGTGGAAACAGTGGCAGAGTTTATTTTGGGGACCTTCAAAATCACTGCAGATGGTGATTTCAGCCATGAAATTAAAAGATGCTTACTCCCTGGAAGGAAAGTTATGACCAACCTAGACAGCGTATTTAAAAGCAGATACATTACTTTGCCAACAAAGGTCCGTCTAGCTAAGGCTATGGTTTTTCTAGTAGTCATGTATGGATGTGAGAGTTGGATGGTGAAGAAAGTTGAGCACCGAAGAATTGATGCTTTTGAACTGTTGTGTTGGAAAGACTCTTGAGAGTCCCTTGGACTGAAAGGAGATCCAACCAGTCCATTCTAAAGGAGATCGGTCCTGAGTGCTCATTGGAAGGACTGATGCTAAAGCTGAAACTCCAGTACTTTGGCCACCTCATGAGAAGAGTTGACTCATTGGAAAAGACCCTAATGATGGGAAGGACTGGGGACAGGAGGCGAAGGGGACGACAGAGGATGAGAAGCTAGATGGCATCACCGACTCGATGAACATGGGTTTGGGTAGACTCCAGTATTTCATAATGGACAGGGAGGCCTGGCATGCTGAGATTCATGGGGTCACGAAGAGTCAGGCATGAGTGAGTGACTGAACTGAACTGATCTATGGGTACATATTTATCTTCTAGCTTATCCAAGACACTTCCAATTTCTTTATTAAATTGTCCAGTTAGCATGGTTTTATCAATAGTTTACCAACATGATATTATTTGCAATGTCAAGATCAATGTCCGTGAAGCCTGTGTAGTGACTGAGAATAGACACAGTATAGTCTTGACAAAGTGGGTCTGTTTGTTACACTGACTTTCCCTCAAGAGTATATGATTTTAATGCTCTTTACTTTTAGAGACTGAAAAGAATGTATTCACCAAGTCAATAGAACCACAGCAAATGCCAGAGGTAATGTTGATCTGTTCTTATAAATATACATCAACTGAGATAACAATTGTTATACTGAGAATATAGTTTATTATATTTATGGTAGTTCATCATCATCCTCAATATTCCATGGTTTTTGCAGGAGTCAGAGAATAACTGAATGGGGTTAAGTTTCAGTCTGAGACTTCTAAATCTTTATAATCTAATGTGGTGCATTTCTCCCAGTTAATATGTTATTTTAGATTTGCTCTCTTGTCTGGAGAAAGAAGTAGGCAGTTTCAAGAGTTTCTCTGAATTCTTAACATTCATCTTATTGTTGCATTATCTCAATTCCTTTAAACATCCATATCAATTATGAACTAGTAGCTGCAAATATGATTATATAGTAGGTCAGTGAATACTGTGGGATGGTTTTATGATAAACTGGGACAGAACTCTATTCAATATCTAGGTTGTTTTCTCTTTCACTCTAAGAGGAGGACTAAAGTAGCCTTAAAGGGCCTTTGGCAAAGTTTATGCACTAGAAATGTCTGAATATGTCTCTGTCCTCAAAGTAGAATACGTCTGTAATTGGCTACAGGTTTATTTACAAAATACTGGGAAAATATTTTCATATACACTTATGGTGGCATTGTAAAATCTTTTTTTAGGGGGGCTCATATTCTCATAGTCAATGGACTATACGTCTAAGAACTGAAACATTTTAATTTCTACTATCTTAAAGGATATCAGCCTTCCACTCTTCTACACATTTTCTGGAAGTTTTAAACAACTCAAATAATACACATCTTTTATCTTTCTGACCTTTTATGCAATTCACTGCTAACGCAATTCTAGCATTCCTAGTTTATTTATGGTAAGCTATCATTCAACACAGGCTTTGTAAAGTAATTAGCCTCCAATTAAAATAAATAAATAAAAACTGGACATCTTATCAACATATCAGGATGAGCACTGGGTCCATGTCAGAACATAATTTACTCAGTTACAAAAGATTCAATAATCTTGCTACTATTTAGCTTTATATTACGCATTCCCTTGTCAATACCTCCAAAATCAACTTCCATGTATGTTCACTCCTGCCAGGGACATATTGGGCAAGCCTTACAATTCTTTGTGTATATACAGTATTTTCTCCCAGAAATGGAATTTCATTGTCCCTCAGGCTGTGCTGTTAATTGATCTTAGTTATTGGTCTAGTGACAATGAAGTAGAGGAGAATCTTTAAAAGGGCAATCAACAACTTATGAGCCCTTATCAAATTTCTAGACAAGGGACATGTGTGTGAGGGAAGAGGTGTTTCCTCTTTCAACGAGGGAGACACTGCTTCTATGAGCACAAAGATTCAAAACAAATTATGGTTTCATGAATCTTACGTTCGTCATTCAAATTTCCTCATCCCAGACAAGTCTCAGAGTATTAACCTTATCCTATGAGAGAGTTGAATTAAACTTAGACCTGTAAATGCTATATGTTTAGTATCATCTGTTTAATTAATCACATTAATTACAATTAATTCCTGGCCCAAGTTTTCGCTTAGTCAACCCTGTAAGATATGATGTCTCTAAATATTGCTGCGAAAGCCTTTTGATTTTTACATCATTTCTTGAATTTTAAGTGGTATAATCTAAATGTATCCTTTGCTTTTTAAAAGGCTTACAAGCCATTAACAACAACAAAAAATCCATCTAAATTCACAGCCTTGTAATAACCACTGCTTCCATTCTTTTCACTAACCAACTACCACATAAGCCTATACTACATCTAACATCTTCCTCTAAAACCAAATATTGCTAATTGTAACACTACTACATTCCAAGGGTTTTCATTTCCCTAATTGTCATTAATAATATAGTCCTTGCCTCGCAGGTGGTGCAGTAGTAAACAATCTGCCTGCCAATGAATAAGACAGATGCAAGGAAACACGGGTTCAGTCCCTGGATTGAGAAGACCCCCTAGAGTAGGAAACCCAGTCTAGTATTTTTGCCTGGGAAGTTCCATGGACAATGGGGCCTGATGGGCTACAGTCCATGGAGTCACAAAGAGTCGGACGTGACTAAGCATGCACACACATGCACAATATAGTCTTTAACATCCCCATGTGACAGATGAGTGATAAAATTCTATCATATCAAACTCAGTGTGGGGTTTTCAGTGTCACATCTGGTTCTAAGTATTTTATCTTTTGTTAGCCTTAGAAAGCAGAACCTGAAACAATGACTTTTATGAAAGTAGTTTATTTGTGGATATAAATTCAGAGAAGAGCTGAGAGGATCTAGAAACAGTATGAAGAAAAAAGAGAAAACTAACCCTAGGGTGCATTATTGAACTGTTCTTCACTGTTGCCAACAGAGGCTCATCCTGTTGTGAACCTCTGAGTAATCCTGCAAAATACACCTGTGAATTGTACCATTAAACACTAGCGAGGAGACTACTTATCTACTGATTATTGTCCTCATTCTTTAGGGGCTGTCCCATGAGTTGTTAACCTCCATTTTCCTCCAGGTTTGTGTTTGGGAGAGTGGGCATATATACATGGAGATAATTAAACCCTGAGCAGAAAGTTAAAGGTATGAGGTACAGCCGATGAAAGGTGTGTCAAGTTATACTTAAGCAAAGATGATAACCATGACACCTTCTAGAATAAAATGTAGTTTTATAGCATTGGTTTCCAACTTTATTGTACATCAGAATCACCAGGAGAGCTTATTAAAACACTATTTTTGGTCTCTATCTTTTTTATAAGATATGTGATAGAGCCTGAAATTTTGACTCTTTAAAATAAGTTCCTTGTTGATGTTGATACTCATGTTCCTGGAACCACAGTTTTAGCGTATATAAGGTGAAAAACAAGAATTGTCTTATATGAAAAAACATAATTTATTCAAACACGATAATCAGTGAACACAAAAATAATTCAGTGAAGAGTATTAGAATATAGAATATGCACATAATCTCAAAATATTACCTTCCAAATCGCTTATTAATTGAAGAAAAGACAATATATATTTGAAAGACCTTGAGGATAAAATTTAGCCAAATGATCCAATTTTGCATCATTGAAAATGGAGCATACTGATGCTATGTGTTTTCTGTGATGATGATTGAATAGGGATGGCATTACCAACCAGGTATTATGATTATCTAACTTGAATCTTACAATGAGGAAGGCAATTGACCTAGATTCTTAAACATATACATGTCAGATAAGGTAAAATGGGACAGTACTACTCTAGAAAAAGAACAATGAAGAAACATGACAATAAGATCATAATTTTTGATTTAGAGGTCAAGGGGAAGGGCAGATGGAAAAGTCACTATTGGTAGAATTAGTTAAATACAGTCGTTTTAGTTTGTTATTATACTAATGCTAAATTTTGCGTATATGATAATTGTATTGTGATTTTATAGGAGAATACTCTTGTTCTGGGAAATGCATACAGAAGTATTTATAGGGGAAATGCCATGACACTCTCAAATTACTTTCAGAAATTCAGCACAAAACAATAGAAAATACGTATAGGAACTGATAAGGCAAAATACAAACACTAAATCTAGGTAAAAGGTATAAGTGTTCATTATACCATTTCTTCAAGTTTCTGTACATTAAAATTCTTTTAAAATAAAGTAAATTGGAAAAAGTACAAGAGATAACATGGTGAACACCATGAAATAAACCCTAGAAACATGCTGAAATTATTAAAAATATTAGGAGATAAATCTTAGAGAAATGGGAGGAGTTTCAACTAGACAGACAAATTTGCATCAGCTCTTGAAAATCATAGAATTTTGACACATAAAAAGATAATGTTCAGTAGTATCATTTCTATCAACAATAACAGCTACATCTTATTATTAGCATGTTCAATACATTAAAACATCTAGGAAAACTGAGATAAATTAGCTAATACATTGAAAGAATTAGTGACAGCTTTTGCTAAGGTAATACTAGGTTCCAAATAAAATCCAAGTAAGTTTTCAAATACTATGCACCTTAGTTTTAAGGTACAAACCAGCATATTCTACAGCAAAGTGAAGCAATTGTAGTTTCTGTTATACATAATACCTATACAATTTTAAAAAATGGATTACAAGTAGCCATAGTTATTTTACCCAGAAACAATAGCTTATATACAGTGTGAGTTTTCAAAAATTGGATACATCAATTATCTTACAGATTGGCTATAGTTATGCAGATGATTTAGTGTATTCCCTACATAAATTCAGATTTGTTTTTATAAGTAAGTGTTTTCTTCCATTGCCAAGTGCAATATTTATGTAGGGGAGGTTTTATATTCATGCATAGGGAAACTGTTGCTTTTAGTCACTATTCTCTTAGATAATATGGGGCTTTCTAATATTAAAGTTCCCCTCCTTCAACACAACCACCAATCACAACTACCTGTTACTACAGTACTGAATGGATTTGTTTGGCAACACACCCTTTAAACTCATCCCTCTAAATTTTCTCATAATATGTTAATTTGTGCTCTATTAAAACCAAACTATTTAACACACATACACTCTTCTGCTACTAAGGATCACCTCTGCTTTGCTGCTGCTGTTGCCAGTTATTTTCATTGAATGGTCTAGAATAAAATGCCCACCAAAATGTCAGTAACAATCAATCAGAGGTCTGACCTTGGGAATTGATGGCCTGGAAGATGGCCTAGGTTATTGTGGATTTTTATGTGCTTTTTGTATATAAGTCTTGTGTATCTTCCTAGCTAAATAGCACAAGCTCAGATACATATTATAAATTCTTAAAATCCCAGTTCCAGTATTGTAAATTACATGTGAAAAATGTTTATTTCTCAAATACTTGAATATGTTATTTTCCTTCAGTATAATATTTGGCAACTTGCTACAAAGTTGAGAACTTGTTCCTACCTCCCAAACTGGCCTGTTTGGAGCACCCCAAGCCAAAAAGTATATATCTGTGAGGAAAAATTCCCTTATATATTTGATTGCTTTTTATTTTTTAAAATTTCTTGAAACTCTCCATATCCAGGGAACTCTCAGAATACTTCTAAATGAAGGTTGATTCTCTTGGAAGATACACATAAAAGTTTTCCTTTATCTATTCTTCCCAAAGATTCTCATAATAAAAATGCTTTTGAACTCTGAAGAGTTTAATAGCAAATATCCTGTTCTAAGAAGCTCACCTTGAGTGAAGTGGATCTTAAATTTTCCTAGACCTCCAAAAAGGTTCAGTTCAGTTCAGTTCAGTTCGGTCGCACAGTTGTGTCTGACTCTTTGCGACCCCATGAACTGCAGCACACCAGGCTTCCCTGTCCATCACCAACTCCTGGAGTCCACCCAAATCCATGTCCTGAGTTGGTGATGCCATCCAACCATCTCATCCTCTGTCATCCCCTTCTCCTCCTGCCCTCAATCTTTCCCAGCATCAGGGTCTTTTCAAATGAGTCAGCTCTTCACATCAGGTGGCCAAAGTATTGGAGTTTCAGCTTCAACATCAGTCTTTTCAGTGAACACCCAGGACTGATCTCCTTCAGAATGGACTGGTTGGATCTCCTTGCAGTCCAAGGGAATCTCAAGAGTCTTCTCCAACATCACAGTTCAAAAACATCAATTCTTCGGCATTCGGTTTTCTTTATAGTCCAACTCTTAACATCCATACATGACCACTGGAAAAACCATAGCCTTGACTAGACAGACCTTTGTTGACAAAGTAATGTCTCTGCTTTTTAATATGTTGTCTAGGTTGGTTATGGTTTCCTCCCAAAGAGTAATGTCTTTTAATTTTATGGCTGCAATCACCATCTGCAGTGATTTTGGAGCCCAGAAAAATAAAGTCAGCTACTGTTTCCACTATTTCCCCATCTATTTGCCATGAAGTGATTGGACCAGAGGCCATGATCTTCGTTTTCTGAATGCTGAGCTTTAAGCCAACTTTTTCACTCTCCTTTTTCACTTTCATCAAGAGGCTTTTTAGTTCTTCACTTTCTGCCATAAGGGTGGTGTCATCTGCATATCTGAGGTTATTGATATTTCTCCCAGCAATCTTGTTTCCAGCCTGTGCTTCCTCCAGCCCAGCATTTCTCATGATATACTCTGCATATAAGTTAAATAAGCAGGGTGACAATATACAGCCTTGACATACTCCTTTTCCTATTTGGAACAAGTCTGTTGTTCCATGTCCCGTGCTAACTGTTGCTTCCTGACCTGCATACAGGTTTCTCAAGAGGAAGGTCAGGTGGTTTGGTATTCCCATCTCTTTCAGAATTTTCCACAGTTTATTGTGATCCATACAATCAAAGGCGTTGGCATAGTCAATAAAGCAGAAATAGATGTTTTTCTGGAACTCTCTTGCTTTTTCGATGATCCAGCGGATGTTGGCAATTTGATCTTAGGTTCTTCTGCTTTTTCTAAAACCAGCATGAAAATCTGGAAGTTCACAGTTCACATATTGCTGAAGACTGGCTTGGAGAATTTTGAGCATTACTTCACTAGCGTGTGCGGTGAGTGCAATTATGCGGTGGTTTGAGGATTCTTTGGCATGGCCTTTCTTCCAAAAAGGTAAATCACCCAAAAGTGATTTCTCTCTTTCTGTCCTTTCCCTCCTCCTCTTCCTCCATTTCTCCCCATTTGTTTATCAATGCCCCTTTTTAAATAAATGGTTTGGATAACTTTCTACTCTAAAGAAATGCACACAGAGCAAATCAGTCTGAAATAGTGGAACTACCTGAGTTTGCTCCCCAGTCCCAGTGTGTTTTGCTCTAACAAAATTTCATGATCTTTATCATGTAAAAGAAAAATAATAAACAGAAACTTTAATTAAATAGAGTCTGGAGATCAGAACTAGGGGGGGTGTTCTCACACCCTGGGAAGACAGCAGCAGAACCCAAAAGGAAGAAAATTCTTCTCCATGGACTCTGTTAACTCTTGCTTTTCCCAGTTTCCTTTTCCTCTTTGTAAATGTTCTTCTTCCCATGCTGTGCAGGAACTTGCATGTGGTTCTCCATAGACCCCAAGTAGCAATTTTCAGCTGATCCTGAATAAACTTATCTTCACTAGAGAAACAACTGACAACCTATTTGTTTTAGATCAACAATCACTCTGTCAATTTGCTTACCTCTGAAATCAGTGGTTTTAGATTTGTCTGTCACTACTATCATTGTTATTGTCATCAGGGAATGCCATCCTTTCCAAAACAAACACTATCACATTTTGATGGCTAGCTGCTGCTTTCTATAGTGGAAAAATGTGAAGGCTGCCCCTAATTTCATGATTGAGCACTGCTCAGCAAACAGATTTTTCAAAGTGGTCACAAAATTTTACAACACTATCAAATGTATTAAACTAGGTTTAGTGAATATGATTCACAAATCTGTTTTTCCAACAATCTTTATCGTGCAGACTTACAACAGAAACCAAGCCAAATCTAGCTCTTAGCAACTTTCCTATCTTGCATTCAGGTCTTTAATTTAGTTTCAATTACTAAAATAAAAGGAAAAATAAGATTTTTGACTTTAAAAGTCAAATTTTCAACATGGATATAAAATAATTCAAATTGGCCATGTGGTCACATACTGTGTTCTACACTGTAGTATATGTTGCTCCTTCTATGATCCAAAGATTCATTCTGTAGCATTACTGCATAAAGATTTATTTATTTATTTATATCATAAAATCCACAAAAGTTGAGGGGCCATTTTCCATCCATTATGCCAAAATATTTACACAAATAGGTAAGTGAGTAAATAAGTAAATAGTTCCACTTATGATAGAAACCCTGGTTGTACACAGGGAATATTCACTAGCTCACAGAGCTGAAGTAGGACATAAAATACCAGAAACTCAAAATAAATGATCTAGTGTGGGATTTGTCAAAGGCCACTGTTCCTCATGTTTAGCACGGATGGACTTAATTTAATTCATTAAAAACAAACTTTGCAAACAAAACCATGCATTTCCCCACTTATTATACTTTTAAATATAAACAATAATACATGATTCCTGAAAAATGATCAAATGAGTTTTTATTTTCACCTCATGCTGATCTAAAGTAAAATTTATTTCTCAATTTAAAATCAAACATTTTCCTCAGAATTTAATGACCATACTGCACAAAAACAGAGTAACATGTAATGACTCTGGTATAATCATTCTTTTGTGGTTCTCTATTTTTATAACTAGTTGTCCACTTTTTTTAAGATCATTTTTATTACTAATTACTAGTTTCTAATAGAATTATAGAATCCAGGGTAATACTTTTTTTTCCCTGCTGTGAAGAGTATTCTTTTCAACCTTTAAGTTTATAAAAGAGAAAAAGATTATGTATCTAAAAAGATTATATATTTGGTTACTTTCTAAATTATTTATATATGTTCCAACTATTTCAAAATTTTATGGTAGCAATGAATGCTTAGTTCAGCACCTTTCTCCTTATTCTCCTGGAAAATACAAAAAAATGACAAAGGGAAAAAGAAAAACAACAACCAAAAAATTAAAACACTCTGGGAAATCAATTTAAAAAACCATAAAAAAAAAACCTTCAGATTCCAAAATAAGCACAAGAGAAATGAGATCTGCCACAAGTCTTGGGGAAAGAAGTGGAATTGAGAAGGCGGGAGAGGAGTGACAGAGCCCAGTTGAATAACAACTTACAAAGTACCAAGAAATAAATATTAATAACTTCTGAAGACGAGGATTTCAGTGCAAAACTGGTCTGTGATTTGCAATAATGAATGTAAAAACCAGTATGGGGAAGGCTGATGCCAGAAGCAGTTTTGTACCTCATTTACTGCTAAAGCAGGAGCCTTTCCAAAGAATCAGACAATATAAATCTACTTCAAGCAAGGAAGTATTTAGCAAACAAAGCCACACATAGATTTAAACAAAGAAACCTCTTGAATATCACTAGCTTCTGAAAATTCTTATTTAATTATGTCCAAGGGGAAAATGTAATGTGGATATAATCAACAAAAGTACTTTGAGTAAAACCATGAATGTGAAGGAGTATCAAATCTTACCATCAGATGAAGAGTATTTACTAAAGACCTGTTGCCAAGCAACAAGTGAAAATAATCAAACATTTACAATTAAGTAACCAAACCAAATAAAACTCAATAAAGCCTTCATTCATGTAACAAAGGACCATGATTCAGAAACATCATATTCAAAGAAGGGAGCATTATAATAAGAATAAATGCAGACATGGATGAAATATATTAATCAATCACTAAAGGGGGAAGGAGGAAATCAATAACATAAACTTTGAACTGGATAGAGCATAAGACAGAAAAAACAATACAAGAAACATATGGAAAGCCATAACTATAAATATCTACATAAACCAAAAATAAAGACCAAAACCAAATAAGAAACTATCCAACTCAATAAGATTAAAACTATATATAACATAATAATTTAAACAAGTATAATAAAAAAAGAACACTAATATACATTATAAAAAATAAAAAATACTATATGCAAACAAAAGCTGACCTGTGAAAGAGATTTACATAAGTATTACACACATATATATAATATACAATAATATAATAATAATGTGATCATCCATTACCCACCCTTAAGAAAAATGTGGAGTAAGCCCAAGAGCACTTGAACACAAGAATGGTTTGGGAGGAAAATCACAGATGAGAAAACATTTTAAATCTTTTTTCTCAACTCTGCAAATGCACTTCTTCCTGAATATCTAGGGCAATAGTTTATCAAAATACACTACACAGAAGATGGAAGAGATAAACACATGAATATTTGTATCAGAATTGAAGAATATTGTCAAAGAGTATACACTCCTCCCAAATCATCAGGCCCAGGCAGAGTCACAGAATGATACTATATATCCTTTTTAGTTGCATAATTATAATACTACAGCTCAACTCCAGAAAAATAAACGACCCAATCAAAAAATGGGCCAAAGAACTAAATAGACATTTCTCCAAAAAAGACATACAGATGGCTAACAAACACATGAAAAGATGCTCAACATCACTCATCATCAGAGAAATGCAAATCAAAACCACTATGAGGTACCATTTCACACCAGTCAGAATGGCTACGATCCAAAAGTCTACAAATAATAAATGCTGGAGAGGGTGTGGAGAAAAGGGAACCCTCTTACACTGTTGGTGGGAATGCAAACTAGTACAGCCACTATGGAGAACAGTGTGGAGATTCCTTAAAAAACTGGAAATAGAACTGCCTTATGATCCAGCAGCCCCACTGCTGGGCATACACACTGAGAAAACCAGAAGGGAAAGAGACACGTGTACCCCAATGTTCATCGCAGCACTGTTTATAATAGCCAAGACATGGAAGCAACCTAGATGTCCTTCAGCAGATGAATGGATAAGAAAGCTGTGGTACATATACACAATGGAGTATTACTCAGCCATTAAAAAGAATACATTTGAATCAGTTCTAATGAGGTGGATGAAACTGGAGCCTATTATACAGAGTGAAGTAAGCCAGAAGGAAAAACATAAATACAGTATACTAACGCATATATATGGAATTTAGAAAGATGGTAACAATAACCCTATGTACGAGACAGCAAAAGAGACACTGATGTATAGAACAGTCTTATGGACTCTGTGGGAGAGGGAGAGGGTGGGCAGATTTGGGAGAATGGCAATGAAACATGTAAAATATCATGTAGGAAACGAGTTGCCAGTCCAGGTTCGATGCATGATGCTGGATGCTTGGGGCTGGTGCACTGGGACGGCCCAGAGGGATGGTATGGGGAGGGAGGAGGGAGGAGGGTTCGGGATGGGGAACACATGTATACCTGTGGCGGATTCATTTTGATATTTGGCAAAACTAATACAATTATGTAAAGTTTAAAAATAAAATAAAATTAGAGAAAAGGAAAAAAAAAAAAAGCATTTCCATAGTATTTGTAAGAAAAAAAATCTTCATAAACCTTCGCTTTTATTCCTGAAGACATCTAGTAGCATATTAAAACTATAATTTATTGTGACATATGTGGATTAGTCCTGGAATGAAAGCATGGTTCAAAACTAGGATATGTATTATTATATTGTATCATTATGGCAGATGAATGGAGACAAATTATATAATCATTCCCAAAGATGCCTTTAAACACAAAGTGTTGAGTTGACAAACATGAACTATACAAATTATACCAAGTTTTCTGATATTTCAAAGGTTACAAGCAATGCTATGACATAAGAGTTTAAAACATGCCCATTTTGGAGAAATCAGAGATTATTGGACACCGTTCCATAAAATGCACCCCTTCCCCTTTTCTTGCTTCCATGAGGATGCATCTTTATTTCAGATTTAACAGACAAAATTTTATTAAGCAATATATGTGGAGACATCAACCACACAAAGGAGCCATTTCCATTTATGGAATTCTTCATTTTATATTCTATTAATCGCACAGGTTACATGATTTTCAAACCAACCATGCTCCCTAAATCCATATATGCCTGGATTATTTACAAGTAAAAATCTGGGTAGATGTGTTCTACTAAAAACATTTTATTAAAAAGTTTAATAAGGAGGTTTGAGCAGTGATCATTAGCTGTTTTACAGAGATAGCTGATTGAGATAATGTATACCTCTCTTGTATCTGAGAGGGAGAATATATAGGCTTACTATTAGCAACTTCCTATCCAGATGCTAAAAAGACATTTGATAACATTCACAACACTTTATAAACTAGAAGTATAGGTATTCTCTGAGAAGGCAATGGCACCCCACTCCAGTACTCTTGCCTGGAAAATCCCATGGATGGAGGAGCCTGGTGGGCTAGAGTGCATGGGGTCATGAAGAGTCGGACAAGACTGAACAACTTCACTTTCCCTTTTCACTTTCATGCGTTGGGGAAGGAAATGGCAACCCACTCCAGTGTTCTTGCCTGGAGAATCCCAGGGACGGGGGAGCCTTGCGGGCTGCAGTCTATGGGGTTGCACAGAGTTGGACATGACTGACGCGACTTAGCAGCAGCAGCAGCATAGGTATTATAAAAAATAAAGAAAGATGGTAACAATAACCCTGTATGTGAGACAGCAAAAGAGACACAGATGTACAGAACAGTCTTTTGGACTCTGTGGGAGAGGGAGAGGGTGGGATGATTTGGAAGAATGGCATTGAAACATGTATAATATCATATATGAAACGAATCGCCTGTCCAAGTTTGATGCATGATACTGGATGCTTGGGGCTGGTGCACTGGAAAGACCCAGAGGGATGGTACGGGGAGGGAGGAGGGAGGGGGGTTCAGGATGGGGAACACGTGTATACCTGTGGGGGATTCATGTTGATGTATGGCAGAACCAATACAATACTGTAAACTAATTAGCCTCCAATTAAAAAAATAAATTTATATTAAAAAATAAAGGTAAATCATCAGAGATTCAAAAAAGATAATTGTATCTTTGAGAAATAAAGAGAAGGAACTATAATATTTTAAATGAGACAAATGATTATTATATGAAACTATTGCTTTCATACATTTCAAAATATAGTAGATTAAAATACATTTCTCAAGCAGCAACAAATTATAATTTACAAATAAATTTAAGATCTATATAATGAAAAGTTTAAGACATTCATGTAGAATACAAACAACAATTTCAAAACATACTTATGCAAATTTTGAGCAACAACAAAAAGTTCAGATCCATTCCATGCAGTTAATTCAAGACAGAACATATCTGTTTTTCTCTCCCAAAGCTCATTAAGATTTTTTAATATCTCTATAAAAGACCAATAGATTTCTCTAGAATTGAACAATTTGTTATTAACATTTATATGTAAAAATGAGCTAAACATAGATTGTAGGAAATCTTTGAAAAAGAAATTGAATAAGGGAAGAGACACAATACTAAATGAGAAAACATTTTAAGTTCAGTTCAGTTCAGTTCAGTTCAGTCGCTCAGTCATGTCTGACTCTTTGTGACCCCATGAATTGCAGCACACCATGCTTCCCTGTCCATCACCAACTCATGGAGTTCACTCAAACACACATCCATCAAATTGGTGATGCCATCCAGCCATCTCATCCTCTGTTGTCTCCTTCTCCTCCTGCCCCCAATCCCTCCCAGCATCAGAGTCTTTTCCAATGAGTCAATTCTTTGCATGAGGTGGCCAAAGTACTGGATTTTCAGCTTTAGCATCATTCCTTTCAAAGAACGCTCAGGACCGATCTCGTTTAGAATGGACTGGTTGGATCTCCTTACAGTCCAAGGGAATCTCAAGAGTCTTCAACACCACAGTTCAGAAGCATCAATTCTTCAGCGCTCAGCCTTCTTCACAGTCCAACTCTCACATCCATACATGACCACTGGAAAAACCATAGCCTTGACTAGACGGACCTTTGTTGGCAAAGTAATGTCTCTACTTTTCAATATGCTATCTAGGTTGGTCATAACTTTCCTTCCAAGGAGTAAGCATCTTCTATCAAGGTTTAAATATTAAACCAGTGTTGCAAAAGCTCATGAATAATTTGATACATTAAAAATAAAACATAAATCCCAGAAATAGACTAAGGAAAAATTATTGACTAAAATCATTGGAGAAAAGTAGTGGAAAATTAAATACATTCTAAAAATAAATTCTATTTATCAATATGGATAGCTCTTCATTAAGAAAAAAAAGAAAAAAGCAACAAATGATTAAAACTGTATATCAGTCAGTTCAGTCACTCAGTCATATCCAACTTTGTGTGACCACATGGACTGCAGCATGCCAGGCTTCCCTGTCCATCACCAACTCCGGGAGTCTACTCAAACTAATGTCCTTTGAATCAGTGATGCCATCCAACCATCTCATCCTCTGTCCTCCCCTTCTCCTCCTGCCTTCAATCTTTCCCAGCATCAGGGTCTTTTCAAATGAGTCAGCTCTTCACATCAGGTGGCCAAAATATTGGCATTTCACCTTAAATATCAGTCCTTTCAATGAACACCCAGGAATGATCTCCTTTAGGATGGACTGGTTGGATCTGCTTGCAGTCCAAGGGACTCTCAAGAGTCTTCTCCAACATCACAGTTCAAAAACATCAGTTCTTCGGTGCTCAGCTTTCTTTACAGTCCAACTCTCACACCCATACATGACCACTTGGAAATTCATAACCTTGAATACACTGACCTTTCTTGACAAAGTAATGTCCCTGCTTTTCAATATGCTGTCTAGGTTGGTCATAACTTTCCTTCCAAGGAACAAGTGTCTTTTAATTTCATGTCTGCAGTCACCATCTACAGGGATTTTGGAGCCCCCCAAAATAAAGTCTGCCTCTGTTTCCATTGTTTCCCCATCTTTTGCCATAAAGTGATGGGACCGGATTCCATAATCTTAGTTTTCTGAATGTTGAGTTTTAAGCGAACTTTTTCACTCTCCTCTCTAACTTTCATCAAGAAGGTCTTTAGTTCTTTGCCTTCTGCCATAAGGGTGGTGTCATCTGCATATCTGAGGTTACTGATATTTCTGTCAGCAGTCTTGAGTCCAGCTTGTTTTTTATCGAACCCAGAATTTCTCATGATGTATTCTGCATACAAGTTAAATAAGCAGGGTGACAATATACAGCCTTGACTTGCTCCTTTCCCTATCTGGAACCAGTCTGTTGTTCCATGATGTATGTCACCTCATATTCATGGATAAATTACAAATGGATGAATGATATAAATGAAACTTTAACCATCAAACTACTAGTTGAAAATATGTGAACAGATATTTTGTTAGCTTTGAACATGGAAATGCCTTTCTAATTATGACTCAAAACCCATAAAGGAAAATATTTATGTATGACTAAAATTTTTCAATGATAAGATAAACATAAACTAATGACTTACTGGAAAAATTACTGGCACTCAAAATAAGTTCACACTGCTCTCAAAAATTTCCTTATTTAAAATAGAAATATAAATTACCCTTTAATCTGATAAAATGTCAAAAGTTTGGGATCAGTTTGTGAGGCATGGGAAAATGGACAATCTCATATATAGCAATTTTAAAGTTGTGATAATCTTTCCACTCAACACAATTTTTATTGTTGTTGAAGATAGAGAAAGTTCTCAGTGTACTCATGAGATGTCTTAAAGATACAATAATATATTTTATGTGAAAAGGAGGGAGGATACTTTATTCCTATTTTCTTATATAAACCTAAATGTGTGAGGAATATTAAAAAAAATATATCAGCCAAAAACAGTTAGGTTCCCTGGTAGCTCAGATGGTAAAGAATCTGCCTGCAATGCAGGGCACTCAGGTTCAATTCCTGGGTTGGGAAGATCCCCTGGAGAAGAGAATGGCAGCCCAGTCCAGATAGAACTGAGCAACTAACACTTTTACATTTCAAGAAAGATTAGCTATGATGGATTCCTGAGTTGGTACTGACAAAATAGTTGACTAAGGAGAGAGGAAATATTTCTCTTTCTATACTTTATATTTAACATATGATGTCATTTCCTAATTCATAATTCCATGATTTCTATATCCATTAGCCAGCATTTTTGTTCAAAAAGTTATTTTGCCATTATTATTATTATGTTGTTGATATCTTTATAGACTTTTGTTTCTAAAATGTATTATTATATATTACCATCACTGTATATTTTATATATGTGGAATATAAAAATGTTTCTTAAATTTATTAAAAACCAAAATTAAGAGGGACTTAAACAATGAAAATTAATTAAATTAAACTGTAATTAATATAATTAAACTTTAATCTCAAATTTTATAAATCTAATCAACATACATAAGAATGGAATATATTAAAATATATTTCAAAGTAATTAAAAGCACCTTCTAAGTAACCTTGAAAAATGTATTCTCCTCACCTCACTTATTTAACTTATATGCAGAGTATATCATGAGAAATGCTGGGTTGGAAGAAGCACAAGCTGGAATCAAGATACCTGGGAGAAATATCAATAACCTCAGATATGCAGACGACACCACTCTTATGGCAGAAAGTGGAGAGGAACTAAAAAGCCTCTTGATGAAAGTGAAAGAGGAGAGTGAAAAAGTTGGCTTAAAGCTCAACATTCAGAAAACGAAGATCATGGCATCTGGTCCCATCACTTCATGGGAAATAGATGGGGAAACAGTGGAAACAGTGTCAAACTTTATTTTTGGGGGCTCCAAAATCACTGCAGATGGTGATTGCAGACATGAAATTAAAAGACGCTTACTCCTTGGAAGAAAAGTTATGACCAACCTAGATAGCATATTGAAAAGCAGATACATTACTTTGCCAACAAAGGTCCATCTAGTCAAGGCTATGGTTTTTCCTGTGGTCATGTATGGATGTGAGAGTTTGCTGTGAAGAAAGCTGAGCACTGAAGAATTTATGCTTTTGAACTGTGGTGTTGGAGAAGACTCTTGAGAGTCCCTTGGACTGCAAGGAGATCCAACCAGTCCATTCTAAAGGAGATCAGTCCTGAGTGTTCTTTGAAAGGAATGATTCTGAAGCTGAAACTCCAGTACTTTGGCCACCGCATGGGAAGAGTTGCCTCATTGGAAAAGACTCTGATGCTGGGAGGGATTGGGGGCAGGAGGAGAAGTGGATGACAGAGGATGAGATGGATGGATGGCATCACCAACGTGATGGACGTGAGTTTGAGTGAACTCCGGGAGTTGGTGATGGACAGGGAGGCCTGGCATGCTGCAATTCATGGGGTCTCAAAGAGTCGGACATGACTGAGAGACTGAACTGAACTGAACTGACATTTGAAATTATTTTGTTTTGCACCTTAGTGTTTTTCTGACAAGTTAATAAATGAAAACTTTTATTAGCTTTTATTTAAAAAATACACATGTTCAAATATCATATTTGAAATATAAGTGTTAAAAGTGAGGACATGATATTAATGAGGTAAGTACCTTTTTTGTCTTAATTGGTATGTACCTAGAAGATGTTGCTCATTTTTATCAATTAGATGGGAGGGGGTTTCAGGATGGGGAACACATGTACACCCATGACGGATTCATGTTGATGTATGGCAAAACCAATACAATATTGTAAAGTAATTAATCTCCAATTAAAATAAATAAATTTAAAAAAATAAATAAATAAAATAAAATATCTCACGAAATGATGGCCCTCATCTTCCAATGAAAATTATTAAAATTGCATAAATAAATGTATTAATTTATAAATCATCTGAAGACACAGGCCTGCTGAGTCCCAGGCAGATAGTAGTTATGTGCCTTGATTTGTCCACTATCAACATTTTCACCTATGTAATATTTTTCTCCCAAAATAACCCAGAGTGTCCAAATGAATCAATTACTTTCTTGGGGCCTATTTTTTTTTTCCCAGCAGAAAATATTCTCTTTATTTATATATAACTAAAACTTTCATTAATGAAGTTGTTTTGTTAGTCGGAGTTCCCAGAAAGTTAGGAAAACACTTATCAGCAGTAGTTTATTTAGGAATATTAACCCAGGCAACAGAGATGCAGTGAAAAGGAAGAAAACAGAGATGGAGAGAAAGTCAGTACAAAATGGTAATATTGAGTTTGCATGGTTTTCCACTTGCCAAAATCTCATAAGCAGTTTTATAAACTGTATTTCACAACTGTTCACCTCAACCCCTTTCCTGGAAGAAAAGAAGAAAGCATTTATCCTCACCTGCCATTCATCAAGGGTTTTAACACTTCCACAGAAGTTAACTACTCTTCCCTTTCTGGCTCTGGTGGTTCAAATGGTAAAGAGTTTGCTTGGAATGCAGGAGACCAGGGTTTGATCCCTGGGTCAGGAAAATCCCCTGGAGAAGGAAATGGCAATCCACTTCAGTATCTTCACTTGGAGAATTCCATGGACTCAAGAACCTGATGGGCTACAGTCCATAGGGTCACAAAGAGTTGGATATGACTGATCGCAACTAACACACACACCTTTTCTGGCTATGAGTGAATACAAGTGTGTAGGCCAGAGTTCCTCTTCTTATATGAGAGCAGCCCAAAAGGGAAAGTGGCCTGGTTGAAGTAAGCTGCAGTCTAATTTTACTCGCACTAAACTGAGCAAAGCTTATATGAAACTAGTCAACACTCAATCGGTTAGAGTAAATAGTAGGGCAAGAGGATTATGAAATGGCATAAAATTGTTTTTGTGTTTGTATGTTGTTTTGTTTTCCTAGAATAATATTTCCCAATATGAATTCAAGTTGCAAGCTCTTACAGTAAAGGGATCTACTAGATTATCTGAAATACATTTTCTGAATTTTGAAATTCCTATAAGTATTAAAATATGAACATTTTAGGGCATATTTTATTTGAAGCTCACAAGTAAACACTCTACCCTCTACCTACCATTCTTCACATCTGTTGGAATCCCACTGACTGGAATAAGTAAGTATCTGAAAGCCCCTTCACACCAAGGACACAAAGCTCTGAAACCCAGGTAGCTAACAGTACCTGTCTCTTGGTACTTAGTGAAAAATAAAAACACTTGCTTTTAACTATAATACATGATTATGAATGATTAGTACCTTTGCTACTTCAGAGGATTTGAGGTATTCTTTAATATTCATGTCCATTTTTTATTCTAACATTTTTGAGTAACTGTGTATAATTCTATGAATTTAAAAAAAAACAAAGGATCCTGGAATTCCAGAAATAGGATGTAAAATTATTTTGAAGCCTACCACAGTGTTAACTTATCTTATAGCCCATGCTAATTTCTACCCTTGATTTATAAGTTTAAAAAACTATCAGAAATGTAAAAATGATAAAATTATGCTTATGCTACCATAGTTCTCATTTAAAAAGCATATTTTTGCTTTAAAGCATCTTTCAATTCAAATGAAAGACTTGAACAATTTAAAACTAGAGATATTCCAATATGCCATCCCTATCCTTCTAGAAACAGATCGACATTAAAACTTTTGTTCTATTTCTGTCAAGTTTTATCCTGATTGAGGAGATAGGTATCGCTCTTCTAGGCACAGAGCTTTTGACATTTAAAGTAATCAATGAACTTAAGGTGATTTTTAAGGAATGCTTCATATATATTACATTTAAAACTCAAAACTGCTTACACAATGAAGAGGCTAAATCTTTTATGGATATCAGTGAAAAAATACAGTGGGAGTATTAACAGGCAGAGAATAAAAATAAAATTGAGGGGGGAGGAGCTAAGATGGTGGAGGAGTAGGACGGGGAGAACACTTTCTCCCCCACAAATTCATCAAAAGAACATTTAAACGCCAAGTAAATTCCACAAAACAACTTCTGAATGCCGGCAGAGGATGTCAGGCACCCAGAAAAGCAACCCAAGTCTTCGAAAGGAGGTAGGAAAAAATATAAAAGACAAAAAAAGGGACAAAAGAGGCAGGGATGGAGTTCCATCCTGGGAAGGGAGTCTTAAAAAGAGAGAAGTTTCCAAACACCAGGAAACCTTCTCACTGCCGAATCTGTGCCGAGCCTTGGAAGCACAGAGGGCAACATAACAGGGAGGAAAATTAAATAAACAATTAAAGCCTGCAGATTGTGAGCCCTACGGTAACTCCCCCAGTGGAGAAGCAGCACAGACACCTGCACACGCCACTAGCAAGCAGGGGCTGAGCAGGGAGGCACGGCACGGGCTGCATCGCTTAGAGGAAGGATCTGGCCTGAATACCCTGAGCGCTATCTGAGCGAAATAATTTGGGCTAGCAAACCAGACTGTGGGATATCTACCACGTGAAAAGCCAGCCCTAAGCTAAGACACCGCCAGGCCCCCGCCAGACACCCCAGGAACAAAGGACTGAACAGAGATAGCCAGCTGCAGACCATCCCCCTCTGGTGACAGGCAGCCAGAGCCAGAAGGGGGCAATCGCAGCCCCAGAGAGACATTATCTAGAAAACTGTAAGCAGGCTTTTTTGCTAACTAAAACTTCTTGGGGGTCTGGACGGTCAACATCCGCCTGAGAAGGTGTGCCCGTTGTACACCTAGATAACCGAGCGGCGGGGAGGCGATAAGTCACAGCAATCATGCTCGCCAAACACCTCATCACCTGAGCTGCTCAGACCTGGGAAGGACACAAAACGCAGGCCCAACCGAGTCCACGCCTCTGAGGACTACCTGAATGCCTGAACCTGAGCTGCTTGGACCCAGGAGGTGCAAGTAGCCCAGGGCCGGCCATGGATGGTTCCCTGCAGAGCAACGTAGAGCCTGAGCAGTGTGGGCAGGGAGGCTACACGTACCATGAGCGGGGGGCAGACCCAGTGTGGCTGAGGCACTGCGAGCACATGCCAGTGTTATTTGTTTGCAGCGTCCCTCCCTCCCCACAGCATGAATGAACAAGTGAACCTAAAAAAAAAAAAAAAAAGTGTCCACCACCGTCCCCTTTGTGTCACGGCGGAAACCAGACACTAAAGAGACCAGCAAACAGAAGAAACTATAACAGAGGGAACCGCCTTGGAAGCTACAGGCAATAGATTAAACCCTGTGGTTAGTACTGACCACATAGGAAGGAGCCTATAGATCTTGAGAAATATAAGTCAGACCAAGGAACTAGCCAAAAATGTACTGACCCCACAATACTCAACAAAACCAGAGAAAGTCCTAGATATATTTTTACTATTTTTATGATCATTCTTTCTTTTTTTTTAATTAAAAAAAAATTTTAAGTCCTCTATTATTCCTTTAATTTTCACTTTTATAACCTACTATTACTTTGCAAAAAAAAAAAAAAAAAGGACCCTATTTTTTTTAAACCAAACTTCATATATATATTTTTTATAATTTTTGTGACCTTGTTTTCTTTTTCTTTTTTTTCTTTTCTTCTTTTCTTTAACATTGTATTTTTGAAATTCCAATCTCTACTCTAGATTTTTAATTTTAGTTTTTTGGTATTTGTTATCAATTTTGTACCTATATTTTCTTTATAATTTTTGGACTATGTTTTTGTTTGTTTCTTTTTCTCTCTTTCTTTTTCTTCTTCTTTTTTTTAACATTGTATTTTTGAAATTCCAAACTCGACTCTAGATGTTTAACTTTTGCTTTTTGGTATTTGGTGTCAATTTTGTACCTATATTTTCTTTATAATTTTTGCGACTTTGTTGTTGTTTTTTTCTCTCTTTCTTTTCCTTCTTCTTTTCTTTAACATTGTATTTTTGAAATTACAAACTCTACTCTAGATTTTTAATTTTTGCTTTTATGTATTTGTTACCAATTTTGTACCTTTAAGAACCCAATCTTCAGTACCCATTTTTCACTAGGGAGCGAGATTACTGGCTTGACTGCTCTCTCTCCCTTTGGACTCTCCTTTTTCTCCACAGGGTCGCCTGTGTCTCCTCCCTAATCCCTCTCTACTCTACCCAACTCTGTGAATTTCTGTGTGTTCCAGATGGTGGAGAACACTTAGGGAACTGATTACTGGCTGGATCTGTCTCCGTCCTTTTCATTTCCCCTTTTTATCCTCCTGGCCACCTCTGTCTCCTTCCTCCTCCTTCTCTTCTCTGTGAAACTCCGTGAACATCTCTGAGCGGTCAAGTTGTGGAGTGCACATAAGGCAGTGATTACTGGCTAGCCCACTCTCTCCTCTATTGATTCCACCTCATCTCATTCGGGTCACCTCTAACTCCCTCCTCCCTCTTCTCTTCTCCATGTAATGCTGTGAACCTCTCTGGATGACCCTCATGGTGGAGAAACTTTGCATCTTTAATGCAGATGTTTTATCAATGGTGCTGTATAGAAGGAGAAGTTTTGAAACTACTGTAAAAATAAGACTGATAACTGGAAGCAGGAGGCTTAAGTCCAAACCCTGACTCCAGGGAACTCCTGACTCCAAGGAACATTAATTGACAGGAGCTCATCAAACGCCTCCATACATACACTGAAACCAAGCACCACACAAGAGCCAACAAGTTCCAGGGCAAGACACACCAAGCAAATTCTCCAGCAACACAAGAACACAGCCCTGAGCTCCAAGACACAAGCTGCCCAAAGTCACCCCAAAACCACAGACATCTCATAACTCACTACTGGACACTTCATTGCACTCCAGAGAGAAGAAATACAGCTCCACCCACCAGAACACCAACACAAGCTTCCCTAACCAAGAAACCTTGACAAGCCACCTGGACAAACCCACACACAGCAAGGAAATGCCACAATAAAGAGAACTCTACAAACTGCCAGAATACAGAAAGGACACCCCAAATTCAGCAATTTAAACAAGATGAAGAGACAGAGGAATACCCAGCAGATAAAGGAACAGGATAAATGCCCACCAAACCAAACAAAAGAGGAAGAGATAGGGAATCTACCTGATAAAGAAGTCCGAATAATGATAGTGAAATTGATCCAAAATCTTGAAATCAAAATGGAATCACAGATAAATAGCCTGGAGACAAGGATTGAGAAGATGCAAGAAAGGTTTAACAAGGACCTAGAAGAAATAAAAAAAGAGTCAATATATAATGAATAATGCAATAAATGAAATTAAAAACACTCTGGAGGCAACAAATAGTAGAATAACAGAGGCAGAAGATAGGATTAGTGAATTAGAAGATAGAATGGTAGAAATAAATGAATCAGAGAGGAAAAAAGAAAAATGAATTAAAAGAAATGAGAACAATCTCAGAGACCTCCAGGACAATATTAAATGCTACAACATTCGAATCATAGGGGTCCCAGAAGAAGAAGACAAAAAGAAAGACCATGAGAAAATACTTGAGGAGATAATAGTTGAAAACTTCCCCCAAATGGGGAAGGAAATAATTACCCAAGTCCAAGAAACCCAGAGAGTCCCAAACAGGAAAAACCCAAGGCGAAACACCCCAAGACACATATTAATCAAATTAACAAAGATCAAACACAAAGAACAAATATTAAAAGCAGCAAGGGAAAAAAAACAAATAACACACAAGGGAATTCCCATAACGATGACAGCTGATCTTTCAATAGAAACTCTTCAAGCCAGGAGGGAATGGCAAGACATAATTAAAGTGATGAAAGAAAATAACCTACAGCCCAGATTATTGTATCCAGCAAGGATCTCATTCAAATATGAAGGAGAAATCCAAAGCTTTTCAGACAAGCAAAAGCTGAGAGAATTCAGCACCACCAAACCAGCTCTCCAACAAATACCAAAGGATATTCTCTAGACAGAAAACACAAAAATGGTGTATAAACTCGAACCCAAAACAATAAAGTAAATGGCAACGGGATCATACTTATCAATAATTACCTTAAACGTAAATGGGTTGAATGCCCCAACCAAAAGACAAAGACTGGCTGAATGGATACAAAAACAAGACCCCTACATATGTTGTCTACAAGAGACCCACCTCAAAACAGGGGACACATACAGACTGAAAGTGAAGGGCTGGAAAAAGTTTTTCCATGCAAATAGGGACCAAAAGAAAGCAGGAGTAGCAGTACTCATATCAGGTAAAATAGACTTTAAAACAAAGGCTGTGAAAAGAGACAAAGGAGGTCACTACATAATGATCAAAGGATCAATCCAAGAGGAAGATATAACAATTATAAATATATATGTACCCAACACGGGAGCACTGCAATGTGTAAGGCAAATGCTAACAAGTATGAAAGGAGAAATTAACAATAACACAATAATGGTGGGAGACTTTAATACCCCACTCACACCTATGGATAGATCAACTAAACAGAAAATTAAGAAGGAAATACAAACTTTAAACGATACAATAGACCAGTTAGACCTAATTGATATCTATAGGACATCTCATCCCAAAACAGTGAATTTCACCTTTTTCTCAAGCGCACATGGAACCTTCTCCAGGATAGATCACATCCTGGGCCATAAAGCTAGCCTTGGTAAATTCAAAAAATAGAAATCATTCCAAGCATCTTTTCTGACCACAATGCAGTAAGATTAGATCTCAATTACAGGAGAAAAACTATTAAAAATTCCAACATATGGAGGCTGAACAACACACTGCTGAATAACCAACAAATCACAGAAGAAATCAAAAAAGAAATCAAAATTTGCATAGAAACGAATGAAAATGAAAACACAACAACCCAAAACCTGTGGGACACTGTAAAAGCAGTCCTAAGGGGAAAGTTCATAGGAATACAGGCATACCTCAAGAAACAAGAAAAAAGTCAAATAAATAACCTAACTCTACACCTGAAGCAACTAGAAAAGGAAGAAATGAAGAACCCCAGGGTTAGTAGAAGGAAAGAAATCTTAAAATTTAGGGCAGAAATAAATGCAAAAGAAACAAAAGAGACCATAACAAAAATCAACAAAGCCAAAAGCTGGTTCTTTGAAAGGATAAATAAAATTGACAAACCATTAGCCAGACTCATCAAGAAACAAAGGGAGAAAAATCAAATCAATAAAATTATAGATGAAAATGGAGAGATCACAACAGACAACACAGAAATACAAAGGATCATAAGAGACTACTATCAACAATTATATGCCAATCAAATGGACAGCATGGAAGAAATGGATAAATTCTTAGAAAAGTACAACTTTCCAAAACTGGACCAGGAAGAAATAGAAAAATTTAACAGACCCATCACAAGCACGGAAATTGAAACTGTAATCAAAAATCTTCCAGCAAACAAAAGCCCAGGTCCAGACGGCTTCACAGCTGAATTCTACCAAAAACTTAGAGAAGAGCTAACACCTATCCTAATCAAACTCTTCCAGAAAATTGCAGAGGAGGGTAAACTTCCAAACTCATTCAATGAGGCCACCATCACCCTAATATCAAAACCTGACAAAGATCCCACAAAAAAAGAAAACTACAGGCCAATATCACTGATGAATATACATGCAAAAATTCTTAACAAAATTTTAGCAATCAGAATCCAACAACACATTAAAAAGATCATACACCATGACCAAGTGAGCTTTATCCCAGGGATGCAAGGACTCTTCAATATCTGCAAATCAATCAATGTAATACACCACATTAACAAATGGAAAAATAAAAATCATATGATTATCTCAATAGATGCAGAGAAAGCCTTTGACAAAATTCAACACCCATTTATGATAAAAACTCTCCAGAGAGCAGGAATAGAAGGAACATACCTCAACATAATAAAAGCTATATATGACAAACCCACAGCAAATATTATCCTCAATGGTGAAAAATTGAAAGCATTTCCTCTAAAGTCAGGGACAAGACAAGGGTGCCCACTTCTCCATTACTATTCAATATAGTTTTGGAAGTTTTGGCCACAGCAATCAGAGCAGAAAAAGAAATAAAAGGAATCCAAATTGGAAAAGAAGAAGTAAAACTCTCACTGTTTGCAGATGACATGATCCTCCATATAGAAAACCTTAAAGACTCCACCATAAAATTACTAGAACTAATCAATGATTATAGTAAAGTTGCAGGATATAAAATCAACACACAGAAATCCCTTGCATTTCTATACACTAATAATGAGAAAAAAGAAAGAGAAATTAAGGAAACAATTCCATTCACCATTGCAACGGAAAGAATAAAATACTTAGGAATATATCTACCTAAAGAAACTAAAGACCTATATATAGAAAACTATAAAACACTGGTGAAAGAAATCAAAGAGGACACTAATAGATGGAGAAATATTCCATGTTCATGGTTTGGAAGAATCAATACAGTGAAAATGAGTATACTACCCAAAGCAATTTATAGATTCAATGCAATCCCTATCAAGCTACCAACGGTATTCTTCACAGAGCTAGAACAAATAATTTCACAATTTGTATGGAAATACAAAAAACCTTGAATAGCCAAAGCTATCTTGAGAAAGAAGAATGGAACTGGAGGAATCAACCTACCTGACTTCAGGCTCCACTACAAAGCCACAGTCATCGAGACAGTATGGTACTGGCACAAAGACAGAAATATAGATCAATGGAACAAAATAGAAAGCCCAGAGATAAATTCACGCACATATGGACACCTTATCTTTGACAAAGGAGGCAAGAATATACAATGGATTAAAGACAATCTCTTTAACAAGTGGTGCTGGTAAAACTGGTCAACCACTTGTAAAAGAATGAAACTAGAGCACTTTCTAACACCATACACAAAAATAAACTCAAAATGGATTAAAGATCTAAACGTAGGACCAGAAACTATAAAACTCCTAGAGGAGAACATAGGCAAAACACTCTCCGACATACATCACAGCAGGATCCTCTATGACCCACATCCCAGAATATCAGAAATAAAAGCAAAAATAAACAAATGGGACCTAATTAAACTTAAAAGCTTCCGCACAACAAAGGAAACTATTAGCAAGGTGAAAAGACAGCCTTCAGAATGGGAGAAAATAATAGCAAATGAAGCAACCGACAAACAACTAATCTCAAAAATATACAAGCAACTCCTACAGCTCAAATCCAGAAAAATAAATGACACAATCAAAAAATGGGCCAAAGAACTAAATAGACATTTCTCCAAAGAAGACATACAGATGGCTAATAAACACATGAAAAGATGCTCAACATCACTCATTATCAGAGAAATGCAAATCAAAACCACTATGAGGTACCGTTTCACGCCAGTCAGAATGTCTGTGATCCAAAAGTCTACAAGCAATAAATGCTGGAGAGGTTGTGGAGAAAAGGGAACCCTCTTACACTGTTGGTGGGAATGCAAACTAGTACAGCCACTATGGAGAAGAGTGTGGAGATTCCTTAAAAACCTGGAAATAGAACTGCCTTATGATCCAGCAATCCCACTGCTGGGCATACACACCAAGGAAACCAGAATTGAAAAAGACACGTGTACCCCAATGTTCATCGCAGCACTGTTTATAATAGCCAGGACATGGAAGCAACCTAGATGTCCATCAACAGATAAATGGAAAAGAAAGCTGTGGTACATATACACAATGGAGTATTACTCAGCCGTTAAAAATAATACATTTGAATCGGTTCTAATGAGGTGGATGAAACTGGAGCCTATTATACAGAGTGAAGTAAGCCAGAAAGAAAAACACCAATACAGTATACTAATGCATATATATGGAATTTAGAAAGATGGTAACAATAACCCTGTATACAAGACAGCAAAAGAGACACTGATGTATAGAACAGTCTTTTGGACTCTGTGGGAGAGGGAGAGGGTGGGATGATTTGGGAGAATGGCATTGAAATACGTACAATATCATATATGGAATGAGTCGCCAGTCCAGGTTCCATGCACGATACTAGATGCTTGGGGCTGGTGCACTGAGATGACCTAGAGGGATGGTATGGGGAGGGAGGAGGGAGGAGGGTTCAGGATGGGGAACACATGTATACCTGTGGCGGATTCATTTCAATATTTGGCAAAACCAATACAACATTGTAAAGTTTAAAAATAAAATAAAATTTTAAAAAAATTTAAAAAAATATAAAATAAAATTGAAAGTTAATTAAAAAATAATAAGTGACATCTAAATTTTAGGTTAAGGGAAAATTTTTTTTATTTTTCTGATGTTCCAGCTATCTTATATTATCTTAGCAATTAACTCCAAACAAATAAAAAAGTGACAAATTTCTAATGATATAACTGAATGTTTGACTCAGTGTGTGTGTGTTTTCAAGGTTAAAGAGAACAAATATAAAATCAATCAATGATTCAATGAGGAGGTAAAAATTCTGCAACAAGAGGGAACAAAATGCTCATAATTATATAGAAGTAATTGGGTTTTGAGGTTAGAGACAAAAATCATGGACCTTAACTTCTATGTTAGGAGAACTTTTTTGGCCTTATGTTCCACAATATTAATATGGCTTAGAGCAATGTAAGTGTGATACCTCAGTTCACTCAGGCATGTCGAACTCTTAGCAGCATGCAAGGCTTCCCTGTCCATTACCAACTCCCAGAGCTTGCTCAAACTCATGTCCACGGTGTCAGTGATGCCATCCAACCATCTCAACCTCTGTTGTCCCCTTCTCCTCCTGCCTTCAATCTTTCCCAGCATCAGGTTCTCCCTAGTGATTCAGGTCTTCATGTCAGGTGGCCACAGTATTGGAGTTTCAGCTTCAGTCCTTCAAATGAATACTCAGGACTGATTTCCTTTAGAGTGGACTGGTTGATCTGCTTATAGTTCAAGAGACTCTCAGCAGTCTTCTCCAAAATCACAGTTCAAAAGCATCAATTCTTTGGCACTCAGCCTTCTTTATAGTCCAACTTTCACATCCATAAATGACTACTGGAAAAACCACAGCTTTGACTAGACAGGCCTTGGTTGGCAAAGTAATATCTCTGTTTTTGAATATGCTGTCTAGGTTGGTAATATCTTTTCTTCCAAAGAGCAAGTGTCTTTAAATTTCATGGCAGCAGTCGCCATCTACAGTGATTTTGGAGATCAAGAAAATAAAGTCTGTCACTGTTTCCAATCTTTCCCCATCTTTTGCCATGAAGTGATGGGACCAGATGCCATGATCTTTTTTTGAATGTTGTTTTGAGCCAGCATTTCACTCTCCCCTTTCACTTTCATCAGGAGGCTCTTTAGTTCCTCTTCACTTTCTGCCATAAGGGTCATGTTGTCTGCATATCTGAGGTTATTAATATTTCTCCTGCAATCTTGATTGCATCTTGTGCTTCATCCAGTCTGACATTTTATATTGTGTTCTTTGTATAGAAGTTAAATAATCAGGGTGACAATATACATCTTTGATGTACTCCTTTCCAAATTTGGAACCAGTCTGTTGTTCCGTGCCCAGTTCTACCTGTTGCTTTTTACTGCTATACATATTTCTCAGGAGGCAGGTAAGGTGGTGTCTTATTCCCTTATCTTGAAGAATTTTCCACAACATGGCTTTGGCGTAGTCAATAAAGCAGAAGTAGATGTTTTTCTGGAACACTCTTGCTTTTTCTATGATCCAATGAATGGTGGCAATTTGATTTCTGGTTTCTCTGCCTTTTCTAAATCCAGCTTGAAAATCTGGAAGTTTGCAGTTCACATAACACTGAAGTCTGGTTTGGAGAATTTTTAGCATTGCTTTGCTAGCATGTGAGATGAGTCCAATTGTGTGGTAGTTTGAACATTCTTTGGCATTGCCTTTCTTTGGGATTGGAATGAAAACTGATCTTTTCCAATCCTGTGGCCACTGCTGAGTTTTCCAAATTCGCTGGCATATTGAGTGTAGCACTTTCGCTGCATCAACTTTTAGGATTTGAAATAGCTCAACTGAAATTCCATCACCTCCACTAGCTTTGTTCATAGTGATGCTTCCTAAGGCCCACTTGATTTCACATTCTAGGATGTCAAGCTCTAGGTGAGTGATCACACCATCATGTTTATCTGGGTCATTAAATATTTTTTTGTATATTTATTCTGTGTATTCTTCCCACCTTTTCTTAATATCTTCTGTTTCTGTTAGAAGCATACCATTTTTGTCCTTTGTTATGCCCATCTTTACATGAAATATTCCCTTGGTATCTCCATTTTTCTCAAAGAGATCTCTAGTATACAAATAAATATTTGCATAGTACCTATCACACTTAGTATGAAAATATAAGTGTGATAGGTACTATGCAAATATGTATTAAACAAATTAATTATTTCCTCATCTTATCATTAATTACCTCATTGATTTATACACACTCACACATATAGGTGCTTTTACACAAAGATGATAAAATTTTCTAGGCTCTGTTGTCAATATACATAACTATTATGAATATGGTAATATAATTATGTCCAAGAAGCCATTTCCTAAGCTTCTTGAATGTAGTCATGTGAAATATTACTGAAGAGGAAATGCTTGAAATGTGGTACCATACTGCAGTTTAAAGAAATGTATTCCATCAGGGCATTGGTAAAACTAGTAAGACAGTAGAATGGGGAGATTTAGGAGGTTGTGGGGATATATCAACAAATTTCACCATCTGATGATCTTGATAATAGAGGTGAAAGTCCTGAGAGGAAATATATACACCTTATCCAGTTAATCAATCAGTTCATCAGCCTTCTGTCACTGACATTAATGGAAGGACACTAACATCAGTGTAATATGATGATAGAGTCATGAATTTGGAGCAAATTGATAATGCAGAGAAATGTTAATTATTATTTTTTTTTTTTACTAATCATACTTTTCAACATATTCTACTAACCAAGTTCACTCAATACTAAGAAGAGTGGTACTGAAATCCTATTGCTTATTTTCCAAATATCAGTTCAGTTCAGTTCAGTCACTCAGTTGTGTCTGACTCTTTGCGACCCCATGAATTGCAGCATGCCAGGCCTCCCTGTCCATCACCAACTCTTGGAGTTCACTCAAACTCATGTCCATCGAGTCGGTGATGCTATCCATCCATCTCATCCTCTGTTGTCGCCTTCTCCTCTTGCTCCCAATCCCTCCCAGCATCAGAGTCTTTTCCAATGAGGCAACTCTTCGCAAAGATGGCCAAAGTACTGGAGTTTCAGCTTTAGCATTATTCCTTCCAAAGAACATCCAGGACTAATCTCCTTTAGGATGGACTGGTTGGATGTCCTTGCAGTCCAAGGGACTCTCAAGAGTCTTCTCCAACACCACAGATCAAAAGTATCAATTCTTCATTGCTCAGCTTTCTTCACAGTCCAAATCTCACATCCATAGATGACCACTGGAAAAACCATAGTCTTGAGTAGACAGACCTTTGTTGGCAAAGTAATGTCTTTGCTTTTGAATATGCTGTCCAGGTTGTTCATAACTTTCCTTCCAAGGAGTGTCTTCTAATTTCATGGCTGCAATCACCACCTGCAGTGATTTTGGAGCCCAGAAAAATAAAGTCTGACACTGTTTCCCCATCTATTTTCCAAGAAGTGATGGGACCGGATGCCATGATCTTCGTTTTCTGAATGTTGAGCTTTAGGCCAACTTTTTCACTCTCTGCTTTCACTTTCATCAATAGGCTTTTTAGTTCCTCTTCACTTTCTGCCATAAGGGTGGTGTCATCTGCATATCTGAGGTTATTGATATTTCTACCAGCAATCTTGATTCCAGCTTGTGCTTCTTGCAGCCCAGCGTTTCTCATGATGTACTCTGCATGTAAGTAAAATAAGCAGGGTGACAATATACAGCCTTGACGTACTCCTTTTCTTATTTGGAACCAGTCTGTTGTTCCATGTCCACTTCTAACTGGTGCTTCCTGACCTGCATATAGGTTTCTCAAGAGACTGGTCAGGTGGTCTGATATTCCCATCTCTTTCCGAATTTTCCACAGTTCATTGTGATCCACACAGTCAAAGGCTTTGGCATAGTCAAGAAAGCATAAATAGAATGTTTTTCTGGAACTCTCTTGCTTTTTCGATGATCCAGCCAATGTTGGCAATTTGATCTCTGGTTCCTCTGCCTTTTCTAAAACCAGCTTGAACATCTGGAAGTTCACGGTTCATTTATTGCTGGAGCCTGGCTTGGAGAATTTTGAGCATTACTTTACTTACTAACGTGTGAGATGAGTGCAATTTGAGCCTTCTTTGGCATTGCCTTTCTTTGGGATTGGAGTGAAAACTGACCTTTTCCAGTCCTGTGGCCACTGCTTAGTTTTTCAAATTTGTTGGCATATTTAGCGCAGCACTTTCCCAGCATCGTCTTTCAGGATTTGAAATAGCTCAACTGGAATTCCATCACCTCCACCAGCTTTGTTCATAGTGATGCTTTCTAAGGCCCACTTGACTTCATATTCCAGGATGAACTATGGACGGAGGTTCGTGACATTGTACAGGAGACAAGGATCAAGACCATCCCCATGGAAAAGAAATGCAAAAAAGCAAAATGGCCGTCTGGTGAGGCCTTACACATAGCTGTGAAAAGAAGAGAAGCGAAAAGCAAAGGAGAAAAGGAAAGATATAAGCATCCAGTGTAGAGTTCCAAAGAATAGCAAGAAGAGATAAGAAAACCTTCCTCAGTGATCAATGCAAAGAAATAGAGGAAAACAACAGAATAGGAAAGACTAGGAATCTCTTCAAGAAAATTAGAGATACCAAGGGAACATTTCATGCAAAGATGGGCTTGAAAAAGGACAGAAATTGTATGGACCTAACAGAAGCAGAAGATACTAAGAAGAGGTGGCAAGAATACACAGAAGAACTGTGCAAAAAGATCTTTCCAAATATAATCATTTGAAAAGATCCATCATTTACATGTTATATTTATCCAATCAAAATAATATATAAGGAAAGCACTATTATTAAGATACACTTTATAAAACATAAAAAAAAGTCAGAATTGCCTCAGAGTTTTAAAGGGCTATCAGATTTGAATATTTGGAGGAATTTTAGTAGAAATTTTTATTCCAAACTGCGTTATCCAATTAAATTCTTAATGATCAAAGAGACAAAAATATGAACTTGGCTTATTTCTACACTTTTCTCTTGCAGCTCACATTCAACATCATCTCATTAGCTTTCTTATACCAATTTGTAAATTGCTTGTCTTTGCACTGCTTCTTCTCTCCTTTTTAATAGAATTAATTGTTTGTTACAAGCAAGTTTTAAAAATCAAATCTCTACTACTACATGTTCTCTCATTTCTTTTTGCTAAACTTCTCATTATTTTAACACTTCTTTAATTGATTATTATCACCTTTTATTAAATGAGAAGCATAAATAAATCTCATTTTCAAAGTTGGATTTAGATTATAGAAGCTTAGAAATACACCACGTTTGCAGTCAATGTCTTACCAGACATAAAACTTCTTTCTCACTAACATATGCATTAATATATAAATCAACAATTCAGTTCAGTTCGGTCACTCAGTCACGTCTGACTCTTTGAGACCCAAGCTGCAGCACACCAGGCCTCCCTGTCCATGTCAAATCCCGGAATTACTCAAACTCATGTTCATTGAATCAGTGATTTAACCCAACTATCTCATCCTCTGCCATCCCGTTCTCCTCCCATCTTCAATCTTTCCCAGCATCAGGGTCTTTTCAAAGGAGTCAGTTCTTTGCATCTGGTGGCCAAAGTATTGGAGTTTCAGCTTCAGCATCAGTTGTTCCAATTAATATTCAGGACTATTTCCTTTAGGATGGACTGGTTAAATCTCATTGCTGTCCAAGGGATTCTCAGTCTTCTCCAACAGCACAGGCAAAAGCATCAATTCTTCACCACTCAGACTTCTTTATGGTCGAAATTTCACATCCATACATGACTACTAGAAAAACCATACATTTGACTAGACGAACATTTGTTAGCAAAGAAATGTCTCTGCTTTTTAAAATACTGTCTAGGTTGGTCAAAACTTTTCTTCCAAGGAGCAAGCATCTTTTAACTTCATGCTGCATTCACCATCTGCAGAGATTTTTGAGCCTGCCAAAATAAAGTCTTTCACTGTTTTTATTGTTTCCCCATCTATTTTCCATGAAGTGATGGGACCAGATGCCATGATCTTAGTTTTCTGAATGTTAAGTTTTGAGTTTTAAACCAACTTTTTCACCCTCCTCTTTCATTTTCATCAAGATGTTCTTTAGTTCTTCTTTGCTTTCTGCCATAAGGGTGGTGTCATCTGCATATCTGAAGTTATTGCTATTTCTTCCAGCAATCTTGTTTCCAGCCTGTGTTTTATCCAGTCCAGCATTTCCCATAATGTACTCTGCATGTAAGTTAAATAAGCAGGGTGACAATATACAGCCTTGACGTACTCCTTTTCCTATTTGGAACCAGTCTGTTGTTCCATGTCCAGTTCTAACTGTTGCTTCTTGACCTCCATACAGATTTCTCAGGAGGCAAGTAAGATGGTCAGGTATTCCCATCTCTTGAAGAATTTTCCACAATTTGTTGTTATCCATGCAGTCAAAGGCTTTGGGGGAGTTAATAAAGCAGAAATAGATGTTTTTCTGGAAGTCTCTTGGTTTTTTGATGATCCAGTGGATGTTGTCAATTTAATCCCTGGTTCCTCTGCCTGTTCTAAATCCAGCTTGAACATGTGCAAGTTTACTGATCATGTACTGTTGAAGCCTGGCTTGAAGAATTTTGAGTATTACTTTGCTAGCATGTGAGATGAATCAATTGTGCGGTAGTTTCAGCCTTCTTTGGCATTGCCTTTCTTTGGGATTGGAATGAAAACTGACCTTTTTCAGTCCTGTGACCACCGAGTTTTCCAAATGTGCTGGCATATTGAGTGTAGCACTTTCACAGCATCATTTTTTTAAAGACTTGAAATAGCTCAACTTGAATTCCATCACCTCCACCAGCTTTGTTTATAGTCATGCTTCCTAAGGCCCACTTAATTTCACATTCCAGGATGTCTGGCTCTAGTGAAGGATCACACCATTCTTATTGTCTGGGTCATGAAGATCTTTTTTTGTATAGTTCTTCTGTGTATTCTTGCCACTTCTTCTTAATGTCTTCTGCTTCTGTTAGGTCCATGCCATTTCTGTCCTTTATTGTGGCCATCTTTGCATGAAGTATTCCCTTGGTATCTCTAATTTTCTTGAAGAGATCTCTTGTCTTTCCCATTCTATTGCTTTCCTCTATTTCTTTGCCTTGATCCCTGAGGAAGGCTTTTTTATCTCTCCTTGCTATTCTTTGGAGCTCTGCATTCAAATGGGTATATCTTTCCTTTTCTCCTTTGCCTTTCATGTCTTTTATTTTCACAGCTATTTATAAGGCCTCCACAGAAAATCATTTTGCCTTTTTTTTTTTTTTAATTTATTTTTCTTGGGGATGGTCTTGATCCCTGCCTCCTGTACAATGTCACAAACCTCCATCCATAGATCTTCAGGCACTCTATCAGATCTAATCCCTTGAATCTATTCGTCACTTACACTGTATAATCATAAGGGATTTGATTTAGATCATACCTGAATGCTCTAGTGCTTTTCCCTACTTTCTTCATTTTAAGTCTTAATTTTGCAGTAAGGAGTTCATGATCCGAGCCACAGTCAGCTCCCAGTCTTGTCTTTGCTGATTGTATAGAGCTTTTCCATGTTTGGCTGCAAAGAATATAATCAATCTGATTTTGGTATTGACCATCATCCCAATTATATAAATGATTAAATACTTTTGTTTTTCTTTTTTTTCTAAATAATTTAGTCATTAGTATGGTTATTAAATAGCATAGTGACTATAGTAATATAGTTATTAAATACCTCTAAGTTACCCATTTTATAGCTGATATCTGAAGTACACTCAGATTAAGTGACTCACTCAAGAGAGTAACAATCCAAGGACTTAGAAGTAGGATTGGAACTCAGGAATTTGTGGTTTTAGAACCTAAATATTAAACACTCTGCTCTGAAATTTCAAAATATATTTTTAAAATAAAGAGGAATGAAAACAATATTTTATAAAAACTCATGTTTCTAGAAATCTATTCTCTCTTTCCTTTACTAGTTACATGTAAAATATTTTCATTTTTTGGTCATCTAATTTTTTTTTTTGAACCTTGATACTATAATTCATATTTGCCTTAGACTCAGAAACAAGCAAATACTGACACACAAGTGGCTTGCTGCCAGATGAAGGGCAGAATGCCTTTTATGGATGTCAATGTTGAGTCTTCTGAGACAAAGAATCAGTAGGCAGAGAAATCCACTGGGACCAGAAGATGGATTTGTGCTAAAGGTCAGCATTTATAGTATAGTGTAAACAGTCAGAAAGAAAAACAAGAATGCCAGGGGTTGGGATAGACTAGGACTCAGATTTGAGTTACATGGGCATTATAAGAGTATGTGTCCCTACTAAAAGAAATGGGAAGGGATATGCTTAACTAAAATATAGCAATACAAATTATTAGTACTAACAATGTTCTACCAAGGCTTCCTAGTCTATGTATGAAAATAATTCCTCATCAGTATTTTTCAATCAAAACCACCAATAATATTTATTATAGTCCTTACCAGTGAATTTTTAGCCACTGTTGACCCATCCCCTCTCATGGTGAAGTATTTCATCACATACAACATGATATAAGTACTTCCTCAGATAAAAAAGACTTACTCAAGAATCTCTACTGGAATTTCTCTATAAAACACACATTACTCTCCCCCTCCCATACCAAATAGGTTTTTAAAACCATTATAGTAATACATGCATGTTTGCTTATAGAAAGTTGAAATTTGAATTATATAATAACATGTGAATAGGCATAATTTTAATTGATCTGCTATATTTTAAGAGGCTGATTATTCAGAAGAATCACAGTTAAGTCTATTGTATACACACACACATAAATATGTACACCTGAGAAGCTATTTGTTTCATTTTACTTTTTGAAATAATCAATATAAATCCTAGTGTGTATATACTTGAAGATTCAAATTCACTTTGAAGCAATTTTAAAATAAAATGCAAACCAATACAATATTGTAAAGTAATCAACCTCCAATTAAAATAAATAAATTTCTACTTAAAAAAAAAAGACTTTAGGATAAAGTTCTAGATGAAATGATAAAATTAGTATAAAATAAAACACTAGTTGTAAAGCAGAGCATTTAGTGGTTATGCTATGCTATGCTATGCTAAGTCGCTTCAGTCGTGTCCGACTCTTTGCGACCCCATAGACAGCAGCCCACCAGGCTCCGCTGTCCCTGGGATTCCCCAGGCAAGAATACTGGAGTGGGTTGCCATTTCCTTCTCCAGTGCATCAAAGAGAAAAGTGAAACTGAAGTCGCTCAGTCGTGTCCGACTTAGTGGTTATAGCTAATAGATTATAGACTAAGGTCATAGCTCCAGGATTTTAATTTGTCAGTAGTCAGATATGAATGAGAAGGAAACTACCATATTCTTTATTCCATATTCAGGGAATTGATTTGCTAATTTGTTTGTACATTTGTGACAGACACTATGAGGCTGGTATGTTTCCTATAAGCCTTTCTTACAAAGTTTAAAGTGAATTTCTGCAGATTTATCTTACAAAATGAGGTGTATATGAACATGTACTGGTACAGAAATCAGATTTATCTGATTTTTTTGTACATGTCAATTAAAGAAAAAAATTAAAAATCAATTAAGTAAAATTTAAAAACCTATTAATATACTGAATAGTTTGAAAAAGATGGTTATAAATGAAATAAAAATTTCTGGACAATTTAGTTATAGATTCTGGGAACTTTTCTTTCAAAAAGGTGTGATACAAATTTACAGCTTATAGGAAAAAATGACATCATACTTTGAGTAATGATTGATAATTGATATGTCATTGTTATATACAGTTGTTGAAAATTTAATAGTTGAATATTTATCTCCTTTAAATGATACTTTGATTTATGTTCTTAAAGCAATCAAAATGTTAATGAGAAAATAACTAATATCACCTTGTCTCTATTATATCATCAAACTATTTATATGCTCATAATATCAGATATCAAAAAGTATTCAGATAATCTATATTTAAGTGTAAAGTTAAATTTATAAATATAATTCTTCTAATTAAACTTATATTGAAATGCCAATGGGGATTTCATATTTTTGTAATAATACATATTATATTTCCTATACTATACAAAGAGTTGAAATTAAATTACTTTAAAAAAAAGCATCTTAATGCTTTTTTCCCTATGGACTTCTTTATTCTGTTATCTATTCTTTTCTTGTGTGTGCAGGGGTTTGTGGGGAATAGCATTAAAATATTTTGGTTTCATAACAAAATTATGTAAATATTACATACTGGAAGTAATGAAAGCTCAAGTGAATATTTCCTGATGGAGAGAATAAGTTTAAAAAGCTTAAATAAAATTTTACAGTGGTCTATTACTTCCTTTGCTTAGTCTTTTAGTTCAGTAGGAAATCTATTAAATATTTCCTTTGAGAAATTCTTACCATTGTTAACTTATAATCATAATATTTCATGTTTTCTAATTCAGTGGAAAACCATTTAATGAAGACTGGACATCAGATGGAGCATGATCCAAAAGCAAATCATGTTGCAATTCTTTGAATGTAAAAATGGTCCAGATATAACTTTAAGTGATGAATTAATATATTTGGATCCTGTTCAAGTAACACCCCTTTATAAATTGGGGTTCTTGACAAGATTCAAAAAAATGAAATATACTTCATGTCTCGCTTTTACTGATAAGAAATTTCTAATCAGAGGAACTATAAAAATTGTCTATAGAAAATTATTCTATAAAATGTTATAGAAACTATAAAAGTTTCTAAGGAGAGGGTGAGATGTATGAAAAGAGTAACATGGAAACTTACTTTACCATATGTAAAATAGATAGCCAATGGGAATTTGCTGTAAGGCTCAGGAAACTCAAACAGGGGCTCTGTATTAACCTAAAGGGGTGGGATTGGGAAGGAAGATGGGTAGTAGTTTTAAAAGGCTGATTCACGTTGAGGTTTGACAGAAAACAGCAAAATTCTGTAAAGCAATTATCCTTCAATAAAAAATAAATTGATTTAAAAAAAGAAACTTTTTTGAATTTTAGTAAATCTTTTTACAAAATTAAATAGAATAATAAAAGAAGTGACATAATCGGTGGTAAATAACCAAGCTGACATTTATTAAGTGTATATAATATGCTGGCACTGTTCTAAAGAACTTAAGATATATACATATACATTTTTCTTTTAATTTTCATATTGATTGCATTAAATTGATATGAATGTTGGCTTCTGGTTATAGATAATGCTACTGAGGCACAGAGAATGCAAGAAGCTTTTCATGTCAATGTATGGCAAAACCACTACAATATTGTAAAATAAGTAGACTCCAATTAAAATAAAAAATAAATAAATATTTATGCTAAAAAATATTTTTAAAAAGCTTTCCAGAGCTTGTTCAGCTAATAGATGGTAGAGCCAGATCTTGAATCCAGGTACCTTGGCTCAAGAATTCATGCATACTAACAACACATAGGAGAAATGAAATTCTTAGACAGGGAATAGCTTGTGGAGGGATAAAAGTGTCTATCACATGTAAGCAAGTCAATTATTGACACTCTAAGAACTAGAATACAAATATTCATAAAACTATATTATTTTGAATGATATAATTATAATGTATGATAGTTTATATATATTAGGGAACAAATTGGATCCAATTTGATATAATACTCACTTATAGTTACAAAATAAAGAAAATGATCCTTAAAATGTAAACGACTCATCTACTTCCTTTTCCCAGATACTGTATATTTTATTCAATCCTTGGAGCATATGGGAACACATAGCTTACTAATAAACAGAGGAAGAAAATTTATATGATGTCACACATTATGCTCTTTTAACAAATGATTATAAGCTAAAGGATTCATTTTTCTCTAGATACATCTTTAATGTAGACTCAGTTCTCTTTTTCTTCTTTACTTCATCATGCTTTGGGAAGCTCAAAATTCTTACACAATTTCAATCTATAACATAAGAATTCTAAATCTCTTCTATCCTTCTTTGCATTAGCACTGAAGCTTTTATCTCTGTGTACCCATAAAATATGTTGATTTCATCATTTTGTTAAATTAAGAATGTACAGTAAATTTTAATAAGTGTCAATAAATTCCTGATTTACCAGGTAGGAATTAAAGGCTTCCTAAAAAGAAAAAATCAAATCTGCAATCTGTGAATCACAGATAGTGATATCAAGTATTATGAAACTGGATTGCTTTAAGTGATCTTACAGAATATTATTTGCATTAAAACTTTTTTAGGGAGAACTTTCAAGATGGCAGAGGAGTAAGACAGAGAGATCAGTTTTTCCCCTACAATTACATCAAAAATATATCTGCTTGTGGAACAATTCTCACAGAATACCTTCTGAACACTGGCAGAGGACCCCAGACTTCCAAAAAGGCAAGCTAACCTCTGCAGAATGATGTAGGACAAAAGATACAGGAAAATAAAGAGACAAAGGTCTTGGGATGGGGACCCTCACTTCGAAGAGAGCCTTAAAGAAGGAAAAGTTTCTACATGCTTGGAAACCCCCTCACAAGCTGTGGTGGGGGCCGGATGGGGGAGCTTTGTACCCTCATAAGGGAACACAGTAACAGGTTCTCAGAAGGCAAAATAGAGAGACATCACCACAGAGATCATTTCCGACCAACCCTTCCCAGCTGAGAAGCTGTTTGCACACATCTTGGGGCGAGTGGGCCCTGGGTGCTGAGGCTCAGGCTTCCAAGATTGGACCCCAGGAAGAGGACCAGCATTGACTGCTGTGAAGATACTCTGACGATACAGCTGAGGGATCCAGGGAAAGGCTTGGGCCTTCCAGACAGGCAAGGGATAGTTGTTGCCAAGACCCTCTAACTCCACATGCTTGCCTATTGTAGGACCCCAACTTGGGACAAGTCTTGGCTGTGAACTGCTTACTCCAGAGGTATATAAGCCAAATCTGGCACTAGTGCCAGAGGGAGACTACCCACAACTACAGTTTGTTATCCCAGAGGGACCACCTAGTGCTGGCATGGGTGACAGAGGTTGAGGACAGGAGGCTGCTGTGGTCTCAACATCAGGGGCATAGCTGCCACCAAGCTTTGAGAGTCACGGGTTGTTACCCATACTCTGCTGGGAGCCTGTGCAGCTTAGTTCTGCTGAGGGGCCAAGGCCAATATCCCTGGGGGAGTGCATGACTGTCCTCAGACTGTGACAACTTCCCACAGGTCCAGAACACAGCAGACACTCCTCACATAGCCAAACTATGTCTGCCATACCCCCATCTCTCCCCAGCCCAACTGAGCAAGCGAACTCTAATAAGCTGCTATGTTCGTCCTCTTCTGTCTGGACAAGGAACAGACATCAGAGGGCAGCCTCTACAAGCAGAGGCTGGTCCATAACCAAAGCTGAAGTCCAGGGGCTGTGTGACCAAAGAAGAGGAAGGAAATGCACCCCTGCAGCAACAGGTGCCATAGATTAAATCCCCATAATTAGCTTCAGTCTGTGGATCTTGGGGGTGATTGTGGACTTTGGAAGCAAGTACAAGCTGGAGTAAGGCCAGATCTGAGTCTGAGATGAACCCACAGTACCCACAGCAAGTACAGAGACCTTCTGAGAAATATTGGAGGACTTTCTGAGTAGGCCAATGGGCTGGTGCTCACTGTGTGGTGAGGACACAGGAGGACATTCTTCTTACTACATATCTATATATATCTATGTCTTTTTTTTTGTATTGTTCTATTTTTGTTCTTTTTTATTATTTAATTTTTATTTCTCACCTTGCTTTTTCCTTTTCTAAAAGCTTTTATTTTTTAATACATTGTATTCTATTTTCCTATTTTTACAGTACTCTTCAGTTATATTGCATTTTCCCCACGTTTTTGATTTTGGTTTTTTGCTAGTATAGTTTTTAGTATTCATTATCATATGTGTGTTTATTTATTGCCTTGATTGATCGCTTTGTTTTTGGTTCCTGTTTTTATCATTCCCCCCCCACCCCACCCCTTGCCACCTCTTTTTTCTCTCTTTGTGAATGTGTCAGTTTTCAGGTGTTCTTGTCTGTTGAGTACTGCTTTCACCATTTGCTTGGGCTTTTGCTGTCCTTTGTTTGTTTCTATATTTGATTGACTTCTTTTTTCCCCCTGTTTTCCTCTATCTCTTTGTCTTTTACTCTGTTCTGTGTGACTTTGGGAGTCTTTGAATTAGAGTAAGGAATCAGGCCTGGAACTCTGAGGTGGGAGACCCAAGTCCAGGACGTTGGACCACCAGAGAACTCCTGATCCCATGGAACATTAATCGGTGAAAGCTCTCCCAAATGTCTCCAGCTCAGCACTAAGACCAGGCCCCACCCAAAGGCCACCAATTTCCAGTGCAAGATTTCTCATACCAAATCATCAGTAAACTAGGAACACAATCCTGCCCATTAACAGACATGCTACCCAAATCCATACCAAGCTCACAGACACACCAAAACACACCTCTAGATGTGGCACTGCCCTTCAGGGGGACAAGATCAAGCTCCACCCACCAGAACACAGGCAACAGTCCCCTCAATCAGGAAACCTGCACAAGATACTGACCCATCCCCACCCACTGAAGGCAGACTCCACACAATAAGAGGAAGTACAACCTTGCATCCTGCAGAAAGGATATCCCAAATACAGTAAATCAAACAAAATTAAAAGACAGAGAAGCAGATGAAGTAGCATGGTAAAAACCCTAAGACCAAACAGAAGAAGAGGAAATGGGAAATCTACCTGAAATACAATTCAGAGTAACAAAGATGATCCAAAATCTTGGAAATAAAATGGAGACACAGATAAATAGAATGGATACATGGACTGATTGAGAAGATACAGGAAATGTTTAACAAAAACCTAGAAGAGATAAAGAATAGACAATCACCAATGAATGACACAATAACTGAGATTGAAAAAAAAAAACATACACTAGAGAGAACCAACAGCAGAATAACCAAGGCAAAAGAATGGATAAGTGAGCTGAAAGATAAAGAATGATGGAAATAACCAAAGCAGAGCAAAATAAAAATTTATTTAGAAATCAATTATTGATAATACATATATTTTGTATATACACATATACAAACATACACATATGAATGCATATGTCACATTGTTATATTTTAGCTATTTTGTGACCTTTAAAAAATAAACTACCTGGTGTTGATATCAAAGATTACTATGTTAATATATGTATATAAAACTAATATATCTAATCTACACTTTTAATCAATATTTTAACAATATCGGTTATAAGACCATCACTAAAATAGAACATTAGCTTTTTTCAATACATAGTAGGAATTTATTAAATAGCTAGTGGATAAACAAATGAGGAGAAGGAAACGGTAACCTACTCCAGTATTCCTGCCTAGGAAATCCAATGGACAGAAGAGCCTGCTTGGCTAGAGTCCATGGGGTTGCAAAGAGTTGGAAATAACTGAACAATTAAGCACACAAACAAATGAGGATATCAATTAATGTGAAAGTTATATGTTTTTAAACTTGTATATTATATGCAGAGTACATCATGAGAAACGCTGGACTAGAAGAAACACAAGCTGGAATCAAGATTGCTGGGAGAAATATCAATAAACTCAGATATGCAGATGACACCACCCTTTTGGCAGAAAGTGAAGAGGAACTAAAAAGCCTCTTGATGAAAGTAAAAGTGGAGAGTGAAAAAGTTGGCTTAAAGCTCAACATTCAGAAAACTAAGATCATGGCATCCAGTCCCATCACTTCATGGGAAATAGATGGGGAAACAGTGGAAACAGTGTCAGACTTTATTTTTCTGGGCTCCAAAATCACTATAGACGGTGGTAGTAGCCATGAAATTAAAAGACGCTTACTCCTTGGAAGGAAAGTTATGACCAACCTAGATAGCATATTCCAAAGCAGAGACATTACTTTGCCAACAAAGGTTCCTCTAGTCAAGGCTATGGTTTTTCCAGTGGTCATGTATGGATGTGAGAGTTGGACTGTGAAGAAGGCTGAGCGCCGAAGAATTGATGCTTTTCAACTGTGGTGTTGGAGAAGACTCTTGAGAGTCCCCTGGACTGCAAGGAATTCCAACCAGTCCATTCTGAAGGAGATCAGCCCTGGGATTTCTTTGGAAGAAATGATGCCAAAGCTGAAACTCCAGTACTTTGGCCACCTCATGCGAAGAGTTGACTCATTGGAAAAGACTCTGATGCTGGGAAGGATTGGGGGCAAGAGGAGAAGGGGATGACAGAGGATGAGATGGCTGGATGGCATCACTGACTCGATGGACGTGAGTCTCGGTTAATTCTGGGAGGTGGTGATGGACAGGGAGGCCTGGCATGCTGCGATTCATGGGGTCGCAAAGAGCAACCCCATGACTGTCCCCATGCCAAGGACACGACTGAGCAACTGATCTGATCTGATCTGATATACTAGTATACCATTACTTCCAAAAACAATTTTGAAATTATAGCAGATGACAGTTTTAGGATCTTTTACTAAGGATTCGCTCAGTCGTGTCCAACTCTTTGTGACCCCATGGACTGTAGCCCACCAGGCTCCTCAGTCCATGGGATTCTCCAGGCAAGAGTACTGGAGTGGGTTGCCATTTCCTTCTCCTTAGGATCTTGTAGGGGTTATTATATGTTAGAAAATATGTTAGAAAATAACAGTTTTAGCATCTTGTAGGGGTTATCATATATTAGAAAATAAGGTTTGATTAAACATAGTGTTTCAGTTAAAACCATGCTAGGCATTTCATTCTAGAGAATATTTACACTGAGATGAAATTTTAGACAAAATAATTTTTTACATGGGACTTACACTCATTTACAAACTATTTCCCCATGAAGCATATTCAGATGAAATTTTGTTTACTATCACTGATAAAGTGAATTGCATTTAGTAATATTACAATACATATAGTGTATTTTACCTGTTATAAAATTTTATTTTGTATATTTTCTATTTACTGAAGTTTCATGTTCAGTTGCAAGTCTCTAAAACTAGGACAAGCAATAGCCAGTCTTTTAAAGGAATCTCTAGGGCATAACCTTTCTAATCTGTATGCTTTCAGTCTTATAATCAGGGACACAACTAAATCAGCACATGCTGACAATTATGCTTATGCAGCCTTCATAGACACTGTCCAGAGCTAAACTGAGAAGAGTAATTCTGACATAAGACATGGAGGCTTTTCCTTTAACTAGGTCTCTCCATGTTTGTCCATTTTGCCTTTCTTGTTTGATCATTAGTCTTTGTTCAAGGATGCTATATAATCAATGAAGGCAAAAGAGCCAAGAACCCATAGTTAGTTAGTCAAGGAAAATACTGTATCACACAGTGCAAGCACAAATCGACATTTTAAATAGTTTCTCTGAAAATTGCTCACTGGAAAAATAATCATTATCAGTGCTAGAACTAGACTTTACATACAGTAAATACTTGATAATTGTATGTACACTGTGAAGGTGGACAGTCACCATATGATATCCCAAGAAATGAAATTTCTTTCTGTAACTTGAAATAAACACAAAAAAATAATTTGTCAATACATAATAGCTCTCTGGCTAAGGTAAGTTTACATTATTTTAAATAATTTCACATGTAAAGATCTATGAATAGAAAATAAACATATGACAAAATGTTCAGTCTTTCCTCAAAACACCCACTGCTATGATTTTTAATATCATAGATTATTTTTCTGTTATTTAATTTTGTATAAATAAGAATATGAATTCTTAACCTTTTGTGTTTAGCTACTTTTGTGCAACATTCATATGTGAGGTTCACTCTTGCATGTGTTCTCAGTCACTCAGTCATGCCTGACTCTGCAAATCAATGTACTGTAGCCTGCCAGGCTCCTTTGCTCATGGCATTTCCTAGGGAAGAATAGTGATGTGGGTTGCCATGTCCTCCCAAGGGGTCTTCCCGACCTAGAGATTGAACAGGCATCTCCTGTGGCTTCTGCACTGGTAAGCAGATTCTGTACCACTCATTCACCTGGGAAACAGTATGTGTATATATATATATATATATATATATATATATATATTTAGTGTGGAGGAAAGAGCATTTTTCTTTTCTTTCTGTTTCTTTACATTTGAAAGAACAGATTGTGGAACCCACCAGGACAGGGCAGCCATTCATTCGTAACTTCCTATTGCTGTTGTATATAAAGATTAATTGCAGTTTGGAACTGTAACATAATAACATCTTTAAAATTGTATACAGATGTTTTAGTGTACATTTGTACAAATTTTTGTTTGGTTCATACTCAGAATAGAAATCCTGGTTCAAGGAGCATTTACACTTTAACAGTTACTATACACTGTAAAATTGTTTCCTAATGTAATTGCAACAATTTATACTACCACAGTGCTTCGCTGGTGGCTCAGAATGTAAAGCAACTGCCTGCAAAGCAGGAAACCTGGGTTCGATCCCTGGGTCAAGAAGACCCCCTGGGAAAAAAAAAAAGAAGACCCCCTGGAGAAGGAAATGGCAATCCTCTCTAGTACTCTTGCCTGGAAAATTCCATGGATGGAGGAGCCTGGTGGTCTACAGTCTGTGGGGTCGCAAAGAGTTCCACTAGCTTTGTTCATAGTGATGCTTCCTAAGGCCCACTTGACTTCACATTCCAGGATGTCTGGCTCCCGGTGAGTGATCACACCATCATGATTATCTGGGTCTTGAAGATCTTTTTTGTGCAGTACTTCTGTGTTTTCTTGACACCTCTTCTTAATATCTTCTGCTTCTGTTAGGTCCATACCATTTCTGTCCTTTATCGAGCCCATCTTTGCATGAAATGTTCCCTTGGTATCTCCAGTTTTCTTGAAGAGATCTCTAGTCTTTCCTATTCTATAGTCTTCCTCTATTTCTTGGCATTGATCGCTGAGAAAGGCTTTCTTATCTCTCCTTGCTATTCTTTGGAACTCTGCATTCAAATGAGTATATCTTTTCTCCTTTGCTTTTTGCTTTCCTTCTTTTCACAGCTGTATGCAGGTCAGGAAGCAACAGTTAGAACTGGACATGAAACAACAGACTGGTGCCAAAAAGAAAAGGAGTATGTCAAGGCTGTATATTGTCACCCTGCTTGTTTAACTTATATGCAGAGTACATCATGAGAAACGCTGGGCTGGAGGAAGCACAAGCTGGAATCAAGATTGTCGGGAGAAATATCAACAACCTCAGGTATGAAAATGACACCACCCTTATGGCAGAAAGTGAAGAAGAATTAAAGAGCCTCTTGATGAAAGTGAAAGAGGAGAGTGAAAAAGTTGACTTAAAGCTCACCATTCAGGAAACTAAGATCATGGCATCCGGTCCCCTCACTTCATGGCAAATAGATGGGGAAACAGTGGAAACAGTGGCAGACTTTATCTTGGGGGGCTCCAAAATCACTGCAGATGGTGACTACAGCCATGAAATTAAAGGACGCTTACTCTTTGGAAGGTAAGTTATGACCAAGCTAGACAGCATATTAAAAAGCAGAGGCATTACTTTGCCAACAAAGGTCCATCAAGTCAAGGTTACGGTTTTTCCAGTAGTCATGTATGGATGTGAGAGTTGGACTATCAGGGAAGCTGAGCCCTGAAGAACTGATGTTTTTGAACTGTGGTGTTGGAGAAGACTCTTGAGAGTCCCTTGGACTGAAAGGAGATCCAACCAGTCCATCCTAAAGGGTATCAGTTCTGGGTGTTCATTGGTAAGACTGATTTTGAAGCTGAAACTGCAATACTTTGGCCACCTGATGTGAAGAGCTGACTCATTTGAAAAGACCCTGATGCTGGGAAAGATTGAGGACAGGAGAAGAAGGGGATAACAGAGGATCAGATGGTTGGATGGCATCACTGACTCAATGGATATTGGTCTGGGTGGACTCGGAGTTGGTGATGGACAGGGAGGCCTGGCGTGCTGTGGTTCATGGAGTGGCAAGGAGTCAGACACGACTGAGTGACTGAACTGAACTATACTAATGAATATGCTTTCATATTTTATTGATCATTATATGTCCTCAGATTTGAAGTTTCTGCTCAAAATTTTCGCTCATTGAAAAAAACTTAAATTTGTGTCTTTTCCTTCCTGCTTTTTATATAACTTACTAAGAAATTTGTGTACAAATGTTCCAATCTCATAATGGGTTTCATTTACTTTCCTTTAATTCTGTCTGCTATTTTTTTTTTCTTTATACATATCAAGTTAAGTTATTAAGAGTTTACTCTATCTTCCTGGTAAAACCACATTTTTATCATAATGAAATGTTCCTTTTTTCAATAATATCCACTTTTACTCTTTAAATCTACTTTATCTGCTATCAACATATTGCATAATTTCTCTATTGGTTAGTATTTACAGTAATAGTTTTTCCATCCTTTTATGTGTGTTTTATTGTTGTTGCTGTTTCCTTGTTTTGTTTCTATCTAGCCTGAAATTTGGAAATTAGGATAGATTTTATTGCAGTGTTATTATCTTTTTAAATATATTAAACATATTTTTCATTCATCACAATTTTAAAATTGTTTGAGAACACATTGTAATGTGAGATATATCCTTTAATAATCAAACTTTACTTGTGCTTTAAAATACACTTGTCAAAAGAAGCCAAAAATTATATCAGACTGCTATTAAAAAAATAATAAAAAGGTCCCCCCAAAACCCCAGATGCTCAGTTTATCTGAGCTGGACTTCATTCTGCTGAACCAAAGTCCATAATTCTTCACTACTTTGTTAATTCTCTGCTGCCTCCAATCATATGCTGCTGCTGCTGCTAAGTTGCTTCTGTTGTGTCCGTTTCTGTAAGACCCCAAAGACGGCAGCCCAACAGGCTCCCCCGTCCCTGGGATTCTCCAGGCAAGAACACTGGAATGGGTTGCCATTTCCTTCTCCAATGCATGAAAGTGAAAAGAGAAAATGAAGTCGCTCAGTCGTGTCTGACCCTCAGTGACCCCATGGACTGCAGCCTTCCAGGCTCCTCCGTCCATGGGATTTTCCAGGCAAGAGTACTGGAGTAGGGTGCCATTGCCTTCTCCGTCCAATCATATAGATCCTATTATTTTGAGGACTTAATAATGTTTCTCAGCGAGGGATAGATTTGACTTACTTTATCCAATATCACTAAAAAGCACTCATATTTTCATATTGGACATTGATCATAAACAGGTGAGCCATTGCTTATTGAATCCTGCTATCTTCTTGAATTCTCCTACAATTTTTGAAATTTTTCAGGTACTGTTTTAGGGATTTCTAGGGACAGAACTGCATTGATATCTAAACAATATATGCCTCCCATTATATATTTAATATTTATATGTAATTGCTTTGTATACTATTTTTCAACAACATTTAAAAACATTGACAAAAAGATTATATTGTTCCTGACAATAACATTAATTCATCTTACATCATCAATTATTATGATTCTCTTTTTTATTTTAATATTAATAAAAATCAATATATTCTTACTCCTATTTCATTATTGATAATCAGAAGTGGATTCTAAAATTTATCACACATTTTTAATATCTATAAAGGTTAATTTTTATTTACTATTCAGTTGGTTACTATATAACTAGATTTCCTAATATTTCATTACCTTTGCATTCCTGCATTGAACTATTCTGGCCATGTTTTATCATTTTTTGAAATACAATGATAGATTCTTATTAGTGTTTTATGCAATTTTTTTGCCTCTGTTTATGAGTGAGGTACTTTGGTATATTTTTATCATTTTATCTTTGCTAATTAGCTACATGATTATATTTTTAATTCAAATCATAGAACACATTTTTAATCTCTCATATTAAGAGAAATTTTAAGAATTATAAATAGTATATCTTAATAATACTTCTAGGGATTCCCAGGTGGTTTAGTGGTAAAGAATCTGCCTGCTCATGTAGGAGACACAAGAGTCACAGGTTCTATCCACAGGTTGGGAATATTTACTGTAGGAGGAAATGTCAACGCATACCAATATTCTTGTTTGGGAAATCCCATAGACAGAGGAGTCTGGCAGGCTATAGTCCATGAGGTCACAAAGTCAGACACAACTTAATGAAACAATAACAAAAAAGAATACTTCTAACTAAGAAAAAAAAAAGAAACTAAAATTATTATTTATAACAAAGTATTATTAAAATATAATATTTTTAATTCTTAAAAATCAAAATTATGAAAATAATTCAGACTATTAAAAATTAAATATCAATTCTCTATTTGTCTTTGCTATCATCTAAAATGTGAATGAAGATCAAGATTTATTTTTGTGTTTTATGTACTTTTATGTATTTGTATTCATAAAAGTATTTCAAATATTCTGAAAGAAAATAACAATATAATAACAGCTTTTTATCTTATACTAGAAGATGTCGTTGTTCAGTCTCTCAGTCGTGTCCAACTCTTTGTGACCCCATGGACTCGAGCACACCAGGCTTCCCTGTCCATCACCATATTCCAGAGCTTGGTCAAACTCATACCCATCAAGTCAGTGATGCCACCCAACCAGCTCGTCCTCAGCTGTCCCTTCTCCTGCCTCCAATCTTTCCCAACATCAGGGTCTTTTCTAATGAGTCAGCTCTTCGCACCAGATAGCCAAAGTACTGGAGCTTCAGCTTCAGCATCAGTCTTTCCAATGACTATTAAGGATTGATTTCCTTTAGGATGGACTGGTTGGATCTCCTTGCAGTCCAAGGGAGTCTTAAGAGTCTTCTCCAATATCACAGTTCAAAAGCATCAGTTCTTCAGCACTCAGCCTTCGTTATGGTCCAACTCTCATATCCATACATGACTACTGGAAAAACCATACGTTTGAATATGTAAATCTTTGTTGGCAATGTCTTTGCTTTTTAATATGCTGTGCGACTTAGCAGCAGCAGCAGTAGCAGGGTGGTCATAGCTTTCCTTCCAAGGAGCAAGGGTCATTTTATTTCATGGCTGCAGTTACCATCGGCAGTGATTTTGGAGCCCAAGAAAATAAAATCTGTTACTGTTTCCATTCTTTCCCCTCTATTGACCATGGAGTGATGGGTCCACATGCCATGATCTTCATTTTTTGAATGTTGAATTTTAAGCCAGCTTTTACACTCTCCTCTTTCACCTTCCTCAAGAGGTTCTTTAGTTCCTCTTTGCTTCCTGCAATAAGGGTGGTATCATCTGCATATCTGAGTTTATTGATTTTTCTAGAATAGTACTCAAACATCATTATAAGTATGTATAAGCTTATTATTTTTATTCAAAAATTTTCTTCCCATTGCTGGGATAAAATCACACTTCTTATGTAGTTTATGGAAATGTAGTTTGACTGAAGTATGCATTTAGGATTAGGAATCCTAAATGTGATTTTTAGGTTTGTAAATGAAGAAGTACAAAAACTTGAGAAAACTTTCATCAGCAAACATTTTAGCAAGTGTGATACACACACACACACACGCATACACACACACACACACACACACACACACACACACACACACACAAGGAAGTGTTTCCCTGGTGGCTCAGTGGAAACGAATCTGCTTACCAATGCAGATCTGGGTTCAGTCCCTGGGTTGGGAAGATCCCCTGGAGAGGGAAATGGCAACCCATTCCAGTATTCTTGCCTGAGAAATCCCATGGATGGAGGAACCTGGCGGGCTACAGTCCATGGGGTCAGAAAGAGTTGGGCATAACTTAGTGACTAAGAAACAACAACATATACAAAAAAGAAGGTTATGAATCATTTCCAAACTCAATTAGACATTTAATTTTCCATTCCCTATGCTAGAATCTGAACCAGAGTTATGGGAGTCACAAAGTTAAACACATGTCCCATTTCTCCTCATATCTTAAAGCAAATCTTATGGAATGCATACAAAATCAATGATGAGCCAAAATTAAGTTAACCAAACAAAACAAGACAATCAAAAATACAATCCACATATGTAAAAGAAGTCTTGAGACATCTACCATGTGTGCTAAGTTGCTTCAATCATATCTGACTTCTTACAACCTATGGACTGTAGCCTACCTGGCTCCTCTGTCCCTGGAATTCTCCAGGCAAGAATACTGGAGTGGGTTGCCATGCCCTCCTCCAGGGGGTCTTCCTGATCCCGGGATCGAACCCGAGTCTCCTGCCTTCCTGCATTGCAGGTGGATTCTTTATTCCTGAGACAGCAAGGAAGCCCTACTTGACCATAGATAACATATAATTATTTAAAGGTATATTGTCACATTGTTGGGCTTCCCTTGTGGCTCAGCTGGTAAAGAATCCACCTGCAGTGTGGGAGACCTGGGTTTGATCCCTGGCTTGGGAAGATCCTCTGGAGAAGGAAAAAGCTACCCACTCCAGTATTCTGGCCAGGAGAATTCCATGAACTATATAGTGTATGGGGTCTCAAAGAGTTGGACATGACTGAGCAACTTTCACTTTTACTTTCTCACATTGTTTCAAAAAAAAATAATGCTCTTTCAGAGAGTTGTGTTGTGAGTCACAAGACTTAGTTACTATTTGTTCAAAGAAGCAGAATGAAACATTTTCAGACATGGATTTCTTCATATTGCTTATGAGACTGATACCCCCCCCCCCCACCGCCGCCACTTAGTTCCATTCTATCATGAAAAAGAGGAATTTGAGATTTTATCTCTAAAGTCTACCATTAGCTTAGTTTAGAAAAACAAAACAGGAGCAAATGCTCGAATAATTTAAGGTAAAATTTATTTAATAAAATTGTAGTTTCATTATGTGCTTGCATGCATGTGTGTTCAGTCATGTTCAACTCTTTGAGACTCCATGGACTGTAGCCCGCCAGGCTCTTCTGTCCATGGGATTTTCGAGGCAAGAAAACCAAAGTGGGTTTGGGTTGCCATTTCTTTCTCCAGGGGATCTTCCCGACCCAGAGATCGAACCCAAGTCTCATATGCCTCCTGCATTGGCAGGTAGGTTTTTTATCAGCTGAACCACCAGGGCTTTTCATTATATGCTTACATAATCTAAAACATAATCTCAAACATCTAGAAGTGAAGCTACACTGTTCTTCCTAATGACTCTTTCTTAGTACATTGGGCTATATAATTCTTGGTTTAAGCTTTCACCATAGAATTATTGGTTAATAGTACAGTTTTCTGTAAGTTACCCTGATGGATTTTTGAGCCAGAGTTAAAATTCCAATTTTCTATTTTTATCTTAAATAATTCTGCTTGTGTAACTTAGTCATGTCTTGTAGACGATTTGCGTATTAGATAGTTTATGTGAGTGTGTTTCTTTGCCACTCTCTTCTCTTAGGTTTTTAAGAAGGTATTCAGAATTGCCTACCACTCTCCATATTTAACAGAGACTGTGCTATTCAGCCACCTAATATTGTCACAATTAAGCCTAATTAGCCAATTCTTTGACTTTTAAATTTTTGTTCCTGGATAGATTCCACCTTTCAGTGTTTAGACCGATTCTTCTGCAACCTCGATGGAGAGGATACTAATCCCATTGTATGCTATTAGATATAACATATGTTGCTCACAAATACATGTCACTAAATATTACTCTTTATTTCTTCACATTTTTCAACAGAAAAATAGATCACAAATTAATAATCAGACTGATAAAGTCATCCAAGAACAATCCAAACTGAAAATTTTGTTCCCATAACACTAGCACATTATATATTTAACAGAAAAAAATTTCTTCATCTTTATTTATAACTTTATCTGTTCATTGTTTAAATTTTTGTTCTGGTCATAAGAAAGAATAGCAGTGTGAGTAAAGAGCAGTTAGTGAAAGCAACTGGACTACGTGATATTTTCTCAAATTATTTAATAGTTTATTATATAATAAAGGAAAATGTGTATTATGTAGCTCTTAGCTCAGTGTCATTTGGATACATGAATTATTAAATTATATACATGAAGAATAAGTGTAGCTTGCTCTGACTTTCAAGCTTCTGTTATCTAGCTGAGCATATTCACATGAGCTCTAGACAATCTATAGCACTATTTTAAGACCCTAAATAAAATAGGAAATGGATCCAAACTGTATTCATATTTACCAGACCTCATAATATACCACATCCAAGGCATTGATCTATATTTATGTGAACTAATTCTTGTATAGATTATTCCCTTTAGTCAACATAAAGTGTAACCCTTGAACATAAAACAATACAATCTACCATTTGGACTGGCAAACCATGTCATTCTTTATGTCTACCTTCCTTTACTTCTTTTATACATAAATATAGAATACAACACACACACATATACACTATTTTTTCTAAAATCCTAATTTTTTTCATAAAATATACTTTCATATTTTATGCTCCCTAGATTTTGATTCTATTGCATTTGATCATATATTCCCTCAAGATATAGTTCCTTTCATTTACCTTAGAGGAAAACCACAAACTCCTAAAAATCATCTCAATAAATGTATCTTTACTCAGTAAGAGTGATTTTTCTATTTTCTGTGTTACTATAAGTTTACAGGATTTCTAAAATGTTGCTTGTATTTGACAGCATTTTTTGTTTGACTTGATTAACAAATACACATGTGCATGTGTGTACACACACACACACACACACACACAGATCTTTTCAAGATAAATTAGTCCACGACTGCAGTTCTCAAATACATTAAAATGACCTTGGGAGTTCTTTAAGTAGTCGCTCAGTCATGTCCGACTCTTTGAGACCCCATGGACTGTAGACCTCCAGGCTCCTCTGTCCATGGAATTCTCTAGCCAAGAATACTGGAGTAGGTAGCCATTCCCTTCTCCAGGTGATCTTCCAGACCCTGGGAGTGAATCCAGGTATTCTCCACTGCAGGCATAATCCCAGAGATTCCTATTTAATTTCAAGGGTGAGGGTAAAATGAAAGAGGTTTGAAAACTCAAACTGGTGTTTACAGCATACAGTCAGAGTATGATCCACTGAAGTAGACATGTTACTATGAGAATTAAAGAACTTGAATTACTAGGAAAAGCTAGTATCTTTTTATCTTTCATAGAGACTTGCATAGAGCATTTATTAATTTGCATATTAATAGAAATGTTGGAGTTATCTAAAAGGTGAGGACTTGAAGAGAATATGGTCTCTCTGATTTTTCTGACTCTGAAGGCTCTTATCTCAGCACAGACCACACAATCTCCTACAACAGTAACATAAATAAAAGGTAATTTTAAAAAGAAAAAAAAATGTGTAGACTTCTGCTTCTAGCCAAGTAAGACAGAAATTTACTTTTTGCTGAAACCAAAAGATAGGAGCTAACAACTGCCATAAGTTTTTGCCTGAAGAGAGTTTGTATGCCTGGCCAAAGGAGAGGAAACCAATAGAGTTCAGAGGTCTCTCTGGGTTTAGGTGATGGAGCTTGTAGTATAGTGTATAGGACAGAGTACTGGAGAAGAAAGAACTACACAGAGAGAAAGAACTGGCTGTCTGCCAAAGGACCTCAAGTCTTCAGCTCAGTATTGACCACTCGTGCATATTAGGAAAGGAGCTGAGTCTAGGGGGGAAAATAACCCAAAAGAAAAGAGAAAACAACTATGAGCATTCACAAGAGCTAAGAATAGTTCCTTTTCCCATCAGGCAGAATAGAAAAACTCATAATTGATTGTGCTCAGGTAGATTTTCCCTCAGTAGTGGGGCAAAAATAACCCAAGGCTAAAGGTTTTCTTCATGCTTTAACAAAGCTTAAACAAGACCCAGCTCTCAAGCAGTGATGATGGAAATGTAAAGTGGGACAACTTTGAAGGAGTAGAATCACTGGGTCATTTTTAAGAAACTGACACTTTTTCTTCAAAGTTGAAACAAGATGAAATAATCTTAAAACAATTATGCTTCATGAAGAAATCTGGAAATAAACCATTATATTTATTATGATTTGAAGTATGAAATTCTGGATCCCTGAAACTTATCTACAAATACAGAAAGCAGACTAGGGTTGTCTTTACCTGCGAGAGTGGAAAAAAGTGGTCTGAGAGATAAGAGTTACAAAGGGGTACAAGGAAACTTTTGCTGGTAAAAATCCCAGAAGAAATCTAACTCATGATGTTTTATGTGGGTGAAAAAAATTTTCTGGATTAAAATATAGTCTGCCAATTCAATAGAAGTTAGTTTTGTGCATCATTTTAAAATCACCTTTCACAGTATACTGAAATTACACTTATTCGCATTCTAAAATAGAAATGTGTCATACATTAAATAAAGTATTTTTGGTTTGTTGTTTGTTTTTTCCTAAATCACTTCTTCTAAACATTTGTCTTACTTGCTTCTGTTTATTCTAATCTTCCAACAAGGTAACATAAGAATGTTTCTCAGGAAAAGTCATTATTCTGCAAAATTCAAAGGTGATCTTTTAAATCCTCAGCCTTCTCTTTTGAAACATTATTCCTTCTTTTACTTGAAAGTTTTGCATCATAACTAGGTCAGGCTATCTTTCAATACCCAGTAAGGCTTTTATTCCACACAAAACCTCACCTTCAAATGACATGCCATTGGTTTTATTACCCGTAATTGTTGCTAACTCTCAAAGTAAAATTAAGAGGCTTAATAAATATTTAATAATTTTATAAAATGAAAACAACCAGACTGCACTTTTTTTTTTTACTTCTATTGAATCCCTTCAGTTGACTAACTTATATTTATATTTTATTTTTATTAAAAGTTTCTTCAATAAAAAAAATTCAATAAATCAGCAGGGAAATAAATATCTTCTTAATCAGCACTCAAACTGGCTTCAATATTTGTTAAGTGAATTAACAGGAAGATATATAATTTTTAATTATGAGAGAGAATTTTGACAGAAAAATTATTTTTTACTAAATTAATAAAAATAAACATCAAAAGACATAAAAAAGTTCAAAATATTTCTCTATTCCTTATATATTAAAAGATTATTTCTATCATAATATCATAATATAAATTATTTGCTTAAATAATTTTAAAGTACTTAGATGTATTAAAAAAGTGAAAGAGATTCTGAGCCAATAGGTATAGATAAACCATGGCAGTCACTTAGAAAATGCTATCAGAAATGTAAACTGAAGTTAGTGGACTCAAAGCCATATTTAAAGCCTGATTCTCTAAAAAAAAGAAAAGAAAAAAAGAAAGAAAAAAAATAGATCTCTAACAATTCAGACATTCTATCTACTGTGTTATATAGTTTATCCTTATGGGAATATAATAAATGCAATAGCTAATAATTATATAATACTTTCTAGGTGATAATTATTTTCATCTAGATTTTCTTCCTTTTTAAAAATGCAATACCTGATTATTATTATCATTCCCTTATAACTAATGAAAGCAAAGTTCAGAAACATGAAATAAATAGCTGAACACAAATTTGTTAATGTTACCATTACATCCCAAGCTTAGGACATAAGGCTTAAATCTCTAAACTACCAGAGTCATGGGGAGAACAGGTTTGAGGTTGTTGTGAACAGGAGAAAAGCCAAATGAGGAATTCCTGGGCACGTAGTGGCACATAATTTCTCAGTAGTGTTGATATGAGCTGAGATACATTCTTTATAAGATCTTTAGATCTTTCTAAAGGATCTCATGTAATACTTAAAGGAGGAAGTGGGGTGGGGAAGGAAGAGAAAGAGAAAGAGTCTAATATTCTCTGATATGTTCTGCCAAGTAAACAGAAATCAGCCAGTGTTCAAATATTTTAGAAAGTAGGTAAATATCATAAGTGATGAAACCAAAATAAAATGACTTTAAAGCAAGCAACACTTTTTTATTATAAATTTATTTATATAAATTTTGAAATCATATACTCTTGTACATATTAAGTAGTTCTAAAGTGTCTCTTTGAATTTGCATCACCACATTTAGGAGGCAAATAATCAAGTTTGGAGTCTCAGTTTTCAGTTGGGTAGAAAGCCATGGTGCATAAGTCATTTTAAAATTACAAAAACTAATAGTATCACTTTCTTTCATTAATGATGTTATGGAACTGAAAATATGGTTATTGTTTCCTGTATTTATTTCCAATCACAGTTTGTTAAGCTCTCCATGACACTGAGATAGCAAGGTTAGAATGGATTTTTTGACACACAGTGTCATTGTGTTGTGGAAAGATACAGAAGCTGATCATTTGAAGGCACATTAATAGGCCCTTTTTAGTACGATGTGATCTGGGTACAGTAACCAATAAGGGATGTTAATGCACACAGGCTCTATCAACTGCAGAAAATCAGTATCTCCCTAACCCTGAAGGAGCAAAGAGAAAAAGAGATGTTAAGTAGGGCCCAGTGAGAGCTGGTTATAGGAAGGAAGACTACTCAATAGAAGACATCCCTTTAAAACTCAAACTAGAAGTGAGTAAATAAACAACCTGGCTCTGTTCTCCCTCTACTCTCTAAACTCCTGTCATCTATTCTTTTTGGTCAAATCCAACTCGAAGCCAGAAGGCAAGGACACTTAATCAATGTAGTCCAAAATAGTCAGTCTCCCAAAACACAGAGCAGAGCAGAGGAGGGCAGGAAGGTTAACTAGACATTTTTCAGTCCAACACCAGTATGTATTATGATACAAGGTAATCCAGACAAGGCCAACTGGGAAAAGGAGTGGGATGGTATAGTGTTGACATACTCATATGCAAGAGTATATGAGTACATGACATACTCACATGCAAGAGTACAGCCATCCTTCAGTACCTGTGGGGGATTGGTTCCAGGACCTCTAGGGATATCAAAATTTGCAGGTGCTCAAGTTCCTTATATAAAATGGTATAGTACGGCAGGCTTTCTGTTATTCATGGATATACAGAACTTGCAGATACAGAAAGCCAACAGTATATGAGTTCAGTAACTGTTCAGTTCTCATTAAAACACTTCTCTTTAGTAGATTTCAGAAAGAGGAGACTTTCTGTGAGGGACTGAATGATAAGAAAAAATTCTTACTTTCTCTAAATAATTCTGAAGGAAGGTTTGAGAGGAAAGAGTTGAATGTGGCGCCTGTGTTAGTGTGTTAACCTGTAACCATATTTCATCAGATGCTGGTATTGCTCAGTGACCTAACTGCTGAGGGAAAACCAACTCCAGTGCTTTGGAGTAGCTTATTGTCCAGTTGTGTTTTCTATCTCCAAACATATCATGAATTATTCTTCTTGTAAGATACTGATGGATATATTTGGCAAGCAAATTTCCCTCTTCTTATCAGCCCAATACTTGGCTATTCACTGTGTGTTCATTGCTCTCAGAGTATATGAGTTATCACTCAGTTCTTAACTGTAGAAGCAGCCTACATTTTGCCTAACTGTATCCCCTCTAAATTTATTTATAAAACAACTAAATTATTTCTACAATTACTCAGAATTTGAAACAATTACTACATTAGGTCAGCCTCATCACCTAAATACAAAACTTTTATTTCATCTCATCTCATTGATTGGTTGGTTGATTGAATCAGAGCTCAAAACTCTCACAAGTCTTCCAACTTTTAAGCAAAGTACAGTTACCCATGGTTTGTATTTAACCAGAATATATGTTTAAGCAAGAAATATTTATAATCTATTCTATAGTTTTAGTCTTTTCATTTTGTTTTTCCAAGTCCTTTCTTCCTCACTACCAAGGTCATTTCCTCTCTGTTTCCTTCTCTTTAACCACTCCTCACATTGAATTGTTTTAATATTTCTATTCTAACGTGTTTCCTTTTTGCATAACCCTCCTTCTCTCTTTCCCTTCTTTCCTCCCTTCCTTTTCTTCTTGTTTATATACCTTTCTTTTTTTCACTTTTATAGTCTTAGTATTCCACCTTCCTTCTTTAATCTTTTTTTGATTACTTTCCAGACTTATAAAACAGTATTTTATATAATATTCACAAATAACAAAATAGAAAGGTACATTAAATATTTATGAGAATTAAAACAAAAAGAAAGTAATATCAACAACAGTATGTCAAACCCAAAAGACATTACACTGATATTCTTTAATAGCTACATATATAACAACTATTTGATCTTGAGTCTCCTGATAATCAAAGAAGGAAAGAAGTTATAAGACCCATAGTGTCTCTGAAAGTGTCAGTCACTCAGTCGTGACTGGCTCTCTGTGATCCCATGGACTATAGCCAGCCAGGTTCCTCTGCCCATGGAATTCTCCATGCAAGAATATTAGAGTGGGTAACCATTCCCTTCTTCAGGTGATCTTCCTGACCCAGGGATCAAACCCAGGTCTCCCGCATTGCAGGCAGGTATTTTACCATATGAGCCACCAGGGAAGCCTTCTTGTCTGTGGTGTAAAATAAAAAGCTACCTGAGATCTGAAAGAATATCACTGACTAATTCATTCTCCATGAAAGTGTATATTGAGCACTCATCAGGTGCCAGGAATTGGTCTTGGTTCCTGGATATAGAATTTGACAATTTAGCAAAATCCAAGCCTTCATGAATGTTACATTTTAGAATGACAGGAAAACAACAAATACAATAAACATAAAATATGCTGGATTCTGATGCAAAATAGATGAAAATATAAAATGTGAAAACAATCATCGGTCTTAAGAATACAATGTGGTTTCTCTAGGGAATTCATAAACAACATATTCTTTAAATATGCATGCAAAATATTGCTTCAAATTGTTTATTGAGAGCTTTTGAACTTCACCCTCTCAAATATCAATGATGTTGCTAATTAAAAAGAGAAACAAAAACAAAAAGCTTTTCCAAACTGAAACTCTGGAAATGTAGTTTGCTTTTTCTTAGAGAAAATTAGGAATTTTAACCAAAATTCAGGCTTATATTTAATGACTACTCAAGGCTCTTCTTTTTTTTGTTTGTTTTGTTTTGTTTTGTTTTTCCTTTGACATAGTTGTGTTTGTGTTTAGGTTCTGGAGACTTATCAGATTTTCATCTATCACAAAATTTAAAGACTATTAATTCCTATCAACAATGGAAACAGTGAGAGACTTTATTTTGGGGGGGCTCCAAAATCACTCCAGATGGTGACTGAAGCCATGAAATTAAAAGACTCTTGATCATTGGAAGAAAAGCTATGACCAACCTAAATAGCATATTAAAAAGCAGAGACATTACTTTGCCAAAAATGGTCCATCTTGTCAAGACTATGGTTTTTCCAGTAGTCATGTATGGATGTGAGAGCTGGACTATAAAGAAAGCTGAGTGCAGATGAATTGATGCTTTTGAACTGCAGTGTTGGAGAAGACTCTTGAGACTTCCTTGGACTTCAAGGAGATCCAACCATTCAATCCTAAAGGAAATCAGTCCTAAATGTTCATTGAAAGTACTGATACTGAACCTGAAATGCCAATACTTTCGCCACGTGATGTAACTAATTGACTCATTTGAAAAGACCCCGATGCTGGGAAAGATTGAAGGTGGGAGGTTCTCCCAAGGGGATGACATAGGATGAGATGGTTGGATGGCATCTCCAACTTGATGAACATGAGTTTGAGCAAACTCCAGGAGTTGGTGATGGACAGGGAGGCCTGGTGTGCTGCAGTCATGGGGTCGCAAAGCAACTTAGTGACTGAACTGAACTGAATCCCTTTTCTAACAATTGTTCTTTAAATGCACCATTTCACAAAGAGAAAAAGTCATCAACAAATACACTTAAAAGTAAAATATGCTGATATCTTGCCCAGTCACTCAAAGAAACATAACTGTCATAGGTTTCAGGTAGAGAGAGTTTTTTCAGACAGTGAAGCTTATTTTTGTTTTCTACTCTAAAATTACATATTGATCCCTGTTAGTAAAAACTGTTAAAAAATCTTTTTTAAAAAGGTGCAATTTCTGGCAGTTAAATGATATAGTTGAAACAAATACACTTGAGGCTCTTTGTGCCAGTCTCTTCTGATTGAAGAGAAAACAGGAATTAGAATACATATACCCTTTTGTCTCATGCTTTTTAGTTACTGTGGTAGAAGTGGTGACATTTTTATTCATTCTTCAATTTGGGGTTGGAGTTTGAGGAGTATATTATCACTCTATCAAACATTCAAAACCAGATACATAATTATCATTGTATATTAGTATCCCTCAAGGAGGAATAAGTTCATGCAGTGAGGGTAAAAAAGTTTCTCTTACTTTTTCCCTGGCTCTTTTCCAACTTACAGCCCTTATACAGCTCTATTAGGCTGTCTTTTCCACCTACACACCTGCAGGTTCTAGTGTAAGTACATCAAAAACACAGGGATTAATGTACAGTAAAGATATCTCATACTCCCCATACCTCATACTCCTCATAGTTTTACTATGTTCTGAACTGCCTTATTTCATATATATGACAATGCAGACACATTGATACTGCTGGAAACCCTCACTAGAAGAAGTCACTTGAAATGGGGTTTCAGGAGAAAGGCAGCAAGATGTGAGAAGGCATCAAGAATCCAACAGGATGTGAGACAAAGATGGAGCTAAGCGTTAGCCACTCTTTTTGTTCTGATGGTAGAAATTATCCACCCTGGGCAATGACTTTAACTGCTGCAAACAGCTCCAGAAGGCAGCACTTTTATCCCCATTGTAGGTTAATGAGCATATTTGCATGGTAGGAATTATTAGCAACTAGGCCTGTCCCCAGGAGAGTATCCATGATGCTATTCACAGACCATTAACAGCAGAGTTCACCCATGACCAGTAGAGGCTGTGAAGAAATCTTCTCTCCTTGAGAACAACCATTAATGGACAAACGTCATTCTCTTAAGACATATTTCTTATTTACTTGTACAAGTCTTACAGATTTCTATAAATCTCATAATAAACCTAAAATATTTTTCATGAGCAGACATGATACTGAAGTTTTTCTTGCTTTTTAATGAAGCCCTTTCATAATCTTTATGATACACAAATGTGTTTGTACATGTCTGTTTTAATTTTTTTCTTTTTTTTTTTAACCTCTCTTTATTTTTACAGTAAAATCACTGAATGGAAGCATTTAAGGAATTTGAACAAATCAAGGAATGCCTTGTCTTTTAATAAGGAAATTTATCCTAAAAATGTGGGAATGAACCCATGTATAAGACTCCTTAAATAGAATGGAAAGAAGCAAGTTTAGTCTCCTGAGGAAAAAATATTGATTGATACGTAAAATCGAGAATGCAGCACACTGGTTTATAAAATACTTTGCAAATTGGTTCTCTGCAAAGGAATCCGATGCCTCTTGCAATCTAGATATTATACATCTATGTAGGGTACATTATCTATGTCTTACCATACTGTATTATTATTTGGGATAGGAATTTGTTCAGAAGGAATGTTGAACTTTAACCAAAGTTTAAAAAAATACAAACAGAAAGGAAAAGTGCCAGGGTCCAGCCCCGGCTGATCCAGGGTATTCGAAGGAGAGACGGCCTAGGCGACTATTTATATGCTAATTAGAGATATAAGAGTAATAGAATGAGGATAGCTCAGTAGGAAAACTCAGTGGAGAAAAGAGGCTGAGTAGCTTGGTTTACGCGAGAGACCAATAAAACTTCAAGACAAGAAGTTTGCACCACTTACGTAGGCCGCAGGCGCCCTCTCGAATAGCGGAAGGTGCCCCACCCTAGACACCTTCTCGAGTGGGTCTTAGAAGCCCAGGTATAATTAGTAAGCATGGTGGCTTCCGCGCTCCGGATGGAGACTCAGCCAGAAGTTAAAGGGAAGAATGACATGGGGAGACCAAGTGTTGGTGAGCAAGGCCCATAGCTTTATTTTTAACAGGGGCTTATATACCCTAAGTTACACATTAGAGGATAATAGGGGATGTAAAGTCAGCAGTTTTTGATCCTTATCAAAAACCAGGGTTTCTTTCCTGCAAATTTATCCTATACAAATGGTTTAGGTGATTTACATCATCTTCTGGCCAGAAGGTCTATTAACATTTTATGACTCTTGACAAGGACTTATCAACAAAGACTTATTTTCTCTAAGAGTAATTATTTTAAGGTTTGGAGCCATCTTCCGAAGATAAAATTGCATTCCTATAGGGTGGATGTGTAATGGGTTTACAACAAAGGAAAGAATTTATTACCTTAAGGGTCTAAAATTACTAACACCAAAGCCACTACTTATTTTTTCTACATACCAACTATATTAATTAATACACATTCAAGGATACAATTCAGGGGATGTAAAAACTTGACAGCAAGCATTGGCTCATCAATGAAATCTTTTACTAGTTTTATTCTGACAGTTTCTAACTCTCTGAGAGGCTCTAAGCTATTTGAATATCTTAAGCTTCCCATGCCTCTCAAGGCTGGGAGACTGTAAACAATCGTATGCATAGCTGTAGGAGTCCGGGTAAACTTGTCAGGCGAGTTAGAGAGCCATCTGAGGGGTTTGGATTAAACACTCCTAATTGTCCAGGAACTTTTATTAATTGGAGCTGTAAGTTAACTCTTTGACAGAGAGAGTGAGATGGTGGTAGGGGACAGCCCCCAGTAAAGTCAGAGGTGAGAGCACAAAGCAATAAAGTAGGCAGACTCTGGTTTTTGGGGGTAGATGCTCGAGAATATCCGGGGGGACTCCTGAGGCTCGATCCCGCCTTTGCGTATGCCGAGCCTCCTTCTTCATGACCTTTGTCACGAGTGGAATGTTTCTCGCCGGCTCCCGGCAGAAAAGTAAGATAAAAGTTATCTTGAAAAATGAAAGGGGGCAGAGATAAAGTTTGACTATCATGGAACTAGAATTGACTTTCAGAGATCAGTTGGTTTTGCCCTGTCTTTGGAAAGGGAGTAAGGGTACCGCCTCACAAACCAAATGATGTTTTGTTTCAAGCACTGCCTTACTATGAGAAGTCATTGACATTCACTGCTTTGACTGGAGTCTTCATGCAGTATATTGAAAATCTTCCAACTGAGCCATATTGTTTTTCCTATGTATTGCTGGACTTATTTGCAGTAAGCCATGGTTTTTCAATGTGACAAAATATCATTAATGTGAATGTTTTCTTGCTTTCTACCAGATTATGGCTCAGAGTTTATCATACTGAATACATTTAAAGGTAATTTATCCAAATTATCAATCATAATGTTCCTTCTATTGTTTTCACTGGACAGGGCACTGAGATAACATTCTTCCTCTTATCCACATCCTCTGGTTTTATTCATGCTTCTCACAGGCTACACTGTCAAGCCATTGCCCAGAACCCCCTTGGTAGTTGAGAAAAACTTTACTAGATAATATCAATAACTGCAATATGTTTTTTTCATTCACTCAGTGTTATGAGAATTATGAAATGGTGAAATGACTATAACTAAAATAATCCTGTAGAATGATTATTGTGAAGAGCTTAGAGAACCATTCATTCTTAAAATATGTGCATTTAAGACTCAAGAACCATGAGACTGAAGTGTATTTTCACATGTAATAAGAAGAATTGATGTTTGCTCTTCTGTCCCATGGATTGGGGACCCACATACTATGTCAGAAGGTAAAATATTTTCACAGCATGTACCTCATTCTGCAGAGAGTACCCCAAACTCAGAGTGTGTTGTCTTTCAGGTGACACCGTATTTGAGACTGAAAAATCAATGTTAAAGTACAACATAAAAGTAAAGAAAAAACTAAAGGAATCCACAATACTGATGTAATCAGAAGCAAGGCAGAAAGAAAATAAAACCAAAATCCAAACTAATTGCCTTTCCAGTGAGGTATAGCCAACCTGACACTAGGTGGCTGGTTGATTCCTGCAAGACATGGTCCTTTACTAAGGGGACATGAATGCAGACGCTGGCATATTGGGCCCTTAGTCATAGCAGAAGACAATGGCATCCCACTCCAGTACTCTTGCCTGGAAAATCCCATGGGTGGAGGAGCCTGGTAGGCTGCAGTCCATGGGGTCACTAAAAGTCTGACATGACTGAACGACTTCACTTTCACTTTTCACTTTTGTGCATTGGAGAAGGAAATGGCAATCCACTTCAGTATTCTTGCCTGGAGAATCCCAGGGACAGAGGAGCCTAGTGGGCTGCCGTCTATGGGGTCGCACAGAGTCGGACACGACTGAAGAGACTTAGCAGCAGCAGTCATAGCAGCAGCCAGAGTTGACCTGGTAAAGCCAAATGTATTGAATATATATCAATTCTGGATCTCTGGAACCAAGACTGCTTTAAGAAAGAGAATGGTTATATTCTACTGTCTGAAAATTTGTGTCCCCTACCCAGTCAAATTCTCATAGTGAAATCCTAAAGCCCAAAGTGATAGATTGTGGGGGGAGGCTTTGGGAAGTGCTTAGTTCAAGAAGGGAAAACCCTCACAGAAGGAATTAGTGCTTTTATAAAGGAGATCACACAGAGATTCCCTTTCACTATGTGAAAACACACTAATAAACTGACCATCTATAACCCAAAAGAGGGCATTCACCAGAACCCAACCCTGCTGGCACTCTGATTTTACCTTGAGAACTGTGTTTAAAGTGAATTTCTATTGTTTATCAGCTATCCAGTCTATGATATTCTGTTAGAGAAAGCTGAATGGACTGAAAACCTGGATACTCACAGAGTGGATCTTTTATCTTCATGTGGATATTAAGTGTTCTTTCACAAAACCAGCTTCTTTAATACTCAGAAATCAAAATGATTTTAAGTGGCCCATCCACTTATTCATAAACCTTCTTAATTGCTTTTTATTCTTCAAGTACTAGGAGCCTCATCATCAACTATCTTACCTAGAAAATTCTACCTTATGACATCTTGAATTGGTTTCTGTCACTCTAGAATAAATTGTAATATATAGCCAGATACTGACATATAGAGAAAACCGAAAGGAAATATTATAATAAATTATTATTTTGAGCTTTTGTATTGGGAAGGGAGATCTTTTTCCCAATAACAATTTGGATTGGAAATTCACAAAATTAAAAGTGAAGTCAAAGGAAGGACAGCAAAATTTAAAATGTACAATGTCCAATACACCAGATTGTATCTTTTATAAGTAACTGAAAATCAAAATTAAGTTTAGATATGTTCTAATATGTCATTGGTCTATTATAATTCAAACCATTTTCTCTAATTCTCATTTATCAACTTGTTAAAAATAAAAGTCTTAAGCTAAGTCTTATGATGGAGTCATCATTTGCTCCTAGAATAAGTATAGGTTGCATTACATTCTTCATCTGAAATTGAAAGAATAAAGTAATAGATGTGGCACATTATGGCATTTGAAGTTTAAAGCATATGAAAAGAAATAAAAAATTCTATACAGAATGAAATGGAGATAAAAGACAACAAAAACACAATGTGATTATGGCAGCCAGATATATCTAAATAGTACCATGGAAGACTGTTTTGCTTATCTATATGTTCTTAAATATTTTATCAACACTTTAAACTTAGTCACTATGTACTATAAGAGTTGATACCATATATACATATGATATTATGTATAAATTTTGATACTATATACATATATCAGTTGCATAAATTGTTTAAATAGTCACTTACAATTTTAGGAAAAATAAGGGACACTTTTGTTATGGCTGTTGTTCTAGAAATATTCTGATGGACAAGTGAACTGAATTACTCACCAAACCACTCTTACTCCAGGACAGTCTGAAAGGAAAGGAAAAAACAAAGAGAATAGCAAATTGTTTTGTATAAAAAGTAACCAGCCATCTTGGGGAATTGATCATAATAGCTGAAGATTTGGGTGTGTGGTTTTGAAGATGACACATCTGGTAGATGAGGAAATTTATGAGGATAAAGGGAGAAAAGAAAATGAGAGAGTAAGATAACAGAGGAATAGGAAAGATAATTTTTGTGATGTGAAAATACAGACATGTTTCTAGAAATGGAAGAATTTAAAGTTGTGGTATGTCTTGCATTGTAATTATATTTGGCCATCCAGAATCATTCAATATGTTTTATACATTCAAGGACACTTTAAGGGGATGAAGGAAAGAGATATATCCACAACATGAAGAAGGAAGTAAGAAGAGAAGATGACAACCATGAACAGGGATTACTAAAACCAGATTGCAGGGTCAGAAAAGCAGGAGGCTGAATGAACCAAATAGGAAAAATCTTATTCATTCAGCCCTGTTTCCTCTTAGGTCTCTTAGAAATATAAAGGTGCAGTATGTAACTGCTTGGACTGTATAGAACAAAAGTTTGTGAAATTCTATCTAAACTGAAGGAAAATGTATCCTCAAAAATTGGAAAATTGGTGATACAGATGTGTCTTATTATGTCCATGGGCCACATGTGAGTTTGTGGAAATGATTATCTCATACAAACACAGCTCTTTATGATTGACTTAACTATCTAACTCTCTTATTTGCCTTCAGACATAACTATCTTGAATTAAAGAAATTCCTTGGGAATGATAAGGAGATGATAAACAACTATGAGAGACTATTAAGTGCAGGATTATCACATACATTTTCTGTTTCAGTCTTCACAGGAACCTGTATTTTCAGACTCTTCCACAAAGTTTAATCTATAATTCATACCATTGTATTAAATATTTATTGCCATGATAATATTCTATAATAAATTTTTAATAACATACAACAATAGCATCCATTGATCATGAATCTTGGATTGTTGGATATATGAGTCTGCTGTTATAAACAGCACTTGCCCACATGTCTGTAGGTCAGCTGACCATTGACTATTGTAGCAGACGTCTGCTGAGATGATGAGGGGAACTTGACTGCTTTGTGGCAATCACATTAATCAGCAGAGTGGTTGGTATATGTCAACATATACCAAGTAGTATATGTAACATATAAAAATTTAAGAGGCATGTTTTAATGTTCTATTTTCCACTTTATAGCAGCAAAATATGTCTTTTTAGGTCACTCAACTTTAAAAATTGATACAGTCAAAAACACTTAAAAAATATTTTTATTGAAACTGCAATGGCCACTAAAGTGAAAAATTAAAAGACAGAAATGGTCAATCTAAATCATACTTTGAATGTTTATTTCAGCATCTCATTATCTCCTTTTATAGCAGGAAAATGCTAGCACTAGAACTCTTTTGAAATTCTCCTTTTCAAATATAAAAATTAATATAATAATGTTTTAATGATAATTATACCAATTCAACCTTTATTGTTTGTCTATATGCCCAGTAAGTGCCAGGGTATAAAAGGGGAAAAGAGAGGAAAATTAAAACCTACAGCAATATTTTTAACCTTAGTATGATTCCACTAACCATAAACAAACACTAATCAATACAAAAGAGTTAACTATTAACCTTAGTAAAATTTTAATTAGGAGGTAATAAAGAATAGACAGGAACTGCTAGACTGTGAAAGATTTCACAGAAGAGAAAAAATAGTGCAAAATTCAGAGCAATCTTAAAAGAAGCATGGAATTCTGTAGTCTCTTTATTTAGAAAGGGAGTAATAAGTTATATTCTATGAAGAAAAAAATTAATATGGATAAATTTGAATAAAGAGAAACAAACATTTTGGGGAAAAACAATACATAATTATTTGACTGAATATTGTAGGTACAAGTTAGAACATTGCCATGCTGGTCCCTTTGATTTTGATGCCCTTGATATTCTTGACTCTCAGTGCATGTAAACTAAGTTCCTTCAGTCGTGTCTGACTCTTTGTGACCCTATGGGTTGTAGCCCAGCAGGCTCCTCTTTCCATGGGAATTTTCCAGGCAAGAGCACTGGAGTGGGTTGCCATGCTCTGCTCCAGGGGATCTTTCTGGCCCAGGGATCGAACCTGCATCTCTTACATCTCCTGCATTGGCAGGTGGATGCTTTAGCACTAGCACCACCTGGGAAGTCCAGAACTCTCAGCATCTACACCAAATGCATTTCTGAGAGATCATTACTTAGGCTGAAGCAATGACCGTTATGTATTGTTTATTTTGTGTTGTAAGGCTTGTAAACATTTCTCACCACAAGATTTGATCCAAAATTACCTGGAAAAAGAAAAACAAAACAAAACAGCTATGATTCTTGTCTTCATTTTGTCTCCGTTTTCCTTTCTCAGCCGTCTGAAGATTTATTTATTGAATAATCCAATCTGTAGAACTAGTTTATTAGCCATTCAATATGATATAGTCTGGAAAAAATCAAGAAACACATCATGGACTTATTGACACCAGCAAGACTTAGGAACCAACCAGTACCTTCCTGCTACTTTACACTTTAGCTTAGGATCTGGGATATCTCAATCAAGAATGGGTTCTCAGCCACTATTAACCCTTTAATATAGTATTTTGCTGCCAACCTAAGGACACACTGCCCTTATTGTTAGTTGTACCATGATCATTTCCAAGTATCCCCATTTTATTCCATTTCACTTCATTTATAGCTCAGAAATGAAGTATTCTTCTAAACTCTTGACAAAGATTGAAGCACTGACATCCTGGAGAATCTTTCTTACTTCATTTCAGTTCAGTTCAGTTCAGTCTCTCAGTCATGTCTGACCCTTTGCGACCCCATGAATCGCAGCACGCCAGGCCTCCCTGTCCATCACCAACTCCCGGAGTTCACTCAGACTCACGTCCATCGAGTCAGTGACGCCATCCAGCCATCTCATCCTCTGTCGTCCCCTTCTCCTCCTGCCCCCAATCCCTCCCAGCATCAGAGTCTTTTCCAATGAGTCAACTCTTCGCATGGGGTGGCCAAAGTACTGGAGTTTCAGCTTTAGCATCATTCCTTCTAAACAAATCCCAGGGCTGACCTACTTCAGAATGGACTGGTTGGATCTCCTTGCAGTCCAAGGGACTCTCAAGAGTCTTCTTCAACACGACAGTTCAAAGGCATCAATACTTCAGTGCTCAGCCTTCTTCACAGTCCAACTCTCACATCCATACATGGCCACAGGAAAAACCATAGGCTTGTATAGACGGACCTTTGTTGGCAAAGTAATGTCTCTGCTTTTGAATATGCTATATAGGTTGGTCATAACTTTCCTTCCAAGGAGTAAGCGTCTTTTAATTTCATGGCTACAGTCACCATCTGCAGTGATTTTGGAGACCAAAAAAATAAAGTTTGACACTGTTTCCACTGTTTCCCCATCTATTTCCCATGAAGTGATGGGACCAGATGCCATGATCTTCATTTTCTGAATGTTGAGCTTTAAGCCTACTTTTTCACTTTCATCACTTCTCCACTTTCACTTTCATCAAGAGGCTTTTTAGTTCCTCTTCACTTTCTGCCATAAGGGTGGTGTCATCTGCATATCTGAGGTTATTGGTATTTCTCCCAGCAATTTTGATTCCAGCTTGTGTTTCTTCTAGTCCAGCGTTTCTCATGATGTAATCTGCATATAAGTTAAATAAGCAGGGTGACGATATACAGCCTTGACGTACTCCTTTTCCTATTTGGAACCAGTCTGTTGTTCCATGTCCAGTTCTAACTGTTGCTTCCTGACTTGCATACAAATTTCGCAAGAGACAGGTCAGGTGGTCTGGGATTCCCATCTCTTGAAGAATTTTCCACAGTTTATTGTGATCCACACAGTCAAAGGCTTTGGAATAGTCAATAAAGCAGAAATAGATCTTTTTCTGGAAATCTCTTGCTTTTTCCATGATCCAGTGGATGTTGGCAATTTGACCTCTGGTTCCTCTGCCTTTTCTAAAACCAGCTTGAACATCTGGAAGTTCACAGTTCATGTATTGCCGAAGCCTAACTTGAAGAATTTTGAGCATTACTTTACGAGTGTGTGAGATAAGTGCAATTGTGCGGTAGTTTGAGCATTCTTTGGCATCGCGTTTCTTTGGGATTGGAATGAAAACTGACCTTTTCCAGTCCTGAGGCCTCTGCTGAGTTTTCCAAATTTGCTGGCATATTGACTGCAGCTTTTTCACGGCATCATTTTTCAGGATTTGAAATAGCTCAACTGGAATTCCATCACCTCCACTAGCTTTGTTCATAGTGATGCTTTCTAAGGCCCACTTGACTTCACATTCCAAGATGTCTGGCTCTAGGTGAGTGATCACACCATCGTGATTATCTGGGTCGTGAAGGTCTTTTTTGTACAGTTCTTCTGTGTATTCTTGCCATCTCTTCTTAATATCTTCTGCTTCTGTTAGGTCCATACCATTTCTGTCCTTTACCAAGCCCATCTTTGCATGAAATATTCCCTTGGTATCTCTAATTTTCTTGAAGAGATCTCTAGTCTTTCCCATTTTATTGTTTTCCTCTATTTCTTTGCATTGATTGCTGAAGAAGGCTTTCTTACCTCCTCTTTCTATATTTTGGAACTCTGCATTCAGATGCTTATATCTTTCCTTTTCTCCTTTGCTTTTTGCTTCTCTTCTTTTCACAACTATTTGTAAGGTCTTCCCAGACAGCCATTTTGCTTTTTTGCATTTCTTTTCCATGGGGATGGTCTTGATCCCTGTCTCCTGTACAATATCACGAACCTCATTCCATAGTTCATCAGGCACTCTATCTATCAGATCTAGGCCCTTAAATCTATTTCTCACTTCTACTGTATAATCATAAGGGATTTGATTTAGGTCATACCTCAATGGTCTAGTGGTTTTTCCTACTTTCTTCAATTTAAGTCTGAATTTGGCAATAAGGATTTCATGATCTGAGCCACAGTCAGCTCCTGGTCTTGTTTTTGCTGACTGTATAGAGCTTCTCCATCTTTGGCTGCAAAGAATATAATCAATCTGATTTCGGTGTTGATCATTTTTTACTTATCTTTCTCAAAGAGGAAGCAGAGGCAAAGAAGCAGGGTCTTGATCAATGTTCTGGGTTATTGCCAAAAACTTTCCTTAAACTTATATTCACTCATTGTGGCATTAGCCAACCATAGTATATTCCTGAGTTGCCTTCCTAGGTCGAACATTTTATAAATCTAGTGAGTAGAATGTGGCTGTAATATTATTTATTGCCTCCAAGTAGTTGACTAAGAGGGTTTCCCAAGTGCCTCAGTGGTAAAGAATCCACCTGCCAATTCAGGAGACATAAGAGAAGTGGCTTCAGTCCCTGGGTCAGGAAATTGCCAGAAGGCCTGGCAACTCACTCCACTATTCTTGCCTAGAGAATATCCATGGACAAAGGAGCCTGGTGGGTTAAAGTCCATGGGGTTGAAAAGAGTCAGACACGACTGAGTGACCTAGTACACATATAGTTGACTAAGATACCCAAAAAGATTACCTTCAAGGTAAATATTTACCTTCTAGGTAAAATATTTGAACCTTATTTTCTCATTCATTAGGGATCAGGGAATTAGGAATAGGAAGCATTGGTTTAATTTGAAAAAAATATTTTGCTTTTATAGGAGGTCACTCAATAAATGGACCCTACTATTTTTTGGCTTGTGGAAACAATTTACCATCATTTACATTTGTGGAGGCATATTTCCTAATTTATACAGTGATTGTTAAAGTTTGCATTCTTTCAACCATTCCACTGTTTCTCCTATTTGCCTTATCAGACTTTTGCATGAGGATTTGGTGAAGGAGGAAGGTGGATCTCAGTAAAGTAGTGTTTGGTACGTACATGACCTCTTTCTCTGATATAAATCTACTCTGATACTTAGTACTATGGCATTTAGTACATAGAAGATTATTTAGAAGTGATTAATTATTCCAGTTCTAGATGTCAAAGATTGGAGAAGGCAATGGCACCCTACTCCAGTATCTTGCCTGGAAAATCCCATGGATGGAGGAGCCTGGTAGGCTGCAGTCCATGGGGTCACTAAGAGTCGGACACGACTGAGCGACTTCACTTTCACTTTTCACTTTTATGCATAGGAGAAGGAAATGGCAACCCACTGCAGTGTTCTTGCCTGGAGACCCTAGGGACAGAGGAGCCTGGTGGGCTGCCATTTATGGGGTCGCATAGAGTCAGACACGACTGAAGTGACTTAGCAGAAGCAGCAGAAGCAGATGTCAAAGATAAGATTGAAGTTTTAAACTCCCCATAAGTGAATATCTCCATTATTGCTGTTGTAGCTACAATGGAGTGAGTATTTCTTGAGTCAAATACACTGAAAGAAAGTACAGTAATAGTAGTGTTAGTTCTCCAGGGCATCTTCCTGACCCAGGGATCAAACGTGGGCTCCAGGGTTACAAGCAGATCCTTTACCATGTGAGCTACAAGGAAGTTCTTAAAGAAAGTATGTTTGAAGGCTTTTCTGGGACTTTATGGTCAGTTTAGTTGCTCAGTCATGCCTCACTCTTTCTGACCCCATAGACTGCAGCATGCCAGGCTTCCCTGTCCATCACCAACTCTCGGAGTATGCTCAAACTCATGTCCATCAAGTTGGTGATGCCACACAAACATCTCATCTTCTGCCATCCCCTTTTCCTCCTGCCCTCAATCTTTCCCAGCATTGGGGTCTTTTCTAATGAGTCAGTTCTTTGCATCAGGTGGGCAAAGTATTGAAGCTTCAGCTTCAGTCCTTCCAATGAATACTCAGGACTGATTTCCTTTAGGGTGGACTGGTTGATCTCCTTGCAGTCCAAGGGACTTTCAAGAGTCTTCTCCAACACCATGGTTCAAAAGCATCAATTCTTTGGTACTGAGCTTTCTTTATGGTCCAACTCTCACATCCATATGTGGCTACTGGAAAAACCATAGCTTTGACTAGATGGACCTTTGTTGGCAAAGTAACATCTCTGATTTTTAATATGCTATTTAGGTTGGTCATAGTTTCTCTTCCAAGGAGCAAGTGTATTTTAATTTCATGACTGCAATCACCATCTGCAGTGATTTTTGAAGACCAAGAAAATAAAGTCCATCACTGTTTCCATTGTTTCTCCATCTATTTGCCATGAAATGATGGGACCAGGTGCCATGATTTTTATTTTCTGATTGCTGAGCTTTAAGCCAACTTTTTACTCTCCTCTTTCACTTTCATCAAGAGGCTCTTTAGTTCCTCTTCACTTTCAGCCATAAGGATGGTGTAATCTGCATATCTGACGTTATTGATATTTCTCCCAGTAACCTCGATTTCAGCTTGTGCTTCATCCAGCCAGGCAGTTCACCTGATGCACTCTGTATATAAGTTAAATAAGCAGGATGACAATATACAGCCTTGATATACTCCTTCCCCAATTTGGAACCAGTCTCTTGTTCCATGTCCGTTTCTAACTGTTGCTTCTTGACCTGAATACAGATTTCTCAGAAGACAGGTAAGGTGGTTTGGTATTTCCATCTCTGGAAGAATTTTCCACAGACTGTGATCTACACAGTCAAAAGCTTTGGTGTAATCAATAAAGCAAAAGTATATGTTTTTCTGGAATTCTCTTGCCTTTTCTATGATCCATCATATGTCGGCAATTTGATCTCTGGTTCCTCTGACTTTTCTAAATCCAGCTTGAACATCTGGTAGTTCACGGTTCACATACTGTTGAAATCTGGCTTGGAGAATTTTGAGCATTACTTTGCTAGCATGTGAGATGAATGCAATTAACTTTATGATACTAAATATTAAGTTCTTTAAGTTAAATACTGTTGATTTACTAGTTCAGGAAACATGGTATTAACATGAAGTGAAGTGAAGTGTAGTCCCTCAGTCGTGTCCGACTCTTTGCGACCCCATGGACTGTAGCCTACCAGGCTTCTCCGTTCATGGGATTCTCCAGGAAAGAATACTGGAGTGGGTTACCATTTCCTTCTCCAGGGTATCTTCCTGATCCAGGGATTGAACCCAGGTCTCTCGCATTGCTGGCAGACATTTTAACCTCTGAGCCACCAGAGAAGCCCCTGTATTTACATAATACACCTGTATTTACATAATTAGCATAATAGCAGCAGTCTTTGTATGGCTACAAAATTTATAAAATACTTTCACTTGCTTTATCTCCTCCATTTCATTTGATTCTTCTACACATTGGGGTTGAGAACATATTGCTACCATTTACTGATGAGTAAACAAAGGCTCAAACATATTAACTAATATGATCAAGGCTAGACAGTAACACAAGATAAAATAATGTAAAACATATTAAAACTATTTTTTAAACTCTATATGCTAATGAAATAGATACAACTCTAATCCAGCTTCTGCATATAGGCTTCTCTATTACCAGTTTTAAATGAATTGTTCCGTGTAAACATATATTCTACAGAAATTAAGTTTTCCTTGTTACCAATCTAACCATTATCAGGGTTTTCTCTTAATTTTTAAAAATGTATCCAGATACTGAGATTAACAGTGCTCAATCCAAGTAACACAGTTTAAGTGAATCTTGAAAGAATATAAATTACTATAATTTTAATTAAAGGTTAAGTAATTTCACCCTCTTCTGATTTCTTTACTGGCTTCTCACCAGATACCTTTTTCCCCTAAACTAATTAAAGTTTAGAAACCTCAATTTCCAGGATTGCTGTTGCAGCCATTTATAAGAAATAACTTGTCAACAGATGCAGAACAAATTTTTTAACTACTATACCTTATAATTGGAGAAGGAAATGGCTACCCACTCTAGTATCTTTCTCTGGAAAATTACATGAACTGAGGAGCCTGGTGGGCTATAGTCCATGGGGTCACAAAGAGCTGGACATGACTGAGTGACTGAACACAGCACATATCTCATAATATATTCACTGTAGTCTTTCTTTATAAGAAAAAAAAATGACATTAGTGACAGTGATTACACATCTGCATTCCATCTCAAACTATACTGTAGACATCTTTGAAGAATGCCTCAGTTCAGTTCAGTTCAGTCGCTCAGTCATGTCCGACTCTTTGTGACCCCATGAATTGCAACATGCCAGGCCACCTTGTCCATCACCATCTCCCGGAGTTCACTCAGACTCACGTGATGCCATCCAGCCATCTCATCCTGTCATCCCCTTCTATTCCTGCCCCCAATCCCTCGCAGCATCAGAGTCTTTTCCAATGAGTCAACTCTTCACATGAGGTGGCCAAAGTACTGGAGTTTCAGCTTTAGCATCATTCCTTCCAAAGAAATCCCAGGGCTGATCTCCTTCAGAATGGACTGGTTGGATCTCCTTGCAGTCCAAGGGACTCTCAAGAGTCTTCTCCAACACCACAGTTCAAAAGTATCAATTCTTTGGTGCTCAGACTTCTTCACAGTCTAACTCTCACATCCATACATGACCACTGGAAAAACCATAGCCTTGACTAGACAGACCTTTGTTGGCAAAGTAATGTCTCTGCTTTTGAATATGCTATCTAGGTTGGTCATAACTTTCTTTCTAAGGAATAAGCATCTTTTAATTTCATATTTCATGGCTGCAGTCACCATCTGCAGTGACTTTGGAGCCCCCCCCAAAAAAAGTCTGACACTGTTTCCACTGTTTCTTCATCTATTTCCCATGAAATGATGGGACCAGATGCCATGATCTTCGTTTTCTGAATGTTGAGCTTTAAGCCAACTTTTTCACTCTCCACTTTCACTTTCATCAAGAGGCTCTGTAGTTCCTCTTCACTTTCTGCCATAAGGGTGGTGTCATCTGCATATCTGAGGTGATTGATATTTCTCCCAGCAATCTTGATTCCAGCTTGTGCTTTTTCCAGCCCAGCGTTTCTCATGATGTACTCTGCATATAAGTTAAATAAGCAGGGTGACAATATACAGCCTTGATGTACTCCTTTTCCTATTTGGAACCAGTCTGTTGTTCCATGTCCAGTTCTAACTGCTGCTTCCTGACCTGCATACAAATTTCTCAAGAGGCAGGTCAGGCCTAGTACAACAATATTTGCACTTTCCTCAATCATCAGGTCTTGGCAAATACTTTACATATCATCAAATATTTTACCAAGCAAAGTGTACCTTTTAAAATGGACATCAGTCACCAAATTACACTAAAATTGAATAATATACAGAGAAGCAACAGGTTGCCAGCTGCTGGTCACGCATAGAAATAGGGATTTGAGTAATCATATATTATCCCTGATCAACAAAAAATAAGCTAATCAAAAATTTGCATTTGATGATAGATATAAAATTAATCTAGTGAGGAAATGCTACAAATAGTAAAAAAATATATTTAAAAAAATAATATCTGTTGCTTCTGCATATAGTACTTTAAAGAAATAGCTTAAAACCATAACATCAGTTCAAAATTAACAATAACAATGCAAAAATTTTGTCTAAAATTAATTAAACATTATCAAATTTGAATAATATAAAAATAATACTAATAACTATTCTATTATCAGTGGATAGAGATTTTTATACATACAATATAACCTTTGTGATGACATGCAAAATTAAAAATCATAATACAATTTGCAGTACAGGGAATATAAATTTCTTCACAAATTCAATAGTTATATCGAATCAGTATGTGTTATTAAAAAAGGGGGTAATTTTTTAAAAATTGAGTGAGAAATCCTATTAGAAACATGATAGGATTTTCTTGAGTCTTCAGTATCTGAGGCTCATCTTTTCTCTATATGAACTATATAACCTTGGGCATGTTAACCTGTCCAAGCCTGAGAATTGCACTGAAAATATGGGTGGTAACTATCTTCATACACTAGTAGAAGTGAATATTACATATATACATGTAATATATGTAATATATATGTTATATATATGTGTGTTATATATATATATGTAATATATTGGACACTGACTGAGCAAGTAAAACTTCAAGCTACTCTAAAAGTCTGTATTGATTCCTTTTGTTGTTGTTCTTCAATTCTCCTTTAATATTAACTTTTAAGCATGGAAATATGGAAAACTTATTTTTGTTGTCATGGAAGATTATTTTGATTTAGTGGGTCATTGGAGATGGACCATTGAGTTTCTCATATTAAGTTTAAGTGATTTTTAAAAAATATATTCTGTCACAGAAACTAAATATCTAGTTGTTTTGAGAAAAATAACATTCAAAAATGTTAAATAAAGCTGTTAATGATGATAATTCTGAGCTATTAATTTTGGGGGTGTAGTTCTCCCTGAAATACGTATATAGCAAGTAGTGTTTTTTCTTTTTCCTGATTTAATTCATTTCATCCAAAGTTCAGAGGGTACAGTTATGTGAAAATGCTATAAAAATAACTCTGTACTATAAAATAATTTTGCTATCAAGCAGTCTGTTGAATACAGATACCAAATAAATGAAAATGCTTACCAACAAGAAAAGGCTTAGATTAAATATGAATACATAATGCAGTTATTTTCTCATATATTTCAAAATATAAATACAATGTAGACATTTGTACTTAATTTTATAGTGTATAAATAAATATTTTCTCACATATTTAATGATTAAACTTAATGACTAAGTTGCTTCATTATTTTTTTTTCAATTCCCTTGATATTAATTTGTATAAGGTCAACAACTAACACTTGTTTATATTGACTCTCCACAAATGCCAATTAATTTAAATTTTATCATAATTACCTTTGTTTTCCTATTCTTATTTTTCCAACCCCTGGGCAATTTACAAATTTTAGTAACGACAAATTCATAATAATATGATAGCATGACTTCTTATGCTATCAATTTAGTAGGGATTATGCTTAAGTCTATTATTTCCAATGTATTTCTCTTATATAAAAATTTCATATTTTATAGTACTGTAGCCTGCCTGACTTCTTGGTCTATGGAATTCTTCAGGCAAGAATACTGGAGTGGGTAGCCATTCCCTTCCCCAGGGGATCTTACTGACCCAGGAATCAAACCTGGCTATCCTGCATTGCAGGCAGATTCTTTATCACATGAGCCACCAAGGAAGTTCATTTGATGACACTGGAAATAAAAAAGATGTAAAGAAAGAGAAAAACAGAGATGAAGACAAAAGAGCACCTGCAAAAAAAGTTTAGGGACAGAGAAAAATGCATTATTTAGACTCTAAAATCAAAATAAAAAATTGAAGCGACATACAACTGAAATAGTGGAGTTGCATAAATTTATGAAGTATATATTATTACATTATTGTATGTCATATAGCACACAATTATAGTTTGTGCTTACAGTGAAGTAGAATATCTTTGTGGGAAAGAAGATGAAAATGAACCTAGGCATACATAGATTTTAATATGTTCACCTTTAAGGAATAAAAGTAACCTCTAAATAATAATAATAAATTGTTAATATGCTTATATACTAAGAATACATATTATTTATTACTAAATTATTGATCATAAATAATAATAAGTAGATAATAAACGATAGAGTAAAAAAAACAAGACATGATGAAATGATTCAACATTACATGCAAAAGATCTGCAAATTAACATATAGTGGATGCAGAGACAATAGAATAGTGATTAAAGCTGAGAAACAGTAAATGTAATTGATCAAAAGAATAAATTGTTGATTTAAATTTCACAGCCATATGTTGTGGCAGAAAGCTCTGCTTTCCTTGGACACTTGGATTTCTGCTACGCACTGCCACTCATTTGGCTTCAAATGAGTAACAAGACTAGAGAACTGTTTCCTCATTTCCAGTGTGAAGTAACTATATTATATGGCTACTAGACCAATTTAACAAAGATGATCTGTCAATCTGTCCATCTACCTATCTACCAATTACTACATCTTTTTCTAAATGTCTATCCATATACACCTGTAATCCCTACTCTAAATATGCCTGTATATATAGGATCTGAGTGTCACAAGCTGGCTTCCCTAGAAAAGCTAAGGCTGACATAGTGTTTAGTGCTCCTGGGATCAATATTCATGGGGAGAAGGGAGTGTAGCAAGATTAAACAAAGAGTGGGACTTAAGGAACAGACATAAGAAATCAGTGGACCCCACAGGGAGTGCCAAAGGTGGCTCTTCAAAGAGATTCTAACTCAAAGCAAGAGAGCCAGGACTATATACTCTTTGTTTAGAAGACCACAAATACAAACTGCCAGGGCAGGGGACATGTCTTTAAGAAAAGTAATTTCTAGCTGAGGAAATTCCTCAAGAGAACTGATACCTTGGACCGGCAGACAAGAGCCTTCTCAACAGTTTGGATAAGATCCTCAGAACTGAAGAAGGGATCTGTAAGTTGCAGCACAGTGTCCCGATACAGACAATACTTGAGGTATTCCAGTTTTTCAAAGAGATCCATCTATCTCCTTGAATATTCAGGGTGTGAGCAGTAATAACTGGGGTGTTCAAAGCTCTTTTAACAAAATAACCAACTCCATCAGTGAGGTATGATATGACAAGCTAATTTCTATTTTAAGTTTGGTTATGGTATAAATTCCTCAGAATTTATAAAGTTTATGAGTCAGAACTCTCCAGTGTCCTTCTAGAGAGATTCCTCTATTCCTCTGAGGAAGTAGTTTTCATAGACACAACACACCTTTTCATTAAAAAATAATAATAATCTTAATGCCTTTTTTATTACTTTGAAATGAAATCCATAGATAATATAGCCCATCTGTAAATATAATTTCAAAGGATGAATATGATACAACTATAAGGAGAAATAAGAGAAAATTCATTTATAATAAAAATAACATGAATTTTAATATGTAAATATTCAGGTGTGACAAAATCAGAAGTAATTATGTAGTCAGCTAAATGCACTGTAAGTTGACTACAACAAACACAGCTTTATGGTGTCCTGCATTGGAAAATCAAATACCAGTAGAGGGATTACTATCAATAGTCTAGTACCTAAAATTAAGGACAACTCTAAATTCCTGAACAAAACAAATTAAAATCTTTTTTCTCACTACTTACATTTGTATTCCCTGGAAACTTCTATCTTAAAACTGAAAAAAAAAATGTATTCATATGTAAAGAAATTTAAATTCTACATCCGGTTTATCATAAACATGTTTTTCATCTCTATGACTGCTGGACATTAAAATCACATATGAAGCAAGGAGCAATTCCCCATGCATGACAATGGTTGCAGACTGCATTCTTTGCCAACCCATTAAGTACCAGTATCCTTCAATCACTATGAAAACTAAAAATGCTCCCTATATTTATTTAGGGGTTTCGCAGGTGATGGTAGTGGTAAAAGAATCTGCCTGCCAACAAAGGAGACACAAGTGATGTGTGTTCTATCCCTGGGTCAAGAAGATTCCCTAGAGAAGGAAATGGCAACCCACTCCAATATTCTTGCCTGCAGAATCTCCATGGACAGAGGAGTCTGTCAGGGTACAGTTGATAGGATTGCAGAGTCAGACATGACTGAAGAAACAACACTGATGCATTTGCTTAATGCTTCCAAGCACCAATATCCCACAGTCAAGCATTACACCAGAACGCCTATTTAGTTATACAGAGAATGGAGGAATTGCTAACCACTGATCTTACTTCTTGTTTTCATATATGAAATTATAGTCAAGTCTCTTCATCCTCTCTCTCTTTTAGGACTGGGCATGCTTACTCTGAATTAGTTTATTTGTTAAAGAGTTTACAAGGAATCCCCTCTTCAGATTTTGTTCTCACTAGAAATGAGATAAAGGCAATCAGTTTGCTTGAGCTTCTTGTGGGGACATGGTGTTGCCTGATATATATTGAGGACCTAGGTTTAAATCCCTATTTTTCTGCTCAAGACTTTAGGATTATTAGAGATTAAATGACTTTGAGAGTCAATTCTCCTATCATTTAATTAAAAATGAAACTAAAATCTATTTGCCATGAGAATTAAAAGAAATAGTGTAGACAATTTGACAGTTAACATAGATTATAAGCAGCACATAGTTCCTGATGCTAAAATATGATACAACATAGGAGAGGATGAATATAGACAGAGAAGTACCTAGATAGAAAATGTAGAGTGAAGAAATTGGATTCTAATATTGCTCTATGACCATACCCAATGATTCCTCCTTATCATAACCCTGGCATATCACCACATCTGATAGGTATGGAAACCACAGAACGTATTGCTTAGCAGGCAAAAGATTGGAAGGAAAGGGGATGATGTAAACAATTACACTAGAAAAATAGACATAACCTAGGAGGGCACCATGTAAATTAGGACCCATGGACACCATAATTAAAAGTCTTATCACCTGACTCAACTGCGGACATGGTAAAAACAGTCGTGACATATTTGACATTCTTCTTATATTTTATGTCATGACATGTTATTTTAACCTAAAATTTGGCAACTTGCAAATTTTAAAATTGTTACTAAATGTAGGCATATCTTATTGTTAACCTTTGTATGTATTACATACAAACTGTTACCTTCAAAAATGTAAATAGGCCATTATTTTTTGAATAACATATACTTAATAATAGTGTTAGGGAAAACCACTAGACCATTCAGGTATGACCTAAATCAAATCACTTATGATAATACAGTGGAAGTGAGAAATAAATTTAAGGGACAGGATCTGATAGATAGAGTGCCTCAAGAACTATGGACAAAGATTCGTGACATTGTACAGGAGACAGGGATCAAGACCATCCCCATGAAAAAGAAATGCAAAAAAGCAAAATGGCTGTCTATGGGGGTCTTACAAATAGCTGTGAAAAGAAGAGAAGTGAAAAGCAAAGAAGAAAAGGAAAGATATAAGCATCTGAATGCAGAGTTCCCAAGAATACCAAGGAGAGATAAGAAAGCCTTCTCAGCGATCAATGCAAAGAAAGAGAGGAAAACAACAGAATGGGAAAGACTAGACATTTCTTCAAGAAAATTAGAGATACCAAGGGAACATTTCATGCAAAGATGGGCTCGATAAAGGACAGAAATGGTATGGACCTAATAGAAGCAGAAGATATTAAGAAGAGATGGCAAGAATACACAGAAGAACTGTACAAAAAAGACCTTCACAACCCAGATAATCACGATGGTGTGATAACTCACCTAGAGCCATACATCCAGGAATGTGAAGTCAAATGGGCCTTAGAAAGCATCACTACGAAGAAAGCTAGTGGAGGTGATGACATTCCAGTTGAGTTATTTCAAATCCTGAAAAATGATGCTGTGAAAACGCTGCACTCAATATGCCAGCAAATTTGGAAAACTCAGCAGTGGTCACAGGACTGGAAAAGGTCAGTTTTCATTCCAATCCCCAAAAAAAGGCAATGTCAAAGAATGCTCAAACTACCGCACAATTGCACTCATCTCACACACTAGAAAAATTATGCTCAAAATTCTCCAAGCCAGGCTTCAGCAATACGTGAACTGTGAACTTCCATGTGTTCAAGCTGGTTTTAGAAAAGGCAGAGGAACCAGAGATCAAATTGCCAACATCCGCTGGATCATGAAAAAAGCAAGAGAGTTCCAGAAAAAAATGTCTTTTTCTGCTTTACTGACTATGCCAAAGCCTTTGACTGTGTGGATCACAATAAACTGGAAAATTTGAAAGAGATGGGAATCCCAGACCACCTGACCTGCCTCTTGAGAAACCTATATGCAGGTCAAGAAGCAAGAGTTAGAACTAGACATGGAACAACAGACTGGTTCCAAATAGGAAAAGAAGTACATCAAGACTGTATATTGTCACCCTGCTTATTTAACTTATATGCAGAGTACATCATGAGAAACGCTGGGCTGGAAGAAGCACAAGCTGGAATCAAGATTTCTGGGATAAATATCAATAACCTCAGATATGCAGATGACACCACCCTTTTGGCAGAAAGTGAAGAGGAACTAAAAGGCCTCTTGATGAAAGTGAAAGAGGAGAGTGAAAAAGTTGGCTTAAAGCTCAACATTTAGAAAACAAAGATCATGGCATCTGATTCCATCACTTCATGGGAATAGATAGGGAAACAATGTCAGACTTTATTTTTTGGGGCTCCACAATCACTGCAGTTGGTGATTGCAGCCCATGAAATTAAAAGACGCTTACTCCTTGGAAGGAAAGTTATGAACAACCTGGACAGCATATTCAAAAGCAGAGACATTACTTTGCCAACAAAGGTCTGTCTAGTCAAGGCTATGGTTTTTCCAGTGGTCATGTATGGATGTGAGAGTTGGACTGTGAAGAAAGCTGAGTGCCGAAGAATTGATGCTTTTGAACTGTTGGTGTTGGAGAAGACTCTTGAGAGTCCCTTGGACTGCAAGGAGATCCAACCAGTCCATTCTAAAGGAGATCAGTCCTGGGTGTTCATTGGAAGGACTGATGCTAAAGCTGAAACTCCAGTACTTTGGCCACCTCATGCAAAGAGTTGACTCATTGGAAAAGACTCTCATGCTGGGAGGGATTGGGGACAGGAGGAGAAGGGGACGACTATGATGAGATGGCTGGATGGCATCACCAACTCGATAAATGTGAGTTTGAGTGAACTCAGGGAGATGGTGATGGACAGGGAGGCCTGGCGTGCTGCGATTCATGTTGTAGCAAGGAATAGCAACGAGTTGGACACGACTGAGCGACTGAACTGAACTGAACTGAACTGAATAATAGTGTTTGGAGAAGGCATGGCAACCCACTCAGTACTCTTGCCTGGAGAATCCCACGGGCAGAGGAGCCTGCTAGGCTGCAGTCCATGGGATCGCTATAAGAGTCGGACACAACTGAACGACTTCACTTTCACTTTTCACTTTCATAAATTGGAGAAGGAAATGGCAACCCATTCCAGTGTTCTTTCCTGGAGAATCACAGGGACAGGGGAGCCTGGTGGGCTGCCATCTATGGGGTTGCACAGAGTCGGACACGACTGAAGTGACTCAGCAGCAGCAGCAGCAATAATCATGTTTATGGAGATGAAAGTAAAAAATTATTGAATCAAGACATTCTAATCTTTGGAGTCATCTGACAATATCACTAATCTTCTGTTTTCTTACCATATACATAACCTTGATCAAATTGTCTAACCTCAACTAATTTGAGTTTCTTCCTCTGGAAAATGGGGATTATAACATCTACCCTGTATGGTTGCTTAAAAGAAGATTAAGTTATTTAAACATACAATATCTTCATTTTTAAAATTTTAACTCTTAAATGAGGTAAATGAAGTTTGGGAAATTGTTACCTTTTAGAGTTGATGAAATAATCTTTTCATACTATATATATATATATATATATATAAATGCTAAATCATTGCATCTTCTCCCATGAATTAAACTACTGTTTCTATGTCAATAATTCAATACTTTTATCTTCAGCAAATATTTCCTATTAATAAATTCCAATACTTTGGCCACCTGATGCTAAGAACTGACTCATGGGCCCCTGATGTTGGAAAGACTGAAGGCAGGTGGAAGAGGGGATGATAGAGGATAAGATGGTTGGATGGCATCACTGACACAATGGACATGAGTTTGATTCAGCTTAGGGATTTGGTGATGGACATGGAGGCCTGGTGTGCTGCAGTCCATGAGGTCACAAAGAGTCAGACAAAACTGTGCAACTGAACTGAACTGAACTAAATTCCAAGACCATAAACACAATGCCATACTCCAAAGTTCTGAGTATTGGACAACTGTCTCAAATTCAAAATTTTGAAATTAAACTCACCATCTCCCTCTCAACACTACCCTCAGCCTACATTCCAGAGCTCATAAATGGCATCATGACTTCCTTTGTTACCCAAATTAGAAACCAGAAGAGATTCTTCATTACTCCCTCACTATTATTGCTCTATATCTGCTGCTGCTGCTGCTAAGTCGCTTCAGTCGTGTCCGAATCTGTGCAACCCCATAGACGGCAGCCCACCAGGCTCCCCTGTCCCTGGGATTCTCCAGGCAAGAACACTGGAGTGGGTTGCCATTTCCTTCTCCAATGCATGAAAGGGAAAAGTGAAAGTGAAGTCGCTCAGTCGTGTCCGACTCTTCACTACCCCATGGTCTGCAGCCTACCAGGCTCCTCTGTCCATGGGATTTTCCAGGCAAGAGTACTGGAGTGGGGTGCCATTGCCTTCTCCTGCTCTATATCTAGTTGGTATTAATAAACGAAGCTGGTTAATTTACATTTCTATAATAAATGAATATTTCTTTCTTTCCAACGATTTTATGAACTCAGTTCAGTTCAGTTCAGTCGCTCACTCATGTCGGACTCTTTGCGACACCATGAATCCCAGCACACCAGGCCTCCCTGTCCATCACCATCTCCCGCAATTCACTCAAACTCAAGTCCATGGGGTCAGTGATACCATCCAGCCATGTCATCCTCTGTCGTCCCCTTTTCTTCCTGCCCCCAATCCCTCCTAGCATCAGAGTCTTTTCCAATGAGTCAACTCTTTGCATGGGTGGCTAAAGTACTGGAGTTTCAGCTTTAGCATCAGTCCTTCCAAAGAACACACAGGGCTGATCTCCTTTAGAATGGACTGGTTGGATCTCCTTGCAGTCCAAGGGACTCTCAAGAGTCTTCTCCAACACCACAGTTCGAAAGAATCAATTCTTTGGCACTCAGCTTTCTTCACAGTCCAACTCTCACATCCATACATGACCACTGGAAAAACCGTAGCCTTGACTAGATGGACCTCTGTTGGCAAAGTAATATTTTTGCTTTTGAATATGCTATCTAGGTTGGTCATAACTTTTCTTCCAAGGAGTAAGTGTCTTTTAATTTCATGGCTGCAGTCACCATCTGCAGTGCTATTGGAGCCCCCCCCCCCCACCAAAAAAAAAAGTCTGACACTGTTTCCACTGTTTCCCCATTTCCCATGAAGTGATGGGACCAGATGCCATGATCTTCGTTTTCTGAATGTTGAGCTTTAAGCCAACTTTTTCACTCTCCTCTTTCACTTTCATCAAGAAGCTTTTGAGTTCCTCTTCACTTTCTGCCAAAAGGGCGGTGTTTTCTGCATATCTGAGGTTATTGATATTTCTCCCAGCAATCTTGATTCCAGCTAGTGCTTCTTCGAGCCCAGCGTTTCTCATGATGTACTCTGTATATAAGTTAAATAAGCAGGGTGACAACATACAGCCTTGATATACTCCTTTTCCTATTTGGAACCAGTTTGTTGTTCCATGTCCAGTTCTAACTCTTGCTTCCTGACTCGCATATAGGTTTCTCAAGAGGCAGGTCAGGTGGTCTGGGATTCCCATCTCTTTCAGAATTTTCCACAGTTTATTGTGATCCACACAGTCAAAGGCTTTGGCATAGTCAGTAAAGCAGAAATAGATGTTTTTCTTGAACTCTCTTGCTTTTTCTATGATCCAGCAGATGTTAGCAATTTGATATCTGGTTCCTCTGCCTTTTCTAAAACCAGCTTGAACACATGGAAGTTCACAGTTCACATATTGCTGAAGCCTGGCTTGGAGAATTTTGAGCATTGCTTTACTAGCGTGTGAGATGAATGCAATTGTGTAATAGTTTGAGCATTCTTTGGCATTGCCTTTCTTTGGGATTGGAATGAAAACTGACCTTTTCCAGTCCTGGGGCCTCTGCTGAGTTTTCCAAATTTGCTGGCATATTGAATGCAGCGTTTTCACAGCATCATCTTTCAGGATTTGCAATAATGCAACTGGAATTCCATCACCTCCACTAGCTTTGTTCGTAGTGATGCTTTCTAAGGCCCACTTGACTTCACATTCCAGAATGTCTGGCTCTAGGTCAGTGATCACACCATTGTGATTATCTGGATGGTGAAGCTCTTTTTTTGTAGTTCTTCTGTGTATTCTTGCCATCTCTTCTTAATATCTTCTGCTTCTGTTAGGTCCATACCATTTCTGTCCTTTATCGAGCCCATCTTTGCATGAAATGTTCCCTTGGTATCTCTAATTTTCTTGAAGAAATCTCTCATCTTTCCCATTCTGTTGTTTTCCTCTCTTTCTTTGCATTGATCACTGAGGAAGGCTATCTTTTCTCTCCTTGGTATTCTTGGGAACTCTGCATTCAGATGCTTATATCTTTCCTTTTCTCCTTTGCTTTTCGCTTCTCTTCTTTTCACAGCTATTCGTAAGACCCCCATAGACAGCCATTTTGCTTTTTTGCATTTCTTTTTCATGGGGATGGTCTTGATCCCTGTCTCCTGTACAATGTCACAAATCTTTGTCCATAGTTCATCTGGCACTCTATCTATCAGATCTAGTCTCTTAAATCTATCTCTCATCATTTTTGTGTGAAATTTTTTTTTCAAATATTCCAGACTGATAAATAACTGCACTATTTTCAATTATATCCTTTTAATATCCTTGTTCTCATTGTGGCTGGAATAATCTTCAAAATGCCACCATCTCTCCCCGGATTTCTTAGCCACATACCTTCAACAAAATGTACAGACCTCTTTCTATGGCATCCAGAGTCTTTATTTGATTTGGTCTCCGTTATCATCATTTGGTATTCCCTATCCCTGCATTTTGCAGTCTACTCTGAATAATTCCAATTGTGGAAATCCTGTTTTAATCTCATTAGGAAATGTGTGGGCCCCTATTCTTCAGCCCCATATCTTTATCTTATTTCTCAAAACTCAACTTCTGACTTATCTCATCAGTAGGTTTCCAGAAAAAAATGCAGGATTCCCCATGAAATTTGTACTTTATATAAATAATATTTCAATACAATATATACCATGTAATATTTTCAGCATTCTTATGCTAAAATATCATTCATTCTGTATCTTATTTGTTAAATCTGGTAAGCTGTTTCCACAAGGAAGTCTTTCCCTAGAGCTCATCTAGATTAATTGCCATGTTCATGCATTAATAGCACATCTACCCCATCACATATCTGTTTGTGTTGAATGTATTTAAATGCCTTTAAATGCCAATAAACTGAATAAAGGAAATAACTAAAATTGTGAAATTTCTATTTTAAAACATTCTAAATGAAAAGGAAAACTGCATCTGACAAAGCTAGATTGAATCATATATGCAACTTTACTGTTCTATATTGATAACTATTTCCTTACTATTTATATTTTAATCCATTTGACATTATATAACCTTTCTTGTTTTTCTTATAAGAGCAGTGAAAAGCTGTATAACAAAAATAAAGGATTATTTCTTTTTTACAAGTTTTTTTTCAAGGTTTGTAAAGAGATTATAAATGATTTTTCTCGAGTCTTTTTTCATATCTATGCGACACAAGTACAAATGTCAAAAATATAATCAATTTATGTACAAATGAGTACTTTTATTAATGCAACTAATGATGTTTTATTGATGTGAAGAAAATATTATGGGTAAATAAGATTAAATGAAAAACATTAGTTTGTGAATGCCTGTAGACATAAGAAAATCTGGTTTCAGAAAATATTTATAGGTGGCAGTTCTAAGCAAGCACAGTTGGATATTTTGCCACCAAATACTGTTTGATTAATTGGGGTGGTTGTAGTCTTAGAGTACCTACAAATTAATTCATAGTGGAAAACTTTCTAAAATTGATAGCATAGGATGCAAATAAAAATTCTTATACCAACTGAAGATTGACTCTAGGCTTAAACCATTGTGATAATATACCATTGATAGAATATGTATATTTCTGCTTTACTTCTATTTTTTCCCCTGTAGTTAACAGGTTAAAATTTATCCAAACTCATATTTTTATGCTATATTTTACATATTTTAATATATACAGTACTGCATGTATATGTATATGCACTTATATAAAGAATCTTAAAGCTAATGGTTTAAGGCTGATTCTTAGCATATTTTACAAATGGGGAAAAATGGAAACAGTGACAAATTTTATTTTCTTGGACTCCAAAATCACTGTGGACAGTGACTGCACCCATGAAATTAAAATATGCTTGCCCGTTGGAAGAAAAGCAGTGACAAACCTAGACACATATTAAAAAGCAGAGACATCACTTAGTTGACAAAGGTTCATAGAGTCAAAGCTATGGTTTTTCCAGCAGTCATGTATAGATTTGAGAGTTAGACCATAAAGAAGGCTGAGCACCGAAAATTGACACTTTCAAGTTGTGGTGCTGGAGAAGCCTCTGTGAGTCCCTTTGACTGTGAAAAGATCAAGCCAGGCAGTTTTAAAGGAAATCTATTCTGAATATTCATTGGAAGGACTGATGCTGAAAGTGAGCTCCAATACTTTGACCACTTGATGCAAAGGTGGACTCATCGGAAAAGACTGATTCTGGGGGAGATTGAGGGTAGGAAGAGAAGGGGTGACAGAGAATGAAATGGTTGGATGGCATCTTCATCACAATGGACATGAATTTGGGCAAACTCCAGGAGATGGTGAAGCACAGGAAGCATGGCATGCTGCAGTTCACGGGGTTGCAAAGAGTCAGACAAGACTTAGTGACTGAATAACAACAAAAGCATATTTTGTACCAGTTTAGAATTAAACATAGATACTTCGAGTTAACTTTCAAGTACAGTAAATTATATTTACATCATTGTTAAAGTCACGTGGTCATATCTGACTCTTTGCGACCCCATAGGCTATACAGTCCATGGAATTTTCTGGGCCAGAATACTGGAGTTGGTAGCCTTTCCCTTCTGTAGGGGATCTTCCCAACCCAGGGATCAAACCCAGGTTTCCTGCATTGCAGGCAGATTCTTTACCAGCTGAACCAAAATGGAAGCCCATTCGAAAGGAAGAATTCTATAAGAATTAATTCTAATATGTATTGATCATGTTTTATATTTTGTATTTAGCAGATTCACTGAATTCTGTGACACTCAAATGTATTTCCATTGCTTTTTCTAGGATTTTCTCAGAAAAACATAATCTTGGTATAATAGAATTTTAGGCAAATTACAGTAAGGTTAGCTATATTTTTAAGTGCACCACGTGATGCCTTTTGATAAATGGAGTAATCCATACCCCAATCAAAATGTTGAACACATCAGTTCAGTTCAGTTCAGTTCAGTCACTCAGTCATGTCCGACTCTTTGCGACCCCATGAATCGCAGCACGCCAGGCCTCCCTATCCATCACCAACTTCCGGAGTTCAATCAGACTCACATCCATCGAGTCAGTGATGCCATCCAGCCATCTCATCCTCTGTCGTCCCCTTCTCCTCCTGCCCCTAATCCCTCCCAGCATCAGAGTCTTTTCCAACGAGTCAACTCTTTGCATGAGGTGGCCAAAGTACTGGAGTTTCAGCTTCAGTATCATTCCTTCCAAAGAAATCCCAGGGCTGATCTCCTTCAGAATGGACTGGTTGGATCTCTTTGCAGTCCAAGGGACTCTCAAGAGTCTTCTCCAACACCACAGTTCAAAAGCACCAATTCTTTGGCTCTCAGCCTTCTTCACAGTCCAACTCTCACATCCATACATGACCACTGGAAAAACCATAGCCTTGACTAGACAGACCTTTGTTGGCAAAGTAATGTCTCTGCTTTTGAATACGCTATCTAGGTTGGTCATAACTTTCCTTCCAAGGAGTAAGTGTCTTTCAATTTTGTGGCTGCAGTCACCATCTGCAGTGATTTTGGAGCCCAGAAAAGTAAAGTCTGACACTGTTCCCACTGTTTCTCCATCTGTTTCCCATGAAGTGATGGGACCGGATGCCATGACCTTCGCTTTCTGAATGCTGAGCTTTAAACCAAACTTTTCACTCTCCTATTTTACTTTCATCAAGAGGCTTTTGAGTTCCTCTTCACTTTCTGCCATAAGGGTGGTGTCATCTGCATATCTGAGGTTATTGATATGTATCCCAGCAATCTTGATTTCAGCTTGTGTTTCTTCCAGTCCAGCGTTTCTCATGATGTACTCTGCATATAAATTAAATAAGCAGGATGACAATATACAGACTTGACGTACTCCTTTTCCTATTTGGAACCAGTCTGTTGGTCCATGTCCGGTTCTAACTATTGCTTCCTGACCTGCATACAGATTTCTCAAGAGGCAGGTCAGGTGGTCTTGTATTCCCATCTCTTTCAAAATTTTCCACAGTTTATTGTGATCCACACCATCAAAAGCTTTGGCATAGTCAATAAAGCAGAAATAGATGTTTGTTTGAAACTCTCTTGCTTTTTCCATGATCCAGTGGATGTTGGCAATTTGCTTTCTGGTTCCTCTGCCTTTTCTAAAACCATTGAACACATCAATTACTCTCAAAGTTTTCCTCATGTCCCTTGCCAATTAATTTCTGCCTCGTTGAAGACAACTGCTGTTCTGGTTTGTATCATCATACTCTGCCTATTCAAAAATACAGATGAATGGAACACTATAACATTTACTATTTTATGCCTGCCTGCCTTTCACTTAGTAATGTTGCAAAAATTCACTCGTATCATGTGTTAATAATTTGCTCATTTTATTTATGAAGATATTGCATTGACTAAATATACTACAATTTATTTATCCATTCTTCTGATAATGAATATTAGGTCATTTCTAGTTTGTTGCTGTTATGGGAAACGGCAACATTCATACACATACCTTTTTGTATACATATATTTTCATGTATATTAAATCAAAACCTAGCAGTGCAATTGTTGTATCATGGATAAAAATATTACCTTAGTTTTATAATATTAATTAACCATTATTTATTTCTACAGTAATATATGAGTTTCATTTGCTTCCCAATCTTGCCAATATTTTGTATTGTCAATGACTTTTTAAACACTTGGCATTGCAAAGAGTGTATATAACTGTATCTTCCTGAGGTTTTAAGTATCATGTCCCTAATGAGTATAATGTTGAAAAAATTTCATGTGGATATTGTAAAGTGTATATTCAACTCATTTATCTATATTTGTTTATTTTTTCATATTTTATAGTTGAGTTATATTATTTCTTTATATTTTCTGAATAAAAGGATTGATTTGTCAGAGATACATGTTACAAACAACTTTTCAAAGTGTTGCTTTATAAATCACTATCAAAAGTTTCTCTTGAAAAGTTTCAAATTTTTATGAAAATCATTATGCATATTTTTTTAAAGAATGATGATTTCTGTTCCAGTCCAAGATATCTTTGCAACCTACACAAAGATCATGATAATTTTATAAGCTTTCTACAAGGCCTTATGGAGTTTAATTTTTAAGTTTGTGGCTACAATCTATCTGCAATTAACTTCTGTGTTTGAAATGAGACAGTGGTTGACATATACACACATTTATTTTTTTTTCCATTTGCTCATCCAGTAACTTAATCTCCTCTTGTTGAAAATATTTTACTTTTATACATTGTATTGCTTTGTATCTTTATTGAAAATCAATTGACATACCTTTGGCTTTAGACTCTACTGTTCTTTTTTCTCTTTTCATATCAATGTCACACTGCCTTGATTACTACATTTTTATAGTAATTCTTAAAATCAGGAATTGTAAGTCCTAAAATTATTTGGAAATAATTTTGGGTATACTAGGTCCTTTGCATTTACAAATGGATTTTAGAATATGCTTGTCTTTTTAAACAAATTGCCTGTTGGGGTTGGATTAGTACTGCAATAAATATAGACATCAATATGGAGAGAATTATCATTGTTAGTAAAATTTTGATGTTAAATCAAACCATTAAGATGAAGACAAACACTATATGTGGAATCTGAAAAAAAATTTTTAATATAAATATGCATGAATATATAAAGTATATTTAAATATGTATATATAACACAAATATAAAATATATAAAGCAAACCATTATACCAAAACAGAAACAGAATCCACATACAGAGAACAAACTAGTGATTACCAGAGGAGGGAAGGGTGAGGGGAGGAGCAAAATAAGTGAAGGGAGTAAAGAGGTACAAACTACTAGGTATAAAATAAGCAAATTACAAGGATATAACATATAACACATGAAATATAGTCATTACTTTATAACTTTCTATGGAGTGTAATTTATACAAATATTAAATTACTCTGCTATACATGTGAAATTAATACAATATAATAAATTAACTATACTTAATTAGAATGAAGGAAAGTTAACTTGAAAGTATATTTTTGACATAGCACTGAATTGATAGTATAGATTTACTGTAAGTCTCATTCAGATATTTTCTGATATCTTTTAATAAAATTATTACACTCCCCTCAAAATCATATATTTCAAATTTCTGAGCTGAGTTTGAAATATTTAGGTGATTTCCATGTAAATACCTGAAAAATACTCTCATGAGAATCAAACATACAGAGAAATAAGAGGGATAAAATACATAGCCTTTTAAAAATGGAATATTAATCTTTGTGGGGTGAATTATCTCTTGAAGGTGATTATTTGTCATCATGTTTACTTAATATCTCTGTTAAAAAGATGTGTTATTTTTTCTTAAATCTTTCAGTACAACAGTGGTTATAATTCTTATTCTAGTGGCAAAAATAAATATTTTTGTGTTAACCATACAACAAAATATCACTTTTTAAATATTGCAATTAAAGCTCTTTCAACTTTAGTTTGGTAATGCAATTTGAAGCTTTCTTTATGAAATAGAACTGTTAGAACTATTTGTACATCACTAGAAAGCTTTGTGTTATCTGATGGAAGCATTTGTGTTATGTAATTAAACTGAAGTGTCAATATCATTTTAATTGCATTCACTCTTCTCACATGGTGAACTTTAACATGATCTAGCAAGAACCTCCTGAACTAGTTTTATAACCAGAAGCAAATTAACTTTAATTATATTGTCAAGGTCTCTTATAATTTTAATTTCCTTGATATATCAAGTTTATAGATAACTATTTAGATGCCACTGAGGGAAAATTCTTCAAAAGGAAAGTATCATTTCTTATTTGTAATATTGAATATTCCTATTCTTACAATACCAAAGCTTCAAAAATGTCATTAGCACCCCCTCTCCATTTCCCTTTATTTTATCACAGGCTATTCCCATATAGGCTGACAATATCCAGTTACTCTGAGAATGTATTTGGTCTTTAGAGTATGCTCTGCCTGATCACCAAGTAGCTCAGCTATGCCAAGGAATTAATGCAGCAGGGACAATACTAAAAATGTGTAATGAGGGATAGTGGGTAAATACCCCAATAGCCTCACCCTTCACTGTAATTCTAGATATGTTCCACAAGGTTCTCAGAAGATATCTAGTGGGATTAAATGCCAATTGGCTTATACATATACACGTCCTTGGCTTTCCCCCTTTCTTGCCTTGCCCATTCCCTCAAAATTTCTTCTGGAATCACCTTCCAAAACAATCTATTTATAACCAATCCTTTCTCAAGACCTACATTTGAAGAACCCAAAATGAATCCACTAGTTTTGAAACATTTTTGGTTGATGTTAGCCATTCAAAGGCAAAATTAAATTAATGTTTATCTAACATGTAATATATTCTTACTAATTACAAAACCATACAATGTGATTTTTAGTCAGGTTTCTCTAGAGAAACAAACTAGAAAGATATATACTGGAAAGTATTTACTTTGGGGAATTGACTAATGCAACTATGAAGGTTATGAAATCCCATGATTTGCTGTCTGCAAAGTAGAGACACCCAAAAGACAGTAATGTAATTCACAGTGAATTAGAAAGTCTGAGAACCAGGGTAGCCAAAGATGTACATTCCAAACTAAATTTGAGTGCCTGAAAAATAGGAACACTGAGTGTAAGAAGAGGTTGATGGACCAGCTCAAACAACCAAACAGAAATAGGCAATTTCTTCTTTCCTCTACATTTTTGTTATTCTCAGGTTGTCAAGAGGTGGGATAAAGCACACCAACACTAAGGAGGACAACTGCTTTACTGAGTAAACAAATTATAATACAACTTTTATTCAGAAACATACTACAGACACACCCCCAAAATGTTTAACCAAGTATCTAGGCATCCCATGATTTAGTCAAAGTGAGAACACTTTGCAATCCCTTCCATGAGGCAAACACAGTTTAGTCACTAAGTCCTGTCCAACTTTTTCAAGACCTCATGAACTGTAGCCCTCCAGGTTCCTCTGTCCATGAGATTTCCCAGGCAAGAATACTAGAGTGCATTTTCATTTCTTTTTCCAGGGCATCCTTCTGACCCAAGGATCAAGCCCATGTTTCCTGAATTGGTGAGCTGATTATTTACCACTGAGCAACCAGGGAAGCCAGAGGCAAGCATTATCCAGATGTCAAAGCCCAATAAAGAAGATATAAAGAAACTTCAGACCAGTATATTTTATGACTATGGTTGCAAAAATCCTCAACAAAATACTGTAAATTGAATACAAGAGCCTATTAAAAATATTCTTCACCAAAAACAAAGTGGAATTTATTCTGGAAATACAAAGATGATGTGATTATGAAAATCAATCAATATAATACACCATATTAATAAGTATTTTCTTTTTTCATAAAGAAAACTCATGATTATATCAACAGACATATAAAAAAAAAACTTCGACAAAATTCACAATATTTCATGCTAAAAAAAAAAAAAACACTCAATAAAGATAAATACAGCTTTTCTCCTAATTCCTGGAACAAGACAAGAAAGTCTATTTTTACTTCTATTCAGTAATATACTGGAAGTTCTAGCCTCTTCTATTTGGCTGGAAAAGGCAATAAAGGCACCCAAATTGGACAAAAAGAGGAAAAATTATTCCTGTTCACACATATCTATATCTTGGATATAGCCATAGATCTCCTAAAGAATTCACAAAAATGTTAGAGGTGTTAGAGGTAAAAAGTTATTTCAGCAAAGTTGCAAAATGGAAGACCAAAATGCAACAATTAGTTTAATTTCTGTAACTTGCAATGTAACAGAAGATGAAACTAAGAAAATGATTCCTTTACAATAGTTTCAAAAAGAAGAAAAACTTTGGAAGAAATTATAGCAGAAAGTATGAGACTTACAATTAAAAATATAAAACACTTTCAATGAAAAATATAAAAGTATAAGACTTGCAATGAAAAACACGCTGAACTAAATAATAATAACCTAAATAAATAGCATATACCACATATTCATCTATTGGAAGACAATATCACTAAAAAAAATCTTGTCTTATCAGATCTATAGGGTTAATGTAATACTTTCAAAACATTAGTTTCCTCTTTTGAAGAAATAAAAACTATGATCCTAAAATGCATATGGAATTGCAAGGTCCAGAAAAGTTAAAAAAAAAAAAAATCTTGAAATAGATGAACAAAGTTAGGGAACTCAGACTTCCCAATGGCAAACTTATTTCAAAATTATAATAATCAGAACAATGTGGTATTGGCATAAGAACATACAGACATTTAGATTAATGGAATAGAAATAAGAGTCCAAAATTAAACCCATACCGCTATGGTCAATTGATTTTTAACAAGAGTTCCAAGATAGTCAATGAGGGAAAGAACAGTCTTCAGCAAATGCTTCTCAGACAATTGAAAATGCACAAGCAAAGAAATGAATCTGGACACTTATCTCATATCTTATATAGAAACTAAATCAAAATGGATGAAAGATGTAAACGTTAACAGTTTAAACTACAAAACTCATAGAGAAAACATACTATGTAAGTTCTGTCACCTTGGATTAGACAATGTTTGTTTAATGTAACACAGGCACACACAAATCAACAAAAATAGATAAATTTTACTTCATAAAAATGAAAACTTTTTACCTCAAAGCATACTATGAGCAAACTGAAACACACACACACATACACACACACACACATACACAAAATGAGAGAAATTCCAAATCATACATCTGATACAGGTTTCCTATCCAGAATATATCATTAACTCTCATAACTCACCAACAGTAAAGAACTTAGGAATTCAAACTAGGCAAATGCTTTAGCTATCTCTCCAAGAGATTTACAAACAAACAAACAAAAAATCACAGTAAATTATAATTAACATCATAGTCATTAAGAAATGAAAATTTAAAAGTACTTCATGGTCATCAGGATAGTAGGAAGAGAATAAGAAAAAAACAGGAAAAGAAAGAAGAGGATGAAAGGATAAGGAAATGGAAGAGGAAGAAGAAATAGTAGAAAGGGGTGGAGGAAAAATAATAAATGTTGGCAAGGGTGTGGAGAAGTTGGGATCATCATAAATTGCTTCCTCATCAGTTCAGTTCAGTTCAGTTCAGTCACTCAGTCGTGTCCGACTCTTTGCGATCCCATGAATCACAGCACGCCAGGCCTCCCTGTCCATCACCAACTCCCGGAGTTCACTCAGACTCACGTCCATCGAGTCAGTGATGCCATCCAGCCATCTCATCCTCTGTCGTCCCCTTCTCCTCCTAACCCCCAATCCCTCCCAGCATCAGAGTCTTTTCCAATGAGTCAACTCTTCGCATGAGGTGGCCAAAGTACTGGGGTTTCAGCTATAGCATCATTCCTTCCAAAGAAATCCCAGGGCTGATCTCCTTCAGAATGGACTGGTTGGATCTCCTTGCAGTCCAGGGGACTCTCAAGAGTCTTCTCCAACACCACAGTTGAAAAGCATCCATTCTTCAGCGCTCAGCCTTCTTCACAGTCCAACTCTCACATCCATACATGACCACTGGAAAAACCATAGCCTTGAATAGATGGACCTTTGTTGACAAAGTAATGTCTCTGCTTTTGAATATGCTGCTTCCTCATAAATCCTCATAAATTAGAATCCTCATAAACTGCATTGTAACATGGTGCCCTGCTGTGGAACCAATATGACTGTCCCTTGAAATTTACCTGTAGAATTACTATAATGCAGAAATTCTATTCTTAGGACATACCAGATATTCATAACAGCATTATTCATACTAATCCCAAAGTGAAAACCACCAACAATCTATCACATGAATGAGTTGAATGTGGTCCAAGATGGTGGCACTGGAATATCTTGTACTCACATTCTTCCATGGACACACCAAATTTACAGGTATACAAAGGAAAATTACTGCAGAAAAAGAACTGAAAATTAGCTGAACAGGTTCTAAACAAAAGGGTGTGAAAAGGCTACATAGAGATGGGTATGAGAGGCAACATGTGTTCTTATCAAAAACCTCACCCTCAGCATGATGACCACAATAAAGAGAAATCTCAAGGGTCCAGAGCTATTCCCTGGGGAGCGAGGGGTTTATGTTCCACACCAAACATTTCAATACTTGGGTGCACTGGAGAGATGAGGGCCCCAAAGCGTCCAGTTTTGTAAACGAATGGGGCTTATATCTAGGAGACATGGTGGGGGGCTATGGGCATAGGGGATACTCATTTGGAGGGGATCATGCACAATCATTTGTCCTGGGACCCAGGGCAAATGCCACAGTTAGAGAAATGCTTGAACTAAATGTGTAGGAGATTTATTTGTTAATCCTAAAGCACCTACCAGAAGGGCAGGGATGGAGTTTCTTTGGGGTTAGAGGCCCTGGAAAGTACCATTTTTTGCACTGTCCTTGCCGCTACTGCTGCTGCTAAGTCGTTTCAGTCGTGTCAGACTCTGTGCGACCCCAGAGATGGCAGCCCACCAGGCTCCCCCGCCCCTGGAATTCTCCAGGCAAGAACACTGGAGTGGGTTGCCATTTCCTTCTCCAATGCATGAAAGTGAAAAGTGAAAGTCAAGTCGCTCAGTCGTGTCCGACTCTTTGTGACCCCACGGACTGCAGCCCATCAGCCACCTCCGTCCATGGGATTCTCTAGGCAAGAGTACTGGAGTGGGTTGCCATTGCACTGTCTTTAAACCTGGCTAACACAGGTAGGCTTCCACAGACACAGACCTATTAAAGCTGTGAGCATGCCCACCCCCAGTGCACTTTCCCTGCCTTCCTAAGGCTGTGAATGTGCCCCACCCTTAGTACTTTCCCAAAGCCTTACTATAGATGGTGAGTGGCAAAGTACAAACAGGAGATGTGCCTTGCTAATTTGGCACTTGTGGCTAGAAAGGTTGCACTCTAGGGGTTCATGAGACTGTAACAATCAGAAAGACAGTTCTGGCAGGCTACCACACCCAGAGAACTTCACAGAGAGCAGACTGAAACACAAAACCAAGCTATCCATGATAAAGGCCAATTTACTTGCTCTAGAGCGTCAACCTGAAGAACAGGATTCAGGTTTGCCATACATCTGTAGGGTCAAGAGAAACTCCCAGGAAATGTAGACAAGGAGACACCATTATTATGCTCTTCACTGGCCTTACCAGAATTTACTGGTACCTTCCAGAAAGGAGCTTATATACCAAAACCTCAATTTTTGCAACTGCTACCCAGGAGATACCTCCAGATCTCCTGGTCTAGAAGTCAACTGAATTATGGTTGCAGTTCCACATGACTATATGTAATTGCATATTTTAAAGTTACTGGCTGAGTAGCTGACTCGCAATCAGCCTGAAACTAGGTACTGCCTGAGATCTCTTCCATTGGAACACTGACAGGTCTTGTCCCTCAACTACTGGGACCTGTCAAGAATAAGTCAGGCTATTTTAGAAATTCACAAAGGTTGAGAGACAATCAACAGCTAGAAGAAAGTTTAAATAAGATTCTTCTCTTAAATAAGGCAAAAATCATTGCATATGGTGGTTGCAACCATGAAATTAAAAGACATTTGCTCCTTGGAAGAAAAGCTATGACCAACCTAGACAACATATTAAAAAACAGAGACATTACTTTGCCAGCAAAGGTCTATCTAGTCAAACCCATGGTTTTTCCAGTAGTCATATATGGGTGTGAGAATTGGACTATAAAGAAAGCTGAGCACTGGAGAATTGATGCTTTTGAACTGTTGTGTTGAAGAAGACTCTTGAAAGTCCCTTGGACTGCAAGGAGATCAAACCAGTCAATCCCAAAGGAAATCAATCCTAAATATTCATTGGAAGGACTGATGTGGAAACTCTAATACTTTGGCCACAAGATGCAAAGAACTGACTCATTAGAAAAGACTGATGCTGGGAAAGGTTGAGGGCAGGAGGAGAAAGGGATGACAGAGGATGAGATGGTTGGATGGCATCACTGACACAACGGACATCAGTTTGAGCAAGCTTATGGTGATGGTGAAGGGCAGGGAAGCCTGGTGTGCAGCAGTCCATGGGGCCACAAAGAGTCAGACACAACTGAGCAACTGAACTGTACTGAACTGATTCCTTCAAGATTGGGAGAATTAGATATTCCACATAATACACAGAAACAAAGTCAAGCAAAATGAGAAAGCAGGAATATGTTCCAAAGTAATAAGACCAAATTTCAGAAAAGACCTAATTAAATAGAGATAATTAACCTACCACATAAAGAGTTTTAACAGGAATTGTCATAAAGATGCTGAATTGAACTCGAGAGGAATGGATTACCAAAGGGACTGATAACTTCAAAAAAGACAGAGAATATATAAGAAAGTACCAAATATAAAGCTCAGGTAAGAGAAATACAGCAATTGACCTGAAAAATAAACTAATAAGTTTCAGCAGAATACATGATGATGCAGCAGAATGGACCAGCAACCTTCACTACCAGGCAGTAGAACTCAGTGAATCAGAGCAGGAAAAAAAAAAAAGGAATAATAACTTAAGGGGTCTATGGGACAATATCAAGTAGAATAACATTCAAATTACATAGAGAAAAGGGGGTAGATAATTTATTTGAAGAAATGACTGTAAGCTTTCCTAATTTGGAAACACATCGAAGTTTAGGAAGCACACAGAATTCCAAATAACATTCCATTGATAGATGACCTTGATACTACCATGAAATCAGCTGTGAGAAATTAAAGTCCAAAGCTGATTTTGATGTTTTGATAATGTTACTGTTCTCCATAGAATGGAAGGTAAACCTTACAAAAATTCAGGGGCATGTCATGCCAGGAAATTCATAAGGGTCCAGTGGTCTGAAATACCCCTTCAAAATAAAGGACACAATATTATATCTTGTACTACCTACTACTACAAAATATTATATTTTGCACTACATACTGGGCTTCCCTGGTGGCTCAGATGGTAAAGAATCTACCTGCAATGTGGGAGACATGGGGCTGATCCCTGGCTCAAGAAGATCTCCTGGAGAAGGGAATGGCTACTCTGAGTGTTAAAGAATTGATGCTTTCAAAGTGATGTTGGAGAAGACTCTTCAGAGTCCCTTAGACTGGAAGGAGATCAAACCAGTCGATCCTAAAGGAAATCAACCCTGAATATTCATTGGAAGGACTGATGCTAAAGCTGAAACTCCAATACTTTGGCCACCTGATGTGAAGAACTAACTCATTAGAAAAGACCATGATGCTGGGGAAGATTGAAGGCAGGAGGAGAAGGGGACGACAGAGGACAAGATGGGTGGATGGCATCATTGACTCAATGGACATGAGTTTGAGTAAGCTTCTGGAGATGGTGAAGGACAGGGAAGCCTAGTGTACAGCAGTCCAATGGGTTGCAAAGAGTTGGACATGACTGAGCAACTAAGCACAGCACAGCACAGCACAGCATATGATATTTATCTTTCTCCTCTGACTTACTTCACTCTATATAATAGGCTTTACGTTCACCCACCTCATTTAAAGTGACTCAAATGTATTCCTTTTTATGACTGAATAATATTCCATTGTGTATATGTACCACAGCTTCTTTATCCAGTTATCTGTTGATGGCCATCTACATTGCCTTCATATTCTAGATATTGTCAGTAGTGCAGCAATGAACATTGAGGTAAATGTGTCTTTTTCAATTTTGGTTTCCTCCAGGTATACGCCTAGTAACAGGACTGGGGTCATATGGTGGTTTTATTCCTAATTTTTTAAAGAAATCTGCATACTTTCTTCCACAGTGGGTGTATCAATTTATATCCCCACCAACAGTGCAAGATTTTTCCTTTTCTCCACACCCTCCCCAGCATTTATTGTTTGTAGACTTTTTGATGATGATCATTCTGACTGGTGTGAGGTAATATCTCCTTGCAGTTTTGATTTCTCTATAATAATAAGTGATGTTGAGCATCTTTTCATGTGTTTGTTAGCCATCTATATGTCTATGTGTTCTTTGGACAAATGTCTGTTTAGGTCTTTTTCCCACTTTTTTATTTTTATTTTTTTCTGGTATTGACTATGAGATGCTTGCATATTTTGGAAATTAATCCTCTGTCAGTTTTATCATTTGCTATCATTCTCTCACATTCTGAGGGTTGTCTTTTCACCTTGTTTATAGTTTCCTTTTCTGTGCAAGTTTTATTGTGTTGATTTTAATAGCCAAATCTTGAAAGCAAACCAAATACATAAGAGATTTTGTTAAATATATTATGATGAAGCTAATGGAATATGTTGGACTTCCCTGGTGGCTCAGATGGTAAAGCATCTGTCTACAAAGTGAGAGACCTGGGTTCAATCCCTGGGTTGCGAAGATTCTCTGGAGAAGGAAATGGCAACCCACTCCAGTACTTTTTGCCTTGAAATCCCATGGCTATTCAAAATGTTGATTGATTGATTGATATAACTTATTTAGTTTTCATTATAAAACATTCTGCATTAAATTTTGATAGAATCACCAACATAAACATGGAGCTCAGTATACTCTTTAAATATTTTTTAATGAATCAGAAGGAACAAAGTGACTATTCTTTCATATGTTGAAATATAGCATAATACCAAGGCAAATAAATGAGTCAATACAAATATATTAAATTTTGCCTGACTATGAAAATGAAAGTTGCTCAGTCATGTCCAACTCTTTGTGACCCCATGGACTATACAATACATGGAATTCTCCAGGTCAGAATACTGACGTGGGTAGTCTTTCCATTCTCCAGGGGATATTACCAACCCAGGGATTAAACCCAGGTCTCCAGCATTGCAGGCGGATTCTCTACCAGCTTAGCCACAAGGAAGCCCAAGAATTCTGGAGTGGGTAGACTGTCCCTTTTCTAGCAGATCTTCCTGACCCAGAAACTGAACCAGGGTCTTCTGCATTGCAGGCAGATTCTTTACCAACTGAGCTATCAGGGAAGTCTTACCCTGACTACACTACCTCTAAAGGTTCCATATTCAAATGTATATCCAAATCTAAGTCACCACTAAAGTTGTATTTGCTCCTCAAATAATTGATTGGACTAAATGTGATATCAAGTAGTTTAAGGGTTAATTCTGTCATAATGTTTTATATTACTATAACTGTAATCAAAAAAAAACCTGAGAAAAACTAGTGTTAGATTGATACAGTTTATTTCATCCTACTAAATATGTCACTATAAATAGAAATATCTATTGTTTCAAAAGTATTTCTTTTTCAGATAATTTCATCATCACAAAGCCATCATAATTTCTAATATTGTCTAAAATGTGCAGCATATGCAAACAAGCAACAAAATTAATTGGTCTAAATCTCATATTTATCCAAAAAGTGTATAATAAGATATATAGCTAATTGTACATGTGAAATTGAAATGATAAATGTGAACCAAAAATTACTAAATTTAAAAATAGCATTAATGATGACCACTACACTTCAAATTTAGTCCCAAATTTTTAAAATAAATTTGATTTTACCTTTAATATAAATATTAAAAATATAACTCTGATTGCCAAACAAAACATAACAACATAAAATAAATTGCCATATTGTAAACAATATTCATGGCTATGTTTAAAATTATACTCTCCTTTTTGTGACAGTTTTATTCTCTTCAGCATATGGATTCTTGATACAATATAATATTCTTAACTGCTAACTTTTCAAATGCATTTTGTATTTTAAAACCAGTTTTTACAATGCTGACAACAAATGTATCTCATAATATTTGCCCCTTTTAAGTGTGAATACAATTAAAATTTTTCTCTCTGGTAAAAGTTTTTGTTTTAAGATTGTGAGTGATGATTTTAAGCAGAACAAATAAACACAGTAATAAATCCCTTGGTTTTAATTGACTTTTTGCTTTTTCTGCAAGTAGTTGTGTATAATTGCTGTCTTCCCAAGAGATAATGAACAAAAAAAATCATTAAAATAAAGGTACTTTTCAAATCAAAGATTACCCTTGAGTGATTGTTCCCATAACAATTACTGATTGCATTTGGATTTGTCATCTTTTCCATGCAAACAAATTATGTGTGTCATTTAGCCAAACTTAGTACAGTTAATATCTGTTCATAATACTCTACTGCAAGTATTTTATAGAAGACACTAAAGAAATAGGGTACATTATATTTACAGAAAAAATAAAGTGAAAGTCAAAATATTAAAGGTTTAACCACTGTTAATAGAAAATAAATTTCTAGAATACATTTTAATTTATATTTGTCTGTTTTGAGTTATGTATTTTCAAGTATCTTAAAATTATCATTGTGTTTTTTAAAATAAAATACATATCATATGGAAGTGGAAGAGGACATGGGTTTTATAAGAACACCAGCAACAAATGACTTTATGAACAATAGTTTAAACAAAAGTATGTTAAAAAATAAAATGGTTATCATGGAAGTACATAAGAGAAGGGAGTTAAATTATAAAGAACCAATTAAGGCATGCAGGAAAAAGATAAAGACAAGAATAGTAGGCTGTGTCAGTTATTTCATTCAAAAGTGATAGAAGTGGTTTTAACAATTATATCAGAAAAAAAAGAGAATCACCAATACAAAGAATTGTAAGAGATATAAAATTATATATATATAATTATATATATATAAATATATTTTATATAAATATATCTATAAGAGATATACAATTAAAATTATTTTAAAGTGTTAACTCAGGCTTTCAGCTTCATATTATTTTAAAGCAGGCAAACAAAACCAGGCAAACAAAACATCTGAAATTGTAGGAAATTTATACAAAATAATTGTTATTTTTTTCATAGATATGTAACAAATTGCTATTTAGGAAGAGAGAGGAAAATATCTATAGAATAATAAATGTGTAAATACAAATTCATGGTATATTTGCCTTAAAATTAATGGTCAAATATTTTAAATTTATGATAATTCTACATATAATACCACATGTAAATCTTTTAAAGGTTAAAATAACTACAGATATTTTGAAGGTATATAATTGAACCATAAAAATAAATGATACTCTTTTTTTTTTTTTTAATCATATCTAGCTTTCTAATGAGTTACCCTGGGAATATGGTCTAAGTTGAATTTTCTAGCTTCTTCATGAATGAAATAAGAAAAATAAATAGGACATCATTTTAAATCTTAAGTTTTGCTAAGTTAGGATTTGCTAAAAATAGAAAGGTATTATGATGAGATCTACAGAATAGAAACAAATTAAGGTATTAAATGGCAAAATGTTAACAAATTTAGTTTGCTAAGTTTGTGAACTCTGTGTAAAATCATGAATAAAATCCAATATCTTACATTAGTTCTATTTCTTTTGAATAAATATTGAATTTATATCTGTGGTTCAATAGAGGTGAGGAATCTTCAGGAATTATTTAAATCTGATTTGTGGGGTTTTTTTGTTGTTGTTGTTTATTTAGATGTAGTCTCCTTTACAACTGTCCAAAGACATTAGGATTACAATTACTTTTACTAAACTTCAAGAGTTCTTTATCCTGTAATTAATCCTTTTTTTCCCCCAAAGGAGAAGGAGAAATGTAGATATGACCTTAATTAACAAATTCAGTCTAAAACAATAATATAATTTTAAAATAGCTGGGTAAAGAAAATAAAAAGTAAGAACACAAACATCTGGTTTAAAATGTAATGAAATTTAAAGCATTAGTCACTCAGTCTTGTTTGACTCTTTATGACCCCATGGACTATAGTGCACCAGGCTCCTCTGTCCATGGAATTCTTCAGGCAGGTCTACTAAGTAATACGTCTAACCAGCTAACCCAACTTCATTCACCATAGTGTAGAAGCTGTGTTCTACATGATATGGCTTAAGTAAATTCAGAGAGCTGTTTCATTTAAACAGGAGAAATGCTTTTTTGCAAAATACTATGTATGTGTGCAGACGATATGTTTTACTAGTAGGCATTTACTTAGCAGACCTGGATGCTCTCAACAAAACATGCAATTTTGTGAAAAATCTTTCAGCTTTGCTAATACAGTATCACAGGGTAATGGACTGCCAATTTTAAGGTATAAAGTGCAGCAATTCCTTATAAATTTACATTCATACTTTTATTTTATATACAGAAAAACCTGACAGCTCATGGAAATGTCTTTCTTTCTCTCCCTCTTTCACTCTATTTCTTTCCTCCTTTCTTTCTAACCTGGGATAGCTTCTTAAGGAACTATCAAGTTTTAAAGAGCTTACAACTAGCCTAGAAAATGTAGGTAATAACTATGAACTCTAAATAGAATAGAGATTGCTCATCTAATAACACTTTTTATTTCTAATTTTTCATGGCTTTGTCTCCAATATTACTAATTTCCACATTTTAGCTATGTAAAGACTTTCACTAGCAGATGTAAAAAATTCATGTAGGTTAATATTTTAGTGTGTGTGATACATTGCTTAATATAGCACAATATTCTTGTCTTTAAATAATAATGGAAAGACTTTTGGACTATCAATTCCTTTCATACCTTGTCTACTGTGCTCTGGAATGGAAAAAAAAATGAATCTAACATTTTAATTCTAATATTTAATGTAAAATTACTAAAAAATATTTTGACCAAAGTGACTTTCCTGTGGGTTAGAAACATGTATGCATCATACAGTAAGTAAAGAATAATCACTTCATCCTAGGCTATAATACCTTCTCAAAAGTATCACTAAATAAGTTTATGGTTAGATAAGATTTTAGAGAAAAAAAATTTCATTAATTGTGCCAATGACACGTTTTACTGATAAGGATTTTTCTTTTTTATTCAAAACTACTTTTCATTGGTGTTAATTATATTGAAATATGTGAATCAGCCCAGCCATAAAAATCAGCACTGAACCGTGTGTTTAGGGTCCAAAAGAAATCAGGGCAACCTAATGAAAAAGGTAAAGAGTCTCAAGAGGATAAGGAAGTAGGTGGAATGAACAGTACATATTGCTTGTCTTTTCCAAAGCTCTTTATGTTGGTGTTTATGGCAACCTATGGGGGAATTCTCAATGTATCTAGCAAAGAAAAATATTCATGTGTTCTCATTTAAAAAAAAAAAAAACTTAAAATCCTACAAGGAGCAAAGGCAGAAGAGATAAAGAAAAGAAGTGATATGAATATGAAGAGTTGCAATAACAATTTTTTTTCTTTTTCAGATTTTATTTTTAATATAAATTTATTTATTTTAATTGGAGGCTAATTACTTTACAATATTGTATTGGTTTTGCCATAGATCAACATGAATTCACCACGGGTGTACACGTGTTCCCCATCCTGAACCCCGCTCTGACCTCCCTCCCTATACCATCCCTCTGGGTCATCCCAGTGTACCAGCCCCGAGCATCCTGTATCCTGCATCGAACCTGGACCGGCGATTCATTTCACATATGATATTATACATGTTTCAATGCCATCCTCCCAAATCATCCCACCCTTGCCTTCTCCCACAGAGTCCAAAGACTATTCTATACATCTATGTCTCTTTTGCTGTCTCACATACAGGGTTATTGAGTAGAATAATGCGATAACAATTTTTTTAATCAAGTTTCCCCAAAATCATTATTTAATTTCGACTAAAATGTTTTATATACAATGTCTTCAAACAAAGATGTACAACAGATAAACATAATTCACTGGTTGGTGGCTACTGAAACTTATTAAAAGTATTAAAAAATGATCCAAATACATCTTTTATAAAAATGATTAATATTTAGACATTAAAATATTATACTGATAATATACAATTACCTCAAAATATGAATTTCTGAATTTGTAATAAAACATGAGCTTTGTACCCCCAGAAAGTGATTTTCTTAGATACAGCAAGTGATTAGGCCTATATAAAAGAAGAAGTACAAACAGATTCACTATTTTGAGATACATTTTCTGTGAGGTACAGGTGGGAAAATAGAAAGAACTCTAAGTTCAGGCTTGGTATATGATTTTAGGACCTTGTTTCTTTCTTTGTAACGTGTGTGTGTTATGGAAAATGTATTAGAGGAATTGATGGGTGAGAATACATATGAAATTTTAATTAACATTTCTTATTCTAATAATCCCAGTTCTAAAAATAGACTCTCAAAAATAAAACAATAAGCTATTTATGAACAAAAAAAGTGAAATATAAAATTACATAAGCATATAAGTGAATATATGGTCACAATCTGTGTTTCCCTAAGATGTGTAGAGTGATGTTAGGGGTGACTGTTCCTTCTAATTTTTTGTCATATTGTTCATACACAAAGTAAAATGTAAAATTTCTTCCTTAAAGCAGGGATTCAATAATAGAAAAGTTGTCTCAACATTATAAAACAGCATTAGAATTCCAACACTCTCCTTTTTTATTTTTATCAAATTATATGTTTCTTCCTTTAAGTAAACTGAACCACATAAGAATAAAATAAATAAAAAAAAATAAAAAAAAATAAATAAAGGCTGTTCAAAAGAAGAAAAAGTGAATCAGAATTATTCATAAATCTGACTCTTAGCAAAACTATGGCAGTGGCATGTAGAATATTCCATAAGGAAAGAAAATTAAGAAAACTGATAAATCAAAAAAGCATTTACTTCTTAAGCATGTACCAACAGACTGTGAAGACTTTTGTTAAGCATTTTAGCCTGTTGCATTTTTATAAACATGGGCCTAATTTTAAAACAGCATTGGACTTCAGCAGTATCTCAACAGCATGACTTTATATGAGAGATTTATTTGGATTGCTATTTAGTTGTAAAATATTTGTAGTAGCTTTATCTATTGTTTGGATGAGTTACCTTGTATGAACTAGAAATGCATGCTGAAACTGCCAGCTACTGCATAAAATATTTCATTAACATCATGACCTCATTTGTTAGATTGTATTGCAGTCATTTTGCCAAATTTCCCCCACAGATATATTCTATTTTAGAAAAATCGAATACAAAAAGACACAAATGAGAAGACAATTAATTCATATCTGTGAAACTTAGAATGTCTGAAATACAACTATTAGGGCTGTATATGACATAAAACCTGCAATTAAATTTCTACTTTTATTAAAGTTTAGGTAACAAAACTACCACACACTTTGTAAACTTCAAACTTCCTTTAATGGCAGAGAGTGATTCAAATCAGATATTCCCTCTTTCTTTCTCTGTCTCTATCTTTCTGTTTCTCTGTCTCTTTGACTGTCTATGTGTGTGTGTATGTATATATACATGCATATATACTTATATATGTATATATATAATTTAACAACACTGTTACAATATTATAAAAATATTTATATATTTAATGCAAATTATTATTTTAAGAGAAAATATTTTAGATATTATAAGACTATTTCTGTCATGTTAGAATATAACTAAATAAGGATTATTATCATTATTCAACCTTGACATACATAATAGTAATAGAAAATGAAGGTGCCTATGCCAGTTTTATGTATTAGGGATTCCAACTTTACCCTGACCTGTGTTTGCTGCAGTGACCAAAATATCTGATGAGGTGAAAGATTACTCATAGCAACAGTCAGTTTTAAAAAGCAGGTTGGCATAAGGCTCCATGTAGTCAGTCCGAGACAATGAAAGAGTCTGCAGCTAATAAGGAAATAGCAGAGGTTTCCCAATTTCAACCGTCTTATAACTCTTTGAACCTAATGGAGGATAAAGCTGAGGAAGTATTTTCCAGAAGGGTTTTACATGATTCTGGAAAATGCATTGACTTTTGGTCACATCTGAAAATGTGTAATGTTAGAAGGCAAAGGGAACATTCTTAGTACTCTTGGATAGATCAGAAAAAAAAAAAAAAAAAACCCTCAGCATATGGAGGATTCTAGAAGAAAAGAGCACCAGCATGTTCAGTTGAGTTCAGTCTCTTGGCCATGCCCCACTCTTTGAGACCACATGGACAGCAGTGTGCCAGTCTTCCCTGTCCATCACCAACTCCCCGAGTTTGCTCAAACTCATGTAAATCAAGTCGGTGATGCCATCAAACCATCTCATCTTCTGTTGTCCCATTCTCCTGCCTTCAATTTTCTCAGCAACAGGGTCTTTTCCAATGAGTCAGTTCTTCACATCATGTGACCAAGGTATTGGAGCTTCAGCCTCAGTATCAGGCCTTCCAATGAATACTCTGGACTGATTTCCTTTAGTATTGACTGGTTGGATCACCTTGCAGTCCAAGGGACTCTTAAGAGTCTTCTCCAACACCACAGTTCAAAAGCATCAATTCTCTGGCACTCAGCTTTATTTATGGTCCGACACTCACACCCATACATGACTACTTGAAAAACCATAACTTTGAATATACTGACCTTTGTTGGCAAAGTAACATCTCTGCTTTTTATATGCTGTCTAGGTTGGTCATGGAGAAGGCAATGGCACCCCACTCCAGCACTCTTGCCTGGAACATCCCATGGACGGAGGAGCCTGGTGGGCCACAGTCCAAGGGGTCACTAAGAGTTGGACACAACTGAGAGACTTCACTTTCACTTTTCACTTTCATGCATTGGAGAAGGAAATGGCAACCCACTCCAGTGTTCTTGCCTGGAGAATCCCAGGGACAGGGGAGCCTGGTGGGCTGCCGTCTATGGGGTCGCACAGAGTCAGACACGACTGAAGCAACTTAGCAGCAGCAGCAGCAGCAGCAGCAGCAGCAGCAACAGCAGCAGCAGTGATTCTGGATGTGCATTTTGGAGCCTGAGAAAATAAAAGTCTCTCACGGTTTCCATTATTTACCCATCTATTTGCCATGAAATGATGGGGCCAGATGCCATGATCCTAGTTAAATGAATGTTTAATTTTAAGCCAGCTTTTTAACTCTTCACTTTCACTTTCATCAAGAGGCTTTTTAGTCCCTCTTCCCCTTCTGCCATAAGGGTGGTGTTATTGGCATATCTGAGGTTATTGGTATTTCTTCTGGCAGTCTTGATTCCAGCTTGTGCTTCCTCTAGCCTGGTATTTCACATGATGTATTCTGCATAAAAGTTAAATAAGCAACGTGATGATATACAGCCTTAACATACTCTTTTCCCCATTTGGAGCCAGTCTGTTGTTCCATGTCCAATTCTAACGGTTGCCTCTTGACCTGCATACAAATTTCTTAGGAGGCAGGCAAGGTGGTCTGTTATTCCCATCTCTTTAAGAATTTTCCACAGTTTTTTGTGATCCAGACAGTCAAACGCTTTGGCATAGTCAATAAAGCAGAAGTTGATGTTTTTCTTGAACTCTCTTGCTTTTTCTATGAGCCAATAGATGCTGGCAATTTGGTCTCTGGTTCCTCTGCCTTTTCTAAATCCAGCTTGAACACCTTGAAGTTCTTGGTTCACGTACTGTTGAAGCCTTGGTTGGAGAATTTTGAACATTACACTGCTTTTTGAAAATTATTTAGGTTTGGGATGATGTGATCAAAATCATAGTTAGGAAGAAGTCCTAACTTGGCAATAGTTCAGAAGAACTATTAGTTCTTTCCCCTAATAATTCAGTGGCAATAGTTCAGAAAATAGATGACAAACCATAGAGTGGAGTATAAAGTTTAGAGGTATTTAGTAGACATTGGAATAGAATGAGCTCATAATAAATTGAATTTAATTAATGGAATAATATTTTAATAAATATTCTTGATATGTACTCATATGTTGTTATGATATTCTGCCTCTGTAAATCTGCTTACCCATACTGGAGATTTACTGTGAACTTGGAGTGAGGAGAGATTTGGATAGTATACTAATATGCATCAGTTTGCTGACCAAAGTCTGTATAGTTCAAGCTATGTTTTTTCAGTAGTCATGTATGGATGTGAGAGTTGGACCAGAAAGAAGGCTGATCACCAAAGTAGAAGAAGGGGGAGACAGAGGATGAGAAGGTTGAATGGGATCATGGACTCAATGGACATGAATGTGAGCAAACTCAGGGAGATAGTGAAAGATAGGTAAGCCTGGTATGCTGCAGTTCATGGGGTTGCAAATAGTCAGACATGACTGAGAGACTGAACAAATAAACAACTCGCATGCAAGCAAATAGTGAAGAAGTTGTGGGCAAATGGAGTGAGATCTGGGTTTATTCAATGTTTTCTCAAATGTTCATTATTAGACTCACTGGACCTAACAGGATCATATATGGAAAAATTATAGAAATGAGTTTGGTGCATGAATGCTCAGTTGCTCAGTCATATCCAACTCTGCAACCCCACTGACTGTAGCTCACCAGATTCCTCTATCCATGGAATTTTCCAAGCAAGAATATTTGAGTGCATTGCCATTTCCTACTCCAGAGGATCTTCTCGAAACCAGAGATCAAACCCACATCATTTGTATCTCCTGCATTAACAGGCAGATTCTTTACCACTGTGCCACTTGGGGATCTCTGGTAGGAAATTAGTTCAGTATATATCAAAATAGGAATCTGTATTCCAACTGTGTATTTTTAAATTGCTACACATAATACTAAAAATTAAGATATTTACAATTGTAATTTCATTATAGAGTCATTTTTTAAAATGTCAACCTAAATTTGACAAAAGGTGTGAAGGACATGTCTTACATAAAAGGAAAGGACTGACAGCATAAGATTTTAAAGGAAAAATATACCTAAATTTTGATTCACTATCAAGTATGCTGATAAGAAGAACATTCAGAATTTTGTGAGTCATGAAACTTTATCTCTAATTTAAATTACAAATTAATTTCTGCCAAATCTAAAAGCTTTTTGAGGAATGAAGAAATCCTTATACATATTTTGAATTCCACCAATCACAAGGCACAAGTGGAATCTTTAAGAAAACTTTGTGTGTGAGTTATCTGCTGATTTTGCTTTTGTTGAACCTTGAAATCATTTAGGGATATTTTTAAATGAGATCCACAATCTCTTCAATGCAGCAAACCTTCAAAATGCTCACTTTTTCATGTGTGTAGCAGGATATGCATTGCTTTTATAGTAGTCATCAAACAGTGTTTGATGAGAACTTCCTATTCAACTTGTATCTATTTATAGACAAGTTTTAGATAAAGCACAGGACATCTATCTATATTGATCATCCCTTCATTATTGCCCAATACATAATCTCTTAGTTATACATACCAAATGACATGAGATGGATATCCATCGGGGATATCCAATTTACATAGAAATTATATCCATTCTTTACTTTAAGATCCTGTTTATCCAGGTATTATTTTGCATTACAAAATCGAGACATGCAGGTTAACTCTCATTGAAGGCATGCAGAATACCTCCCACCTTGATTCTCCAAAGAAAGCAGCAAACATTTTTGTAGCCTACAATTGTCACCTCCAATTCCCAGGAATAGGTTTTATCATGGAATTCATTTTCACTGTCTTTTCAAGGGTATGAGATTGCTTGAATTGCAGGTTGCAGGGGATCCCAGTAATTTTTCTCATACAGAAGCCCTGCAAAATTCACCGCCTGCATGAGAAGATGATTCAAGAAATGAAAGGGTAGCAAGGATTTCAGACTTACAGGGAAGAAAACTATTTGTTTTTAATTGTGTGTTGGTTTGTGTTATAATAGAAAACATTTCTACTGTTATGTGATATGTACACAATAAATAGGTTTTCAGAATGATTAAACGCCTTAGCCTCACTTCAACTATTATTTTCAAAACCCATTTATTTTGGGCATAGTAGAAGACTATAGCAAATATTTATGAAATAATTTGACTCCAGTACTATTGCTATGAGTATCTTCAATATTCTCATATTTTGTAAATAATATGCATCTGATGTTTTAAGTGACAAGAATACAATTCATACCTTCTATAAATTATTCATTAATAACAAAAGCATTTCTGATTTCTTACAGACACTATGACCTAATCATTTTTCCATTCTCTCAAAAAAGCAGAATCCAAGAGAGCTTAAAAAAAATGACTGAAAAAGTTTTGGAAGAAAATTTGGTAAAGAGACAGTTGAACTCCAAAGATATTCCAAAGAATGAACCAAAAAGGCATTATAGTGTATCATCTGTGAATGGCAAAGATGTTATTTGATTTTATGAATTTTGCATTCTTAAAAATATCAGGTATAATATTACTTTATGTGAAGAATTTTCTAACATTGTCCTTGAAAACATTTTCTTGGTAATTTACTAACTAGAGAGGAAAAGTTATAATTTTATTTCTCCTTATCACCATTTCTTCATCTATACACTAAGTCTCCTACATATGAACTTTCAAGTTATGAACTTTCAAAGATACAAACTTGTATTTGGGTGTCTAATCATGTAAATTAGTTCACAGGTCTGGTGTGTATTGTCATGTACCTGCATCCTCTAGAAGTGGTTGTGCTTCTGTGTTCTTACTGTACAGTTCTGTATAGACTATAGAATCTGTATTTCAAGCCTAGGATGTCCAGAAGCAAGCATAAAAGCAGCAGTGATGCAGCTGGTACTGCTAAGAAGTATCAACCAATAGCAATGAAAGCAAAAATGAAAGTTATTGAGAGAGTGGAGCAAGGGATAAAAATGGTAGACATCACTTATTCTTATAACATGAATCATCCAATTATTTGCATGATTCTAAAAAAGAAGGACAAGATCATGGAACACGTGAAACCTGCTGTGCCAAAGATGTCAAAAACGATGTTGATGAAGTGTGGAAAAGTGATGGAGGAGATGGAGAACTTCTCAATGTGTGGATGCAGGATCAGCATCAGGGTCAAGTCCTGCCCAGCTTAATGCTGATTCAAGAGAAAGCTAAAATCCTTTATGAAAACTTGAAGAAGAAACAATGAAGAATCAGAGGGTGTATCTTTTAATGCCAGCCACAGCTGGTTTCATCAGTTCATAGCTAGAGTCAACCTTGAAGATATAAAAGTGACAAGGTAGCAAGTGCAGATGTGGTAGCTGCTCAGGTATTTCCTAAAATGCTTCAAAAAATGATGGATCATGGAGGAACATGGTGGAGAAGCAGGCAGATGTGGAGTGCATCTCTCTCCACAGATACATTAGAAATCCACCTTCAGACACAGAGGTGCTTGCAGAATACCAGCCGAGAGTGGGCAGGAGTACCTGACCATTGGAAAAGAATACATAGTACTATGCAAAACTCGGTAGGACATAGGAACTAGGGAGAAAAATAGGAGAGTTAGTAGGACAGGACCGGCCCTCAGCAGGTGGGGAAACTGAAGCAGGGCTCCAATCCCCACATCGGGGCAATAGCTGGGGTCAGAGGAGAAACTTTTGAGGCTGAAAGTGAAGCAGCTGATCTGAGACAGCCTAAATGGAATGAGAATCATACAATCTTTGCTACCACCATACATGCCCTGGACAAGGACGCTGGTCCCTTAAAAGGGACAGAGGCTGGGAGCTGGATCTTAGAGATTACAAAGCAATCCCAGGGGGAGGTCTGCTGTTGCTGTGGAGACACAGCCAAGAAGACATGAGGGAAAGATTGTGATGGGAAATGCCCATGCAGGAAACCCAGGCAGCCATGGAAGCAAGGCGATGCTGCTGAGTCATGCATAGTGGGTGGAGCCATCATCATAGCCTCTCCTTCCCCATTCTACAGCACTGACACCTGAACAATAGAGAGGCTGGCCCTACATGCATCTGAGGTGCCAAACACCAGAGCTGGTCCCCAGCCAGGGGGACCCCTTCATGTGCCTGATGTGCTGAGAAACAGAGAAGGACCCCAGGCAGGGGAGCCCTCTAAGTGCCTGAATGGGCAGAGCAAGGGAGAAGGACTAGCCAAAAAGGCCTTTTGATTGCCAGCTGCCAGAGGCTGAAAAAAGACTCTGATAGGGCCATAGCTCCTGTAGCAGAGACAGTCCATGTCCCTGGATACTTGGCGCTGCCAGGGTCCCCGCAGTCCAAGCAGCTGTGCCACTTTCATGCTCAATCCTCACTGGGCTAGAGCTGCCACAGACTAGAAAAAGGCCTGTGGGGTAGCTTCAGTTGCATCCTACTGTTTGTGACCCTGTGGACTGAGGTCTGCCATGCTTCTCTGTCCGGTGGATTGACCAGGCAAGAATACTGGAGTGGGTTGCCATACCCTTCTAGAGCACCATATTTCTTGCTGCCCTAGCCACCAACTCCTCTGAGTACCTGATGGTGCCAGAATCCCTGCAATTCAAGCAGCTACACCACCTCCATACCTGGCACTCGCTGGGCCAGACCCAAGTTCTCTAGGGCAGTCTCAGAAGCAAACCCAGTGGATGACCTACATGCAGAGGTGGAGATAAAACCAAAATTGAAACCCAGGGGCAGTGTGACTTAGGAAGAGGACCCAAAACCTTTCCAACAGCTATAAAAACTGTAGATTAAATCCACAGGATTAATTAAGCAGAATCTGTGTCTATGGAATATATAAAAGGACACTGAGAATTCTCACAAAAGAAAACACACTGGTCTGACAGCTGTGGATATTGGAGGCAAGAACACATAGGAGTAGAACCAAATTAGAGTCTGAGCTACCCCCACAGCAGGTCCAGAGACCAGCATAATGTTGAAGGGCATGGTGGACTGTGATTCCCAGTGAGGAAAACGACACTGACAGCAGACACTTAAGAAAAATATTTATTATTCTTATATTTTGACTTGCTCTGTAGTTTCTTCTGGATTTTTTTTTCTTTGTGTTTTTTCCCCACACTGTTGCTGTAGTTGTCAATTTTATTAAAATATTTTATTGAAGTACTATTAAATCTATTTAAGCTTTGGAGATTTTTTTAATCACATTTTTTATTTCTTTTTCTTTTTTTTACAGAAAACATTTTTTTTTTTTTACATCTCATAGTACACTACTTTGAAAAGTACAGTAGTATAATACAGCAGCTGGCATGCAGGGGCTGGAATATCAGGCAAGAAGAGTTACCGACAGGAGGAGGGAGAGAAAGTGGGAGATGGTAGAGCTGAAGGATTGTCACCAGTAGGAGATGGAAAGTAAGCTGCAATTTCACTCTTGCCTGATGTTTATGGAACACACACTCACATCTTTGAAAGTTTGCATCTTGAAGGTTCATATGAAGGGGACTTACTGTAATTGAGAGGCCTCAAACTGGGGACCTTCATGTTTGATCTCCACATGTTTTAACATATATGAATTAGATACCAGACTTTTAAAAGTTGAAGAATTTCAAGTGGAAATCTAGATTTGGGGCAGCTCTTTACAAATCACAAGAGTTGGCATTGTTGCTACATACTAAAGATCTAGTGGAGCTGAATAGGAGCTCTGTCCACCACCCCCCACCCCCTTTTTTTTTTTCTTTTCAAAAATATCGTAACCATATTCTCTAGTTTGCCACAGTTTCCCACTTGCTCATATCACTCCTTTTAAAAAAATATTGATTTTAATTGGAGGCTAATTATTTTATAATATTGTGGTGGTTTTTTGCCATAACACAGATATGAATCAGTCACAGGTGTACATGTGTCTCCCCATCCCAAAACTCATTCCCACTCCCTCCCCATTCCATCTCTCTGGGTTATCACAGTGCACCAGCTTTGAGCGCCCTGTTTCATGCATTGAACTTGGACTGGCACTATTTCACATATGGTAATATACATGTTTTTCAATGTTATTCTCCCAAATCATCCCACCCTCACTTTCTCTCACAGAGTTCAAAAGTCTATTCTTTTTATCTGTGTCTCTTTTGCTGTCTTGCATATACTGTTGTTGTTCCATCTTTCTAAATTGCATATATATGCATTAATATACTGTATTGGTGTTTTTCTTTCTGACTTACTTCACTCTGTATAATAGGCTCCAGTTTCATCCACCTCATTAGAACTGACTCAAATGCATTCCTTTTAATAGCTGAGTAATATTCCATTGTGTATATGTAACACAACTTTCTTGTCCATTCTGTTATATACTTTTGCCTCTACTTTGGCCTTTTGCTGTCCTGTGTTGTTGTTGTTGTTTTCCTTTTCTTTTATTTCTTTTTCTCTTTTATTAAATTTCAATTTTAAAATTTTTAAAATTTATTATCTTCTATACATTTGTTCCTTTGTTTACTTTTCCTACTGTTTTCCCACTGGGATTAATATTTAATATATATTAATCTGACTCTATTTAACTTAGCATTTTTATTCTTTCTTTCTTTACTTTCTTTTCCTCACCATGTTTGTTTGCTTTGTTTTTGTTACTTTATTCTCCAGTTGGTACCTTGCATTAGTTTTGTTTTCCAGTTTGTGCTTTAGTTATTTTTGTTCCTAACTGGTGGATATCATTTTTTTTTTCTTTATTTACCAGGTAAATTTATTGTACTTTAATTTGTTTGGACTGTTTTCATTTTGCTTATGGGTATATACATGTGTATATATATTCCATTATTTTAGTTATTTTCCTGATTTTGTAATTGTCATTTGTCTGGGGTGCCTCTTTTGTTTCTCCTTTTTTATATTTGTTTTAATCCCATTTAATGCCATAATAAACCACCTGTGGAATCTCCATTCCATCAGAGATCAAACCCTGCCTGAGCCTTTGGAGTGGGAGTTGAGATTCCAAGACCCTAGACTACCAGGGAACTCCTAACCCTAGGGAGTATCAAATAATGAGAACTCCCACAAAGGCAACCACTTGAATACAAGACCTGACATCACCCAACTGCCAGTAGCATCCTATGCAGGATGCTTCATCCAAATATCAAGCAACACAAAAATACAAAGCCATTCATCAGCAGACAGGATTACCACTTTACTCAGCCCTGACCATCAGAGGGAAAAACAAACAAACAAACAAACAAAAACTCGCTTTATCCCTCCCTACATGAAGCTTACACAAACCACTGGATCAACCTAATGAGGGCAAAAATTAAGTGGAAGAAAGAATTCAACCATGAAGCCTGGGAAAAGGAGACCTCAGAGGTTTTTTTTTTTTTTTTTTTTTTTTAATAAAATGAAAAGGTAGAGGAGTACTGCACAAATGAAGGAAAATCCTAGACAAAGATACAAGTTCAAAGAAATAAAGAGGAAATAGGGAAATTGCCTGAAAAAGAATTCAGAATAATGATAGTAAAGATTATCCAAAATCTTGAAAATATAATGGAGAAAACACAAAAATCAATTAATAAAGACATATAAAAATTAAACAATAACCATTCAGAGACAAACAACACAATTACTGAAATTAAAAATACTCTAGAAGGAATCAATAGCAGAATATATGAAGCAGAAGAAAGGATTCATGAACTGGAAGATAGATGGGAGAAATAACTGCTGAAGAGCAGAATAAAGTAAAAAGAATGAAAAGAAGTGAGGATAGTCTCAGACAACTGGGACAATATTAATGCACCAACATTCAAATTCTAGGGGTCCCAGAAGAAGAGAAGAAAAATAGAGAGTGTAAGTAAATTTTTGAAGATATTATAGTTGAAAATTTCTTCAACATGGTTAAGAAAATAGGCAATCAATTTCAAAAAGCACAAAGAGTCCCATACAGGATAAAACCAAGGAGAAACACATCAAGACACAACTAATCAAACCAGCAAAGATTAACCATAAAGAAATAATATTAAAAGCAGTAAGATCAAAGAAACAAGTAATATACAAGGGAAACCCCATATGTTTAACAGACCTTTCAGCAGAAACTCTGAAGGCCAGAAGAGAATGGAAGGATACATTTAAAGTACTGACAGGGAAAGAGACCTGATGTATAGAACAGTCTTTTGGACTCTGTGGGAGAGGGAGAGGGTGGGATGATTTGGGAGAATGGCGTTGAAACATGTATAATATCATATATGAAACGAACCTCCAGTCAAGGTTCAATGCATGATACTGGATGCTTGGGGCTGGTGCACTGGGATGACCCAGAGGGATGGTACTGGGAGGGAGGTTGGAGGGAGGTTCGGGACGGGGAACACGTGTACACCTGTGGTGGATTCATGTTGATATATGGCAAAACAAATACAATATTGTAAAGTTAAAAAATAATATAAAATAATAAAAAAATAAATAAAGTACTGACAGGGAAAAATCTACAACAAAAATTACTCTACCTGGCACGGATCTCATTCAAAATTGATGAAGAAATAAAAAATTTTGCATACAAGCAAGTTAAAAGAATTTATTGCCACAAAACTACTTTACAAAAAAAAAATGTTTAAGGGACTTATATAGTCAGGAAATACAAAAGTAGAAAAAGATATACAAAAACGAACCCCAAACACTTAAGAAAATGGCACTAGGAATACATATATATCAGTAACTACTTTAAATGAAATGAATTAATGCTCCATCCTAAAGATACAGACTGGCTGAATGGAAACACACAAAAAAGATCCATATATACATATGCTGTCTACAAGAAGCACACTTCAGTCCTAAAGATACATACAGACTGAAAGTGAGATGATGGAAAAATATATTTAATGTATATGGAATTCAAAAGAAAGCTGGAGTATCAATCCTCATATCAGATAAAACAGTCCTTAAATTAATCAATATTACAAGAGAGAAGTAATCAAAGATGAAGACATAACATTTTTAAAAATCTGTGTACCCAAAACAAGAGATGGTAAGAATGAATATCGACATTCTAGGAATCAGCAAACTAAAATGGACTGGAATGGGTGAATTTAACTCAGATGACCATTATATCTACTACTGTATGTAGGAATCCCTTAGAAGAAATGGAGTAGCCACCAGATCAACAAAAGAGTCCAAAATGCAGTACTTGGATGCAATCTCAAAAACAACAGAATGATCTCTGCTCATTTCCAAGGCAAACCATTCAATATTATGGTGATCCAAGCCTATGCCCCAACCAGTAACGCTGAAGAAGCTGAAGTTGAATGGTTCTATGAAGACCTACAAGGCCTTTAGAATTAACACCCCCAAAGATGTCCTTTTCATTAGAGGGTTCTGGAATGCAAAAGTAGGAAGTCAAGAAACACCTGGAGTAACAGGCAAATTTGGCATTTGGGTACAGATTGAAGCACAGCAAAGGCTAATAGAGTTCTGCCAAGACAATGCTCTAGTCATAGCAATCTGCCAACAACACAAGAGAATACTCTACACATGGACATCACCAAATGGTTAACACAAAATCACATTGATTATGTTTTTTTGCAGCCAAAGATGGAGAAGCTCTACACAGTCAGCAAAAATAAGACTGGGAGCTGACTGTGGCTCAGATCATGAACACCTTATTGCCAAATTCAAACCTAAATTGAAGAAAGTAAGAAAAACCACTAGACCATTCAGGTATGAACTAAATTAAATCCTTTATGATTATACAGTGGAAGTGAGAAATACATTTAAGGGAATAAATCTGATAGACAGAGTGCCTGATGAAATATGGATGGAGGTTCATGACATTGTATAGGAGACAGGGATCAAGACCATCCCCATGGAAAAGAAATGCAAAAAAGCAAAATGGCTGTCTGGGGAGGCCTTAAAAATAGCTGTGAGAAGAAGAGAAGTGAAAAGCAAAGGAGAAAAGGAAAGATAAAAGCATATGAATGCAGAGTTCCAAAGAACAGCAAGGAGAGATAAGAAAGCCTTCTTCAGCGATCAATGCAAAGAAATAGAGGAAAACAACAGAATGGGAAAGACTAGAGACCTCTTCAAGAAAATCAGAGATATCAAGGGAACATTTCATGCAAAGATGGGCTCGATAAAGGACAGAACTGGTAGGGACCTAAAAGAAGCAGAAGATATTAAGAAGAGGTGGCAAGAATACACAGAAGAACTGGACAAAAAATATCTTCATGACCCAGAGAATCACAATGGTGTGATCACTGACCTAGAGCCAGACATCCTGGAATGTGAAGTCAAGTGGGCCTTAGAAAGCATCACTACGAATAAAGCTAGAGGAGGTGATAGAATTCCAGTTGAGCTATTCCAAATCCTGAAAGATGATGCTGTGAAAGTGCTGCATTCAATATGCCAGCAAATTTGGAATCTCAGCAGTGGCCACAGGACTGGAAAAGGTCAGTTTTCATTCCAATCCCAAAGAAAGGCAATGCCAAAAAATGCTCAAACCACCACACAATTGCACTCATCTCACACGCTAGTAAAGTAATGCACAAAAATCTTTAAGCCAGGCTTTAGCAATATGTGAACCGTGAACTTCCAGATGTTCAAGCTGGTTTTAGAAAAGGCAGAGGAACCAGAGATCAAATTGCCAACATCCTCTGGACCATCAAAAATGCAAGAGAGTTCCAGAAAAACATCTATTTCTGCTTTATTGACTATGCCAAAGCCTTTGATTGTGTGGATCACAATAAACTGTGGAAAATTCTGAAAGAGATGGGAATACCAGGTCACCTGACCTGCCTCTTGAGAAACCTATATGCAGGTCAGGAAGCAACAGTTAGAATTGGACATGGAAAAATAGACTGGTTCCAAATAGGAAAAGGAGTACGTCAAGGCTGTATATTGTCACCCTGCTTATTTAACTTATGTGCAGAGTACATCATGAAAAACTCTGGGCTCGAAGAAGCACAAGATGGAATCAAGATTGCCAGGAGAAATATCAATAACCTCAGATATGCAGATGACACCACCCTTATGGCAGAAAGTGAAGAGGAACTAAAAAGCCTCTTGATGAAAGTGAAAGAGGAGAGTGAAAAAGTTGGCTTAAAGCTCAACATTCAGGTAACTAAGGTCATGGCATCTGGTCCCATCACTTCATGGTAAATAGATGGGAAACAGTGTCAGAGTTTATTTTTTGGGGCTCCAAATCACTGCAGATGGTGACTGCAGCCATGAAATTAAAAGACACTTACTCCTTGGAAGGAAAGTTATGACCAACCTAGATAGCATACTGAAAAGCAGAGACATTACTTTGCCAAAAAAGATCTGTCTAGTCAAGGCTATGGTTTTTCCAGTGGTCATATATGGATGTGAGAGTTGGACTGTAAAGAAAGCTGAGCGCTGAAGAATTATTGCTTTTGAACTGTGGTGTTGGAGAAGACTCTTGAGAGGTCCCTTGGACTGCAAGGAGACCCAACCAGTCCATCCTAAAGAGATCAGTCCTGGGTGTCCATTGGAAGGACTGATCCTGAAGCTGAAACTCCAATACTTTGGCCACCTTATGCAAAGAGATGACTCATTGGAAAAGACTCTGATGCTGGGAGGGATTGAGGGCAGGAGGAGAAGGGGACGACAGAGGATGAGATGGCTGGATGGCATCACCGACTCGATGGACATGAGTTTGGGTAAACTCCGGGAGTTGGGGATGTATAGGAAGGCCTGGTGTGCTGCAATTCATGGGGTCGCAAAGAGTTGGACATGACTGAGTGACTGAACTGAACTGAACTGAACTGAATGGATCCAGAATAGGAAAACCTCAATACAGAAGACAAACACTAACAGGCAAAAAAGGAGAAATTGACAGTAACACAATAATAGTAGGAGACTTAAAGACCCCACTTACACCATTGTTGAGGTTATCAAAACAGAAAATTAATAAGGAAACTCAAGTTTTAAATGACATATTAGGCCAGATGGATCTCATTGTCATCATTAGGACATTCCATCCAAATGCAGAAGAATACATCTTCTCAAGTGCACAGAGAATGTTCTCCAGGATAAACCACATCTTGGGTCACAATTCAAATCAGTAAATTTAAGAAAATTGAAATTGTATCAATCATCCTTTCTGACCACAATGCTATGAGACTAGATATCAATTATAAGGGGGAAAAAAAAAAAAAACCTGTAAAAATCACAAACACCTGGAGATTAAACAACATGTTTTTAAATTATGAACAGGTTACTGAAGAAATCAAAAGGGTATCCAAAAATTTCTAGAAATAAATGAAATGAAAACACAATAACTCAAACCTATGGGATGCAGGAAAGAGAAGTTATAAGAGGTAAGTTCATAGTAATACAATCATACCTCAAGAAACAAAAATAACATTGAATAGGCAACCTAACTTTACACCTAGAACAGCTGGAAAAAGAAGATCAAAGAAACCCCAAAGTTAGCAGAAGGAAAGAAAACATAAAGATCAGAGCAAAAATAAATGAAAAAGAAATGAAAGAAACAATTTTAAAGATTAATAAAACTGAAAGCTGGTTCTTTGAGAAGCTGGACAGAATAGACAAATTTTAACAACTCATCAAGAAAAAAAAGAGATTAATCAAATCATCAAAATTAGAATGGAAAAAGGAAAGTTTACAACAGACAATGCAGAAATACAAAGGATTATAAGAGGCTATTATGGACAACTATATGGCAATAAAATGGATAACCTGGAATAAATGAACAGATTCTTAGAAAAGTTCAATCTTCTAAGACTGACCAGGAATAAATAGAAATTATAAGCAATCCAATTACAAGCACTGAAATCAAAACTATGATCAAAAATCTCCCAATAAAGAAAAGCCCAGAGCCAGGTGGCATCACAGGTGAATTCTACAATTTACAGACTAGCTAATGCCTATCCTTCTAAAACACTTTCAAAAAATTGCAGAGGAAGGAACATTTCCAAACCAATTCTATTATGCCACCATCACCCAGATACCAAAAGCAGACAAAACAACACAAAAAAAGAAAATTACAGGCCAATATCACTCATGAACATATGTGCAAAAATCCTCAACAAAGTTACAGCAAACAGAATTCAACAACACATTAAAAAGCTCATACACCATGATCAAGTTGGCTTTATTCCATTTATGGAAGAATTCTTCAGTATATGCAAATAAATCATTGTGATACACCATATTAACAAATCAAAAGACAAAGTCCATATGATAATCGCAATAGATGCAGAAAAAGCCTTTGACAAAATCCAGCACCCATTTATGATTAAAACTCTTTTAAAAATGGGCATAGAAGGAACCTACCTCAACATCAGATCAGATCGGATCAGATCGGTCGTGTCCGACTCTTTGCGACCCTATGAATTGCAGCAAGCCAAGCCTTCCTGTCCATCATGAACTTCCAGAGTTCACTCAGATTCACAGTTCATCGAGTCAGTGATGCCATCCAGTCATCTGATCCTCTGTTGTCCCCTTCTCCTCTTGTCCCCAATCCCTCCCAGCATCAGAGTCTTTGCCAATGAGTCAGCTCTTCGCATGAGGTGGCCAAAGTACTGGAGTTTCAGCTTCAGCATCATTCCTTCCAAAGAACACCCAGGACTGAACTCCTTCAGAATGGACTGATTGGATCTCCTTGCAGTCCAAGGGACTCTCAAGAGTCTTCTCCAACACCACAGCTCAAAAGCATCAATTCTTCGGCACTCAGCCTTCTTCACAGTCCAAATCTCACATCCATACATGACCACTGGAAAAACCATAGCCTTGACTAGACAAACCTTTGTTGGCAAGGTAATGTCTCTGCTTTTGGATATGCTATCTAGGTTGGTCATAACTTTCCTTCCAAGGAGTAACCGTCTTTTAATTTCATGGCTGCAATCACCATCTGCAGTGATTTTGGAGCCCAGAAAAATAAAGTCAAACACTGTTTCCACTGTTTCCCCATCTATTTCCCATGAAGTGATGGGAGCAAATGCCATGATCTTCATTTTCTGAATGTTGAGCTTTAAGCCAACTTTTTCACTCTCCACTTTCACTTTCATCAAGAGGCTTTTTAGGTCCTCCTCTTCACTTTCTGCCATAAGGGCGGTGTCATCTGCATATCTGAGGTTATTGAGATTTCTCCTGGCAATCTTGATTCCAGCTTATGCTTCTTCCAGTCCAGCGTTTCTCATGATGTACTCTGCATATAAGTTAAATAAACAGGGTGACAATATACAGCCTTGACATACTCCTTTTCCTATTTGGAACTAGTCTGTTGTTCCATGTTCTAACTGTTGCTTCCTGACCTGCATACAAATTTCTCAAGAGGCAGATCAGGTGGTCTGGGATTCCCATCTCTTTCAGAATTTTCCACAGTTTATTGTGATCCACACAGTCAAAGGCTTTGGCATAGTCAATAAAGCAGAAATAGATGTTTTTCTGGAACTCTCTTGCTTTTTCCATGATCCAGCAGATGTTGGCAATTTGATCTCTGGTTCCTCTGCCTTTTCTAAAACCAGCTTGAACATCAGGAAGTTCACGGTTCACATATTGCTGAAGCCTGGCTTGGAGAATTTTGAGCATTACTTTACTAGCGTGTGAGATGAGTGCAATTGTGTGGTAGTTTGAGCATTCTTTGGCATTGCCTTTCTTTGGGATTGGAATGAAAACTGACCTTTTCCAGTGGTCACTGCTGAGATTCCAAATTTGCTGGCATATTGAATGCAGCACTATCACAGCATCATCTTTCAGGATTTGGAATAGCTCAACTGGAATTCTATCACCTCCCCTAGCTTTGTTCGTAGTGATGCTTTCTAAGGCCCACTTGACTTCACATTCCAGGATGTCTGGCTCTAGGTCAGTGATCACACCATCGTGATTCTCTGGGTCATGAAGATATTTTTTGTCCAGTTCTTCTGTGTATTCTTGCCATCTCTTCTTGATATCTTCTGCTTCTGTTAGGTCCATACCATTTCTGTCGTTTATCGAGCCCATCTTTGCATGAAATGTTCCCTTGGTATCTCTGATTTTCTTGAAGAGATCTCTAGTCTTTCCCATTCTCTTTTTTCCCTCTATTTCTTTTCATTTATCACTGAAGAAGGCTTTCTTATCTCTTCTTGCTATTCTTTGGAACTCTGCATTCAGATGTTTATATCTTTCCTTTTCTCCTTTGCTTTTCGCTTCTCTTCTTTTCACAGCTATTTTTAAGGCCTCCCCAGAGATCAATTTTGCTTTTTTGCATTTCTTTTCCATGAGGATGATCTTGATCCCTGTCTCCTGTATAGTGTCACGAACCTCATTCCATTGTTCATCAGACACTCTATCTATCAGATCTAGGCCCTTAAATCTATTTCTCACTTCCACTGAATAATCATAAGGGATTTTGATTTAGATCATACCTGAATGGTCTAGTGGTTTTCCCTATTTTCTTCAATTTAAGTCTGACTTTGGCAAGTCCATATATGATAAACCCACAGCAAACATTTTTCTCAATAGTGAAAAACTAAAATTATCCCCTCTAAGATCAGGAACCAGGCAAGGGTGTCCACTCTTATTACTATTATTCAACATAGTTTTGGAAGTCCTAGCTATGGCAATCAGAGAAGAAAAAATAAATGAAAGGAATCCAGATCAGAAAAGAAGTAAAGCTCTCACTGTTTGCAGATGACATGATACTATACATAGAAAATTCTAAAGATACTATCAGAAAATTACTAGAGCTAATCAGTGAATTTAGCAAAGTCACAGGATTCAAAATCAATACTTGGAAATCACTTTCGTTCCTATATATTAACAATGAAAAATCAGAAAAAGAAATTAACGAATCAATCCCATTCACCATTGCAACAAAATGATAAAATATGTAGGAATAAAGCTACCTAAGGAGACAAAAAACTGTATACAGAAAATTATAAGATACTGATGAAAGAAATTAAAGATGATATAAATAGATAATCCTGGGTTAGAAGAATCAATATTTTGAAAATAACTATACTACAAAATGCAATCTACAGGTTCAATGTAATCCCTATTAAATTTCCAATGGCATTTTTCACTAAACTAGAACAAACAACATCACAATTCTTATGGAAACACACACACACACACACACAAAACCAAATAGCCAAAATGGTCTTGAGAAAGAAGAAAGGAGCTGGAGGAATTAATCTTTCTGACTTCAGATTATCCTACAAAGCTACAGTCATCAAACAGTATGGTACTGGCACAAAAACAGAAATGCAGACCAATAGAACAAGATAGAGAGCCCAGAAATAAACCCATATATATACGAGTATCTTATTTTTGACAAAAGAGCCAAGGACATACAATGAGGCAAAGACAGCCTCTTCAATAAGTTTTGATGGGAAAATCGGGCAACTACATGTAAAAGAATGAAATTAGAATGCTTCCTAATACCATGCACAAAAATAAACTAAAAATGGATTAAAGATCTAAGTGTAAGACCAGAAACTATAAAACTCTTAGAGGAAAGCATAAGCAGGGCACTTGATGACATAAATCAAAGTAAGATCCTTTAAGACCCACCTCCTAGAATAATGGAAATAAAAATAAAAGTAAACAAGTGGGACCTAATTAAACTTAAAGACTTTGCACAGCAAAAGAAACTATAAACAAGGTGGAAATACAACCCTCAGAATGTAAGAAAATAATAGCAAATGAAACAACTGACAAAAGATTAATTTCCAAAATATGCAGTATCTCATACAAGTCAATACCAGGAAAACAAACAACCCAATCAAAAAGTGGGGAAAGACTTAAACAGGCACTTCTCCAATGAAGACATACAGATGGCTAACAAGCATGTGAAAAGATGCTCAAAAATGCTCATTTTTAGAGAAATGCAAATCAAAACTACAATGAGATATCATCTGATAGCAGTCAGAATGGTCATCATTAAAAAGTCTACAAACAATAAAAGCTGGAGAGGGTGTGGTGAAAAGGGAACCCTCTTGCACTGCTGGTGGAAATGTAAATTGATACAGCCACTATTGAAGATGGTATGGAGATTTCTTTAAAAATTAGGAATAAAACCACCATGTGAATCAGCAATCCCACTTGTAGGCATATACCCTTAGGAAATCAAAATTGAAAATGACACATGTGCCCCAATGTTTATTGCAACATTATTCACAAAAGCTAGAATATGGAAGCAATTTAGATGTCCATCAACAAATGAATGGATAAAGAAGCTGTGGTACTTATAATCAATAGAAAACTGTTTAATTGTAAAAAGGAACACCTTTGAGTCAGTCCTAATGAGGTGGATGACCTTAGAGCCTATTATACAGAATGAAGGAAGTCAGAAAGAGAAAGAAAAATATCATATATTAATGAATATGTATGGATTCTAAAAAGATGATGATGATGATGTGTGTGTGTGTGTGTGTGTGTGTTAGTTGCTCAGTTATGTCTGATGGTTTGTGACCCCATGGGATGTTGCCCAAAAGGCTCCTCTGTCCATGGGATTTTCCAGGCAAGAATACTGGAGTGGGTTGCCATTTCCTTCTCCAGGTGATCTTCCTGACCCAGGGATGGAAGCCGGGTCTCCTGCATTGCAGGCAGACTCTTTACCATCTGAGCCACCGGGGGAACCCATGGAATTTGGTACTGATGAATTTATTTGAAGGGAAGCAGTGGAGAAAGAGACATAGAGAACAACCTTAAGGACACTGGGGATGGGGAAGAGAGGTTGAGATGTATAGAAAGAGTAGGCTGTAGGCTTTGTTCCACATAGTAACACAGAAAACTACTTGCATCTTCTGGAACATCTAGTCTCCTGGACCTATGTATATGGAGAAGATCAACTGGAGAGGTATGTGCCAGCACTATTTTTTTTTTTTTTTTGTCCTGTAATTAACACACACTATTGTATCCACAATTCATTCACATATCTATCATTATAATCCCTAACTAATCAAGTGAATGTTGAAAAAACCGGGTGAGACTGTGAATATTTGTTGACGTTTTAATTTGACATAATAATTAAGAAGAAAGATGTAGGACCAGATGTGCCAAGACCTTACAGTTATAACACTGTGTGTGTGTGTGTGTGTGTGTGCGCGTGCACATACACATGTGCACTCAGTCATGTACGCCTCTTTGCAACCCCATGGACCTCGCCAGGCTCCTATGTCCATGTGATTTCCCAGGCAAGAATAATGGAGTAGGTTAGTGGGTTGTCATCTCCTTTTCCTGGGCCTTCCTGACCGAGGAATAGAACTCATGACTCACATCTCCTGCACTGGCAGGTGGGCTCTTTACCATCTGAGATATCAGAGAAGCCCTATCATCTTACATTTTCATATCATGTCACTCCCACACATACTGGCTGATAAACCCAATAGATTCCATAACAGACCCTTAGATTTTGAACATATCTGTACATATATTAAAAATGTAGTTTACTTGCCTGACACTAACCCACCCTTGCTGATTTAAATGCACATTTCTTCACCTGATTTTTTTAGAAATGTGTGCTTTGTTCTTCTCTTGTACTGTAATATCCCTAGCCTTAGAATAAAGTGTCTTAATTCCTGAACCACACATCAATAAATTTCAAAAATATAAAGTAATTACTATATATATATATATATATATATATATAAAATAATTGGGGGTATAGTTGCTTCACAATGTTGTGTTAGTTTCTGCTCTACAATAAGGTGCATATGTATACACAAATCTCTATGTATACACAAATCCCCTCTTGGACCTCCCTTTCACTCCCACTGTTTCACCCTTGTAGGTCAAAACCACAGAGCACTGAGCTGAATTTCCTGTACTATACCATAGGTTCATGCTAGCTATTGTACACATAGTGCTGTATATATGTCAACCTCAGTCTCTCAATTCTTCCCATCACCACTTCACCACCCGCTTGGTGTCCACACATCAGTGCTCTACACCTGCATCTCTATCTCTGCCCTGCAAGTAGATTCATCTGTACCATTTTTCTAGATTCCACATATATGTGTTAATATTCAATATTTTTTCTCTTTCTTACTTATTTCACTCTGTATGACAGTCTCTAGGTCCATCTCAGTCAGGTCAGTTCAGTTCAATTAAGTTGCTCAGTCGTGTCAGACTCTTTGCAACCCTATGAACCACATCACACCAGGCCTCCCTATCCATCACCACTCTTGGAGTATACCCAACTCATGTCCATTGAATCGGTGATGGCATCCAACCATCTCATCCTCTGTCATCACCTTCTCCTCCTGCCCTCAAACTTCCCAAGCATCAAGGTCTTTTCAAATGAATCAGCTCTTTGCATCAGGTGGCCAAAGTATTGGAGTTTGAGCTTCAAGATCAGTCCTTCCAATGAACACCCAGGTCTGATCTCCTTTAGGATGGACTGGTTGGATCTCCTTGCAGTCCAAGGGACTCTCAAGAGTCTTCCCCAACACCACAGCTCAAAGCTTCAATTATTTGGCACTCAGCTTTCTTTACAGTCCAACTTTCACATCCATACATGACCACTGGAAAAACCATAGCCTTGACTAGATGGACCTTTGTTGGCAAAGTAATGTCTCTGCTTTTTAATGTGCTGTCTAGGTTGGTCATAACTTTCCTTCCAAGGAGTAAATGTCTTTTAATTTTGTGGCTGTAATCACCACCTGCAGTGTTTTTGAAGTCCAAAAAAATAAAGTCAGCCACCGTTTCCACTGTTTCCCCATCTATTTCCCATGAAGTGACAGGACCAGATGCCATGATCTAAGTTTTCTGAATGTTGAGCTTTAAGCCATTGTTTTTCACTCTCCTCTTTCACTTTCATCAAGAGGCTCTTTAGTTCCTCTTCACTTTCTGCCATAAGGGTGGTGTCATCTGCATATTTGAGGTTATTGATATTTCTCCTGGCAATCTTGATTCCAGCTTGTGCTTCTTCCAGCCCAGCGTTTCTCACGATGTACTCTGCATATAAGTTAAATAAGCAGGATGACAATATACAGCCTTGACATACTCCTTTTCCTATTTGGAACCAGTCTGTTGTTCCATGTCTAGTTCTAACTGTTGCTTTCTGACATGCACATTTCTACAAATGACTCACTTTTGTTCCTTTTAATGGCTGAGTAATATTCCATGTACATATGTACCACAACTAAAATGCCCATTAGCAGATGAATGAATGAAGAAAATGTTGTAAATATATAGCAGAAATTAACATACATTACATGAAAACTTTATCATATAACTTTTCAAGGACCAATTTGATTTTCTTGATTCTGCTCATTCTTCATAATATTTTAAATGAAAAGATGCTCAACATCACTCATTATCAGAGAAATGCAAATCAAAACCACTATGAGGTACCATTTCACACCAGTCAGAATGGCTGCAATCCAAAAGTCTACAAATAATAAATGCTGGAGAGGGTGTGGAGAAAAGGGAACCCTCTTACACTGTTGGTGGGAATGCAAACTAGTACAGCCACTATGGAGAACAGTGTGGAGATTCCTTAAAAAAGTGGAAATAGAACTGCCTTATGATCCAGCAATCCCACTGCTGGGCATACACACTGAGGAAACCAGAAGGGAAAGAGACACGTGTACCCCAATGTTCATCGCAGCACTGTTTATAATAGCCAGGTCATGGAAGCAACCTAGATGTCCATCAGCAGATGAATGGATAAGAAGGCAGTGGTACATATACACAATGGAGTATTACTCAGCCATTAAAAAGAATACATTTGAATCAGTTCTAATGAGGTGGATGAAACTGGAGCCTATTATACAGAGTGAAGTAAGCCAGAAGGAAAAACACCAATACAGTATACTAACGCATATATATGGAATTTAGAAAGATGGTAACGATAACCCTGTATACGAGACAGCAAAAGAGACACTGACGTATAAAACAGTCTTATGGACTTTGTGGGAGAGGGAGAGGGTGGGAAGAATTGGGAGAATGGCATTGAAACATGTAAAATATCATGTATGAAACGAGATGCCAGTCCAGGTTCAATGCACGATACTGGATGCTTGGGGCTAGTGCACTGGGACGACCTAGAGGGATGGTATGGGGAGGGAGGAGGGAGGAGGGTTCAGGATGGGGAACACATGTATACCTGTGGTGGATTCATTTTGATGTTTGGCAAAGCTAATACAATTATGTGGAGTTTGAAAATAAAATAAAATTAATTAAAATTAAAAAAAAAAGAAAAAAAATAAATAAAATAAAAAAAAATAAAGAAATATAAGATAAAAGTCTATCTGTAAAAGTCTAATATAAACATCTAATAAAATTTGCTTTTATTAGATTTGGGGATGGAAATACTCTACTAAGCTTAACAGTAAATGTTGTTAATAAGTATGATAAATAAATTATCGTAATTTTTCTATTGCCAGTCAATATTTATACCTATATTTTCTCAATTAATCAACTTTCCTTATATTTTAAGATTATTACATGAAAAAATAAGTCTATTCCAGAAATAAAATGTCCCTAGAGATAACAAATAAATGCTACCATAAGTAGTCACATTTTTATTATTATGCCAAGTATTTATTCAAATACAACTGTTCTTCTGAGCAGTTAGTTCCACAGCCTCTTCCACTGTTAGGAGAGCATTTTCAAACATAATAACTGACTTTAACTGTGATGCACAATTAATTTCTAAATATTAAGGAGATTTGGGGAAAAATGAACTTCCAATGATAGGTAAAGATATCATTAATTCTTACATCAATCTTTTTGTTTCTTTAAACTAGGTATTAGGTTTTTATGACAGATCTGATGCATGTTTTGGAAAGCAAAAAAGTGATTGATCATTGATTTTATAAAGATAATTTAATTCTATAATCACATATTGATACATTAAATATTATGTGTTCGTGTATGTAATAATGAAATATATGTATACATACACATATGTAACATATATACAAACATATTAATCTGAATGTACATTTATTTAACAACTACAAACTATATTATGCAATAATTTGTTTTATATATTTATTATGACCAAAGTAACTGACCAAAATTTCTGTAACCAGGCAAATTCACTCATTAGGTCCAAGAGGTGGCTCAGTGGTAAAGAACCTACCTGCAATGCTGGAGATGGGAGAGGTGGGTTCAAGCCCACTGGAGGAGAGCATAGAAGCCCACTCCAGTATTCCTGCCTGGAGAATCCCACAGACAGAAGAGCCTGGTGGGCTACAGTCCACAGAGTTGCAAAGAGTCAGACAGGACTGAAGCAACTTAGTACTCATGCATGCAAGCTGACTTATATTCATATAGTTTTAGAAATTAATTAAGATGACATTAGTTTATTCATATTGATAGTATTCTAGAAATATTAAGAAATATTTTCATAATCACTATATCTATTCTACATTTGAATATTATAGGATAAACATTTCTCAACTTTAAATGATAAAAAATTTCTATACTAAAATAATGATGAAATGGAAAAATTGCAAATATTTTCACCTCTTGAATTCACTCAGAGAAAAGTTTATTGACATAACAATGGATTCAGTAGGCAAATATTTCTTGCATAAAAAAAAAACAGTTCTCTATAGGTGGCATATTCAAGTAAATTATAATTATGGTGCTATAATAGTGATTTTGACTCTTTGGGGACTAATTTGTAGATTTCCCTTCTAAACCAATAGAAAATATATGGACAATTAACTTAAGTTCTGTTCCTACCTAGGTATGCATGAATAAAAATTGAGACAATTTAATCTGAATCCCTTATTGTTATAATACTAAAAGCACATAAGAATATGCTTGAAAATTTTTTCTTCTTATAGGTACATTGAACTAAACATATACTTTAATTGCTTTATGTGTTCTCACTTGTACTATGGTTAATGAGCTTTTAAAAGTAATATAATTTCTCCCCTTGTGAGTAGATTTTAAGTGTTTCACAAGATATAAATCAGGTATATATTTCAAAAAATTCTTAGAGATATTTAATCATATTATTATATCATTCTTAGGAATAGATCACCAAAGGTATACTAAATCTCAAACATAATTACAAAAGTTAAACTATCTTAAAAAATTCCCTGATAGAAGATTAGGAGGCTTAGCTTCCATTCTGTGGACATTTATTATAGGTAAAATCTCATAATCAAGTAAGCTCTGAGCATTGAACCATATTCATGGAGCTCAGCGAAAGTAGATACAATTATAGTTTACCTTAAAACAAGTTTCATTGCTTTTTGTCACCTTTGTTCCCAGATATAAATAGAAATTTAAAATAATAGAATAGTAGAGAAATCAAAATTTTTAAACGTTTTCCTTGTATTAGGAAGACCTTAACTATGTTCATTAATCTTTTTCCCTTCCCTTTTAAAGTTATATACTTAATGAAAGCCTTACTGTATTTTTATAATTCTCTATTAGCCTCATATTTTATTAGAAACTGGAAATTTACAATTTCTTCCAAATGATGGAATAGTTTTTGCCACCTATAGGAAGTACTCATTTCAAATGAGTACTTGATTTCTATCAACCCATTCTATCCTGTAATTTATCAAATAATATTTGTATTTTGCTTTTAAAAAACTTAACTCTGAAATTCTGTTTCTGGCTGTATATATTTATGGCCAGATATTTTTGAAGGGATACAGGCCATAAGTATTCCAAGAGTAGTTCAACCATTGCTCACCAACTCAGACATCATTATTCCCACTCTAAAATCTTGGCATCTTTATCCTTAGTGGAATAAATTAGAAACACAGATGGATAATCTGGGAAATATTCCACATGAATATTTTTAAAAACACAATTCTTGTCGAGCACATATTTTATAAGATGCTGTTTATAGTTTTAAAAAACAAGAGTTTTTATTATTAACTGTATAATTTTCAAAATCAGATAAGATATGAGGAGATCTTTTATATAATGAAGATTTACATAGCTGAATGGCTTTAAGAATCATTTCAAAACCAATGTTGTTCTTTTCTTTATGGTATTGAAAAGCAAAGTGAGTTTGACTCGGGAGAAAAAAGTTTTTGTGTTTGGCAGTTTAAGAGCCACATTTAAATCTATTCCTTTAGGAGAATGTTCAGAAATGCTCACTGCTCTGTGAAAAATATTAACTCAAATTTAAGTGTGACATTGTAGTTCTCATATTGCAACTTATTTTTTAGTATCTTAGTAGTGATACTATGTTTTTTATCTTAACTTTTTTCCAGTCAGATGCCTTATTCCATTTATATCCCTTCCCCTTTATATTCCTACTTGATGTCTGAAAGAGTGATTAGTTAGTTTGCTTCCTTTAAACATATTAATAGAATGTAAGAATGTAAGCAGTGATTTTCTCTGCTCTTTATTCCCCCACTGCACAAATCATAGAGAGGAATCTCACAGAATAAGAGATCTTGGCAAAGGTTCCAAATAAGTAATTTAGCATTCTCAACAAATTGGGGTAAACGAGGTATAAGTGAGAGAGTGAAGTGATATATGGCTATCTGGTGGGTCTTTAGGAGTTCCTGTAGTCTTCTTTAATCTCAAAACTTTAAACAGACTAAAATATTTCAAATGAAACTTTGAAGAATTAAGGTCATTATTTATGGAAATGAGTACTCAATATAGATGAGATAATGTTTTCTTAATTTATTAGAGAAAAGATAGTTTATAGATAATTAGCAGTGCATTTTGAACAGCTGATGTTGAACAAGAAATGGTTATTAGTAAATACTGTGAGCTAGATATATTTTGTTTCCTTACAGATTCACTCTTGATCCAGATAATCACAATGGTGTGATCACTCACCTAGAGCTAGACATTCTGGAATGCACTCAAGTGGGCCTTAGGAAGCAACACTATGAAAAAAGCTAGTGGAGGTGATGGATTTCCAGCTGAGAAATTTCAAATCCTAAAAGATGATGCTGTTAAAGTGCTTCACTCTTGGTCTTTTTCTATAAGAGCCTAAACTCTACAGACATTTTAATCTGAGGTCTGTTGACCTCTAACTTCCCATTATTTTGATCCAATGGGATTCACTGAGAGGAGATCAAAGAATAAGAGGAGAAACTAGTGGTGCATTTGTTCTCTTAGTGTTCACTGGGGCCTGTAGATTGGCAGTGGCCCCAATCTTCCACCTAACACCAGGTTTCTGTATTATAGGTGTTTTTTAAAGATTGATATGCCCATTTGAATGCAGAGTTCCAAAGAATAGCAAGGAGAGATAAGAAAGCCTTCTCCAGTGATAAATGCAAAGAAATAGAGGAAAACAATAGAACGGGAAATACTAGAGATATCTTCAAGAAAATTAGAGATACCAAGTGAATATTTCATGCAAAGATGGGCACAATAAAGGACAGAAATAGTATGGAACTTACAGAAGCAGAAGATATTAAGGAGAGGAGGCAAGAATACATAGAAGAACTATACAAAAAAAAAAACAAAAAAAAATCTTCATGACCCAGATAATCATGATGGTGTGATCACTCACCTAGAGCCAGACATTCTGGAATGCAGTCAAGTGGGCCTTAGGAAGCAACACTATGAAAAAAGCTAGTGGAGGTGATGGATTTCCAGCTGAGAAATTTCAAATCCTAAAAGATGATGCTGTTAAAGTGCTTCATTCAATATGCCAGCAAATTTGGAAAACTCAACAGTGGCCACAGAACTGGAAAAAGTCAGTTTTCATTCCAATCCCAAAAGAAGGCAAAGCCAAAGAATGTTCAAAGTACCACACAATTGCACTCATCTCACACACTAGCAAAGTAATGCTCAAAATTCTCCAAGCCAGGCTTCAATAGTACATGAACCGAGAATTTTGAGGTGTTCAAGCTGGATTCAGAAAAGGTATAGGAACCAAAGATCAAATTGCCAACATCTGTTGGATCATCAAAAAAGAAAGAGTTCCAGAAAAACATCTACTTCTGCTGTATTGACTATGCCAAAGCCTGTGACTGTGTGGATTACAATGCTGCTGCTGCTGCTGCTCCTAAGTACTGTGGAAAATTCTGAAAGAGAAGGGAATACCAGACCACCTGACATGCCTCTTGAGAAATCTGTATGAAGGTCAAGAAGCAACAGTTAGAACTGGACTTGGAACAACAGACTGGTTCCAAGTCAGGAAAGGAGTACATCAAAGCTATATATTGTCACCCTGCTTATTAAACTTGTAGGCAGAGTACCTCATGAGAAGTTCTGGACTGGATGAAGCACAAGCTGGAATCAAGATTGCTGGGAGAAATATCAATATCCTTAGAAATATCAATAACCTCAGATATGCAGATGACACCAACTTTATGAAAATGAAGAAGAACTAAAGAGCTTCTTGATGAAAATGAAAGAAGAGAGTGAAAAATTTGGCTTAAAACTCAACATTCAGAAAACTACTTCATGGCATCCAGTCCCATCACTTCATGAAAGATAGCTGGGGAAAGAGTGGAAACAGTGACAGACTTTATTGGTTTGGGCTCCAAAATCACTGCAGATGGTGACTGCAGACATGAAATTAAAAGACACTTGCTCCTTGGGAGAAAAGTTTTGATTAACCTAGACAGCATATTAAAAAGCAGAGACATTACCTTGCCAACAAATGTCCATCTCGTCAAAGCTATGGTTTTTCCAGTCATTATGTATGGATGTGAGAATTGGACCATAAAGAAAGCTGAGCGCTGAAGAATTGGTGCTTTTGAACTGCGGTGTTGGAGAAGACTCTTGAGAGTCCCTTGGACTGCAAGGAGATTTAACCAGTCCATCCTGAAGGAAATCAGTCCTGAATATTCATTGGAAGGACTGATATTGAAGCTGAAACTCCAATACTTTGGCACCCGATGCAAAGAACTGACTCATTGGAAAAGACCCTGATGCTGGGAAAGATTGAAGGCAAAAGGAGAAGCGGATGACAGAGGATGAGATAGATATTTGGATGGCATCACTGACTCAATGGACATGATTTTGAGTAAACTCTTGGAGTTGGTGATGGACAGGAAAGCCTGGCGTGCTGCAGTCCATGGAGTTGCAAAGAGTCAGATGTGACTGAGTGACTGAACCGAACTTAAAGACTGACTCTTTCAGCAGATAAATATATTAAATTTTGGTGGATTGGTAAAGTGTACCTATTTTTTTTTTAATACTCTCTTGGTTAGTTCAACATCACTTGTTGGTTATTTTAACCCTGTTCTCACCCTTGTGTACAGTTCCAGCAATGAAGTGTCCAAGTGTCCAATGTTTCCTTTCATGTCCCTGTAATACACTTATGGTAGTTCTTGGCATAAAGAAGATGAATTAACATTGTATAGTTTGGATTATCCTCCCCTTCGAAATATTGATATAGAATAGAAAGTTTCTCTTTGATACCACCATTCTATAACTGAAAAAAGCATTCCTTATGTCTGAGTGATTACCAGAAATATTGTTGAAAATATTTTTGGATGAAATATTCAAAATCAGTGTCTTAACTAGCCATATAATTGAACTGTTTAAAAGCAAAAAACTCACCTAACATTCTTGTTTTATATAAATTTTACTTTTGTGCACCCTGAAATAGATTTGTGATTTTTTAAAAAATTATCTGATGTTAAAAAAAGAATTCCATGGTAACTCAGTCAGTAATAATGCCTCCAGTGTAGGAAACCCAGGTTTAATTCCTGGGTCAGGAAGATCCTCTAGAGAGGGAAATGGCAGCCCACTCCATATTCTTATCTGGAAAATCCAATGGATAGAGGAGCCTAGCAGGCTACAGTCCATAGGGTCACAAGAATTAGACACGACTTAGTGACTAAACCACTATCACACCTCTGAAAATAGTATTTATTGCCTGTATTTGCTGAGGAGACAAATGTTAGGAGACTTTTTATCTAATAACTGTAGAAGAAAGACTCCACTAGTTTGCATTCTTCTATACCATGTTATCGGAGAAGGCAATGGCACCCCACTCCAGTACTCTTGCCTGGAAAATCCCATGGATGGAGGAGCCTGGTAGGCTATAGTCCATGGGGTCGCTAAGAGTCGGACATGACTGAGCAACTTCACTTTCACTTTTCACTTTCATGCATTGGAGAAGACAACACTCCAGTGTTCTTGCCTGGAGAATCCCAGGGGCGGGGGAGCCTGTTTGGTTGCCATCTATGGGGTCGCACAGAGTCGGACACAACTGAAGCAACTTAGCAGCATACCATGTTATGATCTCCAATTGGAACTTTCTTTTCTTTCTTTTTTTTTTTAATGTTGGCATTGGAGATAGTTCATTTGAGCATTGGCTGAGATGTAAACATATATTAAGCCTATCTGAGGGACAAGCTATGTAGGTTTGAAAACCAATCTTCAGATTCAGTATAAAGGCAAACCAAAATTATCTTTAGGAATGACTTCATGGTGTCTGCTTCCTTAAATAAATGTCAATTCTTTCTTGGTGTCCTGAAGAGACATTTAAACTTCCAAATGTTCCTTCAAAGTTCAAATGACAAATGTATGCCATCTGCAAACTGCAATTAAGGACATTAAAATATATCTAAAAGGTTACTTCTTGCTTACTCTTAGGTTGTTAAAAGCAGAAAAAGTGTTCCTTTAAACCAGAAAGAGTCAGAAGATCTCAAAATCAAAACTTCTCTTGAACCCATCAGAGAGCTAAGGTTAAGACACCTAAATAGCCTTAGAAGTACCATCTTCATTAAATAAGAAACCTGGTACATTGTTCTATTGGGATAATAGAACAATCTCTGGGGTGCAATGCAAATGAATAAGAATTCAGATAAAATTTTTCATTAACTGTTAAAGGCTAAATGCCTTTCACAAGAATGTAGAACCTCAGGGAACCACAGGAAAAAAAAAAAAAAAAGAGCATTTGCACTACTATAATGGCCCCACTTCATAGACTTTCACTGATAAACATAATAATTTTGGAAAGCAGGATAGGAAATCAGAGACAGTGTCTTCTCAGTGGCACATGTCTGAGAGAGGAAAGTGCTGCTTGTGTAGAAAAGGCAGGAGCTCTGTTCAAAATTTTCACCTAAAGAAAAAAAAAAGAAAGAAAGAAAGAAAAAAGGCAGGGTTGTCTTAAGAAAGACAAGAAAGAAAGAAGAGACAGGGCTGTCTTGAGCCCCCTGTCTTGAGCTCTTTCTTTGCAGGATGAAGGGCTGCAAACCTTTTCTCTTTCTGAGCACAGATTAAGAACCACTGTTGCTGAAAAAAGGAAAGCTGGAGAGGAGAAATGTGAGCAATCTTAACCCCTGAATGAGAAGTAGTAAACTACCTTGAACCCAGATGATTAGTGATAGGCCAGGCAATGGCACCCCACTCCAGTACTCTTGCCTGGAAAATCCCATGGATGGAGGAGCCTGGTAGGCTATAGTCCATGGGGTCACTAAGAGTCGGACACGACTGAGCGACTTCACTTTCACTTTTCACTTTCATGTGTTGGAGAAGGAAATGGCAACCCACTCCAGTGTTCTTCCCTGGAGAATCCCAGGGACGGGGGAGCCTGGTGACATGCCGTCTCTGGGGTTGCACAGAGTCAGACACGACTGAAGCGACTTAGCAGCAGCAGCAAAGTTACAAAGGGGACAGATCACTGAGAAAGGCCTCTCAAACTGAAAGACACTAAACTTGTCTAAAAATAAGACTAGATCAGGACACAGGACACATGAAAACTGTCCCTAATAGTTAATAAACTTTCCAAAATAAGATCTAGAAGAAAGAGAAGGAGCATGCCAGTTTTCAGGCATAAATATTAAGTACCTCAGTCTCAATAGCCCTACAGATGCTGGCAATCCTCCAACTATAAATATATGAAACAGGCACAAATATATATACACACAACCCATGAGCGAAACTCCACTTGTAAGAGAAAACTAATCAAAAGAAATAGAGGCAAATAGACCCTAGAGGTTTGAAACATCAGATGAGAATTTTAAAATAATTATGACTGTTAAAATCTTTAATTGAAAATGTAGACAATATACATTAACAAAAGAGAAAATATAGCACAATTATGGAAATACAAAATGTATTTTAAAAAATGAAATATTAGAAGTTCTTCTATGGAAGAAATATGATACCAAACAGAAACTTCCCTGGTGGCTCAGATGGTAAAGCCTCTGTCTACAATGCAGGAGACTCAGGTTCGAGCCCTGGGTTGGGAAAATCCCCTGGAGAAGGAAATGGCAATCCACTCCAGTACTATTGCCTGGAAAATCCCATGGACAGAGAAGCCTGGTAGGCTACAGTCTATGGAGTCGCAAAGAGTCAGGCACAACTGAGTGACTTCACTTTCATTTTCATCCAAAAGCAAACAGATACTCTTCATTATAGTCTCAATTCCCAGAAAAGCAATAGTCAGGGGAATCATAAGAGGTAAAATGTAATATTTCAACAGAGGGGAATTTCCCCAATATTTTTTTAAAAAGAAAATACAACCAACACAATTTTCCTGAGTACCCTGTTGCTGGCCAAATAAGTAAAGCCATTTCCTGATGGTCACTGAATTAAATCATGTTAGCATAGAGAAGTTAAAGAAATGTGTCCAGAGAAAATGAACATTAACAATTTTTAAATTTTATATTGAATTGTAGCTGACTAATGATGTTGTGATAGTTTCAGGTGAACAGCAGAGTGACTCAGCCATACATATACATGTATCCATTCTCCCTCAAACTCCCCTTCCATCCAGGCTGTCACATAACATTGAGCAAAGTTCCATGCAATCTACATTAGATCCTTGTTGGTTCTCCATTTTAAATAGAGCAGTATGTACATGTCAATTCCAAGCTTCCTAACTATCCCTCTTCCCCATATTCCACACTCCCTACCCCCGCCCCAGCAACCAAATTCATTCTTTAAATCCATGAATTTGTTTCTGTTTTGGAAATAAGTTCATTTGTATAATTTATCTTTTTTTTTTTTTAGATTCTGTATACAAGAGATACCATATGATATTTATTTTCCTCTATCTGATTTACTTTATTCAGTATGACAATCTCTAAGTTTATTCATGTGGCCACCAATGGCGTTATTTCATCCTTTTCAATGTCTCAAGTAATATTCCATTGCATACATGTACTATATCTTCTTTATCTATTCATCTGTTGATGGACATTTAAGTTGCTTCCATGTCTTGGCTATTATGAATAGTGCTGCTAAGAATGTTGTGGTGAGAATGTCTTTTCAAATTATGGTTTTCTCCTGATATATGCCCAGGAGTGGGATTGCTGGATCACATGGCAGCTCTATGTTTAACATTACTAGCAGTTCAGTGAGAACTGCCACTAAAACTGTTGTGGACACTGAGAACAGTATCAATATTCCATTAAAAATAAGCAAGTGATTTAAAAAAAATTGAGAAAATATTAATGTGATACAATCTGAAGTGGAATATACTAAGATGTATTAATATATTTTGAAAAAGCAAACATTTTAATTCAGTGAATTTGCAAAATTTGTACAAATGTAAGTTTCAATTATCCATTATATTACTCATTTTCAGGTATTTTGTAGAAAAATGTCAATAAATTAGGAATAATTGAACCAGTTGTGTCAGTGATTATCTTTATTTGTTTTCACAGACTTAAAGCATCATCAGTTACAGAAATGCTTGTGATGCAAAGAAAATGAACATCCTGACTTGTCCTAGCACACAACAGTTCAACTATTTAGAAGTGGTAAAGTTTCATGTGACTTTTAAAGTTTAAAGCCAAAAGTATTTATGTATTTCTGAATAAGAAGAACAACCTCAACCAAAATTGAAGTGAAGTGAAAGTCACTCAGCCGTGTCTGACTTTTTGTGACCCAATGACCTGTAACCCGCCAGGCACCTCTGTCCATGAATATTCTCAAGGCAAGAATACTGGAAAGGGGTTGCCACGCCTTCCTCCAGGGGATCTTCCCAATTCAGAGATTGAACCCAGGTCTTCTGCATTGCAGGTGGATTCTTTACCATCTGAGCCACATGGGTAGCCCAAGAATACTCAAGTGGGTAGCCTATCCCTTCTCCAGGGGGTATTTCTGACCCAGTAATCAAACTGGGGTCTCCTGAATTACAGGCAGATTCTTTATCAACTGAGCTACCAGGGAATCTCCCAACCAATATGAATAATATTGAATTGCTTTGAGAATTTTCTCTTATTTTCCCTAAATAGCTTATGATGTTCCTGAATAAATCTGAAAAATTATAAAGCAAAACAAGCTTCTATGTAAAAGCTGTGCCAAAATAAGTCACTTAGAAGACAACTAATACTGTTTGAATTACAATTCCAGGCTTTTTAACACACTTGTACTGTCAAATTTTAAAATAATGTGATATATACTAAAACTTTATGGTGACTACTCAACTAACAAAACAAAGCTTATGACTAACAAGTGGACAAAAGATAAAATATAAACATTAAAATAATAATTAATACAAAATTATTAAGGAAAAGAGGAACTGAAAACAAATACCAATAGGAATTGAAAAAAAAGAAAATATGATATATTTAACTTAATCAAATCAAATTAATATGAATAAATTTTAGAATTAAAAGGAAGAATTTGTCAAAATGTATTAAGTAAGAAAGACTCAACTATATGCTACCTAGCATCCGGTCCCATCACTTCATGGCAAATAGATGGGGAAACAGTGGCTGACTTTATTTTTCTGGGCTCCAAAATCACTGCAGATGGTAATTGCAGCCATGAAATTAAAAGACACTTGTTCCTTGGAAGGAAAGTTATGACCAACCTAGATAGCATATTAAAAAGCAGAGACATTACTTTGCCAGCAAAGGTCCGTCTAGTCAAGGCTATGGTTTTTCCAGTGGTCATGTATGGATGTGAGAGTTGGACTATAAAGAAAGCTGAGCACTGAAGAATTGATATTTCTGAACTGTGGTGTTAGAGCAGACTCTTGAGAGTTCCTTGGACTGTGAGGAGATCCAACCAGTCCTTCCTAACAGAGATCAGTCCTGGGTGTTCATTGGAAGGACTGATCTTGAAGCTCAAACTCCAATACTTTGGCCACCTGATGGGAAGAGCTGACTCATTGGAAAAGAGCCTGATGCTGGGAAAGATTGAGGGCAGGAAGAGAAGGGGATGACAGAGGATGAGATGGTTGGATGGCATCACTGACTCAATGGACATGGGTTTGGGTGGACTGGGAGTTGGTGATAGACAGGGAGGCCTGGCGTGCCATGGTTCATGGAGTCTCAAAGAGTCGGACATGACTGAGTGACTGAACTGAACTGATAGCAAACGCTTTAACTACAAAAGAAAAAAGTAGAAGGATGGAAAGCATATACCATGATAATACAAACAAAAATAAATGGATGGCTATATTAATGTCAAACTGAGTAAATTTCAGATCAAAAATATTACCAAGGATAAAGAAGGTCACCTTATAATGATAAAGTGATACATTCCCCAAGAGGATAATAAAAGATACAACTAATAAATTTTTAAACTACATGAAATAAAAACTGATAGAACTTCAAGGAGAATAGGTAAATCCACAATTATAGTCAAAGATTTTAAAATCCCTCTGTCAATAATAGAGAGAAAATTAAATAGAAAATCCATGAGTCCAACAAAGATTTGAACAAACTATCAACCACCGTTACCTTCCTAAGAATTATGAAAGTCTTTATGCAAAAATAGCAAACTTGTTTTTAAATATACACAAACCAGTTGCAGATATAGATCATATTGTGAACAATAAAATGAGTGTCTATGAATTTAAAATATCAAATAGGTTGGCAAGATAGTGGAATAGGTGGTTAACTGCTTATATCCCTCCTCAGCAACAATAATTTGACAGCCATCCATGGACAAAAGTACACTTGTGGAAGCTTTGAGAAACAGGTAGGATATTATGACCTTGGTGGAGCACAAAATAAAGGGGACACTTTGTAAAGCCAAGCCCATACCAAGGTGCAGATTTGACCACTGCTGTCCTGACTACAGATAGAAAACACTCCAATCCCCCTGTAGACTCTGCTATAGCCTCATTTGATATTATTCTAGCTACCAGCACAATCTATCAAGGGACATGGCAGTTGTCACACCCACATGTAGCAGTCCTGTCTACACAGTCTTGGTTATGGACTCTGAGGCAGCCCATACTCAGTTTCAGCTCCTTAGCTGGTGGTTCTGTTCATTTAGGTACAGGAGGCAGTCCTGAACATCTGGTCCCTACAACCTTGATCTGACTGCAGGTCCAGAAACAGCCCTGTATTGGGGCTCCAGGCTCTCTCAGCAAGTCCCAGGACCCTCTTGCCCACTTAAGGCTCTGCAAGAAGACATGCCAATCATGCTCTGAGGTAGGTCTTTTAAATTCAGTCTGTCTATGGATCTTAATACTGACCTGTATCTCAACTTTGGCCCTGTTCAGTCATAGACTGAAAACACTCCTGCCCACTCAGGAGCCTGGTAAAAGACATACTCGTTCATACCCCTAAGCCAGGCCATGTGACCTTGATACAACTGTGGGTCTTAGAGCAGCCCTGTAAACTGGCTCCAATTTCTCATATCCATGATAAGGCAATAGTCCAGCCCACCCAGGAACCTACTGGGAGATGCACCTGTCCATGACTTAGAGCTCAGTTTGGCAAACTTAGTCCAACTGTAAATCACGAAGTGATACTGTAGTCTAGCTGCAGCCCCTCAAGGTCATTGTCCAGGAAAGGTTCTGCTTTCTCAGAGATCCAGAGGAATGCATACCTAACAACTCTGGTTCAGGTGAGGATCCTAAAGCACTACTGTGACCCAGCTCAAGTTCTACTCAGCTGTGCTCAAGGCAGTCCTGCCCACCCAAAAGCCTGTGAGGAAGCTATCTGTGCTTTCAGTCTGCAAATTTTGGTCTAGACTGTGGTCCCTGAAGCGGGCTTGCTAATTCATTCCATTCCCTATCAGCCATAGTGTAACCCCAATTCTGTCCACCCAGAGATCAGCCAAATGACCTGTTAGAAGCTCTCCCAGAGACTAGGAAGCAGACACACCCATCTGAACACCTGGTAATAGATCCACTGTAATTCATGAAGCAGACTTTTGTTTCAGCACCAGCCCCAGTGACCAAGGTCCTGGAAATAGTCCTGTCCACTCAAAGACCAAAAAGTCTTCATGGCCATCTGTGCCCCTGGTAACAGGCCCCCAACTGTAAACTCTACTGTGGAACCAGCAGCAACTACATAATCCAGCTCCAGCCTGCTGGACTGTGATCCCAGAGACAATATTATCAACACAGGAGTGTGATAAAAGAAGACTATTACTCACTAAGATCAGTCTGTATAGTCAGATGAGGTCTTTGCTCCCTCAAATGCATAGACATGAACAGAAGGCTGCACAGAACACAAAGAATCATGCAAACATGACATCACCAAAGGAGATAAACTCCAGTAACCAACTCCAAAGAAATGGAAATCTACATATTGTCTGACAAAAAATTAAAAGCAAAACCAATACAATATTGTAAAGTTAAAAAAATTAAATTAAATTAAATTTAAAAAAAAGAAAAGAAATTTAATGAGATGCAAATGAACAGAGAGACCCCTAAAGAAAACCAGGAAAACAATGCATGAAGAAAATGAGAAGCTTAGTAGAGAAATAGAAATCGCAAAAAGAACCAAAGAGAAATCTTGGAGCTAAAGTGTGTAACAACAGAACCAAAAAATGCAACATAGAAGTTCAACATCAGACATGAACCCTTGAGGTGGGTGGTGGAAATTAGTGAACCAAATGCAGGTCATTTGAAATTAGCCATTTAGAAAAGAAAAAGTAAACAATGAGAGTGAAGTAAGCATATGAAACACAGGAAATTACCAAGTGAACTAAAATCACAGTATGGAAATCTCAGAAGGAGAAAGAGAGACAAAGGGGAAGAAAACTTAAAGAAACATCTGAAAACTTTCTAAATTTTAGGAAGGATATGGACATTTAGCCACAAAAAGTTCAAAACCAAAAGCAAGATTAACTCAAATATTACCTTGAGATATATTATAATCAAAGTGTCAAAATTCAAAGACAAAAATGGAATTTTGAAAGCATTTAGAGGAAAGAGCGGAGAAGGCAATGGCACCCCACTCCAGTACTCTTGCAAGGAAAATCTCATGGATGGAGGAGCCTGGTAGGCTGCGGTCCATGGGGTCGCTAAGAGTCGGACGCGACTGAGCGACTTCACTTTCACTTTTCACTTTCACGCATTGGAGAAGGAAATGGCAACCCACTCCAGTGTTCTTGCCTGGAGAATCCCAGGGACTGGGGAGCCTGGCAGGCTGCCGTCTATGGGGTCACACAGAGTCAGACATGACTGAAGCGACTTAGCAGCAGTAGCAGAGGAAAGAGACATCACGTATGAGGGAAACTCCTTATGTTTATCAGCAAATTTCCAAGCAGAAACTTTGCAGTTTAGGAGATAGTGGGATGATATATTCAAATTACTAAAATAAATAAATATATAAAACAACCCTATCAAATAAGAATACTACATCCAACAAAGCTGTCTTTCTGAAATAAAGGAGAGATACAGATATATCCAGAAAAATAAGGCTGAGGGAGTTCAGCATGACTAGACTTGCCTTACAAGAAATTATAAAGGTAATGCTTCAAGATAAAATAAAAAAAATGCTGAGTAATAGCATGAAAATAAAAAGAGAGTATTAGTATAAAACTTACTCATAAAGGTAAATATATAATCAAATTCAGAATATTCTAATACTCTAATTGTGGCATATAAACCATTTTACCTCTGCTGCTGCTGCTGCTAAGTCGCTTCAGCCATGTCCGACTCTGTGCGACCCCAGAGACAGCAGCCCACCAGGCTCCCCCGTCCCTGGGATTCTCCAGGCAAGAACACTGGAGTGGGTTGCCATTTCCTTCTCCAATGCATGAAAGTGAAAAGTAAAAGTCAAGTCGCTCAGTCATGTCCGACTCTTAGCGACGCCATGGACTGCAGCCTACCAGGCTCCTCCGTCCATGGGATTTTCCAGGCAAGAGTACTGGAGTGGGGTGCCATATGAGTTAAAAGACAAAAACAATTAAAAATAACTATAGCTTCAATAATTATTAATGCGTATTCAATATAAAAATGTAAAGTGTGACACCAATAGCACAAAATGTGGGAAGGACAAATAAAAATGAAGATCTTTTGTATTAGATTGAAATTAGGCTGCCATTAGTGTAAAATCAATTGTTATAACTCTAAGATATTTTATGCAATATGATAACCACAAGAAAGAAAGCCCTAGTAAAGAAGTTTATTTACTAGAAACCTAAAGAGAAAAACAATGAAGTATACCACTATAAAATAAAAACAGAGAAAGACAACAAAAGAAGAAAATAATAAATGTATTATAAAAGGATTAATAAAAATAATTTTTAAAATGGCAATGATGTGTCTTTACTTATCAGTATATTTAAAATATAATTGGATTAGGTTATCTAGTCAATATAGGTGCTCACCATCAGAGCACCTAAATACACTAAAGAAACATGAACAGAACTAACAGGAGAAAAAGACATCAATACCATAAAAATAGAGGACTTCAATACTCCACTTTCAGCAAATGATAGAATTTGGATTTGAATAACACTGTAGTCCAATGGTCTAGACTGACATATACGGAACATTCTATTCAACAGCAGCAGAGCACACATCCTTCCAAAGTGCACACTGAATATTCTCTAGGATAAATCATATATTGGGCCTAAATACAACTCTTAAAAATTTGAGAAGACTGTAATTATACCAAGTAGTTTTTTTCTGACAGCAATGACATGAAATTAGAAATCACTAACAGGAGGGAAAATGGAATAATCACATATATGTGAAAATTATACAACATAATTCTAAACATATCACAGATCAAAAAAAAAATTTTTTTAAATACAGCTTCAGTGAACATTGGGGTACACGTGTCTCTTTCCCTTCTGGTTTCCTCAGTGTGTATGCCCAGCAGTGGGATTGCTGGATCATAAGGCAGTTCTATTTCCACTTTTTTAAGGAATCTCCACACTGTTCTCCATAGAGGCTGTACTAGTTTGCATTCCCACCAACAGTGTAAGAGGGTTCCCTTTTCTCCACACCCTCTCCAGCATTTATTATTTGTAGACTTTTGGATTGCAGCCATTCTGACTGGTGTGAAATGGTACCTCATAGTGGTTTTGATTTGCATTTCTCTGATAATGAGTGATGTTGAGCATCTTTTCATGTGTTTGTTAGCCATCTGTATGTCTTCTTTGGAGAAATGCCTATTTAGTTCTTTGGCCCATTTTTTGATTGGGTCGTTTATTTTTCTGGAGTTGAGCTGTAGGAGTTGCTTGTATATTTTTGAGATTAGTTGTTTGTCAGTTGCTTCATTTGCTATTATTTTCTCCCATTATGAAGGCTGTCTTTTCACCTTGCTAATAGTTTCCTTTGATGAGCAGAAGCTTTTAAGTTTAATTAGGTCCCAGTTGTTTATTTTTGCTTTTATTTCCAATATTCTGGGAGGTGGGTCATCGCAGCACTGTTTATAATAGCCAGGACATGGAAGCAACCTAGATGTCCATCAGCAGATGAATGGATAAGAAAGCTATGGTACATATGCACAATGGAGTATTACTCAGCCATTAAAAAGAATACATTTGAATCAGTTCTAATGAGGTGGATGAGACTGGAGCCTATTATACAGAGTGAAGTAAGCCAGAAGGAAAAACATAAATACAGTATACTAACGCATATATATGGAATTTAGAAAGATGGTAACAATAACCCGGTGTATGAGACAGCAAAAGAGACACTGATGTATAGAACAGTCTTATGGACTCTGTGGGAGAGGGAGAGGGTGGGAAGATTTGGGAGAATGACATTGAAACATGTAAAATATCATGTAAGAAACGAGTTGCCAGTCCAGGTTCGATGCACGATACTGGATGCTTGGGGCTAGTGCACTGGGACGACCCAGAGGGATGGTATGGGGAGGGAGGAGGGAGGAGGGTTCAGGATGGGGAACACATGTATACCTGTTGTGGATTCATTTTGATATTTGGCAAAACTAATACAATTATGTAAAGTTTAAAAATAAAATAAAATTAAAAAAAATAAAAAGATACAGCTTCAGACAAATGAAATTGGAAACACTGCAAAGCAAAATTTATGAGATGCAGCAAATGCATTTCTGAGAGGTGACTTCACAGTGATAAATGCCCACATTAAGAAAAAAAAAAAATCTTAAATGACTATTTTTCACCTAACAAAAGTAAACTAAACTAGAAAAAAGAATAAGTTAAACCTAAAATTATGAGAAGAATGAAAATAACAAAAATTAGAGCATAAATAAATTAGAGACTAATGAGACTCTAGAAAAGATCAACAAAACAAGAATTGTTTTTTTGAAAAGATAAGCAGAATCAAGAAATATTAATATTTATATCAACCAAGAGAAAAAAAAGACTAAGGTGAATCATGTATAAAGGAAAGAGAAGTCATGGTAATTGATATCACAGAAATACAAAAGATCATAGAGACTACCATAAAGAACCACACACCAACAAATTGGAGTATCTGGAAGAATTGGAAAATTTACTTTCAACATCAGTTCAACTCAGTCGCTCAGTCATGTCCAACTCTTTGCAACTCCATGAACTGCAGCACGCCAGGCCTCCCTGTCCATCACCAATTCCCGGAGTTCACCCAAACTCATGTCCATCAAGTCGGTGATGCCATCCAGCCATCTCATCCTCTGTTGTCCTCTTCTCCTCCTGCCCTCAATCCCTCCTAGCATCAGAGTCTTTTCCGATGAGTCAACTTTTCGCATGAGGTGGCAAAAGTATTGGAGTTTCATTCAGCTTTAGCATCAGTCCTTCCAATGAACACCCAGGACTGATCTTTTTAGAACAGACTGGTTGGATCTCCTTGCAGTCCAAGGGACTCTCAAGAGTCTTCTCCAACACCAAGTTCAAAAGCATCAATTCTTCGGTGCTCAGCTTTCTTCACAGTCCAACTCTCACATCCATACATGACCACTGGAAAAACCATAGCCTTGACTAGATGGACCTTTGTTGGCAAAGTAATGTCTCTGCTTCTGAATATGCTATCTAGGTTGGTCATAACTTTCCTCCCAAGGAGTAAGTGTCTTTTAATTTCATGGCTGCAGTCACCATCTGCAGTGATTTTGGAGCCCCCAAAAATAAAGTCTGACACTGTTTCCCCTGTTTCCCCATCTATTTACCATGAAGTGATGGGAATAGATGCCATGATCTTTGTTTTCTGAATGTTGAGCTTTAAGCCAACTTTTTCACTCTCCTCTTTTACTTTCATCAGGAGGCTTTATAGATCCTCTTCACTTTCTGCCGTAAGGGTAGTGTCATCTGCATATCTGAGGTTATTGATATTTCTCTCAGCAATCTTGATTCCAGCTTGTGCTTCTTCCAGCCTAGCGTTTCTCATGATGTATTCTGCATATAAGTTAAATAAGCAGGGTGACAATATACAGCCTTGATGTACTCCTTCTCCTATTTGGAACCAGTCTGTTGTTCCATGTCCAGTTTTAACTGTTCCTTCCTGACCTGCATATAGGTTTCTCAAGAGGCAGGTCAGGTGGTCTGGGAATCCCATGTCTTTCAGAATTTTCCACAGTTACTTTCAACATAGAACCTAATAAAACTGAATCATGAAGAGGATAAAAACAACTTGAACATACCAATCATGAGTAAGATGGTTTAAACAATAATCAAAATCTCCCAATTAAAAAAAAAAAAAAAAACTCAGGACACAAGGGCCTCACAGGTGAATTCTACCAAACACCTAGAGAAGAATTAACGACAATCCTCAAACTCTTCCAAAGAAATTGAAAAGGAAGGAAAACTCACTAATTATATAAGGCCAGCATTACCTTCCTATCAAATACAGATAAAGTCACTACAAGAAAAAAGAATCCCAGGTTCTGGTAAGCTAGTTTCCCCTGAAGGTAAGCCTTATTTAAGAACAGTACCATGGAATATTTAAAAATGACCCTTCCTCCCTGACAGAAGCATCAGGTCATTTTTCTCAGTACTTTGCTAAGCTCTTGAAGGAAGGGCTCACAACGCTATGAGGCACCCTATGACTGGTTTCCCTTGGAGTTTTAAATTTCAGAACTGTCACCCTAAGCCTCCAGTTATTCATCAATTACAGCTCAAATGTTTCTACCCTTTCTGGCACTGGTTTCCATGGAGATTTCAGCTAGTGAGACTCCATTTTGATAGGCCACAAATCCCTATCTTTGCTGAGTTTCTCTCAAACGTTGAGGGCCATGCTTTGCCTTGTGTCTTCATCTCTATACAGATCCTAGTAAAGTTGTTGATTTTTCAGTCTGTTCAGCTTTTTATTGTTGTGTTAGGATGGAGTCAACTTTCCGTCTACTTACATGTGGAACTAGAAACCAAAAGTCATCAATAAAGGCAGTTTTCAATTAAAGCATTTAAATATTCCATGATACCAAGTCTAAAGCTTTTCTTTTAAAGTAAGCAAATAGCAAAACAATGTGAATCACTACAATGGTGAAAAGTAAGATAGAATTATCAAAATCAGATTTTGAATAGTAATAGTATAGTTGCTTTATAAGGAAAGATACATAGTACATCGGTACTTATTGTTCATACTCTGAATTTCAGTGGAAACGCCATGGACAAAACAGGTCTCTATCAATTTTACCAGTGGAGCCTTTCGGTAGTCACTCCTGCCAGACTAAATATGCACTGAAGCTCTTTCCATTTTGGGAGATAAAAAGTCACAGCACAGAACATGAAATGCCTCAGCAGTGCTAAACTGATTCAATTCTGCTAGACTCACAGCTGCTGTTAGGCATCTGTGTGAAATTTAAAAATAATAATAATAAAATAATAAGACTTTTTATAACCAATATTATGTTGAAACATGTTTTATAAATCTGCATTTCACAATCAAGATTGGCCTTTCTTATATTATGATAAAAGCTCAAAAGTGTCTGCATGATGAATTTTCAGTGAAATAAATAATTACAATCCCCTACAAACTAAGTATAATTTTACAACTTACAATATTCAAAATGCCATATATTAAATAATCCTTATGCTGTTAGAAAGGCTAGACTTAATTGAGATATATGACATTACATTCCCATTCTGGATCAGCTAATAAAACTCTGCTTAGTCACATCTTCTGATTGAATTAAATGTTTCTGGTTGATTCAAAACAAACTGAAAAATAAAATACAGTCTTAACTCTCCTAAAAACAGAGCATAGTCAAGTTCACAAATTAAAGATGTGGGTATATGCTTTCATAATACAGAGTTGACATACAGAAAGTAAGTCTCTAAAAATCTGGTGTACGACATAATACATTTTGAGAAAAATAAGTGTCTGGAGAATACGACTTAATGAAAACTGTACAGCTGCTGCTGCTGCTAAGTCATTTCAGTCCTGTCCGACTCTGTGCGACCCCATAGACGGCAGCCAGCCAGGCTCCCCTGTCCTTGGGATTCTCCAGGTAAGAACACTGGAGTGGGTTGCCATTTCCTTCTCCAATGCCTGAAAGTGAAAAGTGAAAGTGAAGTCGCTCAGTCGTGTCTGACTCTTTGCAACCCCATGGACTGCAGCCCACCAGGCTTCTCCATCCATGGGATTTTCCAGGCAAGAGTACTGAAGTAGGGTGCCATCACCTTCTCTGGAAAACTGTACAATATCCCCTAAATTTTGCTATCAGTATAATTCATTATTCAAAGTAGCAATATTCGAAAAGGAAGACTGAATTACAGGAAGGTTATATGATAATAATAGAATTTCTGGGCCAAATCTTCTACCTACGTGGCCTAGAGGGCCTTGCAGATTTTTTTCATAATCTCTGTTCTATCTTTACTTGATCCAGTTTACCATTTTCTGAATAGCCAAGACCTGGGATGCAAGCCAAGACTGATTTTTCCAAGCAGTGCTTGATATTCAAGTTCTGTTCGGTCCTCCTTTTTCCCCATTTTTAAATGTTATAAAACATTTTATAAAAATCTGTTTCCTGTTATCAAAGGAGCAGTTCCTTTTTTGGTAATGATAACTTCCCTTTTGCAGGTAGCATACACGTGTTTTCATATGTTTGCATTGTATCCTCCAAGAGATATGGATACCATCTTTGTATCCATCGTAGCACTTAGCATAAGATTCTGTACATATTAGTATCCATAAATGCTATTGGAATTTAATTGTAAAAGAAACAAAACATTAATATGCTTTTTCTCTGTTGTGCTAAAAAATATATTTTGGTCTAGAGTTGAAGGGGCTTTGAACTAATTATACCAGGTGGAAGACATAGTTAACAACTGGTACAAAAACATTACAAATAATTAAGGTCAGCATACTACTTTTTTATTGCCCTTCCTTTGTAATTCCCTCAATTTTTTTCATTAAAAAAAATCATCTCTCTATGATTTCCACCTACTCATTTACAATTTCTGATATGTAAACTCTAGATTCTACTGCTCATTTGAACTAGGTTACATTCATATTATAATTACCATTTAAGTAGAGGAGAACCTACCAATCAATTTATACTAAATAGGGGAAAATTGAATGTGTTAATAAAATTATGAAGAATAAATGCTACAAAGTGTTTGGTGAATTATGCCTACTACTTACAATGAGAATATTAAGGAACATAAAATAAATAATAATTTTACTGTTTCACATTCTCCTAATGTATTTTGTCAAAAATATATTATACCGTCATTGATAACCAGAGACCATATACTATAAAATGTTAAGTGCATGGCAATGAAGACAGAGAAAAATACAGAGAAGGTCTTATTTCTAAGTTATTTTCAACCTTGAGTTGCAGCCAAGAATTTTGATTTTGTAAGCAATCACCTCACCAGATGTCTTGATACACCCCTGCCATGCCCTTGCTATTCCTTTTCTCAGTGGTGCATGTGCTCACGTGTAAATAATAGATAGGGTACATTAAGACATGGGGTAAATTGAACAGGTTTATTTGGCACTGAGCAAACATCTGCTGTATAAAATCAAAATTAATTGCCATCATGAGTTCCCTGCACTAACTTATTGTCATCCATTTAGAAAATATCCGTTGTCCTAAACAACGCTAATAAAACACGCAGAAACACACACATCCGTTAGAACTTGAGCCCTTGGCTCTCAGGGTCAGAATTCTGTGACACTGAGCTCCAAAGCAATTGCATTTCTCATCATTTTCTGATCTCTGGGAGTAAGGTGGGGCTAAATAAAAATAACATCAGAATGACAACAGGACTCTCCTTCAACATCTTTGTAGAGCCTTCAGTGATTCTCCAGGAACCACTGATTTGAGTTTGTATTTAAAGCAAGTTCCCCTGTTAAATGTCTAACTACTCTCCATCATACTGCATATAGTCATTAATGATGGAGCATTTCGAGCCAATGATATTAAAAGCCAAGAACACCAAGCTTCATTTAAAAGAAACCATGAGCATCTATGCTAGATTCTTCAAGTAAAATCAAAACAAATTCAAATATAGTCAGGGTATTAAAATAATGGACATTTCTAAAAGTAAGCACATTAATTTTTTTTAAAGACAGTGAAGCATGAATTTGGAATAATATTGCACTGTATGTAATCTTATCAGCACAATAATGTTCTACATATTCCTAGATATTAACATGAAAACTTCTGACCCATGAAAATAGTAAACATAATGATTCAGACCACTAGGGTTTACCAACTGCTTTTCTACACATGGACTGTGTTATTTATAACTAGTATTGAGGCCACATTCTTTAAGAGATGATTTCTCCCTAGCTTATGAACAACTTATTATACAACTCTCATGAAATAATCTTCCCTCTCTCTGTAAATTCTGACCTATGAAGAGGCCTTATAATTTTATATAATAATTGCTTGATGAAAGATGTTTCCAGTTTTTTCCCCAAGAAAAATGCCCTTATACAAAGAAGATAAGCTATTTAGCTAAAAAAAAAAAAAAAGTAGATTCTAAAAACTAAAGATGAACAATGGAAAACTTCAGTTTCTAGTGTTCTTCATTCTTCATATAATTCAGTAACTCTATGCATGGCATAAATTTATTAATTTCAGAAATTATGTCACAGAAATATTTATAAATCTTATGTGACTCCAACATGTTCCCTATAAGATTACTTGTTACTTTTCTGCTTAACTGCTTATCAGCTAATTACATAATTTGCCTCCCTGCCTAGTAAATTAAAATCCCAGTTCTCCTTCTTATAGTGCATTCACTCCAGATGAGTCAACATCTGTACAGGGAGGATAGCGAACATTCAGCAAGGATGCTGCTGATTCCTAGTGAGAAATACTGAAAATGTCAGCAGGACTTATCACATAGGTGAGCTCCGTACTGCAAAGGTGAAAACAAGCCAAAAATGTTTAACTAAATAAAAATACATAAAACATAAACATAAAATATGTACATAAAACATATTCTATGTTAAATCAGTATCTCTATATTTTATATGTTTTTTAAAAAATTTGTCTTAGTAAACATAATTTCAGTGTCCTTCTCACTAGGACAGCATCTCATCTTTGTACATTACTTTTGAACTTTAAAAGGATTCTCTTACTTTGACCATTGTACTCTTATAGCACTTTTTTGAAGCAGAGAGCTGTTATTAATAGCTTTAATTTACAAGTAAGAAAACTAAGAACCACAGGTGCTATTAGGTTGTGATACTGGATTTCAATAATTTTTTTTCTCATTCCCATTCCCATACAATTTTATTTACACAGCATTATGCCAACTTAAACACTTCATATCACTTTAATAAAACTCTGAGCCCTATATTTTAATTATTTGAGCAACAGCATTCTGATTCCTGGCTCTTTGAAAGGAGTCAGTTTTAAGATAGGAGTTTGAGGATATATATATATAGTCTTGAAGACACAGATATAAGTAGGGAAGGCCAGATTAGAGAATGAAATGAAGAGAGAGGACTACATTCTAAAATTGTAGTCAATGAGGGAGGTGCTGAGAAAGTAAAACCAGGCCACCTAGTATTATAGTTTGCTTTTATTTCTGTGGAGATAAAACCTTGCCCTAGTAGATAATTCTTTAAAAAAAAAAATATTTTTTGGCTTTTCAATCATCAGGTACTGAGCTTTTTCCACTCTAAAACACTCCAAACACCTAATCTTATACTTTCTTTCCCAAATTACTTAAAATCAACCTCTCCTTTTCCCTATCTCCTCAACACCTGCCCTCCTGAGTAATGAGAGACTGCCTCAAGCTGCTTCAAGTTTCTTTAAAGTTTTTTTTTTCTTTACTGATCAGGAATCATCTCTACATTCAAGTATCCAATTTTCCTTCTATCAAAGAGTGCTTTTCAGAGTGTTTTCAAGTAGGAGCTGAACAGCATCAACTTTCAGGGAATTATGGTGGCTCTTCATCAGGAGAAGAGAGGTGGAATTGCCCTTCAGGGTTTGGACAGGGCCTTAGAAAGTGGCCTAATGTGATAATGATTTAGTGATAGCTCTAATTATAGCACAGTTCACCCCAGTAAATGTGTATTGAACACAAAGCCATTTAGCAGGAAGTTGTATGTGTCTCTGATGGTAGAAATAAAAGCTGCACACCACTGTGTTTGTTGGTAATAGTTCATCATTCTCCTTACACAAAAGACTTTTCCTTTTCTCTTAGCGTAAGTGTATGAAATACTACTAGCTCCAAAAGTGAAAAGTGATCAGACTTAAAAGGTTTTATAACATTACTGAGCACCATGCCTGAACTGCTGATTAAACTTTAGTTAAAAGGGAAAAGTAAACATATTTGGTAAAGCAAATATAAAAGGGAAAAGAAAATCATATTTGGATCTTTGAGCAAAATAGAAGCAAGACTATTATTATTATTGACATAATTAATTTAGAATCATAGAGGTTCAAGAGCCAGTATTATCTAGAAATTAAGGTTATCTAATTCTTGATTCTCTATAATTTTAGTTATCATAAACATTTTTGGAAGATTAGAGGCATTCTCAAAAACAGAAATTAGAAGAATAATTTTTTCCTATTATACCAAAGATATAAGAGTAAAGATCGGCGTGAAGATCAACAGGTTACTTAAAATATTTTTGGACTTCTCAGAATGAAATTTTTTTAATTAATTTTTTTTTATTTTTTTAAATTTAAATTTATTTATTTTAATTGGAGGCTAATTACTTTACAATATTGTAGTGGTTTTGCCATACATTAACATGAATCAGAATGAAATTTTATTTGTTAAATGTATTAAGGAAATGACAACCCACTTCAGTATTCTTGTCGAATTCCACAGACAGAGGAGCTTGGTGGGCTACAGTCCATGGGATCACAAGGAGTCAGACACAACTGAGCAACTAACACTAACTAACTAAATGTACTAACAGTCCAAAAAAGAATGTGTCAATGAGAACACTGATCTGGTTAGACATATAAGTTTAGAACAAAAGAATCAATGAGTCAAAAGTTCAGAAGCTAGTATTACATGTTTTAGCATCATCCATTAAAAAGGAACTTCAAAAATAATAGTGTTTAGATTTCTGTTGTTGTCCACAAGGTTTCACCTCTTGTGAAGTGGGTGGTTGCCCATCATAGTTCCATTCAGTCAAATATTTTATTAATCTGTGTAGCACCCATGCTCTGCACTGACTTTTTTTTTCTTTTTTTTTTTAAATGCCTCTGCTTCTTCACTAGATTTACTGATAAGTAGAATGTGGTATGGATAGTTTTATAATAGTTTGATTTCTACTCTTCTTTTATGAACAGCAGTCATTGTACTCAGAGCTAACTCTGCTCTAATATGACCTCATCTTAAGCACATCTGCAAATACCGTATTTCCAAATTCTGAAGTTCTGAGTAGGCATTAATTTAGGGTACAAAATTCAGCCCATTACCTCCTCATTCAGAGATAGAATGTATCATGGTTTTCAAAGTATTATATTATTGTTTATGTTAACAACAAAGATTATGACCTAAAGAAGAGAGAGCCATTAGAAGTGCTAGTGACATGTACAGTATCACAAGTATCCCTTCTAATTAGTCATTAGACCCAGATGATAGGATTTATGATAGGTCAAGCTGACCTAAATGACAGTAGGGAGTTATACAGCAGATTTCTCATTCTTGATAGCTAGACTCTACCCTGACTTAACATGAAGGAACATATTGATTAAATTCCACTGTAGATTAAGCATCTTCTACTTTAGTGAAACTGTTTGTTAGAAAAACAATGCATAAATCTTGACCAACAGTAGTATAAAATTAATAATATAAGGTTTTCAAATACATTCCTTCAAGAAAACAAACGTAAATCTGCCAACAAAAATGTTTCTCACAAATGTGGCTCTGCAACACAAAAAGGCTAATGATTTAAATTCCAAAGAACAAAAAGCAAACCATTTAATGCATTCAGAAGAGACAATCTTTGCAGGCGAAGCAGAAGTCTCTCTGATAAAAACTTATAGACAACTCTCAACACTATACTTTAGGCAAATATGAAATGCACTTCATTGTACTGTTTGTGTTACTGTTACTGTTAGGATAATTTACTACAGTAATGATCAAGTACCTCTGTCTTTCAGAAAGTTAACAGTTGTGTGACCATAGTAATTTTACATACTTTTTTAAGTCTTATTTCACTGCATTTATTGGGTGTGACAGATTTATTTTTATTATCTAGTAAGACACCTATTTATATAACTTATTTAAATTATGTACAGAGTATTAGCTCATTTAACTTATATGCAGAGTATATCATGTGAAATTCTAGGCTGGATGAAGCACAAGCTGGAGTCAAGACTACTGGGAGAATTATCAATAACCTCAGATATGCAGATGACACCACCCTTATGGAAGAAAGTGAAGAGAAACTGAGGAGCCTCTTAATGAAAATGAAAGAGGAGAGTGTAAAAGTTGGCTTAAAACTCAGCATTCAGAAAACTAAGATCATGGCATCCAGTCCCATTACTTCATGTCAAGTAGATGGGAAAACAATGGAAACAGTGACACACTTTCTTTTCTTGGGCTCCAAAATCACTGCAGATGGTAATTGCAGCCATGAAATTAAGATGCTTACTCCTTGGAAGAAAAGCTATGGCCAACCTGAACAGCATATTAAAAAGGAGAAACATCACTTTGCCCACAAGGTTCTGTCTATTCAAAGCTATAGTTTTTCCAATAGTCATGTATGACTATTGGAAACTAATGTGAAAGTTGGACCATAAAGAAAGCTCAGCACCAAAGAACTGATGCTTTTGAACTGTGGTGTTGGAGAAGACTCGAAAGTCCTTTGAACTGCAAGGAGATCAAACCAGTCAGTCCTCAAGGAAATCAGTCCTGAATATTCATTGGAAAGACTGATGCTAAAGCTGAAGCTCCAGTACTTTGGGCACCTGATGCAAAAAAAATGACTCACTGGAAAAGACCCTGATGCTGGAAAAGATTGAAGGCAGGAGGAAAAGGAGACAACAGAGGATGAGATGGTTGAATGGCATCACTGAGTGGATGGACATGGGTTTGCACAAGCTCCAGGAGTTGGTGATGGACAGGGAAGCCTGGCATGCTGCAGTCCATGGAGTTGGGGTCACAAGAGTAGGAGATGAACGAGGTACTGAACTGACTGATAAGGCATAGAAACCTCTTAGGTAGTTTTGGGATTTCTCAGAAAGGGAATTGAGCCATGTACTGCTATTGAATCAGTGTGTCTGTCAAGTGGGAAAGAGGAGTCCACTGTTTCTATTTTGTCATCTACAATAACTATGTAATTGTTATAACGTAAGTTTTGTGAAAATTTTCCTCATGAATTTTGATATTCCATAATAAAACAAATGAAAAAACAATTGAAAGCATTGTTTTCTGGCTTTTTCTAATGTATGTTTGAGTGGAAAATATACCAATAATAGTTATTCTGTTGGCTATTCATATAATCCAGTATACTTTTTTTTTATATTTTATTTATTATTTTTTAAATTAATTTTATTTTATTTTTAAACTTTACATAATTGTATTAGTTTTGCCAAATATCAAAATGAATCTGCCACAGGTATGCATGTGTTCCCCATCCTGAACCCTCCTCCCTCCTCCCTCCCCACACCATCCCTCTGGGTTGTCCCAGTGCACCAGCCCCAAGCATCCAGTATCGTGCATTGAACCTGGACTGGCGACTCGTTTCATACATGGTATTATGCATGTTTCAATGCCATTCTCCCAAATCTCCCCACCCTCTCCTTCTCCCACAGAGTCCATAAGACTGATCTATACATCAGTGTCTCTTTTGCTGTCTCGTACACAGGGTTATTGTTATCATCTTTCTAAATTCCATATATATGCATTAGTATACTGTATTGGTGTTTTTCTTTCTGGCTTACTTCACTCTGTATAATAGGTTCCAGTTTCATCCACCTCATTAGAACTGATTCAAATGTATTCTTTTTAATGGCTGAGTAATACTCCATTGTGTATATGTACCACAGCTTTCTTATCCATTCATCTGCTGATGGGCATCTGGGTTGCTTCCATGTCCTGGCTATTATAAACAGTGCTGCGATGACCATTGGGGTACATGTGTCTCTTTCCCTTCTGGTTTCCTCAGTGTGTATGCCCAGCAGTGGGATTGCTGGATCATAAGGCAGTTCTATTTCCAGTTTTTTAAGGAATCTCCACACTCTCCTCCATAGTGGCTGTACTAGTTTGCATTCCCACCAACAGTGTAAGAGGGTTCCCTTTTCTCCACACCCTCTCCAGCATTTATTGCTTGTAGACTTTTTTTTTTTAAACTTTACATAATTGTATTAGTTTTGCCAAATATCAAAATGAATCCACCACAGGTATACATGTGTTCCCCATCCTGAACCCTCCTCCCTCCTGCCTCCCCATACCATCCCTCTGGGTCGTCCCAGTGCACTAGCCCCAAGCATCCAGTATCGTGCATCGAACCTGGACTGGCAACTCGTTTCATACATGATATTTTACATGTTCGCAGCCATTCTGACTGGCGTGAAATGGTACCTCATTGTGGTTTTGATTTGCATTTCTCTGATAATGAGTGATGTTGAGCACCTTTTCATGTGTTTGTTAGCCATCTGTATGTCTTCTTTGGAGAAATGTGTATTTAGTTCTTCGGCCCATTTTTTGATTGGGTCATTTATTTTTCTGGAATTGAGCTGTAGGAGTTGCTTCTATATTTTTGAGATTTGTTGTTTGTCCGTTGCTTCATTTGCTATTATTTTCTTCCATTCTGAAGGCTGCCTTTTCACCTTGCTAATAGTTTCCTTTGTTGTGAAAAAGCTTTTAAGTTTAATTAAGTTCCATTTGTTTATTTTTGCTTTTATTTCCAATATTCTGGGAGGTGGGTCATAGAGGATCCTGCTGTGATGTATGTCAGAGAGTGTTTTGCCTATGTTCTCCTCTAGGAGTTTTATAGTTTCTGGTCCTACATTGAGATCTTTAATCCATTTTGAGTTTATTTTTGTGTATGGTGTTAGAAAGTGTTCTAGTTTCATTCTTTTACAAGTGGTTGACCAGATTTCCCAGCACCACTTGTTAAAGAGATTGTCTCTTCTCCACTGTATATTCTTGCCTCCTTTGTCAAAGATAAGGTGTCCATATGTGCGTGAATTTATCTCTGGGCTTTCTATTTTGTTCCATTGATCAATATTTCTGTCTTTGTGCCAGTACCATACTGTCTTGATAACTGTGGCTTTGTAGTAGAGCCTGAAGTAAGGTAGGTTGATTCCTCCAGTTCCATTCTTCTTTCTCAAGATAGCTTTGGCTATTCAAGGTTTTTTGTATTTCCATACAAATTATTAAATTATTTGTTCTAGATCTGTGAAGAATACCATTGGTAGCTTGATGGGGATTGCATTGAATCTATAAATTGCTTTGGGTAGTATACTCATTTTCACTATATTGATTCTTCCAACCCATGAACATGGTATATTTCTCCATCTATTAGTGTCCACTTTGATGTCTTTCACCAGTGTTTTATAGTTTTCTATATATAGATCTTTAGTTTCTTTAGGTAGATATATTCCTAAGTATTTCCATTTATGATAAAAACTCTCCAGAAAGCAGGAATAGAAGGAACATACCTCAACATAATAAAAGCTATATATGACAAACCCACAGCAAACATTATCCTCAATGGTGAAAAATTGAAAGCATTTCCTCTAAAGTCAGGAACAAGACAAGGGTGCCCACTTTCACCATTACTATTCAACATAGTTTTGGAAGTTTTGGCCACAGCAATCAGAGCAGAAAAAGAAATAAAAGGAATCCAAATTGGAAAAGAAGGAGTAAAACTCTCATTGTTTGCAGATGACATGATCCTCTACATAGAAAACCCTAAAGACTCCACCAGAAAATTACTAGAACTAATCAATGAATATAGTAAAGTTGCAGGATATAAAATCAACACACAGAAATCCCTTGCATTCCTATACACTAATAATGAGAAAACAGAAAGAGAAATTAAGGAAACAATTCCATTCACCATTACTCCTTGAATATCTTTCTTTAAGTTCTTGGGGTGCCATAGAGCATTTCAAACTGCTGATTTTTCTTCAAAAAGTATATATATATATATATATATATATATATATATATATATATATAAAGGGATTTCTAATGCGTCTCTGAGAACACTATTTGTAACACATGCTTTTGTTAGATACTTTGTTCTTGCATGCTAATAAGATGAATCCCAAGGGCCACAACTCTTCCCATTGAATACTGAGATGGCTTTACTGCTCCAAGGACACATATGCAAATAACATTAAATTACAGAGAACATGCAGCCCACTGTCAAACACCATAGGCTAATGATCATACCTCCTGAAGTGAATTTACCACAAAATATGTAAATTGTATGGGAAATTTTGAAGTAAACTTCTGATTTTATAAAGCTTGTACTGGTTAGGATAAAAGAATACATTAGTGGTAGTCTATGGGAACACAAAAGGAACTGAAATATAAGAACAATGAATCTGTGTTTAACAATAAATTCCATTCATCATTTCCTTTTATTGTCTCTTACAACCAGCAGATGTAGGTGGACCCAGAAAATGGAGCCTCATTAGTAATATTCAATTGAAATTAAAAAAAAAAATCATAGTAAATGCAATAAATAAATTCAATCATAGTATGCCATTAAAATTTAAGATTTTTTCCCCTATTTCAAACCTTATTATGTAGTATTTTATAACATTAGTGTTTATTCTGCTTACCTTATCACAATAAATGCAAAATGATTTTGGAAGTTTGGCTCTACTGGAGCATTTGCTACCATCTTCATATTTTTAACTCATTTTTTTCTTTTTTAATTTTTTTTTTTTACATCATGGAATCACTTTCATCCATAAAGAAACAAAGGGAGAAGAATCAAATCAACAAAATTAGAAATGAAAATGGAGATCACAACAGACAACATAGAAATACAAAGGATCATAAGAGACCACTATCAACAATTATATGCCAATAAAACAGACAACTTGGAAGAAATGGACAAATTCTTAGAAAAGTACAACTTTCCAAAACTGAACCAGAAAGAAATAGAAAATCTTACCAGATCCATCACAAGCATGGAAATTGAATCTGTCATCAGAAATCTTCCAGCAAACAAAAGCCCAAGACAAGATGGCTTCACAGATGAATTCTAACAAAAATTTAGAGAAGAGCTAACACTTATCCTACTCAAACCCTTCCATAAAATTGCAGAGGAAGGTAAACTTCCAAACTCATTCTATGAGGCCACCATCACCCTAATACCAAAACCAGACAAAGATGCCACACAAAAAAGAAAACTACAGGCCAATATCACTGATGAACATAGATGCAAAAATCCTTAACAAAATTCTAACAAACAAAATCCAACAACATATTAAAAAGATCATATATCATAAGCAAGTGAGCTTTATCCCAGGAATGCAAGGATTCTTCAATATCTACAAATCAATGAACATAATACACTCCATTAACAAATTGAAAGATAAAAATCATGATTATCTCAATAGATGCAGAGAAAGCCTTTGACAAAATTCAACATCGATTTATGATAAAAACCCTCCAGAAAGTATGAATAGAAGGAACATACCTCAACATAATAAAAGCTATATATGACAAACCCACAGCAAACATTATCCTGAATGGTGAAAAATTGAAAGCATTTCCCCTAAAGTCAAGAACAAGACAAGGGTGCTCACTCTCACCACTACTATTCAACATAGTTTTGGAAGTTTTGGCCACAACAGTCAGAGCAGAAAAAGAAATAAAAGGAATCCAAATTGGAAAAGAAGAAGTAAAACTCTCATTGTTTGCACATGACATGATCCTATACATAGAAAACCCTAAGGACTCCACCAGAAAATTACTAGAGTTCATCAATGAGTATAGTAAAGTTGCAGAATATAAAATCAACACACAGAAATCCCTTGCATTCCTATACACTAACAATTAGAAAACAGAAAGAAAAATTAAGGAAACAATTCCATTCACCATTGCAATGAAAATAATAAAATACTTAGGAATATATCTACCTAAAGAAACAAAAGACTTTTATATAGAAAACTATAAAACACTGGTGGAAGAAATCAAAGAGGACACTAATAGATGGATAAATATACCATTTTCATGGATTGGAAGAATCAATATAGTGAAAATGAGTATATTACCCAAAGCAATCTATAGATTCTATGCAATCCTTATCAAGCTACCAATGGTATTTTTCACAGAGCTAGAAAAAATAATTTAACAATTTGTATGGAAATACAAAAAGCCTCAAATAGCCAAAGCAATCTTGAGGAAAAAAAAAAAAATGGAACTGGAGGAATTAACCTGCCTGACTTCAGGCTATACTACAAAGCCACACTTATCAAGACAGTGTGGTACAAAGACAGAAATATAAATTAGTGGAACAAAATAGAAAGCCCATAGATAAATCCATGCATCTATGGACACCTTATCTTTGACAAAGGAAGCAAGAATATACAGTGGAGAAAAGACAATCTCTTTAACAAGTGGTGCTGGGGAAACTGGTCAACCACTTGTAAAAGAATGAAACTAGAACATTTTCTAACACCATACAAAAAAAAGTAAAATCAAAATGGCTTAAAGATCTAAACATAAAATCAGAAACTATAAAACCCCTAGAAGAAAACATAGGCAAAACACTCTCCAACATTAATCACAGCAAGATCCTCTATGACGCACCTTCCAGAGTAATGGAAATAAATGCAAAAATAAACAAATGGGACCTAATTAAACTTAAAAGCTTTTTCACAACAAAAGGAAACTATAAGCAAGGTGAAAAGATAGCCTTCAGAATGGGAGAAAATAGTAGCAAATGAAGCAACTGACAAAGAATTAATCTCAAAAATATACAAGTAAGTTCCTACAGCTCAATTCCAGAAAAATAAATGACCCAATCAAAAAATGGGCCAAAGAACTAAACAGACATTTCTCCAAAGAAGACATACAAATAGCTAAACAAACACATGAAAAGATGCTCAACATCACTCGTTATCAGAGAAATGCAAATCAAAACCACAATGAGGTACCATTTCACGCCAGTCAGAATGGCTGCGATCCAAAAGTCTACAAGTAATAAATGCTGCAGAGGGTGTGGAGAAAAGGGAACCCTCTTATACTGTTGGTGGGAATACAAACTAGTACAGCCACTATGTATAACAGTGTGGAGATTCCTGGAAATAGAACTGCCTTATGACCCAGCAATCCCACTGTTGGGCATACACACGGAAGTAACCAGAATTGAAAGAGACACGGGCACCCCAATGTTCATCATAGCACTGTTTATAATAACCAGGACATGGAAGCAACCTAAATGTCCATCAGCAGACGAATGGATTAGAAAGCTGTTGTACATATACACAATGGAATATTACTCAGCCATTAAAAAGAATACATTTGAATCAGTTCTAATGAGGTGGATGAAACTGGAGCCTATTATACAGAGTGAAGTAAGCTGGAAAGAAAAGCACCAATATAGTATACTAATGCATATATATGGAATTTAGAAAAATGGTAATGATAACCCTATATGCGAGACAGCAAAAGAGACACAGATGTATAAAGCAGTCTTTTGGGCTCTGTGGGACAGGGCAAGAGTGGGATGATTTGGGAGAATGGTATTGAAACATGTATATTATCATATGTGAAATGAATCACCAGTCCAGGTTCGATGCATGACACAGGGAGCTTGGGGCTGGTGCTCTGAGATGACCCAGAGGATGGGATGGGGAGGGAGGTGGGAGGAGGGTTCAGAATGGGGGACACATGTACACCCATGGTGGATTCATGTCAGTGTATAGCAAAACCACTACAATACTGTAAAGTAATTAGCCTCCAATTAAAATAAATAAATTCATATATATATATTAAAAAATCCTGGTGTTAAAAAAATAAATAAAATAAAATTATTTGCATCATGAAATAGCTTTCATCCATGGATTAATCCTACTCTTTGTAGCAATTTGATTTTACTTTCTATATTTTACCACTACATCATTTAATAAATAATTTATATATATATATATATATATATCTTTTATATGTATCCTTTTATACATATTTAGATCCTTGTATTTAAACCTTATATATAATATATTTAATAATTATTAATATATAAATATAAATTACATAGAATATATCTATATGTAACATGTAAGGAAATGAAAGACTATATTATAATATACATAAATGATAAATATATATGCTTATAAGGGATAGAAATATCTTTTTGTGGCAAATAGTTTTCTAAAGTTTTCAGTCAAACTCTGAAAAGTTATTGTTTTTGTATAAAACATTGTTATTTCTTTAATAAGTAAAGAAAATTGAGAAAAAATTGGTCCTGAATTATGACAGAGCCATATCCTTAACTATGAAAATTAAACTATAATTTAAAAATCTAAATTTGAAACAAAAAGAAAGGTAAAAAATGAGTAGAATTATAAACAAATGGAACTGAGAGTTCTGAAAGGACTCCAAACTGTGGTCAGTGTAAATTGGATGCAAAGCTTTAAACTATTATATGTGAAGTTAAGGCTAAAAAATAGGTTCATAATAGACACTAAGAACTGTTTAAACATTATAAGGGTATGCTGCTTGTAAGTATATAGAAGAATACTTTAAAATCCATAATGAAAAATATTTCTTAGTAAAATAAGATATAGAATGTAACAAAAATAGAAAAATAAACCTAAGTAGATTATTTAAGTGGCGTACTGACAAAATCTGAGGAAGTGCTATTTTAACACCTAAGGAACAAATAAAGCCAGTAAATTTTAAGTTATATACATTATTCAGGGGCATAGAAAAAAGGGGGGAAAAATCACTGTATTTTTTTTTAATTGCTCTAATGAAACCTGCTTCAAACAATGAATACAAATGGCATTGCCATCTTATATTATCATTACTAAGCAGTTTATTTCCGTTGAAACACACAAGGGTATCAAAATTATAATAAACATTTATTTGACACATGATATATAATATACTTTATGTTAACTACTAAGTATATGTTTTTCTCATTTGATGTTACCAGTTTATGAAGTAGGTGCTACTACTACTACTAATCCCCAGTTTAGATACAGTTAAGTGAGATTTGCAGATATTAAGAGATTCCCTCAGTCATTTCCAGTTCTACATGTAGGGAACTTGGAAATTGCCAGTACATCCTAACAATTAAAAAGTGGAACAGACTGAGAAAATCTCAGTTTTTCTAGGACATCTAAGAGAGGTAAAGACACTGGGTAAAATGATGTCCCCTAGACTGCAAAAACCAACAGGTGAACACAGAGAATAGCAGATTACTTAAACAGAACATGACTCGATGGCCATGAGTTTGAGGACACTCTGGGAGTTGGTGATGGACAGGGTGGCCTAATGTGCTGCAGTCCATGGGGTGACAAAGAATCAGACACAACAGAGCAACTGAACTGACTGATATGTCAATGTACCTTCACTAATGATACCAAATGCACTGATCTGGTGAATGATGTTGATAATGATATAAATTCTATGCATTTATATGGGGGCTTATTTAACTTATATGCAGAGTACATCATGAGAAATGCTGGGCTGGAAGAAGCACAAGCTAGAATCAAGATTGCCAGGAGAAATATCAATAACCTCAGATATGCTGATGATATCACCCTTATGGAAGAAAGTGAAGAGGAACTAAAAAACCTCTTGATGAAAGTGAAAGTGGAGAGTGAAAAAGTTGGCTCAAAGCTCAAAGTTTAGAAAATGAAGATAACGGCATCTGGTCCTGTCACTTCATGGGAAATAGATGGGGAAACAGTGGAAACAGTGGCAGACTTTTTTGGGGGCTCCAAAATCACTGCAGATGGTGACTGCAGCCATGAAATTAAAAGACACTTACTTCTTGGAAGAAAAGTTATGCCCAACCTAGACAGCATATTCAAAAGCAAAAACATTACTTTGCCAACAAAGGTTCGTCTAGTCAAGGCTATGGTTTTTCCTGTGGTCGTGTATGGATGTAAGAGTTGGACTGTGAAGAAGGCTGAGCACCGAAGAATTGATGCTTTTGAACTGTCGTGTTGGAGAAGAATCTTGAGAGTCCCTTGGACTGCAAGGAGATCCAACCAGTTCATTCTAAAGGAAATCAGTCCTGGGTGTTCATTGGAAGGACTGATGCTGAAGCTGAAACTCCAATACTTTGGCCACCTCATGCAAAGAGTTGACTCATTGGAAAAGACTCTCTTGCTGGGAGGGCTTGGGGGCAGGAGAAGAAGGGAACAACAGAGGATGAGATGACTGGATGGCATCACCGACTCGATGGACATGAGTTTGGGTGAACTTTGGGAGTTGTTGATGGACATGGAGGCATGGCGTACTACAATTCATGGGGTCACAAAGACTCAGACAGGACTGAGTACTGAACTGAACTGAAATGAGTGATCACTCCATCATGTTTATCTGGGTCATTTAGGCCTTTTTTGTATAGTTATTCTGTGTATTCTTGCCACCTCTTCTTAATATCTTCTACTTCTGTTAGGTCCATACCATTTCTATTCTTTCTTGTGGCCATCTTTGCAAGAAATGTTCTCTCGGTATCTCTAATTTTCTTGGAGACACCTCTACTGTTTCTCATCCTACTGTTTTCCTCTATTTCTTCACACTGATCACTGAGGAAGGCTATCTTATCTTTCCTTGGTATTCTTTGGAACTCTGGATTCAAATGGGTATATCTTTCATTTTCTCCTTTGCCTTTCACTTCTCTTCTTTTCATAGCTATTTTTAAGGTCTCCTCAGACAACCATTTTGCCTTTTTGCATTTCTTTTTCTTGGGGATGGTCTTGATCACTGCCTCCTGTACAATGTTCTGAACCTCCGTCCATAGTTCATCAAGCACTCTGTCTATTAGATCTAATCCCTTGAATCTATGCCTCACTTCCACTGTATAATCATAAAGGATTTGATTTAGGTCATACCTTAATGGTCTAGTGGTTTTCCCTACTTTATTCATTTTAAGTCTGAATTTGGCAATAAGGAGTTCATGATATTAGCCACAGTCAGCTCCCAGTCTTATTTTTGCTGACTGTATAGAGCTTCTCCATCTTTGGCTGCAAAGAATATAATCAATCTGAATTTGGTGTTTACCATCTGGTGATGTCCATGTGTAGAGACTTCTTTTGTGTTGTTAGAAGAGAAAGTTTGCAAGCAAAGTGTACATTCTCTTGGCAAAACTCTGGTAGTCTTTGCCCTGCTACATTTTGTACTCCAAGTCAAAATTTGCTTGTTACTGCAGGTATCTCTTGACTTCCTTCTTTTGTATTCCAGTCTCCTATAATGAAAATGACATCTTTTGGGGGTGTTAGTTCTAGAAAATCTTGTAGGTCTTCATAGAACCATTCATCTTCAGCTTACTCAACATTACTGCTTCACATAACTTCACATAAATAACAGGAATATTCCTTGGCTCTGGAACAGCTTTTCACTTAGTCATATTTAAGACTTTCAAATTGAAATTTATTTACCCAATCAATTTATCAAATGTGGATTCTACCATGGGGGATCCTTGACCAATTTCATCAGGGTCTTCATAATTATTAAATGATTTAAGACAAATCTTCTACTCTTTCTTGAACCACTTTAGTACTTTATGTGTTCATTGTTTGAATGAATGTTTTAAGATATTAACTTATATAATTCACAATTCCTTTGTATTTTATACTTTCACAATGTCTTTCTTACAAAGCCTTATTCTCATTCATAGTGTACAAACACAATAAATTTTTCCTGGTTTGGCTTTCTAAGTATTATGATCTTTTTTAAAATTCCTAATTTATTTCTCACTTATAAGTTATCTTTTTTGCATAATTTTTCTTCTATATCTCTTCCATATAATATTTTTGTTACAGTTGCCTTTCTCCATGTTTCTCTTCATTTACTTTACAAAACTGAAAAGTTTATTTTTCATTATATGGTTTATTAAACAGAAATACATACTCTTATGTTTTCCTCTGACTACAGTTTTGATTATGTTGTGTAAATATTGATGAATTGTTATAATTAAAATATTCTAACATAGAGCATATAAATAAACTTTGGTTTTGCCTTTAAAGATATTGTGTGGAGAAGGAATTTTTTAATCACATACATTTGACTTTCTAGAAAATATTGCTTTTCAATTTATGTTCAGGCTAAGTATGTATTTGGATTTGGGCATCTGTTCCTTCATTAATTTTTTGGTTTAAGAAACATTTTCCCTGACTTTCCAGGTAGCACAACGAATTAGAATCTACCTGCCAAGGCAGGGGACATGGACTCAGTCCCTTGACTGAGAAGATGCCACATGCCACAGAGCAACTAAGTCCATGCACCACAACTACTGAGCCTGCACTCCAGAGCCAGCAAGCTGCAACTACTGACCCCTCATGATGCAACTCTTGAAGCCTGTGTTCTGGAACAAGAGAAGCCACCACAATGAAAAGGCTTCTCTTTACAAGGAGAAAGACCATGTGTAACCAAAAATAATAAGTTAATAATTAAAAAAAAATGCTTTGCCATTTTAACCAGTAGGACCTTGTTGTTTACCCATTTTATATGTAATGCTTTGCATATGTTAACCATAAACTCTCAGTCCATACCTCCCTCATCCACATCACTCTTGGAAGCCCCAAGTCTGTGCTCTAAATCTGTGTCAGTTCCTTGTTTTGTAAATAGGTCCATTTGTATTATATTTTAAATTATATATATATATATAAGTGATACGATATAGGCATTTATTTTTCTTTCTGACTTCACTTGGTATGATAATCTTTAGTGCATCCATGTTGCTGAAAATAGCATTATTTGATTCCTTATTATAGATGATTAGCATTCCACTATATATGTATACCAAATCTTTACCCATTCATTTGTCAACAGACGTTAAAGTTGTTTGCATGTCTTAGCTATTATGAATAGTACTGCTGTGAACATGGGGAGAAAGTATCTTTTTGGATTATAGTTTTGTCAGAATATATGCCTAGCAGTGGAACTGCTGGATAATATGGTAACTCTGAGTTTTTTGAGGAACCTCAATACCATTTTCCATAGTGACTGTACCAATTTATATTTCCACCAGTAATATACAAAGGGTTCTCTTTTCTCCCCACCCTCTCAAACATTTATTATTTGTGTTCTTTTGGATTATAGTCATTCTGACAGGTATCAAATGATATCTTGTGATTTTGATTTGCATTTCCTAGATGATTATCAATGTTGCACACTTTTTTTCACATGCCTATTGGTCATCTGCATTTCCTCTTTGGAAAAACATCAATTCCTCTGCCCATTTTTTATTCAAGTTTTTTTCTTATGTTGAGTTTTATGAAGTGTTTATGTATTTGGATATTAACATCTCTTATCAGTCATATTTTCTCCCATTCCGCATGTTGTCATTTTGTTTAGTGGATATTTTTCTTTGCTGTGCAAAAGCTTTTAAGTATAATTTGGTCCCATTTGTTTATTTTTTATTTCCTTTGTTTTAAGAGATGGATCCAAAAAATATTCCTATTTTTATCAAAGAATGGTTTGCATATGTTTTCCCCTATGAGTTTTATGGTATTTGGTCTTACATTTAAGTATTTAATCCATATTGAGTTTATTTTCATATATAAAATGTTAAAGAATATTCTAATTTCATTCTTTTACATGTAGCTATCCAACCAAAAGTAGAACTACGATATGATCCAGCAAAACTACTCCTGGGTATATATCTGGGGAAAACCACTAATTCAAAATGACACATGCACCCCAATCTTCATAGAAGTATCGTTTATAATTGTCAAGATACATGCAATACATACACAAAATGGAACACTATCCAGCCATAAAAATGAAATTTTGCAATTTGCAGCAATACTGACAGAGCTGGAAGGCATTATGCTAAGAAAAGGAAGTCAGACAAAGGTAAATACTTTATGATCTCATTTATGTGGTATCTAAAATGTACAACAAACTAGTAAATATAACAAAAGAAAAGCAGACTCACAAACACAGAGAACAAACTAGTGGTTACAAGTGGGGGATGGAAGGGGCGAGGTGCAATACATGGGTAAGGGGTTAAGAAGTACAAACTATTAGGTATAAAATAAGATACAAAGATATATTGTAAAACATGGGGAATACAGCAAATATTTTATAATAACTATAAATGGAATGTAACCTTTACAAATTGTGAATCACTATATTTTATACCTATAACATATAACATTTTATATCAAATATAAAATAATTATTATTATTATTAAGAAGAAGGATAAGGAGGAATATCTATAAAAATATCTTAGCTTTTCCATTGAATATGTGGTTAATTTTCAGTTAACATGATTGCTGATACAACTGGGTTCATTTCCACAATCTTGCTATTTGTGCTATATCTGTATCTACTGCTGTTATTTTACTGTTTTTATGAGTTCTTTCCTTTTTTAATGATTGTGCATTTATTTTTCTCCTTTCTAAGTTTTATATTTTCATTTTTTTTACTATTTTTAAATGGTTACCTTAGAGATAAATCGCACCTACTAATTATTAAATACAAATTGTCATTTTTACCATTCTAGATCCTCTGAACATTTTAAGCTTATCTACCAGTTCTTAGCGTTTGTTCCTTCCATCCTGTGGTTTTTAACTTTGCATACATTTCAACTCTCAGAGATCATTATTTTTATTTTAATGATATATTTTTATTTAAAATTGCAGTAATATTCTTTATAGTTTCTAACATTCTAGTAATGAAAAGTTTCCTTATAGAATCATTCTTCATTTGAAAAAATTTATTTAGTAGTCATTACAGTATGTACCTACTAATAGTAAATTATCTTATTTCTTATCTTTTAAAAATACCTTTACTCCCCTTCTTTATTGAATGACTCATTCACTTATTTAATGTCAGCACTTTGAAGAAGGACCTCCATTTACTGTGGATTCCCATAATTTGTATTAAGAATAAGCTAAAAAGCTTTAAATCCAATTGTTGCTCCTTTAATAGGAATAAACTTTTTTGGGGGGGGTGTCTTTTATTTTAAGATTTTTGTTTGTTTGTTTCTGTAGAATAATCGTTTTACTCTGATATGCCTAGGTATGATTTTCTTTTCATTTATATTACATGAGGGTTACACAACTTTACTATATTTAATCTCCTATTCACTCATATTTGTAATTTTTCAAGTGTCTTGAGAAATTGTTTGTGTTTGAGGACTATCACCATTATTTTCCCCTCTATCCTAAAACACCACCAAAAAACACTGCTTGTTTCTCTATCCCCCAAGAGATCACTTCTGCCTGAGGAAAGCCCAGATTTTTAGTGCTTTTATTCTGCTCTCTAAATAAAAATATGCCTCAGGGAAAAATGCAGTGTTCAAACATCTCTTTACCTCTCTGTGTTACCTACTTCCCTGGGATCTTTACCTCTAAAACTATAATTACTTTAGAAGCTCTATGATGCCTACCTTGAAGAATATATAGTTTTAACTATCCAGTTTTCCTAGTTATTAGGAGTATTGGCCTATCCGAAGCATCTTCTGCAAGATACACACAGATTCTGTTTTTTCTAAACATTCAGAGTCACAACTCTACAATAAGTCACACTTTCAATCTCTTTACTTAGAATGATGTTGGCAGGAAAAATAACGTTCAAGCCAGACATCGTCAAGAGATCCCAGTCAACAGTAAGAGTTCTTGAAGCAGCAGCCCAAATGCCGAGGTACACTTAAGTATAAGGTGAGGTACCACCTATCATGCAAGAGCAAGGGCTGCCTTGCCTTATATGTCACTGATCTAAAGGCTTCATGCTCCACAGAAGCCGATATCTCTTTTAATAATTCCATGGGCCTAGCTTTCAATGTCTCTACAAGTTAAATGCTAGTTACAAGAATATAGTGTATAACATTTAATGAAGTATTTACATTTTATTTATATATCTTCCCAGCCTTTGTGTGATTTATGAGTAGTGATTATTTTTCTTATAAGTAATGTTACTTAGTGATATCTTTGACATATACCAGCTTATCATTACACAGGAGAACAAAGGTAAAGAATTTAATCAAGGATTAGAATTTCATAAAATAGTGGCAAGGGTCATAGTATTCTGATCAGAAGTAGAATTTGGGGACTGATTTCATTTTGTGTCACTTTATATCTTTTAAAATGAGACAAAGCCAGTATTGTTTATGAGTGCCATAGCTCATGCTAATTCTTTCATGTTGTTTTATTATTTCAAGTTTCCGTATTTTCATGATATTCTTTTTGTTTGTTTCCTGAAATTTTGCTGTATTTCTCTGTTTATCTTTTATCGTTTCTACCTTAATCAACTGGTAGTTATCTACCTGATTATTACCTTTCTGGTTCTCACTTAAACATAAAACTCAGCATCTTAAACTTTTTCAACATTCATCTTCTATCCTTGCTAACTGCTAAGTCACTTCAGTCGTGTCCGACTCTGTGTGACCCCATAGACGGCAACCCACCAGGCTCCCCCATCCCTGGGATTCTCCAGGCAAGAACACTGGAGTGGGTTTCCATTTCCTTCTCCAATGCATGAAAGCGAAAAGACAAAGTGAAGTCGTTCAGTCGTGTCTGACTCCTAGCGATCCCATGGACTGCAGCCTACCAAGGCTCCTCCACCCATGGAGTTTTCCAGGCAAGAGTACTGGAGTGGGGTGCCATTGCCTTCCCCACTTCTTTACTTAAACTCTAAGAATTTAAAATTATAACATTAAAATTGTAAACTATATAAAACTGTATACTGTAAAATAAAGCTTTTCTTCCTAATCAAAAGGGTAAAGTTTATATTCTATATACAGTTGTATTTTGGTAGATCATAGGACACTTGGCTGTGGCTTTGTGCCGTGGAACTAAGAGAAGAAAATGTTTATTGCTTTAGTGGGCAACCAACTCTACTGAAGACACTAGTTGTTGTCCCTCCAAATTAAAGAGATGGTTGGAGGTTTGTTTTCTATGTACTGGTTCCCATTTTCCTCTCAGATTTTATTTTTGATTCATTGTCATTATGAATATTCATTTTACTTGAGTCAAGCTTTTGAGAAATGAAAATTTCCCAATGTACATTAGGCCAATGCCAGCCCTCCTGAGTTGGAGAAGAAAATGGCAACCCACTGCAGTATTCTTGCCTGGAGAATCCCGTGGACAGAAAAACCTGGTGGGCTGCTGTTCATGGGGTCACACAGAGCCAGACACGACTAAAGTGACATAGCATGTGTGCATGCATTGGAGAAGCAAATGGCAACCCACTCCAGTATTCTTGCCTGGAGAATCCCAGGGACAGAGGAGCCTGTTAGGCTGCCATCTATGGGGTCACACGGAATTGGACACTGGGGGCAAGGAGGAGAAGGGTAAGACAGAGGATGAGATGGCTGGATGGCATCACTGACTCCATGGACATGAGTCTGGGTGAACTTCGGGAGTTGGTGATGGATGGGGAGGCCTGGTGTGCTGTGATTCATGGGGTTGCAAAGAGTCGGACATGACTGATCGACTAAACTGAACTGAATTGAACTGAAGTGGCATCTGGTCCCATCACTTCATGGGAAATAGACGGGGAAATAGTGGAAACAGTGTCAGACTTTATTTTGGGGGGCTCCAAAATCACTGCAGATGGTGACTGCAGCCATGAAATTAAAGGACGCTTACTCCTTGGAAGAAAAGTTATGACCAACCTAGATAGCATATTCCAAAGCAGAAACATTACTTTGCCAACAAAGATCTGTCTAGTCAAGGCTATGGTTTTTCCAGTGGTCATGTATGGATGTGAGAGGTGGACTGTGAAGAAAGCTGAGCGCCAAACAATGGATACTTTTGAACTGTGGTGTTGGGAGAAGACTCTTGAGAGTCCCTTGGACTGCAAGGAGATCCAACCAGTCCATTCTGAGGAGATCAGCCCTGGGATTTCTTTGGAAGGAATGATGCTAAAGCTGAAACTCCAGTACTTTGGCCACCTCATAAGAGTTGACTCATTGGAAAAGACTCTGATGCTGGGAGGGATTGGGGGCAGGAGGAGAAGGGGATGACAGAGGATGAGATGGCTGGACGGCATCACTGACTCGATGGACATGAGTCTGAGTGAACTCCGGGAGTCAGTGATGGACAGGGAGGCCTGGCGTTCTGCAATTCATGGGGTTGCAAGGAGTCGGACACGACTGAGCGACTGAACTGAACTAAACTGAAGCGACTTAGCAGTAACAGCAGCAGCAGCCCTCCTGAGTAATTTTGCTTTGCTTTGCTTTGTATTTGCTGTGATGACCAACATTTAACTGTGGTTTTACACTCCCTTTCAATGCCCATATCTTAGAAGTTGAGGTAATAAATTTTTCTTTTACATAGTGTAGCATACATAATGAAAATTGATCCTGAATATTCTTACAAAATAAACCTGTTAAAGACACAGTTAGAGTTCAGAAGGGTTTTCTTTTCTTCCCTGCACATGATTTCTACTTTCACCTGATTTTCCATATATCCACTACTGTAAGAGTGCTAGTTTTCTGGATTCATTTAGAAAAACCCTTTACAAGTGATTCCATCCTTTGTTTCTGTTATATGGCTGGAAGCAAGCACATAACCTCAATTTTGTTGAAACCTCATGTTTGTCAGATGTACATGACTAACATGAAAATTGATAAATAGAAGTCTCAAATAAATTGTTGGGAGGCAGAAGAGGGAGCTCTCATGCTCTGTGACAGGGGTCCCCAAGCCCTGGGACAACTAGTACCTGTCCAGTACTTATTAGGAACCAGGCTGAACAGAAGGCGGTGAGTGGTGAACAAGCCAGCAAATCATCTGTCATTCTCCATCACTTGCATTACCACCTGCACCATTACTCATATTACTACCTGTGCCATCCCCACCATAGGATCACATTACTGCTTGATCCTCATCCCAATCCATGGAAGAACAACTAACTTCCAGGAAACCAGTCTCTGGTGCCACAAAAGTAGAGGACTGTTGATTTAATCCATTTAAATTTAAGATAATTATCACTATTTATATTTTGATTATAATTTTATTAATTGTTTTGGGTTTGTTTCTGTAAGTCTTTTTCTTATCTTATGTTTCCCACCTAGAGCAGTTCCTTTAGCACCTGTTGTAAAGCTGGTTTGGTGGTGCTGAAACCTCTGAGTTTTGCTTTTCTGTAAAGCTTTTTATTTCTCCATCAAATATGAATGAGATCCTTGCCAGGTAAAATAATCTTGGTTGTAGGTTTTTCCCTTTCATCACTTTAAATATATCCTGCCAATCCCTTCTGGCCTGAAAAGTTTCTGCTGATAAAGCTGATGATGACCTTAGGGGATTCCCTTGTATGTTATTTCTTGTACTTTCCTTACTGCTTTTAATATTTTCTATTTAACCTTTGTTAGTTTGATTGATATGTATCTCAGTATATTTCTCCTTGGGTTTATCCTGCAAGGACTCTTTGTGCTTCCTTTACCATGTTAGGGAAGTTTTTGTCTATAATCTTTTCAAATGTTTTATTAGACACTTCATCTTCTTCTGGGACCCCTATAATTCAAATATTCATGCATTTAATATTGTCATAAAGGTCTCTGAGGTTGTTTTCATTTATTTTAATTTTTTAAAAATATTCTGCTCTGTGGCATTCCCGCATTCTATATTCCAGCTCACTTTTTTTTATTTCCTGCCTCAGTTATTCCTCTATTGATTCCTTCTAGCATATTTTTCATTTCAGTTATCATGTGATTTATCACTGATTGTTTGTCCTTTAGTTCTTCTAGGTCCTTGTTAGACATTTCTTTTATATCATTGATCCATGCCTCCACTATGTTTCTGAGATCTTGGATCATCTTTGCTATCATTACTCTGAATTCTTTTTAAGGCGGATTGCCTATTTCCTCTTCATTTATATGTCTTGTAGGTTTTTCTCTTTCTCTTTCTTCTGCAACATATTTGTCTGTTGTTCCATTCTGTCTAACTTACTGTGTTTATGATCTCCTTTCTTCAGGCCACAGGGTTGTAGTTCCTTTTGCTCTATTGTCTGCCTCATGGTCAGCAAGTTTGGTCCAGGGGCTTGAGTAGGCTTTCTGGTGGGAAGAACTGGTACCTGCACTCTGGTGGGTGAAGCTGAGTTTTTTCCCTCTGGTGGGAAGAGCCAGATCAAGTGTTTTGAGGTGTCTGCGAGCTTAGTACAATTTTAGGCAAACCTTTCTGCTAATGGGTGGGGTTGCATTCCTGTCTTACTCCTTGGTTGGCATGAGGTCTCCAGCACTGAAGCCTGTGGGCAGTTGTGTGGAGCCAGGTCTTGGTGTTGAGATGGATACCTCCAGGAGAGCACAAGCTGATTAACATTCCCTAGGCTCAGGAATTCTCTGGTGGTTCAGTACTGTACTCAGTGCTCAGACCCTAGATGTCCAGATCTGACCCCTGGACAGGGAACCAAGTGCCCAGAAGCCTCACAGTGTGGCCAGAGAAAAAAATAAAGGAAGAAAAAAAAAAAAAAAAAAAATGGTAGACAAGCAAAATCCAAGACCAACAGCAAAAACTAAAGCAAACAGCCACAACAAGACACATACAAAGGAAAGAAAATAAACAAACAGACAAATGAAAAAAACAAAACCAAGCAAAAAGAACCAAAAGATTGTACAGGAAGCAAAGAAAAAAAATTACACAAAAAAGAAGAGAACAAGGACACAAACAAAAGTACTAAAAAATGAAAATAATAAGGGCTAAACTAACAAAAACAAAACAAAAACAGAAAGCAAACTAAAACTAAAAAAAGCAAAGAAAACAGAGCAAACGCATAAAAAATGATTGAAAAAAAAAAAACCCTGAAGAATGAAAATAATAAAAAGATACAAAACAAAACACTGAAATAAAAATAGAATAATAAAACTATTTTTAAAAAATATAGAAACAACAGCACCAACAACTGAACAAAATGAAATGAAGGAATAATAGTAATATTTTCCTGAGACCTCTGAGAGGGTCCTTGCTCCTAAAGTGAGGCACAGCCAACCTCTGCCTCCCCAAGAGGCCCTCTCATACCTCTAGGTATGTCTCTGTTTCTGCTGTGGGCACGGTGGGTCCAGCTCAGACCCTGACGTGGCCCAATTCCCATGTATACTTGCCTCTAAAGTCCAGTACTACTGAAGCTAGGCTGGTTTCATTTGTGGTAACACTAATCTATTCAGATATTCCACAGAAATAGGATTTATCAAGCCAATTACAGGAATTTAATCTGCAGTTTAGGCAGCTTCACATAAGAGATTGCTATTCCTCTTCCTTAGACGCACTGCCCCTGAGGATCATCTTTGGTTTTGCCCCTGCCTCTATGTATGCCCCACTCTCAGGTATCTTTTCCTCACTCAGGTGAGAGGGAGTGAAAGTAGCAGCTGATTGGGGCACACTTATTCATTCACACAAGGGAGAGGTACAGCAGCCACAACTGGGATATGTGCAGAGTGCCTGTAGTAGCAGAGACTGTCAGGTAGGTGCAACAGATTGAGAAATGTTCGCTGTAGTGGGAGTACCTCCCAGTGCCCACAGAGGCAGGGTTTGTCCTGTGGGTACAGTGATGGGCCCCTCCCATGTGTGCCACTCAAAGTTGGTGCCTCATTTCCAAGGCTGATCAAGGTTCCTCAGGTGCATTCCTGGCCATGGGGCCTGTAACTCCTGTCCCTTCTGTTGTATCCATGCGGGCAATAGCAGTCCTCTCCCTGATTCTGCTCTCTTAACCTCTTAACCCCATGCTTTAGCACTCTGCCCCAGAGAGCACTGGTGGATTCGTGTCCAGGAGCCTGTGTACTGGAGCCTACATGGGCAGATGAGGCCTTAGCATGAGGGGCAGGTGAACCTGCTCAGATGGGCGCCCATGTCAATGCCTACAGCAGCTGATTGGGAAGAAGGTTGCAATGGTAGCCTCGCCCCTTGACCACCACTCAACAACCACACCTTACTTTTATGATGTCCCAGGTTTTTTCTGCCAGCCTACCAGTTGTGGAGCTTCTTATTCCTGTCCCTTCACGTTGCCTTTCCACTGCCAACAGCTGATCCCTCCTGGGCCCATGCTCCAAACCTCAATTTCTAGAACCCAGCCCCCATCCACAACAGGAGACACACTGTTCAGGCTGGGGTCTTCAGGGCTTTGGCACGGACAATGTGTACACTTTTTACATTGCTCTGCCTTCTACAGACCATACACAGCATTATCCTTTGATCCCTCAAAGTTCTCTTTCTTTTCCAACTGATTTCCCCACTGTGGGGTAGGGGGAACATCTGTGTGCATGAACTTTTTCTCACTTTGAACTTTCTGCTAGAGTTGCTGGTCTCTGTTGTGATTCCTTTTTTAGTTATTTATTTCTTCCATCCTATCCAGTTGCAAGGGGAGTTTTCTTTTCCTTTTAGGTGCCCAACACACAACTGAAAGTGAAAGTCACTCAGTTGTATCCAACTCTTTGTGACCTTATGGGCTATACAGTCCATGGAAATTTCCAGGGCAGAATCCTGGAATGGGTAGCCTTTCCCTTCTCCAGGGGATCTTCCCAACACAGGGATCGAACCCAGAACTCCCACATTGCAGGTGGATTCTTTACCAGCTGATCCACAAGGGAAGCCTTTGGGTGCCCAAAGTCTTCTGCCAATGTTCTTGTCCTTTTAGGTGTCCAAAGTCTTCTGGTAATAATGTTCAACAGATGTTCTGTGAGAATTGTTCCATTTGAAAAAGTTCTCAAAGAATACTTGTGTAGACAGACAAATTCTTCACCTCCTATTTCACTGTCTTAACTCCTCCTCTGGTAAACTCATTAATATTTACACTAGCACTCCCCAAATTACATAGTATAAATCTAACAAAATATGTCAAAAATCTGTATGATGGAAAGTACAGAATCTTGATAAATGAAATAAAAAAAACTAAATAAATGAAGAAATATCCCATGTTCATGGATAGGAAGACAATACTGTTCAGATGTTAGTTTTTCTCAACTTGATATGCAGGTTCAATGCATTTCAAACAAAATACTGTAAGTTACATTGTGAATATCAAGAAACTGGTTCTAAACGTTACATGGAGAGGCAAAATTCCCCATAAAAATCCAGGAAAAAAAAAAAAAAAACATTAAGAGGAGTATCTGAATTGAAGACTTACTATAAAGCTAAATTAGTAAAATTGTGATACTGGTGGAAGAATATACAAATAGATCAGTGAAAGAGCATACAGAGCCCAGAAAAAGACCCTCCCATAAATATAGATAATGAATCTTTGAAAAAGGAATAAAGGTAATACCACAGTGCAGAGATAGTCTTTTCAACAAACAGTACTAGAACAACATGCAAAAACAAACAAAAAAAGAATCTGGACATATTCTACGTTTCACACACTAACTCAAAAGGGATCATAAATCTAAATATAAAATGCAAGCTATAGTGTTTCTAGAATATAAAATAGGGAAAAACATAGATGACCTTGAGTATAGTGATCACTGTTTTATATATAACAATGTAGGCACAATCTACAAGAGAAATATGATAAACTGGACTTCATTAAAATTAAAAACTTCTGCTCTATGAAAAATGATATCAAAGAATGAGAAGACAAACCACAAACTATCTGTAAGAGACATATCTAATAAAACACTGCTTTCCAAAATATAAAAGAACTCTTAAAACTCAAGAAAATAAACAAACAAAAAAACTGATTAAAAATGGACCAAAACCTTAACAGACACCTCACCAAGAAGAGGCACAGATGGAAAGTAAGTATTAGAAAAGATTCTCAACTTAGTATGTCAGTAGAGAAATGCAAATTAAAACAACAATGGTATACTACCTCTGCTGCTGCTAAGTCGCTTCAGTCGTGTTCGACTCTGTGCGACCCCGTAGACGGCAGCCCACCAGGCTCCCCTGTCCCTGGGATTCTCCAGGCAAGAACACTGGAGTGGGTTGCCATTTCCTTCTCCAATGCATGAAAGTGAAAAGTGAAAGTGAAGTAGCTCAGTCATGTCCGACTCTTAGCGACCCCATGGACTGCAGCCTACCAAGGCTCCTCTGCCCATGGGATTTTCCAGACAAGAGTACTGGAGTGGGGTTGCCATTGCCTTCTCTGGTATACTACCTCACTCCTATTAAAATGGCCAATGTTTGGAACACGACACTGCTAAATGCTGGTAAGGGTGTGGGACAACAGGAACTCTCACTCATAGCTGCTGGGAATGCAATGTGATTGAGTCACTTGGAAAACAATTTGTTAGATTCTTGGAACTTTGTAAATTGCTCAAGAAACAAATTATCTTAATTAAAAATGTAGGATGTGTGCTGGACAAATAGAGTCACATTCAACATGGATGCAATTTTGCTTTCAAGGTAAAAATTAAATTTATAGCATACAAATAAGAATTCAGCAGTTCTAAAGCATATTTATCCCTTAATGGAAGGCAATTTTGAGCAAAAAATGTCAGTGGAGTTGGTTATTTGAGTATGTGATGGCAGAGGAATGATTTTTTGCATATCAGAGAGGTAAGTCAACAATAATGGACCAAGACAGAAGTTTTGAGGACTGAGAATTGGAAGTAATTGAGAAATAGAGGTAACAATAATATTGAGTGTTATCTAGAGATTTAATCATCTAAAATTTTTACCTAACATGAAAGTCACTGCACAAATGAATTACACTCCTCATAAAAATATGATATCTAAATTATTACATATAACATTTAAAAAATTCAGGCATCCTGCCTCTTGAATATGTGAGCCAAGTAGATGGAAAACAAAAGACAATAGTAACAGCAAAATATATGAAAATGTTAAATGAGGACATATGACAACCCCAAAAGAAGTAAAATTGAATGTAATCATGGTTAAATGATTTCATTAGAAATTCAGAGTAGGAAGTTCAAAATTAAAACTTCCTGTGGTGGATAAAAATGGAAAAGCTTAATTAAAGTGAAAATTAAACAGGCCCTTTTCAAAGTAGCTACCTTTTTACAGCACACTCATCTATCTTGGAGACACTGAGCTAGAGTCACTTTCAGCATAGATACAACTTGATTTTGTCAAAGAGGGAGGAAAGATCACAGAAAAGGAGTTACTGGGGCATTGAATGATATGTACAGTTGGATTTAATTAGGCCAAAGTGATAAGTGACGGTTTTAAGCATAAGAATTAACACAGATGGCCAAAAAAGACAAATTCAGTATCTTCAATCTGGAAAATGTCAGGCTTAGCATAGATAATGAAGTCCTAGAAAGTTAAGAATGAAATAAAGGCTCTGCTTGAAATGGCAAATGATTCTAGGAAGGAAAGCATGCACACCCTATTCTTAGAATTCCTAAATAGATAATGATTGTATTAGCTTAGCCCAGATTTTCAGCCACAGTAACTTAAGGAGAGCTAAAACTGAAAATTCTGTCAAGATAATAAATATTAAGCTAAATTTTTTATATTTTTATTTTAAAAAGAAAATAAAATATGAAGACCATAGTTTAAATTTTATATTGTTATTAAATATCCTTCTACCACAGTACATTTATAACCTAGTTAATTTTAAGGTGGTAATTATATATAGAGAGATAACATTTAGGGATGCAGATCTCTGATTATTATTTATTATTTCAATGAAACAATCTGAAAATTAATACTGAAAAAATTAAATTAAATTAGTTGTATTTTCTATGCAATATTGATTCCAAGTTATACTCTACTGTATAAATAATTGATATACCAGTATTTTAATTTGAGATTTCCAAAAATCAGTACCATCAAAAGAAAACCCTTGAGAATTTTAGACTAAAGTAAATGAGAATATACTACTGACTTTTTAAAAAGAAGACTGAAAATAGTGTCTATTAGTACACCTGAAATGCTTTTTTTTTTTTTTTTTAATTTGAACGCCATGAACATTCAATACCTATAATTTAACTGAATCATCAGTGACATTGTTTCTCTGTTGGGGGCACTGATTAATTCAGGTCTGTGAAGATGAATGATAGTTAATGAAGAAACTGTCTAGGCATTCAGTTAATGATTTTAGATAAAATACAGAGAGTGGGGGGAAAGACAGAGAGAGACAGAGACAGACAGAGATTGCTTCCAACAAAAACAAGATAAATATTTTTATGCCCAAGATTGAAAATGAAATGAAAGCAGTAACTGGGACTGCAGCCATAAGACTGCCAGATCATAAGTCCGTATATAGGAGTTAAGAGTTTTACTCCCTTCTAAATAAAATTTCCAGTTATTCAGAGTACTGGAACCAGACTTATCACTTTTAAGCCAGAGGTTGCTGTTGATCACCAATACTTATAAAGGAGTCTTTCAAAATCTATAACTGTAGTTGATTCAACAGTTAATCCCAATAAAGGATCATAAGTGAAGGAAAATGAATAGGTGACCCCTGTAAGTTGATGATCACTCAAGAAAGCCAAGTTTACTTAACCACAGAATCAAATAAAACAAAATAGGCATCAATTCAGTTCAGTCGCTCAGTCGTGTCCACCTCTTTGTGACCCCATCGACTGCAGCACGCCAGGCCCCCTTGTCCATCACCAACTCCCAGAGTTTACTCAAACTCATGTCCATTGAGTTGGTGATGCCATCCAACTATCTCATCCTCTTTCGTACCCTTCTCCTCCTGCCTTCAATCTTTTGCAGCATCAGGGTCTTTTCTAATGAGTCAGTTCTTTGCATCATGTGGCCAAAGTATTGGAGTTTCAGCTTCAGCGTCAGTCCTTCCAATGAATCTTCAGGACTGATTTCCTTTAGAATGGATGGGTTGGAGCTCCTTGCAGTCCAAGAGACTCTCAAGAATCTTCTCTAACACCACAGTTCAACAGCATCAATTCTTCAGTGCTCAGATTTCTTTATAGTCCAACTCTCACATCCATACATGACTACTGGAAAAATCATAGCTTTGACAAGATGGCTAGCAACAAAATCATGCAACAGAATTATGAGACATGCCTCAAAACAATAAAACAATGATGGAATGAGACTCATATCCTTCCCAGTGAGCACCATAAATTAATAATTGCTAGGACATGCTTCTTTGCATGCACTAAAAACAAAAACATAAGGAAAAAGTGACATTATACTGAAACCTGAGGTCATTTACCATATTTTAGTATATGTTACCAGCTTTTGGCAAGGAGACAAGATGGCAGAGTACAAGGACATATGCTTATCTTCTGCAAGAACCCCAAAATTGTCACTAGCTGCTGACCAACCATTGACAGGAGAATGTTCGATCCCACCAAAAATATATAAAGCCTTTGACTGTGTGGATCACAACAAATTGTGGAAAATTTTTAAAGAGATTGAAATACCAGACCATCTAACCTGCCTCCTGAAAAACCTACATGCAAGTCAGGAAGCAACAGTTAGAATCAAACATGGAACAGCAGACTGGTTCCAAATTGGGAAAGGAGTACGTGAAGGCTGTATATTGTCACTCTGCTTATTTAACTTATATGCAGAGTACATCATGCAAAATGCCATACTGGATGAAGCACAAGCTGGAATCAAGTTTGCCAGGAGAAATATCAATAACCTCAGATATGTAGATGTCACCACCCTTATGGCAGAAAGTGAAGAAGAACTAAAGAGCCTCATGATGAAGGTGAAAGAGGAGAGTGAAAAAGCTGATTTAAAACTCAACATTCAAAAAACAAAGATCTTGGCATCCAAACCCATCACTTCATGGCAAGTAAATGGGGAAACAATGGAGACAATGACAGACTTTGTTTTTGGGGGTTCTAAAATCACTGCAGATGGTGACTGCAGCCATGAAATTAAAACACACTTGCTCCTTGGAAGAAAACCTATGACCCACCTAAACAGCATATTAAAAAGCAGAGATGTTACTTTGCTAACAAAGATCCATAGAGTCAAAGCTATGGTTTTTCCAGTAGTCATATATGTATGTGAGAGTTGGACCATAAGAAGTTTGAGTGCTGAAGAAGACTCCTGAGAGCCCCTTGAACAGCAAGGATATCAAAGCAGTAAATCCTGAAGGAAATCAATCCTAAATATTCATTGGAAGGACTGATGCTGAAGTTGAAGCTGACACTTAAATACTTTGGCCAACTGATGTGAAGAGCTGACTCATTATAAAAGACCCTGATTCTGGGAAAGATGAAAGGCAGGAGCAGAAAGGGACAACACAGGACAAGATGGTTGGATGGCATCACCAACTCAATGGACATGAGTTTGAGCAAGCTCTGGGAGATGGTGAAGGATAGGGAACCCTGGAGTACTGCAGTACATGGAGTTACAAAGAGCTGGACACGACTGAGTGACTGAACAAATAAATCAGCTTTTTGCTCATTTCCATTGTGCTACGACAGTCAACAGCCTCAGTTTGACCATGTGGGCACAGGAAAACTCTACCACCCAATGTAGAGGAAGACGAGGAGCTGATTCTTGACATCTACTCAGAATGAGGGAAAAGATGTTCTTCCACTCCTCTCCACTTTGCCTTTGATTATGAAACTGTAGCCCACCAAGTTCCAGGTGTGGCACCCCATACTCATCCACTTGTAAACCTCACAAGCATCCTGTTCTAATAAATGACTTATCTTTGACTTTGCCTCTGCTTAATTCTTTCTATGCTGAGACCAAAAGAACTAGAGCTCCTCAGGGGCCCCTGAGAAACATTTCCGCAGTTTCATAATCAACTTGTTTCTGGAACTTATGCCTATACATGACTTGGAGGAAGCCATGTTCAGTTTATTGTGTTTTCAGTACGATATCCTTACCATTGTAGGAAACATCAAACCACCTAAAAATGAGTTCATTCTCAACTAGTGTGATCAGAGGTTAAGGAGAGGTTATAGGAGAAAAAGTTAACATGAAACAAAAACTAATAAAACAATGAAAAGCTAAGCTTAGAGGTATGGCTGCTGCTGCTGCTGCTAAGTTGCTTCAGTTGTGTCTGACTCTGTGCGACCCCATAGACTGCAGCCCACCAGTCTCCGCCATCCCTGGGATTCTCCAGGCAAGAACACTGCAGTGGGTTGCCGTTTCCTTCTCCAATGCATGGAAGTGAAAAGTGAAAGTGAAGTCGCTTAGTCATGTCTGACTCTTCACGACCCCATGGACTGCAGCCTATCAGGCTCCTCCTTCCATGGGATTCTCCAGGCAAGAGTACTGGAGTGGGGTGCCATTGCCTTCTCTGTAGAGGTATGGAGAAAACAACAACAACAAAAACTACTTAATAAGCCTGAAAGCAAAAGTCCAACCAATATGAACTAAAAAAGATAGCCTATTAGATTTCATTAGATATAAATGATAAAGCAATTAGAAAAATATTTTTAGACTAAAACAAACAGGTGATATATCCTGTGCATCATGTGTATGATTATAGATGATTTATTATATACCTGGAATTAATTTTTTCTGTAGAGTGTGAGGTAGTAATCATTTTATGTTTCCTTTGTAGATATACAGTTGTTCCAGAATGAGTTATAGAAATGGTGCTTCATTTGTCATTACTATGCAGAACCAAAGTGGTCATAGATTAATAAAGTGTTTGTTTGCTTATAGGATCCTATGTTCTGTCTATTTTGCCTGGAAAATCCCATGGATGGAGGAACCTGATAGGCTACAGTCCAAGGGGTCACAAAGAGTCGGACATGACTGAGCAACTTCACTTCACTTCATGGGATCTTATGTTCTGTCTATTTTTCTATCCTTAGGCAATTTAATTATTATAACTTTGCTATAAATTCAAAGGGCTTTCCATGTGACGCAGTTGTAAAGTACCCACCTGCAAATGCAGGAGATGTAAGAGGCATAGGTTCGATCCCTGGGTCAGGAAGATCCCCTGGAGGAGAGGATGGCAATCCACTCCAGTATTCTTGCCTGGAGAATCCTGTGGACAAAGGGGCTTGCTTTACTACAGTCATAAGGGTCACACACAGTCAGACGCAACTGAAGTGACTTGTCATACAAATTATAAATTTGTATATTAAGTAGAGCAAAACGTCCCTCCATCTTTCTGTACTGAAGACAGTCTTAGCTATTCATGGTCATTTGCACTTCCACTTGAATTTTGCAATCTATTTAGTTTTATTTATTTATTTATGTATTTTTTAGATTTTGAGAACATTTTATTCATAAATCAAAAAGGGGACATCTACATCTCTAAATAATGATGATCTGTTGCATGAACAAAGTATATCTCTCCTTTTAAGTATCCTTTTTCTTGATTTGTTGTTGTTCAGTAGCTACAACAACAGATGACTCTGCAACAGCATGGACCGGGGAACCCAGGCTCCTCTGTCCATGAGCTTCTCTAACCAAGAACACTGGAGTGAATTGCCATTTCCTTCTCCATGGAATCTTCTGGACATGTGGATTGAACATGCCATCCAGTGCATTGGTAGATGGATTCTTTACCACTGGGCCACATGAATATTGTGTGTGCCATCGATTATTATAATCATAGATTATTGTCTGTGATGTTATGAAGGGTCTGTGATTTTGAATAGTATCTTATCAAAATATGTGCTTTTATAAATTACTTTTTTCAGCTATGTAAGCACATACTTTAAAAATAAATGCTACATATAACTATTATTATTAATTATATAGTTGTTTACTTCTTTATTACATTTTTCAGTTGCTGTTGCTAAAATTTTATTTTCCTGCAGCACTGTTGCCTTATTTATCATTCTATCTCTATTACCTTGAAAATGCTTGGCAAACAACTGATCTTAATAAATATTCACTATATATACAAATTTTTGAATTAGTTAATGAATACACAAATTATCATCATGCTTATAAAATATCTAATTAGTAAAGCCTAATGAAAAATTTCACTCAGTCCTCCATGTTTTTGAAACCATTTGAGTTTTTTGCTTATTTTAACAACCTTAATTCTGCTTATCCATCATCCCACCACCATTTTAAATGTGTACTTTGTTCCATCTATATACTATGTGGAATGTCACTTATTTTCCTTTCACTTCTCTCTTCTCTACTTCCCTCAACTTCATCTAGTTGTATGAAGATAACATAAAAATGTAGATAGATGAAGGATCGTGGGAATAGGAGAAGAAGTGAGTAAAGGTCAAGGGAGAGAAATCAGAATTTATAAACAGACAATTACTTCAATTCCACTTTCACCATCTGTTCCCCAAAAACTCTTGGACAATGAGTGAATATATCAAGGCCTGGTAATGCACACTTCTGTGCTGTTAGTGGGCATACATCAACTGTTCTTTCAAATATAGTTGATATTAACTTTCTTTTGGTGAATAAAGGAAGCAACCACATCAGCAGGACAAAAGCCATTTGCAGTTCTGGCTGAGAAGGAAAGAATGGCAGTGTATATACCTATAAAATGATATACCTCTCTACTGAGACTCCCAACAAAGGTGTTAAATGCATCTCAAAAGACTTGATACAGTTCAATTCTTACAGATGACCTCTTTTTTCATCTTTGAAAATGTATTCAACAACATGAAAATAATCGAAATTAGAGTTGTTCGGGAAGTTAGATTTTCCTTATGATTAAGTTTCTTACAATATTTAAATAAAGGAGTACCTAGTCAAATTGAAAAATAAACAAATTGGAAAATAAATCTAGTTTGAGGATGCAAATTAGTTTGGGTTGCATATAGAAAGTGAAAATTGGAAAGCCTGATTTTTCACATTATCAAAGTAAGATAATGACTAACTATTTTAGGATAGCAAATAAAGAAAATACCCAATCTTAAAACCTTAAACTTGTTCAAATCTATGCAAACCAACCTAAAAAAGAATCTGAAACATGTAGAAATCAGAGCTGCAGACTATTTTTTTCTTTCTCAGTTATGAATAATTCTTCAACTTGCACTGTTTAATTCATATAAAAACCAGGTTAGAAAATCATACAAATAACCAAATATTTCTGTTTTCTGTGAATATATAAGGAAGTATAGAAGTTTTTGTCTCACTTCCGCTATGCCAACCTACTTTCATTGATGTCTACATTCATTAGTCACACAAATGTGTTTAAAAACCATATAGCATTTATTATGACATTCCTTAGTACACAAAACATGCAAAAGATAAGTCTCCATACTTGTGATCTTTACATTTTATTTCGGAGATAAAAGATTCAGATTAGGGGAAAAAAGGGGGGGGGAGGCAATTGTTTTAAACATTTAATAGAATGAATGAAATTAGATGAAAATTATATAACAAAGTATTTAGAGCACTATGTTGAAAACATTTTCAGATGGCACACACACAAAATGATGTTTACAGCATATCGAGGTGCTAAGAAGTCAATGTACAGCTGAACCAGTCCAGGATCTCTAGCCACACCAGTTTCAACATGGATGCCAAGGAGAGTAAATATCTCATCACACCTGCAATTGGTTCAATTTAAACATGTGTTTACTACACAGTTCACATCAGTGGACAATAACATATTTAGGGAATACCAAGGTAGTACAAGAACAATATTACATATGAACCTGAAATGTTAGGTCCATGAATCAAGGGAAATTGGAAGTGGTCAAACAGGAGATGGCAAGAGTGAACACAGACATTTTTAAGAATCAGTGAACTAAAATGGACTGGAATTGGGTGAATTTAATTCAGATGACCATTATATCTACTACTGTGGGCAAGAATCCCTTAGAAGAAATAGAGTAGCCCTCTTAGTCAACAAAAGAGTCTGAAATGTAGTATTTGGATGCAAGCTAAAAAATGATAGAATGATCACTGCTCACTTCCAAGGCAAACCATTCAGTATCACAGTAATCCAAGTCTATGACCCAACCAGTAATGCTGAAGAAGCTGAAGTTGTATGGATCTATGAAGACCTACAAGACCTTATAGAACTAATAGCAAAAAAATAAGTCCTTTTCATCACAGGGGACTGGAACAAAAAAAAAAAAATGGGAAGTCAAGAGATCCCTGGAGTAACAGAAAAGTTTGGCATAGGAGTAGGCCAATGAAGCAGAGGAAAGACTAACAACTATTAGCCAAAGAATGCACTGGTCATAGCAAACACCCTCTTCCTACCACATAAGAGGCAACTCTACACAAGGACATCACCAGATGATCAATACCAAAATCAGATTGATTGCATTCTTTGCAGCCAAAGATGAAGAAGCTCTCTACAGTCAGAAAAAATAAGACCTGGAGCTGACTGGCTCAGATCATGGACTTCTTATTGCCAGATTTAGACTTAAACTGAAGAAAGTAGAGAAAACCACTAGACCATTCAAGTACAACCTCAGTCAAATCCCTTATGATTATACAGTGAAAATTACAAATAAATTCAAGGGATTAGATATGATAGACAGAGTGTCTGAAGAATTATGAACAGAGGTTTGTTACATCGTACAGGAGGCCATGATCAAAACCACCTGGAAGAAAAGGAAATGCAAAACGAAAAATGGTTGTCTGAGGTGGCCTTACAAACAGCTGAGAAAATAAGAGAAGCAAAAGGCAAAGAAGAAAATGAAACATATACCCATCAGAATGCAAAGTTCCAAAGAACAGCAAGAAGAGATAAGAAAGCCTTCCTCAGTGATCAGTGCAAAGAAATAGAGGAAAACAGACTATAGGAAAACAGAAAATAGAAAAAAGACTAGAGATCTCTTCAAGAAAATTAGAGTTACTAAGGAAACATTTCATGCAAAAATGGGCACAATAAACAACAGAAATGGCATGGACCTAACAAAAGCAGAAGATAGTAAGAAGAGGTGGCAAGGAATACACAGAAGAACTATGAAAAAAGGTCTTAATGACCCAGATAACCATGAGGTGTGATCACTCACCTAGAGCCAGACATTCCAGTATGTAGATCACGTTGGCCTTACAAAGCATCACTACGAGCAAAGCTAGTGATGGTGATATAATGGCAGTTGAGCTATTTCAAATCCTACAAGATGATGCTGTGGAAGTGCTGCACTCAATATGCAGCAAATTTGGAAAAATCAGCAGGGGCAGGTCTGGAAAAGGTCAGTTTTCATTCCAATCCCAAAGAAAGGCAATGCCAAAAAATGTTCAAGCTACTACACAATTGCACTCATCTCACACACTAGCAAAGTAATGCTCAAAAATCTCCAAGCTATGCTTCAATAGTACATGAACCAAGAACTTCCAGATGTTCAAGCTGGATTTAGAAAAGGCAGAAGAACCACAGACCAAATTGCCAACATTGGTTGGATCATAGAAAAAGCAAGAGAATTACAGAAAAAACACCCACCTCTTCTTTATTGACTACACCAAAGCCTTTGACTGTGTGGATTACAAAATCTGTGGAAAATTCTTAAATAGATGGGAGTACCAGGCCATTTCACCTCCCTGCTATATGCACGTCAAGAAGTAACAGACATGAATAAATGAACTAGTTCCAAATTGGGAAAGGAGTACATCAAGGCTGCATACTGTCACCCTGCTTATTTAACTGATACGTAGACTACATTATGTAACACAAACTGAAATCAAGATTGCTGGGAGAAATATCAATAACCTCAGATATGCAGATGACACCACCCTTATGGCAGAAAGTGAAGAGGAATTAATGAGTCTATTGATGAAACTGGAAGAGGGAGTGACAAAGCTGGCTTAAAACTCAACATTCAGAAAACTAAGATCATGGCATCCACTCCCATCAGTTTGATAGCTTACAGTGAATGATGTCGGATTTGTGATCTCCAAAGAAGTCTTAGCTTTATGACCAGGGACCAGGCTTGATCACTCAAGAACTTTTGTGCGGCAGAGTTTTATTAAAGTATAAAAGGGGACAGAGAAAGCTTCTGAGATAGACATCAGAAGGGGGATGGAGATTGTCCCCCTCACTAGTTGTAACAAGGGAATTTTTATTCGTTATTACAATAAATCAAAGGAATGTCTCAAGGTTGTAAAGATCTTACTAGACCCAGTCCCATAACATACATTTTAAGATAACAGGATTAGTCAGAAGGTTCTCAAGAAGGAGAAACATGTCCTCAAGCCAGATACATTGTTGTATATAATCCTTACTAAGACTAAGAAATGTAGAAAAAAAATTTTTTGTCCTTTCCTCCTCCTTGAGAATTCCAGACCCTATCTCCTCCTCGGAGACCCTGGACTTCTTATCAACATGCCTAGGAATTGACTATCTCAACTTCATGGAAATAGATAGAGAAACAATGGAAACAGTGACAGACTTTCTTTTCTTGGGTCACTGTTAGATGCTTGTTCCTTGGAAGAGAAGCTATGACCAACCTAGACAACACATTAAAAAGCTGAGACATTACTTTGCCAAGAAATGTCTGTCTAGTCAAAGCTACGGTTTTTCCAGTAATCATGTATGGATGTGAGAGTTGGATCATAAAGAAGGCTGAGTACAGAAGAATTGATGCTTTTGAACTGTGGTTTTGGAGAAGACTCTTGAGAGTCCCTTGGACTACAAGGAGATCCAACCAGTCTGTCTTAAAGGAGATCAGTCCTGGGTGTTCATTGGAAGGGCTGATTCTGAAATTCCAATACTTTGGCCACCTGATGAAAAGTTCTAACTCATTGGAAACAACACTGATGCTGAGAAAGCCTGAGGGCAGGAGAAGGGGACAACAGAGGATGAGATGGTTAAATGGCATACCTACTTGGTGGACATGAGTTTGACAAGCTTGTGGAGTTAGTGATGGGCAGGGAAGCCTGGCATGCTGCAGTCCATGGGGTTGCAAAGAATTGGCCACTACTGAGTGACTGAATTTAACTGAATCATATTTTAGATATACATCAACTCAGAGTTAATTCTAGTTGATGTTGATGATGAAAATAAAAGAAGAATTCATGGAAAGGTGTTAAGAAGAGTAGAAAAACATCATGCATGAAGAAAACACTAGTTGGGTTAAGCCAAAATTGAGGTTTTAAAGGTGCCTATTAAGACTCTTGAGAGTCCCTTGGACTGCAAGGAGATCCAATCAGTCCATTCTGAAGGAGATCAGTCCTGGGATTTCTTTGGAAGGAATGATAGTGAAGCTGAAACTCCAGTACTTTGGCCACCTCATGCGAAGAGCTGACTCATTGGAAAAGACTCTGATGCTGGGAGGGATTGAGGGCAGGAGGAGAAGGGGATGACAGAGGATGAGATGGCTGGATGGCATCACTGACTCGATGGATGTGAGTCTGAGTGAACTCCGGGAGTTGGTGATGAACAGGGAGGCCTGGTGTGCTGCAATTCATGGGGTGGCAAAGAGTCAGACATGACTGAGCGACTGATCTGATCTGATCTGATTTGATTAAGAATGTGCTGAGAAGTGTCACTTTAGTAAGAGTCATGATTCATTAGTCTAAGACTTTATGTGATTCACAGTAGCAATCTGAGGTGAAATCACTATTAGGATATTTTGAAATGTATCTTATGGTTTTGTTAAATAGTTTCTTTTTTTGGAAGTATTCAGTAGAAATTCTAGTTTCCTATTATAAAAGTTTACATTTACCTATGAGTTGGCTAAAACATAAGCAAATCTTATGTTGAGTGTGTTGTTAAATGAACTAGACTGCATATCATCACAAATAAAACTCTGAGCCAGAATTACATGCTCATGATAGCAGTCATTTTGATAACCACTTTAGCTCTAATTCATTCACTTTAAAGTATCACTGTATATATAAATTATAATTAAATACTATTTTACTTTAGGAAAATTAAATATTAATTAGTATAGTATAATTAAAATAGTAAATTAAAATAAATTGTTTTAAAAAATTAAATAAAGAGCAATTTCTCTATAAAGCATTTATGCTTCCTGAAAAAAAAAAAAATTATTAGTTTGCTACCTCAAGAGTACATGTTCCATCTACTAATAAGAGTGTGTCATCAATTTGACCCACTGCCTTTGGAATTTTTAATATATCCTCACATATTCAAACATAAACACATACACAATTGAAATAGAGCAGTAAAAGTGTTCCTTGGAATTCCTTACTGTATTTTACAGGACTAAGTGCATAGTTATATGGTTAGATAAAGACTCATATAGTAACTGTTCCAACTCTATTTTTCTTAATCAAACTAGTCATTAAATCTTGAACTTTTTAAGTGAACTCTTGGGAAATGTTTACAAATTCTGTTGATTTTCTTTATATGATTTTATATATTTCATGAGTGTAAATGAGAATTTCTGTTAAATGTTGTTACTAATGCTACTGGGAATATAATATGCTGTTGGAGGTGGTAAACAGGAAAATGTGAAAATCAGTTGACCCATGTGAGTGATCACAGTCTCCTCATTCCTTCCCCTGTCCTTTGAAGTACACTGACTACTGTTTCCACAGAGGAAGTTGTTCCAAGGCCATAGCTTTGAGAAAGTAAGGTATTTTTGAGACCTCTTGGATTGTTCATGTGTCTGAACCCAGTTAAGGATTCTATATAAACTTTTAAGATACCAGTGGGTGGGTGGGAAGATTACTTTTCTTGTGGTAGCCCAAGGCAAGCATCATAAGTAAATTCCCTTGTTTATTAAAGTTACTGATTTAGAGTGATCTTCAGAGTGGTCTGTCTCTTTCTTTTGTCTCTCTTTGCCTTCTGTGGAAGGGATCCAATTTATAAACCAACATATGATAATGCACTTTTTGTAAAGCATTACTGGAATTGATTCCACAATGTAAAATTATTATGAATTACTATAAAAACTAGAAACAAATGTAAAAGTGAATAAATTGATGTTCTAAACAGAGAGGAAATTTGTAAAGGGCCTTTGAGAAGCAGTGATTCAAATTATGGAATAGACAGAGTTTTGTTAATTTTAAAAGGCAGGTAGACATATACTAATATACCTATAGTATCCTTTGTGAAAAATCAACTAAAATTTATTTTAAATTTCTATCATCACCATTCAGCAGTACATTTTAGATACAGAGACAGGTTTTAGTTAAAATTGTATATTGCATGAAAGCTGTTACAAATAAAAATTTAAATGCAAAATTACATTTTCGCTAAATCATTTATTCAAGGTATGACCTCATACTTTAAAAAATCTTGAAAAGTATAACCTTTAAAAATGTCTATGTCTGGCATGCAGATTTTATGTGCCCTCATTTTTTCACTCTACTGCTGACTTCATATTCACACACAGAAAATGTTCTCTCATGTGAGCTACAATAAGTTCTAGTTTTGAAACAGATCATAAATAGGTACTATATTTTATTTTTCAAATTAACCTTATACCAAGAGATCTGGCCACAAGCTTCAACACCTGAAAAGGTTTTTGAATATAATTGGATAAAATAATATGACAGTGGCATACAAATATAATTTATATTGTTAGAAACCAATTGGGAATGATTTGTATGTCAAAGCAGCTGTGAAAAGCATTCCAACGCTAAAAGTACTAAGAGGGCAGGAAGCAGGGCAATCATGTCTTGTGTTCCTTCATGGAATGAATCGTTCTTCCGCATTGAATCTTTGCAATGCAGTGTAAAGGATGCTGACAAATCAATAATTCCCTCTTGAAAAAAAAAAAAGTTCAAAGATTCAGTGTGAATAACATTATCCCTGTTTTCTCGAAAGCCCTTTCCTGCATCAAGTAATATGGCTTCAGAGAAGGATTCCAACTGAGCTGTGGCATAAAAAAAGATAACAGGAATTCAGTAGATCAGCAGGAAGCATAAAAATAAAGCATCCTTTCTTGAAACTAGATTGATTAAACCTAATGATCTAAGATAAAATTAAGATAATTAATTTATTATCAATATCTCTACTAAGACTTTGTTTTCCTATTTGCTCAAATTTAACAAGTATCTGCCACATTTTCTGAAAAGGTTCTGTTCTCAATTATTTTTAGACTTAAGGATCTTTATTCTTGATTGATCTCTAAAACATCAATCATGTAAACAGGAATGATTCCCTCCTAGGCTTTTGATGGAAAGCTTCTGTAACTCTGTTCCCAATCCCCCCATGCTTGAGAAAACCTAAGGAAGCTAAACTTTTCCCATTTTCTTTAAAATGGCTAACAAAGAAAAGAATCTGTAACTCTAGGGTTTATTCAATAAGAAAATATTTCTTTCTGATTAACACAATAAAATCAAGTTCAGTTCAGTTCAGTTCAGTCAGTCAGCCATGTCCGACTCTTTGTGACCCCATGAACCGCAGCAAGCCAGGCCTCCCTGTCCATCACCAACTCCTGGAGTTCACCCAAACCCATGTCCATTGAGTTGGTGATGCCATCCAGCCATCTCATCCTCTGTTGTCCCCTTCTCCTCCTGCCATCAATCTTTCCCAGCATCAGTGTCTTTTCAAATGAGTTAGTTCTTCGCATCAGGTGGCCAAAGTATTGGAGTTTCAGCTTCAATATCAGTCCTTCCAATGAACACCCACGACTGATCTCCTTTAGGATGGACTGGTTGGGTCTCCTTGCCATTCAAGGGACTCTCAAGAGTCTTCTCCACACCACAGTTCAAAAGCATCAATTCTTCAGTGTTCAGCTTTCTTTATAGTCCAACTATAAAATCAAGTACATTTTATTTTATATGATATTTTCAAAATCAAGTATCCCTATATTACTTGATTCTTGATTGAAAAGTGGCTACTTGTAAATAGCAAAAAAAAAAAAAAAAATTCTTAGGTAACAACTATAAATTAAAGCTTTTTGTGTATAATCAGATTACATACTCCCTGCAATTCTAGATCTTAATGGAATTGCTATCTTCCTTTATATGTTAAGACATATATGAACAATTTAATATAGTTATAGCAGTTTTGAGCTAAAAGATTTTAGTAGCATCCACAATCATACTGATGACTGCATTAACTAAGCCATTGTTTTTGATAATTATAAAGATATTACCATTATAATCTAGGCAACAGTTGAAATAGGAGATGAGCCATAATCTCCAAGACAATAGGAGTATAAATTCTCATCACTAGAAGTTAATCCAATTATATATCACTGTACGAGACAGCAAAAGAGACACTGATGTATAGAACAGTCTTATGGACTCTGTGGGAGAGGGAAGAGGGTGGGAAGATTTGGGAGAATGACATTGAAACATGTAAAATATCATGTAAGAAATGAGTTGCCAGTCCAGGTTCAATGCACGATACTGGATGCTTGGGGCTAGTGCACTGGGACGACCCAGAGGGATGGTATGGGGAGGGAGGAGGGAGGAGGGTTCAGGATGGGGAACACATGTATACCTGTGGAGGATTCATTTTGATATTTGGCAAAACTAATACAATTATGTAAAGTTTAAAAATAAAATTAAATTAAAAAAAATAAATAAATAAAAGCCACACACAGAGAAAAAAAAATAATAAATGTTTTCAACATGTTAAAAAATAAATAAATAAATAAATAATATCTTTTAGAGCAACACCTGTTAGAAGTACTAATATTAAAGAGCTCTTTTATTTCAAGATAATCTTCTCCATTATTTCAAAAGGATTAACTTGTTCCAACTTGGTTAAACACCAAATGGTGCTTAGTTGGTGCTTAGTATAATTTGAAAATAAATTATTTTTGTAAGACTAAACTCCAGAATGCTAAAATAAGTTGATCCTATCTTAGCCTAATGCACATGGACTAGTAAACATTTAAGTTTATTTTAGGCTGTTCCATCATCAGACTTACATATCTGCATTTCCTTCTTATAAACACATCCATATCTCATTTTGGAATTAAAACACAGGCTCCGTAGCATGTACAGATTGTCAAAGTTCTCAATTTCTATTTGAACATAGTTGACTTCCCTTAGAACTACAGATTAATTTATTGAATTAAACAAAAAATCCAATAGACAATGCTGTGAAGAGTTTCTGAAAGAGTTAAAACTTCAGGTAAGCAAATCATGGTCTTACATACTGACATCTAGAGTATTACATAGCTTTTTAGAAAAAAAACCAACTATGTTTACCCTTCCAAACGTAGTAAATGATGAACTAAACGCAATGGTGTTTACTATTCAATTGAATCAGAATAGATTTAAATTTCAAATGTTAGTGCATATAATTATGGATATACTGTTAGCAGCTATTAAAGGAAGTTTAATTGGAGGTGAGAGTTACTATGAAGTACATATAATTTAATTTTTTATTTTTGCTATTGTCAAATGTTATCTTTTGTGCTTCATTAAAAAAAAAAAAACTGTCCTTTCCCTTGTTTCTTTCTTCTTCTTCTTCTTCTTTTTTGATAAATTGTGTCTAAGGCTGATTTTCAACAGATTGCAGCAAGTGAGCTGCTCTATAAGGTATGAAACCCTGATCCTCTTTTCTTTCTATATCTCCATTTCTATGGTGCTTAATGTAAATACGCCTACTAAAAAATCCACCTGCAATGCAGGAAACCTGAGTTCCATCCCGGGGTTGGGAAGATACCCTGGAGAAGAGAATGGATGTCTACTCCAGTATTCTTGTCTGGAGAATTCCATGGACAGAGGAGATTGGCAGGCTACAGTCCATAGGGTAACGGTCGGACACGACTGAGAGACTAACACTATCACCAACTTGATGGACATGGGTTTGATTAATCTCCAGGAGCTGGTGATGGACAGGGAAGCCTGGCCTGCTGCAGTCCATTGGGTTGTAAAAGGTCGGACACAACTGAGCCACCGAAGTGATAGTCAAATTTACATTTTGAGCTCTATCTGCAATAACAGATAAAATGGTGAGGCCCTTATGAAGGAGACTTGTGTCCTTATACAAGAAACTCCAGAGAGCTTTTTAGCTCTTTCTGACTCATCCCAGAAAACTATAATAAATACTGATTTGAACCCTACAATTTAATACTAAAAATAATTTTACAGTAAGTTCTGAGAAAGTACGCAGGAGTGGCTGGATTCAAGCAGTATCAAGAAAAATTAAGAACAACAAATACAATGTTTTCATGAGATACCTAACAAGATGAACCAAGAAATAGTTCTTCAAATTTTGACATATTTATGACAGTAATAGTAACAGATTCATGAGCAAAAAAAATGCAGTTTGGTGTTTCCTTAGGTCTAGGAAGAGCAAATACATAAATAAAAGCTATGAAAACTTTGGTTACTCTTCAAATTTTTAAATGGAAATGTTTTTAATTCTAGTAGGCATGATTTAAAAAAAATAAAGTCTTCGAAATTGCTACTGTAAATATTTTGCCCATCACTTTTCCAGAAGATATTTAATAAATAATGATATGCAAAGGGAAAAAACTATCATATGTACAAAGGAATAGTATACTTTGGACAGCCATAAAATATGAAATTTTGAAATATTTCAAAATTTTAAAAATATTGACATTTACTTATTGAGAATGACAAAAGAGATCTCCACAAACTAAAAAAAAAATCAGGTTTAGTAAGTAATGTTAGAGTAGTTCTAAATATGAAATTGAAATAACAGAATTTTGTATGATTCTATTAAAGAAGAAACAAATAGGTATGCAAAAGAATCTATTTCAACTGATAATATGAAAAATAAGAAAGCTTAAAAATCCACATATTCCTAAAATGAAAATAGAAAGACATTAGGGAAAGTATGAGAGAAATCAGTGATCTGCAGAGAGTAGCTTAGGTTCATCATGATCAAGCTCTTGCAGACACTATTAGTTTTCTATTGCTATTGTAATAAATTACCACCAACTTAGTGGCTTAAAACAGACAACTTATAATACAATTCTTTAGGTTACAATTCTAGTATCCAAGGTTGAGTGACTTAGATGTGTGTAATGGGGCATGGGGTGGGAGGGAGGTCCAAGAAGGAGAGCATATACGTATACATATAACTGATTCACTTGCTTATAGAGCAGAGACCAACACAAGGTTGTAAAGCAACTATACCTCAATTTAAGAAAAAGTATATATATACACACACACACACACATCTGTTGGAGAAGGGCATGGCAACTCACTCTATTATTCTTGCCTGGAGAATCCCATTGACAGAGGAGTCCATGGTGTCGCAAGGAGTTGGACATGACTGAAGCAACTTAGCATGCATGCACACACACGTACATATCTATACCAAGCCCCTCACCTCAACAAATTTAGTCACTGTGAAATATTCTTCTCAAAGATAAGCAACAGTTGCAAGACATTGATTTGTAATAATTACACTCATGTAACCAATATAAGGGCTTCCTTGATGGCTTAGTGGTAAAGAATCTACCGGCCAATGCAGAAGACACAAGTTCAATCCTGGGTCAAAAAGACCCTCTAGAGAAGAAAATGGCAACCCACTCCCACATTCTTGCCTGGGAAATCCTATGAACAGAGGACCCTGGCAGGTCACAAGATGTGGGATTGCAAAAATGTCAGACACAACTTACAGACTAAACAACAACTAGTATAATGACATGAGATTAATTATATATATTATGTTTCAAGAGTAAAGCTATAGTAATTAAGAGATATAATATAGTTGAGAATAAATTTGTTAATATAGAATGCTAATAATGATGGAAAATAATGAATCTAGGGAAAATTGCATTTTGTAAGTATCATTTTTTTTCTCTTTAAATTGAAAAAAATATATTTTCTTAAAGTTGTATGTTTTACTTCAATATACTATCTTTAAAGTGACATTTTTAGAGTCTATAAATTTCCAATTTAAAAAAATTTCCTCCATTTATCTCTCATATATCAGTGCTACAATTTGAAATTGACTTATTAGAAATCAAGATGCCTAACAACAACAAAGAAATAACTTAAGAAGTCCGTTTTGATTCAATCTGTTATTTTAAATATGCTAATGTTCTATATAATTATCACTTCATTTTAATTTATTTAAGAATGAACATTGTCATTTCATATGTAAAAATGACATTTTCATGGGCTTGGTAAACATAGAGTCAACAAATCTAAAAGTATTCAAGAAACATTTTGAAATTTATAGCTACAATAATTTCTAATATTATGATATGCTGTGTGGTGCCTTCAGATTGAAAGAATAATTGTTCGGGGGAGGAGAAATGATTTTTATACCATAATCATGGTACCAATAAAATTTTAGGCCATTTGGAAGCTGCTAAAACAAATCACCATAGACTGAGTGGCTTAAAAAACAGAAAATTATTTCTCACCATTCTGGAGGCCAGGATGTCCAAAATCTAGGAGTCAGAGAATTTGATGCCTGGTGAGGATATGCTTCCTGGTTCATCCAGCACTGCCGTGTTCTGGATGTGCCCTTATAAGTCAGAAAGAGCTAAGAAGCTGTCTGGAATTTCTTTTTTGTTGTTTTAATTTTATTTTATTTTTAAACTTTGCAATATTGTATTAGTTTTGCCAAATATCGAAATGAATCCGCCACAAGGACATAAATTCCAATCATAAGGGCTTCAGCCACATGACCTAATAACCCCTAGAGGCCTCTGCAATTTTTTTCCCCAATTATAGTTGACTTTATTGAAGGAAATGGCAACCCACTCCAGTATTCTTGCCTGGAGAATCCCATGGAGGGAAGAGCCTGGTAGGCTACAGTCCACGGAGTCACATCGGACATGACTGAGCTACTTCACTTTCTTTCACTTTATTGCATTAGTTCCAGATGTATAATATAGTGAATCAATGTTTATAGGTTACATCCTATATAAAATTATCATAAAAATTGGCTCTATTCCTTGTGCTATATATTACATCATTGTATATTATTTATCTTATACCAAGTAGTTTGTACCTCTTAAACCCCTTCTCCTATCCTGACCCTTACCCACCTTTATCCTAATTGGTAAACAACAGTTTGTTCTCTTTATATGTGAGTCTGCTTTTGTTTTGTCCTATTCATTCACTTAATTTTCTTTTTTTTTTAATTTTATTTTATTTTTAAACTTTACAATATTGTATTAGTTTTGCCAAATATCGAAATTCCACACATAAAGAAAAACATATAATATTTGTTTTTCTCTGTCTGACTTATTTCATAATAATATCCTTTAGACCCATCCCTATTGTTGCAAATGGCAAAATTTAATTCCTTTTCACAGCTGAGTAGTATTCCATTGTATATTCACACCAGTTCTTCATACATTCGTCTGTTGATGAACATTTATGTTGCTTCCATACCTTGGTTATTGCAAATAATAATACTATAAACATTGGGTTGAATATGCTTTCTTAATTACTATTTTCATTTTCTTTGGATATATACCCATAAATGGAATTGCTGAAGCATGCCCTAGCTCTAGTTTTCATTTTATGAGGATTCTCCATACTTTGTGTACCAATTTACATTCCCATCAACAGTGTACAAGCATTCCTTTTTCTTTATATCCTTATGAACACTAGTTATTTATTCTCCTTTTCCATTCTGACATATGCAAAGTGATATCTCATGTTCTTTTAATTTTTATTTTTTATTGAAGTATAGTTGATTTGATTTTGACTTGTGTTTCCCTAATAATTAGTGATATACAGTATATTTTCAATTTCAATTGCCATCTGTGTGTCTCCTTTGGGAAAATGTCTGTTCAGGTCCTCTAACCATTTTTAATTGGATTTTTTTTTCCTTTTTTAATATTGAGTTGTATGATTTTATTGCTTATTTTAGATATTAACCAATTATTGGTCATATCATTTGTAAACATATTCTGCATTTAATATGTTGCCTTTTTATTTTGTTGATGGTTTTCTTCACTGTACAAAAGCTTTTCTTAATTTTGTCGTAAGTTTTAATGCAGTATATGTAAACATAAAGTTTTTAGTTTTGATTAGGTTTTATTTACTTTTCTTTTGTTTCCTGTGCCTGTGGAGACAGATAAAAATATATATAAGAGATGCATCAAAGGAGTCACTTCTTGTCCCCCCTCCCCCAGGAATTTCATGATTTCTGTCTTATAATTATGTCTTTAATCCATTTGGAGTTCATCTTTGTATATGGTGAGAACAAGGTTCTAATTTTATTCTTGTACATACACTTATCTAGCTTTCTGAAAACCACTTATTGAAGAGACCACCTTTTCCCCATTGTATATTCTTATCTCCTTTGTCATAGATTAATTGACCATATGTGCATAGGTTTATTTCTGGGCTCTCTATTATTTATCATTGATCCATTTGTATATTTTTGTGCCAGGACCATGCTATTTTGATTATTTTCTAGTAGTCTGAATTCACTTTTCTTCTCAATATTTGCCTCTTTGGCCTTCTGGGATTTCATACACATTTTAGAATCATTTGTTTTAGTTCTTTGAAAAATGTCATGGGTATTTTGATAGGGATTAGATTAAATCAGGAAATAGCTTTGTCAGTATAGACATTTTAGCAATATTAATTCTTCCCATCAATGCACATGAGCTATTTTCCCATTTATATCTATTTCCTTAAATTTCCTCTGCCAATGTCTCCTTGATTAAATTTATTCCTAGGTATTTTGGGTACAATTATAAATTGAATTATTTTCTTACTTTTTCTTTTTGATAGATTATTAGTACACAAAAGGCAAGAGTTTTCTGTATATTCATCTTATATTCTATAACTTTATTGAATTCTTTTATTAATTTTAATAGATCACAGGTTTTTAATAATATATACATGATATCAAGTTATCTGCAAGTGATGAGAGTTTTATTTCTTCCTTTTCAATTTGAAAATTTCTTATTTATTTTCCTTGTCTGATTGTTGTGTCTAGAACTCCCAACATTATGTTAAAGAAATAGCAAGAATGGACATCCTTTTCTTCTTCCTAATTTTAAAAGAAAAAGATTTCAACTTCCCATAATTGAGTATGCTGTTAGTTGTGGGTTTGTTATAACTGGCCTTTATTAGGTTGAGATATTGTCCCTTCATATCAACTATGGTATTTTTTTATCATGAATATTGACTTTGGTCAAAGGCTTTTTCTGCATCCGTTTAGATGATTGTGGGATTTTTATTAATTTTGCTTATATGGTGAATCACACTGATTGACTTGTATATATTACATCATGCTTGGATCATTAGGATATATTCAACATGATCATTGTGTATTTGGCCTGTTAATATTATGCTGAGGTTTTTTTTTTTTTTTTCCATTTATGAAATATATAAGCCTATAGAGATATAGATCTATAGTTTGTCTTTCTTGTAGTATCTTTGTCTGGTTTTGGTATCTTAGTTATGTGAGTTCTGGACAGTGAGTTTGGAAGCATTCCTCGTCTTCAATTTTTTTGGTATCTTTCGGAATGATAACTATTAACTCTTCTTTATGTGTTTGGTAGAATTTATCAGTGAAGATGTCTGGTCCTCATCTTTGGTTTGTTGGGAGTTTTATTAACTAGTTCAATTTCAGTATTAGTAATAAGTCTATTCAAGTTATCTATTTATCTATCTAATCAGGAAGACCTGATTCAGTCACAGAAGATTGTTTGCATCTAGGAATTAATCAAATTCTTCTAGGTTGTCCAATCTGTTGGCATATAACTGTTCATAGTATTCCTTTATGATTGCATCACTGTAATATCAGTTGCAACTTTTCCTCTTTCATTTCTATTTTCAAAAAAAAAAAACACACAACTTTGTTTAACTAACAGTTTCTATTGTTTTGGGGTCCCCAAATTATTTCCATTCTGATCTTTATTATTGTCTTCCTTCTCCTGACTTTGGGCTTTGTGTGTTCTTCTTTTTCTAATTTCTTTAGGTGGTAAGTTAGTTTGCTTCTTTGAGATTTTTCTTGTTTCTTGAGGTCCACAATATCACTTTAAACTTTCCTCTGCTTTTGCTACATCCAATAGATTTTGGAAAGATGTGATTTATTTTCATTTGTATCAAGATATTTTCTGATTTCATTTTTGATTTCTTCATTGACTTACTAATTTTTCAGTAGCACATAGTTCACTCTTCACATGTTAGTGATTTTCTCCAGTTTTCTTCATGTAATTGCTTTTTAGTTTCATACTACTGTGGTCAGAAAAGATGCTTGGCATAGTTTCTATCTTCTTCAATTTGTTGAGACCTGTTTTTGAGGCCTAGCATATGATCTAACCTAGAGAAAGTTCCAAAGGCACATGAAAGGAATGTGTATCCTGTTGGTTTCAGATGAAATGTCCTAAAAATATGTAATATTTATAGATTGGTCTAATCTGTCATTGAAGAACACTGTATCTTCATCGATTTTCTATCCAAAGATTTTTCCATTGCAGTCAGAGGAATGTGAAAGTCCCTATATATTCTTAAACACCTGTCAATTTTTCCCTTTATGTCTGTTAATATTTGCTTTATATATTAGGTGCATATAAGTCTATGAATTGTATATCATCTTCTTGTATTGATCCCTTTATCATTATACAATACTCTTCTATTTCCTTCATCATGAACTTCATTTTAAAATCTATTTTGTCTGATAAGTATTACTACTCAAACTTTCCTTTCATTTCTATTTGCTTGGAGAATTTTTCCACCCTCTTACTCCCAGTCTCTGTGAGTCTTTAGCTCTGAGAAGTAAGTCTCTAGTAGATAGCATATAGATGGGTCTTGTTTCTTAATCAAATTTGCTACTCTGTCTTTTTATTGGAGTATTTAGTCTATTGGCATTTCAAGTGATTATTGATAGTTTTATCACTTTTATTTGCTTTTCTGCTTGCTTTGTCTTATGTCTGATTTTCTTCTTCTCATTGTCTTTGACCTTTTGTTTGATGATCTTTTTAATACTAAGTTTGTGTTCTTTTCCCTCTATTTTCACTTATCTAAAATAGGTTTTTGATTTGTGATTATCATGAAGATCATATACACTGACTATAACTGCTACTGCTACTGCTAAGTCACTTCAGTCATGTCCGACTCTGTGCGACCCCAGAGACGGCAGCCCACCAGGCTCCCCCATCCCTGGGATTCTCCAGGCAAGAACACTGGAGTGGGTTGCCATTTCCTCCTCCAATGAATGAAAATGGAAAGTGAAAGTGAAGTCGCTCAGTCGTGTCCGACCCTCAGAGACCCCATGGACTGCAGCCCACCAGGACGATAACTAGACCTACTTATTTTAAACTGATGGTCTTTTAAGTTCAGACACACTCTTGCCTGGAGAATCCCATGGATGGAGGAGTGTGGTAGTCTACAGTCCATGGAGTGGCAAAGAGTCGGACACGACTGAGTGACTTCAGTTTCTTTTCTTTCTTTCACATTCTAAAAGATCTATGTTTTTTACTCCTCACTCCATTTCGGTTTGTTTTTGATGTTAAATGGATATTTTTAAGTCTATTGCTTAACTGTTTTGGTTATAGTTGATTTTACAATTTTTGTCTTTTAATCTTTGTAATAGTTTAAATGGTTGATCCACTGCTTTTATTATACATTAGAATTTACCAGTGAGAATTTTCCCTTCATATAGTTTCTTATTTCTCCACACTGTCTTCCTTTTTCATTTAAAGAAGACCCTTTTAACATTTCCTGTTTTGTCAGTTTAGTAGTGATGAATTCTTTCCGTTTTTACTTGTCTGGAAAACTTTATTTCCCCCTCAATTCTAAATATTAACCTTGTTAGGTGGAGTATCCTATGTTGTAGATTTTTTTTTCTCCTTTCCAGCCCTTGAAATATATCATACTAATCACTTCTGTAACATTTTTGCTGAAAAATTAGCTCATAGCTTTATGGGTGTTATTGTTTATGGTACTCTGTTTTTCTCTTGCCCTTAAACTCTCTTTAGATTTTGATATTTTAATAATAATATTGCTTGGTGACATAAAATATGTCTGGTTTTATCTTTTAGGGGATAGTCTATGCTTCTTGGTTCTGTAAATACATTTCCTTCTTCAGATCAGGCAAGTTTTCAGCCACAGTTTCATCAAGCACATTTTCTATCTCTCTGTTTCTCTTTCTTCTCCTTCTGAGACCCAAATAATGCAAATATTAGTGTACCTGATGTTGTCCCAGAAATCCCATAAAATGTCCTAATTTTTCTAAAATTGGTTTTTCATTTTGCTCTTCTGATTGGGTGATTTCAACTATTCTATCTTCCTTTATCAACTAATTTGCTATTAATTCCTTCTATTATTGTATTCATTTCAGTCATTGTGTTCTTCAATTCTGTTTTTTATTCTTTTATATTTTCTAGTTCTTTGTAGGGATTCTTACTGTTTTCATCTATTCTTTTTCAATTTTATTAGCATTTGTTACTATCTTGATCTCTTAGATAAATTACTTATCTATTTTTCATTAGGGTATTTTTCTACAGGCTTTATATTGTTCTTTCACCTGAAACAAATTCCTCTGTCTTCTCATTTTAATTTTCTTTTTTGCCATGCCATGCTAAGTCAATTCAGTCATGTCTGACTCCTTGGGACCCTAGAGACTGTAACCCACCAGTCTCCTCTTTCTGTGGGGTTCTCTAGGCAAGAATACTAAAGTGGATTTCCATGACCTCCTCTAGGGGATCTTCTTGACCCAGGGATTGAACATGCCTCTCTTACATCCCCCGCTTTGGCAGGCAAGTTCTTTACCACTAGCAGCACCTTTGTCACTATGAAATTAGGTGTAATAATTACTTATTGACTATGCCAAAGCCTTTGACTGTGTGGATCACAATAAACTGTGGAAAATTTTAAAAGAGATGGGAATACCAGACCACCTGATCTGCCTCTTGAGAAATTTGTATGCAGGTCAGGAAACAACAGTTAGAACTGAACATGGAACAACAGACTGGTTCCAAATAGGAAAAGGAGTACGTCAAGGCTGTATATTTTCACTCTGTTTATTTAACTTATATTCAGAGTACATTATGAGAAACACTGGGCTCAAAGAAGCACAAGCTGGAATCAAGATTGCTGGGAGAAATAACAATAACCTCAGATATGCAGATGACACCACCCTTATGGCAGAAAGTGAAGAGGAACTCAAAAGTCTCTTGATGAAAGTGAAAGTGGAGAGTGAAAAAGTTGGCTTAAAGCTCAACATTCAGAAAACAAAGATCATGGCATCTGGTCCCATCACTTCATGGGAAATAGATGGGGAAACAGTGGAAACAGTGTCAGACTTTATTTTGGGGGGCTCCAAAATCACTACAGATGGTGACTGCAGCCATGAAATTAAAAGACGCTTACTCCTTGGAAGGAAAGTTATGACCAACCTAGATAGCATATTCAAAAGCAGAAACATTACTTTGCCAACAAAGGTCCATCTAGTCAAGGCTATGGTTTTTCCAGTGGTCATGTATGGATGTGAGAGTTGGACTGTGAAGAAGGCTGAGGGCCGAAGAATTGATGCTTTTGAACTGTGGTGTTGGAGAAGACTCTTGAGAGTCTCTTGGACTGCAAGGAGATCCAACCAGTCCATTCTGAAGGAGATCAGCCCTGGGACTTCTTTGGAAGGAATGATGCTAAAGCTGAAACTCCAGTACTTTGGCCACCTCATGCAAAGAGTTGACTCATTGGAAAAGACTCTGATGCTGGGAGGGATTGGGGGCAGGAGGAGAAGGGGACGACAGAGGATGAGATGGCTGGATGGCATCACTGACTGGATGGACGTGAGTCTGAGTGAACTCCGGGTGTTGGTGATGGACAGGGAGGCCTGGCGTGCTGCGGTTCATGGGGTTGCAGAGTCGGATATGACTGAGCGACTGAGCTGAACTGAACTGATCATGAAGGTTTGCCCTTGTGTGGAAATATCCTTATGTACTCTCTGTGTGCCTAGTGGCTTTGGTGGGAGAGCTGAATCTGAAGTGAACCTGTCTGCATTACACCCTGAAGTACACTGACATTTACTGTCTTTGTGGGAGGTAGGGCTAAAATTGGAGGGACTAGAGCTAGACCTTGATGTGAGCTGGGGCTTCTCCTAGGATCAATGGTAGTTACTACCCTATCGGGGATCGGTTGGTGTCAAAGGTGCTAAAGTAGGAAACCTGAGATAGTTGAGCTTCTACCCTGCATGGTGGCCATCTCCAATTTGATTAGGGATATGTCATCTGGAGAAGGGAATGGCAACCCACTCCAGTACTCTTGCCTAGAAAATCCCATGGATGGTGGAGCCTGGTAGGCTGCAGTCCATGAGGTCTCGAAGAGTCGGACACGACTGAGCGACTTCACTTTCACTTTTCACTTTCATGCATTGGAGAAGGAAATGGCAACCCACTGCAGTGTTCTTGCCTGGAGAATCCCAGGGATGGCGGAGACTGGTGGGCTGCTGTCTGTGGGGTTGCACAGAATCGGACACGACTGATGTGACTTAGCAGCAGCAGTAGCAGCAGCATGTCAGCAGTCAGAGAAGGCTTCAGATGCACTTCTGAGTTAGTTACGTTTTTTCCTCAGTTCAATTCCCTCCCAACAGTGTACAAATATGCACAAACCATGAATGGCAATCTATGAACTGGCTTGATGCAGGGCTGAGGCTCTAACTGACTCCATTCCTCCCAGTACATTCACATTTGTTGGCAATTCTGGCCTTTATCTTAGTAGTGAGCAGTGCAAGAGCAGAAGGGTTGGACAAGAAGCCTAGTGTGAGTGGGGGATAAAGGGTGGGTGCACTAGAGTACAGGTTGGCCAGAGCAGCCAGAAATTTTCAGTCTTCCACCTTCATGGTGGGTCTGGGAGCAAGCAAGTCTATATGTGTGCTCTTTGGTTTCTAAAAGTCATTTTATAAGCCCCACAAATTTTCAAACCAGCCATGGAGTTCATCTTTCCAGAGTCTTATCCTAGGGTTGGGGTGCCTAAAACCTGGATCAAATCCCTCATCCCCAAAGAGGATGCCCAGGTTGATGATAAGTCACCCTCTGAGGATGCAGGTCCCAACTAGATCCCTTCTCCTCCCCTCCTAGTAGATTCTGCATAGTTTTTTGTTTATAGGCTTGGCTGTAGAAGAGCCATTATGCTAGTCTTCTGGTGGTTCTTAGCAAGAATTACTCTATATGAAGTTATAGTTTTGATATGTTTGCAAGTAGGGGTGAGCTCAGGGTCTTCTTACTTTGCCATCTTGATCATGGTCATGCCTCATTGCTTATGCCATCATATTGGGGATTAGGATTTCAAATATGAATTATTTTGAGGACACAGATATTCAGTATCTGATCATTAGTATATCAAAAAATATTTACATGTACATGACAAATCAATTTGAATATTTAATATATTTCAGAATCAATCGAAATGTCCACATTTTTATCAAATATTTATTTTTTAGTTTCAAGGATTATTGTATGTATAAATTCACTATCAAAATAATAAAAACATATTTTCTTGTATTGATACTGAGGAAAGTAAACAAACAAAAAAAACTGAAAAAACAAGAAAAAAGTTACATCTTCATACACTTTGTCTGAAAATCAAAGGGTAGTACCTGGCAAAGAGCCAAGAAGAGCACAGAATATGTATACAATACTTTCTTCATTCAGCATCTACTACCTGGCATGTACCTGTGGGTTGTAAATAAATAATTTTGACAAAGATAATGATGACTGCATACTGGCACTGATAAGAAAGTTATAAAATTTGAATTGTGTTTTGTAGTTAAAAAAAAAAAAAAACAATTGCAGCCCACTCTTCTATAATGATTCAACTACCAGTATTTCTCTCTAATCCTGTTACTTCCTGCACTGACTTATGCCCCTTTACTGTCCTTGGTTTTCTGTCCTATTAACGTGATTCCATAAGCAGGAGAAATTAGAGTAGGTTTATTTAATTGCCTCATTGCTCTTCAGCGTAAAGCCATAATTAAATAACTTCTACTGAATCCACTGTAAACTGTATTGTAGTAGGATGCCAATGCATACAACTGTTTATTGTGGGTAATAAAGCTCCATAGGTTGCACAGAGGGCACTATTTTCAAACCCTTACCCAAATTAAGTATCTCCTCCATAATACTGATGATAGATGTTCATTTACCCCCCTACCTGAATATATGTACTGATATATAAAATACTGACTTCCAACATATTACATTTTATGTTTGGATAGCTCCAACTGTTAGAAAATATTCCATTTCTTTAACCAAATTCTAAATTCCACTTAGTTCCTAGCCCTTCCCCTTTGCTCAATTCCTGAGAACATATGTAGACTAAATCTCATGACTCATATATTACAGCTTTACAAATAGTTAAAGAGACTCTTTGGGTTTCTCATAAATAGTGTGAACAGATTTTCTGTTTGTTTTGGAAAGTCCTAGTTTATTTCTGTTTTCCTGGAAAAGCCTTCTGTCCACCATAGGAACTGTCCCAAGTTTTCCACTTAAAAAAATAAAGTAGTGGTATGAAGAATTATATAAAATAAGACAGAACTAGTTCAGCAGACCTTTAACTATTCATTGCCTGGCAAAACATCATCTAGTAGTATGTAATGTAGTAATATATATAATATATTGTATGTGCAGTAACAGAGTTCAACATGTGATTCAATTCAACATGTGATTCAATTCAACATGTGATTAAATTAAAAATGATAAAAGATAAGTCATCACTTTTTTCCTGAGGACATTTGCTGACAAAAATAATGCAAATGAATAGGATAAGCCAGCTGCAACAAATTCATTCCAGCCTTGTGTACTAGTAGGAAATTTATTCAACCAGGATGTCTCTTTAAACCAACTGTGCCAGCCACCTATACCATGCTTTATGCCATAGTTTGTGAGATGCAGGAGTCAGCCAAGTTGCCAGTTAGTGTGGTCAGTAGGAATTGTGAGAGATCATACATCAGACATATGGGAGATACAGTGAGTAGTACCACCATAGAGTAAATAGAGAAAATTTTGAATGCTCTTTTAATAGTAGTTTAGTTAATTCCATGCATGATACAAATCTGCAACTACTTATTTCACTACTTAATGGCATTTTTAAAAATCTGCTTTCCAGTATCAGTAATTCAAAGAACTTAAGATGACTTTCTAACAAAAATTGAGAACTCAATTTCTATTTCTAAACAAAGTTCACAATAAACATGAGTGTGGCACAAGACTTGAAAACATAAAAATGGTAATTTAACATATGCAGTCAAGAATATGCATTTCTATATTACTAAATTATGAATTATTTCTTAGATAAAATAGTTGTTGCTTCTGTACTAATTTTCTTCATTTTCAACTCTCAAGTATTAAAAATCTTAAATGATTATTATAGTATCACTTCCATTAGCAATAGTGCATGCATTCTAAGTTGCTTCAGTCGTGTCCAACCTTTTGCAATCCCATGGACTGTAGCCCACCAGCTCCTCTATCCAAGGGATTCTTTAAGCAAGAATAGTGGAGTGGGTTGCCATTTCCTCCTGCAAGGGATCTTTCTGACCCAGTGATCGAACCTGCATCTGCTATAGCTCCTGCATGGCAGGCAGCTTCTTAGCTACTTGAGTCACCACAGAATTTTTCACCAGGGAAGTTTATGGATTGCTTCTATTAGTAATAGAAACAATTCAAAAAACATTTAAATGATGCCAGATTTATACAAATAGATATTTCAAGGAAAAAACAGGTAGAAATTACTCATAATAATATGATATTTAATAAACTGGATAAAAGCAAAATTTTTGGAAGGTCATTGGAAATGAACTTTTGAACAGTTTTGTAAATTCAGGTAAAAAGTTGTACATTGAGTTAAAATTCACCATATACATAGTAATGAAATTAGAAAAATATTGACATTAACAAAACATATTTTTGAGACTCAGAATTATGATAAGGACATTTTTTTCTAAATTATAAATTCTATGCAGCCAATGCTGAAATTGGTAATGTGAATGAATAATTCATAATTGCATCCAAATGAATAGTGATATTTTAGCAACTGAAATAAAACCTATAATTGCTAAAATTTACATACACAAGAATCACTGAAATACATAACTTTTTGTGATGAAGCTGATGTTTAATCATCATCATCATTTCTTTAACAGAGCAAGTCACATTTGCCCTCTTTGCTGGCTGGCATCAGTTGAATTTTAGAAAACTTTGAAATTTCAAAAAAGTATTTTGTAAATCAACTTAATTAGGCTATAATTGTATCAAACCTTTTATAAATGAATCATTGACATTTGATCAAATTTGCTTCAAAATAAGTTGTAATCTTCAAAGAATTTGATGAAAAATCAATCAAGAAAAGTCGTCTTTGGAGCTTTTAGAGAATTTTAATTATTAAAAACAAAGCTTGTAAAAAGAATATATTACAGAAGTACATTTAAATTTATTACTATGAAAATTTATTTCTAAGAGAAGACACAGATTGAATGGTTCAGTTCAGTTCAGTTCAGTCGCTCAGTCATGTCCGACTCTTTGCAACCCCATGAATCGCAGCACGCCAGGCCTCCCTGTCCATCACCAACTCCCAGAGTTCACTCAAACTCACATCCATCGAGTCAGTGATGCCATCCAGCCATCTCATCTTCTGTCGTCACCTTTTCCTCCTTCCCCCAATCCCTCCCAGCATCAGAGTCTTTTCCAATGAGTCAACTCTATGCATGAGGTGGCCAAAGTACTGGAGTTTCAGCTTTAGCATCATTCCTTCCAAAGAACACGCAGGGCTGATCTCCTTTAGAATAGTTAATGAATGTTAAATAAGGTGCAAAGTTTAATTCTGAAATTCTATCATTAGTCCTTATTATACATTTTGAAAAAAATACTTTGATAAGATATTATATTTAATGGATAAACTTATATTCTGTAGTGGAATAAGATTCTAGTGAGAGTCCTAAAATTTACTACATCTAAATTTGGCAAAATGTTGAAAATAAATATTTTAAAAAATAGCTTATTCATTAAGTTTTATGTTGAAAACATACCTTTTTTTTAAGTTCTCTGAATAGAGGTAAAAAGCCTAAAATATTTTGGCTGAATTTTTATGTATTTAAATATGGGTTAAATTAGAACACAGAGTATATTCAGTATACTGAATATACAGTACTATGCTATTTTTGTTAACTCAGAATTATAGACTATTTCCTCAATTACAAAAACATGTAGAAAGAATGATGAGTGGATAAAGAAATTGTGGTACATATACACAATGTAATATTACTCATCCATAAAAAGGAATGCATCTAAGTCAGTTCTGATGAGGTAGATGAACCTAGAACCTATTATACAGAGTGAAGTAAGTCAGAAAGAGAAAGATAAATATCATATTCTAACCCACATACATGGAATCTAGAAAAATGGTACTGAAAAATTTATTCACAGGGCAGCAATGGAGAAATAGACATAGAGAATAAACCTATGGGTATGGGGAGAGGGGAGGAGAGGGTGAGATGCATGTAGAGAGTAACATAGAAACTTACATTACCATATGTAAAATAGATAGCCAATGGAAATTTGCTGTATGGCTCAGGAAACTCAAACAGGGCCTCTGTATCAACCTAGGGTTGGGATGGGGAGGGATATGGGAGGGAGGTTCAAAAGGGAGGGGATATATGTATAGATACTGGAGAAGGAAATGGCAACCCACTCCAGTACTCTTGCCTGGAAAATCCCAAGGAGGGAAGAGCCTGGTAGGCTACAGTCCACGGGGTCCCAAAGAGTTGAACACGACTGAGTACTTTCACTTTCACTTTCGTATGTATACCTATGGCTGATTCATGTTGAGGTTTGACAGAAAATGACAAAATTCTGTAAAGCAATTACCCTTCAATTAAAAAAAAAAAAGCAAATTAAAAAGAAAAAAAAAAAACACTTAGAATAAATTGAAAGTGATAATAAGATTGCTTTGGGCCTTGACAATGGAGTAGAAAGACCCTGAGCTCATCTCATTCTATGGGCACATCAAACTTATAATCATTTAGAGACCAACTACTGGTGAGAAAGTCTGGAAGGTTAGCAGAAAAGATCTACAACTAAAGATATAAAGAAGGAATCAAAACAAGATAGTAGAATGGGCAGAAATGTGGTATAGTCATAACCCTGAGTGGGCAACCCACAAATGAGAGAATAATTGCAACTGAAGAGGTTCACCCCAAGCAGCAATGGGTTCAATCCTCCTATCAGGCTCCTGAGTTCCTGGTTCCTGCACCAAGACGACAAAGCCTTAGAGTGTTTTGCTTTGAGGCGACTTGGGTTTGCTTCTGGGAGAGCCAGAGGACTGAGGGAAATAGATTGCAGTTTCGATAAGTGTACACAGAATCTCACATACCCCAGGACCCAGGGAAGAGTCAGTAACTTGAAAGGAGTCAGAGTCAGACCTACCAGCTGAAATTAGAGAGTCTCCCAGGGAAGCAGGAAGCAGAAGCTGGAGTTCACCCTGGAAACAAGGATGCTGGAAGCAGCCATTTTGGGGGATTCATTCTACCATATGGACACTAGGGTTCAGATAAGATCAGTCACTCAGTCGTGTCCGACTCTTTGCGACCACATGAATCGCGTATGCCAGGCCTCCCTGTCCATCACTTACTCCTGGAGTTCACTCAGACTTATGTCCATCGAGTCAGTGATGCCATCCAGCCATCTCATCCTTTGTTGTCCCCTTCTCCTCTTTCCCCCAATCCCTCCCAGCATCAAAGTCTTTTCCAATGAGTCAACTCTTCACATGAGGTTGCCAAGGTACTGGAGTTTCAGCTTTAGCATCATTCCTTCCAAAGAAATCCCAGGGCTGATCTCCTTCAGAATGGACTGGTTGGATCTCCTTGCCATCCAAGGAACTCTCAAGAGTCTTCTCCAACACCACAGTTCAAAAGCATCAATTCTTTGGTGCTCAGCCTTCTTCACAGTCCAACACTCACATCCATACATGACCACAGGAAAAACCATAGTCTTGACTAGACGAACTTTGGTTGGCAAAGTAATATCTCTGCTTTTGAATATGCTATCTAGGTTGGTCATAACTTTCCTTCCAAGGAGTAAGTGTCTTTTAATTTCATGGCTGCAGTCACCATCTGCAGTGTTATTGGAGCCCCCGCCTCCCAAAAAAAAAGTCTGACACTGTTTCCACTGTTTCCCCATCTATTTCCCATGAAGTGAAGGGACCAGATGGCATAATCTTCATTTTCTGAATGTTGAGCTTTAAGCCAACTTTTTCACTCTCCACTTTCACTTTCATCAAAGGCTTTTTAGGTCCTCCTCTTCACTTTTTGCCATAAGGGTGGTGTCATCTGCATATCTGAGGTTATTGATATTTCTCCTGGCAATCTTGATTCCACCTTGTGCTTCTTCGAGCCCAGTGTTTCTCATGATGTACTCTGAATATAAGTTAAATAAACAGGGTGACAACATACAGCCTTGACGTACTCCTTTTCCTATTTGGAACCAGTCTGTTGTTCCATGTCCAGTTCTAACTGTTATTTCCTGACCTGCATACAAATTTCTCAAGAGGCAGATCAGGTGGTCTGGTATTCCCATCTCTTTAAAAATTTTCCACAATTTATTGTGATCCACACCGTCAAAGGCTTTGGCATAGTCAGTAAAGCAGAAATAGATGTTTTTCTGGAACTCTCTTGCTTTTTCGATGATCCAGCGGATGTTGGCAATTAGATCTCTGGTTCCTCTGCCTTTTCTGAAACCAGCTTGAACATCAGGAAGTTCACAGTTCGCATATTGCTGAAGCCTGGATTGGAGAATTTTGAGCATTACTTTACTAGCGTGTGAGATGAGTGCAATTGTGCGGTAGTTTGAGCATTCTTAGGCATTGCCTTTCTTTGGGATTGGAATGAAAACTGCCCTTTTCCTGTCCTGTGGCCACTGCTGAGTTTTCCAAATTTGCTGGCATACTGAGTGCAGCACTATCACAGCACCATCTTTCAGGATTTGGAATAGCTCAACTGGAATTGCATCACCTCCACTAGCTTTATTCGTAGTGTTGCTTTCTAAGGCTCACTTAACTTTACATACCAGGATGTCTGGCTCTAGGTCAGTGATCACACCATCGTGATTATCTGGGTTGTGAAGATCTTTTTTGTACAGTTCTTCTGTGTATTCTTGCCATATCTCTTCTTAATATCTTCTGCTTCTTTTAGGTCCATACCATTTCTGTCCTTTATCAAGTCCATCTTTGCATGAAATGTTCCTTTGGTATCTCTGATTTTCTTGAAGAGATCCCTAGTCTTTCCCTTTCTGTTGTTTTCCTCTACTTCTTTGCATTGATCACTGAAGAAGGCTTTCTTATCTCTTCTTGCTATTCTTTGGAACTCTGTATTCAGATGTTTATATCTTTCCTTTTCTCCTTTGCTTTTCGCTTCTCTTCTTTTCACAGCTATTTGTAAGGCCTCCCCAGATAGCCATTTTGTTTTTTTAGCATTTCTTTTCCATGGGGATGGTCTTCATTCCTGTCTCCTGTACAACGTCACGAACCTCATTCCATAGTTCATCAGGCACTCTATCAATCAGATCTAGGCCCTTAAATCTATTTCTCACTTCCACTGAATAATCATAAGGGATTTGATTTAGGTCATACCTGAATGGTCTAGTGGCTTTCCCTTCTTTCTTCAATTTAAGTCTGAATTTGGCAATAAGGAGTTCATGGTCTGAGCCACAGTCAGCTCCTGGTCTTGTTTTTGCTGACTGTATAGAGCTTCTCCATCTTTGCCTGCAAAGAATAAAATCAATCTGATTTCAGTGTTGACCATCTGGTAATGTCCATGTGTAGAGACTTCTCTTGTGTTGTTGGAAGAGGGTGTTTGTCATGACCAGTGTATTTTCTTGGCAAAACTGTATTAGTCTTTGCCCTGCTTCATTCCGTATTCCAAGGCCAAATTTGCCTGTTACTCCAGGTGTTTCTTGACTTCTTACTTTTGCATTGCAGTCCCCTATAATGAAAATGACATCTTTTTTGGGTGTTAGTTCTAAAAGGTCTTGTCGGTCTTCATAGAACCGTTCAACTTCAGCTTCTTCAGCATTACTGGTTGGGGCATAGACTTGGATTAATGTGATATTGAATCGTTTGCCTTGGAAACGAACAGAGATCATTCTGTTGTTTTTGAGATTGCATCCAAGTACTGCATTTCAGACTCTTTTGTATGATGGCTACTCCATTTCTTCTGAGGGATTCCTGCCCTCAGTAGTAGATATAAAGGTCATCTGAGTTAAATTCACCCCTTCCAGTCCATTTCATTTCACTGATTCCTATAATGTCAACAGTCACTCTTGCCATCTCTTGTTTGACCACTTCCAATTTGCCTTGATTCATGGACCTGACATTCCAGGTTCCTATGCAATATTGTTCTTTATAGCATTGGACCTTGCTTCTATCACTAGTTACATCCACAGCTGGGTATATTTTGGAATCCTCCCTCTAGTCAGCTTTTCACTGGGACCTAGCCATATTGACCAGCATGACTGCACTAATAATGAGACACCTCAAGCCAACCAACTAGATTGGTGGAGATACAGGCTTACTCATCAGAAAGCTATATGCTTTAAGACCACTGAGCCCACATCTATCATAAGACCTGGCTCTGAGCACCAGAAGGCCCAGGTCCAGGTCCCACACACTAGTGTACTGGCAATAACTCTGCAAAAGGCAGGGCCCTAAAGTCAGAGAACCTGGAATACAGTCCTGCCCACTAGTGGACTACTGCTAGCCCTAGGGACAAACTCACCCAACAGTGGGTAGGGATCAACCTCAGGAACCTCTGAGCCCTGGGACCACCCATCAATAAGCTAACATACTAACTCTGGGACCTTTAAGACCCTCCAGGCAGAGACCCTGGAAACCAGATCTACCTGCCAATGAGCCAGAATTGGCCAATTGGCCCTGATATCTTTTGAGTCTCCACTCTACCCAGTGGGCTTACACAAGCTTTAAGGATGGCCATTCTAATCACTTTTATTTGACATAGTATTGGACATTCTAGACACAGTAATCAGAAAAAAATGAACAAAATAAAATTAATCCAGATCAGAAGGAAGAAATAAAACTGTCACTGTTTGTAAAAGACATACTATGGACAGAAAAATCCTCAAGATGTTATCAAAAAACTACTGGGACTCATCAATGAACTTGGTAAAGTTTTAGGATACAAAATTAATATACAGAAAACACTACATTTCTGTACACTGACAACAAACAATCAGAGAAACTAAGAATATCAAATTAACAATATTTCAAAAATGATAAAATACCTAGGAATAAATCTAAATAAGAAGACAGAAGACCTGCACTTGGAAAACTAAGACATTGATGAAAGACAGTGCTGATGACACAAACAGAAAGATAAACTGTGCTCGTGGACTGGAAAAATTAATATTGTTAAAATGACCATAATACACAAGACAATCTACAAATTCAGTGGAATCCATATCAAAATACCAGTGGCATTTTTCACAGAACTAAAATAATCCTAAAATTCGTATCAAAACTCAGTCAATTCAGTTCAGTCACTCAGTCATGTCCGACTCTTTGCGACCCCATGAATTGCAGCAAGCCAGGCCTCCCTGTCCATCACCAACTCCCAGAGTTCACTCAGACTCACATCCATCGAGGCAGTGATGCCATCCAGCCATCTCATCCTCTGTCATCCCCTTCTCCTCCTGCCCTCAATCCCTCCCAGCATCAGAGTCTTTTCCAACGAATCAACTCTTCGCATGAGGTGGCCAAAGTACTGGAGTTTCAGCTTCAGCATCATTCCTTCCAAAGAAATCCCAGGGCTGGTCTCCTTCAGAATGGACTGGTTGGATCTCCTTGCAGTCCAAGTGATTCTCAAGAGTCTTCTCCAACACCACAGTTCAAAAGCATCAATTCTTTGGCGCTCAGCCTTCTTCACAGTCCAACTCTCACATCTATATGTGACCACAGGAAAAACCATAGCCTTGACTAGACAGACTTTTGTTGGCAAAGAAATGTCTCTGCTTTTGAATATGCTATCTAGGTTGGTCATAACTTTCCTTCCAAGGAGTAAGCGTCTTTTCATTTCATGGCTGCAGTCACCATCTGCAGTGATTTTGGAGCCCCAAAAAATAAATCTGACACTGTTTCCCCATCTATTTCCCATTAAGTGATGGGACCAGATGCCATGATTTTCATTTTCTGAATGTTGAGCTTTAAGCCAACTTTTTCACTCTCCTCTTTCACTTTCCTCAAAGGCTTTTGAGTTCCTCTTCACTTTCTGCCATAAGGGTGGTGTCATCTGTATATCCAAGGTTATTAATATTTCTCCCGGCAATCTTGATTCCAGCTTGTGCTTCTTCCAGCCCAGTGTTTCTCATGATGTACTCTGCATAGAAATTAAATAAACAGGGTGACAATATACATACTCGACGTACTCCTTTTCCTATTTGGAACCAGTCTGTTGTTCCATGTCCAGTTCTAACTGTTGCTTCCTGACCTGCATACAAATTTCTCAAGAGGCAGGTCAGGTGGTCTGGTATTCCCATCTCTTTCAGAATTTTCCACAGTTTATTGTGTTCCACACAGTCAAAAGCTTTGGCATAGTCAGTAAAGCAGAAATAGATGTTTTTCTGGAACTCTCTTGCTTTTTCCATAGGCAAGGAAAATACAAAAAATAAACAAATGGGACTATATCATATTTAAAAGTTTTTTCACAGTGAAGAAACTATCAACAAAATAAAGGCCAACTACTGAATGGGAGAATATATTTTCAAACAATATTTCCAATAAAGTGCTAATATACAAAATATCCAAAGAAATCATACACTCAACATCAAAAAAAGAAAGAAAAAGAAACAGACACTTCTACAAGAAAGACATAGAGATGATCAATAGACACCTGCTTATAAATCATCAGGCAAATGAAAATCAAAACCACCATGAGATATCCTTTCACAGCTGAAAATATGGCTATTATTCAAAACACAATAAATATTAAGTGCTGGATCTATATGGTGAAAGGGAACCCTCAGGCACTGATGGTAAGAATGTAAATTGTTACAGCCACTTTGGAAAAGATTATGGACACTCCTCAAAGAGTTAAAAATAGAACTACCACATGATCCAGCAATTTCAATCCTGAGTATTTAAGCAAAGAAAAAAAAAATTAATTAGAGAAGATACATTCACCCTTATGTTCATTGTAACTTTATATAAAATAGCCAAGATATGGAAGCTAACAAAGTGCCCATCAATATATGAATGAATGTTCAGTTCAGTTAAGTCACTCAGTTGTGTCCGACTCTTTGTGACCCCATGAATCACAGCACTCCAGGCCTCCCTGTCCATCACCAACTCCCAGAGTTCACTCAGACTCGCGTCCATCCAGTCAGTGATGCCATCCAGCCATCTCATCCTCTGTCATCCCCTTCTCCTCCTGCCCCCAATCCCTCCCAGCATCAGAGTCTTTTCCAATAAGTCAACTCTTCACATGAGGTAGCCAAAGTACTGGAGTTTCAGCTTTAGCATCATTCCTTCCAAAGAACACCCAGGACTGATCTCCTTCAGAATGGACTGACTGGATCTCCTTGCAGTCTAAGTGACTCTCAAGAGTCTTCTCCAACACCACAGTTCAAAAGCATCAGTTCTTTGGTGCTCAGCTTTCTTCACAGTCCAACTCTCACATCTGTACATGACCATGGGAAAAGCCATAGCCTTGACTAGATGGACTTTTGTTGGCAAAGTAATGTCTCTGCTTTTGAATATGCTATCTAGGTTGGTCATAACTTTCCTTCCAAGGAGTAAGCATCTTTTAATTTCATGGCTGCAGTCACATGTATAAATACATGCATTTATATGTATGTAAAACAATATTAACCATAAAAAGAATGAGAAATGAAGTTATGACATTTGTCCCAACATGAATGTACTTATGATAACTGAAGTAAATCAGACAGAAAAAGACAAATACTGTATAGTATCACTTATATGTGAAATCTAAAAAAAAAAAAAAAAAACTGAAAAACATGACAAAGAGAAAGTTAAAATACAGATAATAAGCAGTTGATTGCCAGAGGGATTGGAAGAGGAGAAGGAAGGATATAAGTGAAGGCAAATAAGTACAGAATTACAATAGCAAAATAAATGAGTCAGCGTCGTGACAAAAATAATATAGGGAATATAATCAACTCATAGGAAAAGAGATCAGATGTGTGTTTACCAGAGTCATGGATTGGGGAAGAATGGGAATTGGATGAAGGCAATCAAGAGGTATAAATTTCCAGTTATAAAATAAATAGTAGGGATAAGGGATATAATTTACATGATTAATAAAGTTAACACTGCTTTATGTTATATATGGAAGTTAAGAAGAGAGTAACTCCTAAGAGCTCTTAGGAAAAGGGAAAAAGGAAAAAAAAACATCTTTTTTACTTCTGTATATAAAATGATGAGTGTTCATTAAACTTATTGTGATAATCATTTTATGATGTATGTAAATCAAATCATTAACCTTAAACTCAGTTTTATATGTTAATTATATCTCAATAAAACTGAGGGAAAAAATCAATGAAATAAGCATATTATGCCCATTTTTATGCAGAAGAATGAACTCTGTACTCATAATAGCTGTAAAGTATCTGAAAATGAAAAGTGGTGATAAATTTTAAATGTAATACCTTTCAAATGTCCAAAAAAGAATTTTAGAGAGAATTTCATTAATTTTTCTTAAATTAAAAAATTGTAGAAAATTGATAATAAATTCAAACTTCTTATAAATAGGTTGTCAATTTTGAACACTGAAAGCAATTTTACAAAAAATTAAAAATTTGGAAAATACTATATTTAAGATATTGTAAAAATTTCAAATATAATATTTAATCATTCTTTTCAGTTGAATACTTTGAAAGAAACTCAACTTAGTCATGATATATCATCCTTTAAATATTTCTGGGTTTTTTTGCTTATATTCTTATAGATCTTTGCACTTGTGATTCTGAAGGATACTATTCCAAAATTCTCTTTCTTTTTTGAGTAAGGATTTATCAATTTTTGATAAGTTTTATGTTGTTTGGACTCATCAAATTAATTAGGAATTTGTAAATAACTAGAATAAATAATTACAACTGGTTCTTAAAATACTGGATGATCTGACTAAAATAAATCAACCCAGAGCTCTCCATGTTACAGACCAAGTGCTGGTGGAACTGCATCAGAAGTCAGCTCCCTCTCTTCACTTTTTTGTCATCTTTCTTCCTTTAAGAGATGTTGATCCCAAGATAAGTACCTTATAAACATCTATCTTGCTAATCTAACCCAAGGAACTCAATTGTCAACTACAGTAATTCCAATGTGTTATTCTACATAAAATGCACTTAAAACTGTGCCTGAATCAGAGTAACCACTGAATTTCTGTAATGGATGATTGCTATGTTTCAAAACAACATATCAAAAAGTCTTTATTTAGGATGATAAGAATTAAAAATCAATAAATATGACAAAAATATCCTCTCAAAGGCAGAAGTTCAAGGAGCTCATTTATTTAATTCTAATTTTTTTGAAAACATATAATAATTAACTTTGCTTATGCAGTGAAGCCCTAAGGGGTATTAAGGATTGTAGTTATGATTTTTTAACCGTCCTATATTCTACTGATTCAAAAGAGAAAATCTAGATTAATTCAAATTCTTACTAGTTGTATGAAACGTAGTAAAGAAAGACAAGCTTCACTTACATATTTGTCTACTGATGTATAATAAATTACTCCAAATCTGAAGTGGGTTAAAATAACTATATTACTTTGCTTACAATTTTGTGGATCCGGCAATTAGAGAGGGTTCAGTGAGCCAATTTGTCTCTAACTCATGTGGCATCAGGTGGCATGACTAGGTCTAGATTATTCATTTTCAAGATGGCTTCTTCTCTCAGTTGATATCTCTGTGTATATTAGCCTCTTTCTATTTCTCCATAGTAAAGAGGCTATTTTATCCTGTATAGTGACTTCAACTTGATCCATGTCTCCAATTTCACAACGAGGCCTTTGGCAATAATTTTCTCTCTCTGTTCTACATTCTGAAGTCCTGGCTCTGTCTCTCTTTTCCATAAGAAATAAACTATGTTCATAATGAAATAAGCTTTTCAAACCATTTCTTGCAGTTTAAGACCTCAAATGCTTCTTTGCGTTTTACATTATTTCCGTTCCTTTCAGTCTAAGCTGATATAACATCTAAGACTTGTGAGTTTATATGTATCAGATTTTAATCCATTCCACTATATGAAAATCATATCAATATTTCTTCCAAGATAAGCCCTGCTGTACCTTGGCTCAAAAGTCAAGTTGCTATGTATTATATCCCTTTAAGATTCTTCAACATTCAAAAAAACTAAGACCATGACATCCAGTCCCATCACTTCATGGCAAATAAATGGGGAAACAATGGAAACAGTGACAGTCTTAACTTTCTTGGTCTCCAAAATCTCTGCAGGTGGTGACTGCAGCCATAAAATTAAAACACACTTGCTCCTTGGAAGGAAAACTATGACAAACCTAGACAGCATATTAAAAAGTAGAGACATCACTTTGCCAACAAAAGTCCATATAGTCAAACCTATCATTTTTCCAGTAGTCATGTATGGATGTGAGAGTTGGACTGTATAGAAAACTGAGCACCAAAGAATTAATGCTTTTGAACTGTGGTGTTGGAGAAGACTCTTGAGAGTCTCTTGAGCAGCAAGGAGGTCAAATCAGTCAATCCTAAAGGAAACCAACCCTTAATATTCATTGGAAGGACTGATGCTGAAACTGAAGCTCCAATATTTTGGCCATCTGATGTGAAGCACTGACTTATTAGAAAAGACCCTGATGCTGGGAAAGGTTGAAGGCAGGAGGAGAAAGGGGAAACAGAGGATGAGATGGTTGGATTGCATCATGGACTCAATAGATATAAGTTTGAGCAATCTCCAGGAGATGGTGAAAGACAGAGAAGCCTGGTGTGCTGCAGTACATTGGGTCGCAAAGAGTGGGACTCGACTGAGAGGTGAAAAATATTTTTATTTAGCTGAAATGGTCAATATGGTATGCCCTTAAGATTCTTAGAGGCACTCTTTTCTGCCAGAAGTAGTCTCAGAATACTCTTGTAAGACTCTTAGAAGACCTAATAGTTATGACTTTAAATCTTTTTGAGGTATCAACACAGTATTTTAGAGCCATTCCATTGGAAATTGACCCTGAAGCTTGCTTTTATAGGTGCCACACTAGATTTGATTCTTTCCTTGAGACCATTTCTTACCTTGGGAATCTTTAGCTAAGAGGTACTTGAAATTAAAAATGGTTTTATTTCTGAAATCAAAAAGTCATGAATCCTTCACATTTCTCTAAATTCTGCTCAAAAACTGAACAATTCTTTTTAAAATTAATCTCTCCTCTCTATTTTACCATAGCCATCTTGAAGAGGCAAGTAGAACATTCTAGATACTGCTTGAAATTTTCACCAATCAGAACAAAAGTTAATTATCTACCCTTTCTTCTTCCATACTACCACAGGTGACAGTATTGCCAAAATTTCTTCTACTATATATTAAAGTCCCCTTTCTCCAACCTCCAATGAAATCCCCTTACCTTCAAACTAATCATCGAAAGTATCCTCAAAATGTTTCTAATTTTTGACTAACCATCTCAAAGCAATGCAATTTGCTTTAAGTTTTTGTTGCAGAATCAAACTAATTTCTCCTACCAAATTCTCTTTCAGTTTCATTAAACCTACTCCAAAATTTAGTAACTTAATATAACTATGTTATTTTGCTCATAATTTTGTGACTCAAGAATTAGGAACGGCTTCTGATGGGAAATTTATCTCTGATCCAAAAAACATTAGCTAATGTGGCTAAGGCTAAAGGAGCCACTTAAGATTGTTTTTTTAAACGCAAATGTTTAATGCTTTGATGTTCCTTAGCTTCCCCACTTGACCTGAGTTATTCCAACTTTTTGCATGCTCACTTAGGCTTCTTAGTACAAGTTCTTCTAGGGGGAAAAAAAAAAAAATTCTAAAAGGTCCAGGCAGAAGTTGTGAAACTTCTTAAGACCTAACTACACTGTCCTTCTACTGATCGATTGGTCAAGCAAGTTACTAAAGTTAGCCTTCATTCGCGATACAGTGGGGAAAAAAAACAAACTCAATATTTCAGTGCAAGAATAGCATGCATTTAGCAAAAAAGGAGGCATTTAATTAAATTCATGTAAGAGAGAGGGGCTTCCCAGGTGGCTCAGTAGTAAAGACTCTGCCAGTCAATGCAAGAGACACAAGAGACACAGGTTCAATCCCTGGATTGGGAAGAGGAAATGGCAACCTACTCCAGTCTTCTTGCCTGGAAAATCTCACGAACAGAGAAGCCTGGCAAGCTACAGTCCATAGGATCACAAAGAGTTGGATACAACAGAGTGACTGAGCACACACACAAGAGAGAAGCTAACAACAATTGTTGGCATCACAAAACCTAAACAAAATGTATTACATATATGATAAACAAACACATATTTTATTGTTTAATATGGTCCAAGCATAGATTTTATAATAGTAAATTGAAATAACTTTATCCAAGTAATTGGAATAATTGAATTAATTGAGTCATGTAGAAATATGAGTCAATTAATTTATAATACAAAGAGACATGGGAAACAATTCCTAGTAAAAGTTTGGACAATCATATTACAAAATGATATACTTTAGAAACGGCTTGCCCTAGGAAAATTTAACCCTCTTTATCTCTTGAAGTCAAGAGGGAACTCCACTAAGAATAAATCGAGCCTCTCTAAAATGTGAACTAGTATACAGTTATGTAAAGACTCTGACTGGAAGACTAGAGGTCAATTCACTTAAGAAATCTGTATCTCAAGTGGGTTGGGTTAAGAATAAAGTTCAGAAGGAACTTCTCTTACAAATGCAAAAAATTAATGACCACAGATTTTTTTATTTGCCAAGTTTAATCTTCTCCTGAGAAGAAGACAGGACCCTGAACAAGTGCTAATGGGTCTGTGCCCTTAAGGCAAGGTTGGCCTTTCAGTGGTTTGGAATTTCACATACTATTTCAGTTCTTAAAAATGAATGCTTTCTCTGAATCTAAGTATTTTGTCAAAAATGCAGAAGTCCTTCACTTAATACTATAAAACTTGGTATCAAGGGACAAAACTACACATTTTTAGACTTTCCCTCTTATAGTGAGGGGAAAAATTGTTCTGCTGTTAGTTCTATGTTAATGTCAGAGGTTTATATGGCAGGAAATGACCTGGTTTGTTTCTAGAAGTTTGACACAGAAATCTCTAACAAGAAGATTATAAATTCACTCTGCAAGCAATCTGAAGGTGCGTTAGTTAAGAAACAATGACTTGAAATCTGTAAGACCATGACGCTACTAATGAAAATAATAATTTGAAATCTCTAAAGTAATCTGCTATTTTGCATTTCAATTTACTGTTGACAATGTTGCCCCTTTTGGGGTTTCATCTATTCTCAAAAGTTCTCTGTTCCATTTTGATTTTTCTGAGTTGCTACCCAGTTATTTAATGTTACCTTTCCTAGACTTAATCAATATCATAATCATCCAAAGAAGTCAGGCTATAAATGTCTTAATTATTGGCAGCAGCAATGCTACTACTATTTATGGAAGATATGCTATGAAGCCTATTCTGTGATAAATAATTTGCCCACATATTTTGGGCTTCCCTGGTGATTCAGATGGTAAAGAATCCACCTGCAGTGTGGGAGTCCTGGATTCAATCCCTGGGTTAGGAAAATTCCTGGAGAAGGGAATGGCTATCCACTCCAGTATTCTTGCCTGGAGAATTCCATGGACAGAGGAGCCTGGTAGGTTACAACCCATGGAGTCGCCATGACTGAGTGACTTTCAGGCTTCCTTGGTGGCTCAGATGGTAAAGAATCCGCCTGCAATGTGGGAGACCTGGGTTTGATCTTTGTGTTGGGAAGACCCCATGGAGGAAGACATGGCAACCCACTCCACTATTCTTGCCTGGAGAATCCCCATGGACAGAGGAGCCTGGTGGGCTACAGTCTATGGGTTTGCAAAGAGTTGGACATGACTGAGCAACTAAGCACATACATATTTTACATTTACAATAACGTGAGGTAATTATCAAGCAAAAAGAAGAAGAAGAAAAAAGAAATATTTAACCCAAGCATTTATTATAAATGCTGCAATATGTGAGCAGCTTAAAATGAGTGTTCTTCAGAGAGCTAGTAGATGAAAGGTTTTACAAGGCTGATATGGGTGGGGTTCACTCAAAGGTTAGCTTTGCTCTGACAGTTGTTCACTATTCACTGTTTTTACCACTATCCCTGGTCGCTCAGATAGTAAAGCGTCTGCCTACAATGAGGAAGACCTGGGTTCGATCCCTGAGTAGGAAAGATCCCCTGGAGAAGGAAATGGCAACCCACTCCAGTACTCTTGCCTGGAAAATCCAATGGATGGAGAAGTCTGCCAGGCTACAGCCCATGGGGTCACAAAGAGTCAGACATGACTGAGTGACTTCACTTTCACTTAGAAGCTTTTAAGTACAGGTAGCATAAATATATAGAGTATTCTGCTAAGGAATGCATGAAGTAGTAACATCAATAGACTCTGAAATGTCTCAGTAATCCTACACATAACTTCCTTAGTCCTAACCAAGAAACCAAATCCATGAGATGAAGGCAACTGTTTAAAACATATTTGCATGAATTCCCTGACAGTTCAGTTTTTAGAATTCTGTGCTTTCACTGCCAAGTTCAAAGGTTCGATCCCTAGCTAGACAACAAAGATACCACAAGACACAGGCTTGGCAAAACAAACAAACAAACAATCCATTTTTATATTTTCCAGAGACACAGATAAAACTAGAAGTAAAGAAAATCACAAACTCTTTAATTCTTTATTTTTGTGAGCACGTATTGGGTTAGCCAAAGAGTTTGTTTGGGTTTCCTATAAGATAGCAGGAAAAGCCTGAATAAAATTTTTGGCCAAACCAAAATTTTATATCAATTTTACAAGTGTTAAAGTAAAGATAAATAGACATAATACACACATTATCCAAAGTCACTTGTATGTTCTACAATGTATAAGAACAGGGTAAGTAAAAATTTAATCACTAATTTATTATTTTTTCTCACTTTCAAATGTTCAGATACTCAGTTTAATGGTAGTCTTATGTCTCGAATTTAACTAAATATGGAAATTATTTTTGAAACCAATACATTAAACTCTTACTATTCATAATAGTTGAAGAATTTATTTATAAGACTAACCTCTTTTAACAACTTCCTCTTTTAAAAATTTATGTGAACACAATTTTTATATCTCAAATATTTGTCAAAAACAATGACATTTCATTTGACTCAAAAATCAATGTAAAATTTTATTAAAATTAAATGATCAGATCAGATCAGTCTCTCAGTCATGTCCGACTCTTTGCGACCCCATGAATCGCAGCACACCAGGCCTCCCTGTTCATCACCAACTCCCGGAGTTCACTGAGACTCACATCCATCGAGTCAGTGATGCCATCCAGCCATCTCATCCTCTGTCGTCCCCTTCTCCTCCTGCCCTCAATCCCTCCCAGCATCAGAGTCTTTTCCAATGAGTCAACTCTTCGCATGAGGTGGCCAAAGTACTGGAGTTACAGCTTCAGCATCATTCCTTCCAAAGAAATCCCAGGGCTGATCTCCTTCAGAATGGACTAGTTGGATCTCCTTGCAGTCCAAGGGACTCTCAAGAGTCTTCTCCAACACCACAGTTCAAAAGCATCAATTCTTTGGCGCTCAGCCTTCTTCACAGTCCAACTTTCACATCCATACATGACCACAGGAAAAACCATAGCCTTGACCTGACGAACCTTTGTTGGCAAAGTAATGTCTCTGCTTTTGAATATGCTATCTAGGTTGGTCATAACTTTCCTTCCAAGAGTAAGCGTCTTTTAATTTCATGGCTGCAGTCACCATCTGCAGTGATTTTGGAGCCCAGAAAAATAAAGTCTGACACTGTTTCCACTGTTTCCCCATCTATTTCCCATTAAATGATAAAAGAAGTTTAATTTTGATATTACATACATTAGAATATTGGGTTAACATTGATTTTTACCTAATAAAGTATAGAAAGAGACAGCAATTTTTTAATTAATAGAGTTACATAATGCCAACTCATCCAAAGATTCACATATTTGAAAAGAAAACTACACAAAAAATTATTAATATAATTTTAAGAGTATATAAGCTATAAAGCACAATGACTCTGTAGAACATACTTGCAAGTAGTCTTCTTATTTAGAAAGAGCTCTTTTCTCAGCTAGTAACTAGTGAACAAGACAATTACTCCCATAACCAGCTAAATAATTTTTTAATGTATATTACTTTTTTAAGCAAAAGAAATGCAACATAATAAATTTGCTTTAAGTTTTTAAGAAACTCCAAAATGTGTATCTAGACTAATATTCTTAGATCCCACAAATAATAAAAAAAATAGTATTGAATATATCCAGAGAGAGGGAAAAAAAGAATGGAAGAATGATGCACACACACACATGGGAAAATTAAGAGTGGACTTCCTTTAAACAAAAATGAAATCTACACACACACACATGTACATGCTTAGTAGCTTAATCATGTCTGACTCTTTGTGATCCCAAGGACTATAGATCCCCAGTATGCTCTGTCCATGAAATTTTCAGGCAAGAATACTGGAGTAGGTTGCCATTCCCTTCTCTAGGGCACCTTCCAGACCCAGGGATTGAACAAAGATCTATTGCATTGCAAGCGGATTCTTTACCATCTGAGCCGCCAGGGAAGTCACACACATACACAGACACATACACATACACTCTGACTCACATAGAGGAGAGTTCTAATAGTTTAATTAAAATAATCTCTCTCTTTTTTTTTTCTATTTTTTGATATAAATTTATTTTTTTATATTTTATTTTATTTTTTAACTTTACAATATTGTATTGGTTTTGCCATGTATCAAAATGAATCCGCCACAGGTATATACGTGTTCCCCATCCTGAACCCTCCTCCCACCTCCCTCCCCGTACCACCCCTCTGGGTCGTATCTTTTAGATATATCTGGCCATGCAATCTTCATTAACATATTAAGCCAATGAGTATTTTATATTAAAATTCTCTTATCAATGATATGAAATGAGAGTATCTAGCAATTATTTCCTAAGACTTCTCTCAATAGAACAAATTTGCTTATATTGAAAGCTCCTCAAAGTTGCTACTTTAATTATTAATTTTCTTAGTGAAATGCTTTGAACTATTCAAATAATTGGGGCTATAAGCATCCATACAAATAGGTTTATCTGGTGGCTCAGCTGCTAAGGAATCTGCCCACGTGCAGGAGAGCAGGGTTCGATCCCTGGATCAGGAGTATCCTCTGGAAGAGGAAATGTCAACCCACTCCATTATTCTTGCCTGTGAAATCTCATGGACAGAGGAGCTTGGCAGGCTACAATCCATGGGGTCGCAAGAATCAAATACGAGTTAGCAACTAAACCCCGACCACCACAAATAGGGTATCAGCTTGCTGTGAGCTTTTCACTTGACAGGTATTATTGTCTTCCATAGTGGAAAATACAAGAAAGCTCCCTGAACAAATGCTTATATTCTTGCTTCTCTTAAAGGATGTAATAGTGACAAAAACAAGTAGAAGACTATCATTCAAGAATGATGATGATCATAATGATGATGATATAAAGGCCTGTGGTGGTTGTTGTTGCTCTTCAGTTGTGAAATCATGTCTAACTCCTCACAACCTCATGGACTACAGCACGCCAGCTTCCTGGTCCTTCAATATTTCCTGGAGTGTGCTCAAATTCATTTCCATTGAGTTGGTAATGTTACTAACCAACTTATTCTCTGCTGCCTCCTTCTCCTTTTGCTTTCAGTCTTTCTCAGCATTAGGGTCTTTTCCAGAAAGGAGCAATCTCACGTCCAAGGAGCAGCGGCTACACTGGCACAGGAGGGCTGAGAGGAGCTACTCCACGTCCAAGGTCAGGAGGGGTGGCCCTGAGGATATACCCCTCATCCAAGGTAAGAGAAACCCAGGTAAGATGGTAGGTGTTGAGAGAGGGCATCAGAGGGCAGACACACTGAAACCATAATCACAGAAACTAGCCAATCTGGTTACACGGGCCACAGCCTTCTCTAACTCAGTGAAACTAAGCCATGCCATGTGGGGCCAACCAAGATGGGAGGGTCATGGTGGAGAGGTCTGACAGAACATGGTCCACTGGAGAAAGGAATGGCAAACCACTTCAGTAGTCTTGCCTTGAGAACCCCATGAACAATATGAAAAGGCAAAATGATAGGATACTGAAAGGGGAACTCCCCGGGTTGGTAGGTGCCAAATATGCTACTGGAGATCGGTGGTGAAATAACTCCAGAAAGAATGAAGGGATGGAGCCAAAGCAAAAAGAATACCCAGCTGTGGATGTGGCTGGTGATAGAAGCAAGGTCCAATGCTGTAAGAGCAATATTGCATAGGAACCTGGAATGTCAGGTCCATGAATCAAGGCAAATTGGAAGGGGTCAAACAGGAGATGGCAAGAGTGAACATCGACATTCCAGGAAACAGCAAACTAAAATGGAGTTGGAATGGGTGAATTTAACTCAGATGACCAGTATATCTACTACTGCAGGCAGGAATCCCTTAGAAGAAATGGAGTAGCCATCATGGTCAAAAAAAGAGTCAAAATGCAGTACTTGGATGCAATCTCAAAAACAACAGAATGATCTCTGTTCATTTCCAAGGCAAACCATTCAACATCACAGTGATCCAAGCCTATGCCCCAACCAGTAACGCTGAAGAAGCTGAAGTTGAATGGTTCTATGAAGACCTACAAGACCTTTTAGAACTAACACCCCAAAAGATGTCTTTTTCATTATAGGGGACTGCAGTGTAAAAGTAGGAAGTCAAGAAACACCTGAGGTAACAGGCAAATTTGGCCTTGGAGTGCAAAATGAAGCAGAGAAAAGGCTAATCAAGTTTTGCCAAGAGAATGCACTGGTCATAACACACACTCTCTTCCAACAACACAAGAGAAGACTACACATGGACATCACCAGATGGTCAACACAGAAATCAGATTCATGATATTCTTTGCAGTTAAAGATGAAGACGCTCTATACAGTCAGCAAAAACAAGACCAGGAGCTGACTGTGGCTCAGATCATGAACTCCTTATTGCCAAATTCAGACTTAAATTGAAGAAAGTGGAGAAGACCACTAGAGCATTCAGGTATGATGTAAATCAAATCCCTTATGATTATACAGTGCAAGTGAGAAGTAGATTTAAGGGCCTAGATCTGATAGATAGAGTGCCTGATGAACTATGGACGGAAGTTCATGACATTGAACAGGAGAAAGGGATGAAGACCATCCCCATGGAAAAGAAATGCAAAAAAGCAAAATGGCTGTCTGAGGAGGCCTTACAAATAGCTGTGAGAAGAAGAGAAGTGAAAGCAAAGGAGAAAAGGAAAGATATAAGCATCTGAATGCAGAGTTCCAAAGAATAGCAAGAAGAGATAAGAAAGCCTTCCTCAGTGATCAATGCAAAGAAATAGAGGAAAACAACAGAATGGGAAAGGCTAGAGATCTCTTTAAGAAAATCAGAGATACAAAGGGAACACCATGCAAAGATGGGATCGATAAAGGACAGAAATGGTATGGACCTAACAGAAGCAGAAGATATTAAGAAGAGGTGGCAAGAATACACAGAAGAACTGTACAAAAAAGAGCTTCACGACCCAGATAATCACGATGGTGTGATCACTGACCTAGAGCCAGACATCCTGGAATGTGAAGTCAAGTGGGCCTTTGAAAGCATCACTACCAACAAAGCTAGTGAAGGTGACGCAATTCCAGTTGAGCTATTCCAAATCCTGAAAGATGGTGCTGTGAAAGTGCTTTACTCAAACTGCCAGTAAATTTGGAAAACTCAGCAGTGGCCACAGGACTGGAAAGGTCAGTTTTCACTCCAATCCCAAAGAAAGGCAATGCCAAAGAATGCTCAAACTACCGCACAATTGCACTCATCTCACATGCTAGTAATGTAATGCTCAAAATTCTCCAAGCCAGGGTCCAGCAGTACGTGAACAGTGAACTTCCAGATGTTCAAGCTGGTTTTAGAAAAGGCAGAGGAACCAGAGATCAAATTGCCAACATCCGCTGGATCATGGAAAAAGCAAGAGAGTTCCAGAAAAACATCTGTTTCTGCTTTATTGACTATGCCAAAGCCTTTGACTGTGTGGATCACAATAAACTGTGGAATATTCTGAAAGAGATGGAAATACCAGACTACCTGACCTGCCTTTTGAGAAACCTGTATGCAGGTCAAGAAGCAACAGTTAGAACTGGACATGGAACAACAGACTGGTTCCAAATAGGAAAAGGATTATGTCAAGGCTGTATATTGTCACCCTGTTTATTTAACTTATATTCAGAGTACATCATGAGAAACGCTGGGCTGGAAGAAGCACAAGCTGGAATCCAGATTGCTGGGAGAAATATCAATAACCTCAGATATGCAGATGGCACCACCTTTTGGCAGAAAGTGAAGAGGAACTAAAAAGCCTCTTGATGACAGTGAAAGAGGAGAGTGAAAAAGTTGGCTTAAAGTTCAACATTCAGAAAATGAAGATCATGGCATACGGTCCCATCACTTCATGGGAAATAGATGGGGAAACAATGGAAACAGTGTCAGACTTTATTTTTCTGGGCTCCAAAATCACTGCAGATTTTTATTGCAGCCATGAAATTAAAAGACGTTTACTCCTTGGAAGGAAAGTTATGACCAACCTAGATAGTATATTGAAAAGCAGAGATATTACTTTGCCAACAAAGTTCCATCTAGTCAAGGCTATGGTTTTTCCAGTGGTCATGTATGGATGTGAGAGTTGGACTGTGAAGAAAGCTGAGCGCTGAAGAATTGATGCTTTTGAACTGTGGTGTTGGAGAAGACTCTTGAGAGTCTCTTGGACTGCAAGGAGATCCAACCAGTCCATCCTAAAGGAGATCAATCTTGGGTGTTCATTGGAAGGACTGATGCTGAAGCTGAAACTCCAATACTTTGGCCACCTCATGTGAAGTGTTGACTCATTGGAAAAGACTCTGATGCTGGGAGGGATTTGGACAGGAGGAGAAAGAGACGATAGAGAATGAGATGGCTGGATGGCATCACCGACTCGCTGGACATGAGTTTGAGTGAACTCTGGGAGTTGGTGATGGACAGGGAGGCCTGTTGTGCTGTGATTCATGGGGTCACAGAGTCGGACACAACAGAGTGACTGATCTGAACTCAGTGAGACAGCTGTTTGTAAAACGTGTCCAAAGTATTGGAGCTTCAGCCCTTCCAATGAATATTCAAGGTTGATTTCCTTTAGGATTGACTGGTTTGATATCCTTGCCATCCAAGAGACTTTCAAGAGTTTTCTCCAGCACGAAAATTCAAAAGCATCCATTCTTTGGCACTCAGCCTTCTTTTTGGCTCAACTCTCACATCCACACATGACTACTGGAAAACCAAAATTTTGACTTTATGGACCTTTGTTGGCAAAGTGATGTCTTTGTTTTTAATACGTTTTCTAGGTTGATCATAGCTTTCCTTTCAAGGAGCAAGTTTCTTCTAATTTCAAGGCTGCAGTCACTGTTCACAGTGATTTTGGAGCTCAAGAAAAGAAAATCTGTCACTGCTTCCACCATTTGCCATGAAGTGATGAAACTGGATATCACAATCTTAGTTTTTTGAATGTTGAGTTTCAAGTCAGCTTTTTCACTCTCCTCTTTCATACTCATCAAGAGACTCTTTAGTTCCTCTTACTTTCTGCCCTTAGAGTGTTACCATCTGCATATCTGAGGCTGTTGATATTTCTCCCAGCAATCATGCTGTATCATCGTTACTACTGGTATTTTAAAGATAAAGACCATAAGACTGGAATCATAAAGCAGCTCTCTCATAGTAAAATATGGAGCTAATGGCTAACTTGTTCTCAACAGAATTCTACAATAATTTAAATTGGATATATGTGGAGATTTGCTTATTTCTCTTCCAGACCCCATTAAAAATGTAGGTGTCTTCTAGGAGCATTACCTTGGCCAATTTTGACATTCTGACATCATCATAGCATTTATTTCTTAATGATTTAACAAGTGAAAAAAAAGTCTAAATTTTAAGTAAAGTTACTCTAAAGAATGAACAATATTGATTGTATTAATCTAGAAGTCATAATGCACTTCTTTTGTGTTATTGGAATTTTTGAACTCCTCATATAAGGCTATGAAAAAAGTTGTCATATTTCCAACAGAAAGGGCTTCCCTGCCAGCTCAGTTGGTAAAGAATCTGCCTGCAGTGCAGGAGACCTGGGTTCAATCTCTGGGTTGGGAAGATCTCCTGGAGAAGGGAAAGGCTACAAACTCCAGTATTCTGGCCTAGAGAATTCTATGGACTGTATAGTCCATGAGGTCTTAAAGAGTTGGAGACGACTAAGCAACATTCACTTCACTTCAACAGAAAAGATTTTTTTTAAAAAATCATTCAAGCTAAACAATAAAGAAATCATAAAGCACAAAGAGCCATTTTTCCTTGGTGGTTGCATTTTAGAACAGGGTGATATCTTATATTATGGGACTGACTGTATAGTGTAGAAGGCTAGATAACAGTGAACAGGAAAAAAAAAATGGATTGGTCAGGAAAGGTTAGAACATTCTTTCTCAAAATCAAGCCCTGTTAACTTTCAATTCAACCTGTTCATTAAATCTGTATGTGAAAATCAAATATGAAAATAAAGTAGGTGTTAAATCCACAGTTAAATATTACAGAATCCCCCAGTGCCTAGAGCTATTTTCCATTGTTATTTTTCCTTAGAATTTGCTTCCAATTCAAGGGTCCCTTTTCTGAGGTTCGTGTGTCTTCTCTATGTTCTAGTACATCTCTTTAACAGAGGAAGATAAACTTGAGTTTTCAAAAAAAAAAGTGTCTGTTCTGATAATTACAGCCATTTGCTTTCTAAAATAATTTATATGCAAGCTTTCATTTGTGTTTGGTTTTTATGTGTATGTGCTTCTATTTTTGTTTGCTCTTTTTAGTTTGTTTGTTTTGTTTTTGCCAGAGAACAAGCATCCACCTGGAAGAAACACTGAAACAATGAGAACATCTAGTGACTACATTAACTACTGTGGATGAACAAGACATTTACCTAACAGCATCTTCATTGCATTTGCTTTAAGAACTCTCTTCTTTATGACTACCAATCTAAAACTGATATATTAATACCATAAACAGTAGACAAACTCAACCAGACTTTCTCATCTAAGAGTCACCTTAAAATACTACAGCCCACATCCTAAAATAATATAAATATTCTTTTCTTATTTGCTTAATTTAAGGAAACACCTCAACTGTTAAGGTGGTGTATTCCCTTATTGGTACTTTTGAACTGTGGTGTTGGAGAAGATTCCTGAGAGTCTCTTGGACTGCAAGGAGATCAAACCAGTCAATCCTAAAGAAAATCAATCCTGAATATTCATTGGAAAGGCTGATGCTGAAGCTGAAGCTCTAATACTTTGGCCACCTGATGCTGACTCATCAGAAAAGACCCTGATGCTGGGAAGATTGAAGGCAGGAGGAGAAGGGGATGACAGAGGATGAGATGGTTGGATGGCATCACCGACTCAATGAACATGAATTTTGAGCAGGCTCTGGGAGATGGTCAAGGAAAGGGAGTCCAGGAATGCTGCAGTCCATGGGGTCACAAAGAGTCACACAAGACAGTGTGACTAAACAACAACAGCAACTCCCTTATTGGCGTAAGTTTAATACACTTACTTTTGTTTAGTCTATACTTTTTACTTGTTTATTTATGGTAAGCTCACAATGAATAATGACCAAACTAAAACCAAACTCAAAATCTTTCACTTACCATATTTAAAACCATCATTTCTACCTAAGTCCCTAAATAATATTTGAAAACAAAATCTATATGTATAATACATCCTATTTCTTTTTCTTTGTGTCAGAATGAATATACTGATTGCTTCTTTGGTCTTCTACTTTTATATTATTAATAATGATCATAATTATTGCTGCTGCTAAGTCGCTTCAGTCGTGTCTGACTCTGTGTGACCCCATAGACGGCAGCCCACCAGGCTCCCCCATCCCTGGGATTCTCCAGGCAAGAATCCTGGAGTGGGTTGCCATTTCCCTCTCCAATGGATGAAAGCAAAAAGTGAAAGTGAAGTCACTCAGTCGTGTCCGACCCTCAGCGACCCCATGGACTGCAGCCCTCCTGGCTCCTCCGTCCATGGGATTTTCCAGGCAAGAGTACTGGAGTGGGATGCCATTGCCTTCTCCGTAATCATTGCTAGTGTGCCATAATAAAATTGGACCATTTCTAGATCTCACTGTAACAGTTCTTAACTTGTCTCAACACCACCAATTTTGTTCCCCTGCCAATTTTCACAATAATATAGATATTCATAAAATCTCATATTATACTGTTACTAAATAACTCACTACTACTTAACAGAAATCAAATTTCTCTGTCACAGAAACAATAGTATTTGAATAAGTATTGATCAATTCATCCTAATTTTATACAACCGTGCTCTCCAGCTAGTATGTGTCTTGCTTAGTTTAGTGAATCCTATGTATGTTTTACTTGTTCTTAGTCTGCAGGATGGAATCTATACTAATTTTTAAAACTGAATGTAAAATTATCATCTAAGAAAGAGGCACATATTAAATATGAAGATAAAGAATGTTTGAAAATAAAATTTTGGAGAAAGATGAACTTCATAAACATTAACCAAAAGGAAGCCGGTGCTCCTGTACTAATACCAGACAAGATACACTTTAAGACAAGAATCATTTATAGAGATATAGAGGCCTATTTCAAAGCAATGAAACTATACAATATTTCTAAGCATGTTTGCAAAATATATAAAACAAAAATTGACATAACAAAAGATAAATGGGAAATAGACAAATTCACAATTATAATGAGATTATGACAAATATCTCTGAGTATCAGAATTATCAATCAGGAGAAAGAAGTCAATATGAGTATTAATAATTTAAAAACCATATTAGCACATCTGATGTAGATAATATCACTATATCTAATATGTGTACAATAAAAATACACATTTTTATAAAAATTGACTATATGTTGGCAACAATGCATCAACAGATTTCAAAGAACTGAAAAACTCGGAAACAAAATATCACATAAATTCATCAATTTTATGAGGTAAGTCATAACTTTAGTATCTTTCTGATGAACTTGTATTGTATATTATAAAGGTACCTCTTTTTTATATGGTAATATTTTACCATTTAAAGTCAAATTTTGTAAATAATACAGTAATTGACTTTTGTTCTATCTCATAAATACAAGAAAAACACAAATAACTATTGTGATTTGAATTTTACCCATGCAAATGATAGGGTGAAATTTTAATCCTTAGAAGCTGTGAACAGAATCTTTGCAGGTGTGATCACATTAAGATAATAATGGAGTAGGTTGAGCCCTATAACTAATGTCCTTCTGTAAGAACAGGAGAGGAGAGACATATACAGGAAGGCTATCATGTGATGGAACCATAAACCAAGGATCACCACTAGAAGCTAAGAAGAGGCAAGGAAAGATGCTCCCCTACAGTTTTAAGAGGGAGCATGACCCTGCCAGGACCTTGATTTCAGACTACAAGCCTGCAAATCTGTAAATAAAAAAGTTCTGTTGTTTCAAGGCAATCAGTTTATAATAATATTTTATGCCAAACATAGGAAATGAACACAGTTACATTTAGCAACTATCTATGATTTCACAATCGAATAAGATATTTTCATAAAAACTTCAAAGCTATAGACAAAACAATCTAGAAATAGCATCCTTATTTCATTTTAAGACCATAAGTGCTTAATATATTTCTGGAGGTTATAATCAATACTTAGACAAAAGGAAAACAAATAGGCTTAAAGAGAAAATGGAAATAATAAATACTACATTATTTTTAAAATATATAAGCCTATAATAAAAAAGAACAAAATATCAGATTTAATAGGAATGTTTAGTCAAATTATAATGTATAGGCAATATAAAATAAAATATATACAGTAGAAATAAAACAGAAGAATTGATTTAACAAATCAGAGTTATATAGATGATAAATATTATCAGATTCAAAGCAGAAAAGAACATCTGAAAAAAACCTTTTGAGATATGCTTTGCTAATGTATAAGGTTTTTATTATAAATATATCAATTATTCTAAAATTATGCTAGAAATGCATACAACTACCACTTGAAATGTCAAATACATTTTTTAAAGGAACTTTCCCTTTTTCCTTGCCTTTCATTCTCTTCTTTTCTCAACTAGTCGTAAAACTTCCTTAGACAACCACTTTGCTTTCCTGCATTTCTTTTTCTTGGTATGGTTTTGGTCACTGCCTCCTATACACTGCTGCAAACCTCAGGCACTTTGTCTAACAGAGCTAGTTCCTCGAATCTATTCATCTCCTTCAGTGTATAACCATAACGGATTTAAGTCATACCTGAATTGCTAGTGGTTTTCCCTATTTCTTGAATTTAAGACTGAGTTTTGCAATAAGGAGCTCATGATCTGAGCCACAGTCATCTCCAGATCTTGTTCTTACTGACTGTACAGAGTGTCAAAATTGGCCAAGGTAATGCTCCTAGAAGACACCTACATTTTTAATGGGGTCTGGAAGAGAAATAAGCAAATCTCCACATATATCCAATTTAAATTATTGTAGAATTCTGTTGAGAACAAGTTAGCCATTAGCTCCATATTTTACTATGAGAGAGCTGCTTTATGATTCCAGTCTTATGGTCTTTATCTTTAAAATACCAGTAGTAACGATGATACAGCATGATTGCTGGGAGAAATATCAACAGCCTCAGATATGCAGATGGTAACACTCTAAGGGCAGAAAGTAAGAGGAACTAAAGAGTCTCTTGATGAGTATGAAAGAGGAGAGTGAAAAAGCTGACTTGAAACTCAACATTCAAAAAACTAAGATTGTGATATCCAGTTTCATCACTTCATGGCAAATGGTGGAAGCAGTGACAGATTTTCTTTTCTTGAGCTCCAAAATCACTGTGAACAGTGACTGCAGCCTTGAAATTAGAAGAAACTTGCTCCTTGAAAGGGAAGCTATGATCAACCTAGAAATACTGCATTTCAGACTCTTTTATTGACTATGAGGGCTACTCCACTTTTTCTAAGGAATTCTTGTTCATAGTCGTAGATACAATGGGCCTTCAAATTAAAGTCATCCATTCCCTTCCATTTTATTTTATTTCACTGATTCAAGAATCTAATATTCCAGAAGATATCTGATATGCTACCAGGGAAGAGCAGAGGGCAATTACTAGTAGCTCCAGAAAGAATAAAATGGCAACCCACTCCAGTGTTCTTGCCTGGAGAATCCCAGAGATGGGGGAGCCTGGTGGGCTGTCGTCTCTGGGGTCGCACAGGGTCGGACACGACTGAAGCGACTTAGCAGCAGCAGCAGCAGCACTTTGTTGCACACCTGAAATGAGCACAATATTATCAATTAGCATTATAAATCAACTATATTCCAATGAAATTTTTTTAAATGTAGTATGCAGTATTGGGTGCAATCTCAAGGATGACAGAATGATCTTGGTTTGCTTCCAGCACTAACCATTCAATGTCACATTAATCCAAGTCTGTGCCATAACCACTAAAGTCAAAGAAGCTGAAATTGACTGGTTCTACAAAGATGTACAAGACCTTCTAGAGCTAGCACCAAAAAAAGTGTTCTTTTCATGATATGGGGATTGGAATTCAGAAGCAGGAAGACAAGAGATACCTGGAGTAACAGGGAAGTTTGGCCTTGAGTACAAAATGAAGCAAGGCAAAGGCTAAAAGTTTTGTCAAGAAATTATGCTGGTCAGAGTAAACACTCTTTTCCAACAACATAAGATTCAACTCTACACATGAGAGGTCACCAAATGATCAATACCAAAATCAGACTGATTATGTTCTTTGCAGCCAAAGATAGAGAAGCTCTGTACAGTCAACCTAGAAAACGTATTAAAAACAAAGACATCACTTTGCCAACAAAGGTCCATAAAGTCAAAATTTTGGTTTTCCAGTAGTCATGTGTGGATGTGAGAGTTGAGCCAAAAAGAAGGCTGAGTGCCAAAGAATGGATGCTTTTGAATTTTCGTGCTGGACCCATCTTCCAGTGTGGTATCTTTTTGCCTTTTCATACTGCTCATGGGATTCTCATGGTACAAATATTGGAGTGGTTTGCCATTTCCTCCTCCAGTGGACCATGCTTTGCTGAAACTCTCCACTATGACCTGTCCATCTTGGATGGCCCTGCACAGCATGGCTCATAGCTACTCTGAGTTACAAAGCCCCTTTGTCACATCAAGGCTGTGGTCTATGAAGGGGACCAATTGCATATATTATTTGTATTATATATATTACTTGAATATACTGCTTTCCCTGAACATATCAGGGTAATAGTAATGTCAATATCTCAAATTCTAAATTTGTAATTAATTGATACATAAATAATTAGCTACAAAGTTTCAGGGAACATAAAAAAATTCTATTTGTGAGTAAGTTACAGACATGATGCTCTCTAACTCTCTAAATACTTAAAGTGCATATATTCTACAAACCATAAAATTAGCCTATATAACCAGAGTAGAAACATCGAAGTCAGTTAAGACTGATGTTTTATTACTATCTATTCCATAAATCTTATTCAAGTCTTAATAATTTATTTTTAACCAATATGATCCAACCCTGTATCATGTGAAGATTTTTTTATCTTGTATCTTTGCTGCTGCTAAGTTGCGTCCATCGTGTCCGACTCTGTGCGACACCATAGACTCCCCCTTCCCTGGGATTCTCCAGGCAAGAACACTGGAGTGGGTTGCCATTTCCTTCTCCAATGCATGAAAGTGAAAAGTGAAAGTGAAGTTGCTGTCATGTCTGACTCAGCAACCCCATGGACTACAGCCCACCAGGCTCCTACATCCATGGGATTTTCCAGGCAAGAGTACTGGAGTGGGGTGTCATTGCCTTGTATCTTTAGTGTACTTCAAACTGGAAGTTTCTTAAATCTTTATCTTCAAATGATGTATAGAAAGTCACTCAATTTGGATTTGTCTGACATTTTTATGTTCAGGATCAGGTTATGAATTTTTGGTAGGAGTATCACAGAAGTAATGGTATGTACTTCTTATTGTATTTTATTGACTTTCTCCCATTAATATTGATATTAATTTTGATCACTTGATTATGGTGATCATATCTACTAGGTTTACCATAGCAAAATTATGTTTCCTGTATTTTGTTGAATATATAATATATGGAGAAATACTTTGAAGCTATATAACATTTTACTCCTTATCAAATATTTACAGTTTTAGTATCCATTCCAAAACTTCTATGAATTATTACTCTGAAGTTTGCTAATTGGTGATTTTTAAATTTCCATTTTTCCTTCTGCCTGTATTAGCTGGAATTTTAGTGTAGGGTAGAGCTTTCTTTTTCCTAACTTTTATGTGTTTTTAGGACTTCCCTGGTGTATTAGTGGTAAAGAATCCTTCTGTCAATGCAGGAGATATGGGTTCAATCTCTGGGTCAGGAAGATCCCCTGGAGAAGGAAATGGCAACCCACTCTAGTATTCTTGCCTGGGAAATCCCATGGAAAGGGGAGCCCGTGATGGGGTCACAAAAGAGTCAGACACAAGTCAGTGACTAAACAACACAATACACACACATATTCCTATTTTATGCAATAAATTATAATATGTTAATATGTTTTATTTTGATATTCCAGCTGTCCTGGTTTGGGCCAAATGTCTTCTGAGTCCTTTAGATACTTCTCTATCTTAATCTGAGAATTTCCTTAATTTCAAGAATAAAAAGATATCCTAGTTTTATTTTATATCTCTGTCCCACCCTTTGAATTAGTCATCTCTTCAAGGAGCCCTTAAGTCTTATAGTAGAGAATGATATTTAGAAACCCAAATCTGTGCATTTGGTTTATGTTCTTATGCTAGGTTTTCTTAGTGGACAGAGCTAATACCTATACATTTACAAATATATTTACATTTATATCAGTATTTATTTGTGTGCTTTTATTTACACTAATAATTATTTCTATAAATATCTATATCATCACTTAATCTGTATACCTTTTTGACATAGGTCTCTCAAAAACTTTTGTATTAGTCCGTCTTGTGTTGAAGGAGATAGCTTATTTGTTCCCTGGATCTCAAGATCATTTAGATGGAAATATTGGAAATATGCAGAATGTAAAGGGGGCATAAAAAAAGAATAAATAAAAGTACAGAAGCTTAACTTTTCACTTTCTGATAATTTTTTGCATTGTAAATGTTATTTGGGCTTCCCTTGTAGCTTAGCTGGTAAAGAATCTGCCTACAATGAAGGACACCTGGGTTCGACTCCTGGGTTAGGAAGATCCCCTGGGGAAGGGAACAGTTACCCAGTCAAAGAAAAGCATTGTCTAAATTAATGTAGAATATAAACAAAATGAAAAAGATAACCCTCAGCATGGGAGAAAATACTTACAAACAAAACAACAGACAAGAGATTAATCTCCAAAATATAAAAACAGTTCACACAGCTCAATTAAACACACACACACACACACACACACACACAACCCCCGCATTAAAAATGGGTAAAAGATCTAAATATACATTTCACCAGAGAATACATATAAATGCTTAAAAAGCACATGGAAAGATGTTTAACATCACCGATTTTTAGAGAAATGCAAATTGAACCTACAATGAGTCATCACTTCACATTGGTCAGAATGACCATAATCAAAAAATCTACAAACGAAAAATGATGAAGAGGGTATAGAGAAAAGGGAAATCTCTTAGTGCACTCTTAGTGGGAAGGTAAATAGGCAAAATTACTATGGAAAAAGGTATGGAGGTTCAACAATAAACTAAAAATAGAGCTACCATATTATTCAATGACCACACTCCTCCATATATATCCAAATAAATTCATAGTTTGAAAAGATACATGCACCCCAGTGCTCATAATAGCACTTTTTACAATTGCCAGGAAGCAACCTAAAAGCCTATCAACAGAAGATTGGATAAAGAAGAAGTGGTAAATATAAACAATGGGATATCACTCAGTCAAAATAACGCCATTTTCGGCAACATGGATGAACATAGAGTCTGTCATACTGAGTGAAGTCAGACAGAGAAAGACAAATATCATATAATATTGCCTACATGTGGGATCTAAAAGAAGGAAGATATAGATGAACTTATCCACAAAACAAAAATAGAGTTATAGATGGAGAAAACAAACTTATGGTTACCAGGGGGTAAAGAAGGTACAGAAAATTTGGGAGATTGGGGTTGACATATAAACACTACTATATAAAAAGCAGATAACAACTAAAGACCTACAGTATGGCTCAAGGAACTCTACTAAAATACTCTGCAATGCCTATATGGGAAAATAGTCTTAAAAAGAGTCGATGTAAGTATATGCATAACATTCACTTTGGAGAAAGCAATGGCACCCCACTCCAGTACTCTTGCCTGGAAAATCCCATGGACGGAGGAGCCTGGTGGGCTGCAGTCCATGGGGTCGCTGAGTGTTGGACATGACTAAGCGACTTCACTTTCACTTTTCACTTTCATGCATTGGAGGAGGAAATGGCAACCCACTCCAGTGTTCTTGCCTGGAGAATCCCAGGGATGGGGGAGCCTGGTGGGCTGTCGTCTCTGGGGTCCCACAGGGTCGGACACGACTGAAGCGACTTAGCAGCAGCAGCAGCAGCACTTTGTTGCACACCTGAAATGAGCACAACATTATCAATTAGCATTATAAATCAACTATATTCCAATGAAATTTTTTTAAATGTAGTATCCAGTCTTACATCCAATTGCCCCCATTTTCCAGTGCAGTTCTAGTAAATAAAAAATAAAAACAAAGAAAATAAAAGTAAATAAAGTAATATTTATACAACATAAACAGCTGTGTTTTCAACATAGTTCAACATATATACTAACCATGCTTTCTCTCTCTTTTTCTTAACAGCTTCACACTTCACAAAATTTACTTTGAGATACTGAAGGTTTGTTTTATTGGCCTTATATCCTACATTGCACTACCCTTCTTTGTTTATATACAGGTTGTTTATTCCCAAGCTAATTGTTCCAAGGAAAACACTTCATATTTTCTCTAATAAGGCTGCTTAATTTTCAGATTTTCAGAAAATGTATTTGATTTAAATGCAATTTAAATACAATGGTGAATTCTCTTAACCAACAAGGATTAAGAACAAACTATCATTAAGCAATGTTAGAAACAGCTGAACATTTTGCATATTTTACTTTCAATACCTGAAGTATCAAAGGTTATATTGCCACTCTTCTCTAAAAAATGTAATAAGCCTTGTGACTTTGGAGTTTCAAGAAAATCATTGGTTGTTCAGTCGCCGTATTTTATGTTAAAAGGCTGCTACTTGACATTACAAAATAAATATTAGGTGAGTTTCAAACTTTTTTTTCTTGAATTACTGAATGATTTCCACAGAACGGCAGCATTTCAGTATAGCAGCATAGCACATAGAAGAGAAATATCATCATTACTTTAAAGATATTTATTATAAAGGTGATGTATAAATGCATCACATTATGTAACAATATGTATCATTTGTGATAATCTTAATGCAGTAAATCATGCAAAAACAAATGTTTTGAACAAAATATGTTTATGCAAAATTTTAATTAGCATCTTAAATACTTGGAGTGAATGGGTGAAAGTCGCTCAGTCGTGTCCGACTCTTTGCAACCCCATGGAATTTGGAATTCTCTAGGCCAGAATACTGGAGTGGGTAGCCTTTTCCTTCTCCAGGGTATCTTCCCAACCCAGGGATCAAACCCAGGTCCCCACATTGCAGGTAGATTCTTTATAAGCTGTGCCACAAGGCAAGCTCCATAAATACTTGGGCTAACAGACAAAACATTTCTAGTTGTTTAAACGTGTTTGAATATTTTTCTTTCCAAATAAGTGTTCAAGTTTTAATAACATACAATTGTAAAGATTGTAACACTAAAGTTTTAGTTTTGTTAAATAACTTAATGGCAAATTTTCATGAATGTGAACTACATTCTTTTTTTAAAAAGCCCAAACTCTTTAATTATGATTTCCTTTCTCCAGGATATCTTCCCAATCCAGGGATCAAACCCAGGTCTACCACATTGCGGGTGGGTTCTTTACCAGCTGAGCCACAAGGGAAGCCCATGATGTTTCTAGTTGAGTAATTATAATAATACTTTCATATATAATTTATACTTAATAATTACATAAGCAAAATTAATATTTAATAAGTATAATACAAATTTAATTACCCAATATATGAATCCATAACAAATGATTAACTTTTCTCCAAGAACTGTATGTACTCTTTACTTCATTTTAGCAAGCAGTTTCGATTTTTTCTTTGATTTTTTTGTTTCATTTCATTGACTAAATAGTATCTAAATGTAGAAAAATCAGAACATAAATTAACTAAAACAAAAAACAATCTAGTATCTCATTTCTCAAAGATAATTTCTATTAATATTGTGGTACAGATTATATTCATGGAAAATAGATGGGGAAACAGTGAAAACAGTGTCAGACTTTATTTTTCTGGACTCCAAAATCACTGCAGATGGTGATTGCAGCCATGAAATTAAAAGACACTTACTCCTTGCAAGGAAAATTATGACCAACCTAGATAACATATTAAAGAGTAGAGACATTACTTTGCCAACAAAGGTCCATCTAGTCAAGGCTATGGTTTTTCCAGTGGTCACGTATGAATGTGAGAGTTGGCCTGTGAAGAAAGCTGAGCGCTGAAGAACTGATGCTTTTGAACTGTGGTGTTGGCGAAGACTCTTGAGAGTCCCTTGGACTGCAAGGAGATCCAACCAGTCCATTCTAAAGGAGATCAGTCCTGGGTGTTCATTGGAAGGACTGATACTAAAGCTGAAACTCCAGTACTTTGGCCACCTCATGCAAAGAGTTGACTCATTGGAAAAGACTCTGATGCTGGGAGGGATTGGGGGCAAGAGGAGAAGGTGATGACAGAGGATGAGATGTCTGGATGGCATCACCGAGTTGATGGTGAGTTTGAGTGAACTTCGGGAGTTGGTGATGGACAGGGAGGCTTGGCATGCTGTGATTCACACGGTCACAAAGAGTCAGACACGACTGAGTGACTGACCTGAACTGAGTTGATTCTGGGACTTGTTAAGTTGAAAATGAATGATGTCTAAAGAAACAATGTCTATATCTTTTTTAAAAAACACTTTATTACTTAAAAATGCTAATCATCTCCTGGCCTTTCAGTGAATTTTAATCTTTTTGCTGATGCAACGTCATTCCTCCGTATTGATGACTGTTTAGTGATCATGGTGGAGATTGCTGCAGCTTGATGTGGCTATACCAATTTCTTAAAATTGACAACAAAATGAAGTTTGCTGCATTGATGGACTCTTCTTTTCATGGATGACTTTTCTATAGCAAGTGTAAGGTAGTTAGAATAGAAAATGGAGTCCAAGATGGTGGAATCATGGGGAAGGTTAGGAAAAAAAAAGAAACAAACAAACACCAAAAGGGTAGGTCGGATCCCCCCTAAGTCTTGGGAGTGCACTGTCTGCTGTCTGCTTCCCGCCTTGAGCTGTGACTGAGCTGTAACTAGTTTTTTGCTACCAATACTACTTGCTGCCTGCCTAATAAAATCCTGCCTGTTTGAGCTAAATGTGGCGGGTCTTTCCAAATCTTTGCTACCACCAGACAAGAATAGAAGAGGAGCAAATCAACCCAACACAGGCAATCAGGCAGTGCTGTTTGATACAATTTTATCCACAATGGAATTTCTTTCAAAATTTGAGTTAATCCTCTCATACCCTGCTGCTGCTTTATCAACTAAGTGTAAGTAATAGGCTAAGTTCTTTGTTGTCATTTCAACAATCTTCATAGCATTTTCACCAGGAAGAGATTCCATCTCAAGAAAATACTTTCTCTGCTCACCCATAAGAAGTAACCCCTCATTTGTTCAAGTTTTATTATAAGTTTGAAGATTTAATCATATCTTCAGGATCTATTTCTAGTTCTCTTGCTATTTCCATCACATATGCAGTTATCTCCATTGATGTCTTGAAGCCCTCAAAGTCACCCATGAGGGCTAGAACCAGCTTCTTAATGATTTTGCTTTTCTTGTCCCTCCAAATAAAGGGTATAAGCGTTTAGTCTTTCTTTCACCTTCTATAAACTTCACGTGTATCTTTGATGTAAATATAGAAACAATAACAAAAAATGATAAAATAGTCAAAACCACTTTGAAATGTAAGTAACCTGTTTTCTTTTCATTTCCATGAATGTTTTTCATATTAGTTTTTTGCTCCTCCTTCTTCAGTTTTACACTCTCTCCCATTTGATTAACTTTTTTCATTTTTTAAGGAGGTCATTCTTGTTAATATTTGGACAAAAGTGACTATAGTTTACACAAATTCCTACAACTATGTTCCTCTTGCCATTTTTCTTTAAAAAAGTTATTTCTCCTATAATATATACGCTTGGCTGGAATACTCAAAGGGCTCTTTGAGTGCCTCTGTACTCAAAGGGCTTTTGTCCCTGCTACCTGTTTTTCCTGGTATTTTCTATATAAAGACTCCTCAGAAAAACATTCCATGGACGGAGGAGCCTGGTAGGCTGCAGTCCATGGGGTCGCTAAGAGTTGGGCACGACTGAGCAACTTCACTTTCATGTTTCACTTTCATGCATTGGAGAAGGAAATGGCAACCCACTCCAGTATTCTTATCTGGAGAATCCCAGGGACAGAGGAGCCTAGTGGGTTGCCATCTATGGGGTCACACAGAGTCGGACATGACTGAAGTGACTTAGCAGCAACAGCAGCAGAAAAACATTATTTTTCAAGCAAAGTTGACTTTATCATAATTGCAATACAGAGCTCAATCTTTTCAGTTACATAAATATATCAAAAGGAGCAATCTGGCAGGATTTGGGGAGATTTGGTGAAACAGACAATTTGCTAGAAAAGTTGGTGAATTCATCCTTGGGGCATGAGTCTACAATGTTAGAATTAAATCAGTCTATATTGTCATCCTGGAAAATATGACCTTAATGAGTCTGTTTAAAAAAACAAATACTGAACTCAGACTCACTGTTCAGTTTATCTGTTTTGTGAGTTACGGTACAAGCTGCTTTCAAAATTGTGGTTTCTGTTTCATTTCCCATTACTTCTCCCTAGCTGTTTCCTTCCTTCCCCTGTAAGAGAGACAAATACCCCTACATAGTAGATGAGAAGTGTAATTAAATTCATGCCTTCATTTTGATTAGCAATAGAAATAAATAGAAAACATGATTCCAATCCAAATAGATTTTGGGTGTTGCTAGTAAAACTCCTAAATATGCTAAAAAGATGTATTTTTAAAAATGAGCTATCATTTAAATATGTATGCTTGCATCATAAGAAGTGATGAAAACTGAGACCAAATTAAATGACAGACAGTATACATTACAGAGAAAATCATGATCTGTAACTATTTTAGTATTGTATTTTATAGCCGTTATATAATTTTTTCATGAATGATTTTTCTGGTTTTAAATGCAGACCCTAGTGGTATACTTTCAGTAAAACTTTAAAGATTTTCCTTACTGATTTAGTTATTACTTTATTTCAAATCATATAAGTTGTAAAAAGAAAGTAAGTTTGTGTTATAGCTTTCAAATGGAATTAGAGGAGTGTCCTTTCAGAGTAATAGATGTCATTTATTTGAGAAATATGGTTCACAATGGTAAAGTACAGAAAACAATGAAGAAGAATTGGATTAGAGACAAGGAGAGAAGCTTTTCCCAATTCCTCAGTGTTACTGGAAGCAGCATGATAGGTGCACACGGTATTTGCTCGAAATGTACAATACTCCTGGGCATGAAATATCATCCCTTGTATGCACCAAACATAAAAAAAAAAAAGACTTAACATTAAAAACAAAATAAGCTTTTTTTTGTTTGTTTGAAAGCATTAAAGGTTTGTGCTTCTTTTTTTAGAGAACTCTGTGATTTTGCCCCATGAGAAATCTATAAAATAGATAACTTAATACACTACAAAATAAGGACTAATTTGATAAATATAAATGAGGCAAGATAATTTATTCAGATGTTACTTTGAATTTAATATTTTAGACTCTCTTTCAATAAGTTAGCCATAACTTTGCATTTATTTGTCTGAGAGAATTCTGTTGTCCTAATTTCATAATTTGGTTCAAGTTAATGATTTTTTTGTGATTTGTAAAAAATCGCAATACCTAAACTGACTAAACTAAATATGCTAGGAACTTCAAAGAGTAAAAGCAAAGCAACACGTGATTGTTAGAGGAGCAGGAGACAGGAAGATTTTCTCAAACCTGGAAAAGATCCTTGGAGAGGGGAGCCTACTAAGCATCAGTACTGGCATGTTGGGCTCCCCTGGTGGCTCAGATGGTAAAGAATTAACCGGCAATGCGGGAGTGCAGTGCTGGAGTCCTGAGTTCAATCCCTGGGTTGAGAAGGTCCCTTGGAGGAGAGCATGGCAATCTACTCCCGTATTCTTGCCTGGAGAATCCCTATGGACAGAGGAGCCTGATGGGCTACACAGGATTGCACAGAGTCAAACATGACTAAGTGACTAAGTTCAGCACACAGCATAGCACAGGCTCATTGGAGAGTTTTAAAGACCTCAAAACAGCTGTGTAAGGAGCTCTCCAAGAAGTCTGAGCCCTAGACACTAAAGTGTTTGATTTTGTCAATGTTCCCAGGCTTCAAGCTTGCTATAAGGCTGAGAATCATTGCATCTCAGTGCCTAGCTAGAAAGCTAGGCATTCTCAGGTCAATCAGGCTAGGCAACAGAGCTTTCACAGTATGTGATAACTGAGACCTTCAAACGACTCTAAAGGGAAGAAGATCTAATAACTCTAAAACTGGGTTTTTCATTAGTCCTAAAGGATGACACCACCCTTATGGCAGAAAGTGAAGAGGACTAAAAAGCCTCTTGATGAAGGTGAAAGAGGAGAGTGAAAAAGTTGGCTTAAAGCTCAACATTCAGAAAACTAAGATCATGGCATTCGGTCCCATCACTTCATGGGAAATAGATGGGGAAACAGTGGAAACAGTGTCAGACTTTAATTTTTGGGCTCCAAAATCACTGCGGATGGTGACTGCAGCCATGAAATTAAAAGATGCTTACTCCTTGGAAGGAAAGTTATGACCAACATAGACAGCATATTCAAAAGCAGAGACATTACTTTGCCAACAAAGGTCCATCTAGTCAAGGCTATGGTTTTTCCTGTGGTCATGTATGGATGTGAGAGTTGGACTGTGAAGAAGGCTGAATGCTGAAGAATTGATGCTTTTGAACTGTGGTGTTGGAGAAGACTCTCCTTGGACTGTAAGGAGATCCAACCAGTCCATTCTGAAGGAGATCAGCCCTGGGATTTCTTTGGAAGGAATGATGCTAAAGCTGAAACTCCAGTACTTTGGCCACCTCATGCGAAGAGTTGACTCATTGGAAAAGACTCTGATGCTGGGAGGGATTGGGGGCAGGAGGAGAAGGGGACGACAGAGGATGAGATGGTTGGATGGCATTGCTGATTCGATGGATGTGAGTCTGAGTGAACTCCCGGAGTTGATGATGGACAGGGAGGCCTGGCGTGCTGCGATTCATGGGGTCACAAAGAGTCGGATATGACTGAGCGACTGATCTGATCTGATCTGATCTTAAAGGATGAGTGAGAATCAACTGGAATTAGTGTAAGTTATAAGATATCCCTGGGAAGTGATAAGCAATCAATATTTATACAAGACATGATCTTTTTACGTTCTGGGGAGAATGACTTCATGTACGTATAGAGAACAATTATACAGGCAGATTTAGAATAAATGCTTAAATTTCATAAGGTGTGAAAAAGATTCTGTTAGCTCTTATGCTATAGAATACTGTTTCAAGTCCATTGAAACTGAAATACATGTTGTTCTGTATAGGCACAGAATAAAATAATGATATTTTTTTAGTCCCTAATGACATATGAAAGGCTGCCTCTGAGTGGGAACTATAAAATATTATTATTATTGTTCACTGAGTCTGTCTGACTCTTGCCATCACCATGCACTGCAGCACACTAGGCTTCCAAGTCCTTCACCATATCCCAGAGTTTGCTCAAACTCGTGCCCAGTGAATCAGTGATGCCATCCAACCATCTCATCCTCTGTTGTCCCCTTCTCCTCCTGCTTCTAATCTTTCCCAGCATCAGAGTCTTTTCTAATGAATCAGCTCTTTACATCAGGTGGCCAAAGTATTAGAGCGTCAGCTTCATCATCAGTCCTTCCAATGAGTATGCAGGATTGACTTCCTTTAAAACTGATTGGTTTGATCTCTGTGAAGTCCAAGTGATCCTCAAGAATCTTCTCCAACACCATTTTTCAAAAACATCAATTCTTCAGTGCTCAGACCTCTTTATGGTCCAACTCTCACATCCATGCATGACTAGTGATCAAACCATAGCTGTGACTATACAGTCCTTTGCCGGCAATTAATGTATCTGCTTTTTAATATACTGCCTAAATTGTTCATAGCTTTTCTTCCAAGGACTAAGAATCTTTTAATTTCATGACTGCAGTACCATCTGCAGTGATTTTGGAGCCCCCAAAAATAAAGTTTGCCATTGTATCCATTGTTTCCCCATCTATTTGCCATGAAGTAATGGAACTCAATGCCATCATCTTCATTTTTTGAATGTTGAGCTTTAAGCCAACTTTTGCACTCTCCTTTTTCACCTATCAATTTCTGCCATTAGGGTGGTGTCATCTGTATATCTGAGATTATTGATATTTCTCCTAGAAATCTTGATTCCAGCTTGTGCTTCATCCATCCCAGCATGTCACAAGATATATTCTGCATATAAGTGAAATAAGCAGGATGGCAATATACAGCCTTGATGTACACCCTTCCCAGTTTTGATCCATTCTGTTGTTCCTTGTCCGGTTCTAACTGTTGCTTCTTGACCCGCATATAGGTTTCTCAGGAGGCAGTAAAGCTGGACTTGTATTCCCATCTCTCTCAGAATTTTCCACAATTTGTTGTGGTCCACAAAGTCAAAGGCCTTAACGTAGTCAATGAAGCAGAAAGAGATGCTTTTCTGGAATTCTCTTGCTTTTTCTATGATCCAACAGATGTTGACAATTTGATCTCTGGTTCCTCTCCCTTTTCTAAATCCAGCTTGTAAATCCGGAAGCTCTCAGTCCACACAGTGCTGAAGCCTAGCTTGAAGGATTTTGAGCATTATCTTGCTAGCATGTAAAATGAGCACAAGTGTATGGTAGTTTGAACATTCTTTGGCTTTGCCCTTCTTTGGGATTGGGATGTAAACTGACCTTTTCCAGTCCTATGGCCACTGCAGAGTTTTCCATGTTTGCTGGCACATTGAGTACAGCACTTTAATAGCATCACCTTTCAGTATTTTTAAATAACTCAGCTGGCATTCCATCACCTCCAGATTTACCTCATTTTACATGTTAGCAAGATAATGCTCAAAAGCTAGAGAATTCCAGAAAAGCATCTATTTCTGCTTCATTGACTACACTAAGGTCTTTGACTTTGTGGACAACAACAAACCTTTGTTTGTCTTAATGCTTCCTAAGGCCCATTTGACCTCACACTTCAGGATGTATGGCTCTAGGTGAGTGACCACACTATTGTGGTTATCCAAGCCATTAAGACTTTTTTTGTATCATTCTACTTACTGTGTATTCTTACCATCTCTTCTTAATCTCTTCTGCTTCTGTTATGATTTTACCGTTTCTGTCCTTTATCTTGCCCATCCTTGCATGGAATGTTCCCTTGATATCGCTAATTTTCTTTAAGAGATCTCTAGTCTATACCATTACATTGCTTTCCTCTATTTCTTTGCATTATTCACTTAAGAAGGCCTTCTTATCTCTACTTGCTATTCTCTGGAACTCGACATTCATTTGGGTATATTTTTCCCTTTCTCCATGCCTTCCGTTTTTCTTCTTTTCTCAATTACTTGTGAAGCTTCCGCAGACAACCGTTTTGCCTTTTTGCATTTCTTTTTCTTTGGGATGGTTTTGGTCACTGCCTCCTGTATAATGTTATCAACCTTTGTCCATAGTTTTTCAAGCATTCTGTCTACCAGATCTAGTAGTTTGAACTTATTCATTATCTCAACTGTATAATCATAAAGATTTGATTTATGTCATACCTGAATGGGCTAATGGTTTTTCCTACTTTATTTAATTTTGCAATTTTATTGAATTTTGCAATTTATTGAATTTTGCAATAAGGAGTTCATAACCTGAGCCACAGTCATCTCCAGATCTTGTTTTTGTTGACTGTATAATGCTTTTCCATCTTTGGCTACATATTAGATAATTTGATTTTGAAATTGATCATTCGGTGATGTCCTTGTATAAAGTTGTCTCTTGTGTTGTTGGAGGAGGGTGTTTGCCATGACCAGTGTGTTCTCTTGGGAAAGCTCTGTTACCCTTTACCCTTCTTCATTTTTGTACTTCAAGGCCAAACTTGCCTGTTACTCCAAGTATCCCTAAGCTGAGCTAAGTCACTTCAGTCGTGTCCGACTCTGTGTGACCCCATAGACGGAAGCCCACCAGGCTCCCCCGTCCCTGGGATTCTCCAGGCAAGAACACTGGAGTGGGTTGCCATTTCCTTCTCCAATGCATGAAAGTGAAAAGTGAAAGTGAAGTTGCTCAGTTGTGTCCGACTCTTTGCGACCCCATGGACTGCAGCCTACCAGACTCCTCCGTCCATGGGAGTTTCCAGGCAAGAGTACTGGAGTGGGGTGCCATTGCCTTCTCCGCAAGTATCCCTGGGCTTCCTATTTTTGAATCCCAATCCTCTATGAAGAAAAGAACATTTTTTTTTTTTTTTTAGTGTTAGTTCTAGAAGGTCCTGTAGATCTTCCTGAATGGTCAGCTTCAGCTTCTTCATCAGTAATGATTGGGACATCGATTTGGGTTGCTGTGATGTTGAATGATTTGCCTTGGAAACCAACTGAGATTATTCTGTCATTTTGAAGTTGCACCCAAGTACTCATTTCAGGATCTTTTGTTGACTATGAGGTCTATTCCTTTTCTTCTAAGGGATTCTTGTTCACAGTAATAGATACAATGGTCATCTTAATTAAATTTGTCCATTCCTGTCCATTTTACTTCAGTGATTCCCAAGATGTTAGTGTACACTCTTGTCATCTTCTGAATGATCTCATGCAATTTACCTTGATTAATGGACCTAACATTCCAGATTCCTATGCAGTACTGTTCTTTACAGGATTGGACTTTAATAATTTCAACCTAAATATTTAAAATATATGACTTGGAATAACATCTTTGGAGATAAACTTGTAAAGCCTGAACAGTTTAAAATGCGGTAGCCTATAACTCAGGATCTCTATTCTAAGTATCTTTAGTATGAGAAATCCATGGATACTCGTGTTCAAGACTGTTCAATGCAATAGCACCATAGTAAGGAAACATTTTAAACAGTATGAATATCTATAAGAAAAGAAGAGACAAATACATTAGGTATTTTTCTCCAATGAAAAATTATACAGTAATTAACATAAATGAATATATAAATATATGCATATGAAAGCATTTCAAAATATATTGAATAAAATATTTTTAAATGACACATACAGCTTTATTCATTTACAATAATTGTTTTTAGAAATCCAAAAACACTCATACTTTTTGATCTATATGTTAGTCAGTATATACCAAGAGTATAAAAACCTTTATGAAAATCATAACCTCCAAATTCAGAATAACTATATATTAGAAAGAGGAAAAAATATGAGTTTTTAACTTTATCAATTATATTTGGTTATATTTTTTATTATACAAAATTAAACATACCTTAAGAAGATAAACCCTAAGTCTTAAGTGTCCAAATTTATTTTTCATGTACAAATAAATTTGCATAAACAGAATACATCTAGGTTATCACCACCCAGATATGGATATAGAACTTTAGCAATATTCAGAAGTCCTCTCATCTGTCTCCTCTTATCAGCTATTTCAGTAGCAGTATAGGAATACAAAAGGCAATGGAAGTGTTCCCAAAATTCTCTCTTAAGATAAATGTCAGCCTTTCTTATTCACCATAGGTTTTTTTTTCCTTTTTTGAATTTTATCTAAATGGAATCATAAAATATGTACTCTATTGTATCTGGCTTCTTTTACTAAAGTTTATTTATGTTTAAAAGGTTTATGTTTACTGTTCCTGATAGCAGTATTTTATTAATATTCATACTTTAAAGGATTTCAATCTGCTGGAGTTTTCAATGTATACATTTATTTATTCATTTATTTGATCACTGTACTCTCAATAGATATTTACATTGATTCTAATCATTGTCTATTAAAAATAATGTTCCTAAAAATATTTATGTACACATCTTTTGATAAATATATATTCATATATATATACATATATATATATATACACAAACACACATACATATCAGCAAATTTTCTCATCATAGGGTTTATCTGTGTTGAGACTTTGTACATATTACTACCTAAATCATTCTTGCAGTTATTTCCCAATTTTATGGTCATAAGATTTCCAGTTTTTTCACATCCCCTCTATCACTTGATATTATCAATATTTTAAATTTTAGCTATCTTAAAGGCCTTTAATGGTATCACACTGTAGTTTTAATTTGTATTTCCCTGATAAGTAAAGGACTTGGACACTTTTTAATGTGTTTGCTGGCCATTTGAATATTACATTTGTGAAAAGCCTGCTTATCAAGTATTTATCTGTATTATTATAATTTATTTTGAAAATAAATGTACCAATTGTGAAAGAAAATTGTGGTTCATTAGTGCCAAATAGAAGAAACTGGAGTATTTGTTTAGTATTTGTAGTTTTTTTTTTTTTTTTTTTTTAAGATTGACTTTCCTTCACTATTTTATTTGTTTTATTTTATTTATTTATTTTTTGGCTGTGTTGTGCAGCATGCAGAATCTTAGCTCCCCCACCAGGGACTGAACCCAAGCCATCTGTAGTCAGAACACGGAGTCTTAACCACTGAACTGCCAGAGAAGTCCCCGTAGTTTTAATCACATTTGAAACATTTCATACTTTTAAAAAAGGAAAAATAAAACCACACATTCAAATTATAGATTAAAAGGGAATCTAACTGAAATTCTACTTTCAAACAAGACTGAGTAGTAGGGAAGGGATTTAATCTCCTGCCTGGAAACAAAACAAAAACCCTGATTAACAGACAAAATATGTGAAGATATATTGGCATTATGAGTAGTACATTGCAGGGCAGAAATACGTGAGAGTCAAGCAAATATTCTCCCATAGACTGGCTGACTCACTGTATGAAACACCAGCTCTTGGTGAACTTTGCACTCTAGGTTCTCATGTATGCTCCTTTCCTCATCCCTTCAGTACTAAAAGTAGCAAAACGCTCTACTACTGCTATTCCCAAAATATTAGACTTCTATACTTTTCTTCCCTTACTTGTTGCTGACTTCTTTAAAAAGTATGTCTATGAAACTTTTCTAAGTTACTCTTGAGTATTCCATATACTTCCTCGATTTCCTCAGATTGTAACATAGACAGAGACTCTAGGTCATAAATGATATCAAGTGTGTTTTTTTTGTGGTTGATATAAGCCTGTAATGTTACTTAAGAGCATTTTTTTCTGATTAAAATAAGAAATCCAATTTAAAAAACCCATGTCTTTTCTAGGAATAACATATATAGGCCAATGAGAGCCAGTCTCTATGTTTTCTGTGAGCAGAGTTCCAAATAGTGTTTTGCAAAATTTCCTTTGAGTGAAATGAAATCTGCCTACACAGTTTAGCTGAGAACTTTCAGACTGTTTCAATGGATGGAGTTCAGTTATAATGGAGAGTGAATGTGATGTAAAAGAAAGTGTGGTGAGAGAATTGTACATGAGTCAAGTTCATGCTTTTGAGCATGATATCATTAAGAATTCAAACTAAAGCATTTTACTGATTTTATTTAACTTTTTTAGCCACTGCAATTTTGTGTGTGGCAAGGGAGCTTTCTCGTGGCAAAGAATAGAAGAGCTAGTTCACAGTTAATTTTATAAATTGTTTTAAAAAGTTCACTTATGTCTCCATAATAATTTTGACTGGTTCTTTGCCAATGTCTGTCTTATTGATAAATTATAGCTATAGATCCTTTCCAGGCTCTGCTATTGTATAAAATTTCTGTGCTTTAGGGCACTGTTACCAAAGCTTGAAAAGATACTCAGAATAACACTCTGTAGTTATAGAAAAAAAAAGAGAGAGAGAGAGAGAGATAAAGAAAAGGGTTTTTAATGCAGGCCTATACACTGAGTACAGGGCTAAGCTTACTAAGAAAAGTTATTGGATGAATTTTTTCTTAGAGAAAGACAAAATGAACCTTTAAGGAAGAGAAGGAGAGCAAATCGATGAACATGAACATACTGGGCACATAATCAACCTGAACTTTCCTACATGATGTGGGTTGTAAAATGAGGAAAATGAAACAGTGGAAATGGTCTATACCTTGACCAAGACCAAAAAGACCTTTACTTCTTCATAAATGAAGATCCATGTTAATACCAGAAACCATGCTAATTCTAGCTATAGAATGAATCACTGGTAACTCTAAAGTAGAAAACACAACCTTCTATATAAAATTTTATAGTCATTTGACTTAGAAGATTTATTTAAATCCTGAGTCCAAATATGCCTCCACCCATGGTCTTCAATTTGATCCCATTTGATATATTGAATCAATATAGGCTTTCTTCTACTAGGCAGTGGCACAGTATTTGCATATTTCAAATAAATACCAAAAATTATTTTATTTTCAAATGAAACAAGAGATATCCTTGTAGTATTGTGGGTTATTTGATATCACAGACTCTGGGAGCCATATTGCCTTGATTAAACTCTGGGCATCTCTCCATTCATTAGTTGTGCGGTCTAAGGAAACAAAGTAACTCATCTGTGCTTCAGCTAAATCTTCTGTAAAATAGAGTTAATGAAAATACCTACATATTAGGTCTATTATCATTTCCAAAATGCTTAGAACAGTAATAAGTATAAAATGGTACAGAATGAGTACTAAATATGTGTGTGTTAATAAGTATAAAATGCTACAGAATGAGTACTAAATACGTGTGTATAAAATGCTATAGAATGAGTACTAAATATGTTAAATTCAAAGTACTACTTTGAATTTCTTCATCAAAGGCCAGTATACCTCAGGCCTTCCTAATGAGAGAGTCAATTCCTAGGTAGGTTGATAAGAAGTCCAGGGGTCCCCAAGGAGAGGGGAGTCTGGAATTCTCAGGGAGGAAGAAAGGACAAAGGTTTTTTTTTTTTTTTTCCTTTTTCCTCTACATTCCTTAGGATTACATTACAATAATGTATCCTGCTTGAGGACAGTCTCTAGAAAAAATTTCTGGGTAATCCTGTTATCTTAAAATGTAAATTATGGGAGTGGGTCTAGTAAGGTCTTTACAATCTCCAGACATTCTTTTGATTCGTGATAATAAGTAATTAAAAAGTATATAACTCCATTACTAACACTAGCGAGGGATCACTCTCTCTGCCCCCTTCTGATGTCTATGTAAGAAGCTTTCTTTGTCTATTTTATATTTTAATAAAACTCTATTACACAAAAGCTCTGAGAGATCAAGCCTCATCTCAGGCCCCAGATTGAATTCTTCGCCTCCAGAGGCCAAGAATCCCGGCATCTTTCGTGGTTCAGCAACAACATTTCACTAACTTGTGGTGTTTATAACAGAAATAGATTCTTGTGGTATAGTTGAACAAATGTGGCGCCTTCCTATTTTCACATTTTTAATTTACCTACGTATAGTGAACTCATAATAGATTAGCTTAATGTGTACAACACAGTGATTCAATCTTTTTATAGATTATATACTATACAAAGTTATTGTAAAATACTGACTGCATTCCCTGTGCCATACATTATACCCCTCAGATTTATTTTATAACTGGCAGTTTGTACCTTTTAATCCCCTTCACCTATCTTGCCCATCTCACAATGCCTTTTCCATCTGGTAAACACTAGTTTGGGTTTCCCAGGTGGCTCAGTGATAAAGAACCCACCTGCCAAAGCAGGAGACTTGGGAGACATGAGTTCAATCCCTGGGTTGGAAATATCCTTTGGAGTAGGAAATGGCAACCCACTCTCGCATTCTTGCCTGGAAAATTTCATGGACAGACAAGCCTGGTGGACTACAGTCCATGGGGTCACAAAGAGTCAAACACTACTCTGTGACTAAGCATGCACAACCGTTTATTTGTTCTCTGTATCTGTAAAACTGCTTCTTTCTTGTCATATTTCCTCTTTTATTTTGTTTTTTAGATTCCAAATAATAGTGAAAACACACAGTGCCTATCTTTCTCTGACAAATTTCACCAAGTATAATATTCTCTAGGTCCCTTCATCGACAGATGAATGGATAAGGAAGCTGTCGTACATATACACAATAGAATACTACTCAGCTATAAGAAGGAATGCACTGGAGTCAGTTCTATGAGACAGGTAAACTTAGAGCCTATTTTACAAAATGAAGTAAGTCAGAAAGACAAATATTGTATACTAATACATACATATATATGTGTATATATATATGAAATCTAGAAGATTTATACCAATAAACCATCTACAGGGCAACAATGGAGATGCAGACAGAGAATAGACTTTTGGACACAATGGGGGAGAGAGAAGGTGGGATGATTTGAGAAAGTAGAACTGAAACATAGATATTACCATATATAAAGTAGATAGCCAGTAGAAATTTGCTGTGTGACACAGGGAAACCAAAACTGGTGGTCTGTGGCAATCTAGAGGAGTAAGATGGGGAGGGTAGTAGGAGGGAGGTTTTAGAGGGAAGGGGCACATGTATACCTATGGCTGATTCATGTTGATGTACGGCAGAAACCATTACAATATTGTAATGTAATTGTCTTCCAATTAAAAATAAAATTACAAAAAAAGAATTAAAAGCACTAATCCCATTCAAGAGCCACTTTCATGATTTAATTACCCCCTAAAGACCAACCTCAAAATATCATCATGTTGCAGGCATGTAAACATTTTGTGGTCACACAGACATTCTGTACCAGTTGTCTTCAGTTGGTACTCATGCGTTGCTAACTCTAATGACTGACTTATGTTATATCTCTGGATTTTATCAGCAGCGTATTCAAACTGAATCTTACCTGTTATCAAAAAACAAACAAACAAAACAAAAACAGAACAGTTTAGCCTCAAGAAGAATTCTGTAGAAGCTGTTTCCCATAAAAATCAAAAGGGCAGAGTTTTCAAAGTGTTCCTTGGTCTAGCTCTTCCATATCAGATAGAGTGCATAGTTTCTGTGTGCTAAGCATAAGAACTGACACATGATGTAAAGTCTCTAGACTTTTTATGTGATGTGATTATCTAAAGCTGATGACACATATACTGAGAATGGCACTCCAATAAGGGCAGGATTATTTCACCCTTTCAGAGCATAGTTTTAATCCCATCATCACATTCATTAACTAGACACATAACTGTACTAATAACTTTGATAGATATTTAACAAGAAAAATGAAAATATTTTATTTCTAATCCACTGAGTTGTCCAATAACCAGTTATCATAAAACATATAAACTAATATGAAGAATATGAAGAATTTTTATTTGCAGTCATGCTCTTTAGTAAAAAGAGTAATTCTGAATTTGACAATAGCTTGCAACATATAGTCTTAGAAATTTTTCTTAAGAGGCTGAGTAGTATTTTATTCTTATAAATACACTTCTTTGTGACGAAGAGTCAAAAAAATTAAAATGTCTTCTTTAAGACACTTTCTTTTCAGGTTAACTAAAGAATTTATTTTGTCATCACACTGCTACTTTTTGTTTTTACTGTTTTGCTTCTTCACAGCCTACTACAATGTTTTTAGTAGCTTCTTTTAGATAAAATTCTTAATAAACATGTTATTCAGTACTTTGGAAGGATGAAGACAAAACAAACATAATTTTACAAAATTGTGTCCTAAATACTGTGTTAGGAACCAACTGGATGCTTTTTTTTTTTTTTTTTCAATGAAGTTTCATTTTAAAAGTAATATATCATACCAGAGGCATGTGAGTTCAGCTGACTATTTCAAAAAATTATTCTTCCATATCCCATATCACTTTGTACATATTGATATCCTAACTCTGATCACAATGAATTATAATAACATGGTTGGCCTTTCCCATTTTCAGTCTTAGACTGTGAACTTCTAGAGGACAAGATCTGTCTGATATATCTCTATATTCCTACTGTGTATGCCAATGCTTATCATATGACAAATCCTCCTTAAATATTTGTTAAAGAAAGGAATGAGCATACCCATTCTATATTTTCTTTCATCTAGTGATATATATGTGCCTACTACAAGTGTTTACTACTGGCAAAGGAATCTGATGAAAATGGAAATATCCTCTGATTAATTAATTTAAAATGTCCCTCTAATTTTATTTTTCTTATTATATAATTTTGTTTAACTTCTCATTTGTTTTTTTTTTCAAATAGTTTTATGCATATACATAAATATACAATTTGGGCATTTTTCTCCTCTTTTTCACAGTTCACTGTACATACAGTTTCGGATCTTGCAAATTTTCATGTAATAATATATCTCAGAAGTTTTTTCAAATAAGAAAACAAAATACTTTACATTTTCTACAGCTAAATAACATTACCTTGTATGAATGACCAAAAAAAAAAAAAAAAAAACAAGTGATGCTTCTGTGGATTGGCTTTTAGATACTACCCCAATTTTGTGCTTTAACAAGCAACACTCAGTTCAGCTCAGTTCAGTCGCTCAGGTGTATCCAAATCTACAACCCCATGGACAGCATCATGCCAGGAAGTCCTGTCCATCACCAACTCCCGGAGTTTACCCAAAGTCATGTCCACTGAGTCAGTGATGCCATCTCATCCTCTGATGTCCCCTTCTCCTCCTGCCTTCAATCTTTCCCAGCATCAGGGTCTTTTCAAATGAGTCAACTCTTTGCATCAGGTAGCCAAAGTTTTGGAGTTTCAGCTTCAACATCAGTCCTTCCAATGAATATTCAGGACTAATTTCTTTTAGGATGGACCAGATGGACCTCCTTGCAGTCCAAGGGACTCTCAAGAGTCTTCTCCAACACCACAGTTCAAAAGCATCAATTCTTCAGTGCTCAGCTTTCTTCACAGTCCAACTCTCACACCCATACATGACTATTGGAAAAACCATAGCCTTGACTAGGTGGACCTTTGTTGTCAAAGTAATGTCTCTGCTTTTTAATATGTTGTCTAGGTTGGTCATAACCTTTCTTCCAAGGAGTAAGCGTCTTTTAATTTCATGGCTGCAATCACCATCTGCAGTGATTTTGGAGCCCAAACATATAAAGTCTGTCACTGTTTCCATTTTTCCCCATCTACTTGCCATGAGGTAACAGGACTGGATGCTATGATCTTTGTTTCCTGAATGTTGATTTTTATGTCAACTTTTTCACTCTCCTCTCTCACTTTCATCAAGAGGCTTTTTAGTTCTTCTTCACTTTCAGCCATAAGGGTGGTGTCATCTGCATATCTGAGGTTATTGATTTTTCTCCCAGAAATCTTGATTCCAGTTTGTGCTTCACCCAGCCCAGCATTTCTCATGATGTACTCTGCATATAAGTTAAATAAGCAGAGTGAAAATACACAGCCTTGACGTACTCCTTTCCCTATTTGGGGCCAGTCTGTTGTTCCATGTCCAGTTCTAACTGTTGTTTCCTGACCTGCATATAGATTTCTCAAGAGGCAGGTCAAGTGGTCTGGTATTCCCATCTCTTTAAGAATTTTCCAGAAAGAACACAATGAGTGAAAAAATTTTGCATGTCATTTTTCTATACATGGAATACAATTTGTAGGAAAAATTTTTGAAATTTCTGGGTCAAAAGTACATTTGTATGTATATTAGAGATGTTAGAAACTGCCAACTTGTTTTTCATGTGAGTTGTGCCATGAGGGTTATGGCAATTTGTCCTCCAACCAGCAATGAATGAAAGTTGATAGATTTTATTCATCATTCCCAATAGTGTGTTATCAATCTTTTGAAATTTCGCTAATCTTGAAAATGGTATATGTCAATGTAGTCTTATTTTTCTATTTATCTTTCAATGAATGAGAATGGACAACAGATAATATATGTAAATATGGGGTTTCTTATTTGTTTTTTAAGTCTTTGTCCATTTTCCCATTTTATTAGAAAGTAGCTGTTATTTTGCAGGTGATATTTTTATGGTAGAGAGAGGATCTTTATATTTTAGCATCTAAGATAATGAGCTTTAAACATTTTCCAAGCTGGTTATTTTTTATTTGATTTTAGAGTCAGGCATCCTGGAATGTGACCACACATTGAACTATGAACAAAGCTAGAGGAGGTGATGGAATTTTAGTTAAGCTATTTCAAATCCTCAAAGATGATCTGGTTAAAGTGCTGCACTCAATATGCTAGCAAATTTGGAAAACTTGACAGTGGCCACAGGACTGGAAAAGGTGAGTTTTCATTCCAATCTCAAAGAAAGGCAACCCCAAAGAATGTTCAAACTACTGCACAAGTGCACTTATCTGGTACGCTAGAAAAGTAATAGTCAAGATTCTTCAAGCTAGGCTTCAATAGTATGTGAACCAAAAACTTCCAGATATTCAAGCTGGATTTAGCAAAGGCAAAGGAACCAGAGATCAAATTACCAACACCCGTTGGATCATTGGAAAAGCAAGAGAATATCAGAAAAATATCTACTTTTGATTTATTTACTACGCCAAAGCCTTTGACTGTGGATCACAAAAAAACTGTGGGAAATTATTAAAGAGATGGGAATAGCAGACCACCTTATCTGCCTCCTGAGAAATATGTATGCAGGTGAAGAAGCCACAATTAAGAATGGGACATGGAACAACAGGCTGGTTCCAAATTTGAAAAGGATTATGTCAAGGTTGTATGTCACCCTGCTTATTTAACTTATATATAGAGTACATCAAACACAATGCTGGGCTGGGTGAAGCACAAGCTGGAATCAAGATTGCTGGGAGAAATATCAATGACCTCAGATATGCAGATGACACCACCCTTATGGCAGAAAATGAAGAAGAACTAAAGAGCCTCTTGATGAAAGTGAAATAGGAGACTGAAAAAGCTGGCTTAAAAGTCAACATTAAAAACCGGAAATAGAACTGCCTTATGATCCAGCAACCCCACTGCTGGGCATACACACTGAGGAAACCAGAAGGGAAAGAGACACGTGTACCCCAATGTTCATCGCAGCACTGTTTATAATAGCCAAGACATGGAAGCAACCTAGATGTCCATCAGCAGATAAATGGATAAGAAAGCTGTGGTACATATACACAATGGAGTATTACTCAGCCATTAAAAAGAATACATTTGAATCAGTTCTAATGAGGTGGATGAAACTGGAGCCTATTATACAGAGTGAAGTAAGCCAGAAAGAAAAACATAAATACAGTATACTAACGCATATATATGGAATTTAGAAAGATGGTAACAATAACCCTATGTACGAGACAGCAAAAGAGACACTGATGTATAGAACAGTCTTATGGACTCTGTGGGAGAGGGAGAGGGTGGGAAGATTTGGGAGAATGGCAATGAAACATGTAAAATATCATGTAGGAAACGAGTTGCCAGTCCAGGTTCGATGCACGATGCTGGATGCTTGGGGCTGGTGCACTGGGACGGCCCAGAGGGATGGTATGGGGAGGGAGGAGGGAGGAGGGTTCGGGATGGGGAACACATGTATACCTGTGGTGGATTCATTTTGATATTTGGCAAAACTAATACAATTATGTAAAGTTTAAAAATAAAATAAAATTAGAAAAAAAAAAAAATGAAGATCATGGCATCTGGTCCCATCACTTTATTGCAAATCGATGAGAAAACAATGGAAACAATGACAGACTTTTTTTGGGGGGGCTCCAAAATCATTGCAGCTGGTGACTGTAGCCATGAAATTAAAAGATGCTTGCTCCTTGGAAGAAAAGCTATGACCAACCTAGACAGCATATCACAAACCAGAGACAGTACTTTGCCAACAAAGATCCATCTAGTCAAGGCTATGGTTTTTCCAGTAGTCATGTATGGATGTGAGAGCTGAACCAGATGCTTAGAGAGCTGAATATCATAGAATTGCTGCTTTTGAACTGTGATTTTGGAGAAGACTCTTGAGAGTCCCTTGGGCTGCAGGAAGATCAAACCATACAATCCTAAAGGAAATCAGTCCTGAATATTCTTTGGAAGGACTGATGCTTAAGCTGAAGCTCCAATACTTTGGCTACCTGATGTAAAGAACTGACTCATTGGAAAATACACTGATGCTGGGAAAGATTGAAGATGGGAGGAGAAGGGGACGACAGAGGATGAGATGTTTGGAAGGCATCACTGACTCAATGGACATGAGTCTGAGCTGGCGTGCTGCAGTCCATGGGGTACGAAAGAGTAGGACAAGACGGAATGAACTGAACTGAACCACACATGAACTCAGTTCATGGTTATTTTATTCCTGTCTCTTCAATACTTTTGTGTTTCAGTAACCAAATTCTAGTTTATTAAATTATTTCCTTTGTCTCTGCTAGACAAACACTTGATCAAATTCGAGATACCAATGGGCTACCATGCATACACTGCCCCCTGGTGTTCAAAGTAGAGCTTTCTTTTGTTTAGTTGCTTAGTTATGTCTGACTCTTTTTGTGGGTCCGTGGACTACAGCCCACCAGGCTCCTTCTGTCCATGGGATTTCCCAGGCAAGAATATTGGAGTTTATTTCCTTCTCCAGGAAATCTTCTGGACCTGGAGATTAAATTCGTGTCTTCTGCATTGGTTGACAAGTTCTTTACCACTGAGCCACCGGTAGGAGGGGGAAAAAATACAGATGGAAGAAAAACAGGAGCAAAGCTAATCAAGCAAACTCTTTATCAGTTAAAATATCTAGACTGCGATATTCTATCCACAAGTACCACAGCTGATATACATATAAAGCATGTGACTACTTTTTCAATCTGTCAGAAAAAGCCAATCCATATTTCTCTATGTCCTTCAGACTGGCTCTGACCATTTAGGGTAGGTTATAAAAGAAAGGTTGAGGAACAATCATTAAGAGGCACAAATTTTTTTAGTTAAATATATACTTTCTTCCATAGCAGATTACATATTATATGGTTGGATGGCATGAGCAACTCAATGGACATAGGTTTGGGTGGACTCCAGGAGTTGGTGACGGACAGGGAGGCCTGGCATGCTGAGGTTCATAGGATCGCAAAGAATCGGACAGGACTGAGCGACTGAACAGAACTGAAGGTTTTTCCCTTGAAGCTTCCTCTTTCAGTTCCTGTTGTAGGTATTTGTTTAGCTCTGGCATCACTGTGAAGAAGCACTGTCCTCCCTCCTCAGTGCATGTTGCCATATGTAATCTACTGGTCAGAAGATTGCATTATACTATCTTGAGATAATCTGTAGCTATTCACAGTGGTTTTCTCTCTCTGACTCTCTCTCACTCATGCACACACACACACACACACACACACACACACACACTGCATCTAGAAGAATCACTTTATTGTATGACAGTGGAAGACACAGTATTACACGGAATTACAATAAATATATTTCACACCACTTGTCCTGCAACACCCCAGCATAATGATGTCAGTTAAGGCCAGATTTCTTAGTTTTGACTATGTACTTACATATGAAGGTAGATTTAGTAAAGCAGAGGGAGGTTTAGTTCCACCATCATCATTAATGTCACTGGAAGTTTCATGCCTAAATTTTCAAGTATTATATTTCAAATGTAACCTGCTGTTGTTTATTTTCCAACCTTTTTTTCTGGCACATTTATTCTTTATGTACAGAATTGTACTTAAAAAAATGAATGGAATCTCCCTTGGAAATATAGCAGGTGGTATGATTAATATAGAATCATGCAGTAAACATGTTGTTTATATGTCTAAGTAAACATACTTAGAAATCATATCCTCTGAATTTAGAACAAAATACTTTGGTTTCTTCTAGTATTAAGGACAAATTTAATTTTAATAATTTTTCTTCAAATACTGATGTACTATTTTCAGAAGACATAGGAGATTGTTGGCTTCTATGCATTTTAGTGTGTGTATATTAAATAGTTGAAACCTTATTATCACTATTCACCATTAAATTGGTATGTTAGGTTCTTCTGAAGGAAAAGATGAAAGGAAAAAAGAAAATCAAGCCAGCTCAAGAAGAGTAGTGTAAACTTGTGAACAATCTCCAAAGTTATTTTCAGAAACCATTTTAAAGAGATTAACAAAAGACTAGTTTTCCCCATGAAGTATTAGGTAGAGACACTAAGGTAAATGTTTCAATAAACTTCAAGTTAGTGCTAAGTATATATTAACACTGAACAATTGCAATGATCTCACACCCTAGCAAAGTAATGCTCAAAATTCTCCAAGCTAGGCTTCAGCAATACGTGAACTGTGAACATCCAGATGTTCAAGCTGGTCTTAGAAAAGGCAGAGGAACCAGAGATCAAATTGACAACATCTATTAGATCATCGAAAAAGCAAGAGTTCCAGAAAAAAAAAAAACATCTATTTCTGCTTTATTGACTATGCCAAAGCCTTTGACTGTGTGGATCACAATAAACTGTGGAAAATTCTGAAAGAGATGGGAATACCAGACCTCCTGACCTGCCTCTTGAGAAATCTATATGCAAGTCAGGAAGCAACAGTTAGAACTGGACATGGAACAACAGACTGATTCCAAATAGGAAAAGGAGTACATCAAGGATGTATATTGTCACCCTGCTTATTTAACTTATATGCAGAGTACATTATGAGAAATGCTGGGCTGGATGAAGTGCAAGCTGGAATCAAGATTGCCGGGAGAAATATCAATAACCTCAGATATGCAGAAGATACCACCCCTATGGCAGAAAGTGAAGAAGAACCAAAGAGCTTCTTGATGAAAGTGAAAGAGGAGATTGAAAAAGTTGGGTTAAAACTCACCATTCAGAAAACTAAGATCATGGTATCTGGCCCCATCTCTTCAAGGCAAATAGATGGATAAACAGTGGAAACAGTGGCTGACTATATTTTTCTGGGCCCAAAATCACTGCAGATGGTGATTGCAGCCATGAAATTAAAAAACACTTGCTCCTTGGAAGGAAAGTTATGACCAACCTAGACAAGATTACTAAAAAGCATTATTAAAAAGCAGAGACATTACTTTGCCAACAAAAGTCCATCTAGTCAAGGCTATGGTTTTTCCAGTGGCCATGTATCGATGTGAGAGTTGGGCTATAAAGAAATCTGAACACCCAAAAATCGATGCATTTGAACTGTGGTGTTGGAGAAGACTCCTGACAGTCCCTTGGACTGCAAGGAGATCCAACCAGTCCATCCTAAAGGAGATCAGTCCTCGATGTTCATTGGAAGGACTGATGTGGAAGCTCAAACTCCAATACTTTGGCCACCTGATGCGAAGAGCTGACTCATTTGAAAAGACCCTGATGCTGGGAAAGATTGAGGGCACGAGGAGAAGGGGATGACAGAGTACAAGATAGTTGGATGGCATCACCGACTAGATAGACATGGGTTTGGGTGGACTCTGGGAGTTGGTGATGGACAGGGAGGCCAGGCATTCTGTGGTTCATGGGGTCACAAAGAGTTGGACACAGCTGAGCGACTGATCTATAACAGCTTTATTTTTCGTCCAACTCTCACATCCATACATGACTACTGGAAAAACCATAGCTTTGACGCTACAGATTTGTTGGCAGAGTAATGTGTCTGCTTTATAATATGCTTCCTAGTTTGGTCATAGCTTTTCTTCCAAGGAGCAAGTGTCTTTTAATTTCTTGGCTGCATTATAACATCTAAATATAATCTATTTTATCTTTATCCACATGACTTTGACACTTTAGTCTATCAGCGATTTCACTTACTAAAAATTTCCGTTACTTCTTTCCCTTAAGAGACCAAAATAGATGCAACAGGATCTAAATTTCTGTAAAACATACCATTAAATGATTACATGTCATTTGGCGCCTCAAAGAAGACGATTCTCACTGAAACCAAAGACTATGTCAATATTAAAACCTTCTATTTTTCTGACCTAGTTTTAGACTCACAAATAACATAAACTTAAATATCCCATATTAATCATCAAGAAATAGCCATAAGGAAGAATGATACTAATTTAATATTATTATATTTAAATATGTTTTATCTTTAGTGGTATAATATTGAACATTGATTTTATAGTACAATTTATACTGTGCTTTTTATTTAATCATCCTTGCTGCTGCTGCTGCTAAGTCACTTCAGTCATGTCCGACTCTGTGCGACCCCATAGATGGCAGCCCACCAGGCTCCCCCATCCCTGGGATTCTCCAGGCAAGAACACTGGAGTGGGTTGCCATTTCCTTCTCCAATGCATGAAAGTGAAAGTGAAGTCGCTCAGTTGTGTCCGACTCTTAGCGACCCCATGGACTGCAGCCCACCAGGCTCCTCCATCCATGGGATTCTCCAGGCAAGAGTACTGGAGTGGGGTGCCATTGTAATCATCCTTACATCTTTGCAAAAATTAAATTGATTTCTTTATTTTACTAATAAGGAGACTGAATCTCATGAAACTTGCAGATGAGCACAAATCCACTTCTTCCATATTTCCATTTCTCTCTAACGTTTTTTCCTTAACTCATTGAAATTATTTTCTAGAAAATGCTTTCCACTTTATTAATACAAATATAAGGTACATGAAAATGATTGTATTTTTTCCACTCAGAACTATTTAATTTGTTTAAATAAATTATTTGGCTGTACCAGGTCTTAGTTGCAGCAGGAACTTTTTCTTAGTTGGGGCATGTAGGATCTAGTTCCCTGACCAGGGAGCAACCTGAGCCCTCTGCATTAGCAGCATGGAGTTTTAGCCACTGGACTACCAGGGAAGTCCCATTACACATAACTATTTGTTTAATTTATAAATGATTATGCATGCTACTTCACCCAGCAAAGATAGCTCTAAAGTCAAAGTGATTATAAACCAGAACTTGCTGGTAATGTCTTCTAGGGTGGAACTATGCCTTACAAAATCATTAGAGTATATTGTGAATAGTAAACTGATATCACCCCTCCATTATTTCTATAATGATTCATAATATACTTTTCTGGAGACATTACTAAGTTGATGAAAACAAATCAGAGCATAGTTTCAGGCTGACTACTTTGTTTCCTCTTAATTTTCTGGAGTTGATCTTCATTCACTACATTTTAGGAAGGCCCATCTCCAAGAAGGGGATACTCAAAGGAAGAATATTGAAAAAACTCAAAGTTATCCTGTTATAATCTTGTAGATTCAAGAAAATTAATCTTTTAATATTTAAAATAAACACAGCTTTGAAAATTGTTGAAATGCATATATGGGGTAATGTTTGGCATAAATATAAAGATAAAATAATATAAATAAATACAGAAAAAAATAATTTGAGTTAGGGATGAGGAATTACCAGCCATATAAAAGAAAGAAAGAAAAAAAACACAGAAGAATTTTTAAAATATTTATTTATTTACTGGGTTATGTTGCATCTTAGCTTAGCACACAGGATCACTATAGATCCCAATTAACACAGACTTAGTTGCTCTGTGGCACTTAGGATCTCACTTCCCTGACCAGGGATAGAACCCACATAGTCTGCATTGCAAGTTGGATTCTTAACCAGTGGACCACAGGGAAGCCCCAGCAATAGGATTTTTAAATGTCTTCAAATATTTGAAGACTTTCTTAGAAACAGGGTAGACCAATTATATCCTGATTCCTGAGTATAGGTTCCAGATCAGTGTTTGAAAACTAAGGGGCTACATTTTCTTAACATGAATGAAAAGTGAAGATTTTCTAAAGATAGAATTAGATAGCTTTCTAGGCTTGCTTTCTCATCTCTATAGTAAGAGATTTGATGAGGGGATGTCCAACATCTCTTAAGTTTCACTATTGCACAGTGTTATCTTTTAGACATTGACTGTCTCCCCCCACACCCTGTGACTTTACAGAAGCTATTTCTCTGGAATGGATATTTAGGGTGAATATGACATGAAAGAACCCATCTCCACACATCAGCATATGACCTCCATCTGTGGGAACTTCTCTCCTTCTTTAATTCCTGATGAATGTTCTTGAAGACAAAATCAACTTAAAACAATCCTAAGGCCTTCCCTGATGCCCATGCTTCTCTTATGGCAATGTATCATTTTTTCTTTATCGATTATCATGCTTGTTTAGTCATTTCCTTTATAGACAAGGACCACTGTTTATAAAATTGCAATGGGAGTTGAAATCATTTGGAGTTTTAAAATGTAAATTCCTAGACCTCATTATAGAACTATGACGACCTTTAAATTATTTTCTGTGTAATATGCTGAACTCTATTTTTGCAGCTACATAGTGTTACAGAGCCACTTCTGTAAATTCTTTATTTACTCTTGTTTCATGCCAAATGCTGTCAACTCTTGGCTCAATTATTGCCAATACCACAGCCTCAGACCTTTATTGCTGTTTTGTTCAGTCACACAGTCATGTCCGACTCTGCAACCCCATGGACTGCAGCATGCCAGGACTCCCTGTCCATCACCATCGCCTAGAGCTTGCTCAAACACATGTTCATTGAGTCAGTGATGCCATCCAACCATCTCATGCTCTGTCATATCCTTCTCCTCCCACCTTCAATCTTTCCCAGAATCGGGGTCTTTGCTAATGAGTCAGTTCTTTGCATCAGGTGACCAAAGTATTTGAGCTTCAGTTTCAGCATCAGCATCAGTCCTTCCAATGAGTATTCAGAACTGATTTCTTTTCAGATTGATTTGCTTGATCTTCTTGGAGTCCAAGAGATTCTCAAGAGTTTTTACCAACACCACAGTTCAAAAACATCAATTCTTCATTGCTCAGCCTTCTTTACGGTCCAACTCTTACATCCCTACATGACTATTGGAAAAACCATAGCTTTGACTAGATGGACGTTTGTCAGCAAACTAATGTATCTGTTTTTTAATACAGTGTCTAGGTTTGTCATAGCTTTTCTTCCAAGGAGCAGATCATATCAGTCACTCAGTCATGCCCGACTCTTTGCCACCCCATGAATCCTAGCATGCCAGGCCTCCCTGTCCATCACCAACTCCCGGAGTTCACTCAGACTCACATTCATCGAGTCAGTGATGCCATCCAGACATCTCATCCTCTGTCGTCCCCTTCTCCTCTTGCCCCAATCCCTCCCAGCATCAGAGTCTTTTCCAATGAGTCAACTCTTCGCATGAGGTGGCCAAAGTACTGGAGTTTCAGCTTCAGTATCATTCCTCCCAAAGAAATCCCAGGGCTGATCTCCTTCAGAATGGACTGGTTGGATCTCCTTGCAGTCCAAGGGACTCTCAAGAGTCTTCTCCAACACCACAGTTCAAAAGCATCAATTCTTTGGCGCTCAGCCTTCTTCACAGTCCAACTCTCACATCCATACATGACCACTGGAAAAACCATAGCCTTGACTAGACGAACCTTTGTTGGCAAAGTAATGTCTCTGCTTTTGAATATGCTATCTAGGTTGGTCATAACTTTCCTTCCAAGGAGTAAACGTCTTTTAATTTCATGGCTGCAATAAAAATCTGCAGTGATTTTGCAGCCCAGAAAAATAAAGTCTGACACTGTTTCCACTGTTTCCCCATCTATTTCCCATGAAGTGATGGGACCAGATGCCATGATCTTCATTTTCTGAATGTTGAGCTTTAAGCCAACTTTTTCACTCTCCTCTTTCACTTTCATCAAGAGGCTTTTTAGTTCCTCTTCACTTTCTGCCATAAGGGTGGTGTCATCTGCATATCTGAGGTTATTGATATTTCTCCCAGAAATCTTGATTCCAGCTTGTGTTTCTTCCAGTCCAGCGTTTCTCATGATGTACTCTGCATATAAGTTAAATAAACAGGGTGACAATATACAGCCTTGATGAACTCCTTTTCCTATTTGGAACCAGTCTGTTGTTCCATGTCTAGTTCTAACTGTTGTTTCCTGACCTGCATACAAATTTCCCAAGAGGCAGATCAGGTGGTCTGGTATTCCCATCTCCTTCAGAATTTTCCACAGTTTATTGTGATCCACACAGTCAAAGGCTTTGGCATAGTCAATAAAGCAGAAATAGATGCTTTTCTGGAACTCTCTTGCTTTTTCCATGATCCAGCGGATGTTGGCAATTTGATCTCTGATTCCTCTGCCTTTTCTAAAACCAGCTTGAACATCAGGAAGTTCACGGTTCACATATTGCTGAAGCCTGGCTTGGAGAATTTTTAGCATTACTTTACTAGCGTGTGAGATGAGTGCAATTGTGCGGTAGTTTGAGCATTCTTAGGCATTGCCTTTCTTTGGGATTGGAATGAAAACTGACCTTTTCCAGTCCTGTGGCCACTGCTGAGTTTTCCAAATTTGCTGGCATATTGAGTGCAGCACTTTCATGGCATCATCTTTCAGGATTTGGAATAGCTCAACTGGAATTCCATCACCTCCTCTAGCTTAGTTCGTAGTGATGTTTTCTAAGGCCCACTTGACTTCACGTTCCAGGATGTCTGGCTCTAGGTCAGTGATCACACCATCATGATTATCTGGGTCATGAAGATCTTTTTGACAGTTCTTCTGTGTATTCTTGCCATCTCTTCTTAATATCTTCTGCTTCTGTTAGGTCCATACAATTTCTGTCCTTTATCGAGCCCATCTTTGCATGAAATGTTCCTTTGGTATCTCTGATTTTCTTGAAGAGATCCCTAGTCTTTCCCATTCTGCTGTTTTCCTCTAATTCTTTGCATTGATCGCTTCAGAAGGCTTTCTTATCTCTTCTTGATATTCTTTGGAACTCTGCATTCAGATGTTTTTATCTTTCCTTTTCTCCTTTGCTTTTCATTTCTCTTCTTTTCACAGCTATTTGTAAGGCCTCCCCAGACAGCCATTTTGCTTTTTTGCATTTCTTTTCAATGGGGATGGTCTTGATCCCTGTCTCCTGTACAATGTCACAAACCTCATTCCATAGTTCATCAGGCACTCTATCTATCAGATCCAAGGAGCAAGCATCTTTTAATTTCATGGCTGCAGTCACCATCTTCAGTGATTTTGGATCCCAAGAAAATAAAACTGTCACTGTTTCCATTGTTTCCCCATCTATTTGCCATGAAATGATGAGACTGGATGCCATAATCTTAGGTTTTGACTGTTCCAGTTGCTGATTTCATTTTGATTGCATTTTCAGACTATCAGCTTATCCTCAGACTCTTCAGTTTCAGCACACAGATGTTAGTTATAAACCTTGTTCCCCAAGAGCAACTTTCTGAGAACTTCCTAGCATTTACTTATACCTTAACTAGGATCCTGCTTCAAAACAGAACAGATGGAAACATACTTTTTTATGTTTAATGCTACAGTCTAGAGTATCTTATTGCAAAATTTATCAAGAAGAATCATTTTTTATCTCAAAGACAGCCTGAATCCAGCCCAAATCTGTTACTCCCTCAGTTGGGATAGTCCTCTATCTAAGACTATTTAGCAGCTCAGTCTGGGTCTAAGGCATCTACCTCTTCCTATATTTATTAAGACTCTATGAGTTGAAAGCCTACTTTATTTTATTAATTTATTTATATTTTGTGAGTGATGAGAGAGGGAAGTCCTATTTTCACCGAAAAGGGCATTTAAGGCAACATTACCAAGCCTGAAAACAGTTTGTTCTCTTTTTTTTTCTCACCTCTCCCCCATATGCCTAGACAGGATGAAACAGATGCTCATTAATTCTTAAAATGTCTTTAAAATACATAATATAAATTCTCAGATTTGTGAGATTACAACTTATGGTAGTTACATAATTGTCAATGTGAGAATCAATCAATAGGTCAACAACAGTATTTGCAAGGTATTTTCGAGGTAGGTAGTGAGGCCTGAAAGGGAAACACTCTTCCAATTGCCATTGGTTGTCATGATCGGAGCAAACAAATAGTAGTGTTGCACAATGTCAATAGCCCACATTCTATGCCTTGTTTTGCTTTTAACAGACTGTGAAAAGACCAACAGCTGTTACTGAGCTAAGATGAAGGAAAGGATTTACAGTAGGTGGTACCACCTGTGCTATTCTTGTTCCATCCTTAAAAATCTGCCACTTTATTTTGGAGCTGAGTGGAGAACATGGTCATGACTCAATGTCAGGGGGAGTAGGTAGCCAACTGTGGCTTAGTTTTGATATGAAGAAGTACTGTTATATTTACAATTCACAGCAATGTGTGTTGGTGAATATATTTTTTTTTCTTTTGCTTTATCCATTTCAAAAAGTTAGGAAAATACCATAAAAAAACAAAATTGAATTCAGCTGACTTAACTATAAAAATTAAAGATTACAACCCAGATATAATGCAAGATTCTTTGTGTATGCAATTAGTGATCTTTCCTATATTAAGCTTCATTTTAGTTGCTTTAATTTAAAAATTTTAAAAATGCACTTGCCAAGTTACTACCTATTTGACTCTGGTAGTGGTAAAATTTAAAATTTAAACAGCCACTTGGTGAAACATATTTTCTATTTCCAAGTAATGCATTTTAAGGGATTATGGAAAACAGAGAATTAAGTTGTTTGAGGACAAAAATAGTTTTTAAATATAGCAGCTTGAGTTACCTAGCAGTTATGTATGAAGTTTTCTCTAAATGCTAAATTTTAAAATGTTATATACAGAATAATTTAAGCTATATAGTATAAAGATTTTGACAAAAGCAAATGCACTGAATGCCTCAATTCAATCAGGGTATCCCTATTTAACCATGAGGTGATATTTCTGTACTTTGCCATTCTGAACTAATCAATGTTACAGAATTTATTCAGTGAAGAAGACATCAAGTGATAACCTCTCATTCTTTTGAGTACTTTTCTTATTCCCCATAGTCAATATGGAAATTTGCTCAATATTAGGCCCAAGATGGGTCTGAGTTCCAAGGATCTAAAAAAATAGAAACTTCCTACAATAATTTATATTTATTGGTGAAGATGGTAAATGGCAAGATAGGCAAGGAACTTCAAGACAAAGGAGAAAAGGCAATGTGGTAGGGACTTCTGCATCCACTGTTACCAGAATCCATTAAGTATTTCTATTCATTTATTTACATTATTTCAAACCTTGCTCCAATTCTGTTTTCAGAAGAAAGTTTTTCTGAATAAACAGTCTGTCAGTATGGTATGTTCCAACCTAAACTATTTTAAACAATCTTTCTTGCCTTTTGAAGCAAAAAAAAAAAAAAAATCCTTGAACAAATTTGAAAGTGAAAGTGAAAGTCTCGCAGTCGTGTCCAAGCCTTTGAGACCCCTGGTGAAGGGAATGGCAACTCACTCCAATATTCCCACCTGGAAAATCCCATGAAAGGAGGAGCCTGGTGGCCCCAATCCATGGGGTCACAAAGAGTCTAGACATGATTGAGCGACTAACACACACTCTGAGTATACATAGTATAGTTTGAAAGCATTTTCCTTTGGATAAATTCATGTAGAACTTCAGTGAAAGAATGAAGGTGGGTTTTTATTGCTGTTTTGGAACAACATTTGGACCTACCTGAATATATTAAGTAAAAGTTTATTTCATAATTTAAAAAAATAGTCTTCATTTATAATCATGCATCAAGTAGCAATTCATAGAATATCTAAAATTTACTCTGTTCTTGTGCTTTTATTTCCTATTAGTTGCTCTTAGGTACTTTTCCTATATATTATTTTTAATAAACAATATCATATCTAGAATATTCTCAATCACTCTTCACAACATTCTTACTGATGGTGTATTTACTCATAATTTTGTGTTTTTCTTTCTAGTGAGATATTTTTCCACATAAAGCATGTTATGTGGAAACATGCTTTATGTGGAAACAACAGTTCTATCCCACACATTAAAATCTTACAATATGATTACCACATTAGATGTTGGTACTGCTTGGATAGTTTTGTCTAGATATCTGTAAAATCTCTTTCTCTTATCAGTATTTGTCATGTCCAGGGCATAGTCACTGATGTTGGTCGCATAGTGCTTAGATTCAGAAGGTGAAGTTTTGGGGGATTTTGTAACAAGTGACTGACTGTCACAGTGAAAATGGAGACCCATCACTAGGAACAGAGAACATCTCTGTGAAGGCTGCATAGTCAGGGTCATTCACTGTAAGCCACTGCTTATCAATAATTACCCAGTGTAAAGAATAGATTTCTCAAGTGATTTTTTTTTTTTTTCAGAAAGAATGTCAGGCTTTCTTTTACTCCTCCAAGATTATTTCTGCTGACTTGAAGAACATACAGAAGGTAGACTGATATGTAGAGAAGTTGCCATCTGATAGCTCACCTCTACAAAATGAGAAGGAAGCTGATACCAAGATGCAGACTCATGAAAGATACTCTGGTAAAAAAATCAATGTGGAATAAAAGTGGATAAGTAAAATCTCTAACTTCATTAGATAAAATGCATAAATAAAGGAATTAACAGGAAGTATTTACTAGATGGAACAAGTCTCAAAGGAAAAATATTTTGAAAAACAAGTCACAAAACTTGTGCTACAAAAGAGATGAACAATAAATAGCACAAAGAACTTAGATGGGGTCTCTATTATACATTTGACAAGGCCACAAAAGAGAAATGTTCTGTTCATAATCATAAGAAAATTTAATTGAATATCTTGGATTACATCTTAGTCCTCTTGGACTCTTGTCCAAGTATCTCATTTTCAGTAGACCAAGATACATCCAATTTTAATAACTGAAGACTGGCAATCAAATATTTCAGACAATGAAATTACATCAAAATTCCTGTGTAGAATGGGGAAAGGATAAGGTCATTAATTCTAACATGAAATGAATTAGCATTCCAAGAATTTTATTTATGATGCTGAATCTACAGTAGACAAGAGTTATACCCAGGAATAGAGGAGTTATACGATTTCATCTTGGAACAAGTAGATAGATATGCTACTATATATCTGTGCTGTGCTTAGTCACTCAGTTGTCTCCAACTCTTTGTGACCCCATGGACTGCAGTATGCCAGGCTCCTCTGTCACTGGGGATTCTCCAGGCAAGAATACTGGAGTGGGTTTCCATGCCATCCTCCAGGTGATCTTCTCAAACCAGGAATTGAACCCAGGTCTCCCACATTGCAGGCAGATTATTTGCTGTATGTGTCACCCTATATATATATCTGCTTACAACAAAACATACCTACTTTATAACCTTCTTTGTCTTCCTTTGATTTTAGAAGATCATTCAATTAGGTAAACCTGTATTAAGTACAAATTTTACTCAAGGTATATTTGAAGATCATGAAAGTTTGCAAACATGGTCACAGTTGATACAACCTGCTCCTTGCATTAAGATGTTAAATCTCTTTCCTGGAGAGAAATTGAATCCTTGAGTCTGTATTTGTCCTTTGACTTGCTGAATTCCTTCTTTCAGAATTCTCTTCCTAGATGCCCCTTCAAAGAGTTATGGTACATCTGTGAAGTATACAGTTATTAGAGAGCTTACAGCTGTTACTCTATCTTACAGAGAGTCATACCACTTAAAGTCATTTTCTTTCCAGGTTGCCTAATTTCAGTTCCTGAGAAAGAAAGGCGAATAAGGGCTCAGTGGTCATGGTGCAATATAAGACACTGAAGCCTTACTTCAGAGCTTACCTCATTGGCTGACAGTATTGAACCTGTACTGCAGATCAATTTCTTCCTCAGTCTTATCATGTTTCCTCTCATTTTCTTATACACATGTTATCCCATAATAAATAACTTATAACCCTAATACCATCAGAGTATCTGCTTCTGAAAAACATAATCTATGTATTTCTTTTGGCCAATATAATGTGAGATTAGCAGCTTTGAGATTACACTTCAAAAACCTCCCAGATTCCTACTCTATTTGGGAATGTTACCAGTACACAATATAAACAAGTCCTGAATAGCTTGCTGGAAAATGAGAGACTATGTTAAGCAGAAACATATCACCTCAGTTGAGGTATTGCAAAACAATCGGCACTAAATGACCCAAGCAGTTGATTGTAGACACGTGAATAAGCCCTTCCTAGGTTAGAAAAACAGCTCAGCTGAGCCCAATCCAAACTGTTTACATAGCAGAATCAGAAGCTAGATAAATAATTTGATTTTTTAAGACATTAAATCCTTGAGATGATTTTTCATACAGCAAAAACTATCTATCTAAGCAAACTTAATACTTTTAAAAATATAAACTTGAATATACTTAAATTTTTAATGTTTTTATTAATTTTTATAAAACACCTATGATTACTAACATATAGTTAGCATTCAGGATACTTTCAATTGGATTAACAGCTCGATGCTTATCTCTGGGAATGCTTAGAAATCTGGCACTGACTCTTGATCAGGATAAAGGCACTGGGCTAATGATTGATCTTGTAGTGTTTCACACCTGAAATTCCCTTGTGGTACCCAGACTCAGTTGGTTTATTGATATCTTGCACCTGAAATAACCATGCAAAAAGAGGGTCATTAAAAACCCACTGGAAATTTTCCAGTTGCTTCTGCTGCTGCTAAGTCGTTTCAGTCGTGTCCGACTTTGTGCGACCCCAGAGACGGCAGCCCACCAGGCTCCCCCGTCCCTGGGATTCTCCAGGCAGGAACACTGGAGTGGGTTGCCATTTCCTTCTCCAATGCAGCTAAGTGAAAAGTCAAAGTGAAATCACTCAGTCGTGTCCGACTCTTAGCGACCCTGTGGACTGCAGCCTACCAGACTCCTCCATCCATGGTATTTTCCAGGCAAGAGTACTGGAGTGGGGTACCATTGCCTTCTCTGAGCAACTCTCCCCAAATCAATATTAATTGTATAAATACTGGTGATGCAATCTGTAGACAAATACATCCTTATAATCTTAGTAAGGAATTAAGAGGGATGCTTCTGGAAGTTTTGGTGCCCCTACATCTTATATAAGCTCTCTTTCTTCTTTTTTACCTTGTAGTTTATAGTACCTTCTGTCTCTGTTAAAAGCCTTACATTAATATATTCTATGGTATCTTATGAGTCCTTTCAATTATGCAATGTATTATACTCTTTACAGATATGTGTGTGTGGGTGTATGTATTTTTTTTCAAATACTCATTAAAACTTCAGAAGAACAAGATATACAAAATTTCTTAGAAGGTGTATATCTAAGAACACCATATTCACACAAGATTAAGATCAAAGTTGAATGTGCTTTCATTTTTTGAAAGTGCTTTTTGTGTGTATGTGTGTTTATTTGGTCACATTTTGTTTGAAACTCTGGTTCTGGAGAAATGAAAAAGTTCAATTGTAAAAGGAAAACAAAGAAACAGAAAAGTCAGCTTCAAATATAAAAAGTTAACACATATTATTCAAAAATATAGAAAATATAGTAGAAAAATGATTTAACATCCTAACAGTATGATGAAAGAAAAATAAAACAGTTAATACAAGGAGTCAACTTTACATATAGGGGCAATAGAACATGATCAAATCCTTTTAGGGCTCTGGAACAGAATGCATGCCCAAAATAGTATTCTTAAAAACTTAGTATGTTGCATATATATCCTATGATAATCATACCTTGAAGCTAATGACTTAAAGGTTCCTGATAGAAGGAAAAATATTTTTAAAATCTGGAAACAACTTTATTAATTAAGCAAATATACTCCAGAATGATCAGTAGAGCAGTTATTATTTTGTAAACTTCCTAGAGGAGAAAATTCTTGATAAAGTAGACAATGGCACAAAAGAGTTATGATTAAAGAAGTTAGTGAGAGTATTCAAAGGGATGAAGTAGAATAAAAAAGAAGTAGAGGATACGCTACAGTGAAGAATCCCCAGGAACTTAGCATTAATGAGTGAAGAGAGAAACCCCAAAGAAAATGAAATCTCAACAGACACTAGTTAGGTAATATGGATCATGGTTTCTTCGTAAACATACAGGAGAGCTGTGTTTTTACACTTGCAAGGGGGTAATATCAAAAGCCGAAGTACTGAACTGAGTACAGTGAAATACTCACTAGTTAATAGTATTCCCTGGTGGCTCAGAAGGTAAAGAATCTACCTGCTATGCAGGAGACCTGGGTTCAATCCATGATTGGGTAATATCCCATGGAGAAGGGAATGGCAACCCACTCAAGCATTCTTGCCTGGAGAATTCCATGGACTGAGGAACCTGGTAGATTCCAGTCCATGGGGTCACAAAGAGTTGGACATGACTGAGCGACTAACACACTATAGTATTCAACAACCTCCAAGTACAAAACACTAATGAAGAATAGCTTAATTCCAGTAATATTTTGTTACTACATGTTGTATGTAATAGATTAATGAAACATCTCTTCCTGAGAATTTGACTTTAGGTTAGTTTTCTAAATGTTCCCCTAACAACCTAACAAAGTGGTAGTTCTCCACGTTTCTAAGTGACAAAGATTATGGTAAAAAAAAAAAAAAAAAAAGAGAGAGAGAGATAAAAATACTTGATAAGAAGCCATAGCTTCAGACTTCCCTGAGTATAATATTCTAGGTACACTTCTCGAGAGGACCCTGGAAGCTATCTATGGAACCATGATGAAAGGTATTGGCTACCATGGGGCATGAGAATTTTACCTCATGTCAAATCATGCATCCATCTGATGCACATCTCCTCCTCTTATAAGTGTCAGTCTTAAATACAATAATTAACAAATTATAAAAGGAGAGTTTCGTTTACTCAGGGATAGCAGAGAAATTGCAATCAGAACAAGCAGGCTATGGCAAATTATAGGCAAGTCTGAAGACACAGAGGGAAGGTTATTAGCTTTCCTTAAGAATAAGCCAGAGAAAGGGACTTTTAAAGGGCTTTAGAAAACCTTAGAATCTGATACACAGCCACTAGGTCTCACTTCTAGCTGAGCATTAATAATCCCAGAACATAGGATGTTGGGGGGTGGGGGTGGTGTAAAATGGGAAACTCTCACTGTAACCCCAGTTGTGTGCCTGCATTACTTGCATATACCTTAAATAACAACAGTCAAATTCAGTACTCTGAGAAACGGGAAGTAATATTCATTAATTTCAGTCAGTCAGTTTAGTTGCTGAGTCGTGTTTGACTCTGTCAGCAAAGTAATGTCTCTGCTTTTTAATATCCTGTCTAGATTGGTCATAGCCTTTCTTCCAAGCAGCAAGTGTCTTTTAATTTCATGGCTGCAGTCACCATCTGCAGTGATTTTGGCCCAAGAAAATAAAGTCTCTCACTGTTTCTCCATCTATTTGCCATGGAGCAATGGGACCAGATGCCATGATCTTTTTTTTTTTTTGAATGTTGAGTTTTAACCCAACTTTTTCACTCTCCTCTTTCACTTTCATCACGAGGTTCTTTAGCTCCTCTTCACTTTCTGCCATAAGGGTGGTGTCATCTGCATATCTGAGGCTATTGATATTTCTCCCAGCAATCTTGATTCCAGCTTGTGCTTCATCCAGCCCAGCGTTTCTCATGATGTACTCTGCATATAAGTTAAATAAGCAGAGTGACAATATACAGCCTTGATGTACTCCTTTTCCTATTTGGACCCAGTCTGTTGTTCCATGTCCAGTTCTAACTGTTCCTTCCTGACCTGCATACAGGTTTCTCAAGAGGCAGGTCAGGTCGTATGGTATCCCCATCTCTTTCAGAGTTTTCCACAGTTTATTGTGATCCACATAGTCAAAGGCGTTGGTATAGTCAATAAAGCAGAAATAGATGTTTTTCTATAACTCTCTTGCTTTTTCTATGATCCAGAAGATGTTGGCAATTTGATCTCTGGTTCCTCTACCTTTTCTAAAACCAGCTTGAACATCTGGAAGTTCACAGTTAACGTATTAATGAAGTCTGGCTTGGAGAATTTTGAACATTACTTTACTAGTGTGTGAGATGAGTGCAATTGTGCGGTAGTTTGAGCATTCTTTGGCATTGCCTTTCTTTGGGATTGGAATGAACACTGACCTTTTCCAGTCCTGTAACCACTGCTGAGTTTCCCAAATTTGCTGGCATATTGAGTGCAGCAGTTTCACAGCATCATCTTTCAGGATTTTAAATAGCTTAACTGGAATTCTATCACCTCCACTAGCCCTGTTCATAGTGATGCTTCCTAAAGCCCACTTGACTTCACATTCCAGGATGTCTGGCTCTAGGTGAGTGATCACACCATTGTGATTGTCTAGGTCCTGAAGATCTTTTTTTTTTTTTTTTTGAATAGTTCTTCTGTGTATTCTTGCCACCTCTTCTTAATATCTTCTGCTTCTGTTTGGTCCATACCATTTCTGTCCTATATTCCTTAGTGAATTACCTGCCTCCTGAGAAATCTGTATGCAGATCAAGAAGCAGCAATTAGAACTGGACATGGAACAGCAGACTGGTTCCAAATAGGAAAAGGAGTGTGTTAAGTCTGTATATTGTCACCCTGCTTATTTAACTTATATGCAGAGTACATCATGTGAAACGCTGGGCTGGATGAAGCACAATTGGAATCAAGATTGCTGGGAGAAATATCAATAATCTCACATACACAGATGACACCACCCTTATGGCAGAAAATGAAGAGGGACTAAAGAACCTCTTGAAAGCTGGCATAACACTCAACATTCAAAAAATAAAGATCATGGCATCCAGTCCCATCACTTCATGGCAAATAGATGGAGCAACAGTGAGAGACTTTATTTCTTGGGCCAAAATCACTGCAGATGGTGACTGCAGCCATGAAATTAAAAGACACTTGCTGCTTGGAAGAAAGGCTATGACCAACCTAGACAGGATATTAAAAAGCAGAGACATTACTTTGCTGACAAACTCCATATAGTCAAAGCTATGTTTTTTTCCAGTAGTCATGTATGGATGTGAAATTTGGACTATAAAGAAAGCTGAGTGCCAAAGAATGGATGCTTTTGAACTGTGGTGCTGGAGAAGACTCTCGAGAGTCTCTTGGACTGCAAGGAGATCAAAACAGTCAATCCTAAATGAAATCAGTCCTGAATATTCACTCCAGTACTTTGGCTACCTGATGCTAAGAACTGAGTCATTTGAAAAGACCCTGATGCTGGGGAAGATTGAAGCCATGAGGAGAATGATTGGACTGGCAGGAGAAGAAGGATTGAGGGCAGACGATGAAATGATTGGATGGCATCAACGACTTGATGCATATGAGTTTGAGCAAGCTCTGGGAGTTGGTGATGGACAAGGAAGCCTGGCGTACTGCAGTCCATGGGGTCTCAAAGAGTCAGACATGACTGTGACTGAACTGAACCAACTGAGGTTTTAGGAGGGAATTGGGGAGGATTGTTTTGAGTAAAATTTCACTGGATAAAACCAAGAGTTCAAATTTGTGACATTTTTTGTTGTTGTTGGCTGTATGTGGTGATTAGTGCTTTGTTGTTGGGTCTGGGAGAGATCTTCCTTCCTTTTCATAAAAAGCAGGAGATAACATTTTAACATTTCTTTGTGAAAAATGTCCTTCCTTGTCAAGGTAATTTTTATCTTCCTTCTTCCTGCTGATTATGGAGTTGGAACAAATGTGGGAGCTCCCCCTTCAGGGCTTCGCAACTCCATTTAAAACAAGGTTTCCTTTACTTTCCCACAAGTTAGCAGTATGGGCCACCAACACATATCCTTGTTGATTCCCTCCTGGAAAACAGTGATTTCTATCTGAAATCCTTCTTGATAACCTGGTAACAAATGTGGCTTATAAGATCCTTAGAATCTAACTGCCATGTGATTCTACCAAGATCACTTGGTGTGCACTGTACTCCACATATGTTAATAAAATGTAAGCAGCTAATCTGCAAAGACTCTGTTTCCAAATAAGGCTATATTCACAGATACTGGTGATTAGGACTTCAACACCTTTTTGTGGGGATACAATTCAATTTAGAACAGAAACACAGCACTGCAGTGCTAAAATCAGAGACAGATTGCCTAGTTAGTTAAACAGGGTATCCTTGAATTGTTTCAGGTAATTTTAAACATTAATTAATTTTACAGCATCGGGTCTTAGTTAAAATATGTAGGATCTTTGCTGTGTCATGCGGGATCTTTTCTTGTAGGATGAGGGCTCTCTAGTTGTGACACACGGATTCCAGAGGATGTGGTCTCAGTAGCTGCAGCACGGGCTTAGTTGCTTGGCAGTATATGGGATCTTAGTTCCCTGACCAGGCATCGAACCCGCATCCCCTGCATTGCAAGGTCAATTCAGGACCACTGGAGTAGAATACCACTGGGCCACCAGGGAAGTCACTTCAGGTATCTGTTAAGTTAGAAGCAGCACGGAAATATTTAGTAAAAGTTTCTTTCTACCTCAACTTTCCTCCTTCAAGAATCAACTGATTTCTTCACATAGTGTAACTAAAATGAAGTTGAAATTAAACATGTCCAATGCTTTTCCATCTGCATAAATTCCTGAGGAGTGTGTAAAAAAGTACAAAACAATAGTATTTCTCATATAATCTATGAGTCAAGCCTTTATTAGAGTATATTTCTGATGTATGTACATGTTACAACATACGGAAATGGGATAGAGCCCAGCATATGAAATCAATAAATTCTTTAAGACATATAAAAGCAGAATGAAATTGTTAAATTCAGTTTCATACTACAACATTTATTAATATGACAAAATCTACTTATTAACTTATCATTATTATTCATAATTTGTTTCTTCCAAAGATATTAGAGGCTGCTTATTAAAAACCTAGTTAAGGTCTCTTATTTAAGTTTCCAAAATCTGTTAAAAAGCTCTTCCAAAAATCATCTAAAAATATGTTTTAATCATATTTTCAGCTTAAATAATATTTTTAAAGTAAAAGTGATGATTTTTGCTCATCAGAAATGCTATCTGAAATTTATCCCTGTCTTATTTAATGTCACATATAATTGCTTTCCATTATGATTTACTATGAAGAAATGTTTAGCACCATATGAGTCCACAGGAAAATAAAATGATCACACTTGGCAAAGTTCCTAGGTTAATGACTATGGAATAAACTTCTGAACATCTCACATTTATGTAAACTATTTAAAAATAATTTTTTAGTAAAATTACAAAACTATGTTAAATTTTTTTCAAGTACCTAAAGCACATAAGATACTACTCAAAACATTAAGTAAATCATTAAACATCTGAGTATGATGTACTGAAGATCTGCCTGATAAGATTGCTCAGAATGTGTTCTCCACATTGTGCTAGGCTATTATCTTGCACTAAACTCAGAGGATTCCTCAAAACAAAGTCTCTATGCAGATTTACACGTCATTAAAGGTATCCAATATGTTACCTATATTAAAAATGGATAACCAACAAAAACCTATTGTATAGCACATGGAACTCTACTCAATGTTATGTGCCAGCCTGAATGGGAGGGGGTTTTGGGGAGAATTGGATACATGTATATGTATGGCTGAATCCCTTCACTGTTCACCTGAAAAGATCACAACATTGTTAATTAGCTATACCCCAAAGCAAAATGGTTTTGGTATTAAAAATAAACAATTAAATGAAGTTTAAAAAAGTTAGTGGGTGAGAACACTTCCTCTTCTAGCAGAGGGATTAACATTGTTTGAGCTCACTTTTAAGACCACTGTTCTAGGCTTGTCAAGAACATTATTTCTTTTAAGTTTTAAAACACTCTTTGAGGAGGATATTAGAATTCACACGATCATGACTTGAGGCTTAGGGAATTAAAGTAATTTCTCATCCATGTTCTACGTCACTCTAAGTCCAGCTTTGCCTGTCCCAAGAAGCTGAGCACTTCCACCATTAATTGGCATCTTATCATAGGGACATCATCAAACCAATCAGAATATTATTTAATTTATTGGTAAAATAAGGAGTAGGCGGTAGAGGACTGATACCTTGTAAAACTCAGATATGTGCTGTCCCTATATCATCTGTTACCTAAATATTTTGAGAGTGACATTTTTGACAGTGAAAGGGCACTATTAATTATGTCAGAGAAACAGATGCACAGTGGCTGGGCAGACTTGTTCTCCTCAACAGACTTTTAACTAGTGTGTTCTCACACACTTTTAATCTAGTTCAATACATTTCAATACATTTTCCATAGAGTAATTATTTGTGGTTCCTCCCTCACTATAAATAGTAAGATCCACAAAGGTAAGGACCTTTCTGTTTTTCTTCATGACAACCCACTCCAGTATTCTTGCCTAGAGGATCCCATGGATGGAGGAGCCTGGCAGGCTACAGTCCATGGGGTCACAAAGAGTCGGACACAACTGAACGACTTAACTTTTATCCCCAGAACCTAGGACAAATGCCTGGAAAGTAGTAGGTGACAGTCTTCTTTTTTTAATGTATAAAAGAATGACTAAATGAGTTCATGGCTGTTTGGGTCAATGAATTAGCTGTGGAAGGAAGGAAGGAAGGAAAGAAGAAAGGAAGACAGAAGAGAAGAAAATGTTGACCAAGTGCAACTATGTAAATACAGATTCCAAAGTAACAGAGATGGCTATCACAGTAGTCCACATCAGCACTTAGATGTAGAAATATAGAACTCGCTAACTGAGAGACAGTTAATTCAAAACCTGAGTCTCCTGACACCTTCCCTGTCTAGAAAGTTTTCCAGTAAACAACATGCTCAGAATTCATAACAATGCTATGTAGCAACTGACAGTCTGTAGATACTCTGATGAATATATTTGTGCTTAACAGTTTTTAGTGCTCTCTTCCTGGAAAACAATTTTGTGTAGTTAATGATTTGAGAAACAATTATAATTGAAAGTTACGGAAAAGGCAATGGCAACCCACTCCAATACTCTTGCCTGGAAAATCCCATGGACCGAGGGGCCTGGTGGGCTGCAGTCCATGGGGTCACTAAGAGTCGGACACGACTGAGCAACTTCACTTTCACTTTTCACTTTCATGCATTGGAGAAGGAAACGGCAACCCACTCCAGTGTTCTTGCCTGGAGAATCCCAGGGACGGGGGAGCCTGGTGGGCTGCCATCTATGGGGTTGCACAGAGTTGGACACGACTGAAGTGACTTAGCAGCAGCAGCATAACTGAAAGTTAAGTGAATAATAAGGCTTAAAATTTCATATATATAACATGATCACACCTATTTGATAATGAACTCATAAGACTGATGAGAAAAAATGAAATCTTACAAAATATTTTTTGGCTTTATGTGGTTAGAAGTTACCAGTTAAAAACATAGTTTGAGTGTCTTGTTTAAGTTTTTAAAGCTATTCAAATTTTCTCCAAGGTAATCAATATATGCTTTAATCATATTTTCACCTAAAGTTACATAAGTAGATACATTGATGAATATATATTTACAGACAGATAGGCAACCCATTCCATTATTCTTGCCTGGAGAATTCCATGGACAGAGGAGTCTGGTAGGCTAGAGTCCATGGGATCGCAAAGAGTCAGACACGACTGAGCGACTTCACTTTACTTCAGTGGTAAAGAACATATCTGCCAATGTAGGAGACTTAATAGATATAGGTTCCATCCCTGGTTTGGGAATATCCCCTGGAGGAGGACATGGCCATCCATCCCAGTTTTATTGTCTGGAAAACCTCATGAACAGAGAAGCCTGGTGGGCTACAGTCTATGGGGTTGCAAAAAGTCAGACAGGACTGAAGCAACTTAGCACACATAGGGAGATATTTCTTTGTAATCTTCAGACTTTAGTTTTATAAAATTATAAAATAATTTTAAACTAAACTAGAAGTAAATGTTTCTTAATAAGATATGCTGAAATTATATTTTCTGCCTTTAAATTGAAAGTGCTGTGCTGTGCTTAGTTGCTCAGTCATGTCCGACTCTTTGCGACCCCACAGACTATAGCCTGCTAGGGTCCTCTGTCCATGGGATTTCTCCAGGCAAGAATATGCGAGTGAGTTCCCATGCCCTCCTCCAGGGGATCTTCTCAACCCAGGGATCAAACCCAGGTCTCCCACATTGCAGGTGGATTTTTTTTTGGCTGTGGAAAATTTACTTGTTTTCAAGAACTATTTTTATTGGCTCTGTGTTCATTCTGGAGCAGAACATATTTGATTTGAAATACAGTGTCTGTCTTTAACTCTTATTTTTGAAATTATTTTTAATTGATTTATTTAATTTTATTTATTTACTTATTTGATTTATTATAAATTAATTTGCATGATTAAATTACTATAATGGTTTTTTGGAGGAGCTAAGATGGTGGAGGAGTAGGATGGGGAGAACACTTTCTCCCCCACAAATTCATCAAAAGAACATTTAAACGCCGAGTAATTTCCACAAAACAACTTCTGAAAGCTGGCAGAGGACATCAGGCACCCAGAAAAGCAACCCAAGTCTTCGAAAGGAGGTAGGGAAAAATATAAAGGACAAAAAATGGGACAAAAGAGGGAGGGACAGAGTTCCGTCCCGGGAAGGGAGTCTTAAAAAGAGAGAAGTTTCCAAACACCAGGAAACCTTCTCACTGCCGAATCTGTGCCGAGCCTTGGAAGCACAGAGGGCAACATAACAGGGAGGAAAAATAAATAATTAAAACCCGCACATTGCGAGCCCTATAGTAACTCCCCCAGCGGAGAAGCAGCGCAGACACCTGCATATGCCATTAGCAAGCGGGGGCTGGGCAGGGAGGCGCGGCGCGGGCTGCATCACTTAGAGGAAGGATCTGGCCTGAATACCCCGAGCACTATCTGAGCGAAATAATTTGGGCTAGCAAACCAGACTGTGGGATATCTACCACGCGAAAAGCCAGCCCTAACCTATGACACCGCCAGGCCCGCTCACGGAATAAAGGACTGAACAGAGATAGCCGGCAGCAGACCATCCCCCTCCGGTGATAGGCAGCCAGAGCTGGAAGGGGACAATTGCAGCCCCAGAGAGACATTACCTATAGAACTGTAAGCAGGCTTCTTTGCTAACTAAAACTTCTTGGGGGTCTGGATGGTCAACATCTGCCTGAGAAGGTGTGCCGGTGCACAACTAGATAACTGAGCGGCGGGGAGGCGATAAGTCGCAGCAATTGCGCGCGCAAAACACCTCATCACCTGAGCTGCTCGGATCTAGGAAGGGCACAAAACGCAGGCCCAACTGAGAGTTTGTGCCTCTGAGGACTACCTGAGTGCCTGAACCTGAGCGGCTTGGACCTGGGAAGTACAGGCAGCCCAGGGCGGGCTGCGGATGGTTCGCGGCGGAGCAACCTAGAGCCTGAGCGGCGTGGGCAGAGAGGCTGCACGCGCCGTGAACTGGGGGCAGACCCAGTGTAGCTGAGGCACTGCGAGCACATGCCAGTGTTATTTGTTTGCAGCATCCCTCCCTACCTCCCCTCAGTGCGACTGAACAATTTCTGGGCAAGACATACCAAGCAAATTCTCCAGCAGCAAGGAACACAGCCCTGAGCTCCAAGATACAGGCAGCCCAAAGTCACCCCAAAACCATAGACATCCCATAACTCATTACTGGACATTTCATTGCACTCCAGAGAGAAGAAATACAGCTCCACTCACCAGAACACCGACACAAGCTTCCCTAACCAAGAAACCTTGACAAGCCACCTGTACAAACCCACACAGAGTGAGGAAATGCCACAATAAAGAGAACTCCACAAACTGCCAGAATACAGAAAGGACACCCCAAACTCAGCAATTTAAACAAGATGAAGAGACAGAGGAATACCCAGCAGATAAAGGAACAGGATAAATGCTCACCAAACCAAACAAAAGAGGAAGAGATAGGGAATCTACCTGATAAAGAATTCCGAATAATGATAGTGAAATTGATCCAAAATCTTGAAATCAAAATGGAATCACAGATAAATAGCTTGGAGACAAAGATTGAGAAGATGCAAGAAAGGTTTAACAAGGACCTAGAAGAAATAAAAGAGAGTCAATATAAAATGAAAAATGCAATAAATGAAATTAAAAACACTCTGGAGGCAACAAATAGTAGAATAACAGAGGCAGAAGATAGGATTAGTGAATTAGAAGATAGAATGGTAGAAATAAATGAATCAGAGAGGATAAAAGAAAAACGAATTAAAAGAAATGAGGACAATCTCAGAGACCTCCAGGACAATATTAAAGGCTACAACATTCGAATCATAGGGGTCCCAGAGGAAGAAGACAAAAAGAAAGACCATGAGAAAATACTTGAGGAGATAATAGTTGAAAACTTCCCTAAAATGGGGAAGGAAACAATCACCCAAGTCCAAGAAACCCAGAGAGTCCCAAACAGGATAAACACAAGGCGAAACACCCCAAGACACATATTAATCAAATTAACAAAGATCAAACACAAAGAACAAATATTAAAAGCAGCAAGGGAAAAACAACAAATAACACACAAGGGAATTCCCATTAGGCTAATAGCTGATCTTTCAATAGAAACTCTTCAAGCCAGGAGGGAATGGCAAGACATACTTAAAGTGATGAAAGAAAATAACCTACAGCCTAGATTATTGTACCCAGCAAGGATCTCATTCAAATATGAAGGAGAAATCAAAAGCTTCTCAGACAAGCAAAAGCTGAGAGAATTCAGCACCACCAAACCAGCTCTCCAACAAATACTAAAGGATATTCTCTAGACAGGAAACACAAAAACAGTGTATAAACTCGAACCCAAAACAATAAAGTAAATGGCAACGGGATCACACTTATCAGTAATTACCTTAAATGTAAATGGGTTGAATGCCCCAACCAAAAGACAAAGACTGGCTGAATGGATACAAAAACAAGACCCCTATATATATTGTCTACAAGAGACCCACCTCAAAACAGGGGACACATACAGACTGAAAGTGAAGGGCTGGAAAAAGATTTTCCATGCAAATAGGGACCAAAAGAAAGCAGGAGTAGCAATACTTATATCAGATAAAATAGACTTTAAAACAAAGGCTGTGAAAAGAGACAAAGATGGTCACTACATAATGATCAAAGGATCAATCCAAGAAGAAGATATAACAATTATAAATATATAGGCACCCAACACAGGCACGCCACAATATGTAAGACAATGCTAACAAGTATGAAAGGAGAAATAACAATAACACAATAATAGTGGGAGACTTTAATACCCCACTCACACCTATGGATAGATCAACTAAACAGAAAATTAACAAGGAAACACAAACGTTAAATGATACAATAGACCAGTTAGACCTAATTGATATCTATAGGACATTTCATCCCAAAACAACGAATTTCACCTTTTTCTCAAGCGCACATGGAACCTTCTCCAGGATAGATCACATCTTGGGCCATAAATCTAGCCTTGGTAAATTCAAAAAAATAGAAATCATTCCAAGCATCTTTTCTGACTACAATGCAGTAAGATTAGATCTCAATTACAGGAGAAAAACTATTAAAAATTCCAACATATGGAGGATGAACAACACCCTGCTGAATAACCAACAAATCACAGAAGAAATCAAAAAAGAAATCAAAATTTGCATAGAAACTAAAGAAAATGAAAACACAACAACTCAAAACTTGTGGGACACTTTAAAAGCAGTCCTAAGGGGAAAGTTCATAGCAATACAGGCACACCTCAAGAAACAAGAAAAAAGTCAAATAAATAACCTAACCCTATACCTAAAGCAACTAGAAAAGGAAGAAATGAAGAACCCCAGGGTTAGTAGAAGGAAAGAAATCTTAAAAATTAGGGCAGAAATAAATGCAAAAGAAACAAAAGAGACCATAGCAAAAATCAACAAAACCAAAAGCTGGTTCTTTGAAAGGATACATAAAATTGACAAACCATTAGCCAGACTCATCAAGAAACAAAGGGAGAAAAATCAAATCAATAAAATTAGAAATGAAAATGGAGAGATCACAACAGACAACACAGAAATACAAAGGATCATAGGAGACTACTATCAACAATTATATGCCAATAAAATGGACAACGTGGAAGAAATGGACAAATTCTTAGAAAAGTACAACTTTCCAAAACTGGACCAGGAAGAAATAGAAAATCTTAACAGACCCATCACAAGCACGGAAATTGAAACTGTAATCAAAAATCTTCCAGCAAACAAAAGCCCAGGTCCAGACGGCTTCACAGCTGAATTCTACCAAAAATTTAGAGAAGGGCTAACACCTATCCTGCTCAAACTCTTCCAGAAAATTGCAGAGGAAGGTAAACTTCCAAACTCATTCTATGAGGCCACCATCACCCTAATACCAAAACCTGACAAAGACGCCACAAAAAAAGAAAACTACAGGCCAATATCACTGATGAACATAGATGTAAAAATCCTTAACAAAATTCTAGTAATCAGAATCCAACAACACATTAAAAAGATCATACACCATGAGCAAGTGGGCTTTATCCCAGGAATGCAAGGATTCTTCAATATCCGCAAATCAATCAGTGTTATACACCACATTAACAAATTGAAAAACAAAAACCATATGATTATCTCAATAGATGCAGAGAAAGCCTTTGACAAAATTCAACATCCATTTATGATAAGAACTCTCCAGAAAGCAGGAATAGAAGGAACATACCTCAACATAATAAAAGCTATATATGACAAACCCACAGCAAACATTATCCTCAATGGTGAAAAATTGAAAGCATTTCCTCTAAAGTCAGGAACAAGACAAGGGTGCCCACTTTCACCATTACTATTCAACGTAGTTTTGCAAGTTTTGGCCACAGCAATCAGAGCAGAAAAAGAAATAAAAGGAATCCAAATTGGAAAAGAAGAAGTAAAAGTCTCACTGTTTGCAGATGGCATGATCCTTTACATAGAAAATCCTAAAGACTCCACCAGAAAATTACTAGAACTAATCAATGATTATAGTAAAGTTGCAGGATATAAAATCAACACACAGAAATCCCTTGCATTCCTATACACTAATAATGAGAAAACTGAAAGAGAAATTAAGGAAACAATTCCATTCACCATTGCAACGGAAAGAATAAAATACTTAGGAATATATCTACCTAAAGAAACTAAAGACCTATATATAGAAAACTATAAAACACTGGTGAAAGAAATCAAAGAGGACACTAATAGATGGAGAAATATACCATGTTCATGGATTGGAAGAATTAATATAGTGAAAATGAGTATACTACCCAAAGCAATTTATAGATTCAATGCAATCCCTATCAAGCTACCAACGGTATTCTTCACAGAGCTGGAACAAATAATTTCACAATTTGTATGGAAATACAAAAAACCTCGAATAGCCAAAGCTATCTTGAGAAAGAAGAATGGAACTGGAGGAATCAACCTACCTGACTTCAGGCTCTATTACAAAGCCACAGTTATCAAGACAGTATGGTACTGGCACAAAGACAGAAATATTGATCAATGGAACAAAATAGAAAGCCCAGAGATAAATCCACCCACATATGGACACCTTATCTTTGACAAAAGAAGCAAGAATATACAATGGATTAAAGACAATCTCTTTAACAAGTGGTGCTGGGAAAACTGGTCAACCACTTGTAAAAGAATGAAACTAGAACATTTTCTAACACCATATACAAAAATAAACTCAAAATGGATTAAAGATCTCAACGTAAGACCAGAAACTATAAAACTCCTAGAGGAGAACATAGGCAAAACACTCTCCAACATACATCACAGCAGGATCCTCTATGACCCATCTCCCAGAATATTGGAAATAAAAGCAAAAATAAACAAATGGGACCTAATTAAACTTAAAAGCTTCTGCACAACAAAGGAAACTATTAGCAAGGTGAAAAGCCAGCCTTCAGAATGGGAGAAAATAATAGCAAATGAAGCAACAGACAAACAACTAATCTCAAAAATATACAAGCAACTCCTACAGCTCAACTCCAGAAAAATAAATGACCCAATCAAAAAATGGGCCAAAGAACTAAATAGACATTTCTCCAAAGAAGACATACAGATGGCTAACAAACACATGAAAAGATGCTCAACATCACTCATTATCAGAGAAATGCAAATTAAAACCACTATGAGGTACCATTTCACGCCAGTCAGAATGGCTGCAATCCAAAAGTCTACAAGCAATAAATGCTGGAGAGGGTGTGGAGAAAAGGGAACCCTCTTACACTGTTGGTGGGAATGCAAACTAGTACAGCCACTATGGAGAACAGTGTGGAGATTCCTTAAAAAACTGGAAATAGAACTGCCTTATGATCCAGCAATCCCACTGCTGGGCATACACACTGAGGAAACCAGAAGGGAAAGAGACATGTGTACCCCAATGTTCATCGCAGCACTGTGTATAATAGCCAGGACATGGAAGCAACCTAGATGCCCATCAGCAGATGAATGGATAAGAAAGCTGTGGTACATATACACAATGGAGTATTACTCAGCCATTAAAAAGAATACATATGAGTCAGTTCTAATGAGATGGATGAAACTGGAACCTATTATACAGAGTGAAGTAAGCCAGAAAGAAAAACACCAATACAGTATACTAACGCATATATATGGAATTTAGAAAGATAGTAACAATAACCCCGTGTACGAGACAGCAAAAGAGACACCGAAGTATAGATCAGTCTTATGGACTCTGTGGCAGAGGGAGAGGGTGGGGAGATTTGGGAGAATAGCATTGAAACATGTATAATATCATGTATGAAACGAGTCGCCAGTCCAGGTTCGATGCAAGGTACTGGATGCTTGGGGCTGGTGCACTGGGAAGACCCAGAGGGAGGGTAGGGGAGGGAGGAGGGAGAAGGGTTCAGGATGGGGAATGCGGGTATACCTGTGGTGGATTCATTTTGATATTTGGCAAAACTAATACAATATTGTAAAGATTAAAAATAAAATAAAATTTAAAAAGATAATTAAAAAAATAAATTACTATAATGATTTAAATTAATTGATTTATTTACATAAATTATTTTTTTAATTGGAGGCTAATTACTTTACAATATTGTGGTGGTTTTTGCCATACATCGACATGAATCAGCCACAGGTGTACATGTGTCCCCCCATCCCAATCCCCACTCCCACCTCCCTCCCCACATCATCCCTCTGGATTGTTCCAGAGCACTGGCTTTGAGTTCCCTTCTTCATGCATCGACCTTGCACTGGATATCTATTTTACATTTGGTAATATACATGTTTCAATGTTATCCTCTCAAATCATCCCAACTTCACCTTCTCCCACAAAGTCCAAAATTCTGTTCTCTACATCTGTGTCTCTTTTGCTGTCTTACATATAGGCTCTCTTTCTAAATTCCATATATATGTGTTAATATACTGTATTGCTGTTTCTCTTTCTGACTTCACTCTGTATAATATGCTCCAGTTTCATCCACCTCATTAGAGCTGACTCAAATATGTTCTTTTTTATAGCTGAGTAATATTCCATTGTGTATATATACCACAACTTCCTTATCCATTTATCTTGCAGGTGGATTCTTTTACCAGCTGAGCTACCAGGGTGGCCCAAATTGAAAGTGAGGAGATGTTAATTTCTTGAACAATTAGTGAAGTACAAGTGAATCTCATTCTGATCTTTCTGCTTTATTCCCAAGGTTTTAGATTTGGGTAACAGCTACTGTAGGAGTTAGACTGTATGGATAAATAACAAGGAAACTCTGGAATTTATGAATGTGGAAAAATTCCTAAGATTTTCTGACATTCATTTCATTGAGAAAATGTAAATGTCAGTGATTTTTAAATATGTGAAGTAACAACTCAATTATATCAAACCGTAAGATAACCATCCAAGAGCAAATAAAACTGCAATGTGGACCAATGGAGTTCAAAATACATTTCAAATATTTTTAAAATTTGTTATACTTGGTATTAATCAATGAGTAATAAAAGGTATATTTATTTATTAAATAAATAGGAACAATTTGGGAAAAACAGAGAATTAAAATTTAAATAGACCTGAAATCCTGGAAACCTTGCGTACCCATTATGAGCTCTATTACTGAAAGTACCAAAGCCAGTCTATGATATGTATTTTATGAAATTCTCCTTTAGGCCACCCATCTGTAATGATATTCCACTGTTGTCATTCATATTGATTTTTCTTTGTCTGTAATGTAGGTAGAGTGAAGCTGAAAGATTATTTATGATAGAAAGGAGGAACTAGCATTAAAGCAAAGAGAAAAAAGAAAGAAAAAGAAAAGAAACACTGGTGCAAATGGCTCTTTTCTATGGCTTAGGAATCTTTTTCTCAGGTTAAAAATTCTTCTTGATATACAGCAACCAGAAGAATTTGCCTCATAAATAACCGGCTTTGGACATGGAAGGATTATGGGATTTTAATGTCCTTTGTGTACTAACTTGATTTAGTTTTTTTTTATTTAGTTTTACCATCTTTCTATTGTCAGAATCCTCATATCTCACTTAAACCCTACAGCTGATACTATGAAGCAGAGCCTATTTTTCTTTTCTTTTTCCAAAGGAAAGTCATCTCATGTCCTTGACTGCAACATATTCCATATCTAGTCGAAATAAATGAGTTAATATCTTTTACATCATGTGGCAGGTTAACAAAGACAATTTGCGAATCAAATTATTACTCTGAAAGGAATTGAGATAATAATTCTGTTTTCAAGACATTTCCATTATGGTGTATATCTCTTAACACAAAATATTTCTACTTGAGCTTGGAAGGTACCATTATTAATAGGTATAATTATTAATAGGAAATAATAAGTGATAAAAAATTAATGAACTTTTTTAAAAAAATTAGTGTCTTCATTACAAATTTTTCTGCTGCCTAAATTTGGCTAAGGTGTGCAAATTTTAATGCCTTTAAATAAAGAGTTCACATGCTTTAACATATTGGTAACTTTACCACAATTTTCATTACATTCTCTTTTCTGTGTTTGTATTCAGTTCATCCACTAAGAAAACTGTACATTATCAACATTACTCCTTGAATATCTCAGCTGAAACACATGGATAAGAAATTTTAGAAGACCTAAAAGCCCATACATCTTGGTTTAAACATTCAGCAACTTAGTTTTACTGAAGAGAATAGATATATAAAATTAAATATCAATGTCAAGTAACTGTGCTTCAAAACAGATTTCTTTCAACTGCCACAATGAATTAGACAGAGTATAAGACAGCTTGAATAACCAGGTTGAAATCTTTTAAATAATTTTAACTCCAGAATGCCAGTGAAGACACTGATTGCTGTACATTAATGAAACCTTTGATTCTCCTACCAAATAATAATCCGTTTTTCTTTTTCTTCTTAAACTTAATCTTATAGATAGCCTGCAAAGCAGGGATAAATGGTATACAACTTGTCAAGAATGCCTCTTTGTTTGAAGAAAAAGTATTAGCCAGCTCATCGATTACAAAACACTCTTATTCTCTGTTATGCTGAAGTTTCTTTAAAAAAAGAAAAAAAAAAAAGAAATAAAGAGAAAAAAATAAAATTCATGAAGTCCATCAATAAAATTTATTTTACAATAGAGAATAAGAATAAAAATGTGAGGAATAATCAATATGCCTTCTTATGTGAGCCTAGAGAAAAGACATACTTGAGAAACAGAATACATAGATTGCTTCCACAAGGAAAATCTTCTGATTTTTTTAAAGTACTGATTCAAAAATTGCTGTGATTTTAGATCAATCTCAATTACAGTGCCATAAAATGATGTCCAGCATCATTATGCCATTTTCTTCCTTACGTTTACTCATAGAAGTAGCAATAATGAATGGAGGAGAGTTTCAAAAATCACTATTTGCTACACAGTACATAGCAAATTGTCTTGACTAAAGATTTTATGTCTCTTTATAAATAAAATAAAAACTAATATATGTCCAGAAACTGTACATAAAAAATAGTAAAGTACATTTACCTTAATGTCATTAATTGAAATTATTTTCCTAACAGCTCTGAAAATGTATTGCATATGTGTATATATTATGTATATATGTACATAAACCCATATATTTAATTATATTGCATATTGTATGACTCGTACTCATGAACCTCTATACCAGCCTTTCAGTATTTTGAGATATGGATAGCAACATCTTATAGAATTTAGACTCCACTGAAGCTAGAGTTATATATTCAATTTAGATTTCACCAAGAAGAGGAGAAAAGGAAAGTTATATCCATCTGAATGCAGAGTTCCAGAGAAAAACAAGAAGAGAGAAGAAAACTTTCCTAAGTGATCAATGCAAAGAAATAGAGGAAAATGATAAATCGGGAAAGACTAGAGATCTCTGCAATAAAATTAAAGATAAAAAGGGAACATTTCATGCAAAAATGGGCACAATAAAGGACACAAAAGGTATAGACCTAACAGAAGTAGAAGATAATAAGAGGACTTAACAGAAGCCAAAGATATTAAGAAGAGGTGTAAATAATACACAGAAACTATACAAAAAAGATCTTCATGAACCAGATAGCCACAATGGTATGATCGTTCACCTAGAGCCAGACAACTTGGAGTACGAAGTCAAGTGTGCCAAAGGAAGAATCACTATGAACAAAGCTAGTGGAGGTGATGGAACTCCAGATGATCTCTTTCAAAACCTAAAACACGATACTGTGAAAGCTGCACTTAATATGCCAGCAAGTTTGGAAAACTCAGCAGTGGCCACATTCCAATCCCAAAGAATGGCAATGTCAAAAAATATTCAAACTACCACACAATTGCACTCATCTTACACACTAATAAAGTAATGCTCAAAATTCTCCAAGCCAAGCTTCAACAGTATGTGAACTGAGAACTTCCAGATGTTCAAGCTGGATTTAGAAAAGGCAGAGGAACCAGAGGTCAAATTGCCAACATCAGTTGGATCACAGAAGAAGGAAAGGATTCCAGAAAAACATCTACTTCTCTTTCACTGACAATTCTAAAGCCTTTGACTGTATGGATCACAAAAACTGTGGGAAACTCTTAAAGAAATGGGAATACCAGACCACTTTACCTGCCTCCTGAGAAATCTGTATGCAAGTCAAGAGGCAACAGTTAGAAATGGACATGGAACAACAGACTGGTTCCAAATAAGGAAAGGAGTATCTCAAGGCTGTATATTGTCACCCTGCTTATTTAACTTCTAATGCAAGGAGCATCATGCAAATTGCCTGGCTGGATGAAACACAAACTGGAATCAAGATTGCTGGGAGAAATATCAATAACCTCAGATACGCATATGACATCACCCTTATGGCAGAAAGCAAAGAGAAACTAAAGAGCCTCTCAATGAAACTGGAAGAGGAGAGTGAAAAAGCTGACTTAAAACTCAACATTCAAAAAACTAAGATCATGGCATCCAGTTCCATCACTCCATGGAAAATAGATGAGAAAACAATGGAAACAGTGACAGACTTTATTTTCTTGGGCTCCAAAATCACTTCAGATGGTGACTTGCAGCCATGAAAGTAAAAGACACTTGCTTCTTGGAAGAAAAACTATGTCAAACCTAGACATCATGTTAAAAAGTAGAGACATTACTTTGCCGATAAAGGTCTATATAGTCAAAGTTACGGTTTTTGCCGTAGTCATGAATGGATGTGAGAGTTAGATTGTAAAGAAGGCTGAACACTGAAGAATTGATGCACTTGATTTACATGAGTTTGAGCAAGCTCCAGGAGTTGGTGATGGTCAGGGAAGCCTGGCGTGCTGCAGTCCACAGGATCACAATGAGTCAAAGACGAATGAGTGACTGAACTGAACTGAACTAAATGAAAGGAATTTGTTAAAGCTTCACGCACAGATAAATTTCATGCTGCAGTTACTTACAGCCATGGATTATATAATAATATTATAATTATATTATATAATCCATGGCTGTAAGTATATATATAATCCAGATCATGGATTATATAACTATTGGGGGCTCCCCACAATGCTCTGAAGTCTAGACTCCAGTTTCAAGAGTATCTTGAGGCAGTTGAGGCACAAGCCACTAGTTTCATAAGTGTGGACAAATAAGGGGCCTAAAAGAGATGTTAGCATCTTCCCTTCCAGATCAAAATTAAGGCACTAGCACGACAAATTAACTCTGTTCATTTCCAAGGCAAAGCATTCAATATCATGGTAACCCAAGGCTATGCCCCAACCAGTAATGTTTAAGAAGCTGATGTTGAATGATTCTATGAAGACATACAAGACCTTTTAGAACTAACACCCCCAAAATATATCATTTTCATTATAGGGGACTGGAATACAAAAGTAAGAAGTTAAGAAACACCTGGAGTAACAGGTAAATTTGGCCTTGGAGTACAGAATGAAGCAGGGTAAAGACTAATAGAGTTTTGCCAAGAGAACACACTGATCATAGCAAACACCTTCTTTCAACAACACAAGAGAAGACTCTACACATGGACATTGCCAGATGGCCAACACAGAAATCAGATTGATTATATTCTTTGCAGCCAAAGATGGAGAAGCTCTATACAGTCAGCAAAAACAAAATGGGGAGCTGCCTGTATCTCAGATCATGAACTCCTTATTGCCAAAATCAGGCTTAAATTGAAGAAAGTGGGGAAAACCACTAGACCATTCAGATGTGACTTTAATCACTTATGATTATACAGGGGAAGTGACCAATAGATTTAAGGGACTAGGTCTGTAAGACAGAGTGCCTGATGAACTATGGGCAGACATTCATGACTGTACAGGAGACAGGGAGCAAGATCATCCCCCAAGAAAAAGAAATGCAAAAAGGCATAATGGCTGTCTGAGGAGGCTTACAAATAGCTATGAAAAGAAGAGAAGTGAAAAGCAAAGGAGAAAAGAAAATATACCCATTTGAATGCAGAGTTCCAAAGAATAGCAAGGAGAGATAAGAAAGCCTTCCTCAGTGATCTATGCAAAGAAATAGAGGAAATCAATAGAATGGGAAAGACAAGAGATCTCTTCAAGAAAATTAGAGATATTAAGGGAACATTTCATGCAAAGATGGGCTCGATAAAGGACAGAAATGGTATGGACATAACAGAAGCAGGAGATATTAAGAAGAGGTAGCAATAATACATAGAAGAACTGTACAAAAAAGATCTTCATGACATAGATAATCACGATGGTGTCATCATTCACCTAGAGCCAGACATCCTGGAATGTGAAGTCAAGTGGGCTTTAGGACGCATCACTATGAACAAAGCTAGTGGAGGTGATGGAAGTCCAGTTGAGCTATTCCAAATCCTGAAAGATGATGCTGTGAAACTGCTGCACTCAATACGCCAGCAAATTTGGAAAACTCAGCAGTGGTCACAGGATTGGAAAAAGACAGTGTTCATTCCAATCCCAAAGAAAGCCAATGCCAAAGAATGTTCAAACTACTTCACAATTGCACTCATCTCACCTGCTACTAAAGTAATGCTCAAAATACTCCAAGCCAGGCTTCACCAATACATGAATCGTGAACTTCCAAATGTTCAAGCTGGTTTTAGAAAAGGTAGAAGAACCAGAGATCAAATGACAACATCCGTTGATCATCAAAAAAGCAAGAGAGTTCCAGAGAAATATGTATCTCTGCTTTATTGACTATGCCAAAGCCTTTGACTATGTGGATCACAATAAACTGCGGAAAATTCTGAAAGAGATAGGAAGACCAGACCACCTGACCTACCTCTTATATGTCAGGAAGTAACAGTTAGAAATGGACATGGAGTAATAGACTGGTTCCAAATAGAAAAAGTATGTCAAGCTGTCTATTGTCACCCTGCTTATTTAACTTATATGCAGAGTACATCATGAGAAACACTGGACTGGAAGAAGCACAATCTGGAATCAAGATTGCCAGGAGAAATATCAATAACTTCAGATATGTAAATGAAACCACCCTTATGGCAGAAAGTAAAGAAGAACTAAAGAACCTTATGATTACAGTGAAAGAGGAGAGTGAAACAGTTGGCTTAAAGGTCAACATTTATAAAACTAAGATCAAAACAGTGGAAACAGTGGCAGACATTTTTGGGGGGTCTCGAAAATCACTGCAGTTGGTGACTGCAGCCATGAAATTAAAAGACATTTCCTCCTTGGAAAGAAAGTTATGGCCAACCTAGACAGCATATTAAAAAGCAGAGACATTACTTTGCCAACAAGGGTCTGTCTCATCAAGGCTATGGCTTTTCCAGTAGTCATGTATGGGTGTGAAATTTGGGCTATAAAGAAAGCTGAGCACCAAAGAATTGATGCTTTTGAACTGTGGTGCTGGAGAAGACTTTTGAGAGTCCCTTGGACTGCAAGGAGTTTCAACCTGTCCATCCTAAAGGAGATCAGTCCTGGGTCTTCACTGGAAGGATTGATATTGAAGCTGAAACTCCAATACTTTGGCCACCTTATGTGAAGAACTTACTCATTTGAAAAGACGCTGATGCTGGGAAGGATTGAAAGTGGCAGGAGAACTGGACGACAGAGGATGAGATGGTTGGATGGCATCACTGACTCAATGGACGTGAGCTTGGGTAAACTCTGGGAATTGGTGATGGACAGGAAGGCCTGGCGTGCTGCAGTCCATCAGGTCACAAACAGTCAGGCACGGCTGAGAGACTGAACTGAACTGAACTGAGATAAATAAGCTTATTACCTTATAGAGGTTCCCATGTAACTAACTTTTTGTCTTTATCTTAGTGCCATTAGATCCGTGCCTTTTTGTTTAACTTTTACATTTTTTTAAATGTATTTATTATTTGACAGTTTTTTGGCTATGTTTTTGGAAAAGCTCAACAGTCTTATGTAAATCAATGAAGTTAGAACTGTCCATCACACTATCCATACAAATAATCTCAACATGGCTTAAAGGGTTACATACATAAGAGGACACTGTAAAACTCCTAGAAGAGATCATAGGCAAAACTGTCTGACATAAGTTGTACCAGTGTTTTCTTAGCTCAGTCTCCCACAGCAATAGAAATAAAATAAAAAATAAACTAATGATATCTAATCAAATTTTTAAGCTTTTGCACAGCAAAGGAAACCATAATAAACAAATGTCAAGTCAACCTACAGAGTGGGAGAAAATATTTGTAAATGATGTGATCCAGCAAGGGTTTAATTGTGAAAATACACAAACAGCTCATACAGTTCAAGAACAACAACAACAAAAGACAAAGAACCCAATTGAAAAAAAATGAGCAGAAGACCTCGATAGACATTTCTCCAAAGAAGACATAGAGGTATGTGTGTATGTGTGTGTGTGTGCATGCTTAATCATGTCCAATTCTTTGAGACCCCATGGACTTTAGCCCACCAGGTTCCTTTGTCCATTAAATTTTCCAGGCAAAAATACTGGAGTGGCTTGCCATTTCCTCCATAAATGATCAAACCTGCATTTCCTCTGTTTCTGGCACTGGCAGATGGATTCTTTACCACTGTGATTCCTTCGGAAGCCCGACAGAGAGATGGCCAATAGACAAATGAAAAGACGCTAACATTGTTAATTATCAGAGAAATACAAATCAAAACTACAAAGGGTAACACTTCACACCAATTCTACAGAAAATAAATGCTGGAGAGGGTGTGGAGAAAAAGGGAACACTTCTATACTGTTAGTGGGAATGTAAATTGGCATAGTCACTACAGAAAACACTATGGAGGTTCTTTAAAAACTAAAAATAGAGCTACTGTATGATCCAAGAATACCATTCCTGGGCATATAGCTGGAGAAAACCCTATTTTGAAAAAATATATGCACTCCAATGTTCAATAGACAAAAACATGGAAACAACCTAAATGTCCATCAACAGAGAAATCAATAAAGAAGATATGGCACATATGTGCAATGGAAGACTACTCAATCTTAAAAAAGAATGAAATAATGATATTTGCAGCAACATGGATAGACCTAGAAATTATCATGTTAAGTGAACTAAGTCAGACAGAAAAAGACAAATATCATATGATATTACTCATATGTGGAATCTAAAATATGATACAAATGAACTTATTTACAAAAAAGAAACATATCCATAGACATAGAAAATAAAGTATGGTCACCAAAGCATGGGGGGATAAATCAGGTATATGCAATTTAGCAGATACAAACTACTATATACAAAATAGATAAATGACAGGGTCTTACTGCACAGGGAACTATATTCAATATCTTAACATAATCTATAATGGAATGGCATAGGAGGGAAAAAAAAAAATATATATATATATATATAACTGAATTACTTTGTTGTACACCAGAAACTAACATAACATTGTAGATCAACTATACCTCAACAAAAATTTCAAAAATTAAAAAAGAGACATCTAAAACAGTAAAATAAATAAAATCAAGGTGTTAATGTGAATTTGAAATCACCAATCCATTGGTAGCCATTTGAATTTTGTCTCCAAATTTTATAATAATTTGCAACCATGTAATGCCTTGCACTGGGAGAAGGCAAGGATGATCCACTCCAATACTCTTGCCTGGAAAATCCCATGGACGGAGGAGCCTGGTAGGCTGCAGTCCATGGGATCATTGAGTCGGACACTACTGAGTGACTTCACTTTCACTTTTCACTTTTATGCATTGGAGAAGGAAATGGCAACCCACTCCAGTGTTCTTGCCTGGAGAATCCCAGGGACGGGGGAGCCTGGTGGGCTGCTGTCTATGGGGTCACACAGAGTTGGATATGACTGAAGCCATTTAGCAGCAGCAGCAATGCCTTGCATTAAATCAGTTCTTTCTTTGAAAAAAAAAAAAAGCTTCCTATTGCATGACTCATTATCTTGAATGAAATCACAAATAGGGAATGGGTGAAATTCTCCAAAGGCAGGCTGTGGAAGAATATGTGAAATCTTCTTTACCTTCATCTCAATATTGTACTTCCTTCCATACACTGAGTGCTTGGAAAATATCTTTTTTTCTGAACGGATTATTGAAATGAGAGAAGAAAAAAACACTATATTGAGCCTGAACTCTACGAACATTAGTGGTAAAAGCTTTGAAACATCATTGGAACAGGTAAAGTATGGGGAGCGAAGACTTCAATTTTAAAGTTGCAGGAATAAGGAATTTAATTAATTTTTGAATTTCTTAGTCATTTTGGAAAATCATGAAATTGGACTGTACGTAGATATTTTGTTTTCCCAGAATCCAATTCTATGAATACCTATTTTCCCTTGATTTGACAAATTTTTCAAGCCCATATGGATAAAGTATGCATGAAGCCCTGATTTCAGTGACTCGGTAATGGGTCTTTGTTGCTGTTGTTGAGTCATTAAGTCATATCCAACTCTTTGAGACCCCATGAAATGAAGCACACCAGGCTCCTCTGTCCATGAAATTTACCAGGCAAGAATACTCGAGTAGGTTGCCATTTCCTTTTCCAGGAGATCTGACCTTTGACCCTGGGATTAACATTCAAGGAGTCTTATCATCTTGGCCACCAGTATGGTTCAAGTTTCCATCTAATGAGTCCTTCATTTGATTAGAATCTATAATATTTCTTTACTGGTATCAAAGGGTATAAAATCTAGTAAATTTGTGAACACCCAGAGAAACACTGTATCTATGTGGAGAGACTAAATCTACAAACTAAGCCATGCCAAGATGAGCCAAGTCAAGAGTAAGAGAAAAAGAGGAATTCCTGAAAATATTTTGTGAATATATAGATATGTGTATGCTTACAGGGAATTTACACTGTATATTTTTCATGTAAACTTTAAATTTGTTGTTAGCTTAGGTTTAAACTAGGACTTGCAATATTGAAACTCAGTTGATCCTAAAATAGATCGGTTCATTTGGTAAAATCTCTGAAATCACTATAAATAAATGGTTTAGTGTGTAAAACTAAATGTTCTGCTTAATTATGTGTGTGTGTGTGTGTGTGTGTGTATCTGAGTTTTTGGAAAGCTTTATAAACATTATTGCTTCTCTAGGAACTGTTGATTAAAAAAAAAAAACTATCAGTTTAATCTTGTTTTCCTTTGGAAAATATTGCTTGAGCATAGAAAGTTTGTATGCAGTGTGAGTCAGTTTGCTCACAGGGAAATTATGAGCAGAGTCCCAAGAACCACCCAGAATGTATGGAGCCTATGTTTATTTGTAGTGAGAGGAGTCTGAGAGATAAACTGGAACTCCAGGGAGAAAGGACATGATATACAGTGCTATCTTTGGCAGAAGCTGATCTGCTCAAAATGGGAAGAGAAGAACTCATCATGAATCTATCCATAGCTAGTAATGGTGCTCTCAGAACAGTTATATCTAATAGAAATTATATTAGACTATACTATAAATCTGTTTTACTTCTCTAAGTGATATGTAAGATCTTCTTATATGTCGAGGCCTTGTCTTTCCCATGACTGTAGTAACATATGAGAGAGTTCTGGGAAGATAAGTAGAAACGCAATGGAACTATAAACATAATGATAGATACCAAACATTCCCAGTAACCAATTCCATGTTTAGTGAGCTCACAGGGAGAGTAAAGACATTTTACTAAATTTAGAACTCAGCCTGAGACAACAGATAATAATCAGAGTCTGTGGATATATCATTTCTTAAATTTCTTTGAATATAACAGGAATGTATTTGAAGAGAGGGACTGAGCAAAATAACTGCCTGAAATTAAAAAAAAAAAAAAAAATAGAGGCAAAATGGTTGTCTGATGAGGCCTTACAGATAGCTGAGAAAAGAAGGGAAGCAAAAAGCAAGGAAGAAAAGGAAAGATATACCAATCTGAATGCAGAGTTCGAAAGAAAAGCAAGGAGAGAGAAGAAAACTGTCCTACATGATCAATGCAAAGAAATAGAGGAAAACAATAGAAAGGAAAGACTAGAGATCTCTTCAAGAAAATTAGAGATACCAAGGGAACATTTTAGGTAAAGATGAGCACAATAAAGGGCAGAAACGGTAAGGACCTAACAGAAACACAAGATATTAAGAGGTGGCAAGAATACACAGAGCTATATAAGAAGATCTTAATGACCTAAACAACCACGAGGGTGCTATCACTCACCTAGAGCCAGACATCTTGGAGTACAGACTTAGTATGCCTTAGGAAACAAGACATCTTGGAGTACAGACTCAGTGTGCCTTAGGAAACATCACTATGAACAAAGCTAGTGGAGGTGATGGAATTTCAGCTGAGCTATTTCAAATCCTAAAAAATGGTGCTATCCAAGTGTTGCATTTAATATGCCAGCAAGTTTGGAAGACTCAGCACTGGCCACAAGACTGGAAAAGGTCAGTTTTTAATACAATCTCAAAAAAGGGCAATGCCAAAGAATGTTCAGACTACTGCACAATTGCATTCATTTCACATGCTAGCAAGGTAATGCTAAAAATTCTCCAATCCAGGCTTCAACTGTACATGAACGGAGAACTTCCATATGTTTAAGCTGGATTTAGAAAAGGCAGAGGAACCAAAGGTCAAATTGCCAACATCTGTTGGATCACAGAAAAAGGAAGAGAATTCCAGAAGAACATCTACTTCTTCTTCATTGACTATGCTAAAACCTTTGACTGTATAGATCACAACAAACTGTGGAAAATTCTTCAAGAGATGGGAATACCAGACCACCATACCTGCCTTCTGTGAAATCTGTATGCAGGTCAAGAAGCAACAGTTAGAAATGGACATGGAACAATGGGCTGGTTCCAAATTGGAAAAGGAAAGTGTCAAGGCTGTATATTGTCACCCTTCTTATTTAACTTATATTTGAGTACATCATGCAAAATGCTGTGCTGGATGAAGCACAAGCTGGAATGAAGATTGCCGGGGGCAATATCAACCTCAGATATGCATATGACACCACGCTATGGAAGAAAGCAAAGAGGAACTAGAGCCTCTTGATGAAAGTGAAAGTGGAAAGTGAAAAAGCTGGCTTAAAACTCAACATTAAAAAAAACAAAAAAAAACAAAAAAACTAGGACCATGGCATCCGGTCCCATCACTTCATGGCAAATAGATGGGAAACAATGGAAACAGTGGCAGATTTTATTTTCTTGGGCTCCAAAATCACTTCAGATGATGACTACAGCCATGAAATTAAAAGAGGCTCATCCTTGGAAGAAAAGCTATGACCAAACCTAGACAGCATATTAAAAAGCAGAGACATTACTTTGCCGAATAGTCAAAGCTATGTAGTCAAAGCTTCCAGTAGTCATGTAGGGATGTGAAAGTTGGACCATAAAGAAGGATGAGTGCTGAAGAATTGATGCTTTTGAACTGTGGTGTTACAGAATACTCTTGAGAGTTCCTTGGACTGCAATGAGATGAAACCAGTTACTCCTAAAGGAAATCAATCCTGAATATTCATCTGCAGGACAGATGCTGAAGCTGAACCTCCAATACTTTGGTTACTTTATGTGAAGAGCCACTCATCAGAAAAGACTCTGATGGTGGAAAAGATTTAAGGCAGGAGGAGAAGTGGAGGACAGAGGAAGAGATGGATGGCATCATCCACTTAATGGACACGAGTTTGAGCAAGCTCCAACTCGGGAGATGGTGAAGGACAGGGAAGCCTGGCATGATGCAGTCCATGGGGTTGCAAAGAGTCAGATATAACTGAGCAACTGAAGAACAACAACACAGTGACAAAATTCATCTATCTTAAAATACTGATAAAACCAAATGGGTTTTCCAGGTGGTACTAGTGGTAAAGAACATGCCTTCCAATGCAGGAGATGTAAGAGATGTGTTTTCAGTCCTTGGAATGGGAAGATCTCTTGGAGGAAGTCATGGCAACCCACTCCAGTATTCTTGCCTGGAGAATCCCATAGACAGAAGATCTGGCAGGCTGCAGTCCATAGGGTCACAAAGAGTCTTATACGACTTAAGTGACTTAGTGTACATGCATGCAAAACCAACCATTGACAAAGATACAGAGAACCTGGATAACTCATACATTGCTGATGAGAATCTAAGATCACATAGTGAATCTAATATAGTATGTTGTGAGGTTTCTTATACAACTAAACATGCAACTATCACAGGACTCGGTAATTGCAAACTTAGACTTTATTTTTCAGAGAATTTAGGTTCACACAAACACCTACATGCATAGTGGCTTTACTTGCAATAGCCCCAAACTGGAATCAGATATATGTCCTTCAATGAAATAATAGTTAAACTATGGTATGTCCAGTCTGTGGAATACTGCCGCTGCTGCTGCTGTGGCTGCTAAGTCGATTCAGTCGTGTCTGACTCTGTGCGACCCCATAGATGGCAGCCCACCAGGCTCCCCCGTCCCTGGGATCCTCCAGGCAAGAATACTGGAGTGGGTTGCCATTTCCTTCTCCAATGCATGAAAGTGAAAAGTGAAAGTGAAGTCGCTCAGTCGTGTCCGACTCCTAGCGACCCCATGGACTGCAGCCTACCAGGCTCCTCTGGCCACGGGATTTGCCAGGCAAGAGTACTTTAGTGAGCTGTCATTGGCTTCTCTGAATCAACAATAAATAGAAACAAACTTGATACATATAAAAAGTTCAATGAATCTACAGAGAATTACAATGAATGCAAAATATTCTCCAAAGGTTATACACCATATGATTCCATTTATACAATTTTTTAAATCCAAAATATAAAAAATATAGGATATATTAGTAGTTGCCAGAGGTTAGGAACTGAGTAAAATTTAGGGAGCTCTAGGTTATGATTACATACAGGGTAATAAGGTGTTGGAACTGCTCTGTATCTTGACTGTGGTGGTGGATATACAAGCTACACAGGGTGACGAAATTGCTCAGAACTTACACACACTAAAAAAGAAAAGATAAACCTGGAGATTTTTGAATAAGACAGAATATATCATATCAATATTCTCCTTGTGATACTATACTAACATTGTAAAAAATGTTACCATTTGAAAAACAGCAAAATGCATAAGAAATCTTTTGTATTATATCTTAAAACTGCATGTGAATCAACAACCATCTCAATAACAATGGCAATTAAAAAAAACAACTGTTTGGATCCTTAAAAACAAATAACAGCAACAAAAAATAAAACAGATATGGGCTGCTTGTCATGTATGTAGAGACAGGAATGAAACTTCATTGTAAAATTAAAGGAGGGGTGGGTCCTAAGATGGTGGAATAATAGGACAGGGAGACCACTTTCTCCCCAACAAATTCATCAAAAGAACACTTGAATGCTGAGCAAATTCCACAAAACAACTTCTGAACGCTGACAGAGGACATTAGGCACCCAGGAATTCAGCCCCTTGTCTTCAAAATGAGGTAGGACTAAATATAAAAGATAAAAAGAGAGACACAAGAGTTAGGGACAGAGACCCATCCCAGGAAGGGGAAAGGGAAGGGAAGTCGCTCAGTCATGTCCGACTCTTAGTGACCCCATGGACTGCAGCCTACCAGGCTCCTCCATCCATGGGATTTTCCAGGCAAGAGTACTGGAGTGGGGTGCCATCGCCTTCTCTGCCCATCCTGGGAAAGGAGTCTTAAATGAAGAGAAATTTCCAAACACCAGGAAACCCTCTCACTGGTGGGTCTGTGAGCAGTTTTGGAATCTCAGAGGGCAACATAACCAGGAGGAAAAAAATTAAAAATAATTAAATAAATCCCACAGATTACGTGCCTAATGGCAACTCCCAGCAGAGCAGTAGCCCAGACTCTCACATCCACCACCAGCAAGCAGGAGTTGGACAGGGAGGAGCGGGCTGCATTGCATAGGGTAAGGATCGGACCTGAATGTCCTGAGGACAATCTGAGGGAGCTACCGTGAGATAGCAACCTAAACTGTGGGATAGCCAGAGAGAGAGGAAAAAAAGAGAGAGAGAGAAAACTATCCTGCCAAAAGCCCTAAGCTAGGGCACTTCCGGGCCCACTTTCAGAACAAAGGACTGAACAAATACAAGAGGAGAGCTAGCTGGTTGTGGATAGGCCCATCCCCTGCCAGAGGCAGCCAGAACTGGAAAGGGGCAATCTTTGTCCCAGAGATGGCATCCTCTACCAAACTGCGAGCAGGCTCCCAGTTGCTAACCAAGACCTGGGCTTCTGGACAGTTGACATCCTCCTGGAGGGTCGCAGCCACAGATCAGCTCCCTAGAAGAGACACATGACACATCTGAGTAAACGTGTCCACTGCACACCCAGAAAACTGAGCGGCTGGGACAAAGGAGGCGATAAGATGCACACCCCAACCTGGGGAGAGTGTGCTCAACAAGCACCTGGTCGCCTGAGCTGCTCGAACCTGGGAAGGGCACAAAATGCAGGCCCAACCGAGTATGCCCCTTTGTGGAGTATCCAAGAACCTGAACCTGAGTGGCTTTGACCTGGGAGGTGCATACAACCCAGGGCCCACTTTAGACAGTTTCCCTGCAGAGCAACCTGGAGACTGAGCAGTGTAGACTGGGAAAGCACACACACCATGAGTGGGGGCAAACCCAGTGTGGCCCAGACACTGTGAGCACTCCCCTCACATGCCAGTGATATTTGTTTGCAGTGTTCCTCCCTCCTCACAGGATGACTGAACAAGTGAGCCTAAATAAGTGACCACTTTCACCCCCTTGTGTCAGGGTGGAAATTAGACATTGAAGAGACCTGCAAACAGAAGAAGCCAAAATAAACAGAAGGAATCACTTTGGAAGTGACAGGCGCAACAGATTAAAACACTGTAGTTAGCACCTACTACATTGGAAGGGGCCTGTAAATCTTGACAAATATAAGAAAGAACAAGGAACTAACTGATACTGAATTGACCCCGCACTGCCCACAACAGCTCCAGATAAATTCCTAGATATACTTTTATTATTATCATTTTTTGAATTTTTAAAATTTTTATGTGCTCTATTAATCTTTTAATTTTCATTTTTAAAACCTATTACCATGCCAAAAAAAGACCCTATTTTAAAAAAAATTCATATATATTTTTTATAATTTTTGTGATTTTGCTCTTTTTTTTGTATTTTTGAGAGTCTAAACTCTAGATTTTTAATCTTTGCTTTTTGGTATTTGTTATCAATTTTTTATCTTGAAGAATTCAATCTTCAGTACCCATTTTTACTTAGGAGTGTGATTACTGGCTTGATTACTCTCTCCCCCTTTTGACACTCCTTTTTCTCCCCCAGGTCACCTCTATCTCCTCCCTCCCCCTTCTCTTCCCTACCCAAATCTGTGAACCTCTGTGAACCTCTGTGTGTGTCTGGGGCTGTGGAGAACACTTAGGGAACTGATTACTGGCTAGATCTGTCTCTCTCCTTTTGATTCCCCCTTTTCTCCTCCTGGTCACCTCTATGTCCTTCTGGTCTCCTGGTCACCTCCCTCTTCTATTCTCTATGTAATTCCATGAACCCTCTCTGAGGTTCCAGACTGTGGAGAGCACATAATGAATTGATTACTGGCTAAATTGCTTTCCCCTCTTCTGATTCCCCCTCTTCTCCTCCTGGTCACCACTATCTCCCTCCCCTCTCTTCTCCATGTAACTCTGTGAACCTCTCTGGGTGTCCCTCACTGTGGAGAATCTTTTCACAATTAACCTAGATATTTTATCATTAGTGCTATATGGATGGAGAAGTCTTGAGGCTACTGTAAGAATAAGACTGAAAATCAGAGGCAGGAGGCTTAAGTCCAAAACCTGACAACACCAGAGAACTCCTGACTCCAGGAAACATTAATTGATAAGAGCTGATCCAAAAGCCTCCATACCTACACTGAAACCAAGTACCACCCAAGAGTCAACAAACTCCAGAGCAAGACATGCCATGCAAATTATCCAGCAACGCAGGAACATAGCCCTAAGCTTCAATATACAGGCTGCCCAAAGTCACAGCAAACCCATAGACATCTCAAAACTCACTACTGGGCAGTTCATTTCACTCCAGAGAGAAGAAATCGAGCTCCACCCACCAGAACACCAACACAAGCTTCCCTAACCAGGAAACCTTGACAAGCCACTCGTTCAACCTCACCCACAGGGAGGAACCTCCACAATAAAGAGGAACCAAAAACTGCCAGAATACAGAAAGGCCACCCCAAACACAGCAATCTAAACAAGATGTAAAGGCAGAGAAATACGTAGCAGGTAAAGAAACATTATAAAGAAAATGCCCACCAAACCAAACAAAAGAGGAAGAGACAGGGAGTCTACTTGAAAAAGAATTCAGAATAACGGTAGTAAAAATGATCCAAAATCTTGAAAACAAAATGGAGTTACAGATAAATAGCCTGGAGACAAGGATTGAGAAGATGCAAGAAATGCTTAACAAGGCCCTGAAAGAAATAAAAAAGAGTCAATCAATAATGAATTATGTAATAACTGAGATCAAAACACTCTGGAGGGAACCAACAGTAGAATAACGGAGGCAGAAGATAGGATTAGTGAGGTAGAAGATAGAATGGTAGAAATAAATGAAACAGAGAGGAAAAAAGAGAAAAGAATTAGAAGAAATGAGGACAATCTCAGAGACCTCTGGGACAATGTTAAACACCCCAACATTCAAATCATAGGAATCCCAGAAGAAGAAGAAGACAAAAAGAAAGACCATGAGAAAATACTTGAGGAGATGATAATTGAAAACTTCCCTAAAATGGGAAGGAAATAGTCATCCAAGTCCAAGAAATCCAGAGAATCCCAAAGAGGATAAACTCAATGCAAAACACCCCAAGACACATATTAATCAAATTAACAAAGATCAAACACAAAGAATAAAGCAGCAAGGATAAAACAACAAATAACACACAAGGGGATTCCCATAAGGATAACAGCTGATCTTTCAATAGAAACTCTTCGGGCCAGAAGGGAATGGCAAGACATAAGTGATGAAAGAGAAAACCTACAACCCAGATTACTGTACCCAGCAAGGATCTCATTCAAATATAAAGGAAAAATTAAAAGCTTTACAGACAAGCAAAAGCTGAGAGAATTCAGCACCACCAAACCAGCTTTCCAACAAATGCTAAAGGATATTCTCTAGATAGGAAACACTGAAAAGGTGTATAAACTTGAACCCAAAACAACAAAGTAAAAGACAACGGGATCATACTTATCAATAATTATCTTAAACGTAAATGGGTTGAATGCCCCAACCAAAAGACAAAGACCGGCTGAATGGATACAAAAACAAGACCCCTATCTATTCTGTCTACAAGAGACTCACCTCAAACCAAGGGACACATACAGACTGAAAGTGAAGGACTGGAAAAATATATTTCACACAAATGGAGACCAAAAGAAAACAGGAGTAGCAATACTCATATTAGATAAAATAGACTTTAAAATAAAGGCTGTGAAAAGAGACAAAGAAGGACACTACATAATGATCAAAGGATCAATCCAAGAAGAAGATATAACAATTATAAACATATTGCACCCAACATAGGAGCACCACAATATGTAAGGCAAATGCTAACAAGTAAAGAGGAAATTAACAATAACACAAATATAGTGGGAGACTTTACTACCCCAGTCACACCTATGGATAGATCAACTAAACATAGAGTTAACAAGGAAACACAAATATGAAATGATACAATGTACCAGTTAGACCTAATTGATATTTATAGGACATTTCATCCCAAAACAGTGAATTTTACCTTTTTCTCAATTGCACATGGAACCTTCTCCAGGATAGATCACATCCTGAGCCATATATCTAGCCTTGGTAAATTCAAAAAAATTGAAATCATTCCAAGTATCTTTTTCTGACCACAATGTAAGATTAGATATCAATTACGGGGGGGGGGGGGGGACTATAAAAAAATACCAACATATGGAGGCTAAATAACATGCTTCTGAATAACCAACAAATCAGAAAAACATCAAAAAAAGAAATCAAAATATGCATAGAAACAAATGACAATGAAAACACAACAACCCAAAACCTATGGGACACTGTAAAAGCAATGTAAGGGGAAGGTTCATAGCCATACAGGCATACCTCAAGAAACAAGAAAAAAGTCAAATAAATAACCTAACTCTACACCTAAAGCAACTAGAAAAGAAAGAAATGAAGAACCCCAGGGTTAGTAGAAGGAAATAAATCTTAAAAATTAGGGAAGAAATAAATGCAAAAGAAACAAAAGAGGCCACAGCAAAAATCAACAAAGCTAAAAGCTGGTTCTTTGAAAAGATAAATAAAATTGACAAACAATTAGCCAGAGTCATCAAGAAACAAAGGGAGAATAATTAAATCAACAAAATTAGAAATGAAAATGGAGAGATCACGACAACACAGAAATACAAAGAATCATAAGAGACTGCTGCTGCTGCTAAGTCACTTCAGTCGTGTCCGACTCTGTGCAACCCCATAGACGGCAACCCACCAAACTTCCCCGCCCCTGGGATTCTCCAGGCAAGAACACTGGAATGGGTTGCCACTTCATGGCAAGAGAAATGGCAAGAGACTAATATCAGCAACTATATGCCAATAAAATGGACAACTTGGAAGAAATGGACAAATTCTTAGAAAAGTATAACTTTCCAAAACTGAACCAGGAAGAACTAGAAAATCTTAACAGACCCATCACAAGCATGGAAATCAAGCTTATTACACAAGCACTGTAATAAGAAATCTTCCAGCAAACAAAAGCCCAGGACCAGACGGCTTCACAGCTGAATTCTACCAAAATTTTAGAGAATCACTAATACCTATCCTACATAAATTTTCCAGAAAATTTCAGAGGAAGGTAAACTGCCAAACTCATTCTATGAGGCCACCATCACTCTAATATCAGAACGAGACAAAGATGCCACAAAAAAAAAAAAAAGAAGAAGAAGAAAACTACAGGCAGTTTCACAGATAAACATAGATGGAAAAATCCTTAAAATTCTAGCAAACAGAATCCAACAACATATTAAAAATATCATACATCATGACCAAGTGGGATTTATTCCAGGGAGGCAAGGATTATATCCACAAATCAATGTGATATACCACATTAACAAATTGAAACATAAAAGCCTTATGATTATCTCAACAGATGCAGAGAAAGCCTTTGACAAAATTCAACATCTATTTATAATAAAAATCCTCCAGAAAGCAGGAATAGAAAGAACATACCTCTACATAATAAAAGCCATATATGATAAACCCACAGCAAACATTATTCTCAATGGTGAAAAATTGAAAGCATTTCCCCTAAAGTCAGGAAAAAAACAAGGGTGCCCACTCTCACCACTACTATTCAACATAGTTTTGGAAGTTTTAGCCACAGCAATCAGAACAGAAAAAGAAATAAAAGGAATCCAGACTGGAAAAGAAGAAGTAAAACTCTCACTGTTTGCAGATGACATGATCCTCTACATAGAAAACCCTAAAGACTCCACCAGAAAATTACTAGAGCTAATCAATGAATATAGTAAAGTTGTCGGATATTAAATTAACACACAGTTATCCCTTGCATTCCTATACACTAACAATGAGAAAACAGAAAGCAAAATTAAGGAAACAATTCTGTTCACCATTGCAACAAAAAGAATAAAATACTTAGGAATAAGTCCACCTAAACAAACAAAAGATCTGTATATAGAAAACTATAAAACACTGATGAAAGAAATCAAAGAGAACACAAATAGATGGAGAAATATATCATGTTCATGGATTGGAAGACTCAATATACTGAAAATGAGTATACTACCCAAGGCAATCTATAGATTTCAATGCAATCCTATCAAGCTACCAATGGTATTTTTCACAGAGCTAGAACAAATAATTTCACAATTTGTATGGAAATAAACAAAAAACCTTGAATAGCCAAAGCAGTCTTGAGAAAGAAGAATGGAACTAGAGGAGTCAACCTGCCTGACTTCAGGCTATACTACAAAGCTACAGTCATCAAAACAGTATGGTACTGGCACAAAGACAGAAATATAGATCAATGGAACAAAATAGAAAGCCCAGAGATAAATCCATGCACCTAGGGACACCTTATCTTCAACAAAGGAGGCAAGAGTATACAATGGAGAAAAGACAATCTCTTTAACAAGTTGTGCTGGGAAAACTGGTCAATCACTTGTAAAAGAATGAAACTAGAACACTTTCTAACACCATACACAAAAATAAACTCAAAATGGATTAAAGATCTAAACATAAGACCAGAAACTATAAAACTCCTAGAGGAAAACATAGGCAAAACACTCTCTGACATAAGTCACAGCAGGATCCTCTATGACCCACCTCCCAGTGTAATGGAAATAAAAGCAAAAATAAACAAATGGGACCTAATTAAACTTAAAAGCTTTTGCACAATGAAGGAAACTATAAGTAAGGTGAAAACACAGGCTTCAGAATGGTAGAAAATAATAGCAAATGAAGCAATTGACAAAGAATTAATCTCAAAATTATACAAGCAACTCCTACAGCTCAATTCCAGAAAAATAAATGACCCAATCAAAAAATGGGCCAAAGAAGTAAACAGACATTTCTCCAAAGAAGTCATACAGATGGATAACAAACACATGAAAAGATGCTCAAAATCACTCATTATCAGAGAAATGTAAATCAAAACCACATTTCAGGCCAGTCAGAATGGCTGCAATCCAAAAGTCTACAAGCAATAAATGCTGGAGAGGGTGTGGAGGAGAGGAAACCCTCTTACACTTTTGGTGGCAATGCAAACTGGTACAGCCACTATAGAGAACAGTGTGGAGATTCCTGGAAATAGAACTGCCATATGACTGAGCAATCCCACTGTTGGACATATACACCAAGGAACCCAGCATTGAAAGAGACACATGTACCCCAATGTTCATCACAGCACTTATTATAACAGCCGGGACATGGAAGCAACCTAGGTGTCCATCAGGAGACGAATGGCTAAGAAAGCCATGGTACATATACACAATGGAATATTACATAGACATTAAAAAGAATACATTTGAATCAGTTCTAATGAGGTGGAAGTAAGTCAGAAAGAAAAACACCAATACAGTATACTATTGCATATATATGGAAAAAGAGACACAGATGTATAGAAGTCTTTTGGACTCTGTGGGAGAAAGCAAGGGTTGGATGATTTGAGAGAATAGCGTTGAAACATGTATATTATCATATGTGAAACAGATCACCAGTCCAGGTTCAATGCATGAGACAGAGTGCTCAGGGCTGGTGCACTGGGATGACCCAGAAGGATGGGATGAGGAGGGAGGTGGGAAGGGTTTCAGGAGGAGGAACACATGTACACCCATCACTGATTCATGTCAAAGTATCGCAAAGACCACCACAATATTGTAAAGTAATTAAACTCCAGTTAAAATAAATATTTTTAAAGTAAAATTAAAGGAAAGTAAAGCTTTAAATACTAGAAAAAAATTCATAATTCACTTTTAATCTTTTCTGGAAAAAAATAGCTTTTGATTTGAATGGAGCAGTTCATGACATAAATAAACAATTTTATTAACTCATATATCTTGTGATGTGTGTGTAATTTTTTTTTTTTCCTGAGAGTCTAAGTTTTTCCACTTATCCTTTCGGATAAATTCTTTAAATATTACTGTGTGTGCGTGCTAAGCTGCTTCAGTTGTGTCCAAGTCTTTGCGACCCTATAGACTAAATAGGTCTATTTCATAACTAATAAATCAGAATAATAACTTGGCTCTTTACATTTTTGTATCAATCACACACTATCAGAAATAGGCTAAATAACTATTCTCACTTATTTGAAAAAAATCCAATTAGCTGTTACATTTAATTAAAAAACTGTGATACTGACTCAGCATATTTGTATTCAGAATGTTAAATTACTATGGTAAAATTTGGAGAACTCTCTTTTGAATATTTTTAATTATCTAAGGCTAAAGAATAGAAAAGAAAGAAAATTCAAAATGCTCCCTTCTATTCTTTTCTGAATTATTTTAATCTACTCTTCTCTCACTTTTTGAATAACTTTTAAAAATCAAAACTAAATTCAAAATATTTATATCTACTGCACCTTATGTTTTCTTAAATAATATCAATTGCACTTTCACCTTCTCCATGTATTCTTCTCTGATCATTTCAAATAAAAGTAATACCTTCGTGCTTGGAATCTTTACAGCTTATAATGCCAAATACATTGTTTGATACTTAAAATTAAAGGTATTTTATCATTAACTGTATATGTGGCATCTGCCTTTGGACAGGAATTAGGTCTAATTATTTATTTTTCTTTTGTAATTCACCATATTACCCACTGATTTCTATTCAACAGGAGCACACTAAATAAATGTTGACTGATATTTAACACATCTAAAACTCACATATAAGAAATCAATGAAATCAAAACACATACTTTCCTAAATAAAAAGCATATGAATATATGCATCACCTTCACACTATGCCATGCACATATCAGATGTTTACTTTACTATGAGTAATCCGTCCACAGGCCACAAATACACAATTAATGAATATGTTCTGCTAAAGCTGAAACTCCAATACTTTGGCCACCTCAGGCAAAGAGTTGGCTCATTGGAAAAGACTCTGATCCTGGGAAGGATTGGGGGCAGGAGGAGAAGGGGACAACAGAGGATGAGATGGCTAGATGGCATCACCAACTCGATGCACATGAGTTTCGGTGAACTCCAGGAGTTGGTTATGGACAGGGAGGTCTGGCATGCTGCAATTCATGGAGTTGCAAACAGTTGGACACGACTGAGTGACTGAACTGAACTGAACTGAAACAGCACCCTAATTGGGGATTGAACTTTCCATATGGGCTATCAAAAACCCCTTTTTGTTTTCAAATTTTCTGGAAGTAGACCCGACTCTGCATTTCAGGAGCTTCAAGGAAACTCTTTCTTTTCCTAAAGTATACTCAAAAAAAGAAATATGGAAAAGAAAGGGAAATATCATTCGTAATGTGGTCTCAAGCTGAAAAGAATTGGCCATGATTTTGCAAAGAGATCAACACATAAATTGTGATTAAGTTTTAAATCGTAGCTCACTCTATTTTAGTGGCATTATAAACTGAAAGGATTTCTTGTATATTATTGAGAGATATGAAGCAATATATATAATTTCTTCAGCAAAATGTTTTCTTTGTGTGTTTCAAACAACTGGGTTTTATCAAAAATTTTGATGCTTGGACATTTAGTAAGTTTGGGTCTGCCTATACTAAATTCCTCCTAGAGTTTCATAATTAAAGGTATGTGGAACTGGACAAAGGCCAAGATAATTTTTAAAACATGACTACATGTTTTTAAAATAGCAATGTCAGCTATACAGTGTTTCAGAAGAGAGCAACATCTACAAAGAAGACTCTTCAATTTGACTTCCAAGTCTTGGCATAACTTTTACAGAGCTGGTAATCACACACTCTATTATCCACTAAGATTCAGTGAGTCAATAGGATAGAATTTTAGTTATAGAGTGAAAAAAAAGCTACCATATGTCTCACGATTTATAAGATAACATTCTTCACTGGGATCTGAAAGTCTGAAGACCTTGTAGAAGGAGAGAAGTAGAGAGGGAGAAACTATTCATTCTTTTGTAATTATTAGTACTTTCTAGGAAGATCTTAATCATTTTTTTAATGTTTCCCTCAGGTATGACTCCATACAATCCTTTTGACTTCTTAAAGCCTACTCCTCAATTGTCAGACACTTTGGTTTCTTCTTTAAAATCTATTTTTAACATGCATTTTTATTTAATCAAGGCAGTTTCACCCCCCTGAACCTCAAAGTCCTTGGAGAGGGTCCATAATCCTCAATATAAAATGAAGTGAATGCCAGATAAATCCCTTTTTGGGTAAGTCACCTATTTTCATACTTTTATTGCCCTGTCTGCTTTATTAGATCAAATCAATGTCTATGAAATGTCTCATACTGATGCCCCTCAATAAATGTTCAGTCTGATCATCCCTGGCACCAATATTAATTAAAGGGGCTTTGTAAGAACAATTTGTAAAATGTTTTGAAATGTTCAGATGATAGTTGTATACAATGTATCACATCAATTAATATTTATTACCTGTTTAAAATTTATACAGTAGCTACACTTTATTTTTTTTTAATTTAATTTTATTTTTTAACTTTACATAATTGTATTAGTTTTGCCAAATATCAAAATAAATCCACCACAGGTATACATGTGTTCCCCATCCTGAACCCTCCTCCCTCCTCCATCCCCATACCATCTCTCTGGGTCGTCCCAGTGCACTAGCCCCAAGCATCCAGTATCGTGCATCGAACCTGGACCTTATACTCTTTAACAAGGATACTACGTTTAGCAATAGAATGAAATAGGCTGGAAGAAAAAGTATTCTGTTTCCTAGATTAGCCTATGCCCAGGGATAAGAAATCCTATAACTAGGTAAAAGAGGTTTAAAAGATGCCTTGAATGTATTTTTAATAGTAATACCCTTATCCCTTATCCATCTGATTTTTTTCACTTTCTATTCACCCCCCCAATTTTTTTTTTTTACACTTACACTCAACTTCACCAACTCACTTTGTTCTGACTTTTATGATACCTCTGCCATCTCTTCCTTACTCTATGACTCTGATATTCATGTTCTTCTCTGAATCATGCCTTCTGCTGCTAAGTCGCTTCAGTCATGTCTGACTCTGTGCGACCCCATAGACGGCAGCCCACGAGGCACCCTGTCCCTGGGATTCTCCAGGCAAGAACACTGCAGTGGGTTGCCATTTCCTTCTCCACTGAATCATGCCTAGGCGCCCTTTATCTTTATCTGGAATATACATATGATTTTCCTGTTATACTTTCACATACCTGCTATCGTTTTGTCATACATTATTGGGTGGGGGTTTTGTTTCAACGTTGAACATGATTATTTGAGGAATGAGAGTTTGTTCTATTTGTTAATTATATATATATATATAGAAATTCCAGTGATTAAGGAACATTTTTTAAAGCCTATTCTAATAAAAGTAATCTATTCCCAGAATACCTAAAAATCACCTTTTTTTCTGTAGGAATATAACTCAGAATACAAAAGGACAAAAGTAAAAATAACACAGTAACTATTTTATATTAATAATCTTATACAAATAATGAGCTTCATAAGATTTGGTTTTTCTGTTCCAACTCACTTACTGGATTTTTAAAAATATTATGGAATGTTAAATTATTTTCCTGGGTCAGCATAGCAATCTCAGGGACTTCTAAGAAAAGTAATTTTTATTATTAGGGCACTTTCAATGACTTGATTAAATGATACGTTCTCACAGCCTTCTCAGAAACTAAATATTTTGAGACAATATACCTATCCTCAACTGTTTAGGCAGCATATGAAAAGAAATTAAATTAACTGCATCAGCTTTATTTTCTAATGGACATGGATTATTCACCCTATAAAGCACTATAAAGTAAAAAAGACTCAATGAAATCTGTGTGTGTGCATGTCTGCCAGAGATATCCTATTCTGACTCGATGATCATCTGTCCATATTCTGTGTAGTATCATAAAAAAATTTTAAATATATTGGTGACTTATCTTGTGTCAGTGACACATCATTTCTTCATTTTTTTGAAAATGAGTCTGCTCATATCTTAATATTCAACATGTTTCTGTCATATTAAAAAATTAAAATTTACATTTAGAAAGATAAAGCCAGGATATGGACAAAATTTTCTTTAAAAGGTTCAACTTGATCCAAAAAGAACCCTAGATTAATCTTTTCTCAGACACTAGCAAAGAAGAAAAAGATATCTGGGGTAACACATTTACTAATGGTTGAGGAATTAAGCAAAGATTTCAGATAATGATGTAAAAATTATTTAAATAGTTGAATTTCCTTGCTATTTCATGTTCCATGAAGACTGTCATTTGTCCTTAACATGTTCGATATTTATATAATTTCTCTTCAGGATATGATCAGTTTGAGTTCAGTTTCTCAGTCGTGTCCGACTCCTTGCAACCCCATGAACCACACCACACCAGGCCTCTCTGTCCATCACCAACTCGAGTGCATGTAAACCCATGTCCATTGAGTCGGTGATGCAATCCAACCACCTTATCCTCTGGGGTCCCCTTCTCCTCCTGCCGTCAGTCTTTCAGAGCATCAGGGTATTTTCCAATGAGTCACCTCTTCTCATCAGGTGGCCAAAGTATTGGAGTTTCAGCTTCAACATCAGTCCTTCCAAGGACAACCAGGACTGATCTCCTTTAGGATGGATTGGTTGGATCTTCTTGCAGTCCACGGGACTCTCAAGCATCTTCTCCAACACCACAGTTCAAAAGCATCAATTCTTCAGCACTCAGCTTTCTTCACAGTCCAACTCACATCCATACATGACCACTGGAAAAACCATAGCCTTGACTAGACGGACTTTGTTGGCAAAGTAATATGTCTGATTTTCAATATGCTATCTAGGTTGGTCATAACTTTTCTTCAAAGGAGTAAGCGTCTTATAATTTCATGGCTGCAATAACAATTTGCAGTGATTTTGGAGCCCAGAAAAATAAAGTCTGACACTGTTTCCCCATCTATTTCCCATGAAATGATGGGACCGGATGTCATGATCTTAGTTTTCTGAATGTTGAGCTTTACGCCTACTTTTGCACTCTCCTCTTTCACTTTCATCAAGAGGCTTTTTAGTTCTTCTTCACTATCTGCCATAAGGCTGGTATCATCTGCATATCTGAGGTTATTGATATTTCTCCCAGCAATCTTGATCCCAGCTTGTGCTTCCTCCAGCCCGGCATTTCTCATGATGTACTCTGCATAGAAGTTAAATAAGCAGGGTGATAATATACAGCCTTGATGTCCTCCTTTTCCTATTTGGAACCAGTCTGTTGTTCCATGTCCAGTTCTAACTGTTGCTTCCTGACCTGCATACAGGTTTCTCAAGAGGCAGGTCAGGTGGTCTGGTTTTCCCATCTCTTTCAGAATTTTCTACAGTTTGTTGTGATCCATACAGTCAAAGGCTTTGTCATAGTCGATAAAGCAGAAGTAGATGTTTTACTGGAACTCTCTTGCTTTTCTGATGATTCAGCGGATGTTGGCAATTTGATCTCTGGTTCCTCTCCCTTTTCTAAAACTGGCTTGAACATCTGGAATTTTATGGTTCATGTATTGCTGAGGCCTGGCCTGGAGAATTTTAAGCATCATTTTACTAGTGTGTGAGATAAGTGCAATTGTGTGGTAGTTTGAGCATTCTTTGGCATTGCCTTTCTTTGGGATTGGAATGAACACTGACTTTTTTCAGTCCTGTGGCCACTGCTGAGTTTTCCATTTTGCTGGCATATTGAGTGCAGCATTTTCATGGCATCATCTTTCAGGATTTCAAATAGCTCAAATGGAATTCCATCACCTCCACTAGCTTTGTTCATAGAGATGCTTCCTAAGGCCCACTTGACTTCACATTCCAGATGTCTGGCTCTAGATGAGTGATCACACCATCGTGATTATCTATGTTGTGATGATCTTTTTGTACAGTTCTTCTGTGTATTCTTGCCACCTCTTCTTAATATATTCTGCTTCTGTTATGTCCATACCATTTCTGTCCTTTATCAAGCCCATCTTTGCATGAAATGTTCCCTTGATATCGCTAATTTTCTTGAAGAATCTCTAGTCTTTCCCATTCTATTGTTTTCCTCTAGTTCTTTGCACTGATCGCTGAGGAAGGCTTTCTTATTTCTCTTGCTATTCTTTGGAACTCTGCATTCAAATGGGTATATCTTTCCTTTCCTTCTTTGATTTTTGCTTCCCTTCTTTTCACAGCTATTTTTAAGGCCTCCTCAGACAGCCATTTTGATTTTTTGCATTTCTTTTTCTTGGGGATGTCTTGATTCCTATCTCCTATACAATGTCACGAACCTCCGTCCATAGTTCATCAGACACTCTGTGTTTCAGATCTAGTCCCTTAAATCTATTTCTCACTTTCACTGTATAGTCATAAGGGATTTTATTTAAGTCATACCTGAATGGTCTAATGGTTTTCACCACTTTCTTCAATTTCAGTCTGAATTTGGCAATAAGGAGTTGAGCCACAGTCAGCTCCTGGTCTTGTTTTTACTGACTGTATGAAGCGTCTCCATCTTTGGCTGCAAAGAATATAATCCATCTGATTTTGGTGTCAACCATATAGTATGTCCATGTGTAGAGTCTTCTCTTGTGTTGTTGGAAGAGGGTGTTTGCTATGACCGGTGTTTGCTATGACCAGTGTTTTCTCTTGGCAGAACTCTATTAGCCTTTGTCCTGCTTCATTCCGTACTCCAAGCCAAATTTACCTGTTACTTCAGGTGTTTCTTGACTTTCTACTTTTGCATTGTCCTATAATGAAAAGGACATCTTTTTTGGGTATTAGTTTTAGAAGGTCTTGTAGGCCTTCATAGAACTGTTCAACTTCAGCTTCTTCAGCATTACTGATCGGGGCATAGCCTTGGATTACCGTGATATTGAATGGTTTGCTTTGGAAACGAACTGAGATCATTCTGTCATTTTTGAGATTGCCTCCAAGTACTGCATTTTGGACTCTTTTGTTGACTATGATGGCTACTCCATTTCTTCTAAGGTATTCCTGCCAGCAGTAGTGGATATAATGGTCATCTGAATTATATTCACCTGTTCCAGTCCATCTTAGTTCACTGATTGCTAGATTGTCTATGTTTACTTTTGTCATTACCTGTTTGACCACTTCTAATTTGCTTTGATTTGTGGACCTAACAGTCCAGGTTCCTATGCAATATTGGTCTTACAGCATCAAATCTTGCTTCTGTCACCAGTCCCATCCACAACTGGGTGGTGTTTTTGCTTTGCCTCAATCCCTTCATTCTTTCTGCAGTTATTTCTCCACTGATCTCCAGTAGCATATTGGGCACCTACCAAACTGGGGAGTTCATCTTTCAGTGTCCTATCTTTTTGCCTTTCATACCAAGATATGATCTGCTACTGCTACTGCTAAGTGGCTTCAGTCGACTCTGTGCAACTCTGTCTGACTCTGTGCGACCCCATAGATGGCAGCCCACCAGGCTGCCCCATCCCTGGGATTCTCCAGGCAAGAACACTGGAGTGGGTTGCCATTTCCTCCTCCAGATATGATCAGATATGGTCAGATATGGTCAATTATAAATTTGTTTCCCCAATGAAAGTAGTAGTAAAATACACAACCCCATCAAAGTGAATTCATTTATAAAACATAAGCCAAGCATTTTACACTGATTCTTGTTCACAGTTGTGATAATAAGTGTTATTAGCTTTCAGTTTTGCTAAAGATTAGGAGTATTGTATGATTCTATATCAATCTATAGCATAATTTTAATGCAGTTATGAAACCACTAGGGACAAATTAACTATCACACATTAATTTAGGCAGCAAAAATAAATAAATAAATAAAATAAAGAGTAACTTTAGTTCTTTGTGTTAACTCTAGTATATATATAGAAAATTGACTTATATTTCATCACTGGAGTTGATTTTTAAAAAGGCCATATGAAGAAACTCAATCAGCCCCAGACTAACCTATATGAAAAAGCTGTGATTCATTAGCACTTGACATCATGGTGAACTGTCACAAACACTTAAATAAATTTTTTAAAATATAGTGTTTTGCATTAGAAAATTTTTTAATATAAATTTATTTATTTATTTGGAGGTTAATTACTTTACAATATTGTATTGGTTTTGCCATACATCAACATGAATCTGCCACAGGTATACACGTGTTCCCCATCCTGAACCCCCCTCCCTCCTCCCTCCCCGTACCATCCCTCTAGGTCGTCCCAGTGCACCAGCCCCAAGTTTTGAATTTATTTTTATTTCTACTTTAGAAAAATAAAAGTTGTTATGTAAATTTATATCTTGAACATTTCATTAATATCAGACATTATTTTAATCATCTTGAGATAGCTGTTAACATGAAATTAAGCAATAGTGTCAGATGATAGTATGAATGATAACATCTATCCTATAGCAGATGATAAAAAATCATTGAAGTATGAAGGCAATGATTCTTAAAGCAGCAATTTGCAGGCCTCTAAATTGCTTAGTTTATAGTGCAGTTTTAAATGTTTTTGCATCTCAAAAAGATGTGATGGCAATTAAATTATACCCACACAAAGGAGCATGTAAGTAAAGGGTATAGAGGTACTATGCATTGAAGGAACTTTTTTTTTTTAACAAACTATTTATGGAGAAATCATACTTGCACCTGTGAATTCTGTATTCCAATCCATTTGTATCCACATATTAATACTTTTAAGTTTTACTTCTGTCCCTTTTGTCATTATTTGACACTCTGTTCAGTAATACTCTGCTTGACCCCAAGAAGCCAAAGTAGTCAAAATAGTCATATCTTCTAAAAAAATCTAATTGAACAATGATTAACAACTTGAGCACTCTACCAAATTATCAAGAATTTATCAGCCACAATGTCAACAACTACATTGTGTTCACTTTACCAGTTTCTGCACTTCAGAACGAAAGGCACTTCTTTGTGCCAAAGTGAGTTAGAGATTCTAGTCTGTAAGAACCACTGTGGGTGATGGACACCTAAGTGATCTTCTGCTGCTGGCCTTGGATCGTGAAGCAGCTGAGAATACTAATTGTAACAAAGCAAGGGCAGTTTTTGCTGATTTAAGATCATGCCAGTCTCTACTGATATAAACAGGAATTTGATGGAATGCAATGATCTGTCTGCTTTCTACAAGCAGCACATAAAACTTATTTTAAAGTGTTTATCCTCTTAGATTTGACCTGAAATGCAGGGTGGGCTGTGACTGAATTGATAATGTTGGAATATGACTTTGAGGCACACAATTAAACTAGCACACAGCTTCTTTTTTCACTGCATCTGCTGCTTTCTATCAGTTACCATCCCCACAGAATTCACTGGAAGAAAAATGAAATTTTAAAAAAGAAAAATGAAAAGAAAAAATGATGCTCAGGGAAGACCTACTGCTTCAAATCAGAGATGAAGGGAGAATGTAGCAGTTTGGGCTGCAGAAGCAGCATTTAGGGCCCTACCCAACTGCTGATTTTCACACCATATTCTATCCACACATACGTGTCTGGGATGTGCAGTACCTTGCACCAAGTGACCTTCTTCTGTGGAACCTTTCTCTCTCGATTTCAAAAATGCATTCTTGTTTCCTGGACTCAGCATTTCTCTTCTGTTTGGCTACTGAGTAATAGTTATGTATGGTTTGGCCTAGAAATGGCACCCCTGAAGTGAATTGTTGTAACAGTAACTAATGTGAAAAGCTGATTTGCAGATTTCCCTGTACCAAATGTACATTTCATGGCATTATCACAAAGCATTTCTTCCAGCATCAGAACAGATGATTGGCATTTCTAAACTGAAGTGCTGAAATTATTGTAAGGAAAGGTAAGAACTGGTAAATAAAACAGTTAAGTATTTCTTACTAATGCCTTCATATCTGTTTGATTAGCCAACCTGGCACAAGCTGAAAGGATCATACCATGTAGCAACTACCAAATATCAAGAACATAGTTTATCAGAACCAAAACAAGGTACATAGTAATTTTTACAACCAGATTTGCCCCAGTGTTAACCAAAGCAGTGTAATATGGAATTGCAGCTTTTCCTTGTACATCATTTTGAAAGTGAAAGTGAAAGTTGCTCAGTTGTGTCCGACTCTTTGCGACCCCATGGACTATACAGTTCATGGAATTCTCCAAGCCAGAATACTGGAATGGGTAGCCTTTTCCTTCTGCAGGGGATCTTCCCAACTCAGGGATCGAACCCAGGTCTCCCATACTGCAGGAAGACTCTTTACAAGGGCAGAAAATCTCCTTTCAGAAATCACTGCTACCTATCTCCCCCTTCCTCTTTATGACTGATCACCCACTCAATAATGCTTATGTTTATCTCTACTGTTCTAAACTCAGTTCTTTCAAATCCAGTGTCCTCTCTCTATCTTCTGAGCTCCTCTGTGTTCTAGATCTTGAATTCCCAACATACCCAGTAAAAAAATCTCATTTCCAGTAGTCTTCACTGTGAATGCTCTGATAAACAATTTAAGTTATTAATTACAGATTAAGTCTTACTGTGCTACACCTTCAAGGAACAAACATCCTACCTCAAAATAATACAATGGAAGGAAATTAAGGTGCTGTATTTTTAAAGCATATATTTTCTTTATGCCCCTCACATCCTATAGGAAGTGTATTCTTCGTTCATTTGAAGTAGCCTCCCAAGAGCACTTTCTTAAAAGAAGTCTGTGGAAATAACAGGCATCCCAAAGGATGAGGACAATTCCCCTGGGGACCTATATTCTACTCTCTTAAAGGCTGATTAAGGTATTTTATCTTTATTTCTAGTAGAAGGAGATATATCAGGGTGAGAGATATCTGCGTAAATTATTTCTCTAGTATAAGGCTAGATATCAAACCATTTTCCTATATGAGTGAATAGTACTGATTCAAACAATAGCTTTTGTTTAGTTGCATGCCTTTGTTCCAGAATCACAGAGCTTTTTTAAAGCCCAGGTATTTCTCAACTAATCCTGATATACTAGCTTAATGTTAGATGATGGTGGATGATAGACTCCTGAAACTTCTCTGTGTTGCCTCCATATACTACACAAGTTGCTGCTGCTGTTCAGTCACTAAGTTGTGTCCCACTCTTTGCAACCCCATGGACTGTTGCCCACCAGGCTCCTCTGTCCATGGGATTTCCTAGGCAAGAATATTGCAGTGAGTTACCATTTCCTTCTTCAGGAAATAGTCCCAACTCAGTGATCAAACCTGCATTCCCTGCTTGACAGGTGGATTCTTTACCTCTGAGCTAACTGGGAAGCCCCATACCACACAAGAGATACTTCTTAAAACAAATATTATTGTTATAGAGAGTCATCGATACAAAAATCAGTCCAGTAGATGCCATGAAAATGTTCTCCCTGACCCTTAGTCAATACTAAAAATGGCACTGATATAATTATAAACACAAACATAATACCTTTATTCCCATAGCCCTTTACAATTTTCAAAAGGTTAAGTATGTATTATACTATTTATCCTCACAACTTCAGTTCAGTTCAGTCACTCAGTCATGTCCGAATCTTTGTGACCCCATGAATCGCAGCATGCCAGGCTTCCCTGTCCATCACCAACTCCCAGAGTTCACTCAAACTCACGTCCATCAAGTCGGTGATGCCATCCAGCCATCTCATCCTCTGTTGTCCCCTTCTCCTCCTGCCCCCAATCCCTCCCAGCATCAGAATCTTTTCCAATGAGTCAACTCTTTGCATGAGGTGGCCAAAGTACTGGAGTTTCAGCTTCAGCATCAGTCTTTCCAAAGAACACCCAGGACTGATTTCCTTCAGAATGGACTGGTTGGATCTCCTTGAAGTCCAAGGGACTCTCAAGAGTCTTCTCCAACACCACAGTTCAAAAGCATCAATTCTTCCACGCTCAGCTTTCTTCACAGTCCAACTCTCACATCCATACACGACTACTGGAAAAACCATAGCATTAACTAGACGGACCTTTATTGGCAAAGTAATATCTCTGCTTTTCAATGTGCTATCTAGGTTGGTCATAACTTTCCTCCCGAGGAGTAAGTGTCTTTTAATTTCATGGCTGCAGTCAAAATCTGCAGTGATTTTGGAGCCCCCAAAAATAAAGTCTGACACTGTTTCCACTGTTTCCCCATCTATTTCCCATGACATGATGGGACCAGATGCCATGATCTTCGTTTTCTGAAAGTTGAGCTTTAAGCCAACTTTTTCACTCTCCTCTTTCACTTTCATCAAGAGGCTTTTTAGTTCCTCTTCACTTTCTGCCATAAGGGTGGTGTCATCTGCATATCTGAGGTTATTGATATTTCTCCCGGCAATCGTGATTCTAGCTTGTGCCTCTTCAACTCAGCATTTCTCATGATGTACTCTGCATATAAGTTACATAAGCAGGGTGACAATATACAGCCTTGATGTACTCCTTTTCCTATTTGGAAGCAGTCTGTTGTTCCATGTCCAGTTCTAACTGTTGCTTCCTGACCTGCATACGGGTTTCTCAAGAGGAAGGCCAGGTGATCTGGTATTCCCACCTCTTTCAGAATTTTCCACACTTTATTATAACCCATTACCATTATATATTTCAGTTTTACCTCTATTTCTGCTTTATTGACTATGCCAAAGCCTTTGACTGTGTGGATCATAACAAACTGTGGAAAATTCTGGAAGAGATGGGAAAACCAGACCACCTGACCTGCCTCTTGAGAAACCTGTATGCAGGTCAGGAAGCAACAGTTAGAACTGGACATGGAACAACAGACTGGTTCCAAATAGGAAAAGGAGGACGTCAAGGCTGTATATTGTCACCCTGATTATTTAACTTCTATGCAGAGTACATCATGAGAAATGCTGGGCTGGAAGAAGCACAAGCTGGAATCAAGATTGCTGGGAAAAATATCAATAACCTCAGATATGCAGATGACACCACCCTTATGGCAGAAAGTGAAGAGGAACTAAAAAGCCTCTTGATGAAAGTGAAAGAGGAGAGTGAAAAAGTTGGCTTAAAGCTCAACTTTCAGAAAACGAAGATCATGGCATCTGGTCCCATCACTTCATGGGAAATAGATGGGGAAACAGTGGAAACAGTGTCCGACTTTATTTTTTGGGGTTCCAAAATCACTGCAGATTTTGACTGCAGCCATGAAATTAAAAGACACTTACTCCTTGGAAGGAAAGTTATGACCAACCTAGATAGCACATTGAAAAGCAGAAATATTACTTTGCCAAAAAGGTCCGTCTAGTGAATGCTATGGTTTTTCCAGTGGTCATGTATGGATGTGAGAGTTGGACTGTGAAGAAAGCTGAGCGTGGAAGAATTGATGCTTTTGAACTGTGGTGTTGGAGAAGACACTTGAGAGTCCCTTGGACTTCAAGGAGATCCAACCAGTCCATTCTGAAGGAGATCAGTCCTGGGTGTTCTTTGGAAGGACTGATGCTAAAGCTGAAATTCCAATACTTTGGCCACTTCATGCAAAGAGTTGACTCATTGGAAAAGACTCTGATGCTGGGAGGGATTGGGGGCAGGAGGAGAAGGGGATGACAGAGGATGAGATGGCTGGATGGCATCACTGACTCGATGGACGTGAGTTTCAGTGAACTCCAGGAATTGGTAATGGACAGGGAGGCCTGGAGTGCTGCAATTCATGGAATTGCAAAGAATCAGACACGACTGAGTGACTGAACTGAACTGAACTGAATGGGTTTTATATTGGCATAAGTTTTGTACAGCCAGTAAATTAGAGAGTACTCTTATCTTGAAAATGTATTTTTGGGTTATAATTTAACATTTTGTTTCATTACTTATAGTCTCTGTGTCAGTATATGAAAGATTAAATATGTGAATTTAATACTTGATAAGCAAAACTTGATCTAGAACTCAGATTTTCGATTCCTTACTCAATTTCTCATTAGGTTCTCTATGTGTTTCATTCCAAGATACTCCAACTCTTAATTAAAATGAACAATCCCCAGCATCAATTCAGCATACAGAGCTGCCATTATTGCCATTCTTTGATATGTGAGCCAAAGGTATCAGTGATTGTGGATTTGAACATGTGGCCTCCTGAATTATCATCAAGTATTCATCAAGCTCTCTCAGAGCTCAATGGCACCATTTTAGGTCCTACTAAGGAAAGTGCATTTTTCCCTGCTAGGAAGATTTCATAAAAATTGGTAACCATGAGGTAACAATTATTTCCAGTGTTCATTAACATTGTATCTGTAATGGGAATAGGAGACTGTTGAGGCTAAAATCTAAAGCAGATAATTAAGAAAACAGTATATTACAAACTATATTTCTCGTATTAGAAATCATATTAGACTTTTCTTTATTATAACATACTATATGAAGAATTCTAACCATTTATTTTACTTTCTCTACTCTAACATTGCTTTCTAAAACTAGTCTGTCTGAAGAAATAAACATAACTTTCTAAATAACGTCTACAATTTGTACATATTTTAAATGTGTGCATGTGTGCTCAGTTGCTCATTCATGTCTGGCTCTTTGTGACCCTATGGACTGTAGTCTCCAGGCTCCTCTTTTCATGGAAGAAGGCAAGAATACTGGAGTGGGTTACCATTTCCTACTCCAGGGATCTTGCCAACCCAGGGACTGAATCTGTGTCTCCCGTGTCTCTGCATTTCAGGTATACTCTTCACCACTGTGCTACCAGGGAGCACTCAAATTACTTATAGTTATGTTTTTCATGTTTAATATTGTTTGATGCTAGATGTGAAGTATTATTTTAACAATTTTATAGATGAAAACAGAGGAGTTAGAGAACATGACCATCTCCCAACAGCTAGATAATGATAGAAAATCTTAAAAAATCAAGTTTTAACTCAAAAATTCATGTTTTCAAAAGGTTTTGTACACTGTACAGTATTTGAGCACATCTAGTGCTGACTTGAGATAATCCTTCCACTAGTAGAAAGATGAATGTAAAACCAAATGTCATATCCAATAACAAAATTAGAAAAACTATAGCCATTGCTTATTGCCTTTTTTTGTTTGTCTGACTTCCAAAGAAACATGTGCTGGATGATAATTATGCTTTGGGGCATATCTTCTAAGAAGCAAATTTGACAATCTATTTCATGATGGGTTCTGTTAAAGAAACAAAAACACTGATGGAGACAAACCTGCAAAATGAGTTCATCTAATTTCATTGGATAGACTGCATGTTTTCATAAGTTCATGTAACTAAAGATATGTTTTTAGTCCAACACAGATTTCAAATCAATGGTCAGTTTTGTTTTTGTTTTCTTTTTCCTACTATGTGTTATGTGAAAGTTTTAGCATAAAATTTTTATGTAAACTGAAAGCAGGCAAACAATCCTCTCTCTCTTCTCAACTAGAGAACAGTCACATGATCTATGCACTGCCAATCATTTAGAGATTATCCATGACAACAGTGGTATTTCGATGGACAATGGGAACTCAGAAACAACTGAATTCAGCAACAAGCAACAAATACTAAGTATCTGGTGGGGTTATTGTGATGCAAGCTGACTAAGAAACACTCTTCTACTAGAATGTGTTTGATTTTTGCTCTTTGGTTCCTTCTAAAGTCTGTTATCACAAACGTATTATTCCTTCTGACATAAATTAATTTTTAGCTCAATAAAGTTAACTTCAGTAATTTATTTACAGTTTACAGTTGAGATTTCTGAAAAATTAAGGGCCATATAAAAATGCTTTCTTTTATATTTTGATATCATTACCTCCCTGTCTAAAGCACATGCAATAGGTGTGAGGAATTTGTTTAGATTTATTCTTCAATTGTAAAATATGTTTTCAGTGTGTCCTTGTCAATGCTGTTTTGGTTGAAAAGAATAGAAAACAATTTGAGTTAGCTGTTTGTAAACAGATCCGCAAAATAAAGGATTATCTTTGAGTGGAAGGAAACACATTTATTCCACTAAAATGAGATAGTAGGAAGTAACAGTGATTGTAGATATGGTTATTTTTGAAAGGAAAAGGCAGATAGCTAAGGATGTTGACGATGCTCTGGCCCTTTATTTCATAGGGAATTCTCGATTGATAAGAGAGAGCATTCATGCTCTAGCCCTCTGCGTCTCTGCTTTGAATGTCAGAGACATGAAATGTGAAACATGTCAAGAATACCTGCTTTTACAGTAATAATGGAATGTGTGACTTTGCTATTGTTGGTGGTAACATGACAAACTTGATTATCTCCCTTTTTCTCTTGAGTCATCAATTTCTCTCCTCCTGAATCATTCTAATCAGGAAATAAACATGAAAGACTATAACTTTTTTATATATATATATATATATATTAGCAAAAAACAAACAAAAATTTATTTAGAAATATTGGTTCAGTTCAGTTCAGTTCAGTCACTCAGTCGTGCCCGACTCTTTGTGACCCCATGAACTGCAGCACACCAGGCCTCCCTGTCCATCACCAACTCCTGGAGTTCATCGAGTCGGTGATGCCATCGAGCCATCTCATCCTCTGTTGTCCCCTTCTCCTCCTGCCCCCAATCCCTCTTTCATTTCTCTTAGACAAATGCCCAAGAATAGAGCTACTCAGTTGTATGGTGGGTGTATGCTTCACTTTTAAAACTGTCAAAACTGTTTTCCAAGTTGATTGTACAACTTTATACTCCTCCATGATACCAGTTTAAAAACTCTTTTCCCACGTCTTTCTAGCCACCACAACTTCTCTCTTTTTATAAAAAGTTGTCTAAATACTTGTCTCTCCTTACTGTTTGTATTTTCTCAACTCCCCTTCTCTCTAGTCCAGGTTTCTTCCAGAAGTTTCCCCTAATTAATCTTATCAAATCACAAATGACTGCCATGTTGTCAAATCCAATGGCCACTCCTAAGTCTTCATCTCTATCAACCAATCAGCAGCTTGACACTGATCACTCCTACAGTTGCAAGTCATCTTTACTTTGACTGCACAAAATCAACATGCATCTGGTTGGCCCTCAGACTCACTGTCCATCCCTATTCAGTCTCCTTTCTGAATCCTCCTAATTTACCTAAACTCTAAATGTTTAATTATTTGGGGACTTAGGTTTTATACATTTTTCACTATACTTACTCCATAAATAATCTTACTTAGTCTCCTAACTTTAAATCTAATTCATATATGCTATTTCTGAAATACATTTCTGGAAAATGACCTCCTGCCATAACTACTGACATAAATATCCAACCACCCATTCAAAATCTCCCTGTGGATATCTACTTGGAAAATCATACTTATCAAAGTTTGAACCACCTCAAGTCTTATACTCCTAATACCTTTCCCATTAATCAAAACAATTCACTCATCCAGTTGTTCAACCTACACTTAGATTTATCCATAACTTTTGTTTATTGTTCAAACTCAGAATTCAATCTGTTAGCAAAACCATATCAGTGAAACTCAAAGAAACATACCAAACTCGACTACTTCTCATTGCTTCCAGCCTTATACTGAAATCACTGTGTTTTATGTGAGCTACTAAATGACCTCTTAACTGATCTCCGTTGTTCCACTTGTGTGTCACTGCAGATTATTTTTTTACACAGCAGTCAGAATGCTCCTTTATAAGCATAACCATTTATAGTCAATTGTCTGATGAGATGGTCTGATGGTTTCCCATACAGAAAGGAAGAAAGAAAGAAGAAAGGGGAAAGAAGGAAGGAAATAAGGAAGAAAGGGAGGAAAGAAAGAAATGAAGAAAGGGAGAAAACATAAAAACCCAGAACTCTATAGATACAGGCCCCACTCCCCCACCCAGCCTCACCTCTTAATCCTCATTTCCAGTTTAACACCACTCAACTCTCACTGGCATCCATATTTTTCCTGGTTCTGGCTTAGGGCCCTTGGAATGCTGTTGCTTCCCTTGGACTATCTATTACAGGATATCAACATGACTCATTTCTCCACCACCTTCATGTCTCTGCTTAAATGTCACCTTATCAGAGACTTTCCCTGAAAAATATATGTAAAATAACACACGTTCCCAAGTTTTATCTATTCTATTTCATTTTTTAAAAAATTAATGTTTGTTGGAGTATAGTTGTTTTACAGTGTTGTGTTAGTTTCTGCTCTACAGCAAAGTGAATCAGCTATATATATATCCTTTCTTTTTTGGATTTCCTTCACATTTAGGTCACCATGGAGTACTGAGAAGAGTTCCCTGTGCTATAAAATAGATTCTCAGTTATCGATCTTATACATATTAGTGTATATATGTCGATCCCATTGTCCCAATTATTCCCACCTCCTCTTCCCCTGCCTCCTGGTACCGATGCATCTGTTCTCTACATCAGTATCTCTATTTCTGCTTTGTGAATAAGGCAATGGCACCCCACTCCAGTACTCTTGCCTGGAAAATCTCATGGACAGAGGAGCCTGGAAGGCTGCAGTCCATGGGGTCGCTGAGGGTCAGACACAACTGAGCGACTTCACTTTCACTTTTCACTTTCATGCACTGGAGAAGGAAATGGCAACCCACTCCAGTGTTCTTGCCTGGAGAATCCCAGGGACTGGGGAGCCTGTTGGGCTGCCATCTATGGGTCGCACAGAGTCGGACACGACTGAAACGACTTAGCGGCAGCAGTAGCAGCAGCAGCACATTAGTTACAATTTTTTTTAAGATTCCACATAAAACCAATACAACATGAAATTTAATTTTCTCTTTCTGAATTACTTCACTGTATAAGGTTCTAGATTTATCCATGTATCCTTAAATTGCACAATTTCATTCCTCTTTATGACTAAGTAATATTCCATTGTATATAAGCACCACATCTTCTTTATCCATGCCTCTGCTGATGGACATTTAGGCTATTTCCTTGTCCTGGCTATTGTAAATAGTGCTCCAATGAACATTAGGGGTGTACGTATTTTTGAAATATGCTTTTCATTTGGGTATATACTGAGCAGTGGGATTTCTGGGCATATAGTAGTTATGTTTTAGAGTTTTAAGAAACCTCTGTACTGTTCTCCATAGGAGCTGTATCAATTTTATATTCACTTCATAAGTGTAAGAGGGTTGCATTTTCTTCACACCCTCTCCAGCATATATTGTTTGTGGACTGTAGTCTTGATTTGCATTTATCTAATAATTAGTGATGTTGAGCACTTTTCATCTGTTTCTTGGCAATGTGTATGTTTTCTTTGAACAAATGTCTATTTAGGTATTCCAACCATTTATTGATTTTGTTGTTGCTCAGTCGCAAAATCCTGTCTGACTCTTTGTGACCCCATGGACTGCAGCATGCCAGGCTTCCCTGGGCTTCACCATCTCCCAGAGCTTGCCCAAACTCATGTCAGTTTGGGCAATCCAACCATCTCATCCTCTGTTGTCCTCTTCTCCTCCTGCCTTCATCTTTCCCAGCATCAGAGTCTGTTCTAATGAGTCAGCTCTTTGCATGAGGTGGCCAAAGTATTGGAGTTTCATTTCAGCATCAGTAATTCCAATGAATATTCAGGATTGATTTCCTTGAGGATTGACTGGTTTCATCTCCTTGTTGTCCAATGGAAGCCCATGAGTCTTCTCCAAAGCCATAGCTTAAAAGCATCAATTGTTCGGTGCGCAGCTTTCTTTATGCTCCAACTCTCACATCCATACATGACTACTGCAAAAACCATAGCTTTGACTATATGGATGTTTGCTGGCAATGTCTCTGTTTTTTAATATGCTGTCTAGGTTTGTCACAGCTCTTCTTCCAAGGAACAAGTGTCTTTTAATTTCATGGCTGCAGTCACTATCTCTGGTGATTTTGGAGTCCAAGAAAATAAAGTCTGTCACTGTTTCCATTGTTTCCCCATCTATTTACCATGAAGGGATGGGAGAGGATGCCATGATCTTCATTTTTTTAATATTAAGTTTTAAGCAAGCTTTTTCACTCTCCTCTTTCAGCTTCATCAAGAGGCTCTTTAGTTCCTATACACTTTCTGCCATAAGGGTGGTGCCATCTGAATAATCTGAGGTTATTGATATCTATACCAGCAACTGTGATTCCAGCTTGTGCTTTGTCCAGCCCGACATTGCCCATGATGCATTCTGCATAGAAGTTTAATAAGGAGGGTGACAATATACAGCCTTGATATACTGCTCTCCCAATTTGGAACCAATCTGTTATTCGATGTGCAGTTCTAACTGCTGCTTCTTTACATGCAGGTTTCTCAGGAGACAAGTAAGGTGGTCTGGTATTCCCATCTCTTTAAGAATTTTCCACAATTTGTTGTGATCCACATAGTCAAAGGCTTTGGCATAGTCAATAAAGCAAAAGTAGACAATTTTCTGGAATCCTCTTGCTTTTTCTCTGATCCAACAGAACCTAGCAATTTGATCTCTGGTTCCTCTGCTTTTTCTAAACCCAGCTTGAACATCTGGAAGTTTTCAATTTACGTACTGTTGAAGTCTAGTCTGGAGTATTTTGAGTATTACTTTGCTAGTGTGTGAGATGAGTGCAATTGTGTAGTAGTTTGAGAATTCTTTGTCATTGCCTTTCTTTGGGATTGGAATGAAAACTGACCTTTTCCAGTCCTGTGGCCACTGCTGAGTTTTCCAAATTTTCTGGCATATTGAGTGCAGCACTTTCACAGCATCATCTTTTTGGATTTGATATAGTTCAACTGGAATTCTGTCACCTCCACTAGCTTTATTCATAGTGATGCTTCCTAAGGCCCACTTGACTTGGCACTCCAGGATGTCTGGCTCTAGGTGAATGATCACACCATCATAGTTATCTGGGTCATCAAGATTATTTTGTAGAGTTTTTCTCTATATTCTTGGAACCTCTTCTTAATATCTTTTGCTTCTATTAAGTCCATACTGTTTCTGTCCTTTCTTATACCCATTTTGCATGAAATGTTCCCTTGGTATCTCTAATTTTCTTGAAGAGATCTCTAGTCTTTCCCATTCTATTGTTTTCCTTTTTTTTTTTTTTTTTTTGCACTGATAACTTAGGAAAGCTTTCTTATCACTCCTTGTTATTTTTGGAACTCTGCATTTTTCTCCTTTGCCTCTCACTTCTCTTCTTTTCTCAGCTATTTGTAAGGTCTCCTCAGACAACCATTTTGCCCTTTTCCATTTCTTCTTCTTGGGGATGGTTTTGATCACCGCCTCCTATACAATGTTGCAAACCTGCTTACATAGTTTTTCGGGCACTCTGTGGATCAGAACTAATCCCTTGAATCTATTTATCATTTGTACTGTATAATCGTAAGGGGTTTGATTTAGGTCATACCTGAATGATGTAGTGGTTTTCCCTACTTTCTTCAATTTAAGTCTGACTTTGATAATAAGGAGTTCATAATCTGAGCCATAGTCAGCTACTATTCTTTTTTTGTTTGTTTTTGCTGACTATATAGAGTGTGTCCATTTTTGGCTGCAAAGAATATAATCAATTTGATTTTGGTATTTACCATCTGGAGATGTACGTGTGTAGAGCCATCTCTGTGTTGTTGGAAGAGGGTGTTTGCTATGACCAGTGTGTTCTTTTGGCAAAACTCTGTTAGCCTTTGGCCTGCCTCATTTTGTACTACAACACCAAGCTTGCCTGTTACTCCCGGTGTCTCCTGACTTTCTACTTTTGCATTCCAGTCCCCTATGATGAAAAGGACATCTTTTTGTTGGTATTAGGTCTTGAAGGTCTTGTAGGTCTTTACAGAACCATTCAACTTCAGCTTCTTTGGCATTAGTGGTTGTGGCATAGACTTGTATTACTGTGATATTGAATGGTTTGCCTTGGAAATAGAGATAATTCTGTCATTTTTGAGATCACACCCAAGTACTGCATTTTGCACTCTTTTATTGACTATGAGGGTCCTACTCCATTTCTTCTTAGGGGTTCTTGCCCACAGTAGTAGATATAATGGTCATCTGATTTACATTCTCCCATTCAGGTCGATTTTAGTTCACTGATTCCTAAAATGTCAATGTTCATTCTTGTCATTTCCTATTTGACCACTTCCAATTTCCTTTGATTCATGGACCTAGCATTCCAGGTTCCTGTGAAATATCTTATCTACTGCATAGGACTTTATTTTCACCACCAAACACCTCCACAACTGGGTGTTGGTTCCACTTTGACTCAGCCTCTTCATTCCTTCCAGCGCTACTTCCCCACTCTTTTCCTGTAGCATACTGGGCACCTACCTACCAACTTGGGGAGTTCACCTTTCAGTGTCATATCTTTTTTCCTTTTCATACTGTTCATTGGGTTCTCATCATGGCTCAGATGGTAAAGAATCCGCCTGCAATGTGGGTTCAAACCCTGGGTTGGGAAAATCCTCTGGAGAAGGGATAGGCTACCCACTCCAGTATTCATGGGCTTCCCTCATGGCTCAGATTGTAAAGAATCCGCCTGCAACATGGGAGACTTGGTTTTTATCCCTGGGGTTGAGAAGATCCCCTGGAGGAGGGGAAGGCAACCCAGTCCAGTATTCTTGCCTGGAGAATCCCCATTTACAGAAGAGCCTGGGCTCCTCTGTAGGTGGGCTACAGTCCATGGGGTTGCAGACAGTCAGACATGACTGAGTGACTAAGGACACACATGGGGTTCTCAAGGTAAGAATGCTGAAATGTTTTGTTATTCCCTTCTCCAGTAGACCATATTTTGTCATAACTCTCCACCAGGACCCACTTGTCTCAGGTGGCCCTGCATGGCATGGCTTGCTGCTTCATTGAGCTATACAAGGCTGTTAACCCATGTAATCAGTTTTGTTAGTTTTCTGTGGTTGTGTTTTCCAGTCTGTCTGCCCTCTGATGGATGAAGATAAGAGACTTAATGGAAGTTTCCTGATGGGAGGGACTGGCTGTGGGGGAAAGAGGATCTTGCCCTGGTGGGGAGGGCCATGATCAATAAATCTTTAATCCAATTTTCTGCTGATGGGTGGGGCTGTGTTCCTTCCCTGTAATTTGGCCTAGGACCAAGGAACAGGCAATTTTTTTTTTTTTTTCATATTAAGCTGCATGAGCTAATTGTATATTTTGGATATCAGCCCCTTCTCAGCTGCTTCATTCATTATCCAGCACCCAGCCCTCCTCTGCACCAGAAGACACACAACTCAAGCTGGGGTGTGCAAGGCAGTGGCATGCACCATGTGTGAAATTCTTTCTTTGTCCTACCTTCCACAGACTGGTTGCTGTGTTTTCCTCCAATCTCCCAAAGGTCCCTTTCTGCCCCAGCTGATTTCTCCACCATGAGTGGGCTTTTCTGAGTGTGGGAACCTCTCCTCACATCAATTCCCCACCAGGGGTGCTGGTCCCTTCTCCTTTCCTCTTTTTTTCTTTCATACTACCCAGTTGTATGGGGATTTTGTCTGAGGTCTTCCACTAGTGTTTAGAGGGTGCTTCATGAGAACTGTTTCATTTGTAGATGTATGCTTGATATACTTGTAAAGAGAGGCAAATTCTGCATCCTCCTATTCTGCCATCTTGACTCCTCCCTTTTGACCCCTGTCTATTCTATTTCTTATGATTTACTTTCCATAATATATTATCACTTGGAGTAATTTTCTTATGTCTCAACCTCTAGAATGCAAGCTGTACAAAAGCAAAAACATAGTAAACCAGAAATAAAGCCTTATAAAATGCACAAAGAAATGAAATTATTGCATTTATTTGAATTATTGGTTAAAAGTGGTTTCAACGAACTTCAAACAACCAGTAAGGAGAAAAATAAGATGATACCATTTAACTGAGGCAAAATTTTTATTTTGAGAATATGATTTGGCTACAATTTTGAAACTATTTGATGAACCACAATATAATTGCTATAATTGCTGAACATTTAAATTGTTTATAGCTTATCGTTTTACATTTTTTTTGCAGTAAATATCTGGAATATATATCTTTTTGAGCACCTCAGATTTTTATACCATAAATTCTAAGAAGTGGAATTACTAGTCAAAGGGTTTCAACATTTTAAATTGTATTGATAAATGATATCAAATGTCCACCAAGAAATTTATATTAATTTCTTCTCCCATTAAAATAATACTTAAATGCAAGCGTCATCCAGCCCAGGTCAAATCTATCTATTAAAATAATTGCAAAAAGACACAGATGTATAGAACAGTCTTGTGGACTGTGGGAGAGGGAGAGGGTGGGATGATTTGGGAGAATGGCATTAAAACATGTATAATATCATATATGAAATGAATTGCCAGTCCAAGTTCGATGCATAATACTGGCTGCTTGGGGCTGGTGCACTGGGATGACCCAGAGGGATGGTATGGGGAGGGAGGAGGGAGAGGGGTTCGGGATGGGGAACACGTGTATACCCATGGTGGATTCATGTTGATGTATGGCAAAACCAATACAATATTGTAAAGTAATTAACCTCCAGTTAAAATAAATAAATTTATATTAAAAAAACTACAATAAAAACGTCCTTGTCAAGTTAAAAAATAATAAATAAAATAAAATAATTGCAAAAACAAAACAAAATAAATGTATTTATATAAGAGCTGATAATCACATTTTTTCTATTATTAAATGAGATTTGACTTTTTTTTTTTTTTAAACCTTTCTGGAGATTTTTATATATTTTGTGATTTTTCTTCATCATTGCTCATTTTATTCTAAAGGGCCATTCATCTTTATCTTCTCTCTCCTTTGTTTTGAAAATATTATTGCAAATACTATTTACCAGTTTACCTTTTGAATTTTATAATGCTGATGTTTATATTACCAAACATGTCTATATTTTATTTTTTAATTTATTTTATTCATTTAATAATTTAATAATTAGTAGCCTTTTTCTAAGTTTTTTTTTTTTTTTGCTTTTCCTTTTCACAATTTAATCTTTAATTCATATAAGAATAATTTTGAAGTATATTATAAAACAAGTCTCTTATTTTCCTTTGGATCTACTACAAAATAAGTTATTGGATAACCTTTCATTTTCCCATTGCTTTATGTCTCCAGATATTAATTCTGTTCTATTAATCTCTTTATATACACTCACTACTTACACAGATTTCAATACTCTTGCTTCATAAGCAGTTGGGACTATGTCTGTCTTGCTTAGTATTTATGCCTAGAACTGAGCAAGTAATCAATAAGTGTTTTTGAATTATGAATGAGGTAAGACTTACTATCTTGCAAAACTAAGAAAGTAGAAGAGGAAACCTTTGGAATGGTTATGCTCCAAGTCAGTATCTCTGGCCACCAAGCCTGGGTCTCCTAAATAAGTGTTTTACAATGTTCTCAGCCAGCAAAGATCAGAAAACTGATTAGAATTTTTTTTTTCCCCAGGAAGTCTGAGGTAACATTGGGAAAAGATAGCTTTATCTATGAAAAGATCATGCAATCTTCATCAGCTACTGGTCAACCATACTGGCTGGGAAACACTGGGACAAAGTAAATCTGATGTTTTTTAAAATAAATAGCATAAAGCCAGTAATGTTTTATAATATTCTGGGATCAATGCCTCAAAACATCTAAATCCTGAAAACAGTACTGGAGGGTTTTGTTTGGCTGTGGTGTCATCATCATGTACTCCAAGGGTCAAAGTTGAGATCTAACATAGAAAAGTTGAAGCATATAGGGCTGAATCCAATATATCACCCTAAATTGAATCTTAAATTTTGAATACAAGAGTGTTGTCTTATCATTTGATCTCATTCACCATACAAATCCAAGTCAAACATTCCTTTCTATGTAATCCTTTCTTACTTTCCTCTCCTTGATCCTCTTTCCATCCTCTATCACAAGGCATTCCCTGCAATGCAGTGATGAATCAGTTTGCAGGTTTCTCTGGTTTCACTCTTAAAGATTAGGGACAGCATCTGTACTTCCTACATGCAGTACAAGATGCCATATACAGTAGGCTTTTTAAAAATATTTATTGAACTAAATTAGTCCTGCCAGCTAATTATGGAATAGCAAAATAAATTTTCCTTAAATAAGGGCCTCAGTGAGTTATAGCTGAATCAATGGATCATGGAGACTTTCAAGATGAAAGGAGCCCTAAAGGTCATCTTGCCCAATGCATCTTCCAATGTTTGGATTTTCTTTACAGCATTCTATTTGAACACTTAATGATGAGCAGCTTATGAGAATAAGTTTATTTCATCACCAGTATGCTCAGAGTTTAAAAGTTTTACTTTCAGGTTAGCAAAAACTCATCGTGGGATTCACCACCCTCCTGTATAGCTGTAACATGGCAGGAGAAATCTGGAGCCAAAAATTCAGCTTTCACTGTAATCACTCCCTGTAATGTGGTCCCAAATCATCCTCAGATGCTGTCATCTTGGGGAGGTGCACTGGTCCCCATGGGCTGCCTTCTTGAAAAGGCTGGCAGTTAAGCTAACTCATTAGTGATGTGGGTGAGACTATATCAGCATATGTGCTCAGGTCTCTGAGAAACAGCTATTTAAATAACTTACATATAAATTAACATCTTCATATGCAAAAATCAGTCACCTTCCCATTATATGTTTTTTATTTATTTATTTATTTTTTAATATTCTACTTGGGCAAGCAAAATTACTACCTTTCCCAGTCTTCATGTTTATAGATGAGAGCTGAAAGGTAATTTTGGTTTGGTGAAATTTTGGTAAAAATGATTTGTGCCACAGGCATGCCACGCCATTTAATATTTCTCACCCTCTCTCATCAAACTACTGAACAGAAAAGACTGAGAGAATGGGGAGTCTCATGAGAGAAAGAGCCTAGATTCTGAGATCACTGCCTAGACAAGGCTGTCCACAATGTACCTGTTCAAGAAAGTCTGAAATGGATTTGCATGAACTAGAAATAAAATTCTTGGATTACACTAATGAATTTGGGGTTGGTTTATTCCATTCATCAAGACAATCCTAACATAGCCAATATATACTTAGCAATGCCAGTCAACACTGTGTATTTTAACTGGGCATTATAAAATTTCTCACTTCAATAGTGTAAAAGGATGCACATCTTCTTTTTGAATACCTATTTTATCTTACCTCTCTCTCTAATAATATATCTTCCATCTTCATAAACAGGCAGTTAAAAAGACTTGTCTCAGTATTGGCTTTATTTGTATAATGAGAAGTTACCGATTTAGAGGCTGTTTTTATAAGAAGCATCTAAAATATCTTTTACACTACTAGGGAAATAGCTATACACAAAATGCTTTTTTACGTTTTGGTTTCTCTTCCTAAATAATCAAAAGATAAAATTGTGTCTTGCTTTATGAGATACAAGTAAAAGAGACAAGTTAGCATATCTATATTTTAGTAAAAATATAATCAATATACATGATGTCCTAATAAAGTCACATTGTACACTACAGTTTAATAGAATAAAAAAAAAAGTGAATGAAAGCACATGGAAAAACAGTAAGATTTTAATGTTTTAGCTATGGAACCATGGTACTTAGCAATTTAACATAAGAATCATGTTATTTATAAATCTAGGAAATCACAAAAATGCTTTTTGAATACTTTCAAATCTACTGGTTTGCTGTAAGGGTAAATATTTTATGAATTAAAGAACTATGATTAATGACATAAGACTGTAGACATTATGAATAAAAACTGACAAACCAGTGAACAAATATTGCAGTCTACCTGATGCGAAGAGTTGACTCACTGGAAAATACCCAGATGCTGGGAAAGATTGAGGGCAAGAGGAGAAGGGGACAACAGAGGATGAGATGGTTGGATGGCATCATCGACTCAATGGACATAGGTTTGGGTGGACTCTGGGAGTTGGTGATGGACAGGGAGGCCTGGCGTGCTGTGGTTTATGGGGTCGCCAAGAGTCAGACACGACTGAGCGACTGAACTGAACTGAACTGAACCATTCTAAAAATATAAAAATACAAAGAAAGGTGGAATGAGGTAGAGTGGAGTAAAATCTAAGAGGAGTATGCTAATTAAAATTATGAGTTCCTTTAGCTAGTAAAGACTTTCCAACTTTGAAAACTTACCCAGACAGTGTCAAAAATTAAATTTACCTTTTCTTCATTAGGATCATATTGTATACAGAAAATCTTTAGTCAGTTTTGAATAATTCAACATCCAAGTCTTTTTAACTGCCTGTTTATGAAGATGGAAGATATATTATTAGAGAGAGAGGTAAGATAAAATAGGTATTCAAAAAGAAGATGTGCATCCTTTTACACTATTGAAGCGAGAAATTTTATAATGCCCAGTTAAAATACGCAGTGTTGACTGGTATTGCTAAGTATACATTGGCTATGTTAAGACTGTCTTGATGGGTGGAATAAACAAATCCCAATGAGTTATAATCATATTTCCTACCTGAAGATAGAATACCAGTGTGAGAGAAGAGCTATAGACATAAGACACTGAGAAACTCTTTGGTAATCATGTACTGAGGAACAAAAGCCTAGAATTAGCAAAGACATTAGAAAAAAAAAAAAAAACGTGTATTTGAGGTGTATCTTCTATTTTCCCCAACAGGAGAAACTTTGACACTACAAATGTTTTGGTTTTCTTGGAGGGCAAAAGCATAAAATGGCAGTTCAGCCTGAAGAAATAAATTTGGGAGATGTGTGGTGCTAATGGTAAAAACTATAATGACTTCACAGTTTTGCTTATTTAACCTAGTTATACATTTTTTTTATTCAACAAAACTATATTAATAAGATCACCACCATCAGTAAACAAGTGATTACTCCTGACATTGATGGGAGACACTAGAAACTAAAGAATGTTTCTAGATAAATGCTACATAACTCTCACTGAAATTTTCCAGCCAGATGAAAAGTAAAAATAATGGTTAGATGATGAATTGGGCATCCAAGATACAAACACATCATTAGAATGGCTCTGTTAAATTAGTAGGGCTTCTTGTATCTCAGTTCACAAAACAGTGTGTTGCAAAAAGTTTAAACAGCAGTTTCAGGATTTCATTGTCAATGTCCAATGGTAAGTTTACATACCTAGATACCTGGTTCCATATGACACTGACCTGCCACAGAAAGACCCAACCCCAAGAGTGCATTCCATAATGTAAGGCTTGAAAAACTATTAAAACAGGTGTTGACAATTTCATTTTTGCTTATCATACTTACTGCTGTCTCTCTATTCAGTACTAAGAAATCAGAAAATACTTTCATCTCATTTGCCCTTTTTCAAAGCATTAATAATTATGTCAGTTCATGTGTGATTAAAAAAGACCTTCCGATTCTGTACAGTGACTTCTATCACCACTACTCTAATTAAAGGTTTCTTTTTGTTTTGATTCTATTTTCATATTTATGTTTATAGACATTATATCTGATTGAATTTTATAGAATACTACCTCTTACATGGTACAATCTCCTAAAAAATACTATACCATAAAGAAGATTTAACAAAAAGCATGAGTTTGATCTACATAGTAAATTTATTTGCTGTACACTCTGGAAATGCGGTTGTAAGTGAAAATTTGTCTTAAGAATTTTTTTGAGGGACATCAACTTGGCCTGTCCTCATTTATGCCAGTTTTCCATCCTTTCTTTACATGGCTGAAGAATACAGACAATGATATAAATAAGACATATTTAGAAAGTATACTTCAAATTTCTCAGAGAATTTTGGCAAATTAATTTAAAATGAATCTTTTCAATTTTGATATGGTTGTTGCTGCTGCTGCTAAGTCGCATCAGTTGTGTCCGACTCTGTGCGACCCCAGAGACGGCAGCCCACCAGACTCCCCCATCCCTGGGATTTTCCAGGCAAGAACACTGGAGTGGGTTGCCATTACCTTCTCCAATGCATGAAAGTGAAAAGTGAAAATGAAGTCGCTCAGTCGTGTCTGACTCTTAGTGGCCCCATGGACTGTAGCAGCAGGTTCCTCCGTCCATGGGATTTTCCAAGCAAGAGTACTGGAGTGGGGTGCCATTGCCTTCTCCATTTGATATGGTAGGCGTTGTTTAAAAATAAATTACAGCACTAAGTAAAGCTCAGAAAAAAGGCTTCCCATCATCTATCTCCTCAATCTATTGTTTTGGTGACCTGAATTTTTGACCTATTGCAAAGGACTCTGGGAAAGAGGCTAAACTCTTATCACTGGCCTTAAAACAATAAAGAAGAAAAGAAATCCTTACAAGCTATTTTTCCAACCTGACAAGATTGTAGTTTTCTAATGTAAGTACAGTATTGTATACAGAGAGGAAAAGAAACTAAAATTCAGGCAGTGTGTGGACAATGTGGGAAAGACAATGGGAAGAAGTTGCACTTGAGTCTGGTACAGTGTAACCAGGTACCTACAGAGTTAAAAAAAAAAAAAAAGAGAGAGAGAGAGAAAAATGATTCCAGGTAAAAGATAAAGAGATGAAAGGATATTTTGTGCTAAGAAGCAAAAAAAAAAAAAAAAGTTAAAGAACTCAGAAGGGTAGAAGATTATGTTGTAAGTATAAATACAGGAGTTGTATTCAATGATATCACTTTGCCAACAAAGGTCCTTATAGTCAAAGCTATGGTCTATCCAGTAGTAATGCACAGATGTGAGAGCTGGACCATGAAGAAGGCTGAATGCCAAAGAACTGATGCTTTTGAACTGTGGTTCTGGAGAAGATACTTGAGAGTCCCTTGGACAGCAAGGAGATCCAACCAGTTATTCCTAAAGGAAATCAACCCTGTATATTCACTGGAAGGACTGATGCTGAAGCTGAAGCTGGAAAAGACCCTGATGCTGGGAAAGGGAAAGATTGAAGGCAAAAGGAGAAGGGGGTAGTAGAGGATGAGATGGTTAGATAGCACCACCAACTCAATGGACATGAATCTAGGCAATCTCCAGGAGATAGTGAAGGACAGGGAAGACTGGAGTGCTGCAGTCATGGGGTCACAAAGAGTCAGACATCACTTAGACTGAACAGAAACATATAAGTATGTTAAAATATGATTATGAAAACAATGAAATTTCAATGAGCATTTACTATGTGCCAATTACAGGAGCAAGTACTTATTCTATCAAATTCTTAAAACCATCTTATAAGTGAGATAATGTTGTTACACCCCATTCACTAAAAGGAAAAACTGAAGATTGGACAAATAATTTATTTGTTGTGGGTGGCAATGTCCTAATTTGGATTCAGGCAGTCAGAATCCAGATTCTGTGTTATTAAACATTTCAATACTCTACCATTCTAATAAATCATATTTTTATATTATGACATAAAAGTATAAAAAGTCTGACACAGACTCACTAAAATGACTTGCAAGCATGTGTGCTCAATCAGTCATGTCCAATGCTTTGAGACCCCATGGACTTTAGTCCACCAGGCTCCTCTGTCCATAGAATTATCCAGACGAGAATACTGGAGTGGGCTGCCATTTCCTCCTCCAGGGGGTCTTCTCAACCAAGGGATCAAACCTGTGTGTCCTGCATCTCCTGCATCAGCAGGCAGATTCTTTACCACTGAGCCACCTGAGAAGTCTCTGAAAATTACTAAGGAATGTTTAATTGTGTAAATATAATTTTAGTTTGAAACTTAATAAACAGCATCATGGTATGTTCAAAATCTGAAACTGTCTCATCAAATATTTATTTGTATTGTAGTTTCTTAGCTTTCTTGCTGATATTCCACAGCATTTTTCTTTTCTGTTTATAATCTCATTTGTTTATATAAGTATTTGAGATATAATGATTAAATAGTTTGAGTTTCTCTTCTTAAGTTTTTATGCATCAAAACATTCTTTAATATACCAATTTTGGTATGGTCAACTTAAATTTATGCCTAAAATAAAATGATAAATTTCAGCTATGTTCTGACTGTTACAGTACTAGAGACCATAACTAAAACAAATAAACAGAAAAGGCTTTGTAACCTGACTCAGTTGGGTTCAGATCAGAAATCTGTTACTTAATCTGACTATGACTCTGTGTATTTGGAAGATTACTAAATTTATTTGATGCCCAGCTTTCTTATTTCTAAACTATAAATGATAATATTTAGCTTGTATGTTTCTGGTGAGAATTGTTTTTTAGCTACTAAGTCGCGTCGCACTCTTTTGCCACCCTATGAACTGTAGCCCACCATCCTCCTTTGTCCATGGGATTTCCCAGATGAGATTACTGGAGTGGGTTTCCATTTCCTTCTCCATGAGATCTTCCTGACTCAGGGATTAAACTCGTGTTTCCTGCATCGACAGCTAAATTCTTTCCCACTGAGGCACCAGGAAGCCATGGTAAGAATTATAAGTTGTAATATTAAAAAGCTAATATATTCCTAGATGTAAGGGTTTAAAAAAATGATGCAACCAATATTATTTTTACTGTTTCTGTCACTGCTGTTATCACTAAGAGCTGGCCAGCCCAGTCCTCTCCCAAAGTCACGCACCCATCCTTGGTCATTGATATTCATTTATTACCAGATTTTCCATATTAATGTAAAAAATCAGTTGTTGTTGTTGCTTTGAATTCATCTTTTACTTAGGCTCTTCCATGTCTATTACCTTGTACAGTGAACTGACCACAGGATATATGCCATACCCAGATGCTCTCTAAGGGGTGATGCTCTTCAGGGATTGCTTCATACATACTTTTTCTTAGCATAGTGATGAAATCAGAGCAAAAGATTCTTGAGACATAAGGTAGAGAGCTTCCTTTCAACTATTCTAGCCTAAGAATAATACATTAAAGATACAGCATATTATTGCAGATGAATCTAACTGGTTGCTTTTTTTTTTTCTTTTTTGCCTAAAGTTGACATATTCTAGAACATATGGTGCTGTACTGCATCTTCTCTAAAACACTTTCCAGATAGGGTTAATATTTCTCAGTAAAATTTAGAAATGGAAGTTTCCCAGAGATCAGATCAGAGGGTGCTGACATAGGGCAGAAAGAAGAAAAGACAAATATTGTCTACTTTGCTTCCCTAGCAAAAATGTGAGTCCTCTGATTTCCCACAGAATATGAGATTTAAATCAACATCTGGATTAACAAATGGAACAAAAGTGTGTAAGCATAATTTTTACACTTTCCTATCTGATTTAAAATATTTTCTTAAGTTGGCAAAAGGTTTCTTCATTTTTTCTTTTTCTCATAAGTTGGCTCTAGTAGTTCTTATAAGTCTTTAACTTCATTTGAAACAATTTTGTTAGATAGTGAGTCAGATCATGAACTCCTTACTGCCAAATTAAGACTTTAATTGAAGTAAGTAGGGAAAACCACTAGACCATTCAGGTAAGACCTAAATCAAATCCCTTACAATTATACAGTGGAAGTGACAAATAGATTCAGGGCTTAGATCTCATAGAGTGTGTGAAGGACTATGGACAAAGGTTTGTGACATTGTACAGAAGGCAGTGATCAAGACCATCCCCAAGAAAAAGAAATGCAAAAAAAGCAAAATGCTTGTCTGAGGAGGCCTTACAAGTAGCTGTGACAAGAATAGAAGCTAAAGGCAAAGGAGAAAAAGAAAAACATACCCATTTGAATGCAGAGTTCCAAAGAATAGTAAGGAGAAATAAGAAAGCCTTATTCAGTGATCAGTACAAAGAAATAGAGGAAAACAACAGAATGGGAAAGACTAGAGATCTCTTCAAGAAAATTAGAGACACCAAGGGAGCATTTCATGCAAAGGTGGGCTCAATAAAGGACAGAAATGGTATGGACCTAACAGAAGTAGAAGATATTAAGAAGAGGTGGCAAAAATACACAGAAGAACTGTACAAAAAATGATCTTCATCATCCAGATAATCACGATGATGTGATCACTCACCTAGAGCCAGACATCCTGGAATGGGAAGTCAAATGGGCCTTACTACAAACAAGTCAAATGGGCATCACTACAAAAAAAGCTAGTGGAGGTGATGTAATTCCAATTGAGCTATTCCAAACCCTAAAAATGATGCTGTGAAAGATCTGCACTCAATATACCAGCAAATTTGGAAAACTCAGCAGTGGCCACAGGACTGGAAAGGGTCTGTTTTCATTCCAAACCCAAAGAAAGGCAATGCCAAAGAATGTTCAAATTACCACACAACTGAACTCATCTCACACACTAGCAAAGTAAGGCTCAAAAGCCTTAAGCCAGGCTTCAGCAGTATGTAAACTGTGAACTTTCAGATGTTCAGTCTGGATTTAGAAAAGGCAGAGCAACCAGAGATCAAATTGTCAACATCCACTGAATCATCAAAAAAGCAAGAGAGTTCCAGAAAAACATGTTTCTGCTTTATTGACTATGTCAAAGCTTTGACTGTGTGGATCACAACAAACTGTGGAAAATTCTTCAAGAGATAGGAATACCAGACCACCTGACCAGCCTCCTGAGAAATCTATATGGAAGTCAAGAAGCAGCAGTTAGAACTGGACATGGAACAACAGACTGGTTCCAAATAGGGAAAGGAGTATGTCAAGGCAGTATATTGTCACCCTGCTTATTTGAGCTATATGCAGAGTACATCATGTGACATAATGGGCTGAATGAAGCACAAGCTGGAATCATGATTGCTGGAAGAAATATCAATAACCTCAGATATGAAGATGACACCATCCTTATGGCAGAAAGCGAGGAAAAACTAAAGAGCCTCTTGATGAAAGTGAAAGATGAGAGTGAAAAAGCTGGCTTAAAAGTCAACATTCAGAAAACTAAATCTGGTCCCATCACTTCATGGCAAATAGATGGGGAAACAGTGGAAACAATGACAGACTTCATTTTTAGGGCTTCAAAATCACTTCAGATGGTGACTACAGCCATGAAATTAAAAGATGCTTGGTCCTTGGAAGAAAACTATGACCAACTTAGCATATTAAAAATCAGAGACATTACTTTGCCAACAGAGGTCCATCTAATCAAATCTCTGTTTTTTTCCAGTAGTCATATATGAATGTGAGATTTAGACTATAAAGAAAGCTGAGCACCAAAGAATTGTTACTTTTGAACTATAGTATTGGAGAAGACTCTTGAAAGTCCCTTGGACTGCAAGGAGATCAAACCAGTCAGTCCTAAAGGAAATCAGTCCTGGGTGTTCATTGGTAGGACTGATTTTGAAGCTGAAACTCCAATACTTTGGCCACCTGATGGCCAACTGATTCATTGGAAAAAACCCTGATGCTGGGAAAGATTGAAGGCAGGAAGAGAAAGGGAGGACAGAGGATGAGATCATTGGATGGCATCACCTACTCAGTGGACATGAATTTGGACAATTTTGGCAGTTGGTGATAGACAGGGAACCCTGGCCTGCTGCAGCCCATGGGGTCACAAGGAGTGGACACAACTGAGTGACTGAACTGAACTGATTGTGACTGTTTCATCAGCATGCATTAAAAAACTTATCAAAATGTGTGTGAATTTTTGTGCAGGCATTTTAGAGTTGATGACGGAAGCATATTATGCTTTATTATGTAAAGAAAGATAAAAACACAACTGAAACTCAAAAAAAAAATTGTTCGGTGTATGGAGAATGCACTACAACTGATTGAACTTGTCAAAAGTAGTTTGTGCAGTTTTGTACTGGAAATTTCTCACTGGACAATGCTCCATGGCTCAGTAGACCAGTTGAAGTTGACAGCTATCAGATCAAGAATTTAGTTGAGAATAATCACTATATCATGAAGAAGATAGCCAACATAATCAAAATATTCAAATCAAGTGTTAAAAAATCATTTACATCAGCTTGGTTATGTTAATGACTTTGATGTTTGGGTTCCACATAAGGAAATAAAAATTTAAAACAAAACCTTCTTGACCGTATTTATGCATACAATTCTCTACTGAAACATAATGAAGATGTTCTATTCTTAAATCAAGTCGTGATGGGCAAATGAAAGGTGGATCCTGTACAATAATGTGGTATGGAAGAGACTGTGGGACAAGTGAAATGAACCATCAGCAACCACATTAAAGTCAGGTCTTGAACCAAAGAAAGTGATCTGTACCTTGTGATATTGGAAGGGAAAACTCTATTATTAGGTCCTCCGGAAAATCAAAGGATTAATTTCAACAAGTACTGCTCCCAATTAAACCAACTAAAGGCAGCATTGGGCTTCCCTGGTGGCTCAGCCGTAAAGATTTTGCCTACAGTGCAGGAGCCTCAGGAGACATGAGTTCAATACCTCCGTCAGGAAGATCCCCTGGAGGAGGGCATGGCAACTCTCTCCAGTACTCTTGCCTGGAGAATCCCATAGACAGAGGAGTCCGGTGGGTTACAGTCCATGGGGTCGCAAAGAGTCAGACATGACTGAGGCGACTGAGCACCCATATACTCACGCAAAAGCAGCACTGGATGAAAAGCATCTAGAATTAGTCAACAGAAAACACATAATCTTCCATCAGGATAACTCAAGACCACACGTTTCTTTGTTGACCAGGCAAAAACTGTTACAGCTTGGCTGAGAGGTTCTGATTCATCTGCCGTATTCACCAGACACTGAATCTTTAGATATATATTTCTTTTAGTAATAAAAAATTCTCTTAATGGAAAAAAAAAAAAAAAGATCAATTTCCTGGAAGACTGTAAAAGATACCAGGAACAGCTCTTTGCTCAAAAAGATAAAATTTTATGAAGGAATTATGAAGTTGCATGAAAAATGGCAGAAAGTACTAGAACAATACAGTGAATGTGTTGTTCAATAAAGTTCTTGGTGAAAATGAAAAAAATGTGTATTTTTTTTTTTTTACTTAAAAAAAGAATGTTGTAATAATGTTGTCATTACTGGCCATACTTTAGATCATTTTTCTTGAAAGTTTGATTCTTAAAAAAAATTGTATATAATTGATATACAAAGGTTTTCCCAGTAATGTAATATAAAAGGTGTCTTATGTATTTTTACAATACATATGTATGTATACATACACATATATATTTACACAAATATATACTTTTTAAAATACAAGGTTATATCTAATTCCATTTTACCTCATCTCAAATTCCACTTGTTTCTTTGTTTCAACAGTCTCAATCACATATCTTCTGTCACATTTCTAGTTATGTATAGTTATCTTTAATTCAACTATCTTAAACCTGCAAAATAAACTCTCTAGACTGCCCTCATAGGTTTTAAGAACCAGTTAATTCTTCTGTCAGTCATCAGGTTGTGTCTGTATTTAAAATATTTCACCTGACAATCATTGAAATTTCAATTCTTTGGTTCAACTGCATTTTGTTATAATGTATAGCATTATTCATAAGTAAAAGTTAATATCCCATACTTTATATTCAAAGGAGTCAATATATCTCCAAATCAATGGTATCCTTGGAAAGTGAATACCTACATTTCAAATAAGAATTCAACCAATACAGTAACGTATAGAGGTTGTTTCCTGTGGCCATTAGGAGGAGCCCTCTGGAGTGGTATTCATTACTTTAGCAAATTTGTTTTAGTCAAAGGTCTGCCCCTCAGTACTTAGATACCTAAACCTGATTTTGTCAGAACATACAGAGTGTGTCCATGCCTCAGGACCAGATATTGACCAAGCTAACAAGACCTATGTATAAAAGTAGAAAGTCTATTGTTCTGTTTATTGAATGCAATGGGTTCTTAAACCCTCCTTTGGGCTATTATTCTTTAATGCTTTCCACTTTTAACTAAATGACCCCTTCCATCTTACCACAAGTGCATTTTTTTTTCACATCACAGTCTGTTAGCTGTTATTAAATTATAAGAGTATCCCCCAATTTTATCACCCATTCACTTTCAGTGGTGACATACTTTATGAGCACAAGTTGTCAACAAACTTTTTTTCATGTGCCCAGTTATTTTTCAACAGAATAGAGACCCACTCTCTAAATTAAAAACAGCAACAACAACAAAAACAGGAGAAATATAACCAGGTACTTTTTTAAAGTTTCCCAAATCTTGATAGTTAATGGCTGCATAGACCTTCACTGGGTGTACCTTGATCACTGAATATATTAGCCCTGCTTTCTTGTATCATTGTGTTCCCAGGTAATTTAATTCAAATTTATTTAAGTTTTCCAGATTACATTAAAACAATATAAAATGTGATTTTATTAGCCCATCACATATATTGGACACATATATTTTTTTGGTAAACTTTAGTTCTATCAACTTGTCTCTTCATTAACTTATGTCTTATAAAGCAGGATACAATTTTAGTTTTTAATAAAGTGTTTAGGGAAAGAAACCAAAATGTAGAAAGCATTTGTGCCTACATTAAAATTTTATATATTAACTTCCTGATTATTTTAGCTATTTTCATAATAGAATAAAAGATATCCTGGATGACCCTTAAAAAATAGCCTCTAAATTGATGACTTCTAATTATACAAAGCCAGTAGTGAGACAGTCTTTTTAACTTTGTGTTTATTAAAATGGAAGATGTATTTATTATAAAAATATATATTATATTATACATATATTACATATATACATATGGCACAACTTGAAAAAGGAATTCAAAGACACTTTACATGTTCAGTCACACCCAAGTATTCAAAACCTAGCACCTAATCTGGTATTTACACATGGAGTACTGTAATACCTCTTTGTTATTTCACAATAAAAAGTAAGAGCTGTGACAAGGCATGAAATACTCAAGTCCATTCCATGTGAACTGTGATTATTTTTTGCTTTTGGTGGTTGTTCAGTCACTCCATCATGTCCAATTCTTTGTGACCTCATGGACTGCAGCATGCCAGGCTTCCCTGTCCTTCACTATCTCCTGGAGATTTCTCAAACTCATGTCCATTGAGTCAGTGATGCCACCCAACCATCTCATCCTCTGTCACCTTCTTCTCCTCCTGCCTCAATCTTTACCAACATCAGGGTCTTTTCCAATGAGTCAGTACTTCACATCTGGTGGCCAAACTATTGGAGCTTCAGCTTCAACATCAATCCTTTCAATAAGTATTCAGGGTTGATTTCCTTGAGGACTGACTGGTTTGATCTCCTTGCTGTCCAAGGGAATCTCAAGAGTCTTCTCCAACACCACAGTTCAAAAGCATGAATTCACTGGCACTCAGCCCTCTTTATGGTCTAACTCTCACATGTGTACAGAACTACTAGAAAAACCATAATTTTGACCAGATGGACTTTTGTTGGCAAAGTAATACCTCTGCTTTTAGTATGCTGTCTAGGTTCATCATAGCTTTTTTCCAAGGAGCAAGTATCTTTTAATTCATGGCTGTAGCCACTGTCCACAGTGATTTTGGAGTACAACAAAACAAAGTCTGTCACTGTTTTCATATCTATTTTCCATGAAGTGATGGGACCTGATGCCATGATCTTAGTTTTTTGAATGTTGAGTTTAAAGCCAGCTTTTTCATTCTCCTCTTTCACTTTCTTTAAGAGATTCTTTAGTTCCTCTTTGTTTTTTGCCTTTAGTGTGGTGTCATCTGCCTATCTGAGATTATTGATATTTCTCCTGGCAGTCTTGATTTCACCTTGTGCTTTTAGTCAATTTTATAAGGGGAAGCTAATGCGACTGCCCTTTTTGAAAAGAATCAAAAGAAAAGAATCGGGTACATCAAATGTTCAGTGATAGCAAGCTAGGAGAGTCATCATCTATTGCACAGTTAAGGCTGCCTCATGAACAGGAGGATGGACGGAAGAGGAGTGGGAAAGGAGGTGGGGAGAAAGGATATATATGCAGAGTCTTCATGTTATTAAGATTCCATTCAAGAGACATGGATGAGTGCTACCAAAGTTTATCCCAGTTACTCACCTTTATCTAAGATTTTGTCACTGGCCAACTCTCCACAAGAGCATTCATTTTTTTCCCCAGTGATGTTAGTATATTTACTCAGATAACAGTTAAGTCACATAAGCCTGGAAAGTAGGCCAATGATTTGCACATTTCTTTTCTGTTCTACTCTTCATTTCATTGTTAATCTCTCAAAGAGCTATTATTTTGAAAAAAAAAAAAAAAATTCTTGAGTGAGACCTAACTATAGTTCCAGGTAGCAATATTTCTGTCCATATTTTAAACATTTCTCATATAATGTGTTTTAAATATATCCCACACCACTGAGCGACTTCACTTTCACTTCTCACTTTCACGCATTGGAGAAGGAAATGGCAACCCACTCCAGTGTTCTTGCCTGGAGAATCCCAGGGATGGGGGAACCTGGTAGGCTACCATATACGGGGTCGCACAGAGTCGGACACGACTGAAGCGACTTAGCCGCAGTAGCAGCAGCAGCATATATAATATATAGGAATATATATATATAATTATATATATATAATATATGACATCTCTTTAAATTCAGTCATATTATAAGCAAATCTTTTACCTAACTGATTAATTAGAAGAAACTGTGTGTTTCACTTTGATTCACAGAACAGGTTTGAGAATTTTAGTAAAATGATCAAGTATGTCTTCATTAACCCGACCAATGAACAAATGTAAATTAATATAATTAAATATAAATTTATGAAATATATTGCCTTCTTGTTAGCTATCATGGAAGAAAATTCTCACCATTTTTATCAAGAATCCTTATATGAAGAACTATGCATGTTTTGTCTCTCTATTAGAATATCAAATGACAAAGCAGAAAATAAAAAACTTCTACACATTAATTTTCACTTCATACTTAACACAGCCATTAAAGCAATTTTCTTTGAGTATAAGAATGATTATAATTGTGCTAAACTACAAACATAAAATTCCAAAGCTTGTTCTGTCAAAGCAAATTCCCTGTATTCCCTATCAAGTTTAGTCCTATTGAGATATTAACAGTTAAACTCCATTTCTAATTTGGCTGGGACCATTACTGTAACTCTCATGTTTATGCTTGCTTAAATATAGTTAGTTGAAGTTGAATCCTGTGCCTATGGCTGACAGCAATTTTAATTAAACTAGTCAACTACCTCCTAAATCCAAAACCCAAGATAAGACTAACCCTATATTTTTCAAAGCCAAAAAAACAAATTAAGCAGAGATATAGAGACGTTATTAATCCCATGTGTGTATGTTGCCTATACCCCTTCAGAGGATACCACCTCTAGAGCTTTCTGAACAGCAGTCTGGAAGGGAGGATTTAGAATATATAATTATGTATTGGACTTCCCTTGTGGCTCAGATGGTAAAGCGTCTGCCTACAGTGCAGGAGACCTGGGTTCGATTCCTGGGTTGGGAAGATCTTCTAGAGAAGGAAATTATCACGCACTCCAGTACTCTTGCCTGGAAAATCCCATGGACAGAGGAGCCTGGTAGGCTACAGTCCATGGGGTTGCAAAGAGTCAGACACGACTGAGCAACTTCACTTCACAGTCTTCACAGTTATATATTAGATCATGAAAAAAAGTATTTTTCTTGAAATTTTAATCCAAAAATTCAAACACACATTTCCCATATGGTCTGTGAGCTAGATTCTTGCTTGTCAACATGGCTCAGGGAACATCAGTGGCAGTAACACATAGAAGCTCCTTAGACAGAACTTCAGGCCCTATCCCACAAACACTAAGTTACATTCTACTTTTATCAAATTCATAATGTACAATGAAGTTTGAGAAGCACTAGTCTACATTACCTTGAACAAAAATATAAATTATACTGCATATGAGTTTCTTAGAAATTTGTGTTAACAGAGCATTTATTTCAAACTTAGGAAATATGTTTGCATATTCTTTCCAAGTTACAAGCATTAAGTTCAGCTTAATATGATACTCTGAATGTTTGTACTAAGCAAAACACAACACACATTCAAGCTAAGCATTATTCACATTAAATTTTAAAGATAAATGTATTTCAAAGGAAATAAAGAAAGAAAGTGAAGTCGCTCAGTCATGACCAACTCTTTGTGACCCCATGGACAGCAGGCTCCTCTGTCCATGGAATTTTCCAGGCAAGAGTACTGGAGTGGGTTGCCATTTCCTTCTCCAGGGAATCTTCCCGACCCAGGGATTGAACCCAGGTCTCCCGCATTGTAGACAGACGCTTTATCATCTGAGCCACCAGGGAAGTCAAAGGAAGTTAATCTATAAATCTTCAACTAATTTACACATATGTTTTAAGCACATGTTTGACATCTATAACATTTTTAGAACTTTGTGTGTGTCTTTGTTCATACCAGAAACTTCAGAATATTATGCATAGATGCATAGATAGTGAAATGTAAAACTAAAGTTTTAAAGTATATTTAACTTAGAAAACTATGATTTACAATTCCAGTCAAAATTAACATTACTTAAAATAATTTATTGCATCAAAACTCTAAGATAAAGAAAAATTCATTTAAAGCAACCAATTTGCTATTTTTAGCACGATGAAGCAAAATATAGTGGTAGGCTTTGATTATGCAATTTTCAGTAAAATGTTAAAACTTCAGTGACATATGTGGGTGAATGCTTAATTTTCCCTCATGTTACCTTTCAAGTAATTTGCAAATACTAAGGTTAAAATCAGGATCTTCTTCATAGGTACATTGTTTAGATATAGGCAAAAGACTAATAGTAACATCCTAAAAAGAATAATCTGCAAAGAGTATAAGAATTGCCAAATATCTGAGCAAAAAGTAGAGAAGAAAAAGGACAAGAGATAATTAGTGGGGTGCACAATGTCTGAGAGAAAGCATAAATTATACAATTAGATCTATCATATTTCCCATAAATGAGTAAGAGAGTTGCATTTGCTTCCTTTGTAAATGAGTCAGGAATCGGCCAGGCATACTACTCATTTGTCTCTCTTTCACTAACGTATTTGTCTTCTCCCTCCCTAAATCAAATGAATGATCAATATGATGTAGCTATGGGGATATTGACTTGCTTTTCTTATGGTCTCAGAGAATAAGCCTTACTGATATTTTTTGGTCATATAACTCTTACTTAAAATACTACTACTGAAGATGATAATCTATCATATTATTTCAAGTATATGATAATTTTATTAAAAAAAAAAAGATTTTAATGAGCTGCTGCTTCTCTAAATTGCCAGTACACTCTCCAAAATTAAAACTTCACTGTGCAAGAAAATGATGCATTTTCCTAGTAAATTCCTCACAAAATAACCAGAGAACGTCTTTATGTTATGCTCAAAGTTAAACAGATGTGAACTGGGAAACTTATATCCAGTTTTTAATAGAAGCACAGCCAACTTTCAGATCTGTAATGGATGTATCTCTTACTGTTTTTATTCCTTCCTTTTCCTTTTCTTCCCTCGCTCCCTTCCTCCTCCTTTCCTTTCTTTTTCATTTAGGGCATAAACTTAATGTCAAGCCCCAGTCAAGGAGTTATCAAGAACAAGAATCCAACATTTTTTTTAAAACCTGAGGTCAAGAATTATGCCTTTTCTTTTAAATCTCTTCAGTGCTTAGAACCATGCACGTGAATGGTAAGGCCTTAATATGCAGTCCTGAGCTCATTTTCAGGCCAAATAGTTATGCACAGAGCTGACAATAATGCTTTTTGTAACTTAGATTCTCAGTTTTCTTTAAAGTTCTTCCCCAGCCCCCCCGCCCACTCCCCCCCACCCCCGTAGTAGTTCATACACTTGCAGAATGAATTTCTAACTTCTGGCAAAGAAATGGAGTGCCGTAATGAGACTGCCCTGTCATATGTGGAAGCCTCATCTAGCCCTGGGATCTCTCAAAGAGATAGTTCCAGTTCATGCAGAAGCCAAAGCCAAAATTGGTCTGTAATCTTTGGATAGGGCTGCAGTTTCTCAAGGTCAATCCTTACCTTACACCAAGCTAAAGCCTGGGGCCAACAGACTATGTTAGGTTTGGTAACAACACAGGTAGTAATAATACTTACCTTAATAAAATGTGTTCTTCAGGGGAAAGACAGCCCTTGAAATATATAGTTTTTGCATATTCCAGGTTTACACCACTCAGTCATCTCTCAAATGAAAGAAAAGATCCTTTATGCTCTAATTCTAATTCAAAATCACCCAGTTCTGATAACTATCTGATCACGAATGTCTGAAACCTATCCAACTTCTGGCGATATGAGATTGAAAGTCAAGCAGCTTTTTAGAATCTTGACATAACTCATGTATTTAAGTATTTTACGTTGGAACTCCAAAGAGTCCCTATCAGTCCTTCCTAAGGAACTTGAATACTGGCAACTTGCCTGGTAAAATTGTTAATATATTAACACCTTGACTGGTCCTGACCTCCTGACCCATTCTTTTGAACCAATTTGGTAATTTCCTACTGAATACAACTCTGGAATTAGAAATAAATTCTAAGGTAGCTTAGTCCAGACTACCTTAAAGAGATAAAAAGAGTGGTTGATACAATTAAATTTAACCCTTATTGTAGAAATTTGGGGGCATTAGATTTTGAAGAAAACTTATCTTACAGTGGAACTAGGCTGAGATCTGATGGAATTATATTTTGATCAAACTACACACATAATTGAATACAATTGTTGCAGGAAGACCCCCCTTCCAGGGCCCAAAACTGGGCTCTTGTCTAACCCTCAGAAATGAATTGTCCTAGGAGACACATGTGCTGACAAAGCAAGAGATTTTATTAAGGGCACCTGGGTGGAGAGCAGTAGGGTAAGGGAACCCAGGAAAACAGCTCTGCCACGTGGCTCACAGTCTCAGGTTTTGTGGTGATGGGATTCGTTTCTGGGTTGTCTGTAGCAAATCATTCTGATTCAGAGTCCTTCCTAGTAGTGCAGGCCTTGTTCAGACAAGATGGATGCCAGAGAGAAGGATTCTGAGAGGTGATCAGACTGGGGTATCTCCTTTTGACTTTTCCTGAACTCTTCTGGTTGATGGTGGCTTATTAGTTCTGTGTTCCTTACCAGGACCTCCTATCGTAAAACAACTCATGCAAATGGTTACTATGGTGCCTGGGCAGAATGGGTGGTTTCAGTCAGTGTGCTTCCCTTAACACAATCATTACAAAATAAATACCTAATATAGTTTGGAGAGAGAATGAATATTTTTGAGAGGCATTAGAGGGTACATACAACTTTTTTTCTGAAAACAATTTAAATCACAGGTTGGGTGGGAAACAGAGATTTGAAGGTAACTGACTGTTCACTATATACTCTATTGTAGCTTTGATGTTTGTACTATTAAATTAATGTAAAAAATTAGGCATTAGGACTTCAAGTGGTCAAAATCAACTTCAGAGATAGAAATAATAATCAAAAGATAGAGAAATTATAGAAACACATTACTAAAGAATTTTTCTTGGCTATTAAGCCACTATTCTCAAACCATTTCAAATAGCAATAGAGTATTAGGGAAAAAAAATAATTACTTATATAAGGATTCATCAATTATTCCTAAAGAAGATAATAGGATGAAGTGAGGAAGAAATATAAAAAGGAAAAGGCATGATCTTTTTCTCAAGAAAAAGCAATATGTTTTCCTTTCACTTTTTCCAAGAAGCACAGAAAGGAAGATTGTGCAGTGAAAGTGTTTGGAGAGGCAAAAGAGGTGATTTTCTGTGCATAATCTGACTGTAAAGGCCGATAGAAACAAGAAGGAACTATAAAAGCACTAATAAAAGACTGACAAATAGCCACTGAGAATTTTGATGCAAAACATCTAAATGCTGAAAACAAAATGAAGATCTTTAAGTTTAAAAAAAAAGAAATACATGTTTACTTCCACTGCAATGTCCTGTATTTACATTAAACAGAGTTTCTGAGCAGTCTAACTTGTACAGTGGCTTGGAAGTCAAACTGCCTTAATCTGAATCCAAATTCTGGGTCATACCAGTGAAGCAAATTTGGTTTAAATATATGAGCTTAATATACGCTCTTTCCCACTTCTCTCTATCCCTCCTGTAACTCTTATTTTTAAAGGTTGAGTTTATAAGACAAGGAAAAAAAAAAATACAGTCTCGCCATTAAACGAAAAAAATTACAGAGTTATGTTCATATTCACATATTCACATTTGTAGCCTTGCATAAAAGCTTACCAATCCACTGCTTTTTCCTCTTCAGGAATTAATATGCAAAAATAAAGCATAAGAAGTTGGGGGATGTCTTGGTTTTAAGATTCACTGCTCCAACTTAGCATTTCAAAGTAAGGCCTATTTAACAAACCTCCAGTTACCTAAACACAATTAAAACTCATAATCACTGATCAAAAATTAACATAGTTTGTGTGAGAACATCACACAACACATCAGACCTCTCTAGGAGCATCACCTGCAGAGCTGTTAATGAATAGGCATCTGAGAACATGCCTTGACCTTGTTTCTCCAGATAGAGGGGAAAGAGTATAACACAGAGGACAGAAGGAAAGTTAACCAAAGAGGCTGAATTCAGAAAAGTTTTAAATGTAACTGTAACTTTCCAAAAAGAATAGATGATGCAATAACCATACAAAAGGAGATTCAAATAGACAGCTAAACAAGTCCTAATTCATGGCAGAAGTGCATAAAACAATAGCAATCATTCAGGTATGTATGCGTGTCCAGTTCCTTAGACTGTTATATATTATGTTAATACCTGCACGCAAAGCAGTTTAATGAGCAAACATGAGACTATGACCTTTGTACCTTGCAAGTAACACAGCTTTCAGACTGTTACTAATATAATACAATCATAAATCCTAAAAAATTAAACAGCATCTATTTTCTATTTTTCTTTATGAAAGAAGACAGATACTATTATCCTAATATTTAAACATATATAACCTATATTTTGGAAGTTATAAAAGGAAAAGTGAGCAATTAGACACTCAAATATAAAAGACAAAAGAAATCCAAAAGACCAGAATATCATCCATAAACACATATACTAAAAATGAAGCAATCTTTATATAACTATGCATCCATGCACAGACCCAATACTCAGGGCAGTTCTATTTAATGGAAAAGTTGTTCTTGGGACAGAAAATGTTAAAATTTCTTCTATTTACTATTCCTCACTTGATATAAATTAGCAGCATCTTAGTTCAGAGAACCATGATTTTGAACAAACTATGAACCTTTTTCCTTATATTTACTGAATGCCAGTTAATAGGACATAGGAAAAGTTATATCATGTGCTTCTGTTAACTCCCTTGCTTGCAAGCCATTTAAAGAATGGAAGAGAAATCTCAATTTGAAAGTCTCTAGATATTAACTCAGTTAAATCATTCTCTTACTCTCACAAACATGATTTTTAATTTTCAACATCTTTTATTTAAGAAAAGTTTAACATACATAATAGATTCTCCCCTGAAACTGATACAAAACAAAGACACAGAATTTTGCAAAAATTACTTTTATTTTAAGCAAACTTGGACCTAAATGTCATCACCCCAGTTCATAAATGGATCTAAGATTAATTGGCATTATTATTGAATACTTGGGAATGCTGGAAACCAGGATTTTTATCAGTCTGGGTTCTATTGATTACTAAGATTATTGCATTTCCCTGGTGGAAAACTGCACTTGGATATTTGTATTAAATGAAGAGCTACTATTCCTGGGTCTCATTTTCCTCCACTGGGAAGTGTAGTAGGTTTCTCGGGCAATACTATGGATTTTGCAACATTTAGAACAAACATTTGCTACCTTCCTTGTGTCCCAACATAGTTTGAAGTGACTCAGGGAAACTGTCTCTTTGGAAGGCCATAGTAAAGTTAAACCATAGATTCAACTGAAATGTGGTCACTGAGACATTTACTCCAAAATATTAACAGGTTGCCTTCTGTAGACCGAGTTCTATACTAGTCAAAGTTGTTGGTGTGAGTATACTTTTCATAATGTTTGCATGTCAGAAAGTAATGCCAGTTTGTGGATTGCACTGGGACCACATGTATTTGAATAAATAAGAACCCTACAGTTTCAGGTGAATTTTAGAAAGAGAGAAGAGGCTCAGTTCAGTTCAGTCGCTCAGTCATGTCCAACTCTTTGTTGACCCCATGAATCGCAGCATGCCAGGCCTCCCTGTCCATCACCATCTCCCGGAGTTCACCCAAACTCACGTGCTAGTCGGTGATGCTATCCAGCCATCCCATCCTCTGTCGTCCCCTTCTCCTCCTGCCCCCAATCCCTCCCAGCATCAGAGTCTTTTCCAATGAGTCAACTCTTCACATGAGGTGGCCAAAGTACTGGAGTTTCAGCTTTAGCATCATTCCTTCCAAAGAACACCCAGGACTGATCTCCTTTAGAGTGGACTGGCTGGATCTCCTTGCAGTCCAAGGGACTCCCAAGAGTCTTCTCCAACACCACAGTTCAAAAACAACAATTCTTCAGTGCTCAGCTTTCTTCACAGTCCAACTCTCACATCCATGCATGACCACTGGAAAAACCATAGCCTTGACTAAACGGACCTTTGTTGGCACCCTGATTATTTAACTTATATGCAGAGTACATCATGAGAAATGCTGGGCTGGAAGAAGCACAAGCTGGAATCAAGATTGCCTGGAGAAATATCAATAACCTCAGATATGCAGATGACACCACCCTTATGGCAGAAAGTGAAGAGGAACTCAAAAGCCTCTTGATGAAAGTGAAAGAGGAGAGTGAAAAAGTCGGCTTAAAGCTCAACATTCAGGAAACGAAGATCATGGCATCTGGTCCCATCACTTCATGGCAAAAAATGGGGAAACAGTGGAAACAGTGTCAGACTTTATCTTTTTGGGCTCCAAAATCACTGCAGATGGTGACTGCAGCCATGAAATTAAAAAACACTTACTCCTTGGAAGAAAAGTTATGACCAACCTAGATATTGGTCATATCTAAAAGTTATGACCAACCTCTGCATATTGAAAAGCAGAGACGTTACTTTGCCAATGGAATAAAATTATTTTAAAAGAGTCAGTATCACCTCATACTTTAACAATCTTTGGATCAGCCTGAATTTGCAACCTGACTCTGCCATATATAATCTTGAATAATCTCAGTCTCTCTACAGATGACTTTCTTGAAAAAGGAAAATAAAACCAACGTGTATAATCAAGTTGGGAAACAAATTAGATTCTGTATGTGAAACACGTCCTACTGGGGTTGGCAAAAGATAAGCTGCTGCTGCTGCTAAGTCAATTTAGTCGTGTCTGACTCTGTGTGACCCCATAGACGGCAGCCCACCAGGCTCCCCCGTCCCACTGGAGTGGGTTGCCATTTCCTTCTCCAATGCATGAAAGTGAAAAGTGAAAGTGAAGTTGCTCAGTCGTGTCTGACTCTTAGCGACCCCATGGACTGCAGCCTACCAGGCTCCTCCGTCCATGGGATTTTCCAGGCAAGAGTACTGGAGTGGGGTGCCATTGCCTTCTCCGAAAGGATAACCATTTAATAAACATTAGCTATTATAATTAGTTCCAGATGATGGGACTTGGAGAAGAAGAAGAATTAGCACAGACACATGAGCAAAACTAGTGCAGTACAAGCAGAGGACAGAGTGTGATGAAGACAGAATAGATTTTTTTATACAGCCTTCATCCCCTGTATGATCTGGTTTCAACCCAACTCTTGTTCAACTGCTGTGTCATCTGAATTACATTCCCTAATTTAACTACATCGGCATTCATTTTGTTGAATATGCCCAGATCCTTCTCATCTGCAGCCTGTCACACATAGTCTCTTCACATTTCACCTACCTAAATCCTGCTTATTCTTCATATTTTAATTTAAAGTCTATTCTTCAGGAAAGCCTGAAACATGAATTAACTCTGATTACAGTAGCTTCTACTCATTAAAAGTCTCATTGAATTCTGAAAAACATATCACAATAAGTTCAGTTCAGTTCATTTCAGTCGCTCAGTCGTGTCTGACTCTTTGCAACCCCGTGGACTGCGGCTCGCCAGGACTCCCTGTCCATGACCATCTCCCAGAGTCTACTCAAACTCATGTTCATTGAGTTGGTGATGAAATCCAACCACCTCATACTCTGTCGTCCAATTCTCTTCCCACATTCAATCTCTTCCAGTATCATGGTCTTTTCAAATGGGTCACCTGTTCGCATCAGCTGGACAATATATTGGAGTTTCAGCTTCAACATAAGTCCTTCCAATGAATATTCAGCACTGATTTCCTTTAGGATGGACTGGTTGGATTTCCTTGCAGTCCAAGGGACTCTCAAGAGTCTTCTCCAACACCACAGTTCAAAAGCATCAATTCTTTGGCGCTCAGCTTTCTTTGTAGTCCAGCTCTCACATTCATACATGACTACTGGAAAAATCATAGCCTTGACTAGACGGACTTTGTTGGCAAAGTAATATCTCTGCTTTTTAATATGCTGTCTAGCTTCGTCATAACTTTCCTTCCAAGGAGAAAGAATCTTTTAATTTCATGGCTGCAGTCACCCTGTGGTGATTTTCAGTTCAGTTCAGTTGCTCAGTCGTGTCCAATTCTTTGCAACCCCATAAACTGCAGCACACCAAGCTTCCCTGTCCATCACCAGCACTCGGAGTCCCCCCGAACCCATGTCCATTGAGTTGATGATGCTATCCAACCATCTCATCCTCTGTCATCCCCTTCTCCTTCCACCAATCTTTTGCATAATCTGTGTCTTTTCAAATTAGTCAGCTGTTCTCATCAGGTGGTCAAAGTATTGGAGTTTCAGCTTCAACATCAGTCCTACCAGTGAACACCCAGGACTGATCTCCTTTAGAGTGGACTGGTTGGATCTCCTTGCAGTCCAAGGGACTCCAAAGAATCTTCTCCAACACCACAGTTCAAAGGCATCAATTCTTCAGTGCTCAGCTTTCTTTATAGTCCAACTCTCACATCTATACATGACTACTAGAAAAACCATAGCCTTGACTAGATGGACCTTTGTTGACAAAGTAATGTCTCTGCTTTTTAATATACTGTCTAGGTTGGTCATAACTTTCCTTCCAGGGAGTAAGTGTCTTTTAATTTCATGGCTGCAATCACCATCTGCAGTGATTTTGGAGCCCAGAAAAATAAAGACTGTTACCCCATCTATTTACCATGAAGTGATGGGACTGGATGTCATGATCTTAGTTTTCTGAATGTTGAGTTTTAGGCCAACTTTTTCACTCTCCTCTTTCATTTTCATCAAGAGGCTTTTTAGTTCCTCTTCACTTTCTGCCATAAGGGTGGTGTCATCTGCATATCTGAGGTTATTGATATTTCTCCCAGCAATCTTGATTCTAGTTTGTGCTTCATCTAGTCCAGCATTTCTCATGATGTATTCTGCATATAAGTTAAATAAGCAGGGTGACAATATGCTGCCTTGATGTACTCCTTTCCCTATTTGGAACCAGTCTGTTGTTTAATGTCCAGTTCTAACTGTTGCTTCCTGACCTGCATACAGATTTCTCAAGAGGCAGGTCAGGTGGTCTGGTATTCCCATCTCTTTCAGAATTTTCCACAGTTTATTGTGATCCACAGAGTCAAAGGCTTTGGCATAGTCAGTAAAGCAGAAATAGATGTTTTTCTGGAACTTTCTTGCTTTTTTGGTATTCCAATGGAGTTGGCAATTTGATCTTTGTTTCCTCTGCCTTTTATAAATCTGGCTTAATCATCTGGAAGTTCACAGTTCATGTATTGTTGCAGCCTGGCTTGAAGAATTTTAACATTACTTACTAGCATGTGAGATGAGTACAATCGTGCAGCAGTTTGAGCATTCTTTAGAATTGCCTTTATTAGGGATTGGCATGAGGACTGATCTTTTCCAGTCCTGTGGCCACTGTTGAGTCTCCAAATTTGCTGGCATATTGAGTGCAGCATTTTCACTGCATCATCTTTGAGGATTTCATATAGGTCAAGTTGAATTCCATCACCTCCACTAGCTTTGTTCATAGTGATGCTTCCTAAGGCCCACTTGACTTCACATTCTAGGATGTCTGTCTTAGGTGAGTGATCACACCATCATGGTTATGTTGGTCATGAAGGTCTTTTTTTGTACTTTTCTTCCGTGTATTCTTGCTACCTCTTCTTAATATCTTCTGCTTCTGTTAGGTCCATACCACTTCTGTCCTTTATTGAGCCTATCTTTACATGAAATATTTCCTTTGTATCTCTAATTTTCTTGAAGAGATCTCTAGTCTTTTCCATTCTGTTGTTTTCCTCTATTTTTTTGCACTGATCGAGGAAGACTTTCTTATCTCTCCTTGTATTCTTTGGAACTCTGCATTCAAATGGGTATATTTTCTTTTCTACTTTGCTTTTAGTGTCTTTTCTTTTCACAGCTATTTTTAAGGCCTCCTCAGGGAGCCATTTTGCCTTTTTGCATTTCTTTTTTCTTGGCGATGGTCTTGATCTCTGTCTCTTGTACAATGTCACTAACCTCCATCCATAGTTCATCAAGCACTCTGTCTATCAGACCTAGTCCCTTAAATCTATTTCTCACTTCCACTGTATAATCATTAGGGATTTGATTTAGGTCATATCTGAATGGTCTAATGGTTTCCTCTACTTTCTTCAATTTAAGTCTGAATTCAGTAATAAGGTGGTCATAATCTGAGCCACAATCACCGCCAGCCTTGTTTTTGCTGACTATATAGCACATCTCCACCTTTGGCTGCAAAGAATATAATCAATTTGATTTCAGTATTGACCATCTGGTGATGTTCATGTGTAGAGTTTTCTTTTGTGTTGTTGTTGGAAGAGGATGTTTGCTATGACCAATGTGTTCTCTTGGGAAACCTCTACTAGCCTTTACCCTGCTTCATTCTGTACTCCAAGGCCAAATTTGCCTGTTACTCCAGGTGTTTCTTGACTTCCCACTTTTGCATTCCAGTCCCCTATTATGAAAAGGACAGTTTTTTGTTGTTGTTGTTGTTGGGTTTTTTTTAATGTTAGTTCTAGAAGGTCTTGTAGGCCTTCATAGAACTGTTCAACTTCAGCTTCTTCAGTGTTACTGGTCAGGGCATAGGCATGGATTACTGTGATATTGAATGATTTGCCTTGGAAACGAAGAGATCATTCTGTCATTTTTGAGACTGTATCCTAGTACTGCATTTTGGACTCTTTTGTTGACTATGTTGTCTACTCCATTTCTTCTAAGGGATTCCTGCCCACATTGGTAGATATAATGGTCTTCTGAGTTAAATTCACACATTCTGGTCCATTTTAGTTCCCTGACTTTTTAAATGTCGACGTTCTCTCTTGCCATCTCCTGTTTGACCACTTTCAATTTGCCTTGATTTATGGGCGTAACATTCCAGGTTCCTATGCTCTTTACAGCATCAGACTTTGCTTCAATAAGTTACCTATGTATTAAAAAATATTCCATTCTCCTGCTGAACTTTGAATCCCACAGGAACAAGAACTGTATCTTTTGTACAGTATAGCCCAAGAGACTAACATAATACCCAAGAAAGTAAAGTGTCAGTGTATTTTGGTAGTACATAAATGAGTGAATACATGGACATGCAGTAAGCTTTACATCTTTTCAGAAGTAGTCTGGACACTAACTTAGATGAAAAAAAAATGTTTAGGTTAGAAAATAAGTTAATAGTGGATCAGTTGTTTTAGATGAAGTCAGTTGATGGAGAACTTTGACATCTAATTAACTTGTTTGCAACCAAAAGGAAGAAAAACTGTAAGTTCTATATTTGGGTTTTTTTTTTTTTTTTTTTTTTAGCATCAGACTCATGTTAGTTTATGTAATACTGGTCACATACGTTTCTGCAAAGTTTTGTAGGAAGAAGATCGAATACCAAATGAGGAGCTCTTACAGAGATGCATCAAGTGATAACTGATTTAAACTATTCAATAGAGTAAGTGTGAATTTGAATTTGAATTCTGCAATTTCCAAGGAATGTATTCTTTAATATGAGAAAAATTAGAATTTTATTCCATCTCCTTAGATTTATTTCCTGGATTTTTTTTTTTTTAATTTGGAGTAACATTTGGATTGCAGAAATAGGGACACCAATTAAGACTTCTACAGCCTTACTTCTCAACATGTGGTCCTGTCTCATTAGCACTAACAAACTTACAGGTTTCTCAGAAATGAAGAACTCCAGGACCCACCTTAGAACTCCTGAACTAAAATCTACATGTCACCAAGACTTTAACTATGAGAAGCACTGCTTTGTGTCTTAGTCTGGCCAGAGCTAATCTTACCCTGAGATAGTGAGCACCAGCTACTGAAAGAGAAGAATTGCTAGATCTTGAAAACTCACTATATTCAGAGATGAAGTGAAGGTAACTGTCACTGATTTTAACATTTCAGTCCAAACAACTGATAAAATGACAGTGTATTTTAGCAACAACAGCAAAGAAGAAAAATAGGATACATTTTGGATTGCAAGGTACTTATGTGAAGACATATTACAGAAATGTTAATGCTGTTTCTGCAAAGGCATCTGGGCTCAAGATGCAAATTCCAATGTTAAGATGAAGCTTCAGATTGTTTCAACTGCCAGATCAATTGTTAATTCCTGTTTTATAACTTTAAACAATAATCTTACCAAATCTTTTTATTCCTGAAAACGTCCTGTTATTGTATAGAAGGTGGTGTCAATATCTTCAGATTAAATAATTTCCAACCACATGTCCCTCTGAACTGAATTTATAGGCACTAATATAATCTGGCTTTTTCCCCCCAAACACCAGCTGTTTCTTAGAGCCTAGTTCAAGGCTGACATCTCACCTATGAAGGACTGAGGCTTCTCCAACTCAAGATGACCTAGATATATCTTATCAAGGAAGATATATTTAATGGTTTCAAAATAAATATCTATGTAAACTATTTTTATTTTCTCTCTTTTTTATACACTATTATATTTCCATTTAATAGGCTTATTTTCTCATTAGCTCATATTAACTAAACACTTATTTTATCAAATCTTGACAGATATCATCATTTAGTAGCACAAAGTGGGGATGAAAGACAGGAGAAATCAATAGTATCTGTCTTTTAATATGTTCACAGACTTATTCCAAAGACATAATGAATCACCAATTTTATTAAAATATGATGACTGTGAGAAAAGTACCCAAGCTACAATTTGTGTATATTCAGCCTCTCTGGAGAAACAGAGAGAGCTTAAAAGTATTTTGAGACTATAGATCATTGTCCTTACCTTGTATTTTTTTGTTTTCCTAAATATTCCTCTTCTTCTAACCTTACCTACTCTCTCTCTCTTTTTTCTTTTTCTTTTGCTAAAATAGAAATGCAACAGACATTAATTAAATATCTTTGAGTAACTGACAATCAAACCATATCCATGTGTTCTATTAAGAACACAAAAACAATATTAATAAGATTTTTTTTTTTACAAACATAATTTGTAAAACTAAAAACATGCTTTAAAGTTTGCTCTACTACTTATTGCATCAAAAAACAGTGACTTGGGAAGGATAATTTAATATCTTAATTCTCAGATCTTGAATCAGACAAACAGTTGCATGAAAATATGTGACTTTATTTAAAGCAAATCTTACTCTACTGGCAGCTAAAATAATATAATACTGGCAGCTATTTCTTTTGTACTTTGTTTTTAGCACTGTATTTTTTTTCTAAGTAAGTGTTTTTCACTGTAAATTCATCAAGCCAAATCTCTAATGGTTGAGGATAAAAAGAGGTGGATCACAGACAGGACAGCTAAACAAAAACAGAACCTTCCCCAAATGCTATAACCTGCTCTTTGTGCTAGTAGACAATTAGAATAGCCTCAGGCCTCTCATTAAGGAATTACCCTTTGTAAAGATAAATTTAAACAAGGAATCTTTTATTTCCCTGATTTTCCTAGAAATTCTCACCTTCCCCCTGTCCTATCTACATCAGATCCCTCCAGACACCTCAAATATTCTCACCAAATCCAAGCATCATCCAATCTGGACTTCTTCAAATTATGGTCAGTGGGGATTTTACATCTATGTATTCAATCAACCACAGTTTGAAAAGGAAAAAAAAAAAAAACAATCCAGAGAGTTCCCAAAGGCAAAACTTGAATTTGCCATGTGCCTTCAACTATTTACACAGCATTTACATTGTATCTACAAATATTTACACAGCATTTACAATGTAGGTATTATAAGCAATCTAGAGATGATTTCAAATATATAGGAGGAAGTGTGTAGGTTATATGCAGATACTATGCCATTTGATACAAGGGACTCAAGAATCTGTGGATTTTAGCATCCACAGGGGTCCTGTAAACAATCCCCTCCAGATACTGAGGGACAACTGTAATATGAAAGGAGAAAGAATGAGGTCCTCTAAGGCTGAAATCATGATATTGAAAGATGACTCAAGGCACTAAAGACACGACCCTTTCACACTTCATCTACCTTAGCCCTCCCATTCATGGCCTGCTTCCTTTTTTGTCATCTTGAATTTGTTAGTCAAGGTGGAATGAAAGAGGTGGAGCAAAAAGAAGTACATTACTCAATAATCTGTTTCTGAAGTAATGTAAGGTTAAAAGTATGATTGTTAGTACCAAAGACTTCATCTAATTTTAATTTATTGATAATACTGGTTGATTCAGGGAGCCCATGCCCAATCTGGGGTGTTTCAGGGTAATAGGTACTCTCACCATGGGAAATTAAGCAGGTGATAGTTCTGATAGTTAGGGGGAAGCTTACTTTTTTTTTCTTCTTCTTCTATTTTATATTTTACAACTTCTCTAAGAGTAAAGGGATACCTCGCTTATTAAGTTCAGTGGGATCCCCAGATAATTGAAATGTTTCCAATTGGTGCATTTGAGCAACTGTTAGCTTAACTTAAAAGAATCTGCCTGCAATGCAGGAGACCTGGGTTCAATCCCTAGGTTGGGAATATCCCCTGGAGAAAGGAATGGCAACCCACTCCAATATTACCTCTGGAGAATCCCATGGACAGAGGAGCCTAGCCAGCTCAGTTCATGGGATGGCAAAGAGTGGGACACAACTGAGTGATTTCACTTAGCTTAACTTAGAATCTATGTTGCAGAGTCATAATTTAATTGGCACTTGATGTTTTTGAACTGTGGGTTTGGAGAAGACTCTTGAGAGTCCCTTGGACTGCAAGGAGATCCAACCAGTCCATTCTGAAGGAGATCAGCCCTGGGATTTCTTTGGAAGGAATGATACTAAAGCTGAAACTCCAGTACTTTGGCCACCTGATGCGAAGAGTTGACTCATTGGAAAAGACTCTGATGCTGGGAGGGATTGGGGGCAAGAGGAGAAGGGGATGACAGAGGATGAGATGGCTGGATGGCAGCTCTGACTCAATGGACATGAGTCTCAGTGAACGCCAGGAGTTGGTGATGGACAGGGAGGCCTGGTGTGCTGCGATTCATGGGGTCGCAAAGAGTCAGACACGGCAGAACGACTGATCTGATTTTACCTACATGTTTCATGTTTGTTTGTTTTGTAGTAAACTTTAGAATTCTAGTAAAACACCATAGACCTCTGCTTCAGCTTTTGTTTTTCTTGGTTGTTACTGTATATATTTCGAGGGAATCCTCTACATTCTGTACATACTTACAAATTTCTTCCTCCATAGAGTTGCAGATCAGTCTTACAGGGTTAGAAGCCTCTCCCACAGCAATAGTAACTTTATTGGGATTAAGAATCCTCAACTGAGATCAGGTTTTAATATCTCCTTCCATTAGCTATGTCACTAGGGGAAATGTATGTTTTTTCCCCTGTATCCTGGAGTATAAGGATAGTTTTGCAACACAAGCAAAGTCATTTTTAAGAGTTGTAGCAAGGCAACTGTTTTAGGAGTGTGGCCCTAAACATGTTACATAATGGCTACTCTTCCTCCACCTGGGAAACTACTGATTGGCCTACACATTGCACAGAATATCCGTCTCTCCCTTAAGCACTCAATAGGATGGCGGTGAGTGCCAGGCTGAGATACACAGTCATGGTCACAGGTAGGAGTCACTGCTTTGAGCCTAGTGTCATTTATCAGATCAGACCAGATCAGTCGCTCAGTCGTGTCTGACTCTTTGCGACCCCATGAATCGCAGCATGCCAGGCCTCCCTGTACATCACCAACTCCTGGAGTTCACTGAGACTCACGTCCATCGAGTCAGTGATGCCATCCAGCCATCTCATCCTCTGTCGTCCCCTTCTCCTCCTGCCCTCAATCCCTCCCAGCATCAGAGTCTTTTCCAATGAGTCAACTCTTTGCAGGAGGTGGCCAAAGTACTGGAGTTTCAGCTTCAGCATCAGTCCTTCCAAAGAAATCCCAGGGCTGATCTCCTTCAGAATGGACTTGTTGGATCTCCTTGCAGTCCAAGGGACTCTCAAGAGTCTTCTCCAACACCACAGTTCAAAAGCATCAATTCTTCGGTGCTCAGCCTTCTTCACAGTCCAACTCTCACATTTATGACTTATGTTAAAACTGTTAGGTAGTTAGAATAGGAAAAAGGAGAATGGCAGTGGCTAAAAGACAAGGAAGAGAAAAACCCACAAAAATAGAATAAAGGAAGGTCCGAGGACCAGAGTGAGGACCTCAGGTAGAACAAACAGCACTCCTGGCTAGCCCAATTTACATAGGGCAGGCCCAGGGGGAGGAGAAAAACATATAAAAAGAGGAGCCAAAGGACCAAGGTCTCTCTCTCCTTCCCTTGCTCTGTCTCTCTCTCTCTCTGTCTCTCTCTCTTCTCTTCATGTCTTTTGGGTCATCACGCCCTCATGCCTCAAGGATGTATTTTCCTTTCTTTCCTAAATAAAACTGAGGTGTAACATGGAGCTGTAACACTGGTCCATCCAAGAGCTGGCCTGTCACTTCAAATTTTTGTTGTGACGAGACAGAACCAAGGAAATTACACACTCCCCCAACATCTATGGTGCCGTGACTTGGATTTAACCTGGCTGAAACAACCTCGGTGCGGCCCCCACAAGGAGGAGGCCAAGCACAAGAGAAGCCCAACTCAGCAAAATCTCCCACGGTGGGAGCTGAACACGAAGAAAACCCAGCACGGGGGAAGTGACAAGAAGCCCAGCATGCTGGAAACCAGGACAACAAAAAACCAAATCAGCAAAAAGCTCACTTGGCTCGGTCTCAGATTCCAGAAGACCTCCGGAAAAGGTAGGAGGTCCTCGCTCCTATGGCTGGAGGGACGTATGCCTAACAAAATCTTAATTCCTTTACAATCTCTGATTGTTTCCTCGAACCCCCCGTGAACAGGCAAGTGGCAGTGGATGCAATTGAGGGACTCTGGAGAGGCTACTCCTTGGTATGTCCCAAAGGCTCCACTATCTGCTGTGCCCCAGTAGCTGTTACCCAAGCTGGCGGGGGTTCTTCTGTCCTTTGTGCCAAGGATCAGACCAATGAAAACTGTGAGCACAGGTCAGGTATTTAGCAGATTTTCTGACAGGCTATGAAATGGATTCCTTGGCATGTTTTTCCCATGGCTTTTTCCTCCCGTCCTTCAGCTTCTCTCTCCCAGAACATGAACCCAACCGAAACACAGGATGCCTGGCTTCAGGACCTAATGAAGCTCAGACTCTCATGTCTCATTGCAAAAATTCAGTGAGAGACACAGTGATAGGTAAGAGGTGGATTTGTTAGGATTCAGAGAGATGCACACTCTGCGAGGTGTGGGCCACTGCAGAGGACAAGTGCTTTGGCCATGGAATGTGATGTGGCTAGGTTTTGTGAGAATTTTGGGTAACTTCATATGATAATGAGTGGAAAGGTCATCCCAATCATTGGGGAACCACCCACTCCTCCATCTTTTGACAATGCCTTGGAACTGTCCTGCCACTTCTGGGTATGTCACTTAGCTTATAGACTGGGGATCAAGGTTTAGTTGAATTTGACTTGTCACCTTGGATGCATTTGATTTTATTCAGATTATGTTATGCCCTTGGGCTATGTCATTCTTTCAAATGCTGTGCCCTGCCCCCTTCCCTCCTGCTTCAAGCTCTTTTCCTAAGCCCTGTCCAGGCCAACAATGTTGCCTCTACAATCTTCTGGAGGGACAACCAGAAAATACTGAGAAAAGTACTGTATATCCAATCCCTCTAGATATTCAGGCCTTCATCTTCCATGTTTTCTACAACATGTGCAACATCAGCATCTCTCAGTGAACCCACTAGGGTGGGAGACAGGCACACAATGCCTGCTAGAAGTCCATCTACTGGCATCCCTTCAAAGGCAATTGGGCTTCCAGGGATAATGTTTGCCACTTTGGGAGTTAACCCTGCAGGCCTTTTGGGCCCAAACTCTTACCATCCTGCTCCTAAAGTTACAAACATACCCCCAGATCAAATTCCTACTCCACTTTTATGAAACATCTGGTCTGTTGCCTCTTACCAATTTATTCTTAAGCCAATTACTCACTCCTACAACTAGGACCCTGCCCCCTTGTGGGCAACATTGCTCCACCCCTCTTATTATTAAGATACACTTACTGCCCCTAACAGGGCCAGATAATCCACACCTTTGTCATTATTTCTGTTATTACCTAAAGTAATATGACAATGAAATGTTTACCTTTGGAAACACCACAAGCTCCTCTTACTGAGGGCTAGGGGAGGAAATCAGTGACTTACAATCCCTTAGAGCAGTCATAAGACCTATGACTGTTTCACCAGGTTCCCAGTCTCAGGGCACAGGCTTGGATTGCTTTACATCATGATATTTATTCCCATCTGCAGTGAACAAATTGGCACTGAGTTAGAATTATAGCCCCTTAATCCTACCCAGCACTGGTCATGCTGGAGACCTTGGAGATGCCCAACTCCAGCCCGGGGTTCCCAGGAGGTCAATCCTGCCTCGACCTGCCTAGGGATCTGGTCCTCAAAAGGTTGTCATGCCTCAACCTGCTTGGGGATCCACCAGTCTAGGGGTCCCAGGAGGTTGTCACGCCTCGACCTGCCCAGGGACCCAATTCTCAGGAGGCCAACCTGCCTCAACATGCCCGGGGATTCAATCTCCAGGAGGCTGTCATGCCTCAGTTTGCCTGGGGATCTACACCCTAAACCAGGGACGCCTGGCTCCCAGGTTGCAACAGTATTGGGTAGAATAAGTCTAAAAAAGATTCACCCCTAAGGAAGTCCACCCATGGAAACTGAAGGAGGCCTATTAGTTTTTCTTTCTTTTTTTTTTTTTTTTAATTTTTTTCTTTTCCTCCCTGTCATGACTGTCTTTCAAATGGGAAATAACCAATCCACTTCCAGGCAGATGGTCTTGAGATGCATCCCTGATAACCGGAAGCTGTTCAGTCCTCTAACTCTAAGGAGAAGTTGCTTAAAATTCTTTTGTGCCACTGGGTGGCCATGGTATCCTCTGGGGGATGAGGAATACTGGCCTGAAGATGGGAGTTTAAATTACAATACCATCCTGCAGCTAGACTTATTCTGCAAAAGACAAGGAATATGGACAGAGATCCCCTATGTCCAAATTTTCTTCCAACTAACAGATATGAAGGAACTCTGTCGTAAGTATGGGACTGTTTTATGCCCTAAAAGTGAGCCTAGTAGGCAAATGGTGTGAAGCACAGACAACCAAGAGAAGGAAACCCCACCCGCCCCACTCGTAAAGGCTCACCTCACACAGCTCCCAAGTTGCCTGATGCTCCTTCCTTGTATCCAAACCTGCCCCCATATCCAGGAGCATCCCCTCCACAAAAGCCAAGTTGAAAATGGAGGAGAATTCAAACCAACCTGGGTCCATAAGCCCTTTTCCCTCCTAGAACTAAGACAGATCAAACAAGACCTGGGAAGCTATACAGATGACCCAGGCAATTATATAGATACATTCCAACATGTTACTTTGGCCTTTAACTTGACGTGGAAGGACATCATGGTCATATTTAGTCAAACTCTATTTGACCCTGAGCATACAAGTGTCTTAAAGGGAGCCCAAAGGTATGCAATGGGGCTTCACATGTCAAACGATAAATACCCAGTAGGGGAAACTGCAGTCCCCTCCTCAGATCCTAATTGGAACTATAATGACCCTGAGCACATCTGGGAAAGGGATCATTTTCTGATCTGTGTGAACGCAGAACTGAAAGCAGCTCAGCAAAAAATAATCAGCTATGCCTGGGTCTCAGCAGTAACTCAGGAGCCCAATGAGAACCCCATTGCCTTTCTGGAAAGGCTAAAAGAGGCCCTCCAAAAGTTTACCAATCTGGACTTAGACTCTTATGAGGGACAGGTGATTTTAAAGGACAAATTCCTGTCCCAATATGCATCAGACATCAGAATAAGGTTATAACAGTGGCCAGCAGCAGGACCCTGTTGCCTCTTTAGGTGAAATGGTCCACATAGCCACCAATACCTTTTTATAATAGAGAACAGGAGATAGAGGCCAAGGCCCAGGAAAGGGAGAAAAAGAAAGAGATAAGGCATGCCCAGATGCTGGCTGCCCTCCAGGGAAGCTCTATGGCAAACCCCGAGTCCTTGAAGGACAAGGCATAAGGCAAATGCCTAATCTCTAGACAGGCAGGGCATTGGGCCAAAGAGTGTCCAAACTATGATAAGTCTCCTAAAATGGCTTGCTATAAATGCCATCAACTGGGACATTGGGCAGCACTCTGCCCTTGGGACCTAAGAGCCTCAAGGTCAAGCACCAAGCCTTCCCTCACAATGGCTCAACAGGACTGAAGCGGTCCACTCTAGCCAGCCTACCTGTCACAGATAACCATCAAGGGGCTGGAGCCAAGGGTGCAACTGGATGTGGCAGGTAGGTCCAAGGATTTCTTGGTTGACACAGGGGCTACCTACTCTGTCCTGACCTCTTATTCTGGAGCCTTCTCCTCCCAAACCTGTATCATTTTGGGTGCTACAGGAACAACAAATACTAAAAGATTTCCCCAAGCACTTTGTTGCCAGGATGGACAAATATTTTCCCATCAGTTTCTAGTGGTTCCTGACTGTCCTCCCTTATTGGGAAGAAATCTTTCCCTGCCTTCGAAATTTTGCAGCTATTGCAGTCCTAATAGAAGATGCTTTAAAACTCTCTTTTGGGGGCAAACTAGCTATTTTTACCAGCCACCAAGTAAAACAACTCTTAAACAGGAGAGGCCATTTATGGATGTCTGATCAAAAAATTAACAGATATCAAGTAGTGCTGATGGAAAATCCAGGCCTGAATATATCCTCTTGTGAGGTTCTTAAACCTGCCACTCTCCTGCCTACCCCTAAGGGCTCTGTCCCCTTTCACTCTTGCCTAGAAACCTTGGACCACTGGACAAAACCCTGAGAGGGATTGTTGGAAGATCCTCTCATCAGTCCTGAGGAAATCTGGTACACTGATGGAAGTAGCTTTTTCTTGGATGGAAAAAGAAAAGCCGGGTATGCAGTAGTCTCCAATTTTGAGACCATAGAGGCTAAGCCTCTGCCACCAGGTACTTCAGTCCAATTAGCAAAGCTCATAGCCCTGACTCGAGCTTTAGAGCTGGGAAAAGGAAAAAGAGCAGCCATTTACACTGACTCCAAGTATGCTCTTCTGGTGCTACATGCACATGCTGTTATTTGGAAAGAAAGAGGCCACCTGACCACCCGATGGTCCCCAATCAAACACGGTGATCAAATCCTTAAACTCTTGGAGGCAGTCCGTCTGCCCACTGAGGTTTCAGCCTCCCACTGTAAAGGACACAAAAAAGGGAGCACGGAAATGGCACGAGGAAATGAAGCAGCTGAGAGCAGCATTACAGAACAATGACCTCATAGGGGTTGCCACCTTAGTTCCACAGACTAATTTGCCAGAAACTCCTTCATATACTGAAGATGAGACTCTTAAAGCTAAGAGTGGGGGCTTTCAAGAAGATCATATAGGGTGGTTCCAAAAGGAGGGACTCCTTTTTCTGCCTGAGAATCTCCAATGGAAGTTGGTTAACTCCTTACATGCCACCACTTATTTAGGGGAAAAGGCCCTCCAAAGATTACTAGAAAGTCCTTCAGAGGAACAGGCCTCCAAAGGACTATAAGGCAAGTGATCTCCTCTTGTCCCACTTGCCAATTTAACAACCCCCAAGGAGCTTGAAGACCCCAGGACAGGGCATCAGGCCCAGCCTGTCCAATGATGTGGTGCCTATCCAGGAGAGGACTGGCAGATGGACTTCACCCAGAGGCCAGTTTCTCAAGGGTATAAATACCCATTAGTCATGATAGATACATTCACAGGATGGATTGAAGTCTTTCCCACCTAGACTGAGAAGGCAGAGGAGGTGGTATAAAAACTGCTTTGTGAAATCATTCTGAGATTTCATCCACCCTGATCATTACAAAGTGACAGTGGGACATCATTTACTTCTAAGGTCACCCAAGGGGACTCTAAAGCATTGGACATTACTTATTATCCCCATTGTGCCTGTAAGCCTCAGTCTTCAGGAAAAGTAGAAAGAACAAACAAATTCTTAAAATTAGTAATATAAAAGATAACCCAGCAGACCTCCCTGGGATGGAAGGAGGCTTTACCAATAGCTGTCCTCCACACCCATATTGCCCCTAAGGAATAGGTTGGTCTTCGTCCTTATGAGATGCTATATGGGAGACCTTTTTTTTTTTTTTATGTCAATTACCTTTTCCTAGAACCAGAGGCTCAGACCCTCTGGTCTTATACGATGGCCATTGGGCAATTCCAACAGGATATATGCTTGTGGGGAGTCAACCAAGACCTAAAAGATTCTAAGGAGTTACCACTATGCGCCATGGACTCAAGTTCTAATTAAAGTCTGGAAAGATGGGTCCCCAAAGGCTCAGCTTCAGCCCACATGGAAAGGCCCCTACCCTGTAATACTTTCTACCCCCACAGCAGTCAAGGTACCAGGACATGACTCCTGGATTCACTACTCATGAGTCAAGCCATGGAAGAAAACAGAAGAGAACACTCAATATACCAGTGAGCCCCTGGGAGATCTCAGATACCTATTCAGAGTTACAAATGAGTGCCATTCTAATGAACACCCCCAAAATCTAGTTTCTGGGGATAAGATTTTTCAGGACAGCTTTAAAGAGCTTGGCAGCGGTTGTACTCCAAAACAGACAGAAGATAGATCTTCTGATCCCTGAACAAGGAGGGACTTGAGCCATCCTGGCGATGGGAATTTGGAGTTGGCTAATGCCCCTGCTAATGCCTAGTAGGGCATTAGCAGCACCATACTGATGCTGCTTATGACTGTTCCATGTATTATCAATTGTCTAACCTCTTTTGTCTCTGCCCAGGTCAAGAAGCTACAACATACAGTGCCAGTTCAACAACGATATATAAAACTACAGCCAACCACAGAAAATATCACTCACCCTTAGATGGACAATGCTATAAGGACTCTGGGGCCTGAGACTAGCAAGAGAGGGAGGCCCAATGCCTCTAGCCTTCCCAGTTCAGCAGGAAGTAGCCAGAAAGAACTCAACACCCCTCTTCCCAAAGAATCGGGCCTCCCATCTCTTGAGGGGGGAACGTTAGGTAGTTAGAATAGGAAAATGGAGTCCAGAATGGTAGACAAGAAAGAGAAAAGCCTCCAAAAATAGAATAAAGGAAGGTTCAAGGACTGGAGTGAGGACCTCAGGTAGAACAAACAGCACTCCTGGCTAGCCCAATTTACATAGGGCAGGCCTAAGGGGAGGAGAAAAAACATGTAAAAAGAGGAGTCAAAGGTACAAGGTCTCTCTCTATGTCGATCACTCTCTCTCTCTCACTCTCTCTCTGTCGGTCTCTCTCTGCTTTGTCTCTCTCTCTTTTCATCTTTTGGGTTGTCATGCTCTCACACCTCGAGGATGTATTTTCCTTTGTTTTCTGAATAAAACTGAGCTGTAACAAGGAGCTGTAACAGTGGTCCATCCAAGAGCTGGTCCATCACTTCAAATTTTTGTTGTGACAAGACAGAACCGAGGAAATTACACACTTCCCTGACAGAATCAAGACATGATTCACTCTGCGAACCACAGTTCCCAGCCAAGGCACATGAACTACAGCCATTTGAAGGAGGTCTCCAATTCCACATTACTGTCCTTAAATGCCAATTATGAACACTTTTCAACTAAGATCAGTTAAATCTATAAGAGAAACTTTGAGGGCTCAGTAAATGCAGCACAAAGCAACACAGCTCAAAGCACAAGCCAGCAGGCAGCAGCTAAAAGTGCGTGCTCACTAACAGGTAACAAAACCAGTCAGCAAGCAGAAGCATTAAAAGAAAGACCTTCCTGTGGTAGTCACTGTCTGGCCATCTTCCTCACAGTGCCAAACGTTTTATTCACCTCACAGAGGTGGGTTCGAGGCTCCCCCTAAAGTTTTGGTTACAATATTAAGACACATTATGAGAGTTATAATTAGGAGAGTTTTTGTTTGTTTGTTTGTTTTACAGTCACTATCATATCAAATGTATTATTCCAATGGCACAATGCAGCTGGAGGTGCTTATGGTGACACTGCACAAGACTTCCTACCTTCTCGTTTCTATCCAAAGAGAATGTTTACCTGCCTGTCCCCACCCCACCCCACCCCCTTTCTGGAAGTATATCTCCTATGGTCTAATTACACAGTTACACCTTTAATGCATTTATTTTTAAAATTTGAATGGGCATCTGAGTTTCCCTTTGAAGAAATGAAACTCAGAGTGTTGAGGGTCCCATCCCCTCCCTCGGCTCCATAGGCCAAATAAATACCTGCAGTGGGGGCCTTTTTCTTGTCTCTGAAATTTTGAAATGAAGATCAGCAGGAATCACATCAAATGTTCCTATTGAGTGATGGCATGGAGTAAGCTCCAGAAATCTGTGTCCGGATTCTCCCAAGGTGTTGTGAAGAGAATGCGAAGGCTTGTGGTGATAGCAGTATTGCAGCTGGGAGCCCATGGTGCTCTCAGTCCCACCTACAATTTTCCCAGCAAGTCGCCCCAGGTTGGGGTGCCTTCCATCAGTCAGGCCTCTGTGCTGTGGGTCTAAGCCCCCGCCTGCCAGTTCTATTCAAAGGGGTCTCAGAACAGGATCTGCTATGGTCAAACACATACCGCTGGAAGGCCCAGCTGTGAAACCAAAGCTTGCTTCTCAGGCACATAGACCTTCGCCACAAATGTGGGGGTTCCATTTCAGGACATGGCAGAAGCCACTGACCTCTTGTTCTATACAGGGGTCCCCACAGACAGTTGGGCTCCAGAGGCTGAGTCTGGGTTGTCAGTAGGACTTGCCCCACACCACTCCACACTCTGTGACATCAGCATGCAGCATCATATTGTGGACGTCAGACATATAGCATGTCACTTTGCTGAACCTCCTCATATAGGTGATCCTCCTTACGCTGCTGGGTCTCCCCATGCTGCTGGTCCTCCTCATGCCGTTGATCCTCCTGAATACTCTTTGTTCTCCACGTGCAGTGGCCCCCTGCTTGGTAGCATCCTAGAAGCTGAGCCTCAAGTTGTACTTGACCTCACTGAGGTATGCATGGTGCCCTTGTGTTATCAGTGAGGACTAGGGGTATAGGTGCCCTTGGGCTCAGAGAACCTTGTCTTGTGGACCTCGGCCACATTCCTCCTGGAACTTCTCCTCCAGGTAGTGAGTCTGCCGTTTGAGCTCCTGGCATGGGGAACCTCATCCTGCTCAGTGTCCTTGGCCAGGCAATTAGGGAAGGGCCACCCCTGTATGTGATTGTTGGGGCACCTGGACAAACAGCACGTTCTCCTGTTGGACTCCTCACTGAAGGTTTCACTGCACAAGACAAAGCGTTCTTTATCTTGATGGGAATGCAGGCTCGGATCCCCCACATCCTTCAGATGGGTCGACAGGTTCTGCTTATCCCTGAAACAGTGTGCTCTCCTGAGACAGAGTGCTCTCCTGATTCCTGTATGATGCACTGTACCAGAGGATTGGCTGCCTGGACTGTCGCTTCATACCCTCTACCAAGTTGGACAGGTCAGCCAGGTACTTGCCTTCCTGACAACTGGGGCTCACGCTGAGCTTCATCACCTGCATGTAGAGGGTTTACTCAAAAGTGGCGACCATGCCCTTTTTCTCCAGGAACTCATTGGCATCCAGTGGGCCCGTGATGTTCCTCAAGGCATGTCCTCAGTTAAGCTCCACATAACATCCTATTGTAAGGATTGTTCTCTGAACCAGCTTCAAGTACAGATTTTTCTTATTTGGGGGCATGCAATTGGGGGTGTGTATTGTGATAATTTTGCATTGTACACAAATATCATATCTTTATGTCATAATCCAAAACTCATATAATATTATGTTAGTTATACTTAGATTTTTTTTAAAAAAATGACGTTTTACAAAAAATTAAGGGATAGAATAATTTATTACTCACAAAATGAAACTTTCTTTTGAAAGCGGGGACATCTCCCAAGGTCCAAAATGGCAGCTTGAGCAAGAGAAAACAAGACTAGTTTGGTTTTTATTGCGATTAAGGGATAGCGTTGGAGTGATGGTTCATGTGAGTGGACTAGGAATTCCCTGGTTTGAATTTCTGGCTCTTGCCAAAGGAGGGAACACCTAGTCTATCTTATCTGCTTAGTCAGTTGTGGGGCAGAAGGGAGAAGCAATTGGGCTTGAACGCTGTCAGCAGTTGAGTGTTAAAAATGAAGTCAAAGTGTTTATTAAAATGCCACATGAGTTCCCTGCTTTGGGGTCTCTGCAACTATTACTTTCTCTCCCATGAGTTATCATTCTGTTAATAAAAACAGAACAATATGTTAATGATTTTCTGTTCTATAATTGTGGCTTAGGCTGAGAATGAAGTACCTTAAGTACTTCACATGTTAAATTTAGAGAGCCACCAGAAGTTGGAATCATTGAGAGGTAGAAGTTACAGAAGCATGTATGTCAACCCTACTCACCACATCAATTACTACAGAATGCAAATTGGCAAATAAGACTGTAATTGATGTTTTAGAGCCATTCATGCACATGGAAAGTAAGCCTTTCCCACTTTGAAGACATGGAAGGCAGATCTATGGGTTTTCTTTCTAAAAATTGGTAAAACCTTCAAGTAGGGGAAACATTTATCATTCTTTGTGCTTTGCTTAGGAGGACTTACTGTTATGGTCTTGTGCTAACAGAAGAGAAGAATAGGAAGGAGTGCAAATGGGGTAGAGAGTGGAAGAGTGAGAAAGGGTGAGAGAGAGAGAGAGAGAGTGGACTACAAGACATAGAGGAAACCAGGAAGCTCTCCCTTCTCTCCTCTAAGGATATAGAGAAGCATTCTGCCAAAGGTTCAGCAGACCTACAAGGACAGATACAATTGGGGGATGTAGCTTTGCCATTACATCTGATGGTTTGTGGGGGAAAGGAACAAAAAGGAAAGAAGGTATTAGAGGAATGTAATACGAAAGCCATCAACTGAAGGCCAGCTAAGAGATAAGGCCAACCCTGAAAGTGTAAAAATGCCTAGGAGAGCTGCATACAAATGAGCACCACATATCATGGTGTTTGGCACTCACAGGTAAAACAGTTATATCCAAACAAGGAAAAGACTGCAGTTCTGCTTAGGGAAGTAAGGACAGATTGGATGTTTTAACTTTTCCTTGTCATGCCTTAACAAACAAGAGGAGCCAGTATATAAAGAAGTAGGAAAAGCAGATATGTAAAGAATTGACCATAATTTTTTCTCATTAATTCCACTTTTCTATGGTCCATAGTAAGTCTAATCTGTGCTGGATATTGGAAAAGTGAGGGAGAAAAACTTACTGTTGAGTATGAAACTGAGCTTTAACTTGTAGCAACTTGAAGTTTTAAATGGGAAGGTGAGATTGGTCTAAAAACTAAGACCAGAGTATAGTTTGTATCTGGTCTTTTAGTGAACTTTTAACAGGAAATTTTACCATCGAACCACTTGAGGATAGTTACTGAATAATAAAACTTCAGAAATTTATACCAGATATGTTCACATAACTAGATCCTTCCAGGCTTAAGCTCTCAGCTTAGTTTTTACACATTATACATCTTACTATCATATTTGTTTTGTAGCATCAATTGCAGGTAATTCAGAAAATACAGTAGATGGTAGGAATCTGAAGCTCACTGGCCTTCTCTCTCTTTCAAATTTGTGTACAAATGTTCACGCACACATACAGAATTATCCAAATATGCTCTTATCATAAGAGATATGATCACCTTCATCTAAGGGATGTTTATACAGTAAGAAAATAGTCTATGGACTGAACATTAAAAATAAATCTCTATTTGTTAGAGGAATTGCTCATAGAGAAATGAGAGAAGACAGTTAGAGTTGCAGTTGGAACCAGAATAGTACAGGGTTAGAGGGCTTCCCTTGTGGCTCAGCTGGTAAAGAATCCGCCTGCAATGAGGGAGACCTGGGTTCGATCCCCGGGTCGGGAAGATCCCCTAGTGAAGGGAAAGATTACCCACTCCAGTATTCTGGCCTGGAGAATCCCATGGACTAGTCCATGGGGTCGCAGATTTGGACACCACTGAGCAACCTTCACTTTCACTTTCAAACTGAGAGAGGGGGCTTCCCAGGTGGCGCTAGTGGTTAAAAAACAAACAAACAAACAAAAACTCCTGCTGCCAATGCAGGAGACATAAAAGACATGGGTTTGATCTCTGGATCAGGAAGATCCCCTGGAGGAGGGCATGGCAACCCACTCCAATATTCTTGCCTGGAGAATCCCATAGACTGAGGAGCCTGGCAGGCTACAGTCCATAGGGTCACATAGAGTTGGACCTGAATGAAGTGACAGCAAGCACACGAATGCAAACTCAAAGAAGGAAGGGAATAGTGAAGGCAGAAAAAGAAAAAAAGTCCCCTAAGGTAAATACTAAGATGTTTTCATTGAAGATAGTATTTTGGAGATCTAAGTGTTTCAGCAATAAGTATTTCCACAACATGTAGAGAGAAGTATTTTGAATAATGAATGAGTGTGGAGAAAAGTTGTTGAATACCAACTATGAGGCTGTATGGGAGTCCTTATATGTGGTTAAAAAAAATAAACTGTTCCATAAACATAAACAGAACATTTAAAAATAAAAATATTTTACCTGCTTTTAAAAATTATATCAGCTGGGAAAATGTCATTAGAAAAAAAAATGGGTATCTATTGCATAATTATAAAAGATATTTCCTACCTTACCCAGTTTGCAATTTATGACATCATCTAATAATACTGATTCTGAAAGCTGTAGCAGAATGCTACTACCAGACTCACTCCAGGTTTGGACACTGGCTAGCTGTACAGCCTATGGAAAACATTTATCTGCATCTCAGTTTATGAATTTAGTCAATTTTGACAAACCTCTAGACTTTACATTTTTATTATACTCAATAAATACTCAATACACAAATAATTCTTATTCACACATGGTGTAGGAGAACTAGGTCATCTGTGTTTATAACCCTGCTCTTCCACTTAAAAGCTATATTAATTTGGGCAATTGACTTCTGCTATTAGTGTCTCAGTTTCCTCAGTAACTAAATTGAAATAATAATCACTTTATAATGCCTTGAGGATAAATGAAACATAACATACAAAGACCTTCACAGAATGCCTGGAAAAAGGTACTTAATAAATGTTATGCATTTATTACATTATTAAATTAATAATTTAATATTATATTATTAAATTATTATGTGTTATTACATTATAACTGCATATAATTACAAAACAGTGTACAGTATATGTAAACATATATACATGTGAGTTCTTATATGTATGTGTGCATAGCATACACATGCAGGGGCTTTCCAGGCGGCAATAGTGGTAAAGAACCCTCCTGCCAGTGCAGGAGACATAAGGGACATGGGTTCCATCCCTGGGTCCAGAAAATCTGCTGGAGGAAGGCATGGCAACCCACTCCAATATTCTTGCCTGGAGAATCTCATGGACAGAAAAACCTGACAGGCTATGATCCATAAGGTTGCAAAGAGTCGGGTACAACTGAAGCAACTTGGCATGCACACACATACACATGCAGAGATAAGGATACCTCTAGTCCTCTTTAGTGTATGTGAATGTATATTTCTTTAGAAATATTTAACAACTTTGAACTTTGTAAAATCGCTTTCCACAAAATCTGTACATATAGATATGAAGCTCAAAAGTAGAATTTCTAGCTCTCAAGGATTCCCACAAGAGGGGAAAAAGATTTTTTATAACTGGAAAAATACAAGTACTTTTAGACAAATATATACCAGAGACTATAATCCACTTTCCTTTCCTACCACTGCACAGACAGCATTATGCACCAGAAAATTGTTTGAGCAGCCACAGATAAGGAGTTACAAATCTGGAAGTTCAAGAGTTGTATAAAGCAGATGTAAGGTTAATTTGCTTGGTTTAGTTGACTCCAGATTTTTTCAATACATTTCAATGGCTTGAAACTCTGAAAACCTGATAGCAAATTAAAAGGTTTCTATAGGCTGCCTGATTTCTTGCTGACTCAGCTATCTGAAGGCAAAGCCAATTACTATGGCTTGCATTTCCTTGTGCAGAAACCAGAACATATTTATTGTTAAATAGAGCCATTAAATATTTAGGGGCAGGAGAAAAGTTTTATGAATTGAGAGATAACAGTGAAAAGCTGCCTACGGATATTTTCCTCTTAAATAAGAAGAAAACACTTTTTCTAAGAGTAACTTGAAAATCTCAAGCATGAAATATGATTTGATTTAATATCAATTGAATGGTCTTTTTAAATGTTGATTTTTAGGTTGGCATATATATAAAAAACAACCCTCTGATATAAGGCTAAATTTTATCCTCAGAGTAATAAAAGAACCAATATGGTCTCCTGAACAAAGAACTAGCTGAAGAATTGGGATTCTATTTTTGGCCTCACCAGTGACTTGCTCAGTGACCTTGGACATATCACTTAAATGGCTTTGTGCCTCAAGGTTCCCAACTGTAATATAGAGACTATAATGCCAGCCCCTACTTCATGGGCCTGTAGAACTATTTCAGTTTAGTTTGTTTAAAATCACAAAGGCTTTTGAAACTATCAGAAATAACTGTTAAATTCAAACAAGATTGTGTTTTATTAATTTCTTTACACTGTTTGATTTGGTTTTCTTGTAGTCTTTCATAATCCTCTTCCTACTAAAACAAATCACTGGGATAAAATTAATAGGTGGAGATTTTCATTGGATATTAAGGAACACTTCTAACAGAAAAGGAAAATTAAGAGTAACCTTCTGAGATCAACTGATTTAATTCCTAGTCCTCGGCATATTTAACTCATGACTCAGAAGAGAATTGTACTATGATCACATACCTTAGAACTTTTAACTAAATCTGTGATTGGCAATTTTTATTCTAATTCCAGGTTTTATCACAATTTCTCTCTATGACTTCTTTCAATCCAGATTTTCTCATAATGTCTCTACAAATGTTCTGATAATACATCTCCATCTCTCCAAATCCAGAAGACCCATAAAAGCCCCTCTCAAATGTCCTAGATTTCTTTCCTCTGCATAGCAAATTTGTCATCCAAAAACTATACAAAAAAAAAAGGTCTTAATGACCCAGATAACATGATGGTGTGATTACTCATGTAGAGCCAGATATCCTGGAATGTGAAGTCAGGTGGGCCTTAGGAAGGATAGCTATGAACAGAGCTAGTGGAAATGATGGAATTCCAGCTAAATTATTTCAAACCCTAAAAGATGGCTCTGTTAAAGTGCTGCAATCAATATGTCATCAAATTTGAAAACTCAGCAGTGGCCACGGGACAGAAAAAGGTCAGTTTTTATTTCAATCCCAAAGAAAGGCAATGCCAAAGAATGTTCAAACTACTGTACAATCACGTTTATATCACATGCTATCAAGGTAATACTCAAAATCCTTCTAGTTAGGATTCAGCAGTATGTGAACTGAGAACTTTCAGATGTACAAGCTGGATTTAGAAAAGGCAGAGAAACAAGAAATCAAATTGCCAACAGCAATTGGATCATACACAGAGCAAGGAAATTTCAGAAAAAAATCTACTTTTTCATCTTTGACTACACAAAACAATTTGACTGTGTGGATCACAACAAATTGTCAAACATTCTTAAAGAGATGGGAATGCCAGACCTCCTTACCTGTCTCCTGATAGACTTGTATGCAAGTCAAGAAGTAACAGTTAGAACTGAACATGGAACAGTGGACTGATTCAAAATTGGGGAAGGAGTACGTCACAGATGTATATTGTCACCCTACTTATTTAACTTATATGCAGAGTACATCATGCTAAATGCTAGGCTGTATAACTCACAAGCTAGAATCAAAATCACCAGAAGAAACAGCAGTAACCTCAGATACGGAGATGATACCACTCTAATGGCAGAAACTGAAGAGAAATTAAAGAGCCTCTTGACGAGGGTGAAAGAGGAAATTGAAAAGCTGGATTCAAGTTGACATATGCAAAAAGCTAAGATCATGACATCTAGTTTCATCACTGGGACTTCGTCAGGAAGCATTTAACAGGAAGCTTCCTGTGTGATGTTTAGGATCTGTCATAAATCCTCTGTCCCTTATTAATTCCTGAATATTCAGGAATTAAGTGGAGTCGCAAACTACTCCAGGGGGCTGAAGAATGCATGCATTTCCTTCGTTAGTTTTTCCATATGGTGATAAGTAACTATTTATGACCCTCTTCCTTTTTATGAACCATATGGTAAAAGTGATTATTTATAACCCTCTCTCTTTGATATGGATCTCCTTATGTTTTCCTTGATAATTTGCAAGTCTGGACTTTTGATTTTATCTCTGCTGAAAATAGCTACCTTGTAAGACAGTATAAATACCCACACAATGTTGAATAAAACACCTTTGCTCCATCAGAGCTTGGGTCCCCATGTCTTTCTTTCTTTTCTTCTCTCTCTTTCTCTTTCAGGCTAATTCTCTGGAGAGCAGAAACCCGTCGCGCTCACTCTCCTGCCCCGGCTTCTAAGACCCCCTCGAGAAGGTGCACTGTACCTGCACCCCCTCAAGAGGGCGCCAGGTGCCTTCATGAGCAACGCAAGCCCAGTATCAAGGACTTTATTGGTTTTTTGCGTAAACCAAGGAATATCAGCCTCTTTCTCCTCTCTTTTACTTTCTTATCGTCAATTGCGGACCACCAGGTTCTGGTCCATTAAAGGACCTCAACAGGACTTCATGGAAAAGAGATGAGGAAAAAGTGATAGATTTTGTTTCTTTGGGCTCCAAAGTCAATGCAGACAGTGACTTCAGCCATAAAATTAAAAGACAGTTGCTTCTTGGAAGAAAAGCTATGACAAACCTAAGCAGCATATTAAAAAGCAGAGACGTCACTTTGCCAACAAAGGTCCATGTAGTCAAAGCTATAGTTTTTCCAGTAGTGATGTACAGATGAGTTGGACCATAGAGAAGGTTGAGTGATGATGAATTGATGCTTTCAACTTTTGGTGCTGGAGAAGACTGTTGAGAGTCCCTTGGATAGCATGGAGATCAAACCAGTTAATCATGAAGGAAATCAACCCACAATATTCATTGGAAGTACTGGTGCTGAAGATCCAATACTTTAGCCACCTGATATGAAGTGACTCATTGGAAAAGACCCTGATGCTTGGAAAGATTGATTACAGCAGGAGAAGAAGCTGATAGAGATGATATGATTGAATGGCATCAGTGACTTGATGGACATGAGTTTGAGCAAACTCTGGGAGATAGTGAAGGACAGGGGAGCTTGGTGTGTTGCAGTCCATGGGGTCACAAGAGTAGGACATGATTTGGTGATTGAACAACAATAGCATTTATAAAAATGAAAAAAAAAATTATCACTCAATAAATTAAAATTTACAAATGACTACCAATAAATCAAAAGTTACCAGACACAAAAAGAGGCATGTATGTATGGAGTCTGTGCAACTCCATATACTATACAATCCATGGAATTCTCCAGGCCAGAATACTGGACTGGGTAATTGTTCCCTTTTCCAGGGGATCTTTCCAACCCAAGGATCAAACCCAGGTCTCCTGCATTGCAAGGGGATTCTTTACCAGCTGAGCTACCAGGGAAGACATATATATATATATATATATATATATATATATATATATATGACTCACAATTAGAAGGAAAAGTCAATCAACTGAAATTGATCCAGAACTAACAGAGTTGTTAGAATGAGTGGGCAATGATTTTAAAATGAATATTGTAACTGTATTTTACACATTTAAATTAGATATTGAAAATATAAATATGTGCAAAACCAATACAATATTGTAAAGTAATTAGCCTCTTATTAAAATAAATAAATTTAAATTAAAAAAATAAAAAAATAAAGTATTCATAAAATTGAAGAACATGAAACAGAAACTTCAAAGAAAAGTGAAATTGGTTAGAAAGAATGAAACAGCATAAATAAGTTGTGTGATGTCATTTGACATATGTATAATTTGAGTTTTCAGGAAACAGGTGAGGAAATAAATAGGCAGATAACAGTATATTTGAAATAAAATGGTTGAAAATATTCCAAATTTGATGGTATCTATAAACTGTAGAAAAACACAATCTCCAGTTAACCCAAGCACAAGAGACATGAACCCAAATCTTATCATAACCAAGTTGCATAAAGCAAGTATTCAACCAACAAACAAAAATTAGAAGCAATCAGAAAAAAAAAAAAAATGTACCACAGTACAGCAATAGAATGACAGCAGATTTCTTATCACAAATGCTTCCAGCAAAAACATAGGCAAGCAATGCATTCAAAGTACTGAAAGAGTTGCATACTTACAAATTTATACACTTTTAAAAAATAAAAGCAAAATAAAGTCTTAAACATATTTAAAAATCTCAAAAGTGTTTGTCACCATTAGACACTGTGCAACACAAAATGTTATCAAAGTGCCTGCAGAAAGAATAAGAATTATATCAAATATATCTATGTATATATTAATACAAAAATAAACTAGCACCACTAGAATAAACTAGAATAAATAATAAAACATATTTATTATTTATTAATAAATAAGCTAATAAATAAACTTATTTATTCTCTACAAATAAGGAACCCATAGATGCATGGGTTTATCTCTTCATAGGTAAATAATATACAAGATCATTTGCTATTATTTAATTATCCTTAAAAGATAATTGACTGATTTCAAAGAGAATTCTGGGAAGGTGACAGATTAAAAGGCACCAGTAATCTGCCTCCTCATGTAGAAAACAATTTTTGCATTCATAGAATCAGTCTGACATAGCTATTTTGAAAATCTGGAGTCTTTTTTAGGACAACTTCCAGGGGAAGTCTTGAAAGGTAAATTGTGGTTCCTTTCAGTCAATTCTAGCTCTTATTTCAGTAGTGACTACTCATCATCTCTCGCCTTCCAGCTCAAGTTAGGTAGTCCTGCACATGTTCCTGAAACAACTTTCATGCAGTTTATAGGAGATGGAGTGGGCAATAAGGACCCAGCCAATATTCTGGTCTGGAGAATCCCATGGAACTGCAGAGTCGGAAGTGACTGAGTGGCTTTCACTTTCTACAGATATTAGGGATCTGGTTCTGACTGATGATTGCTGCTTCTGCTCATGCAAGTGCAGACACAGAGGCAGATAGTCATTGTAGCATATCCTCTCTTATTTTCCCAGGCTTTTCACCCTTTAGCTGAGGTGACTTCCAGAGTATGTAAGGTACTCATGTATTTTCTTCTCTATCTCTTTCTCTGTGTGTGTGTGTGTGTGTGTCCTCATTTCATTGCCAGACATTAAAAACTAGGACATTTAGCTGCAACCTTATATATAGGGAAAAGTAGAAAGTCAACACTCGTGCACAGAGGTAGACTCAAAAAAGGCTTGATAATATTTTATTTTTGCCACTTTATTTTTTAATTGAAGGACAATTGCTTTACACAATTTTGTTTTCTCTCAAGCATCAATAAGAATCAGCCATAGGTACACGCATATCCCCTCCCTCCCGAACCTCCCTCCCATCTTCCTACCCATCCCACACTTCTAGTTTGTCACAGAGCCCATATTTATGTTCCCTGAGTCATGTAGCAAATTCCCATTGGCTATCTCTTTTACACATGGTACTGTAAGTTTCCATGTTACTGTGTCTGTATGTTTCACCCTCTCCCTCCTCCCCTCCCGCCGTGTTCGTAGGTCTGTTGTTTATCTCTGTTTCTTCATTCTGTGTGTGTTTGTTGCTCGGGTGTGTCCGACTTTGTGACCCTACAGACTGTAGCCTGCCAAGCTTCTCTGTCCATGGGATTCTCCTTGTCATGCCCTTCTCCAGAGGATCTTCCTGACCCAGGGATCAAACCCTCGTCTCCTGCATTGCAGGCAGATTCTTTACCATTTGAGTTACAGAGAAGTCCTGTTTCTCTATCACTGACCTGCAAATAAATTCATCAGTACCATCTTTCTAGATTCCATGTATATGTGTCAGTATATAATATTTATATTTCTCTTTCTGACTTCATTCTGTATAATAGGTTCTAGGTTCATCCACCTCATTAGAACTGACTCAAGTGCATTTCTTTTTATAGCTGAGCAATGTTTCATTGTATATGCATACCACAGTTTCTTGATCCATTCATCTGTTGATGGACATCTAGGTTGCTTTGATGTTCTAGCTGTTGTAAATAGTGCTGCAATGAACATTGGGGTACATGTGTCCTTTTCAATTTTGGTTGCTTCAGGGTATATGCCTAGCAGTGGGATTGCTGAGTCATATGGTGGTTTTATTCCTAGTTTTTTAAGGAATCTCCATATTGTCTTCCATAGTGGCTGTATCAACTTACATTCCCACCAGCAATGAAAGAGAGTTCTCTTTTCTCCACACACTCTCCAGCGTTTATTGTTTGTAGGCTTTTTGATGATCACCATTCTGACTGGTGGGAGATAGTATCTCATTGTAGTTTTAATTTGCATTTTTATAATATTGAGCTATGTTGAGCATCTTTTCATGTGTTTGTTAGCCATCTGTATGTTTTCTTTGGAGAAATGTCTGTGTAGGTCTTTTTCCTATTTTTTGATTGGGTTGTTTGTTTTTTCTGGTATTGAGTTATATGAGCTGCTTGTATATTTTGGAAATTAATTCTTTGTCAGTTGTTTCATTTGTTATTATTTTCTCCCATTCTGAGGGTTGTCTTTTCACCTTGTTTTTAGTCTCCTTTGCTGTGCAAAACCTTTTAAGTTTAATTAGGTCTCACTTGTTTATTTCTGTTTTTATTTCCATTATTCTAGGAGGTGGGTCATAAAAGATCTTGATTTGATTTATGTCATTGAGTGTTCTGCCTGTTTTCCTCTAAGAGTTTTATAGTTTCTGGTCATACATTTTGGTCTTTAATCTGTTTTGAATTTATCATTTTGTATGGTGTTAGGATGTGTTCTAATTTCATTCTTTTGCACATAGCTGTCTAGTTTTCTCAGCACCATGTATTGAAGAGGCTATCTCTGCCCCATTGTATATCTTTGCCTCCTTTGTCAAAAATAAGGAACATATAGGTGCATGGGTTTATTTCTGGGTTTTCTATATTGTTCCATTGGTTTATATTTCTCTTTTTATGCCAGTACTGTACTATCTTGATGGCTGTAGCATTGAAGTATAGTGTGAAGTCAGGAAGGTTGATTCCTCCAGCCCATTCTTTCTCAAGAATGCTTTGACTATTTTGGGTCTTTCGTGTTTTCATATGGATTTTGAACATTTTTGTTCTAGTTCTGTGAAAAATGCATTGGTAATTTGATAGGGATAACATTGAATCTGTAGATTGCATTTGGTAGTAAAGTCATTTTCACAATATTGATTCTTCGTACTCAGGAACATGAAATATCTCTCCATCCATTTGTATGGATGGATTCTTTGACTTCTTTCAGAAATGTCTTATAATTCTCTGTATATAGTTCTTTTGTCTCCTTAGGTAGGTTTATTCTTAGATATTTTTAAATTTTTGTTGCAATGGTGAGTGGGATTGATTCCTTAATTTCTCTGTCTGAGTTTTCATTGTTAGTATATAAGAATGCAAGTGATTTCTGTGTATTGACTTTGTATCCTACAACTTTGCTGAATTCACTGATCAGCTTTAATAATTTTCTGATAGTTTCTTTGGGGTTTGCTATGTACAATATCAAGCCATCTGCAAACAGTGAGAATTTTACTTTTTTTTTCCAATCCAGATTCCTTTTATTTCTTTTTCTTCTCTAATTACCATAGCTATGACTTCCAAAACTATATTGAATAATAGTGGTGATAGTGGACACCCTTGTCTTGTTCCTGATCTTAGAGATTCTGGAATGCTTTTAGTTTTTTCACTATTGAGAATAATGTTGCTGTGGGCTTATCATATATGGCCTTTACTTTGTTGAGGTAGGTTCTTTGTATGCCCAATTTTTGAATCATTTTTATTATAAATGGATGCTGAATTTTGTTGAAAGCTTTTTCTGCATTTATTGAGATGATCATATGGTTTTTATCTAAATGTGTTAAAATCATGTATCACATTGATTTATTTATGTATATTGAAGAAATCTTGCATCCCTGGAATAAACCCTACTTGATCATGGTATATGAGATTTTTAATCTGTTGTTGAATTCTGTTTGCTAGAATTTTGTTGAGTATTTTTGCATCTTATGTTCATCAGTGATATTGAACTGTAATTTTCTTTTTTGTGTATATTGTCTTTGCCTGGTTTTGTTATCAGGGTGGTTGTGGCCTTGTAGAATAAGTTTAGAAGTGTTCCTTTCTTTGCAATTTTTTGGAAGAGTTTCAGAAAAATAGACATTAGCTCTTCTTTAAATATTGGATAGAATTCCCCTTTGAAGCCATCCAGCCCTTGGCTTTTGTATTTTGGCAGATTTTTATCACAGTTTCAATTTCAGTGTTTGTATTTGGATTGTTCATAATTTCTATTTCTTCCTGGTTTGGTATTAAGAGGTTGAACTTTTCTAAGAATCTGTCCATTTCTTCAAGGTTGTCCGTTTTATTAGCATATAGTTGTTCATAATAGTCTCTTATGATCCTGTGTATTTCTGTGTTGTCTGTTGTAACCTCTCTCTTTTCATTTCTAATTTTGTTGACTTGATTGTTCTCCATTTTTATCTTGATGAGTTTGGCTAGTGGTTTGCCAATTTTGTTTATCTTCTCAAAGAACCAGCTTTTAGCTTTATTAATCTTTGCTATTGTTTCCTTCATTTCTTTTTCATTTATTTCTGCCCTGATCTTTATGATTTCTTTCCTTCTGCTGACTTTGGGTTTTGTTGTTGTTGTTCTTTATCCAGCTGCTTTAGATGTAGAGTTAGGTTGTCTATGCAATGTTTTTCTTGTTTCTTGAGGTAGGATCATATTGCTATAAACTTCCCTCTTGGAACTGCTTTTGCTGAATCTCACAGATTTTGGGTCATCCTACTTTCATTGTCGTTTGTTTCTAGGGATCTTTGATTTCCCTTCTTATTTCTTCAGTAATCATTTTGTTATTTAGTAGTGTATTGTTTAAGCTCCATGAGTTTGTGCTTTTTGAGTTTGAGTTTGTTTTTGCTTGTTTGTTTGTTTCCCTGTGGTTGATATCTAGTGTCATAGCATTGTAGTCAGAGAAGATACTTGATATGATTTCAATTTTCTTAAACTTATTGAGGCTTGATTTGTGGTCCAAGATGTGGTCTATCCTAGAGAATGTTCCATGTGCACTTGAGAAGAAAGTCTATTCTGCATTTGGATGAAAAGTCCTGAAGATATCAATTAGGTTCATTTGTTCTAATATTTCATTTATGGTTTGTGTTTTCTTATTGATTCTTTGTTTTGATGATTTGTCCATAGGTGCTAAAGTCCCCTGCTATTATTGTGTTGCTGTCGATTTTCCCTCTTATGCCTGTTAGTGTTTGCCTTATGTATTGAGGTGCTCCTATGTTGGGTGCATAGATATTTACAACAGTTATGTCTTCTTTTTGGATTGGTCCATTGATCATTATGTAGTGTCCTTCTTTCTCTCATAATAGTCTTTACTTTAAAGTCTATTTTTTTTTCTGAAATAAGGATTGCCACTCTGGCTTTCTTTTGGTTTCCATTCACATGGAATATCTTTTTCCCTCCTTTTACTTCTGTGCATTTGTCTCTAGGTCTGAAGAGGGTCTCTTTTAGGTAGCATAGGTATGGGTCTTGTTTTTGTATTCATTCAGTCAGTCTGTATTTTTTGGTTGGTACATTTAATCCATTTACATTTAAGATAATTATTGATATATATGTTTCTATTGGCATTTTTTAATCATTTTGGGTTTGTTTTTGTGGGTCTTTCCTTTCTATTGTGTTTATTGGCTATGTAAGTCCCTTTAGTATTTGTTGTAAGGCTGATTTGGTGGTGCTAAATTCTCTTAACTTTTGCTTGTCTGTAATGCTTTTGATTTCCCCATCAATTTTAAATAAGATCTTTGCCAGGTATAGTTATAGATTTTTTTTTTCTTTCAGTACTTTAAATATATCCTGCCATTCCCTTCTGGACTGCATAGATTTTGCTGAATGATCTGCTGTTAATCCTCATGTAGAGAAAGATCTGCTGTTAATTGCATGAGTTTTCCCTTGTATGTTACTTGTTGCTTTTTCCTTACTATTTTTAATATTCTTTCTTTGTGCTTAATCTCTGTTAGCTTGATTAATGTGTGTCTTGGTATATTTCTCCTTGGGCTTATCCTGTAAGGGACTTTCAGTACTTCTTCGATTTGATTGACTGTTTCCTTTCCTATGTTGGGGAAGTTTTCAACTATAATTACTTCAAAAATTTTCCCAGTGCCTTTCTTTTTTTCTTCTTCCCCTGGAGCCCCTATAACTCGAATAACAGTGCATTTAATATTGTCCCAATGGTCTCTGAGGCTATCTTCAATTCTTTTCATTCTTTTTTCCTTTATTCTGCTCTTCAGCAGTTATTTCCACCATTCTATCTTCCACCTCACTTATCCATTCTTCTGCCTCAGTTATTCTACTATTGGTTCCTTCCAGAGTATTTTTAATTTCAATGATAATGTTTTTCATCTCTGTTTGCTTATTCTTTATTTCTTCTATGTCCTTGGTGACTATATTAACTGTGTTGTTTCTTTCATTTTTTCCATTCTATTTTCAAGTCCTCATAACATATTTATTACCATTATTTTGATTCTCTTTCAGTTAGATTGCTTCTTTCCTCTTCATTTATTTGGTCTTGTGAGTTTCTACCTTGTTCTTTCATGTGTGCTGTATTTCTCTGTCTTTTCATTTTTCCCCCTAACTTTCTCCACTTGAGGTCTCCTTTTCCCAGGCTTTGGGGTTGTATTCCTTCATCCTTTTGATTTTTGCCATTGAAGGGAAAGGTTGGTTGAGTGCTTTGTGTTTACTTCTTGTTAAGGGTGACTTCTACCTGAATTCTAGTAGGAGGAGATCACACATGTAGTTACAGAAATAATGGGACATATATACACACTTCCACTGACATAACCAAAGTATTCTAAAGAAAATAGCACTGGAGATCAACATGGTGAACAAGAAAACCAAAAGTGGTATCGATCAAATAAAAGCAGAACTAGCTAATGGTCAACCTGGAAAACTGAGCCTGAGCAGAGTGCCACCTGGGGAATATAGCAAAGAGAGCTCAACAATTTAACTTACTTGGTGTAAAAAGGAAGAGTGAAAGAAAAAAAGGGAGAAGACAAAAGAGGAGAAGGGAGAGAAAAGAGAAAAGGGATGGAAAAGAGGTTAAAAAAAGAGAAATAAAAAATAGAAAAGCAAAGGTAAATAGACATATGTGAAAAAGATTTATATATATTCAGGAATAGTTACAGATTGTAAATCAGTATATGATAAGCAGTTGAATATATAAAAAACAAAATTAAAAAAAAATCACTAAAAAAGGGTGAAAAAGAAAAAAAAATCTTAAAATGATTAAAAAAAAAAAAAAAAGGAAAACTCCACAGCACTGTAAAAGACTAATGTGAAGGTAGAAATATGCAAGAGGAATAAACAGTGTGATTTATAAGGAAAAAAAAAAAAGTTCTCAATGTCATAGTTCTTTTTGGCTGTGGAGTGTGCCCCAGTGCAGGAGGTGGGATTCATGTCCTGCGATGTTTTCCTGGTTGGGTGAGGATCTCATCTCCCTTAAGGGCAGTGCAGTGTCTAATAGTAGGTTTTGGGGTTCAGTGTGTCTTTGGGCAGTCCTTCTGGCTTTGGCAGTGCTAGACACATCTCTTTCCTCAGCCATTTCAAAGTGGTCCTCTCAGTATATTTTCACTCCTGCCCTAATTGTCTCTGGAATCTTTGCCAGTGCTTCTGTTTCCTGGCCCCACTCTGCACAGCAGGTGGAAGCATGCTAGGTAAGGGCTTGTGTGGATCTTTTCTCAGCTCCATGATCGTGCCCTCTGCATCAAAGAGACTTGTGTGGACTAGGGATACTTTTATGGGCTTCCTGTGGTCCCCTGAGCTTGCCCTCTGCATCAGAGGGCTTGTGTGCACTTATCTCTTCTCCCTGGGCCCTCCCTCTGTGTCATCATAGGGCTTGTGTGTACTTGTTTCAGCTCACCGACCTACCCTCTATGTTGCAGGGCTTGTGTGTTCTTTTTTAGGCTTCCCAGCCCACCTTCTGTGCCCCACGTTTTATATGCACTAGAGAGGTTTGTATGTCACATCTCTCTCAGCATGCCAGGCCCGCCCTCTGCACAAGGGTTGTGTGAGCTGGAGAGGTTTGTATATCTGCCCTCTCTTGGCACCCTGGGCCTGCCCTCTGACCTGTGGGGCTTCTGTGGACTTCTCTTGGTTTCCCAAGCTCATCACAGTTGATGAGCTGTTTATGGGCTGAGAAGTGCAGCTTTCTCTGTTTTCTGCCTTCTAAGTCCCTGCTTTGCTAGTTTTCTGAGATTCTGCAGCACACCCTTATGCCTGCATGAGAGGGAGTCTCCTAGTGCATGGGAAATCTTCCTCCCTCAGGATACTCTCCCTTACTCGGGGAACAAGCTCCTGTCCAGAAGTTCTCCATCTTTTCCCTTTTTATTTCTCCATCCTCTCTCCTACCCCATTCCAGGGAGTTTAGCCTGACCTCTGGAGGCCTGGGGTCTTCTGTTGTTGCCTAGAAGTTGCTTTGTAGGGGTTGTTCCATATCTTGATGTGTTTTGATGTATTTGTGGTGTGTCTGGAAATCTCCCCATCTTACTCATCTGCCATCTTCTTCTGCTCTCCAATAATATTTTAAGTTTATACATCAGGCTGATTTTTGGAGCAGAGACAGCCCATACTGATAGAAAATATCAGTAACAACCTAAAACATACAAGCCTTGGGAAAGGAATAGAGTCTGATTTCCAGAATTACGATATTAGTAGATTCAAATGGCTATTTTCAGCAAAAAGGAATCACACAGCATACAGAGAAACAAAGAAATATGGTCTGTTCACAGAAAAGAAGCAAACCTGTCTATAAAAAAGAACTGATGGCTGCTTTAAGATAAAGTCTTTTAAACAATTGTGTTTAAATATGTTCAGAGAACTAAAAGAATATATGGAGAAAGTCAAGGAATATTAGTAAAGAGATAAAATGTATAAAGAGAAACCAAAAGAAATTCTAAAGCTGGAAAGTATAATTACTGGAATGTAAAATGTACTAGGTAGTTACAAAAGCAGATTTGAACAAGAAGAAAAAAATAGCCAGGACATGGAAGCAACCTAGATGCCCATCAGCAGATGAATGGATAAGAAAGCTGTGGTACATATACACAATGGAGTATTACTCAGCCATTAAAAAGAAAACATTTGAATCAGTTCTAATGAGGTGGATGAAACTGGAGCCTATTATACAGAGTGAAGTAAGCCAGAAGGAAAAACACCAATACAGTATAATAATGCATATATATGGAATTTAGAAAGATGGTAACAATAACCTTGTGTACGAGACAGCAAAAGAGACACTGATGTATAGAACAGTCTTATGGACTCTATGGGAGAGGGAGAGGGTGGGAAGATTTGGGAGAATGGTATTGAAACAGGTAAAATATCATGTATGAAACGAGATGCCAGTCCAGGTTCAATGCACGATACTGGATGCTTGGGGCTAGTGCACTGGGACGACCCAGAGGGATGGTATGGGGAGGGAGGAGGGAGGAGGGTTCAGGATGGGGAACACATGTATACCTGTGGCGGATTCATTTTGATATTTGGCAAAACTAATACAATTATGTAAAGTTTAAAAATAAATAAAATTTAAAAAAAATTAAAAAATAAAGAATCAATGAACTTGAAGAAAAGAAAAATAAAATGATCAAGTCTGAGAAACAGAAAAAAGATTAAAGATAAGTGAAAATAACCATGGAACACTGTAGTGGACCAACATATACATTATGGGAGACCCAGACAAAGGAGAGAGAGAAAAGGAGAGAGAATATTTGAAGAAATAATAATGTCTTACACTATCAAATATTTGGTAAAATATGTGGATGCAAACATCCAAAATCTCAACCTAAATCACCTAGGATAAAATCAGAGACCACATCAAGACACATTGGCATCAAATTGTCAAAGGAAAAACACAAAGAGAATTTCTAAATTAGCAAGAGGGAAGCAACTCATCATATACAAGGAATCCTCAATAATATTAATGGTAAAAAATAACTCTTCTCATGAAGAATGTACTCACAGACTTGCTTGCTCCCAGTTGCAGTGCAGAGGCAGCAGATTGAAAACTGCATGGTGCCAGAACCACACCCTTGCACCCCCACAGTTCACACCAGACCCCTACTAATGTGGAGCTCACCATTGCCATCACACACCTACTCTCACATTGGGGAGAAGCAAAGCCAGCTAAAAACCCCTGGGGCACTGATCCCATTATTAAAGCAGAAACAGCTATCATGTACAGGTAACATGGGGAAAGCAGTGTTGGCTCAAAGTGTGGTCCAGCCCCCTAGGGCCCTAGTCATGCTCCCAATGAAAGCAGAGACTACCATCACTCCAGGGGGAGGTCCAACTCCCTCAGGGCCCCTGCTCCAGCTCTTTGGGTCCTGACTCTGCCCCTTAACAGGATGGCAACCACCACTAAGTCTGGGAGAAGCTCCAGCTTGCACCTGGAGCTTCTGGTTCTAGCCCTCCGACACCAGCCCTACCTCTTAACAAGGTGGTCGCTACTAGTGCATCCAAAGAAAAGATATATCTTGTGCTCATTTCAGATCCACTAAAGCCACTGGGTACACACAGACTGAACAGAGATGCTTCCACACAAGTAAACACCTTCACAAATGAGATAGATAACTGTTTTGCCAAATTTCATAAACAGAGAGGACGTCAAACAAAGTTTGAAAACAGAGGAATATGTTCCAAACAACAGAACAAAATAAAACCCTAGGAGAAAAAAAAAAATCTAATGAAATAAATAAGATAAATAAATGAGATAATTAATTTTCTTGACAAAAATTCAAAGCAACAGTAATAAAAATTAACTTTGGATAAAGGTAAAGGAACACAGTGAGAACTTCAGCAAAGAACTATAAAATAGAACAACCAGAGCTGAAGAATATAACTGAAATGAAAAATACACTAGAAAGAATTAACAGTGGATGAAGTGCTATACAGGAACACATAAACAACTTAGAAAATAGAATAGTGGATGTCACATAGTAAAAACAGAAAATTAAAAATAAAGATGAGGATAACTTAAGAGACGTCTGGGACATTCATTAGGCATACTAACAATTGCATTAAGAGAAAAGAGAGATAAAGGCAGAAAAGTTACTTGAGAAATTATGGCTGAAAATGTCCCTAATCTGAAGAAAAAAAGCGAATATTCAGATCCTGGAGGGACAGTGAGCCCCAAACAAGGTAATTGAAAAGATACCACATTAAGACATACTTAAAATGGCCAAAAAATAAAAATAAAGAGATAATTTTAAAAATAGCAAGAAAAAAAATAGAACCGTCAACTGATTTTTCAGCAGAAACCTTGTGGGCCAGAAGGGGATGGCATAAACAGAGCAGTTCACTTCAGTTCAGTCACTCAGTCATGTCCGACTCTTTGCGACCCCATGAAATACAGCACGCCAGGCCTCCCTGTCCATCACCGACTCCTGTTTCCCCATCTATTTGCCATGAAGTGATGGGACCAGATGCCATGATCTTCATTTCCTGAATGTTGAGCTTTAAGCCAACTTTTTAACTCTCCTCTTTCCCTTTCATCAAGAGGCTTTTTAGTTCCTCTTCACTTTCTGCCATAAGGGTGGTATCATCTGCATATCTGAGGTTGTTGATATTTCTCCCAGGAATCTTGATTCCAGCTTGTGCTTCTTCCAGCCCAGCGTTTCTCATGATGTACTCTGCATATAAGTTAAATAAGCAGGGTGATAATATACAGCCTTGATGTACTCCTTTTCCTATTTGGAACCAGTCTGTTGTGCCATGTCCAGTTCTAACTGTTGCTTCCTGACCTGCATATAGCTTTCTCAAGAGGCAAGTCACGTGGTCTGGTATTCCCATCTCTTTCAAAATTTTCCACAGTTTATTGTGATCCACACAGTCAAAGGCTTTGGCATAGTCAATAAAGCAGAAATAGATGTTTTTATGGAACTCTCTTCCTTTTTCCATGAATCAGTAATCAAAAATCTCTCACCAAACAAAAATTCAGGACCAGTTTCACAAGGGAATTCTATCAAACATTTCGATAAGAGTTAATACCTATATTTCTTAAACCACTCCAAAAAAATTGAAGAGGAGGAAATACTTCCCAACTCATTCTATCGCAGACAGCATTACCTTGATATTAAATCCAAAAGACTTAAAAAATAAAATTATAGACCAATATTCCTAATAAAGATAGACACAGAAATCCTCAAAAAATCTGATCAAACTGAATTCAGCATTACCTAAAAATCATCATTATGATTATGTAGCATTACAATCAAGTAGGGTTTATTCCAGGGACACAAGAATGATTAAATATCCACAAATCAATGTGATATATCACATTAATGAAAAGAAGGTTAAAAGTAAGATGATCATCTCAATAGATGTGGAAATAGCATTTAACAAAATTAAGCATTGATTCTTGGAATAATTTATCATCAAAGTTGCTATAGAGGGAAGAAGGGTGTGTGCTCAGTCGTGTTCAGTTCTTTGCAATCCCAGGCTCCTGCCTCGCAGCCTGCCAGGCTCCTCTGTCCATGGAATTCTCCAGGCAAGAATACACGTTGCCATTTCCTCCTGCAAGGGATCTACCCCATCCAGAGTCTGAAACCGTGTGTCCTGTGTTTCCTGCATTGGCAGGCAGATTCTTACCACTGAGCCACATTGGATGCCCCATAGAGGGAACATATCTCAGTGTAATAAAGGCCATTTATGACAGACTCACAGCTAAAATAATACAAAAATATTAAAGGCTTTTCCTTTAACATAATGAACAAGACAAGGGTATCTACGCCAAGCACTTATACTTAACATAGTATTGGAAGTTCTAGCCATAACAATCACACAAGAAAAATAGATTAACAGTATTTAAATTGTAATGGAAGAAGTAAAACTCACTATTTGTGGATGACATGATACTACATATAGAAATGAATTCAGTACAGTTGCAAGATACAAGACTGATACACAGAAATTTGTTGCATTTCTATATATTTAAGTGAAGGGTGGAGAAGAAAACAGGAAAATGATCTCATTTACAATTTCATCAAAAAGTAAGATAAAATAATTTATAAAATAAAACTTTTAGGAATAAATTTAACAGAGGAGGTAAAATACATGTGCTCTGAAAGCTATAAAACACTGATAAAAGAAATTTAAGCTGATACAAATAAATGAAAATATATACCATGCTTTATTTTTCTGGGCTCCAAAATCACTGTAGATGGTGACTGCAGCCATGAAATTAAAAGACGCTTACTCCTTGGAAAGAAAGTTATGACCAACCTAGATAGCATATTCAAAAGCAGAGATATTACTTTGCCAACAAAGGTTCATCTAGTCAAGGCTATGGTTTTTCCTGTGGTCATGTATGGATGTGAGAGTTGGACTGTGAAGAAGGCTGAGTGCCGAAGAATTGATGCTTTTGAACTGTGGTGTTGGAGAAGACTCTTGAGAGTCCCTTGGACTGCAAGGAGATCCAACCAGTCCATTCTGAAGGAGATCAGCCCTGGGATTTATTTGGAAGGAATGATGCTAAAGCTGAAACTCCAGTACTTTGGCCACCTCATGTGAAGAGTTGACTCATTGGAAAAGACTCTGATGCTGGGAGGGATTGGGGGCAGGAGGAGAAGGGGACGACAGAGGATGAGATGGCTGGATGGCATCACTGACTCGATGGACGCAGGTCTCAGTGAACTCCAGGAGTTGGTGATGGACAGGGAGGCTTGGCGTGCTGCGATTCATGGGGTTGCAAAGAGTCGGACATGACTGAGCAACTGATCTGATCTGATCTGATCTATGGATTGTAAAAATAAATATTGTTAAAAAGTCTGGATTACCCAAAGCAATATACAAATTTATTGCAATGTCTTTCAAGATACCCATAACATTTTTCACAGAACTAGAACAAATAATCCTAAAATTTATATGGAGACACAAAAGACACTGAACAGCCTGAACAATCTTGGGGAAAAAGAACAAACCTGGAGATATCACCCTGCCTGACTTCATACGATAGTACACAACTATAGTAATCAAAACATACTGGTACCAACACAAAAACAGACACATAAATTAATGGAACAGAATAGAGGTCCCTTAAATAATCCCACATTCATATAGTCAATTAATCTACCACAAAGGAGGCAAATATATACAATGGGTAAAAACATTATCTTCATGAAGTAGTGCTGGGAAAATTGAACAGCTACATGTAAAAAAAAAGAAAGAAGGAAAGAAACTAGGCCATTTTCTTACATCATATACAAAAATAATCTCAAATGGATTGAAGATCTAAGTGGGAAATGAGCTAGCTATCATAACGGGAAATGATCTAAAACTGTAATGAGCTAGCACCCCACACCTGCCAAAATTTCTGTAGTTGAAAAGACAAGAGGGACTTCCATGGCAGTCCAATGGTTAAGACTCCACACTTCCACTGCAAGGAGCATGGGTTTGATTCCTCATAAGGGAACTAAGATCCTGTGTTCTGTGCAGCATGGCAAAAAAAAAAAAAAAAAAAAGGCAAGAAGTATCGACTGATATGGCCACAATGGAAAACAGTGTGAAGTTATCTCAAAAAAATTGAAAGCATGACTATCATATGGTCTAGCATTTCCACTCCTTGTTATTTATCAGAAGAAAGTGAAAACACTTTTGAAGAGATAGATACACCCTAATGTTCATAATAACATATTTATAATAGCCAATTGTGGAAGCAACCGAAGTGTTCTTCAACAGATGAATGAGTAAAGAAAATTAAACATTGGAGAAGGAAATGGCAACCCACTCCAGTAATCTTGCCTGGGAAATCCCATGGACAGAGGAACCTGGTGGGCAAAGAGTCAGACACGACTGATGGAGGGGCAGGCGCTCGCTAGAGGCCCCAGAGCTTTTGATGGCAGAGCCAGCACTGTGGCTGAGGACTCCCGGCTCCCAGGCCTCTCTCACCAGATAGGAGCGTGGAAAACTAGTCTAAAATATGCCTGAGGGCTTTCCTGGCAGCTCAGTGGTAAAGAATCGCCCCCCTGCCAAAGCAGGGACGCGAGTTCCACCCCTGGTCTGGGAAGACCACACGTGGCAGAGCAGCTGAGCCCACGCATCACAGCCACTGGGCCAGGGCTCTCGAGCCCGGGAGCCGCAGAAATGAGGTCTGTGGGCACCAGAGCCCATGCTCCGCAACAAGAGGAGCCACAGCTAGAGAAAAGCCCATGCAGCATGAAGACCGTGCACAACCATAAATAAAATCATTTAAAAAAAGAAAAGAAAATTAAACATACAGTATTTATCTTTTTCTGACTTACTTCATAAGAATATGTATGTATAATGAACCTGCCTGCAATGCAGGATACCCAGGTTCAATTTCTGGGTTTCTGGGTTGGGAAGACTCCTTGGAGAAGGAAATGGCAACTCACTCTAGTATTTTTGCCTGGAGAATCCTATGGACAGAGGAGACTGACAGGCTGCAGTACATGGGGTCACAAGAGTTGGACACAACTTAGCAGCTAAACCACCACCATAATGAAATATTACTCAGCCATAAGTAAGAATGAAGTTTTGCCATTTACAGCAACATGGATGGATCTAGAGAGCCTTTTTCTTAGTGAAATAAGTCAGAAAAAGATAAATATTGTATGTTTTCACTTATATCTATAATAAAAAGTGGATAAATATAATGAAACAGAAACAGACTTACAGATATAGAAAAATGTACTAATTGTTACCACCGGGGAGAGGGGTTGGGGGGAAGGACAAGATAAGAGAATTAAGAGAAATTCTTTACAGCTTTACAACAAATGCTAAAGGAACTTCTCTAGGAAGGAAACAAAAGAAAAAGAAAAGACCTACAGAAAATAAACCCAAAACAATTAAGAAAATGGTAATAGGATCATACCTTAAATGTAAATGGATTAGATGCACCAACCAAAAGACATAGACTTCTTGGGTGGATGCAAACGTGTATGTATGCACTTCCACTTACCACATCACCCTGCTTGACCCTCCCAAATTGTATGTAATTATTTCATATTGTTAAGTTAATCATGTTCTCATTATGGCTTGAAATTATAATTATCTTTTTTTTTGGTCAGGTTATTGATTGTGAAAAGTGATAAACATATTTTACTATTGTGACTATGTGACTATTATGCACTTAATACCATTATATCATAATTGGTCAACAGAAAAATAATAGAATTCTGTATCACCAAACCTATTATTTAATAGAAAACCCTGTAATCACTCTTTTAAAATCCAGAGACATATCAGAATTATCTTGGAATTTTTTGAAAAATACAGATGCCCAGGTATTGCTTCTTTTTTTTTTTTTTTTCACCAGAACTCCAGATATGTTTCGAATGAGGAGCCATGTTTAAAAACAGCTGAATTAATATGAGGATCTTTTACTTTTATCTAGTTTGTTTCACTTTCACTGTCTCATATTCAGTGCTTGCATTTCATTTAGTTAATGCTTTCCAATTTCTGCATCTCTCCTTTTTCTTTCTTTCTTTTTTTTGATGTTCTTTCTCAAGCCTTTATCAAACATGGTAGAAAAGCTCTTTATGTATATATGTAAATTATATGTATTTTATATATATATATATTAGAAAATGAATGAATTTTTGCCTAACTAAAAATTTTATCTGGAGAAGGAAATGGCAACCCACTCCAGTATTCCTGCCTGGAAAATCCCATGGACAGAGGTTCCTGGTAGGCTACAGTCCATGGGGTCACAAGAATTTTGATTCCAATTGTTTGAATTAGTATGAATAGAATGCCTGATTTCTAATTTAAAAAATAGATATGCAACAAACCACAAAGATTTTCCTTTATAGCATAGAGAACTATAGTCAATATAACTATAGTCAATATCTTGTAATAACCTATGATGGAAAAAAAATTTCAAAAATAATATATGTGTGTTTGTATAACTAAATTACCTTGCTGTGCACCTAAAACATTGCAAGCCAACTATACTTCATTATATATATATATATATATATATATATATATATAAAGAATAGGAGTAGCTGTAACAATATCCAGACCAAATACACTTTAAATGAAAAAATGTAATAAAAGTCAGAGAAGGACATTATAAATTTTAAAAGTTCAATACAGCAAGAGACAACAGTTAGAAACATTTGTGTACATAATTACAGTCCAAGATATGTGAAGGAAACAGGTAGAAACCTTGGAGGAATACAGGCTACCATAATGGTTGGAAACTTTTTGATTCTCATACAATAACAAAAACAGCCAGATAGAAGGTAAGTAAACTAGATCTAACATGCATATATAGAATACTCTGCCTGACAACAACAGAATACACATTCTTCTCAACTGTGTATGAGAGATTTTCCAGGAAATCGGAAAGCTTGTGCTCTGTTGGTCAAAATGCAAAATTGTACAACCAGTATGGAAAGCAGTAGGTTTTTTCTCAAACTAAAAATAGAATTAGATTATGATTCAGCAATATCATTTCTGGGCATACACCTAAGCAAATTTAATTGTACAACCATGTCATGATTCAGTATAGCTAAAATGTGGAAGCAAATGAAGTACGCACTGATGGATGAATGTATAAGCAAAATGTGGTATATACATACAATTGACTACTATTTAGCTTTAAAAGAAAGGAAATTTCAACACATGGCACATTATGAATGAAGCTTGAGGATATTGTGCTAAGTGAAATGCCATTCACAAAGACAAATTCTGTATAATTTCATATACATGAGATAAATAAAGTACTCAAAATCATAGGAATGGATAGAAAGTAGAGTTGTGATTGGTAGAAACAAGGGGAAGTGGTATGGGTTATTATTGTTTGGTGAGTACAGAGTTTCATTTTTGAAATGTGAAAGAGCTCTGAAGTTAGGTGGTGGTGATGGTTGCAAAAAATATGAATATACTTAATATCAGTGAATTCTGCACTTAAAAATGGCTAAGATGCTACATTTTATACTGTTTTACAACTATTCTAAAAATTGGAAAAAATATAAATGCAATTTACTATTTAAACAAAAATAATAACAGTGAATAATGGAGTTTATATCATTTGAGGAAATAAATGTATAAGGACAGAACTAGAATGGTCAGGAGTAAAGAAATGGAAGTATTTTATTATAAGGCTTTTATGCTATAAAAGAAGTTGTATAATATCACTTGAAGGTTTGAAAATGCAAAGGTATGTACCATAAACCTTCAACATGTACTATAAACTTGTACTATAAATATGAGTTTATATTTGGTTACTAAAATAACCAAACTCATAGCTAATCAGTCAACAAAGGTAGTATATGAAAGTATAAATAATCAGTTAATATCAATTAAGGCAGAAGGGAGGAAAAGGACAACAGACAGCACATGGAAAAACAGAAGTAAATAAATAGATTTAAGCCTTAAAGGGTTAAACATATACTGCCATGTGATCGGACTAAAATTCTTATAAGAGAAAAAAAAATACTTAGGCAAAATAGGTACACAGATTTTTCAGAGTACTTTATTTATAATATTCTAAACTCATAATAACCAAAATATGAACAAATAAATGAGTGGGTGAACAAATAGTTTTAAATTCTAACAATGGAGTGTTACTTGATTAAGAAAAGCAGGAGGGATGGAAAGAGAGAAGGGGAGGGAAAAACTAAGAATTATTGATATATGCAACAACATAGGTACATCTCAAAGTAATTACGTTGTATCAAAGAAGTCACACACAAAAAAATGAATATGTACTATATGAAGTATATAAAATTATAGAAAATCCAAACTTATCAATGATGACAGAAATAAGATTAATTGTTACCTGGGAAAGATTCAGGGTAAGCAAGTAGAGTGTGATTACCAAGTGGGCACAAAGAAACCCTTGCATTATGGAGGTGGTTTCAATATCTGGATTATGTTCATTTTTACACATTGAGCAACCTTTCAAATTGTACACTGTAAATACATAGAATATAGTTTAGTATATATTTATAGTGTATAATTATATAGTGTATAAGATCCCCTTGAACTGTAAGAAGATCAAACCAGTCAATCCTAAAAGAAATCAGTCCTGAATATTCATTGGAAGGATAGATGCTGAAGCTGAAGCTCCAATATTTTGGTCACCTGATATGAAGAACTGACTCATTAGAAAAGACTCTAATGCTGAGAAAGAGTGAAGGCAAGAGGAGAAGGGGATGACAGAGGATGAGATGGTTGGATGGCATCACTGACTTGATGAACATAAGTTTGAGCAAGCTCCTGGAGATGGTGATGGACAGGGAAGCCAGGTGTGCTGTAGTCCATGGGGTCATAAAGAGTTAGGAATGACTGAGTGACTGAACTGAAACTGATATTTTCGTTAATTACATCTCAAAAAATAAAAATAATATAGAAATTAACATAGATATATTAAAATTCCATTTTAAACTATATAGTTTAAACTATATAGAATAAAAATTATGTTTTAAAAAGAAACATAGCTTCTATGCTTTCTCTAATTACAATTTCTTTATGCAAAATGGTAGAGAAACTGAGTATTGGTAAATATTATGTTAAGTGAGATTAAAAGAATTATCTGTACCCATTGTGTAGACAGCCTTTTGTTAGATAATTTGAAGGATTATCATGGAAATAACAAATAAAATGCCTGTTCACCAAAAGTGTAGGCGAAGACACATGTGGTTGTACATTACTGACAAGTCAAGGAGAAACTACAAGAAACATCAACATGCCAAGTCAGTCATACTTGTGGAAGAAGAGACATTGTTTGAATCCTTTTGACATTAGGAATTCCTTGAGCATAAAATCCTTAGAGCGGAGAAGTGTTTGTCAGTTATTTTCTTACTCATGATCCCTTGTGAAAATGCAAATATCTTACACACCTTCAAATTTTCTGAAATTCAACTCCCGTTCTTTTGAGATATACAGATATATTAATCTTTAATAACTCACCACAGGTGAGAATTTAGTACATTTCAACTTCTATGGTTTGATTTATAGAAACAATATTTCACTTATTTTACACTCAAATATATTTTATCAGTCGATATGCTATTAAAGCTACCTCTCTGAGAATGAACAGGTTGGAAAAATAGCAAGAGTGTTTCCCAGCTGGGAACTACCCTGTGTCAGATGGCCAATAGTTATTGTAATTATTAAATATATTGACTTCCACCACTGGATCTTTGTTCATGCCTGCATAAATCCCTATATTGCAGATTTCTATCTTAATCTAAATATTTAATCTTTATACCTACATAAAAAAGTACACTGAAAATCTGAGAAAATAAACGAGCTTAAAATTAATGAATCAACATTTCAGTCTTTATGAAATTTACTCTATATGAAATTTACTATTAATTGAGACAATAGGTAGGTCTTATTCATGTGATTTTAGTTATATGTATATGAGGGTGTGTAGGTAAAGGAAATGTGAATTATTGTACACTTGACTCAAACTCTGACTCTATATGGACTTGGATTTTTAATTTTAAATGTTAACTATTTAAACATGTTAAGTTTATTTTTTACCTGAGAAATGGAGCAATAGCAGGGGCACTAAGATGGCAGTGATCACATTCTAAACAGAGAGGATATAGAATCTTTTTCTCATGCTGCCAGTTTGTAGAACTCATTTCCATGCCTTATTACTCACTGATGCTATTATAGTTAAACTGGAATCTAGCTGGTGACAATTGCACAAGGAACGTGAAATGTTCCTTCCTAATTATGATATTAGAAGAGGATATGTTGTGAAAACTGTTAGCTTGATTAGTTAAAACTTGTAAAATGTGAATTCTTGTTTCATGAGCTACATATTTTTGAAAAATATAGTACTTTAGTGTTGGAATTAAGTTTGGACTTTTATTTTCTACCCAAAACAAATTGTCATAACTGAAACATATGAATTACCTTCTTGGACATTTCATCTCTGGTATTTATACTTATTTTGCTCTCGGACAGGAAAATACTTTATTTTTATAAATATGAAGTTTGTTTTAAAATGGTCTTTTTTTTATGTTCACACCTTCAGTAGAGAACTGGCTACGAGTATCATTAGAAAATACCCCTCCAAATGAGCAAAACATGATTATCATCTTATTCTTCTAAAATGATTTTTAAGCATTAGTGGTCAAGCAACAAATTTCGGTGCAGAATGGTCTTTTGGTCATCGTTGATAGTTTTCTGATATTCGTGGATACTTTTCCCATTTGTTGCTTCACTTAGAGGTCTCCATTGATTTTGCATTATTAATTTTACTATAGTCTCCTATGGGTGTCCCTGATGGATAGGGAAGCCTGGCATGCTCTAGTCCAAGGGGTCACAAAGAGTTGGACATGACTGAGCGACTGAAGTGAACTGAACTAATGGGTTTCCCAGATAGCACTAGTGGTAAAGAACCACCTGCCAATACAGGAGATGTAAGTGATGCTTGTTTGACCCCTAAGTTGGGAAGTTCCCCTGGAGGAGGGCATGGAAACCCATTCCACTATTCTTTCTGGAGAAACCCATGGACAGAGGAGCCTGGCAAGCTACAGTCCATGGAATTGCAAAGAGTCGGATATGACTGAAGTGATTTAGCATGCATGCATACTCTCCTATCTATGCACAGTGCCATTTTAATAAACAAACACATGAGAAAATAAATGGGGAAAACACATTTTTTAAAAAAGCACATATTTTTCTATCTACAAAAAGCTGATAATATATGTGATTGTCAAGTTTATAATTGGTGTACTTTTGACAAATGGAATTGACTTAAAAAAAATCATCTCTGATCATAACATGTTGTGTTATCTGAACAATGCTCCTGAAGAATGGATTTAAATGCAAGTAGTTTATTTGGGAAGTTATTTCAGGAAGCATTCATGGAGGGAATAGGCAGTGAGACTGGAAAGGGAAGTAATGAATAGAGAATACAGGTCACTGCTGTGGGCAATTAGAGCACAATTGCAATGTGATTTCTAGGGGATGGTGTCTCTACTACTAGAGATCAGCAAACTACAGCCCTTCAGGGGGCACAACTCCAGCAGTCCAGCTCTATAAGCCATGGAGATCAGTCTAGATGTTCCTTTTTCCCCGTATTTCTCCTCTGCTCCTAGCACCTGCCTCCTCAGCCAGTGGCTGCACTTTATTGTTACACAGGATTTGTACCAATTGCCGGCTTCACGTTGGGCACTCCTCTATTGGCAATTTTGGGACACCAAGATTGGAGTCTTAGTCTGGGTTTCAGGGACTCAGAAAGTAGTATTATTTCTGTCCAGCTGCCCAAATTGAGTTTTCAAGACTCTTTGAGATGAGAAGGGAGTATTCCTTAGTATTCTTGGGATAGAGAATGAAACTAAAAAGGGTGTACCCAGTGCTTTCCACTACCATGTACCCCTCTTGACCCAGGTGTTCATCTTTTGCAGGATTTCTCCAACTGAACCAAAGTAGACCCACTATCTGGGGTGGATGGCCCATCCCTGGAAAATGTGGAAAACAGTTTTCTGTTGTTATACAGGTACCTACAGAATATCCTCAATCTTGCCTCTTGGCAGACAGTACTTAAAATAGTTATGATCTGGTTTATGGAAAGCAGAATAATGCTCCCTCCAAAGATGTCCACATCCCATCCCCAGGAAATGTGAATATGTTACCTTACCTAGCAAAAGGGACCTTACAGTGTGAAGAATTTAGGAATCTTAAGATGTGGAGGTTATCCTCATTATCCTTTGTGTTCAATGCAATCACAAGGGTTCTTAATGAGAGGAATGAAGGAAAGTTAGAGGAAGGCCATGTGACAACAAAAACAGTGAAGCAGATATAATGACCCTATACTGCTGGTTTTGAAGGTAAAAGGACTACAAGTCAATGAAAATGCATAGCCTCTAAAGCTGGCAAAGGCAAAGAAACAGATTCTCCTCTAGAGCCTCTGAAAAGAACTGACCCTACTGACATCTTGACTTTAGCCCAGTAAGACTGATGTTGGACTGCTGACTTACAGAACTGTAAGACAATAAAAGTGTGTTGTTTTTAAACCATGTAAGTTTGTGATAATTGCTATGACAGCAATAAGAAATTAATGTATGTCCCTTTACAGAAAAGTTTTCTGACTCCTTGTGTAAATTAATGCTTCACAAATTTTAGCAGATACAAGGGCTATTTGAAGATCTAGTTAAAGCAGTTTCTGAAGCTTGTTCCCCAGAGATTCTGACTCATTATGTCTTTCATGGGTCCCTAGAACTTCTGACCAGCCCCTAGCTAATGCTGATCCTGCCAGTGTGGAGCTCTCACACTGAATGTGTGTACATATATTTTGTCCCAACCATAAACTAAGGAAGATGTTGTAATTCTTCTCCTGGTCCGTCAATGGATGAGGAATGTTCCCTGGACATTCACTTGGCTAGCATTTCTAGCCTGCTGTCAAGCTAAATGCTTATTAGCAAGTCATCAGTTGTAGATGTATAGGCTCTTTCAGTAACAAAACTTTTGGATGTCTGTTATAGTGAGTGCCAAGGTGATATGGAATGGGATACCTGTAACATCTGCCAACCATGACTATTTTTTATCACTTGCTATATTATACATAAATGGTATAGAATGAAAGATTTTTCTGTATCTGAAGCATACTGTTTTATCAAATAATTTTTGTTAATTTATGCATTTTGGGATGACAGAACGTCTATTTCACAAAACTTTATTAACTGGACCTCATACTACTGGGGGTGTAGATTTTCTGAGACAGTTCTTTGTCTTAATAGTCCCGCTAGATAACTAGAGAAGCCATATTTTGGATATTTTTAAAAACATTTTTTATATATTTGTTTCCTTAATGCTATAACTCTATACTGACTACATTTGTTTTCTAATTGGTTTTGCTAATTAATTTCAAATGTATTGTTACTAAAACATTTACTTCGTTTTCTTCTTTCCCCCTCTCTATAAATGCTAAATTATATTTTGAAAATGAGAGAATATTTTTAAATGGTTCTTCTTAATAAGATGAGCTATGATCTTCCCAAAGGGGAAAAAGAGCTTACGCCAATAAACAAAAGAAAAAAGTTGCAAGAAACTGCAGACATTGGGCATTAGAGAGCATGATGGACAGGGATTGAACCTTGCAGCTGAATGAGCAGGATAAACAATAACAAGCTTTAGTGACAGCAAGGCTAAACAACAAACTCCACTAAGGAAAAATAAAATCTGAACATTGTATGTCAGCAAAACACAAAGCCTCAGAACAGATTATCCAAGAATGTAACAAAAATGAAATTATCCTTAGTATCTCCAGAGCTTACAAACAACATCATAAAATCAAGATAGATATCTTGGTATTCATATAAACAAGCAATGCTAAAACACTCCTTTCTTAATTTAGAAATTGAGATTGTTTTAAAAGCTGTATGGATTAAAGATAGAACTCTTTATTCTAATGTGCCACATAGAAAATCATGGTGATCATATTGCATGTAAAACAGAAAGGAATTGGTTTGTGAAAAAGTGAGGACTAAATCCTAAACTATCTCTAGATTTTAAAAACCAGGTTCTATCAGTAAGAATGCTGTGGTTATATATTTATGTGATTAGTGTCTTTCATCTGGTATCTGAAGATTTTTTAAAATCATGTTGCAATATAAGAAATAAAGCCTCTTTAACTTTTAAATTTGTAGATCACACATAGTTCCATAGCATAATAAGTTGTAGAATTATTAACAATATATTAACAGTCCACTTATCTTGTGATCACTGACTTTAAGCTTATACACACAGTTATTCAAAGTCAATCAATATCCACAAAACTAGTTTTGTTTTTTCATTTTGTCAGATTTAAAATTGTAAGTCTATTATATTAAAGGCAAAGGAAAATAAACATAACACAAAAAGTGGAAAACACTCATATATATTTCAATATGATAGAAATGTTTTATAAAAAGAATATATATATGTATATATTACACATATATATAACAGGAGTATACACACACACACACACACACACACACATATATATATATATATATATGCCTGTTTATATAATTTTATTGATAAAAAGGGACCTGAGATAAAATTTTAATGTCTCATGAAAACAATTTAGCTAAAACTAATATACCTCATGAGTATTAAAATAATATTATTTTGATAGTATATGAATACATTTTTTCTGTAAATACTTTACTGAAGCATAACTGTAATGGATTGAATAATTTCCCTCCCAAAGTACACATATACTCAGAACATTAGAATGTGACCTTAAGGACTTTGCTGGCAGCCCCATGGTTAAGATCCCATGCTTCAATGCAGGGGGTATGTGTTCGATCCCTTATCAGGGAACTAACATCTCACCCACTGCATGGAGCAGGGGAAAAAAAAAGAAAACGTGGAATGTGACTTTATTTGGAAATAAGGTCTTTGCTGATAAATTTAATATAAGGATCAATATGATTTCATACGGAGTTCTGGTGGCCTCTAATTCAGTAAGTATACTTACAAAAATTGGAAAAGTACACACAGAGACATGGAGAAGAAAACTATGTAAAGATTGGAATGATGTGTCTACAAGGAATGTCAAATGTCACTGGCAGCCTCCATTTTGTTGTTCTAACTTAAAATTATTAACGGATGTGAGAGTTGGACCATAAAGAAGGTTGAATGCTGAAGAATTGATGCTTTTGAATTATGGTGTTGGGTAAGACTCTTGAGATTTCCTTGGACTGCAAGGAGATCAAACCAATCAGTCCTAAAGGAAATAAATTCTGCATATTCATTGGAAGGATTGATGCTGAAGCTCCAATACTTTGGTGACCTGATGCAAAGAGCCAACTCATCAGAAAAGACCCTGATGCTGGTAAAGATTGGAGGCAGGAAAAGTAGGGGACAACAGAGGATGAGATGGTTGGATGGCATCACCAACACAATGGACATGAGTTTGAGCAAGCTCAAGGAGATGGTGAAGGACAGGGAGGCCTGACATGCTGCAGTCCATGGGGTCACTGAGAGTCAGACACGACTGCGCAACTGAACAACAACAAAAATTATCTTAGCTTCATTTGCCCCTCTGATTTTCTTTGAAACTGAGAACGAACCTATCAATTCCCCTTGGGGAGAAAAAAGAAATAAAGAAAAAAACTTTATATTTTAACAAGAATTGCATTGGGTTTAATAGATATATAGGACTTTCCTAGTGGCTCAGGTGGGAAAGAATCTTCCTGCAGTACAGGAGACTCCAGTTCAAGTCCAGGGTTGGGAAGATCCCCTGGAAAAAGGAATGGCTACCCACTCCAGTGTTCTTGCTGAAGAAGTCCACAGACAGAGGAGTCTAGGAGACTACAGTCAATGGAGTAGCAAATGGTTGGGCGGGACTGAGCAACTAACAGTTTCGCTTTTCACTTCATAAATATATGTGTGTGTGTGTATATATATATATATAATTTATATATATATATATATAGACAGAGAGAGAGAAAGAAAACTGGAAGCTTTTGAAAATATAATCTTCCAATCAATAAATGTAACAAATCCTTCCATTTGTTTAGATCTTCTTTGATATTTCTTAGTAATATTATGTAAATTTCCTGATATGTGGAATTTTTTAGTGTTGTTCATTAGATTATGTCATCAGATCAGATCAGATCAGTCACTCAATCATGTCAGACTCTTTGCGACCCCATGAGTTGCAGCACGCCAGGCCTCCCTGTCCATCATCAACTCCCGGAGTTCACCCAGACTCACGTCCATCGAGTCAGTGATGCCATCCAGCCACCTCATCCTCTGTCATACCCTTCTCCTCTTGCCCCCAATCCCTCCCAGAATCAGAGTCTTTTCCAATGAGTCAACTCTTCGCATGAGGTGGCCAAAGTACTGGAGTTTCAGCTTTAGCTTCATTCCTTCCAAAGAAATCCCAGGGCTGATCTCCTTCGGAATGGACTGGTTGGATCTCCTTGCAGTCCAAGGGACTTGAAAGAGCCTTCTCCAATACCACAGTTCAAAGGCATCAATTCTTCAGCGCTCAGCCTTCTTCACAGTCCAACTCTCACATCCATACATGACCACAGGAAAAACCATAGCCTTGACTAGACGGACCTTTGTTGGCAAAGTAATGTCTCTGCTCTTGAATATGCTATCTAGGTTGGTCATAACTTTCCTTCCAAGGAGTAAGTGTCTTTTAATTTCATGGCGGCAGTCACCATCTACAGTGATTTTAGAGCCCAGAAAAATAAAGTCTGACACTGTTTCCACTGTTTCCCCATCTATTTCCCATGAAGTGATGGGACCGGATGCCATGATCTTCGTTTTCTGAATGTTGGGCTTTAAGCCAACTTTTAAGTAATTGAAAATCTTGCTGTTACTGAGAATGTTATCTTTTAATTTATTTTTATTTTCATCTGTTTCCAGTATATGAAAATATGATTGGGTATTTTATAGACTTATGAATTTTGTAAAAGTTGCTTTTAAATTCTGATAATTAGCCTATAGATTATTTTAGATTTTCTGAGATTTTCCCATGTCACCTGAGAATAGAGGCAACTAGATTTTATCATCATTTTTGATTTTTTGTTGCTGTATTACACCAAATACTTGCTAAGTAAAAGTGGTAATTGAGGGCATCCTTGTTTTATTGTCAGTTTCAAAGAGAAAGTTTCCAATAGTTCATCAAAAAATACCATATTTGCTTTATACTTATTTAAGATACTCTATCAGAATAAAAGATTCCTAAATATTATATATTAAATAAACATTTCTACTATAAAACTGTGCAATAGTTTGAGCATTCTTTGGCATTGCCTTTCTTTAGAATTGTAATGAAAACTCACATTTCCAGTCCTGTGACCACTGCTGAGTTTTCCAAATTTGCTAGCATATTGAGTGCAGCACTTTCACAGCATCATCTTTCAGGATTTGAAATAGCTTAGCTGGAATTCCATCACTGTCACTAGCTTTGTTCGCAGTGATGCTTTCTAAGGCCCACTTGACTTCACATTCCAAGATGTCTGGCTCTAGGTCAGTGATCACACCATGGTGATTATCTGGGTTGTGAAGATCTTTTTTTGTACAGTTCTTCTGTGTATTCTTGCCACCTCTTCTTAATATCTTCTGCTTCTGTTAGGTACATACCATTTTTGTCCTTTATTGAGCCCATCTTTTCATGAAATGTTCCCCTGGTATCTCTAATTTTCTTGAAGAGATCTCTAGTCTTTCCCATTCCGTTGTTTTCCTCATATTTCTTTGCATTGCTCACTGAGGAAGGCTTTATTTTCTCTCCTTGCTATTCTTCGGAACTCTGCATTCACATGCTTATATCTTTCCTTTTCTCCTTTGCTTTTCACTTCTCTTCTTTTCATAGCTATTTGTAAGGCCTCCTCAGACAGCCATTTTGCTTTTTTGCATTTCTTTTCCATGGGGATGGTGTTGATCCCTGTCTCCTGTAAAATGTCACGAACCTTTGTCCATAGTTCATCAGGCACTCTGTGCTCAAACTACTGCACAACTGCACTCATCTCACATGCTAGTAAAGTAATGCTCAAAAGTCTCCAAGCCAGGCTTCAGCAATACATGAACTGTGAACTTCCAGATGTTCAAGCTGGTTTAAGAAAAGGCAGAGGAAAACGGATCAAATTGCCAACATCTACTGGATCATCAAAAAAGCAAGAAAGTTCCAGAAAAACATCTATTTCTATTTTGTTGACTATTCCAAAGCCTTTGACTGTGTGGATCACAATAAACTGTGGAAAATTCTGAAAGAGATGGGAATCCCATACCACCTGACCTGCCTCTTGAGAAATCTGTATCCAGGTCAGGAAACAACAGTTAGAACTAGACATGGAACAACAGACTGGTTCCAAATAGGAAAAGGAGTACATTAAGGCTGTATATTGTCTCCCTGCTTATTTAACTTCTATGCAGAGTACATCATGAGAAACGCTGCTCTGGAAGAAGCACAAGCTGGAATCAAGATTGCCAGGAGAAATATCAATAACCTCAGATATGCAGATGACATCGCCCTTATGGCAGAAAGTGAAGAACTAAAGAGCCTCTTGATGAAAGTGAAAGAGGAGAGTGAAAAAGTTGGCTTAAAGCTCAATATTCAGAAAACGAAGATCATGGCATCCAGTCCCATCACTTCATGGGTAATAGATGGGGAAACAGTGGAAACAGTGACAGACTTTATTTTGGGGGGCTCCTAAATCACTGTAGATGGTGATTGCAGCCTTGAAATTAAAAGACGTTTACTCCTTGGAAGGAAAGTTATGACCAACCTAGATAGCATATTCAAAAGCAGAGACATTACTTTGCCAAGAATGGTCCATCTAGTCAAGGCTATGGTTTTTCCTGTGGTCACGTATGGATGTGAGAGTTGGACTGTGAAGATAACTCAGCACCAAAGAATTGATACTTTTGAACTATGATGTTGGAAAAGACTCTTGAGAGTCCCTTGGACTGTAAGGAGATTCATCCAGTCCATCCTAAAGGAGATCAGTCCTGGTTGTCCATTGGAAGGACTGATGCTGAAGCTGAAACTCCAATACTTTAGCCACTTGATTCGAAGAGTTGACTCATTGGAAAAGACCCTGATGCTGGGAGGGATTGGGGGCAGGAGGAGAAGGGGACGAGAGAGGATGAGGTGGCTGGATGGCATCACCGACTCAATGGACATGAGTTTGGTAAACTCCAGAAGTTGGTCATGGACAGGGAGCCCTGGCTTATTGTGATTCATGAGGTCGCAAAGAGTCAGACATGACTGAGCGACTGAACTAGTCTGAACTATAAAATTGTTTTGAGTTTTATGAAATGTGTTTTATTAATATGTTATTTTTCTATTTATACTATTAATGTGAGTTATATTAATTTCCAAACATTATACAACACTTGCATTATTAGAATAAAGTAAGCTTAGGAATTATATAGCTGTTGTCTAGTTGATAAGTCATGTCTGACTCTTGAGACCCCAGGGACTGTCACTCACCAGGCTCTTTTGTCAATGGGATTTCCTAGGCAAGAATAATAGAGTGGGTTGCCATTTCCTTCTCCAGGGGATCTTCCTGACCTAGAGATAGAATCCTTATCTCCTGCATTGGCAGGCAGATTCTTTACTACTGAACTGCCAGGGAAACCCAAATTATATAATGTTCTCTTCTAATATCCCTGGATTCTATTTGTTAATGTCTTTTTAGGTTTATATTTTATCTATAATTATGATAGAAGTTGTTGTATAGTATTCTGACCTTAGTAAGGTTCTAGTATCAAAGTTGTTTTGCTTTCTATAATGATTTTAGCAGAAAACACTTTTGAATAATAGTTATAATTCATTCAAGCATTAGATTAATCCAAATAAAGGCAAATTTGCTAACTCTGTATGCTGCTGCTGCTGCTGCTAAGTCGCTTCAGTAGTGTCCGACTCTGTGCGACCCCAGAGATGGCAGCCCACCAGGCTCCCCAGTCCCTGGGATTCTCCAGGCAAGAACACTGGAGTGGGTTTCCATTCCCTTCTCCAATGCATGAAAGTGAAAAATGAAAGTGAAGTCGCTCAGTCATGTCCGACTTTTAGCGACCCCATGGACTGCAGCCTACTAACTCTATATACTATAACATACTTAATTGTTACATTTTAATTTTATTCACCTTACTTTGGAGCATAGGTATGGGCCAAATAAAACTAAAACCTCTTATCACTCTGGCATAAAGGCTTTAATTACTCATTGCTCTGGACTAATAATCATTTAAATTAAGGCTCACTCATGAAGACCACTCTAACAAATAATAAACTTATAGTTTCATATATTTTTATAGTTTCCTATTTGGAGAGAAGAAAATGACTGGCAAAAAATTACCATTTACTTATATTTCATTAGCATTAGATTATTAATTCATAAAAACATTTATGTACTACAATAATTTATTTCTTCATCAATCTATATACTTAATCATTCATTCTTATCTCTTGTGACAGAATCTATTGAATCTTTGAAATTCTCAATAGACTTCATGGTAACTTATCAATAACATAAAGTAGGCATGCTGCTGCTGCTGCTAAGTCACTTCAGTCGTGTCCGACTCTGTGTGACCCCAGAGATGGCAGCCCACCAGGCTCCCCTGTCCCTGGGATTCTCCAGGTAAGAACACTGGAGTGGGTTGCCATTTCCTTCTCCATGAAATGAAAGTGAAAAGTGAAAGTGAAGTCACTCAGTCATGTCCGACTCTAGTGACCTCATGGACTGTGGCGCCCACCAGGCTCCTCCGTCCATGGGATTTTCCAGGCCAAAGTACTGAAGTGGAGTGCCATTGCCATATATCTAATTGCCGTGCCAACAAAATCAGCCATAACCTGTTTTAAAATTCAACCATACATGAAAGGGATAACAAAATTAGTGAAGAACTTCAAAGAAAAAAGTCATATCTAAGCCACAAGAAAAGTTATAAGTGATATAAAGTAACAATAACTACAAACATTTTGTAAATAAGCAGAGTAGATGTACATTTTTCAAATGTCAGTCACCTTAAACAATACTGTTTTCTCATGAATATTATTACTGATTTATTATACAAAGTGAACTTTTTAAGTTTTAGCACATTAGAGATGTTAAATATGCAATCAAATATCAGAGGATAATATTTGAAATAATAAAAGCTATTCCATTTAAGACTTGACGTGTAAAAACACAGAGAAAACTCAAATTGCAACATGAAGTTCTCGGTTTTGTGTCCCGCTCTCTCATCTTTCATATTTGAAGGTATTTTCCATCTGTACAAGTATGGCTTTGAAAAGCAAAACTGTGGCTTATGTTTCTTTCCACCCATTCTTTTCAAAACCTGTCACCACCATAGGATCTGCTTTTCAATTTACTGAGTAGCTTGATGCCTATTTTTGAAAAGATCTACCCTATGTCTGGTTTTTGTAGTCCCATCTGGTTGATCTGCTCCTCTTCACTTTGCAAACAATCAGAATATCTGCCACAGTGCCTCTGGTTATTTCTTGCTGAATTTTTGTGCAGTTGCTTTTGATTGTGATCTGATGACTTCAGCTACCTGCAGAAGCTTTGGCATCCTTCAAGACCCTTGCCCTTTGATACCTTAAACCCTTGGCTCTGGATATTGTTCTACTGTGATTTTCATTCACCTTCTGTTTATCTAAATCTTACATATTTCCCAAGATCTAGAATAAGTTCAACCTGATTCATTGTAGCCATCTTTTGATTACTGTAGCTGTAATTGATTACTTTCCCTTTCTTTTTCTTCTATTATATGTGTAATTCAGATTCACAGTTTTTCTCATGAATGTACCCTAATTATTTCATAATTTTTTCTAATGTCACTACAGATACATCACTAGCATCTTGAAGGCAAATATGATACTCTATATTTCATATGAAAGTGAAAGTGTTAGTAGCTCAGTCACATTCCTCTCTTTGCAACCCCATAGACTGTAGCCTTCCAGACTCCTCTGTCCATGGAATTCTCCAGGCAAGAATACTGGAGTAGGTAGCAATTCCCTTCTCCAGGGGATCTTCCCAACTCAGGGATCAAACCCAGGTCTCTAGCATTGCAGGCAGATTCTTTACCAATGAGGGAAGCCTATATATATATGTATATATATATATATATATATATATATATACACACACACACACACACACATATGTATTTACAGTAGTAACTTCTATTAAGCTGAGAACACACACTGTGTGCAAAAAGTAATAAAAAATGTTGATTTACTGTTTCCTTATACTTCACTACTAAAGCTCTTCAAATTTAGTTTTGTAGCAGTTATGAAAATAAAATGCTGTGTAAATGTCAATATATTAGAATTGTAATATTAATTAACTGAACAAATGCTAGAGTTGTTTCACTTCTTTCTGTTTTTGTTTTTGTCTAGTCCACAAACTGGGAATGATAACATCATGGAGCATTATGAATCAAACAATTATAATATCTTAAGAGTTATCACAGGACTGGAAAAGATCAGTTTTCATTCCAATCCCAAAGAAAGGCAATGTCAAAGAATACTCAAACTACTACACAATTGCACTCATCTCACATGCTAGTAAAGTAATGCTCAAAATTCTCCAAGCCAGGCTTAAGCAATACGTGAACTGTGAACTTCCAGATATTCAAGCTGGTTTTAGAAAAGGTAGAGGAACAAGAGATCAAATTGCCGACATCTGCTGGATCATTGAAAAACCAAGAGAGTTCCAGAAAAACATCTATTTCTGCTTTATTGACTATTCCAAAGCCTTTGACTGTGTGGATCACAATAAACTGTGGAAAATTCTGAAAGACATGGAAATACCAGACCACCTGACCTGCCTTTTGAGAAACCTGTATGCAGGTCAGGAAGCAACAGTTAGAACTGGACATGGAACAACAGACTGGTTCCAAATAGGAAAAGGAGTATGTCAAGGCTGTATATTGTCACCCTGCTTGTTTAACTTATATGCAGAGTACATCATGAGAAACGCTGGGCTGGAAGAAGCACAAGCTGGAATCAAGATTGCTGGGAGAAATATCAATAACCTCAGATATGCAGATGACACCACCCTTATGGCAGAAAGTGAAGAACTAAAGAGCCTCTTGATGAAAGTGAAAGAGGAGAGTGAAAAGCCGGCTTAAAGCTCAACATTCAGAAAACTAAGATCATGGCATCTGGTCCCATCAATCCATGGCAAATACATGGGAAAACAGTGGAAACAGTGTCAAACTTTATTTTGGGGGGCTCCAAAATCACTGCAGATGGTGATTGCAGCCATGAAATTAAAAGACACTTACTCCTTGGAAGGAAAGTTATGACCAACCTAGACAGCATATTAAAAAGCAGAGACATAACTTTGCCAAGAATGGTCCGTCTAATCAAGGCTATGGTTTTTCCAGTGGTCATGGATGGATGTGAGAGTTGGAGTATAAAGAAAGCTGAGTGCTGAAGAATTGATGCTTTTGAACTGTGGTGTTGGAGAAGACTCTTTCAAGTCCCTTGGACTGCAAGGAGATCCAACCAGTCCATTCTGAAGGAGATGAGCCCTGGGATTTCTTTGGAAGGAATGAAGCTAAAGCTGAAATTCCAGTACTTTGGCCACCTCATGCGAAGAGTTGACTCATTGGAAAAGACTCTGATGCTGGGAGGGTTTGGGGGCAAGAGGAGAAGCGGACGACAGAGGATGAGATGGCTGGATGGTATCACTGAGTCGATGGACATGAGTCTGAGTGAACTCCAGGACTTGGTGATGGACAGAGAGGCCTGTTGTGCTACGATTCATGTGGTCACAAAGAGTCGGACACAACTGAGTGACTGATCTGATCTGATCTGATTCCTGAGCTCAGTACTTCTTTAGTGTTGAAATTTAAACTTTCCTGCCCATTGTTATCTAATGTTTGGAATTGAGATGTAAGTAATAATAATCTTATAGTTTGTCTTGATGACTAAATGAGAGAATATATGAGAAGTAGTTAACACAGTACCTGAAATACAGTAAAAGCTGAATTTCCTCCTATTATTATTACTATTAGTTCACCTACCATCCTCTTAATTAGGTATCCTGTAATCTCTTATTTTTCAAATCCATTGGAAATTTTTTCTCTATCTTCCTCTCCTTCTATACTATAATTTTGTTATTTTATTAAATAAATACTTAATGAGAAATTACTACCAGGTATCAAAAACTGAGATAAATTTATGTTGTATTAATGATGAATAAAATAAAGAACGCTGCTTTCTCAATGACTCTTTAATCAGAGGGAATAATGGTGAACAAATAATAGTTCACCATTTAGTTGAAATAAACAACTAAATATGTATATGAGAATCATTGTGATAGGAAAACTTACTTAAATAAAAGACCCAGTTATTATGAAATGGATAATAATAAGTCTTAGTTTAGCATGAGTAGTCTTAGAAGATCTCTCTGTGGCTCAGATGGTAAAGAATCTGCCTGCAATGTGGGAGATCTGGGATTGATCACTGGGTGGCGAAGCTCCTTGGAGAAGAGAATGGCAATCCACTTTTGCCTGGAGAATCTCATTAACAGAGGAGTCTGGTGGGCTACAATCCATGGGATCACAAAAAGTTGGACACGACTGAGTGACTAACGCTTTCATTTCATTTTCAGGTAACAAAACCATACTAGTAGAAGAGACTATTGGTACAAAATACTCCTATCAGATAATGTTCTCTACACCCTTCATCTGAAAATGTTTTCTCACTCAGTGATCATAAACCCATGCCCTTTCTGATACTCATATTTCAGTTTTCTGATGCCTTTCTTCACTTTTTCTACATTTTTTTAAGGATTTCTCCATCAAATTATTTCATTTTATTTCATTTTTAAAAAAAATTTTAGTTCCTATTGTATTTGCCGCTGCTGCTGCTAAGTCACTTCAGTCGTGTCCGACTCTGTGTGACCCCATAGACGGCAGCCCAACAGGCACCGTTGTCCCTGGGATTCTCCAGGCAAGAACACTGGAGTGGGTTGCCATTTCCTTCTCCAATGCATGAAAGTGAAAAGTGAAAGTGAAGTCGCTCAGTCGTGTCTGACTCCCAGCGACCCCATGGACTGCAGCCTACCAGGCTCCTCCGTCCATGGGATTTTCCAGGCAAGTGTACCTACTGTATTTACTCAGATGTTATTGGGCTATTGATTACCATCTCTGTGGAACTGACTCCATACTGTATAATTTAAAACTTAGCTCTTTTAGTACATTTCAGTTCAATTCAGTCACAGAGTTGTGTCTGGCTCATTGCAACTCCATGGACTGCAGCATTCCAGGTTTCCCTGTCCATTACCAAATTCTGGAGCCTGCTAAAACTCATGTCCATCAAGTCAGTGGTGCTATCCAACCAAATCATCCTCTATCATCCATTTTTAATCCTGCCTTCAATTTTCCCAACATCAGTGTTTTTTCTTCAATAATTTGGTTAGATGCTATCCAACCAAATTATCCTCTATCATCCATTTTTAATCCTGCCTTCAATTTTCCCAACATTAGTGTTTTTTCCAGTGAGTCAATACTTTACATTAGGTGACCAAAGCATTGTAGTTTCAGCTTCAGTGTCAGTCCTTCCAATGAATATTCAGGACTGATTTCCTTTGGGAATGACTGGTTAGATCTCCTTACATTTCAAGGGACTCTCAAGAGTCTTCTTGAACACCACAGTTCAGAAACATGAATTCTTTGGTGCTCAGCTTTCTTTATGGTCCAACTCTCACATCCATAGATGGAAGCTGTGGAAAAACCCTAGCTTTGACTAGACACTTTTGTTGGCAAAGTAATGTCTCTGCTTTTTAATATGCTGTCTAGGTTTTTCATAACTTTTCATCCAAGGAGGAAGTCTCTCTTCAATTTCATGGCTGCTGTCGACATCTGCAGTGATTTTGGAGCCCAAGAAAATAAAGCCTCACTGTTTTCATTGTTTTCCCATTTATTTGCCATGAAGTGATGGGGCTGGATGCTATGATTTGTTTCTTGAATGCTCAGTTTTAAGCCATCTTTTTCATACCCCTCTTTCACATTCATCAAGAGGCTCTTTAGTTCTTCTTTCAGTTCAGTCCATTCACTCAGTCATGTCCAACTATTTGCGACCTAATGGACTGCAGCACACTGGGCCTCCCTGTCCATCACCAGCTCCTGGAGTTTACTCAAACTCATGTCCATTGAGTCAGTGATGTCATCCAGTCATCTCACCCTCTGTCGTCCCCTTCTCCTCCCACCTTCAATCTATCCCAGCATTGGGCCCTTTTCCAATGAGTCATTTCTTTGAGTCAGATGGCCAAAGTGTTGGAGTTTCCGCTTCAACATCAGTCCTTCCAATGAACACCCAGGACTGATTTCCTTTAGGATGGACTGGTTGGATCTCCTTGTGGTCCAAGGGATTCTCAAGAGTCTTCTCCAACACCATAGTACAAAAGAATCAATTCTTCGGTACTCAGCTTTCTTTACAGTTTAACTCTCACATCCATACATGACCACTGGAAAAACCATAGCTTTGATTAGACAGACCTTTGTTGGCAAAGTAATGTCTGCTTTTTAGTATGCTCTCTAGCTTGGTCATTATTTTTCTCCCAAGGAGCAAACATCTTTTAATTTAATGGCTGCTGTCACCATCTGATATTGAAGCCCCCAAGAATAAAGTCTGCCACTGTTTTCACTGTTCCCCCAACTATTTGCCATGAAGTGATGAGACCAGATGCCATGATCTTAGTTTTCTGAATGTTGAGTTTTAAACCATTTTTTTCACTCTTCTCCTTCACTTTCATCAGGAGGCTCTTTGTTTTCTGCCATAAGAGTGGTGTCATCTGCATATCTGAGGCTATTGATATTTCTCCCGGCAGTCTTGATTGCAGCTTGTGTTTCTTCCAGCCCAGAACTTCTCATGATGTACTCTGCATATAAGTTAAATAAGCTTGGTGACAATATACAGCCTTGATGTACTCCTTTTCCTATTTGGAACCAGTCTGTTGTTTCATGTCCAGTTCTAACTGTTGCTTCCTGACTTGCATACAGATTTCTCAAGAGGAAGGTCAGAAGGTCTGGTATTCCCATCTCTTGAAGAATTTTCCACAGTTTGTTACACACAGTAACAAAAACTGATACACACAATCAAAGGCTTTGGCATAGTCAATAAAGAAGAAGTAGATACTTTTCTGGAACTCTCTTGCTTTTTGGATGATCCAACAGATGCTAGCAATTTGATCTCTGGTTCCTCTGCCTTTTCTAAAACCAGTTTGAACATCTGGAAGTTCATGGTCACATACAGTTGAAGCTTTGCTTGGATAATTTTGAGCATTACTGATTGTGTGGTAATTCGAGTATTCTTTGACATTGACTTTGCTTGGGGTTGGAATGAAAACTGACCTTTTCCAGTCCTGTGGCCACTGCTGAGTTTTCCAAATTTGCTGGCATAATGAGTGCAGCACTTTAATGGCATAATCTTTTAGCATTTGAAATAGATAGACTAGAGTTCAACCAATTCTACTAGCTTTGTTCATAGTGATGCTTCCTAAGGCCCGCTTGACTTCTCATTCCAGGATGTCTGGCTCTAGGTGAGTGATCACGTCATTGTGGTTATTTGGGTCATTAAGATCTTTTTTTGTATAGCTTTTCTATGTATTCTTGCCATCTCTTTTTATCATCTTCTGCTTCTGTTAGATACATGTAACTCTCTCTATGCTTTATTGTGCCCATCTTTCCATGAAATGTTCCCCTGGCATCTCTAATTTTCTGGAAGAGATCTATGGTCTTTTCCATTTCATTGTTTTCCCCTATTTCTTTGCATTGAACCCTGAGGAAGGCTCTCCTGTCTCTCCTTGCTATTCTTTGGAACTCTTCATTCAGATGGGTATATCTTTCCTTTTCTCTTTTGCCTTTAGCTTCTCCTATTTTCTCAGTTATTTGTAAGGCCTCCTCAGACAACCATTTTGCCTTTTTGAATTTATTTTTGTTGGAGATGGTCTTGATCACTGCTTCCTGTACAATGTCCCTAACTTCAGTCCATAATTCTTCAGGCACTTTATCTGTCGAATCTAATCACTTGAATTTATTTGGTACCTCCACTGTATAATCTTAAGGGATTTGACTTAGGTCATACCTGAATGGTCTAATGGTTTTCCCTACCTTCTTCAATTTACGTCTGAATTTGGCAATAAGGAGTTCATGATCTGAGCCACAGTCAGCTCCTCGTTGTTTGTGCTGATTGTATAGAGATTCTCCATATTTGGCTGCAGAGAATAGAATCAGTCTGATTTTGGTATTGACCATCTGGAGATGTCCATTTGTAGAATTGTCTCGTGTTGTTGGTAAACAGTGTTTGCTTTACCAGTGTGTAGCAGTTTGTTATACCAGTTTTTTTCTTGGCAAAACTCTGTTAGCCTTTGCTCTGCTTCATTTTGTACTCCAAAGCCAAACTAGTCTGTGACTGCAGTTATCTCTTGACTTCCTAATTTTGCATTCCAGTCCCCTATGATGAAAAGGACATCTTTTTTTTTTTTTTTTAATTTATTTCTAGAAGGCATTGTAGGCTCTCATTTTAGAACCATTCAACTTCAGCTTCTTTGGCATTAGATGTTGGGGCATGGACTTGGATTACTGTGATATTGAGTGGTTTGCCTTGAAAATGAACAGAGATCATTCTGTCATTTTTGAGATTACACACAAGTATGCATTTTGGACTCTTTTGTTGGTTATGAGGGCTACTCTATTTCTTCTAAGAGATTCTGGCCCACATTAGTAAATATATTGGTCATCTGAATTAAATTAGCCCATTCCAGTCCATTTTAGTTCACTGATTCCTAAAATATCAGTGTTCACTCTTGCCATCTCCTGTTAGACCACTTCAAATTTACCTAACATGGACCTAACATTCTAAGTTCCCACACAATATTGTTCTTTACACCATCAGACTTTACTTCCATTACCAGTCACATCCATAACTGGGTGTTGTTTTCGCTTTGGCCACATTTCTTCATTCTTTCTGGGGTTATTTCTCCACTCTTCTCCAGTAGCATATTGGGCACCTCCCAACCTGGGAAGATCATCTTTCAGTGTCATATCATTTTGTCTTTTCATACTGTCCATGGGTTTCAAAGGCAAGAATATTGAAGTGTTTTGCTATTCCCTTCTCCAGTGAACCACATTTTGTCAGAACTCTCACCATGACCCATCTGTCTTGGGTGGCCCTACATGGCATGGCTCATAGTTATATTGAGTTAGACGAGGCTGTGATCTATGTGTCAGTTTGGTTAGTTTTTTGTGATTTTGGTTTTCATTCTTTCTGCCTTCTGATGGATACTGATAAGAGGCTTGTGGAAGCCCCCCTGATAGGAGATACTGACTGGGGGAATCTGGGTCTTGTTCTGATGGGTGGGGTCATACTCAGTAAATCTTTAATCCAACTTTCTGTTGATGGGTGGGGTTGTGTTCCCTCCCTCTTCCAAAGAACTTAGGCCAGCACTGTTGAATTCAGTGCTCCTGGACATATAGCAGCCCACCTCAACCCATGCCTTCACTGGAGACTCCTGGACACACACAGGCAAGTCTGGTTCAGTCTATTGTTGTGACACTTCTTCTTCCTCTTGGCTCCTGGTGTGCACAAGGTTTTGTTTGTGCCCTTCAAGAGTCTATTTCCCCAGCCTGTGGAAGTTTTGTAATCAAATCCTACTGGCCTCCATAGTCAAATTCCCTGAGAGTTCTACTCTTTGCTCAGTCCCCAGGTTTGGAATCGGTTTTCGGTCTTAGAAATTTCTTAACGGTGTGAGAATTTCTTTAGTATAATTGTTCTACAATTTGTGGGTCATCTGCTTGGTAGCTATATGGTGGGGCTAATGGCAACCCCCTCCAAGAGGGTTTATGTTACACACTTCACGTGCTGCAGCCAGAGCCCCTGTCCCCACGTCAGGCCACTGCTGACCCATGCTTCCATAGGAGACACTCAAACACTCAAAGGCCAGTCTGGCTCAGTCTCTGTGAAGACTCTGGGTCCCTGTATGCACACCTCTGAGCATCTCTGGCAGGTATGGGTGTTGATTCTAAATGCGATTTCACCCCTCCTACTATCTTGTTGGGGCTTCTCCTCTGCCTTTGGATGTGTGGTATCTTTTTTTAGTGGGATCCAATATTCTCCTGTTGACAGTTGTTCAGCAGTGAGTTGCAATTTTGGAGTTCTTGCAGGAGAAGATGTAAAGTATATACATTTACTGTTAGTAACATTTCAAATTTCTAAACTTCAGTATTTGTTATATATATCCCATTTGAATGCCTCAGTGTTCCTTCATATGCAACATGTTCAAATTTGAATCAATGATCATTTATCCTCTGTAAGTTCTTTTCATGAATAGACAATAATCATCGATAGCAAAGCTAACTATTCAAGTACCCAAGGTACACGCCTCAAGTTATTACTGATCTACTTTTCCTCTTGTTAGTCAATTTCTTTTTTTCTCCATAATGCATTTTTTTCTTTTTCTTTTTCAGTCTCCATCACATACTACTGATAGATTAAAACTTGTGGTGTTTCCCTGGATTCATGGTCTCCAAAGGAGAAGATTTAACTCCTGGACTTAAGATAGTCTCAGTCACTCAGAGCTTTGTGTAGTAGAAATGTTATCCAAGTGATAGTGACAGAAAAAGAGCTTCTGACATAGACATCAGAAGGGGATAGAACGATTACCTGCCTTGCTAGTTTCAAGCAGGGCATTATATACTTTTGTGCTAACTGTTGAGAATAGGAAAAAGTATCTTGAAGCTGTGAAAATTTTGCCCAGACCCTTTCTCATAACATACATCCTGGGATGATATCAGCACAAGATTAGCCAGAAGGAATGGGTTAACCCAGAATTCAAGGCTGTGGAAGTTTTACCCAGACCTTCTCTCATAACATACGTTCTGAGCTCAAAAAGCATGTCCTTGAACAAGAGATACTACTGCCTATGAGGGCTACATGTCTAAGACAAAAGAATGTGAAAAAGAAAGAATGTTCACCTCCTCCTTAAAGGGACCTTAGGCTTGAACTCCTTATCAACCTGCCTAAGTTAAATCTCTTACTACCAATTGCCTAGCTCAGTAATTTTTTTGTATCTTTCTTTACTAATTATTAGCTCAGCTCCGTGTCAGTTTCCACTTGCAAAATTATAGGACTTTCTAACTGAGGTCATTTTTTCCAGTCTACTTAGATAAGATGAAGGACCCCATGACTTGGCCTTACTTGTAATGCCAAATTCAGAACCTATGTCACATCTCTCTGTATCCAGTAAACATGAATGTACTGTCTGTTATTCTCTACACAGCATCCTCTGTTTCATACTCATATGTATATTCTAGTTAGTAGTCTTTTAACCTCTTTTCCTGTTAAATCTTAATCATACTGTAAGAAATTTCATCAGTTTCTTCCATAAAGGATCTTCAATAATTCCTTCTAGGATTGTATAGAAAAAAAATTTACTTACACAGCAATAAAGGAAGCACATGGCAGCTACTCAAGCCTACCATCTACTAAGGTAAACAGAAAATAAAAAAGCTTCTTTATTTAGAGAATTGGTAGTGCGGAATAGAAAGATCAAATCAAATAAAAATGCTGACCTCTAGGGAAACATAATTAAGGATATAAAAGAAAGCATACTTTAAACTCTGCACACTATTTTTAGGCTTTTTGACAATGTAAGACATACATAAAATATTAGTATATTAATAAATAGGAGTAAATATCAGAGAACAAAAACAAACACTTAGAATTTAAAATATGATAAAAAGTCCTTGAATGAGAGAGCAGGAAAAGAGACATAAGTAATTGATAATTACTATATAATAGAAGTTGGTAATTACTAGAAATACTAAACAAAGCTTTCAAAAGCAAAGAAGGGATGAAAACTTTAGTCTCATAAAATTTCTGAAATACATTTCTAAATAAAGGATCCTAAAATCCATCTAAATGTGAGAAAATAAGCCCACTACAAAATACTATCAAACTAACCATCAGGAAAAAAAACTGTGAGAAGACAGACAACTGAGAAATGTCTTGGTGTTTCTGAAGGCAAGTTTGGAGGCTAGAAGACATAGATACAAATCAATTTGTGAGGTTGGAATTACACATTCAGATATTGATGGGTTCACAAATGTGAGCTCCAATACACTCATCCTTACTTCAGGATGTTCTCCAGTAAAGTGAAACAAAAGTCATGAAGTTGGAAGGCACAGAATCTTGAAAAACATTATCTCAACTATAAATGCAGTTAAAAAGAAGTCCTAAATGAAGATGGCGTAAACATCCAGCTACTCATATAAACAAAGTGTCTAAAATATTTACACCTAATAGGTGCTTTCAAGCATTGCTTAAAAAGATGAATGTAAAAGGAATAATGTACCAGGAGAATGCAGAGTTCATGAGACAGGATCTAGTATGCTTAGCAGTACAAAAATGTAACTGACTTGAGGATGTGATGATTAAGACACATGCACACTCTTAAACTAAAAACTCAAACCATATCAAAACAAGCAACACAAATAAAGGTTTGTCAAAAATTATTTTTAATGAAACTATGTCATGTCTTTTAGCAAATAATGAACTTAAAAAAATGAATATAGATATTCAGTTAGTATGACTCAGGTTTAACACAATGTATAGGTGAGAAGGAAATGTAATCTTCGTGACATACTTGGCAATATTTGAATAATCATAATATCTTAGTTTTGAATGTAAGAATCAACCAAAGGATAAACAAAATCTTTTAAAGTATTTACTGATTTGTTTATTTGGCTGTTAGATTTTAGTTATGGCACTCAGGGTCTTTTTTGCATCATAGGGAATCTTTCCTCGCATCTTACGGTCTCTCTAGTCATGGCTCATGGGAGAGTGCCCAGGCTTAGTAGTTGGAGCACGTAGGGTTAGTTGTTCTGTGGCATGTGGGATCTTAGTTACCTGGACACTGATAGAATCTGCGTCCCCTGCATTGCAAAGAGATTCTTAACCTCTGGACCACCAGGGAAGTCCCCTAAACAGAAAGTCTTAATTGTAGCTGCAAGATAGAGTATAAAGAGGTGAGACTTGAGATTGTCAGGAATGGTAGAGCAAAGGACAGAGTTTTAAATATACTTTGCATTAAAGTAGAGCCTTAAAGATATTGTCAAAAGTATGTGAAACAAGACAAAAAAGATTCATTACATTAATTAAAACTACTCTCCTAGTAAATGGAAAACTCAAAATATAAATATGAAAGCTGGAAAAGAGGTGGTAAAAGTTAAATATAACTTTTAGATATAAATCAGGATATAACCATATACTGTCCAAATTTGATTTATCAGTAAGGAACTACTAAGTATACTTTCAAGAGTTATGCAGGTAATCATTAGAAGTAAAATAAAAAAGATGTCAAATAATTTACCTCATAGGAGTGGGCAAAGATAGGGAAAGTAGAGTTGTGAGGACACAGCCTTTTTTTTTTTTTTTCCATTAAATCCTTTGTCAAATTTTATTTTTTACCAGGCACATATTTTATTTTGGTGAAAATTCATTTTAAACATAAATCTATATGTTATATATATATTTAAAATTAATTTATGTCTCTCAAAAAGTGTTCTATATCAAAGCAGCATATTTAACTAGACCAATTAATCAATATATAAAGAATTTCAAAATGACAAACTAAAAGAAAGTATCTTCCTAGCCTGGTGTGGATTCTGCTTTTTTATTCAATAGCAGTTACAAATTTGAATGTATATTTAAATCAAACATATATAAATTATAAACCAAGATACAGGGTGTATGTTTCTTTTCTGTTTAGGCATGATTTTTTGTAAGAATAGAATTTGGATAAATGGTGACAACAAATGCTGAGTCTGCAAGAAACAGGATTTATAAAAATATATTTTATCTCAATGTTTGCTTTGTTCATTTATAAATCGATAGCAATGTCATTTTTGTCTTAGTAATAAATATTTTTTATGCAATTTATCACTGCAAGTCTAAACATTCAAGAGTACAATTAGTGTTATATAGTTGCCAATAGAAATTGAAATATTAACTCAAATAATTTGATAACAGTTCTTAAAGTCTTGGTTTTTAATGCAGGTTGGATATTTGTATACTATGGATCCAAAAATGAAGGAAAAATAAAACATATCTAAATCTATGTCTAGATAGATATTTTCACATGGGTACTTAGATAACAATTTTTAAAATACATTCAATTACACTCCATTAATTAGATCAAGAAAAATCCTCCACAAATAAACTCTTTTATTAAATTCCAAATAATCAAAATGAAAGTGCAGTTATATTATATACATGTACATGTATGTATATGTAAAGAATAAATAATTGTAAGAGTTATATTGAAAAGCAGAGACACTACTTTGCTTAAAGAGGTCCATATATTCAAAGCTGTGTTTTTTCCAGTGGTCATGTACAGACATGAGAATTGAACTGTAAGGAAGGCTGAGCATCAAAGAATTGATGCTTTTGAACTGTGGTGTTGGAGAAGACTCTTGAGAGTCCCTTGGACTGCAAGGAGATCCAACCAGTCCATCCTAAAGGAAATCAGTTCTGAATATTCATTGGAAGGAGTGATGCTGAAGCTGAAGCTTCTATACTTTGGCCACCTGATGCGAAGAGCTGATTCTCTAGAAAAGACCCAGATGCTGGGAAAGATTGAGGGCAAGAAGAAAAGGGGACAACAGAGAATGAGATGGTTAGATGGCATCACCAACTCAATGGACATGAGTTTCAGCAAGCCCTGGGAGATAGTGAAGGACAGGTAAGCCTAGCATGCTGTAGTCCATGGAGTTACAAAGAGTCAGACACACCTAAGCGATTGAACAACAGCAGCAACAACAGTCATAAAGTTGCATTGTAACTGTGGATCATTTCAGAGCATACTTTCCTTCCTAGCAAAATAAATGTAAACCTTCTTTTGTCACACATCCAGCCAGATTCAGTACAGTTTCAAACATAACATATCCCACATTTTAAAATTTCTAAAGAGAGAATGAAGTGTTATTAGGTGTAACTTTCTTTTTTACCTCCATTTAATCAGTTCTCATGATCTTTAGAAATTTTCAAGGTAGTATCATATTAATCTCATTTTCTGAATAGCAGCATTAAGAAGACTATCAATTCTTAAGTTCATTATCTGAAGTATATGTAAGGTAAGTTCTGATCTACAATATCACACTCTCCAAAGTACTACCCCAATGATTTATCCAATTTTTAAGTTAACACAATGTAAGCAACAACTTATACCTTGGAGTAAAGCTTATTTGAGGATAAGTACACAGTTGATGTCCGTAGCTGTTTACATAGCAGTGTTTCTGAATGCAGGAGTGAATTAATGGATTACTATGTGAATACTGTATTCTGTGGTAAATTCTTTGGCTAAAAGGTTGCATTTAAAGGGAAAGAAATAGTTCTTCAATTGCAAGATCACTTAGGTCATATGTTTACTCAAGCTTCCCTGGTGGCTCAGATGGTAAAGCGTCTGCCTGCAATGCGGGAGACCCGGGTTTGATTCCTGAGTTGGGAATATCCCCTGGAAAAGGAAATGGCAATCCACTCCAGCACTCTTGCCTGGAAAATCCCATGGACGGAGGAGCCTGATAGGCTACAATCCATGGGGTGACAAAGAGTTGGACACGACTGAGCGACTTCACTTTCTTTAGGTCATACACATTAGAGAAACATTTCATAATAAAAAATGGACATTATTTTTTGTTCTTATTCGTATAAGGTTTTATATTCTAAATCATACAAGATTTAGAAAAATCTTTTTCTAAAATTTTCAACTTGCTACTCAATAATATCCTTATTTCCAAACTCAGGGTTGTTTATATAATATGATTTAGTTTTTAATTTTTTTCTGGTTTAACTGAATAGAAGTGTTTTTTGCTAATAGATACAGTTGTAAGCTTCTTTAAGGCAATGGGTATTTATATTGTGAATTTGAAGACTAAGAATTTTCTATTTAATCACAGTTAAAATTAGTTTGTGTACCAACTGTCACTAAATGACAGCAACAGAAGTATTCTTACAGAAGACATATAAATAGACAAGAAAACTTAGTACACTTTGAGTATACTGAGACTTTTCTTACTGACAATTCACATTTCAAGTTTTTTTTCAGAAATAAATTCAAATAACTTAGGATATTCTGATTCACTGTAACATCGTCCAAAACCGAATCAAGACAGGCAGGTCTGAGCTTCATATTCCTAGAGTAACAGCAAGGACAGGTAAAAGTGTTATAGTTGTGCAGCAATGTGTGTGTACATTCAACTCTTTGCAACCCCAAAGACTGTAGCCCGCCAGGCTCCTCTGTCCGTGGAATTTTCCAGGCAAGAATACTGAAGTGGGTAGCCATTTCCTACTCCACGGGATCTTCCTGACCCAGGAGGTTGAACCTGTTCCTTGTCTCCGGCATCTCTTGCATTGGCAGGTGGATTCTTTACCATTACACCACCTGGGAAACCCCATCGTACGGCAATAACTCCACACAAAATATACCTTCATGAGTAAGATACCATGGTCTACCTTTCCAGCAAATATTTAAGTATATCCTCATCTACTTGTCCAGATATTTCATGTCTGTCTTCTTATGATGCCACATCTTAACAAGAACTTCCAATGAATTATTCTAAGATAATTGAAATTTATCTTTCAAAAAGATACATATTAGGTATTTGGCTGGCCTTTGTCTCAGGAACAGTTCATCAGGATAATAGTTTCAAAAGAAGTTTATTGTTATTGTTAAGTGAGCAGTTAAAACATGTACATGTAGAATATTAGATGCAATATCCTCTCTTCTCATAATTAGTGCAAAAGGAGTACACTCTATTAAAAAAAAAAAAGAAGAAGAAAGAAATAAAGAAAAAGTAAGACTAAAGGCAGGGAACAATTTGTTCAGCTTGAAAGCAGCTGGCATACTAAAAATTGTAAAAGCTCCAGCTGGCAGATCATACTTCAACCAACTAGCCAACTCTTCACATGGGAAAAGTGCTATATGATTTTATGTAAGAAACAAAACATATTTGTGAATAAATATTGGCTTGACAGGAAGTCAGACAAACTACATTTTTTACTCAAAGACATGTACTTAAGCACACGGTGTCAAACAGTATTTCTATATAAAGAGAAAAAAAAATGGAGAGAAAATCTGCACTAGAGTGAAACTAAAGCAGATGGTGTAATTGGTCCTTTGTTGGTTTTAAAATTTTTTAAATAAAAATATCCTGAATTGCAGTTAAAAATAAAAGTCTTTTCTATCAGAAAAACAAAACACTTCTAACATAACACCTACAACTTCTGGAATATTTTTTTACTTCCATTTCTAATTCCCTCAAAAACATATTTCTGGCTCAATGTACTCAACCCAAGCAAAACTCATATAAATAAACTATTTTAAACATAGAAGCCTCAGAAATCTGATAAATATTTTTGGTTATAGAATGAGTCCTTGTAAATGCAGAATATAAAACTACATCTTGGTGGGAGGTGAAGCATTTTTTACATGATGCTTCCTTTTTTAAAAACAGTTTAAAAAACTGTCTTAGCGATATGGCCCATTCTCCAGAAGGCCCTCTAAAGTACAAACATATTACGTTAACTCTATAATCTTTTAATACCCTAACTTATTTATGTATCACACTAGCTAGCTATGTACTCAAAATGCATATATATATATATATATATATATATATATATATATATTTTTATTGAAGAATTAGTCACCTAAAAGGTAATTTTGGATGTTGAATAACAATTTAAAAACATCATAGAAATATCAACTGGTTGAGAACAAAGTCAAATCGCTTTAGGGATAGTATTTGTAGGGGGAAGTATTTGTATGGAGGAAGTATGAATGCTAAATATTGGATATGTATCAGGCTTCTCAGTGGTCTATCTTTCATCATACTGTCCCTTGCATGATGACTTTTGTTAACATATTTTTCACTGTGGCTGCAAGTTGGCAATTGCAGTTTGATATATACCTTCTATATTCAGAGCAAAAAGAAAGAGGAAGGGGCAGCACTTAGGAATATGTGTTTCTTTTTACCAGCCCTAAATCTTCTTTTCAAAAGATAATCCCTGTATATTTCATTTTCCAGAATTGTTTCATGAATCTCCCCTGCCTACAAGGGAACCTGAGATAGAAAATATTAATCTCCACAGTCTCTATAGGAGAAGAAAAAGGTAAGTAGGGAATCAGGAAAAGATTATGATGGGCTGCCATCCTAGGGCATCTACTGCAAAACATAAACATAAGAATTATACAGAGTGAAGTAAGCCAGAAAGAAAAACACCAATACAGTGTACTAACACATTTATATGGAATTTAGAAAGATGGTAATGATAACCCTGTATACGAGACAGCAAAAGAGACAGAGATGTATAGAACAGTCTTTTGGACTCTGTGGGAGAGGGAGAGAGTGTGATGATTTGGGAGAATGGCATTGAAACATGTATATTATCATAGGTGAAGTGAATTGCCAGTCCAGGTTCAATGCATGAGACAGGGTGCTCAGGGCTGGTGCCCTGGGATGACCCAGAGGGATGGGATGGAGAGGGAGGTGGGAGGGGGTTCAAGATGGGGAACATATGTACACCCATGGCAGATTCATGTCAGTGTATGGCAAAACCAATACAATATTGTAAATTAAAATAATTAATTAATTAAAAAAAAAGAATGATTCAAAATGAAACATCCAAAGTTAAATTTTCCTTTTGCCAGGTATTGCCCTGTCAACTGAGCAGAGAAGTTTCACATTTCACCAAATTCATCGATGCCTTAGATAGTTGCTCATCTGAACTTTTTAAAAAAGAAACTGATCTCTCCAAGTTGACAAAGTTAGGCATGTGGACTTCTGAACATCTAACTACCAGTTCTATTGTTCCAACATGTGGCCTTGTATCTCAAAGAAACAGAAGTGAGGAAGATATTTTAGTGGACATGAGAATGCGCTTCACAGTCCTGTGCATATGGGGAGCACAGGTTGATCTCAACCAGTGACTAAGTGCAGCGAACAGACTGAGGCAGGCTCATTACTGAGAGATCATGTCTGAAGATAGTTCATGGCCTCCAGATGGCCCTGGAGGGGTCTCAAATTTCCTCAAATTTCACAGCAATGGAGAATGCTTCCATTCAATCTCTTTCTCTCTATCTCTCTCTCCTTTCAGTTCAGTTCAGTTCAGTTCAGTCACTCAGTTGTATCTGACTCTTTGCGAAACCACGAACTGCACCATGTCAGGCCTCCCTGTCCATTACCAACTCCAGAAGCTTACTCAAACTCATGTCCATTGAGTCAGTGATGCCATCCAGCCATCTCATCCTCTGTTGTCCCCTTCTCCTCCTGCCTTAATCTTTCCCAACATAAGGGTCTTCTCAAATGAGCCAGTACTTTGCATCAGGTGGCCAAAGTACTTGCTTTGATGATGCAAGTACTTTGCTTCAGCTTCAGCATCAGTCCTTCCAATGAATATTCAGGACTGATTTCCTTTAGGAGTGACTGGTTTGATATCCTTGCAGTCCAAGGGACTCTCAAGAATCTTCTCCAGCATGACAGTTCAAAAAATCCAATTCTTCATCACTCAACCTTTGTTAAGGTCCAACACTCACATCCATACATGACTACTGGAAAAACCATAGCATTGACTAGATGGACCTTCGTTGAGAAAGTGATGTCTTTGCTTTTAGACATGCTATGTAGGTTTATCATAGCTTTAATTCCAGGGAGCAAGCATCTTTTAGTTTCATGGCTACAGTAACCATTCACAATGATTTTTGAGCCCCTCCCCCCAAAAAAAATCTGTCATTGTTTCCAAATTTTTTCCCTTCTACTTGTCATGAAGTGATGATACTGAAGGCCATGAACTTAGATTTCTGAATGGTGAGTTTCAAGCCAGCTTTTTCACTCTCCTCTTTTCACTCTCCTCATCAAGAGGCTCTTTAGCTCCTCTTCACTTTGTAACATTAGAGTGGTTCAGTTCAGTTCAGTCACTCAGTTGTGTCTGACTCTTTGAGACCCATATGGACTGCAGCACGATAGGCTTCCCTGTCCATCACCAATTCCTGGAGCTTACTCAAATTCACGTCCATAGAGTCAGTGATGCCATCCGACCATCTCATCCTCTGTCATCCCCTTCTCCTCACGACTTCAATCTACCCCAGCATCAGGGTCTTTTCCAATGAGTCAGTTCTTCGCATCAGGTTGCCAAAGTATTGGAGTTTCAGCTTCAACATCAGTCCTTCCAATGGATATTGAAAACTTAGGATTGACTGATTGGAACTCCTTGCAGTCCAAGGGACTCTCAAGAGTCTTCTTCAACACCACAGTTCAATAGCATCAGTTCTTCAGCTCTCAGCTTTCTTTATAGTTCAGCTCTCACATCCATACATGACTACTGGAAAAACTGTAGCTTCGACTAGATGAACCTTTGTTGGCAATGTAATGTCTGCTTTTTAATATGCTGTCTAGCTTGGTCATAACTTGTTTTCCAAGGAGCAAGCGTCTTTCAATTTCGTGGCTGCATTCACCATCTGCAGTGATTTTGGAGCCTCAAAAAATAAGGTCTGTTGCTGTTTCCACTGTTCCCCCATCTATTTGCCATGATGTGCTGGGACCAGATGCCATGATCTTAGTTTCTCAATGCTGAGTTTTAAGCCAACATTTTCACTCTCCTCTTTCACTTTCATCAAGAGGCTCTTTAGTTCTTCTTCACTTTCTGCCATAACTGTGGTGCCATCTGCATATCTGAGGTTATTGATATTTCTCCTGGCAATCTTGATTTCAGCTTGTGCTTCATCCAGCCCAGCATTTCTCATGATGTACTCTGCATATAAGTTAAATAAGCAGGGTGACAATATACAGCCTTGACGTACTCCTTTTCTATTTGGAAGCAGTCTGTTGTTCCATGTCCAGTTCTAACTGTTGCTTCCTGACCTACATACAGGTTTCTCAAGAGGCAGGTTAGATGGTCTGGTATTCTCATCTCTTGAAGAATTTTCCAGAGTTTTTTGTGGTCCACACAGTCGAAGGCTTTGGCATAGTCAATAAAGCAGAAGATGTTTTTCTGGAACTCTCTTGCTTTTTCAATGATCCAGTGGATGTTGGCTATTTGATCTCTTGTTCCTCTACCTTTTCTAAAACCAGCGTGAACATCTGGAAGTTCACGGTTCACATACTGTTGAAGCCTGGCTTGGAGGATTTTGAGCATTACTTTGCTAGGGTGTCAGATGAGTGCAATTGTGCAGTAGTTTGAGCATTCTTTGACATTTCCTTTCTTTGGGATTAGAATGAAAACTGACGTTTTTCAGTCCTGTGGCCACTGCTGAGTTTTCCAAATTTGCTGGCATACTGAGTGCAGCACTTTCACAGCATCATCTTTTAGGATTTGAAAGAGCTCAACTGGAATTTCATCACCTCTACTAGCTTTGTTTTTAGTGATATTTCCTAAGGCCCACTTGATTTTGCATTCCAGGATGTCTGGTTCTAGGTAGGTGATCACACCATTGTGATTATCTGGGATGTGAAGATGTTTTTTGTACAATTCTTCTGTGTATTCTTGCCACTTTTTGTTAATATCTTTTGCTTCTTTTAGGTCCATACCATTTCTGTCCTTTATTGTGCCTGTCTTTGCATGAAATGTTCCCTTGGTATCTCTAATTTTCTTGAAGAGATCTCTATATTTTCCCATTCTATTGTTTTCCTCTTTCCTTTACTTGATGATAGACCTGAGGCATGATCTCATGGCTCTGCCAGTATTTTCAGCCCCTGCACATTGCTTCTCACAAACCCTTAGAGTTTGCACAAATATGATTGGACGTTTAAACCCATCCTGTCGTCAGCTTCTAACAGGACCTAGATTAACACAGATAATATCCATGTCAGCATATATAGTAAATTATGGCACTCTGTTTACTTTTGGAAGATTTTATTTGTAAAAAAATACATTGTGTAATAATAGACTATGTCATATGTTATATGTACTAATACATTAATCTCCTTAAAATTTAATTTTGTTCTTCTTTATATACAAAATAACCATTTTTCTAAGATAAAACTTCATTTTCAATAAGTTTTAATTGTGATTAACCTTCTCCAATAGAAATTTTAATCAACATAAATAAATATTTAATTTTGCTTTACATTTTTTTTTAATTTACTTCTGTGTTTAGTACTTATTTTCTTTAAGCCTATGCTGATGGCTTTCATTTTAACATCAGGGTAGAAGAGTTAGTAACAGAAGATGAAAATGATCCTGAAATAGTAAAGAAGTATCACTTTCTTCCCTGTATTATAAGCAAAATTAGACTACTTCATCTCATATTGAATATCTTAAATTTTGTGAAACTAGTTCATATGAATTTAAAATACTGTCACTAATTTTTACCCAAAAAGCATTTCAGTGCCTTGCTTTGTATTATTAAAAGCAAATCTACCTCTTTTAGTTTTGCAAATTTAACAAAATATCTATTTTTATGTAATACACTGCAACTCTATATAATTCCATGTTTAACTATCCATTACTCTCATACCTAGGTAGCTTTCATGTTGATAAAAGTAGAGAAGAGAATAGGAACACACAGGTACAGAGGGTTATTTTCCTGAGAATTTTTAAGATTTCTTTAGGTCCCAGTAGTCCAAAATTTACTATAGTTAACTCTTGCTTTTTTATTATTTTTTATTGTTTAATTACCAAAGATAATTAAGAGTAGACTATGGATTCCTGCTGGTATAATTCACAATAACTTAATTTAAATTAAAATTTTAATTAATCTATTTAACAAACATGTACTGTATATTTAATAATCTGTGGGCAAAGTTTATTAAAGTCTAGTTTTTCACTGATTTCTGTCATGTAGAAATCAAATAGTGAATGATCAAGATACTTGAATAAATAAAATGCAGTGTGATAATTATTATCTCAAATATTGAATAAAGTGCCATCTGAGCCTACAAGTGAGAACATTATCTCTACCCCAGGACTTTATGAGGATGCCTGAGAAGTGATATATGACCTGGATTTTGAGAAATAGGTTTATCAGGAAGAACAGAAGAAGAGAGAAAATCCAGACCACAGGACTATATACTAATATCCCCAGGCCCAAAACAGCACAGACAACAAAAACTAGTTGGAAGCTCAGTATGACTGGATTATAGAGGAGATTGTGGGGATGATATGATGTGTAATTAGAATTGCAAAATGCATCAGATCTGAGAACCTATTTTATGGCTTGTTAAGGAATTTGAAAATCCCCCTGTAGATACTGAAAGCTAATACTATTCCTATATAATTATTAATTATTAAAGAGTGTAATTAAACAGAAGTTTTGTAGTAATTAAAGAGGGAAAACTTGAGTGAGTGTTGAGTGTTAGTCACTCAGTCGTGCCCAACTCTTTGCGACTCCATGGACTGTAGCCCACCAGGCTCCTCTGTCCATAAGATTTTTCAGGCAAGGATACTGGACTGGGTTGCCATTTCCTTCTCCAGGGGATCTTCCCAACCCAGGGATTGAACCTGGGTCTCCTGCATTGCAGGCAGATTCTTTACTGACTGAGTTACAAGGGAAGCTCTCAAGGGAAAACTTGAAGTATATCCTTAACTGAAATAATCCAATCATGAAAGGATAATATCTTTATTAGAATGAATAATCAAAAGGAAGCCTGAGATTTAAAATTGGAAAATGTATTAACCAAGATACAAGATAAAGAAGAAGCTCCTCAAATGGCAGTAAAAGTCCTGGTAGAGTTTCAAACTTATGGGCTTAGAGGAGCATGAAGATTCATGCAGATGGATATATACCTAGGAAATTAGCAATATAGGCCTGGAGACATTCAGAGAGACACAATCTCCATAGATGGATTTAGAAGTCACAGGTTTATAAAGATTTTTCAAATGTGTGCAGTTAGAGACTTTTCCAATATAGTTTATAAAGATTTGTTTTTAAAGCTCTCATGCTTCTTGGGATGTCCTCACTGAGGCACTACAGTGAGGGGATAATGGAAGGAACAGGCTGCCAAGAGGTTAGGTTCAAGCCCTATCTTTGTCATATGCTACTTAAGTATTGTGGATTATTTTCTTTACACTCTAGTTTTCCAGTCTATAATTGTGAGTAATAATAGTGATTTAATATTTTACCAAAATTCTCCAAGCAAGAATACTGAAGTGGGTACCCATTCCCTTCTCTGGGGAATCTTCCTGACCCAGGGATTGAACCTGGGTCTTCTGCATTGCAGGCAGATTCTTTACAGTCTGAGTCACCAAGGACACCCTAAAATGAAAATATTTAGATGAGAATAATTTTTCTATAATTCTCTAGTTCACAGTTCTGAAAATTGAGTTTTTATTTTGTTGTTTAATTTGTTTTCTGAAAGTTTATTGCAAATTCAACCCATGGTAAAATATGAAGAGAGGCTATTTGTAATGTTTAGTAGTGGAAACATTCATGTCTTATTAGGAGGCACTGCCAGTTTTGGGTGTGTGCTCAGTTGTGTCAACTCTTTGTGACCCCAAAGACTGTAGCCCCTCAGGCTTCTCTGTCCATAGGATTTCCTAGGCAAGAATACTTTAATGGGTTTCCATTTCCTTCTTCAGGTGATCTTCTGGATTCAGGGATAGAACCCATGTATCCTTCACTGCAAGCTAATTCTTTGCTGTTGAGCCACCCGGGAAGCCCCACTGCCAATAACGGTTTTCCCTTGTGGTTCAGTGATAAAGAATCCACCTGCCAATGCAGGAAACATAGATTCTCTCCCTGGATCAGGAAGATCTCCTGTAGAAGGAAATTGCAACTCACTCCAGAATTTTTGCCTGGGAAATCCCATGGACAGTGGAGCCTGGCAGGCTTCAGTTTCAGTTCAAAAGGTCACAAAAAAATCAGACAAAGCTTAGTGAATAAAACAAAAAGAAAAAAATGATAAATGAGAAGAGAATGATATTTAAAGTAATTCTGGGGTAGATTTAACTCTAAATATTAAAGTAGTCAGAGAATGAACCCAAAGAGGTAAAAGAAGAGACAAAAATGTCAGGGTCAAGGAAATCAAGGGAAGAAAAAGATTTGGGTATAATTCGTGGTCAAATATGTCAACTGTCAGAGAAGTTCAATCAACGGGGAATAAAGAAACATGGATTAGGTTTTATAGCACTAGGAAGCATGAATGAGACTATCATACACTAACATTTGGAAGAAAGTGATAGAAATAACATGGGTAGATTGTGTTAGTCACTTAGTCATGTCCAACTCTTTGTGATCCCATGGACTGTAACCCTCCAGGATCCTTTGTCCATGGGATTCTCCAGGGAAGAATACTGGAGGGGGTAGCCATTCCCTTCTCCAGGGGATCTTCCTGACTCAGGGATCAAACCCAGTTCTCCTGCATTGCAGGCACATTCTCTACCATCTGAGCCACCAGGGAAGCCCATAACTGTAGATTACATTTTCATAATACTGAAAGGTTTCATGTTTAAAAGTATATTCTGTTGACCCCTGCTCCTGTTAGTCTAGGAGCAGAATACATTTTTTAAAATTCCAATTCAAAGATAAATAAAAGAATAAATCTACATGTTAAAATTTTATATAATATACAGTATATAAATAATGGAGTATATGATTTATATTGTATATAATGTTTTTCTATATACACACAGAGATTGTTTACATATATGTACAATAGTGTATATGTGTACATTCATATGTGTATACACTGTTGGAGGGGCTTCCCAGGTGGCACAGCAGTAAAGAATCTGCCTGCCAGTGCAAGAGACACTAGAGATTCAGGCTCAGTCCCAGAGAAGGGATCTCTGGAGGAGAAAATGGCAACCCACTCCAGTATTCTTACCTAGAAAATTCCATGGGCAGAGGAGCCTAGAGGGCTACAGTCCTTGGGGTTACAGAGTCAGACACAACTGAGCATGCGTGCATGCACACTGTTGGAGAAGGCCAAGAAAAAGGCATGATCACTAGTTGGCTTGCAAGCTGATCCCAGGCAATTGGAGGCTTTGCACTTTCTCCTCTGTCTTTGGAAGATGTGATCTACTTACTTACCTTTCCTGCTCCACAATACTGCTCCATGAATACAGCCTTGAAATAGAAATGTGATGTTGAGGATCTCTGAACTGTTATGTGACTGAACCCAGCTAAAGTCTCCCGTATAAGTGAATGAACACAGACAGCTAGTGCCTTTATATAAACTTGTATGGTTCTGGTGGTGTTCACAGAAACCTACTTGTCTTGTTGCTACTCAAGACAAACCTTGTAAGTAAGTTGCCCTTTTTATTAATGCCGTTTACCAATCTAGCGTGGTCTGCCTTTTTCCTTTGTTCTTTCCCTGCCCTCCTGCACAGGGGCCAGTTTAGATTTTACCCATGGAAGCTCCTAAGGAGGGTTCAAAGCTATACATATATGAATATGTATATGTACATGTGCATGTTTACAAACACAAATCTTGATAGATCATGGCCTTCTCCTGGTGAAGGAGCTTGTGTAAGTCAGTGAAACTATGAGCCAGGCTCTGCAGGGCCACCTGCAGGGCCACAAAAGGCAGACGGGTCATAGTGGAGAGTTCTGACAAAACGTGGTGCACTGGAGGAAGAAAGGGCAAACCACTCCAGGATTCCTGCAAAGCGAACACCATGAATAGTATGAAAAGGCAGAAAAGTATGACATGAGAAGATGAGCCTTCCAGGCTGGAAGGTGTCCAAAATGCTACTAGGGAAGAGTGGAGGGCAGTTATTAATAGCTCCTGAAAGAATTAAGCAGCTGGACCAAAGTGGTAACGACCCCAATTGTCAATGTCTCTGGTGAAAGTAAAGTCTGATAGAGTAAAAACAGTATTGCGTAGGAACCTGGAATGTTAGGTCCATGGATCAAGGTAAACTGGACATGGTCAAGGAGGAGATGGCAAGAGTGAACGTCAACATTTTAGGAATTAGTGAAATAAAATGGGTGGGAATGGACGAATTTAATTCAGATGATCATTATATCTACTACTGTGGACAAGAATCCCTTAGAAGAAATGGAGTAGCCCTTATAGTCAACAAAAGAGTCCAAAATGCATTATGGGGATGCAATCTCAAAAATGATAGAATGATCTAGGTTAATTTCCAAGGCAAACCATTCATCAACACAGTAATCAAAGTCTATGCCCCAACCACTGATGGCAAAGAAGCTGAAGTTAACTGATTCAATGAAGATGCACAAGACCTAGAACTAACACCAAAAAGATTTCCTTTTAATCATAGGGAACTGGAATGAAGAAATAGGAATTCAAGAGAAACCTGGAGGAACAGGCAACTTTGGCCTTGATCTACCAAATGAAGCAGGACAAAGGCTAGCAGAGGTTTTTCAAGAGAATACACTGGTCATAACAGTCTTTTCCAACAACAAAAGAGACAGCTCTACATACGGACAACATTAAATGATCAATACTGAAATCAGATTGATTATATTCTTTGCAGCCAAAGATGGAGAAGCTCTGTATAGTCAGCAAAAACAAGAACTGGAGCTAGATTGTCAGCTCCTTATTGCAAAATTGAAGAAATGAGGGAGAAACTAGGCCATTCAAGTGTGATCTAAATCAAATCCCTTATGATTATGCAATGGAGGTGATAAATAGATTCAAAGGATTAGATATGGTAGACAGACATGCCTGAAGAACTATGGACATAAGTTCATAAGATTGTACAAAAGGCAGTGACCAAAACCACCCCAAAGAAAATGAAATGTAAGAAGGTAAAGTGGTTGTCTGAGGAGGCTTTAAAAATAGCTGAGGAAATAAGAGAAGTGGAAAGCAAGGGAGAAAGGGAAAGATATACCCAGCTGAATGCAAAGTTCCAGAGAATAGCAAAGAGAGATAAGAAGGTGTTCTTAAATGAACAATGCAAAGAAATAGAGGGAAACAATACAATGAGAAAGACTATACATCACTTGAATAAAACTGAATAAATTAGGAGACCATTTCATTCAAAGATTGGTATGATGAAGGACATAAACAGTATGGGCCTAACAGAAGCAGAAGACATTAAGAAGAGGTGGCAAGAATACACAGAAAAACTATGCAAAAAAAGGTCTTAATGAATGGGATAATGACCTAGAACCAGACACACTGGAGTGAGAGTCAAATGGGCCTTAGGAAGAATTACTAAAAATAAAGCTAGTGGAAATGATAGAATTCCAGGTTAGCTATTTATAATATTAAAAGATGATGCTTTTAAAGTGTGGCATTCATAGGCCAGCAAATGTAGAAAGCTCAGCAGTGGCCACCAGACTGGAAAAAGGCATTTTTCATTCCAATCTCAATGAAGGGCAATGCCAAAGAATATTCAAACTACTGTATCCGTTCAGTTCAGTCAATCAATCGTGTCCGACTCTTTGTGACCCCATGGACTGCAGCACGCCAGGTCTCCCTGTCCATCACCAATTCCCAAAGTTCACTCAAACTCACGTCCATCAAGTCAGTGATGCCATCCAGCCATCTCATCTTCTGTCATCCCCCTCTCCTCCTGCCCCCAATCCCTCCCAGTATCAGAGTCTTTCCCAATGAGTCAACTCTTCGCATGAGGTGTCCAAAGTACTGGAGTTTCAGCTTTAGCATCATTACTTCCAATAAACACCCATGACTGATCTCCTTAGAATGGACTGGTTGGATCTCCTTGCAGTCCGAGGGACTCTCAAGAGTCTTCTCCAACACTACAGTTCAAAAGCATCAATTCTTCGGCACTCAGCTTTCTTCACAGTCCAACTCTCACATCCATACATGACTGCTGGAAAAACCATAGCCTTGACTAGATGAACCTTTGTTGGCCAAGTAATGTCTCTGCTTTTGAATATGCTATCTAGGTTGGTCATAACTTTTCTTTCAAGGAGTAAGCGTCTTTTAATTTCATGGCTGCAGTCACCATCTGCAGTGATTTTGGAGCCCCCAAAAATAAAGCTTGACACTGTTTCCACTGTTTCCCCATCTATTTCCCATGAAGTAATGGGACCAGATCTAGTAAAGTTATGCTCAGAATACTTCAAGCTAGGCTTCTGTAGTACATGAACTGAGAACATTCAGATGTACCAACTCAGTTTAGAAAAGGCAGAAGAACCAGAGATCAAATTGCCAACACGTGTTGTATCATAGAAAAGGCAAGGGAATTCCATGAAAACATCTATTTCTGCTTCATTGACTACACTAAAGTCTTTGGCTGTGTAGATCACAAAAAATATGTGGAAAATTCATGAAGAGATGGGAATACCAGACTACTTACCTATCTCCTGGAAAACCTGCATGACTGTCCAGAAGCAATGGTTAGAAGCTTACTGGAACAAATGATTGATTAGAAATTGGGAAAGGAGTACAAGACTATATATTGTCAGCTTATTTATTTAACTTTTATGTAGAGTATATCATGCAAAGTGCCTGACTGGATGATTCACAAGCTGAATCAAGATTGCCAGGAGATACATCAACAACCTCAGATATGCAGATGATACCACTCTATACAAAAAAAAATCTTCATGATCCAGATAACTATGATGGTGTGATCACTGACCTTGAGCCAGACAACCTGGAGTGCAAAGTCAGGTGGGCCTTAGGAAACATCACTATGAACAAAGCTAGTGGAAGTGATGGAATTCCAGTTGAGCTATTTCAAATCCTAAAAGATGATGCTGTGAAAGTGCTGCACTCAAAATGCCAGCAAATTAGGAAAACTCAGCAGGGGCCACAGCACTGGAAAGGTCTTTTTTCATTCCGATCCCAAAGAAAGGCAATACTAAAGAAGGCTCAAACTCTACTGCACAACTGCAATCATCTCACATGCTAGCAAAGTAATGCTCAAAATCCTCCAAGCCAGGCTTCAACAGTATGTGAACCATGAACTTCCATATGTTCAAGCTGGATTTAGAAAAGGCAGAAGAACGAGAGATCAAATTGCCAACATCCACTGGATCATCAAAAAAGCAAGAGAGCTCCAGGAAAATATCTACTTCTGCTTTATTGACTATTCCAAAGCCTTTGACTGTGTGGATCACAACAAACTGTGGAAAATCCTTTAAGAGATGGAAACACCAGACTACCTAACCTGTTTCCTGAGAAATAGTTATGCATGTCAAGAAGCAGCAGTTAGAACTGGACATGGAACAACAGACTGGTTCCAAATCAGGAAAGGAGTTCATCAAGTCTGTATATTGTCACCCTGTTTGTTTAAGTTATATGCAGAGTACATCATAAGAAATGCTGGGCTGGATGAAGCAGAAGTTGGAATCAAGATTGCTGGGGAAAATATCAATAACCTCAGTTATGCAGATGTCACCATCTTTATGGCAGAAAGTGAAGGAGAACTAAAGAGCCTCTTAATGAAAGTGAAAGTGGAGAGTGAAAAAGTTGGCTTAAAGATCAACATTCAGAAAACGAAGATCATGGCATCCGGTCCCATCACTTCATGGGAAATAGACGGGGAAACAGTGGAAACAGTGTCAGACTTTATTTTTCTGGGCTCCAAAATCACTGCAGATGGTGACTGCAGCCATGAAATTAAAAGACACTTGCTCTTTGGAAGAAAAGTTGTGACCAATCTACACAACATATTAAAAAGCAGAGACAATACTTAGCCAACAAAAGTCTATCTAGTCAGAGCTATGGCTTCTCCAGTAGTCATGTATGGATGTGAGAGTTGGACTATAAGGAAAGCTGTGCACCAAAAAAAATGATGCTTTTGAACTGTGGTGTTGGAGAACATTCTTGAGATTCCCTTGGAATGCAAAGAGTCCAACCAGTCAATCCTAAAGGAGATCAGTCCTAAATATTCATTGGAAGGACTGATGTTGAAGCTGAAACTCCAATACTTTGGCCACCTGATGCGAAGAACTGACTCATTGGAAAAGACTCTGATGCTGGGATAGATTGAAGGATAAGGGGACGACAGAGGATGAGATGGCCAGATGGCATCACTGACTCGATGGACATGAGTATGAGTAAGCTCTGGGAGTTGGTGATGGACAGGGAGGCCTGGCATGCTGCAGTCCATGTGGGTCTCAAAGAGTCAGACATGACTGAGCGACTGAATTGAACTGAACCACTCTAATGCCACAAAGTGAAGAGGAACTAAAGAGCCTCTTGATAAGCGTGAAAGAGGAGAGTGAAAAAGCTGGCTTGAAATTCACCATTCAGAAATCTAAGTTCATGGCCTTCAGTACCATCACTTCATGGCAAATAAAAGGGGAAAAATTTGGAAACAATGACAGATTTTTGGGGGGGACCTCCAAAATCACTGTGAATGGTTACTGTAGCCATGAAACTAAAATATGCTTGCTTCCTGGAAGGAAAGCTGTGACAAACCTAGACAGCATGTTTAAAAGCAAAGACATCACTTTGCCGACAAAGGTCCATCTAGTCAAAGCTATGGTTTTTCCAGTAGTCACGTATGGATGTGAGTGTTGGACCTTAAAGAAGATTGAGTGATGAAGAATTGGGGTTTTTGAACTGTGGTGCTGGAGAAGATTCTTGAGAGTCCCTTGGACTGCAAGGATATCAAACCAGTCACTCCTAAAGGAAATCAGTCCTGAATATTCATTGGAAGGACTGATGCTGAAGCTGAAGCTCTAGTACTTTGGCCACCTGATGCAAAGAACTCACTCATTTGAAAAGACCCTCATGCTGGGAAAGATTGAAGGCAGAAGAAGTGGATTACATAGGATGAGTTGGTTACATAGCATCAATGACTCATGGACACAAATTTGAGAAATCTCTGTGATATAGTTAATGACAGGGGCACCCGGTGTACTGCAGTCCATGGGGTTGCAAAGAGTCGGACACAACTTAGCAACTGAACAACAGCAACAAATACACACAAAAATTCCATTAGACTTCTACAAAGAAATCCTTTTAACTTCTTGCTTTAATAAAAGTTTTTGGTCCTATTTGTACCAAGGAACAAAGTTGTGTGTGTTACTTCCAAGTGGGTGTTTTAAAGCTGATGCTTATCTCCACAGACTTTTCTTTCTTAGTCACGATGAAAGCATGTTTTGAAAGCAGTGCCCTCCAGAGTCACCAAAACCAGTAGCAGGCTATGCAGAAGTAAATGATAAACTTTTGTTATATTAAGTGAGACAGGTGTTGGGGTTGTTTATAACCTATACTCTCCCAACTTATTCCAGGTCACTGAATGAAAAAGCATTTTATCCTCCCTCCTACCTTAAATTTGACTATAATATTCATCCCATATTATAGAACTTCTTTTATGTTAATTAGATACTTTGGTTGGCTTTCTTATTTTTCCTTTCACCTCTCTCTTAATGTTTTAGGAAATAAAACCAATTTGTTTGTAAACACAATTAGATCAAATCCTGTCTTACTGCTCCTCCATGATTTTCTAGCCTTACCAAATAGAGCAATTATAAATATATCTTGAGGATATATGGAGAACACATTTTGGTCCATTTCCATCCATTTATGCTAAAGTTGCAGTAGCAATATGCCACCAAATATTTGTAATGAATATGTCCAAGTTATAATCTTTTTTATGGTGGAACAGCAAAGATAAGGGCAAATTAGGTAAAGAAAGAGAAAGGTGAAAAGGAGTTGAGGATCTATAGAAATAATTTTCACTTAACTTGAATAGTGAATTTAAAAACACACACATACACACACACGTGCACTATCTCACAGATTATATTTCCATTTACCTAAGACCCAATACTTTCTTTCTACATAATAGTTACCTTAGATGAACCTAGATCATTTGTTCATGCTGTTTTAAAATTATAAACTTCATATTTACAGTAAGAAAATAGAAATTACTCCTCAAAAATCACAAACTGAAGAGTGACCCATATTTGCTTTAGAAAGGAGAGACTACTTTTCATTTTGTTCTATAGAATTGAGGCTTCATTGAAAACTTCAAAGTTCAAAATGTGTGATTTTACATATAAAATTAAAGTAATAACTTTAATATATTTATAGGCAAAAAAAACCAACATGCTATCAAAAAAATTTAAAACGTAATTTCCAAGCAAAAGACAAATATTACCCTAAAACACTATTCTAATATATACCCCTTAGTAAATATTTTTAAGTTTATTCAAATCTGATGAGTGCTTTATGACTTATTTAAACAATGGCTATAGAGTATAGTCTTCCAAACTTAAAAAAAAAAAATTCCACCTGCATGCACATTAAGTCTCTATGTTTTTATGATAATGGAGATACTCTGTAGTTGAAAACAATATGATATTGATATTTCTGGTTGTATCACAAGTTTAAGTTATTCTGGAAACCTGAAAAAGGCTCTGGCAATTCATCTATGTACCATTCACCTTTCATTGCTTCTAGTGTATTTCATGGCAGGAACTAAATCAAATGGACTGTAGTGACAGGATATTGCTTACATTATAAGCAGGATAAAAATAAATCTGCATCTCTATTATGGAGTATATATAAATTTATAGATTCCATGGTCTCCAAGCTTTTTTCACTTGGATAACAGCTCACATTATATTTTTCTGCCAATTTACACCAGATTAGTTACATGCTAATGCATTTTGTTATATTGTAGACACATTTAAAAGTTAGCTTTAACTCATCCCACTATTGGAAAATATTACAGATTTCACACAGCCAACTTTTCTATTTAAATATTACAAGTAGAACAAAGCCAATCACAGATGTTAAATCAGTCAAACCAACATGATGCTTATTATGTTCAAAAATCTGTTCTAAATACCTTAAAATTGAATATTTCCACTTCCCAGCTGCCCTTATAGGTAGGCGATATAATTATCATCAACCCCATTTTCTATGTGGGATAAGACAGAGTGATTTGACTGCAGAGACATTAACTTGTTTGTCTAAGTCATACAGATGGCAAGAAATAGAGATGAGACTTAAACATAGGTAGTCATAAGGAAGAATACAAAGTAGGGCCAACGGAGGTTGTGAAAAGATGGTTTCCTTGTCCTCATAAATCTTATGTTTTGTTTCTCCCTCCTCCAAGAACAGAAACTTATAGAGTTGGGCTATATGTTAGGGTTAGACTTAAGGAACAAGTGTGCAATACACTTCAGGTAGAGCATGGCCCAACAGAGGTGTGACCATCTATTTTAATATTGGTATAAGCAGCACTCATGTGTCCTCAGATAAACTCCGTTATTCATGATGTGGCTCACAGATGGATGTTATTAACCATGTGTGCCATCTGGTAACTTCCTATTTTAGCTAATCACTCTTGCTAAATAGGTACTAACTCTTTAAAATTATTATTTTCATGCCTGTACCCTCTAAATTTCGGTGAACTAGGACACAGTACCAATTGTCCCTTCCTAATTATAGTCTGGGTTTGGAACTCAAAGAGGAACAAAAATCAGATATTTAATAAAGTGGTGAGCAAGTTGAGGAAGTGAGAGGTTGTAAGATCTGGTTGTAAGATCTATCCCTAAAAAAAGTTCTAATGGTAAGTCATAAGTAAATAACAAGAAGAATAAGAGTATATACTCTTTCATTATATGCTCATTATATACTCATAAGTAAATAACAAAAGGAGGAATAGAATATACTCCTTTAATATGTTATATGTCATAACTTCATGGTTATAGTTCAATAAATGAATACCTAAAGATTTTGTTTGCCTAATAACGTTCAAAGTGTACATAAGCATATGATATTAGTTCTATGTTTTATGCAAATGTATATGGGGGTTGTCTTTGGTTTTGTTTAATTTAATCTCTTAATTAAATATAGACTACTTATAAAGGAATGACATATTGGAATATACACATTCAATGGGTCTGGTAATAATCATGAAGAAGCATGGACTGAACCATCTGGATGTTCATAAACTGATTCAGTGACTAGGTTCCAAGGGGTGCACCTTCCATGGACTTCACAGTCCTTAAATACATCTCTTGCATTTAGACATCTGTGATGGAAGACAGAATGGAGATCAGTTCTGCTCGTATTCCATTGATTAGAATTTTGCTTACAGCTCTACCTTGACATAAGCATGGGAAACATGGTCTCTCTGATTTTCCAGAAGTAAAATATAATGATTTGGTAAGGGCATCACGTGATCTCTACCATATTGTGAGATCCCTATATTAACCAATAATTTGAGTCTTTGTCACCTAAAATTCAAATGATAAACAAAAACTGTTTAGTTCAAGTTGTCTGGTTAAACAGTTCACTAGCTCCTGACCCACAGGATTTTTGCTCATTCTGGATGTAACATACACATTATTTCAAGGAATGTAAATGGGAGGAACAACAGAGACAAACTATTAGCAATCATTCATTTTCATTTGGTGTATTTTTTCTATTTGTGAAACAAGTCACAGACTTGTTAAATTCCTAATTTAACAGTAGGAAATACCTTGCTCTGTGCTCAACTAGGTTCTGGGTTTCAAAGATGATGAGATGAAAAAAAATTAGTGGTTGGTATCCACACCACTTACTAAATTGACTGCTAGTATTGCAACAAGCAAAGAGATTTTTAAAAGAGCTGTGTCATGTTATGGATTTGGATAAACGCCACATAGCACTTTATCATCTAACTATCAGTAATAATAATTGGAACATCCAAGTTTTACAGCAAAAACCTTTAGAAATATATATATATATATATATATATATTTCATTAGATGCATAATGTAAAATCAATTTTAATTTGGTCTTACTCTTGCCCTAAATGTAACACTGGGGATAGAAAGTTGAGCTATCTCCTTCCCTTTAAAAAGAAATTAAATTAATTTTTCAGAGCATGTCCACTAATTCAGAAACCAAACAGTTGTCTGTTGTGGAAAGAGTACTCAAGGAGACCATAGGCAATTAAGGATATAACTATAATAAGTTTAAAGTTTGATATAATTCACATGATTGTTTGAATGTTTAATTATCACAATGGAAGTTTATCAGGTATATTGAACAATCATTATGTCTGAATTAAGTGAAGATCAACCAGCAATGATTTAATTGCTGTCTCCAACTAACAAGACTTCCATTGAATTAAATGGAACATAAGGAAATATTAACATAAGTATTAAAGTGAAGAAAATCAAATATAAAGAGATACATAGTCTGAGTGAAAATTGAAGAGCAATATATCAATAGTTGATTGCAAAAAGTCTGATGACTCATGATTTCAATTACTGGCTAGAACAACATATCTTAATCCCTTCCTGGATTGAGGGTTAAAGTTATGGCCAAATTCTCTCTTCTCTTTCCTTTCAAGAAATATAAAATTAACAACAGAACATGTTTTGGCAATTATACTCCCCAAATTTCCAGTCTCTATACAATTATTTTAGGATGTTTCACTATGCACAGGCTGTTTTGATTGACCTGACCAGTCAAAGCAGTCCACTGATTTCTCAGAGCACATCCTTGACTACAGTTTTCCTTAGACTCCTGCTGCTTCTACCATTTAGGTTCAAATACAGAGGAGAGACATGTAGGCAGAAGAAAAAAATCATAGTCTTATGTGAAATATGTCATTTAATTGCTCATTTCTTTGATTTAACAAGAAAAAATCTGATTTTCTTTATGTTAAAGTTATTATACCTTCTTCCTATCAACAAACTGAGTTTACCACAACCAACATCTGAGTAGGATAAACTTACTTTCTACTCTCTTAATAGTGATCTGAATTATTTAATATCCCAAGAAGGATGAGCTACAAAATCTCTATATCTTTTCCAAGTAGTGCTATATTTCTTCACCTTTTTTTGTATTCCTTCACCCAAATTCATTCCAGGAGCTAACCGTGAGGGCGTACTAAGGCATTAGTTATTGAACATGGTACTTACAACATGAATATCCCTTTAAGCTATCAAGATACATGCAATCCTATAGGAGATAAAATCTCCTTTGAAAATAAAATTTGTATAGTGTTAAAACAGTCTATGAAAATTCTAATAAAACTTGTGCTACAGATTTTCACAACTGAGATAGAATTTTTAAGTATATAAAATTAGGATATTAAATTTCAAGATCTGGTTTATATATAAGAAGTGCAAATGGTTAAACATTTAGTTGTACTCCTTAAACTGTGAAAATTGCAAATGAAGGAGGCTTAAAAATTCAAGATCATATAAATAAAATCAGAAATTGTTTTACCTGAGTGAACCTTTCAGTGTACACATGACAATAATCAACATAATAGGATTTAAGGACCCAGAGAAAATATCCTGGTCCTCATCTTCATTGTGATTGTTCAGTTGCTAAGTTGTTTCTGACTGCTACCTCATGGACTGTACCACCCAAGGCTCCTCATTCCTCCACCATCTCCTGGAGTTTGCTCAAATTTATGTTCATTGACTCCATGATGCTAATTAACCACTTCATTCTCTGCCACCCTCTTGTCCTTTTGCCTTCAAACTATCTCAACATCAGGGTCTTTTCAGTGAGTTGGCTCTCCACATCAGATGGCAAAAGTATTGGAGCTTTAATTTCAGCATCAGTACTTCCAACGAATATTCAAGGCTGATTTCCTTAAGGACTGACTGTTTTGATTTCCTTGCAGTCCAAGGGACTCACAAGGGTCTTCAGCAAAATTTGAAAGCATCAGTTCTTCGGTACTCAGCTGTCTTTATTGGCCAGCTCTCACATCTGTACATGACTACTGGAAAAACCATAGCTTTGACTATATGGACTTTTGTTGGTGAAGTGATGTCTATGATTTTTAATACACTAGGTTTGTCATAGCTTTTCTTCCAAGCAGTGAGAGCATCTTTTAGTTTCATGGCTGTGGTAACTGTCTGCAGTGATTTTGGAGCCCAAGAAAATAAAATCTGTCACTGCTTCCACATTTTCTCCTTTTATTTGCTATGACATGATGGGACTGGGTACCATGATCTTAGATTTTTTATTGTTGAGGGTTAAGCCAGAGTTTTCACTCTCCTCTCTCACCCTCATCAATAGGCTCTTTAGTTCCTTCTCATTTTGTGCCATTAGAGTGGTGTCATCTGCATATCTGAGGTTGTTGATATTTCTCCTGAAAATCTTGATTCCAGCTTGTGATTCAGCCAGCCCAGCATGGATGTATGCTATGGTAGTATGATGGATGAATATTACTATGGTGTATGGTTAATATGGATGTTAGTGTGATATGCTCTGCATATAAGTTAAGTAAGCAGGATGACAAAATACAGTCTTATCATACTCCTTTCTGAATTTTGAACCAGTCCATTGTTCCATGTCCAGTTCTAACTCTTGCTTCTTCACCCACATACAGGTTTCTCAGGAGCCATGTAAAGTGGTCTAGCACTCCTATCTCTTTAAGGATTTTTCACAATTTGTTGTGAGCCACACAAAGGCTTTAGCATAGTCAATGAAACAGAAATAGACATTTTTCTGCAATTTATTTGCTTTCTCCATGATCCAGTGAGTTTTGGCAATATGATCTATGCACAATTTGAAATTCAGATTGTAAATGTAAAGTTCTTGGTTCATGTACTGCTGAAGCAAGCCTAGCTTGAAGGATTTTGAGCATAACCCTATTCCCATGTGAAATGAATGCAATTGTTTAGTAGTTTGAATATTTTGGTTGTTGCCCTTCTTTGGGATTGAATGAAAACTGATCTTTTCCAGTCCTGTGGTCAATGCTGAGTTTTCCAAATTTGCTGTCATATTGAGTGCATCACTGTCATAGCATCATCTTTTAGGATAAAATAGATCAACTGGAATTCCATCACTGCCACTAGCTTTGTTGGTATTAATGATTTCTAAGGTCCACTTTACTTCACATTCTAGGATGTCTGAGTTTAAGTGAGTGACCACACCATCCCTGGTTATCCAAGCCATAAAGACCCTTCTTGTACAGATCTTTTGTGTATTCTTCCACCTCTTTTTAGTTTATTCTGCTTCTGTTAGGTCCTTACCATTTCTGTCCTTTATTGTGCCCAGCCTTGCATGAAATGTTCCCTTGGTATCTCTAATTTTCTTGAAGAGATCTCTAGCCCTTCCTATTCTATTGTTTCCCTCTATTTCTTTGTATTTTTCATTTAAGAATGCCTTCCTATCCCTCTTTGCTATTCTTTGGAACTCTGCATTCCCTGGGGTATATCTTTACCTTTCTCACTTGCATTTCACTTGTCCTCTTTCCTCAGCTATTTGTAATGCCTCCTCAGACACCCACTTTTCCTTCTTGCATTTTTTTTCTTTAGGATGGTTTTTGTCACTGTCTCCTGTACAATGTTATGAACTGCCATCCATTGTTCTTCAGGCAGATCTAAACCGTTGACTCTGTTCATCTGTATACATCTCTATATATATATACATCTCTACTGTATAATCATAAGGAATTTTACTTAGGTCATACCTGAACTGCCTAGTGATTTTCCCTACTTTCTTAAATTTAAGCCTGGATTTTGCAATAAGGAGCTGATGATCTGAGCCACAGTCAGCTCCAGGTCTTGTTTTTGCTGACTGTATAGAGCTTCTCCATCTTTGGCTGCAAAAATATAATCAATCTGATTTCAGTATTGACCATTTGATGATGTCTGTGTATAGAGTTGTCTCTTGGGTTGTTGCAAAAGGCTGTTTGCTCTGACTAGTGTGTTCTCTTGACAAAACTTAGTAAGCTTTTGTCTTGCTTCATTTTGTACTCTAAGACCAAACTTACCTGTTACTCTGGTTATCTTGGAGATGAACTGAGATCATTCTGTCATTTTTGAGATTGTACCCAAGTAATGAATTTTGGACTCTTTTGTTGACTATGAGGGCTATTCCATTTCTTCTAAGGAATTTTGTCCACAGTCATAGATATAATTGTCATCCAAATTAAATTCCCCCATTCCTGTCCTTTTTAGTTCATTGATTCTTGAGATGTTGATGTTCTTCTTTGCTGTCTCCTGCTTGATCACATCACATCACATCACAGTTTACCTTGATTCATGGACCTAACAGTCCAGGTTTTATGTTCTTTATAGCATTGGACGTTACCTTCACCACCAGACATATCCACAACTGAGTGTTGTTTCTGCTTTGGCCTAGCTGTTTAATTTTTTTCTAGAGCTACTAATAATTGCCCTCTGCTCTTCCCCAGTTGCATATTGGACACCTTCTGACCTGGGGGGGCTCATTTTGTGGCGTCATATCCTTTTGCCTTTTCATAATGTTCCTGGAGTTCTCCAGGCAAAAATACTGGAGTGGGTTACCATTTCCTCCTCCAGTGGACCACGTTTTGCCATAACTCTTCACTACGACCCAGCTGTCTTATGATGTCCTACACGACATGGCTTATAGCTTCAGTGAGTTGCACAAGCCCCTTTTCCACAAGGTTGTGACCCATGACGGAAGTCCTCACCTTATCCCTGCCACAATAGATGCTCTTAAATATTCATTTGTCTTTGTCTTCTTAGTTTTCTGAGTTGCTTCATTAGATACTTTTTCTTAAATAGAAGCCAGATTTATGTCCCCAGTCCAATGTAGCCCTGAGAGCTTGATATTTCCCACAGAAGCGGGAGCCAAGACTGGTTGCTGAATGTGAACATACTTAGTCAGGAGAGTTACAAAGATGAGCAGGCAAACACCAGAAATTTCTTCTCACTTTGCATTAAGACTACATCTTAAATCTCATTTAGACAGACATTAATGGTTTCCATTTTACCCTACAACTTAAATTAAAATAATAAAAGTATGTTACATTATGCCTTACATAGTGTATGCATTTAAAAGCACAGATCTTTAGATGAACTTCCTTTTCCAGCCTGAAACATGGGAAAAGATATCTCAACCAAGATGTAAAGTGAAGTCCTCTCATCCTAATTTAAAATTTACACAAAGCATAAAACACTGATATTTTTTAATACAAATCATTCAGATGGCTTTTTAAGGTAATGATTAGTAACAATTATTATTCATAATATATATTGATTGTTTATTTACAGCGGCAGATAATACTACATAACCTATACCAAATATTTTTCACTGGTCAGAACTATACAAGTTTACAAATGAGTCTTTTTAAGAAACTTCCATTTGTTCGACCATTTCCTTGGGAAACATCTCCAGGGCAATCTGCAGAGGAGCTAGGACCCTTAAAGACTATTGATTGGTTTAACTTTGTGTATAGTCAACAAGGAGGCTGATTGACTTCTAAGACACATAGGTTAATGATTGTCTGTGAAACAGGTAATACCCAATGTCATGATTTCAACCTTTGAATTAACATTCAGCAAATTTGGATTCCTGAGTTATTTATCAAATAAATTATTAATTACAGTGTGCCCTGAGAAGATTACATTTCTGTTTATGATACTCACTCACTTCATTATCATTAGCCTTATGTATTTCTTTAGAAAGTCCTCATGAAAAGCCATTAAAAAATCCTATCACTACAAAGTTAAAAGTGCCCTAATTTTCTAGCCAATTTGTATTGAGTTACAACTAGGTACTGAGAGTAAAGATTTGTTATAAGGAGAAATTTAATTTATGCAAAACTATTTAGCCTTTGCTATTCAGAGCCTCTCCATAGCACAAAAAAGAACACGCATTACATTAATAGTACATAGAACTTTTACTCCATCCCTTGGATTTAGGTAGACTGAGTTAGTTTCTGTGTATTGAGATGGGGCCATTGTGGCAAATGGACAAAATGTGTACCTTCCTGTGGCAACAAAACAACTGTAATAATTTATGCTACTAAGCAGACTCAGACACAGACATATGAAAATGTCAATGGTAATCTAAACTCATCAGTAGAAAAATGTACTGACAGTTTGATTGTTGCAAGAACATTTTCACTGCTCTCACATCTTTGCAAGTAGAAAAATAATAGCACGATTAAAAATGAAATAGCTTTCTGGCCCAGAGTCCTGTGTGATAGTAGTAAAGCATTAATTTCTTGACAAACCAAAAATGTAGGATAGAAACCCTTTTACTTACAGTCAAATTTGGCCCCATTTCAAAATTGGAAATGAACTCAGATTTATAAATACTATAGTTTCCAAAATGTCTGCTTTCAGGCTATATAAGCTAGTCCCAAGCTAATGAAGAAACCAAAGTCCTGTACATCTATAGTTTTAAGAAATAGATAAAATTTATAATTAAAAATATTTTTTCATAAGAGGGCTTTATGAACCCTCACTATAATTTTTTAATCATAGTGAAGTACTACACATTTTGTCTTTTTAATGTAAAAATATTGAGACTTTCAGATTAGGCTTATTCATTTAAGTAATTATGGAAATTCAGTTGGGTAATCTGTTTAGGATCCTGACCTAAAGTAGAAATACTATATGACAGATATATCTATGTGAGAATTACATACATCAAACAACATTAAGAATTGCAAAAAATTAAATTTTATTAATTTTTATAGTTTTTTTCAAAAGTAAAATGTTAAAATAAAAATAGATAAAGAAACATCATGATGCATGAGCTTCATCCACTAAAGTCATTATAATTGAATCATTCTGTTCTCTTTCTTCCATTGAGATTATAATGGCTCCATACAATGTAAGCAAGTGAGATTAATAATAGCATCCATCCTCATAAGCATGCCACTAAGACACAGATGACAGCAGAAACAAGAGAAGAAACACTATGCACAAATCACTCTGACCTAGACTAAAGGAAATATAAAAAGAAGCTGAAAACACAACTAACAGTAGTCTTAGAAGATGTAACAAGGAGGGATCAGCTAGCAGTAGAGCATGCAATGTGGCATGACTCCTGACATAATGCATCTTAGGAACATCTGAGAAAGATATTATAGGGAAAAAAGGTAGATATTAGTCCTTAGATCACTGATTGGGTAAAAGTTCTCATTAGGATGTATACTGACCAAATAACTCAATAAATCAAAGAACGTACAAAAGTTCATTTCCATCTAGATTGATTACATTTAGGTGATCTCATACTGCCATTTTACTCTAACAGCAAAACTGGACTCATCAGTAAGCTCTGGTATTCAGTAATTCTGATGATATCAAAATCTTAGCTGTTAGCTACTGTGCAGTTATTTCATTACCACAGGTTGTACCTATAATCCTTATGTATTTCTTCAGTTCTTCCCCAAACACTATTTTACTTTTTCCTCACTGAAATTGTTTATTTTCTAAATGTTTATATTAGTTGCAAAAGTTGATCTGGTAGACTAGGTAGAAAAAGCTAAATCTCAAATAACTTTGTAGCATTCTAAGAAACCACAATTAATTTGCTAAACTGTAATATTTGAGAATAATTATAATTTTCTACAGTCAAAAATATGTATCCAATAACTAATGCCTACCTTCTGATGCTCTAGAAGAGGTACCAGCAGACGTTTTCTCTAAAGAGCCAGGTAGTAAATATTTTCAGCGTTGGGGAATATCATCTCTGCCTGCTATGGTTTGAATGTTTTACTCTGAGATCCATGTGTTTAAATCCAGTTTCCCAATATGTTGGTATTAGGAGTAGAGGACTTTGGATAAAAAACCTGGTGAGGTCCTGGACCTGGAAGAGAGCCCTCATCTAACCATGGTGGCAGTCACACTGGTTTCTAGCCTCTTGAACTGTGAGAGAGAAAAAAAAAAAAAACAACATGTTGTCTATAAGCTACTGACTCTGTGGGTTGCAACCCAGTCTGTTATAGCAGCCTAAACCCAGATACTGATTCAGCTACTCAGCAACATCATTGGGTGTAAAAGTAGTGGTAGATGACATGACTGTTTTTAAATGACTTTTTATTTTTTATATAAAAACAAGTGGTCATCAGGTTTGGCCCATTGGCTTTAGTTTCCCCATCAATGGTTTATAAAACCCTGAAAGTAACAAAATACTTTAACTATAATTTTGGATTCAAATTTACAAAAGGCAAATCTGCTTTCTATATAATATGTTGCCTCTCCTTGATAGTTACATTGTAAGTAAAATACACTGAAGTACTTTAAATCATTGTCTAATGAGAGTTTCACTTTTTCTTAATTAGAACACAGATGATATCCCCAAACTCAAAATCCATTATATTTTGTAAAGCCATGATGATATGAAGTAAAAATGTACACAAATATTAAAATGTTTAGGAATTAAACATTAAATATAAATTGTATACTACTGTTCAGTTATATCCAGACACATTATTACCCTAGCTGGACACTACATAGGTTGAAGATATTGTGCTTACAAATGTCACCACAGGTATATTTGTTCACTGTAGTATGATAGTTTTTTAAACCCTTTCTGACTTTATATACTGGCTCAGGTTGTCATGCTGCAATTTAGTCAGTTTGTTAAGAAGTATTTGTCTAGCAGCCACTTCCTCTGATCAGAAGTTGTAATCTATTGACCAGTTTTTAATGATTCTAAATTAAAAGGATTGTTCAGAATAATAATTTAAAAAATTTTTGTTTCAAGATTTAACAGTATAGCAATAGAGTATTTATTTTTATTTCTATATATTTCTTAAGGCAAATACCTTCACTCTTTTGAGAAGCAGAATACTTCACTGCTTGTCAGAATTTCCCAGTGCTCCACAGTAAATAGAAGTTTTCATTCAATTAATAAAAAGTGTAAAGAAGCATAAAATTGTAAAAGTTACCACATAATGCGTGATTTCCAAGATTTATTCTTGTTCTCTCTCACAGAGTTTAGAATGATGAGCTTCTCAATTTCCCTCATGTCACTTTTGGAAACTTATTTTTTATAACATTTTTTCCCAGTTAATTATTCTCATCACTTAAAGCTGGATAGAAAACGCATTCTTCATCTAACTTCTGATGATACACTTCTGTGCTTATGCAACACTCTCACTTTTCTTTATGGTATCTGTAGGTAATAAAAGCAGTTTTGTGAATGTATATTTTGTCAGGGTCCCTTCCTGAAAGTAGGGCATTTAGTTATGTAATTCTTAGAATCTTCTGAAGGCTCAAGTCAGTGTAGTTAGGGAGCAGCAGCATAGTTACTCACTGGTAAAAACATCTCTTTAAACTCTCTTTTCTTGAATATATGTAGGAAAATCATAGAGGTAAACATACATTGAGTGCATATATTATAAATAAGTTGATTTTATTTCAAATTCTGTCACCACTAACTTCCAGATTAAACTGAAGAGATGTTTCAGCCAGCTAATTTGAATTCAAAAGGATTATTATTATATACTGAATGACATAATATGTTAAGATATATTATAGTTTATACTAACAAGGAATTTGAAACCCAATTTAATAGCTTAATTTTAATTCACAACATTTTGAGTAGTTCAGTTCTGGTTTGTGCCTCTGTTGTATTGGATGTGTCAATTTCCCTCTAAACTATACAACTTTCTCAGGTTTGAGGAACTCCTGCTTCTTCTATTAATGATCATAAGTTTGTATATCCTCATTCACCTTTTGCTTAGGTTATCTAAGAACTTATAGTCAGTCAGTTCAGTGGCTCAGTCGTATTCGACTCTTTGCGACCCCACGGACTGCAGCACGCCAGGCTTCCCTCTCTTTCACCAGCTCCCAGAATCTACTCAAACTCATGTCCACTGTGTCGATGATGTCATCCAACCATCTCATCCTCTGTCATTGCCTTCTCCTTCCACCTTCAATCTTTCCCAGCATCAGGGTCACAAAATACACAAAAAAGCAAATGCCTTTATATTTTAGTATAAAATTAATTTGCTTCCCTACAGGTAATTAAAAAAAATAAATTGACTATATAGTCTTGGGAGTGTATGTTTTCATTCTTTTATTTTTTCTGGGCTAATGAATTTTTAGGCCAAATTACATTATACTTTTTAATTATAAAGTTTAGATATTGGCTTATGTTCTACAATTTCTTTTAGGATTTGAAATAGCTCAACTGGAATTCCATCCCCACCACTAGCTTTGTTTGTAGCTGTGAAAGTGGTACACTCAATATGCCAGCAAATCTGGGAGACTCAGCAGTGACCACAGGACTGGAAAAGGTCAGCTTTCATTCCAATCCCAAAGAAAGGCAAGGCCAAAGAATGTTCAAACTACCACACAATTGCACTCATCTCACTTGCTAACAAAGTAATGCTCAAAATTCTCCAACCTAGGCTTCAACAGTATGAGAACCATGAACTTCCAGATGTTCAAGCCGGATTTAGAAAAGGCAGAGGAACCAGAGATCAAATTACCAACATCCACTGGATCATCAAAAAAGCAAGACAGCTCCAGAAAAACATCTACTTCTGCTTTGACTACGCCAAAGCCTTTGACTGTGTGGATCACAACAAACTGGAAAATTCTTAGAGATGGGAATACCAGACCACCTGACCTGTCTACTGAAAAATCTTAATGCATGTCAAGAAACAGCAGTTAGAACTGGACATGGAACAACAGACTAGTTCCAAATCAGGAAAAGAATACATCAAGGCTGTATATTGTCACCCTGTTTGTTTAACTTACATGCAGCTTACATCATGAGAAATACTGGGCTGGATGAAGCAAAAGCTGGAATCAAGATTGCTGGGAGAAATATCAATAACCTCAGATATGCAAATGGCACCACCCCTATGGCAGGAAGAGAAGAAGAACTAAAGAACCTCTTGATGAAAGCGAAAGAGGAGAATGAAAAAGTTGGCTTAAAACTCAACATTCAAAAGTCTAAGATCATGGCATCTGGTCCCATCACTTCATGACAAATAGATGGGCAAACAATGAAAACAGTGAGAGACTTTATTTTTGGGGACTCCAAAATCACTGCAGATGGTGACTTCAGCCATGAAATTAAAAGATGCCTGCTCCTTGGAAGAAAAGCTATGACCAAATCTAGACAGCATATTAAAAAGCAGAGACACTAGTTAGCCAACAAAGGTCCATCTTGTCAAAGTTATGGTTTTTTCAGTAGTCATGTATGGATGTAAAATTAGACTATAAAGAAAGTTGAGCGCTGAAGAATTGTTGCTTTTGAACTTTGGTGTTAGCAAAGACTCTTGAGAGTCCCTTGGACTGCAAGGAGATCAAACCACTAAATCCTAAAGGAAATCAGTCCTGAATATTCATTGGAAGGACTGATGCTGAAGCTGAAACTCTAATCCTTTGGCCACCTGATGGGAAAAACCTACTCATTGGAAAAGACTGTATGTAACAAGTGTGATACACTGTTTTTTAAATTGACTCCTTTATATGATACCTTACTTTTTATCTTTTGTTATAGCCTCTGCTTTAAGGTCTCTTTTGTCTGATATTGGTATTGCTACCCAGCTTTCTTGTCATTTCTATTTGCATGAATTATCTTTTATAATCTTTTCATTTTCAGTCTGTGTCTTTAGCTCTGAAGTTCATCTCTTGCACACAGCATATAGATAGGTTTTGTTCTTTTATCCAATCAGGCTCCCTTTGGCATTTGATTGGAAAATGTATTCCATTGGCATTTTAAGTAATTATTGATATGTATGTACTTATTGCAACTTGATAACTTTTTTCTGGTTGTTTTTATACTTCTTTTCTATCTATTTATTCTTCTTGTTGTTTGTTCCCTTGTGTTAAGATTTTCTTTACTAGTATGCTTATGTTTCTTTTTCATAGCTTTTCTGTACCTTTTGTAGGGTTTTTGTTTGTTTGTTTGTTTTTTACTATGTTGTGTCTTGGTTGCTTTTGCTGTGTACAGGCTTTCTTTAGTTCTGGCAAGCAGAGGCTACTCTCTACTTGCAGGGGACAGGCTTCTTGTTGAGGTGGCTTCTCATTGCAGAGCACAAGCTGTAGGGCACATGGGCTTTAGTAGCTGCCAGACACAGGCTCACTAGTTGCAGCCCATGTTCTTAGTTGCCCTGCCACATGTGGAATCTTCCTGGACCAGGGATCAAACCTATATCCCCTGCATTGGCAGGCAGATTCTTAACTATCAGACCACCAGGGAAGTCCCTTGTTATAGGTTTTTCATTTGTGTTTATCATGAGTTCATATATGTTGTCCCATATAAGTTCAGACATATCTTAAAATACTGATATAATTTACTCCACTTCTCCACATTTTATGTTTTTGAGGTTATATTTTACATTCTCACGTATATTTCTGAACTATTTATTGTAGTTACAGTTGCTTTCAAAATATTTTTTGTAGTAGATTATTTTGTTGGTTGAACCTCAGCCATTATTGTGTATTTATCTTTTCTAGTAGAAATTTTCCTTGTCAAAAATTACTTACTTTCCAATTAGAAAAGATCCTTTAATATTTCTTTTCGTGTCAATTTAGTTTTGGTAAACTCTTCTAGTTTTTGCATGTCTGAAAAGTTCTTTTATCTCTCCTTCAGTTCTAGATGATAACATTGTAGGGTAAAATATTCTAGATTTCAAGGTCATCCCTTTCAACACTTAGAATATTATCATGTCTCTCCCTTCTGCCTTGAAAAGTTTCTGTAGAAAAATGAAACTGGTAGCTTTTTTTGGGATTCTCTTGTTTATGACTCTTCGTTTTCTCTTGCTTCCTCCAGTATTAACTCTTACATTTAACTTACGCCATTTTAATTATAATATGTCTTGTTATGGGGCTATTTGAGTTCATCTTGTGTGGGATTATCTGTGCTTCCTGTACCTGGATACCATTTTCCTTCTTCAGTTTTGGGAAAATTTCAGCCATAATTTCATCAGACATATTTTCCATTCCCTTTCTTGCTGTCTTCTCTGAGCCTCCTATAATGTGAATTTTGGAATGGTTAGTGTTATGCAACTTGTACTTTATGTTGTTCTCATTTTTTTTAACTTTATTTTTCATTGTGTTGTCCTGATTGGTTGATTTCCATTATTCTATCTTCCAGATAACTTGCATGTTCTTCTTTGTACTTAGTCCTGTGATTCATTCCTTCTAGTGTGTTCTTTATTTCAGTTATTAAATTATTCATTTCTGATTAGGTCCTTTTTTAATATTTTCTAGGTCATTGCTAAAAAATGTCATAGCATTTATCTACTCTTTCCCCTAATTCAGTTAACATTCTTTATACTAGTGCTTTGAATTATTTATTTATAACATTTATTTCTGTCCCATTATTTATCTTTTCAAGGCTTTTCTCTTGCTCTTTCAGTTGAAAGTAGTACCTCTGTCTTTTTGTTTTACATAACTTTCTTCGTCTCTGTCAATTTAAGTGAAGTCAGTTATCTATTCTTGTCTTAAAGTAGTGTCCTTATGTTGTAGCTTTCCAATACAGATTTTGTGTATCCAGTGCCATGGACATAAATCATGTCTTTCCTCACAGTGGGCTAACTGGCAGCTATAAATTTGGTTCAGGTGGGGCCAGAGATTAAGGGACTGGAACTGGAGACTGGTGTGAGGCAGGACTTTGTCTCTGCTCACTGTTATCACCATACTATCAGGTGTGGGATCTGAGCCCAAGTTTTTGGAGCAGAGGTCCTGAAGATTGGACCCAGGCTAGCTTTGTTCCCTTTAAGTGTGTGCTTTCTCCTCTTCTATCACCATGACTCTTGCCCCAAGAGAGGAGAGCACTGAAGGATGGGAGCCTGAGCAGCTTCTCATCTTGTGTTGGCTACAGACTGAAGTCCAAGCTGTCTCCAAAGTGCTGCTTTTGCATAACGAGCATATTTACCCCTCACTACTCTGTTCAGATGAAGGCTTGGATCCAAGCCCCCTTTGTGCCTCATGGCTGGCCACACCTCCCAGCCCTCACCAGCTTCTCCCTATTGTGGAGCTGTACTGCAGAGCAGGAGGGGACTGCATGGACTCTCTATGTATATTTGTCTATGAACTGTGGTGGACCTGCTGCTATCAGAATTCTGAGGTGCATCTGATATGCTGCTTGAAAAGAATAATAAAAAAAAAAAAAAGGCCACTGCTGCCCGGAGGCTGGCTCTGAACCAAGTTACCTTTGTGTTCCATGGCCATAGATCCAGTGCTGAAATGCAATGTGGAATAAACAGGGTTGAGGTATTCACTCAGCTCAGACTGAGGCATGCACCAAGGCAATAGTGCAAAACTCAGCAGCAACTTCAGCAGTTTTCTAGCTACACTTAATGCACTGCCTGGAGGCAAACCAGTGCACACATGCTCCTTAAAAGTTGAGTCTAGGCTTCCCAAGGCCCTCCAGTTAGTCCAGAATCCTTCCAATCAGCTAAGGGGGGTTGTCCTCCCAATTTAGAACCCCAGGACTAGAGTGTGCAATGGGACTTGAAACACTCACTCTTTAGAGTTGATCTTTTCTCATATAATCTTCCTATTTCTCTGAGTCCCCTCCCAGGAGAACAGATCCTGATTTGATTGCTTTTATTCCCTCCTACCTAGTACTGTGAACTCACTGTAGCAGCACCTCAATACATAAGATAAATGCTAACATCCATAAAAGGGGAAATTGACAGTAACACAGTAGTAGTGGGGAATTTTAACACCCCACATGCACTGGTGGACATCATCCAGAGGAAAATAAGAAAACAAAAGCTTTAAATGATATAATACACCAAGCAGACTTAATTGATATTTATAGGGCATTCCATCTGAAAGTGTCAAAAGATACTTTCTTCTGGGATATATCATATCTTGTGTCACAAATCAAGCCTTGATAGATTTAAGAAAATTGAAATCATATCAAGCATCTTTTTGAACCACATGATATAAAATTAGGATTCAATTACAGGAAAATAAAACTATAAAAATCACAGACATGTGGATGTTAAATGATACAGATAAAGGCAAATACTGCATGATCTTTTGTATTTGGAGTCTAAAAAAAGTCATAGAAATAGAGGTCAGGCTCTTAGTTACCAGAGGCACAGGGTCAGAGGAGGAGGAATGGGGGGAGGTGAATAAAAAGTACATAATTTACTAGGAATGTAATGTACAATGTGATGAATATAGCTAAAACTATTGTATGGTATATAAGAAAGAAAAAACAAAATGAGATTTTTTTCTTTTTTTGTTTTCTTTCTCTTGTATCTGTAGAAGAAGATGGATGTTAGCTGAACCTGTTGTCACAATCATTTTACAATATATGTATGTCAAACCATTGTGCTGTGTATCTTAAACTTACATAGTGATATATGCTAGTTTTTCAACAAAACTGGAAAAAATATGGCTTAATCTGAATTATACGAGAGAAACTCATGATGAATAATACTTGTTCATTATGATACTTTACTGAAAAAAATTAGAATTGGTTAGGATTGGTTATAAAGTTATAACCTCCAAGGAAATCCAATGGTTCCAAGCAGTAAATACCTAAACAAAAGTTCACATGAAATCATTTCAGACATTCCATAAGACACTGCAATAAATAAGTAAATATGAATTTTCTTTGAATATTTTCAAGTCAGTGCTTAATGAAATTATTATGTAGATTAATTACATACATTATTTGAACATACTGACTCCTAAATATCGTTTTTTTTCTAAATATCTTTTTTAAAAGATTTAATAGAAATATAGGCACATATTCATTCAATTATTCAATAACAAACTTGTGCACTTGCCATTGTCCAGGCTTTGTGATATATTTTAGATATAAATATTTATAATAAGCACAAATATACATGGTAGTTCTATGGGTTTCAGACATAAGGGAGAAAGACACAGTAAATAGACAAAAATAATGCAGTTGTAATAAGTGCTATGGTAGAAAATTTGACTCAAAACTTAACCTTTAAGCCTCCTTCCCCATCAACACTGTGTAATTTGATTTAATTTATTTATGTGTTAAACTAATGACAGCCTTAGATCATTCTAATTATACATTCAAAATTTGACCCTGTAATTGCTGCCTTTAATCTTTATATATACATCATTATACTGTGTCCATAGATTTCTTCCATTACTCAAGGTTTGCAATTTTAAAATAGTTAAGTACTAGGTTTTTCTTTCCTATAGTTACCAAATTTAAAGAGAAATAAATAATAAATTAGATAAGTCAGAATAATAAGGGAGGATATTTTGGTGCAATCCTAAAAGCAGGTCCAACACCCAAATAAACTCACATGCATTTATATTCATATATTATACACTCATTCTTATATATCTACAGTACACACACAGACACACACACACATGCTTTAAGCCTTTTCTTTGAAGGAAATAAATTGCTTTGCATAGATTATTCACCTTGAACAAGCATTGAAAATAGATTCAATGTGAGAATTAATGAGTAAATATTCAATGAAAAGAAACACTATGTGTATGACACAGTGGGTCTGAGTTTCTTGAAGCAGATTCTAGAATCTAGTCAACTTAGTCAAGATATAAAAGATTTTAAAAGTTATAAAAATTACCTATACAAATTATCTGTAGGATATGATCCAAATGTAACTTTTATAAAAGATTAGACTAGCAACAGTATACAAGGTAGACTGGAATTATGAGCAATACTGGAATCTGGAAAGCATCCCAAAGCATAATATTATAAGTGATATATGACAATTTAGTGGCTGCATTCCTTGAGTTTGGGGTGATTATTTAGTTAATAATTCATATTTTTATATTTAAAAACTAAACATTTTTCTTATATATTTGAATTATTTCAATACCTAATTTAAGTTTATAAAACAAGAATGACCATTCTGGGCATTATTGATATCCTGGGTTGGGTGCCAGTAGCTAATCTCTCAATTTGTGACAAGCAAAAATGTCTTTCAGTTCAGTTCAGCTGAGTTCAGTTCAGTCGCTTAGTAGTGTCGGACTCCTTGCGACTCCATGAATCACTGCACGCCAGGCCTCCCTGTCCATCACCAACTCCCGGAGTTCACTCAGACTCATGTCCATCGAGTCAGTGATGCCATCCAGCCATCTCATCCTCTGTCGTCCCCTTCTCCTCCTGCCCCCAATCCCTCTCAGCATCAGAGTCTTTTCCAATGAGTTAACTTTTCACATGAGGTGGCCAAAGTACTGGAGTTTCAGCTTTAGCATCATTACTTCCAAAGAAATTCCAGGGCTGATCTCCTTCAGAATGGACTGGTTGGATCTCCTTGCAGTCCAAGGGACTCTCAAGAGTCTTCTCCAACACCATAGTTCAAAAGCATCAATTCTTCAGCACTCAGCTTTCTTCACAGTCCAACTCTCACATCCATACATGACCACTGGAAAAACCATAGCCTTGACTAGACGGACCTTTGTTGGCAAAGTAATGTCTCTGCTTTTGAATATGCTATCTAGGTTGGTCATAACTTTACTTCCAAGGAGTAAGCACCTTTTAATTTCATGGCTGCAGTCACCATCTGCAGTGATTTTGGAGCCCAGAAAAATAAAGTCTGACACTGTTTCCACTGTTTCCCCATCTATTTCCCATGAAGTGATGAGACCAGATGCCATGATCTTCATTTTCTGAGTGTTGAGCTTTAAGTCAACTTTTTCACTCTCCACTTTCACTTTCATCAAGAGGCTATTTAGTTCCTCTTCACTTTCTGCCTTTCAGTTCAGTTCAGTCGCTCAGTTGTGTCCAACTCTTTGCGACCCCATGAATCGCAGCACGCCAGGACTCCGTGTCCTTAGACGCTGCCAAATGTCTTCTTGGGAGCAAAATAATATTCCTCAGTTGAGAATCTTTGGTATATACTAAGGTTTTCCTATTTATTTTGCTTAATCCTTAAACTCTATATAAATTATTTTCACAATAATGATGTATGACAAACACTCTCAAATATTTAATGGCTTACAATGACGAATGTCTGTTTTTCTCACTCAGAGATACACGTGTCAGATGGGATCTGGCTGCTATCAACAGGGCTTGACTGAACCTAGTCAGATTGGCTTCAGGCTATAGCTCAAGTTCAAATATGCTCCATATCTCATATCAGAGCCTAAGTTAAAGAGACAGACATGAAGTGTGTTCTCCTCGTGGTGATGTCAGGAACTCAACAAAACAGTCCAGGCATATATGCACATTCCAAGCCTCCACTTATATTGAGTTTTCTAATCTCTAGTTGACAAAAATCATGGCATATAGCTTAAGGCCAAGGTAATGGGGAAGGGAGTCATTTTGCCTATCATGCATCTGTGGCAAGAATGTGAGGTAAAGACATGGAACCAACAATTCAGTCTACCACCTAGTCAAATGACATGAAAAGCTTGGTTTGTAGATTGAATTTTGTCAATGTTAATATCTTACATTAAACTGAGAGCTTCTTGGAGCCAGGTCCAATACTAGGCACATAAGTGTTTAAAAAATAAATACATGAGCAAAACAATTAGCATCATTATTTTACATTTTATTTTATTTTTTTTTTTAAATCATAAATGAGTTTATAATGTATTGAATAAACATTATATAAAACATTACTGTTATTATATTAAAGTATATTGACTAGTTATTAATAATAAAATATTAAAATGACAGGCCATTTTGTAATTTGTGGAGAATCATGATACACATCAAATGTACTGGTAATACTTACTGCTACTCAACATGATATTGATTTTACAAATTATCTTGCTGAGAAATTTGCATTCATGATTTTTCACTTACCTTAATAACTAAAATCTTCTACTATAGATATTATCAAGTAAATAGAGAATAAAATAATCTTTATAAGTTTTCTATAAGTACTTTTGACTTTCATGTATTAGCTTGAATGATTAATTATTACTCACCAAATCTAACTTCTCTTTTCTTACCTCTCCTCTCTTTTTTCTGCTTTTCTTAATAATTATATAAATGCTCAACTTTGTGAAAATCAAAAGCAAATTTAGTAATGACACCACAGCATACTTTTATGTAATGAGTGAACATAGTATTCAATTACAATGTCATTTGTCTTTTAAAATAGAATCTCAATTTGAAAAATTATCTAACAAATTGAAGTGGCAAAGACTTCTTATTCTATTTTACTTTATTAGATGGATCAAAAAAGTAACCATGTCTGAACATTAAGTCAGTAAAATTTGTAACTGAAAACCAACTAATATCTGTAGGTACTTGATCATTTGTTCTTTACCTGGGGTGATATTCAAGAGTATATTTGATTCACAAACCTAACTATACTGGGCATTTCATGTTTGCTTTATATAAATAAATGAATTTTATGTATATAATGACAAGCCTAGACAGTATATTAAAATCAGAGACATCACTCTGCCAACAAAAGTGTGTATAGTCAAAGTTATGCTCTTTCCAGTAGTCATGTATGAATGTGAGAGTTGGACCATAAAGAAGGTGGAGCACCAAAGAACTGATGCATTTGAACTACTGGAGAAGACTCTTGAGAGTCCCTTGAACAGCAAGGAGATCAATCCTCAAGGAAATCAACTCTGAATATTCATTGGAAGGACTGATGCTGAAGCTGAAGTTCCAATGCTTTGGCCACCTGATGCAAAGTGCTGACTCATTGGAAAAGACCCTGATGCTGGGAAAGATTGAGGGCAAGATGGGATGGGGACAACAAAGGATGAGATGGTTGGATGACATCACTGACTCAATGGACATGAATATGAGCAAACTCAGGGAGGTAGTGAAGGACAGGGAAGCCTGGCATGCTGCAGTTCATGGGGTCACAAAGTGAGGCAAACAACTTAGTGACTGAACAACAACAACAAAATCAATATACATAATAGGAACACAAGTTTATGGCCAGAGACAAAAATAACACTATATATTATAGATAAAGTTTTAAAACTATGTTAAATACTATTTCAAAGAGGTTTGCATTCTTCCTGAAAAAAAAAAAACAAAACCCTATTTGCTGTAGAGGACTTGAGAAAATTTCCACAATCAAAATATGAATATTAATATATGGTTAAATATATAGATATGACAGATGGAAAAAGAAAGGCAGAGAAACAGAGATATATCTTAGGCTACATATATTCATTACCAGGGTTTTCTAATATTAATATGGATTATGGATAAGAAAAATTTATAATTTTGGAGTCTTTATTAAATGTGCCAAGCATATTGTTCTTCTATAGACCAATAGTCTTTACAATAACTCTATGAGGTAGATTTCATAATTGCTGGTTTGTGTGTTCAGTTTTATATAGCAAATAAGACACAAAAAAGCAAAATATCTTATTTCACAAGCTAATAAAAAAGTAGCTCAAACTTAGGTACGTCTAGGTTAGTTTGCCTCTGTCACACGAGTGTTATGTTCCTCGGTTCTTTGTCTCATCACAACAAAGATTTGGAGCGATGGACATTAAAGCCCTCGGCGTGTCACAGCTCTTGGGTCTTGGACAAACAGTGCTACAGCTCTTAGGCAAATCAGTGTTACAGCTCTATTTTATTTAGAAGATAGCAGGAGAATCCAAGACTTGAAAAGAAAAGAGTGGAGGAGTGCGTGGGGAGGGAGAGAGAGAGAGAGAGAGAGAGAGTAGGAGAGAGAAAGAGCACATACACGCGGGAGAGTCCGTCAGAAAGCGCTTTGGCTCCTCCTTTTATATGTTTTTTCCTCCACCTGGGCCTGCCCTATGCAAATTGGGCTTAGCCAGGAGTGCTGTTTGTTCTGCCTGAAGTTTTTACTCTGGTCCTCGGACCTTCCTTGTCTTTTAGCCACCGCCATTTTGGACTCCTTTTCCCTATTCTACCTACCTAACACCTCCAAAGCACATAATTACATTTCCTATACCATAGTTTATTTCCTTACACTAATTCCTTTTCTATTTGGAATTGCTTTATATTCAACAGTCTCTGTCTTCCCCTTCCTCAGAGATCTGGTCCCACTTACCCCCTTTCAAATGCTCCATTGCCTGCCATTGATCTGATTCTTCAACTTGAGTCCTGAAGAGCACTTTTGAATCTATATTATTCAGTTCAGTTCAGTTCAGTTCAGTCACTCAGTCATGTCCGACTCTTTGCAACCCCATGAATTGCAGCATGCCAGGCCTCCCTGTCCATCACCAACTCCCAGAGTTCACTCAGACTCACGTCCATCGAGGCAGTGATGCCATCCAGCCATCTCATCCTCTGTCGCCCCCTTCTCCTCCTGCCCCCAGTCCCTCCCATCATCAGAGTCTTTTCCAATGAGTCAACTCTTCGCATGAGGTGGCCAAAGTACTGGAGTTTCAGCTTTAGCATCATTCCCTCCAAAGAAATCCCAGGGCTGATCTCCTTCAGAATGGACTGGTTGGATCTCCTTGCAGTCCAAGGGACTCTCAAGAGTCTTCTCCAACACCACAGTTCAAAAGCATCAGTTCTTCAGCGCTCAGCCTTCTTCACAGTCCAACTCTCACATCCATACATGACCACTGGAAGAACCATAGCCTTGAATAGATGGACCTTAGTTGGCCAAGTAATATCTCTGCTTTTCAATATACTGTCTAGGTTGGTCATAACTTTTCTTCCAAGGAGTAAGCATCTTTTAATTTCATGGCTGCAGTCACCGTCTGCATATTATTACTAGGTCTCAAATCAAATCCAAACAGATATAAAGTATACATAAGTTCAGGCATCTTTTTCATAAACACTGGCACAAGCATCTTTTAACTGAGAAGCATTATTAAAAAAAAAAAAATACTACATCATTTTCTGAAAGGCATCCAGCATACAGAGATTTAATTTCTATCAACACAATTCCCTTCCCAACCACAACTCCTCTCATAGAGCCTCCTCTTTTCACCCTATTACCTTCTCAGGTATTAGATGTCCTGTCTTAGTTTGCCATCCATTTTATTTGTACTAATATAACTAATAACTATATCATTTATAGTTACAGATTCAATAAAGGATCAATCCCATACATATACACACAAAATGATGTAACCAATTATTATAAGTAGCAAATATTTTTCTAATTGTCACAAGCTTTAACTAAAGTCACCTGTCATTCCCAATCTAACTACTTAAATACATGTTCATATGCTTAGAAACCCTGCCACTCCCTTGATGATATCAATCTATATCTTTTCTCCTTGTCTCTGCAAATGACACTATTTTGTTTTTTATGGCTGAATAATATTCCATTCTATATATGTACCACAGCTTCTTTACCCATTCCTCTCTTGGACATTTAGGTTTCTTCCTTGTTCTGGCTATTGCAAACAGTGCTTCAGTGAACAATGGGTGCGTGTGTCTTTTTGAATTATGGTTTTTTCAGAGTATATAGCAGGAGTGGGATTGCTCGATCCCATTTCTCCCTTGTATATCCTTGACTCTTTTGACCATAACTGCATAGGTTTATTCCTGGGTTTCTATCCTCTGACATTGCTCTATATTTCTTTTTTGTGCCAGTGCCATACTATCTTGATTACTGAAGCTTTATAATACAGTCTGAAGTCAGGGAGCCTGATTCCTCCAGCTCCATTTTTCTTTCTCAGGGTTGCTTTTGCTATTCAGGATCTTTTGTATTTCCATACAAATTGTAAAATGTTGTGTTCTATTTCTGTGAGAAATGCCATTGATGATTTTTTTTTAAGGAACCTCCATATTGTTCACAATAGTGGCTGTATCAATTCCCACCAACAGTGTAAGAAGGTTCCCTTTTCTTCGCATCCACTCCAGCATTTATTGTTTGTGGATTTCTTGATGATGGCCATTCTGACAGGTGTGAGGTGATACCTCATTGTAGTTTTGAGTTATATTTCTCTAAGACTTATGGGTGTTAAGCATTATTTCATGTGTTTTTTGGTCATCTGCATGTCTTCTTTAGAGAAAATGTCTCTTTAGATTTTCTGTCCAGTTTTTTTGTTTGAGTTTTTTGTTGTTTTATTGAGCCTCATGAATTGTTTGTATATTTTGGAGATTAATCCTTCATTACTTGTTTCATTTGCAAATATTTTCTTCTATTCTGAGGATTGTTGTTTCATCTTGTTTATGATTTCCTTTTCTGTGCAGAAGCTTTTAAGTTTAATTAAGTCCCATTTTTTTATTTTAGTTTTTATGTTCATTACTCTAGGAGGTAGGTCCAAAAAGATACTGCTGAGGTTTGTCAGAGGGTGTTCTATGGTTTTCTCTAAGAGTTTTATAGTGCTCAGCCTTACATTTAGGTCTTCAGTCCATTTTGAGTTTACTTTTTGTGTATAGAGTTAGGGAGTGTTCTAATTACATTCTTTTACATGTAGATGTCCAGTTTTCCCAGCACCACTTATTGAAGACTGTCTTTTCTCCATTGTATATCCTTGACTCTTTTGACCATACTGCATAGGTTTTTTCCTGGGTTTCTATCCTCTGACATTGCTCTATATTTCTTTTTGGTGCCAGTGCCATACTATCTTGATTACTGAAGCTTTATAATACAGTCTGAAGTCAAGGAGCCTGATTCCTCCAGCTCCATTTTTCTTTCTCAAAGTTGCTTTTGCTATTCAGGGTCTTTTGTATTTCCATACAAATTATAAAATGTTGTGTTATATTTCTGTGAGAAATGCCATTGGTGATTTGATAGGGATTGCATTGAATCTGCAAAATTGAATTCCAAAATTGATTTGGGTAGTATAGCCAATTTCACAATATTAATTATTTCAATCCCAGAACATGGTATGTTTCTCCATCTGTTTGTATCATCTTTGATTTCTTTCATCAGTATGATATAGTTTTCTATGGGATTCTTTCCTTAATTTCTCTTGCTGATCTTTGTTGTTAGTGTATAGGAATGCAGGAAATTTCTATATATTTATTTTGTATCCTGTGACTACTAAATTCATTAATTAGCTCTTTTAGTTTTCTGGTGGACTTCTTAGTGTTTTCTATGGGCAGTATCATGTCCTCTGCAAACATGACAATTTTACTTCTTCTCCAATGTGGGTTCCTTTTATTTCTCTTTTCTGATACTGTAGCTAGAACTTCCAAAACTATTTTGAATAATAGTTTTGAGAATGGACATCCTTGTCTTGTTCTTGATCTCAGAGGAAATGCTTTCTGGTTTTGAGAAACATTTATGAGAATATTTGCTATGGGTTTGTCTTATGTGGATTTTATTACGTTGAGGCGGGTTTCCTCTTTGCCCAGTTTTCAGTTACTTTTTATCATAAATCAGTGTTGAATTTTGTCAAAAGCTTTTCTGAATCTATTAAGATGGTCATATGGAATTTTATTCCTCAGTTTGTCAATATAGTGTATCACATTGATTGATTTGCATATAGTGATGAATTCTTGCGTCCCTGGAATAAATCCACTACATCATGGTGTATGATCACTTTAATGTTGTTGGATTTGATTGCTTATATTTTGCTGAGGATTTTTCCATCTGTGTTCATCAGTGATATTGATCTGTAATTTTTTCTTTTTGTGTGTCATATCTTTGCCTAGTTTTGGTATCAGTGTGATGATGACCTTGCTGAATGAACTTGGGAGTGTTCCTCTTTTTTGCAGTTTTTTGGAAGACTTTGAAAAGAATAGGTGTTAGCTCTTTTCTGAAGGTTTGATAAAATCAGTCTGTGAAGCCATTTGCTCTTGGAGTGTTATTTGTTTGAAGATTTTTAATTTTCAATTACATTACTTGTGATTGGTCTGCCCATATTGTTTTTTTTTTTTTTTTTCCCCTTGGTTCAGTCTTGGAAGGTTGTAGTTTTCTAAGATTTTGTCCATTTCTTCCAGGTTTATTTGCATATTGTATCTTATTGGCATTTATTGGCTTGTGGTGGTCTCTTATGATTCTTTGTATTGCTACAGTGTCAGATGTAACTTCTCCTTTTTCATTTCTAATTTTATTGATTTGAGTTCTCTCGCTTATTTCCTGGATGAGTCTGGCTGAAGGTTTATCAATTTTGTTTTCCTGGTCAAAGAACCAGCTTTTAGTTTTATTAATCTTTGCTATCATTGCTTCATTTCTTTTTCAGTTATTTCTGCTCTGGTCTTTATGATTTCTCTTCTTTCTTTCTTCTTCTTCTTCTTTTTTTTTTTTTTTTTTGCTACTAACTTTGGGGTTTTGTTGTTGTTCTACTTTCTCTAGTTGTTTCAGTTTAAGGTTAGGTTATTTGAGACTTCTTGTTTCTTGAAGTAGAATTATATTCATCTTAATGCTGCTTTTGCTACATCCCACTGGTTTGGGGTCATAGTATTTTTGTTGTCTTTTTTTGTTTTTTTTTTTCTAAGTGTCTTTTGATTTCCATTTTGACTTCTTCAGTTATTTCTTGGCTATGTAATAGTACGTTATTTAGCCTCCATATGTTTGTGCTTTTTTTCACTTTTTTCCTCCTATAATTCATTTCTAATCTCATAGTATTGTGGTCAAAAAAGATGCTTAATACAATTATAGCTTTATTAAATTTACCAAGGCTTGATTTGTGACCCAAAACATGATCCATGCCAGAGAATGGTCCATGTGCACCCGAGAAGACAGTATATTCTGCTGATTTCAGATGGAATACCCTATAAATTTCAATTAAGCCTATATGGCCTAATATGTCATGTATAGCTTGTGTTTCCTTTTAAATTTCTATTTGGATGATCTATCCATTTGTGTAAGTGAAGTATTATAGTCCCTCACTACTATTGTGTTACTGTTGATTTCTCCTATGTTGACTGTCTAAATATTTACAGTTGGTATATCTTATTCTCGGGTTGATTTCTTGAACATTATGTAGTGTTCTTGCTTTTGTTTTGTAATAGTCTTTATTTTAAAGTGTATTTTTTTCTGATGTGAGTATTGCTACTCCAACTTTCTTTTGATATCTGTTTTCATGGAATATCTTTTTCCAGCCCCTCACTTTCAGTCTGTATAGGTCCCTAGGTCTGAACTGGGTCTCTTGTCAACAGGATATATATATATATATGGGTCCTATTGTGCATCCATTCAGCCAGTCTGTGTCGTTTGGTGGAACCAGGTAATCTATTTATATTTAAGGTAATTATTGATATATATGATCCTATTACAATTTTGTTCATTGTTTTGTGTTTATTTTGTAGGATTTTTTCCTCTCTTGTGTTTCCCACCTGGAGACGTTCCTGTAGCATTTGTTGTAAAGCTGTTTTGGTGGTGCTTAATTCTCTTAGCTTTTGATTGTCTTTAGGGAATTTGGTTTCTCCATCAAGTCTGAATGAGATTCTTGTTGAGTACAGTAAGCTTGGTTGTAGGTTTTTCCCTTAAGAAACTTAAGGTGTTTGAGTTTTTAATTGGTAAAAAATTTCAAGTATGGTAAGATTCTAAATGTAACTAATAAAAAAGGAAATTAAGCAAGTAGGATTTAGAATAGTAGTATATTATTTTCTAATCAAAATTTAATAACAGGTACAGAAAAACTAAAACTAAAAATTATTAAAAATAAACAGTAAGCAAATGACACAGAATATTTATCAAAGGAGAACGAGTTTGGAGGCTGACAAAGCCCAATTTCAAAACTTACTGTAAAGCTATAGTCATTAAGCCAATGTGGTATTGGTGAAAGAAGAGACAAATGTATCAATGGAACAGAAAGCCCAAAATAAAACAGCATAAATCTAGTGCACTAGTCTTTGTGAATGGAACAACAGCAATAAAAATGGAGAGAAAAAAAATTGTTTCTTCAAAAAATGACGATTGAAACACTGAAAACTTTCATGCCAAAACCAAATGAATTTAGACACAAATCTTATACTTTTTACAAAAGTCAACTCAAAATACATCCTAGATGTAAATGTAAAAGTAAAGAACTCTTAAAGATAGCATACAATCTATTTGACCTTTTACACAAGGGGTAACTTTTTAGATATAACAGCAAAGGCAAGGATTCATGAAAGAAAGAATTGATAAATTGTACATCATTAAAATAAAAAACTGCTGTATGAAATATACTGACTGAGGATGAAAATGAGAAAAGTCACAGATTGGGGGAAAATATTTCCAAAAGATACCTGATATGTACTGTTATCTAAAATATACAAAGAACTCTTAAAACTGCATCACATGACATCAGGGAAACATTTTTTTTTTTCAAGAGATACCCCTTACATATCTATTAGACTAATTCAAATCCAGAACTGACAACAGCAAATGTTAGCAATACGAATGCTCAGTCATAACTGGAAGGGATGCAAAATGGGATATCCACTGTGATATCCCATATCCTTTGTGATTGGCAGGTTCCTACAAAACTAACATACATTTTACTGTACAGCACAGCAATTTCATTCCTTAGTATTTACACAAAGGAGCTGAAAATATCCACAAAAAAACCCTGCAAAGTGATGTTCAGAGCAGCTTTATCCAATGTAGGTAATACCTGAAAGCAATCAATATGCCCTTAAGTCACTGAATAGATAAGAAAACTGTGGTACATCCAGTCAATGGAATATTATTCAGTACTAAAAAGAAGGGAACTATCAAGCTATGAAAAGACATGGAAGAAATTTAAATACATATTAATAATAAGAGAAGCCAGTCTGAAAAGGCTACAGATTGTGTAATTTCAGCTATATAATATTCTGGTAAAATTAACTGTGGAGACAATAAAAAGATCAGTGGTTATGGGGGAGCAAGGGACAGGCAGGTAGAATAAAAAGGATTTTTATGTCAGTGAAACTATTCTGTATGATACTATAATAGTAGATGCATACTACTGTTAAGTTCATTCAGTTCAGTTCAGTAGCTCAGTCATGTCCAACTCTTTGCTACCCCATGAATCGCAGCATGCCAGGCCTCCCTGTCCATCACAAACTCCCAGAGTTCACTCAGACTCAAGTCCATCGAGTCAGTGATGCCATTCAGCCATCTCATCCTCTGGCATCCCCTTCTCCTCCTGCCCCCAATTCCTCCCAGCATCAGAGTCTTTTCCAATGAGTCAACTCTTTGCATGAGGTGGCCAAAGTACTGGAGTTTCAGCTTCAGCATCATTCCCTCCAAAGAAATCCCAGGGCTGATCTCCTTCAGAATGGACTGGTTGGATCTCCTTGCAGTCCAAGGGACTCTCAAGAGTCTTCTCCAACACCACAGTTCAAAAGCATCAATTCATCGATGCTCAGCCTTCTTAACAGTCCAACTCTCACATCCATAGGTGACCACAGGAAAAACCATATCCTTGACTAGACGGACCTTTGTTGGCCAAGTAATGTCTCTGCTTTTGAATATGCTATTTAGGTTGGTCATAACTTTCCTTCCAAGGAGTAAGCGTCTTTTAATTTCATGGCTGCAGCCACCATCTGCAGTGATTTTGGAGCCCAGAAAAATAAAGTCTGACACTGTTTCCACTGTTTCCCCAAACTCATAGAATATGTAGTGTCAAGAGTAAACCCTAATGTAAACTGTGGATTATAGGCAAAAATGAAATTCCAACATGGATTCATCAATTATAACAAATGTAAGACTCTGGAGGGCAGACTGTTAGTGGGGGAGATGATTAGGCAACCTGAACTGAGGGGACAAGGAGTGTATGGAAGCTCTGTATTTTCCACTCATTTTTCTTGGAACCTAAAACTATTATAAAAATCTATTAAAAATTAAAATAAATAAATGGCTAAAAAAGGAGAAAGCACAGAAAAAGCAGAATAAATAGAAAGCTAAAGGTTGGATTATATTTAAAAATCTAAATGGTTAAGACATCAAAATAAAAATACAAAAACAGATTATCAGTTGACAGATAAGAATAGAATAAAAATGGAAAATCAAATAATTTTTTAAAGAGACACACTAACATTTAAGGATAATAATAATAAATGGTAAAGCATTGAAAACCTTAGGGGATAAAGGCGAAATGTTAAATCATCAGGATGTACTGAAAAGAAATAGCATCTGTCAGACAGAGCACACGAAGAACCATGGACAGAGATCTGTAACATTGTAAGTGAAGAGGAACTAAAAAGCCTCTTGATGAAAGTGAAAGCGGAGAGTGAAAAAGTTGGCTTAAGGCTCAACATTCAGAAAACGAAGATCATGGCATCCGGTCCCATCACTTTATGGGAAATAGATGGGGAAACAGTGGAAACAGTGTCAGACTTTATTTTTCTGGGCTCCAAAATCATTGCAGATGGTGGCTGCAGCCATGAAATTAAAAGACGCTTACTCCTTGGAAGGAAAGTAATGACCAACCTAGATAACATATTCAAAAGCAGAGACATTACTTTGCCAACAAAGGTCCATCTAGTCAAGGCTGTGGTTTTTCCAGTGGTCATGTATGGATGTGAGAATTGGACTGTGAAGAAAACTGAGCACTGAAGAATTGATGCTTTTGAACTGTGGTGTTGGAGAAGACTCTTGAGAATCCCTTGGACTGCAAGGAGATCCAGCCAGTCCGTCCTAAAGGAAACCAGTCTTGGGTGTTCATTGGAAGGACTGATCCTGAAGCTGAAACTCTAATCCTTTGGCCACCTTATGCAAAGAGTTGACTCATTGGAAAAGACTCATGCTGGGAGGGATTGGGGGCAGGAGGAGAAGGGGACGACAGAAGATGAGATAGCTGGATGTCATCACCGACCGACCCAATAGACATGAGTTTGGGTAAACTCCGGGAGTTGGTGATGGAGAGGGAGGCCTGGCGTGCTGAGATTCATGGGGTCGCAAAGAGTCGGACACAATTGAGCGACTGAACTGAACTGACCTGAACAGGAGTTGGTGAACAAAACCATCCCCAAGGAAAATAAATGCAAGAAGGTAAAATGGTTTTTTGAGGAGGCTTAGAAATAGCTGAGAGAAAAAGAGAACTGAAAGGTAAAGGAGAAAGTGAAAGATAGATATATGCAACTGAATGCAAAGTTATAGAGAACAGGAAGGAGAAATAGGAAAGCCTTCTTATGTAATACTCATTTATTATTTCTCAGCTTTTCGATATAAAGAGTTTGGGTACTGCTTATCTGGGTACTGTTTCAGATCTAATAAGCCTGCAGCCTGGGTGTCATCTGGGGCAGTGATCTCACCGAAATACTGTGGGATTCTTCTGAACTTACATAGTTCGTACGGTTTCTTTGTAGCTATAGAATTTATTGCAGGTAGCTTCCTCAAAGATTAAAAATAAAGAGTGAGGGTTTATGATTTCAAGTCTTTCACCTCTGGCCCCTCTATTAAAGGGCTTATTTTCACCTGGAAAATTCCATAGATTTCTCTGATCCTGCTGTACTGTAGTCCACAGGGTTGCAAAGAGTCAAATATGACTGAGCAACTAAGTTTAACTTTCAACTGATAAGGGACCTTAATTACATCTTCAAAATAATCTCATCTTTGCCACAGTATATCATATGTTTCATGGAAGAATTTTACAAAAGTTTTAAGGAACAAATCATTTCCATTTTATGGAAATATTTGTATGATTATAACAGTAGTTTAGAAAATCTATTGATGTATCTCAGTAGAAAAACATGATCGATCATCTCAAAAAATACAATAAAATGTCAGTTAATAGGTAATACCCATTTGAATCAATGCAGGTCCAGTTTATTGAATACTTTGAAAAGTTGATTCTACGTTTTCCTCTAGAGGTGGAAAAATTCAAGAATTGCTAAGTCACTCTTGAAGAAAATAAGTTGAGTATATGTGTTGGGAAAATAGAGAGTTGATCTACCTGATATCAAAACTAAATACATTATAAAGCTATAGGGATTAAAATGAATAAACAGTCCAGATACAAATTCATGCATATATGGAAATTTGAAATATGACCAACATAGCATTTCAATGCACTGGGTAAAGACTGGATAATTCAGTAAGTAGAATTAAGATATTTTATTATTGACATGAATACAGTAGACTGACTAACTCAACACCTGTCCTTATTTCCTCATAGTGTACCTCTCGGTACCATAGCAACTAGAAAACTAAAATACCAAATCTCATGAACTATTGCAGCTAGGGTCTTGATATGGCTCATCTTTATCAAAAGCTTCTGTACATCAAAGGAAACTATTAGCAAGGTGAAAAGACAGCCTTCAGAATGGGAGAAAATAATAGCAAATGAAGCAACCGACAAACAACTAATCTCAAAAATATACAAGCAACTCCTACAGCTCAACTCTAGAAAAATAAATGACCCAATCAAAAAATGGGCCAAAGATCTAAATAGACATTTCTCCAAAGAAGACATACAGATGGCTAACAAACACATGAAAAGATGCTCAACATCACTCATTATCAGAGAAATGCAAATCAAAACCACTATGAGATACCATTTCACACCAGTCAGAATGGCTACGATCCAAAAGTCTACAAATAATAAATGCTGGAGAGGGTGTGGAGAAAAGAGAACCCTCTTACACTGTTGGTGGGAATGCAAACTAGTACAGCCACTATGGAGAACAGTGTGGAGATTCCTTAAAAAACTGGAAATAGAACTGCCTTATGATCCAGCAATCCCATTGCTGGGCATACACACTGAGGAAACCAGAAGGGAAAGAGACACGTGTACCCCAATGTTCATCGCAGCACTGTTTATAATAGCCAGGACATGGAAACAACCTGGATGTCCATCAGCAGATGAATGGATAAGAAAGCTGTGGTACATATACACAATGGAGTATTACTCAGCCATTAAAAAGAATACATTTGAATCAGTTCTAATGAGGTGGATGAAACTGGAGCCTATTATACAGAGTGAAGTAAGCCAGAAGGAAAAACACCAATACAGTATACTAACGCATATATATGGAATTTAGAAAGATGGTAACGATAACCCTGTATACGAGACAGCAAAAGAGACACTGATGCATAGAACAGGCTTATGGACTCTGTGGGAGAGGGAGAGGGTGGGAAGATTTGGGAGAATGGCATTGAAACATGTGAAATGTCATGTATGAAACGAGATGCCAGTCCAGGTTCAATGCACGATGCTGGATGCTTGGGGCTGGTGCACTGGGACGACCCAGAGGGATGGTATGGGGAGGGAGGAGGGAGGAGGGTTCAGGATGGGGAACACATGTATAATTTTTTTTTAATTAAAATTGAATTAAAAAAAAAACCAGTTGGTTTATGTTTTAAATTCAGAGATTTAAATTCAGAACCAAATGAAGTACAGAGGGAAAAAATTGCATTCAAGGCATTGAATGTGCTACTATATTTGTGGATATACAGGCTGCTCATGGTTAGCGGCCTAATTCCTAAAGTATAGCTAGGGTGGTACTGTCCTGGAACCAACAGTTATCACAGAAGCTTCTTATTCTATTACTTCCTGATTGTAACAGAGATGGCTGTTTCCTCAGTTAGCCATTTGCACATTTATGTGTTGATTTGTTGATAGTATATATAGCCCAGCTTAGAGCCTACTCCTCCAACTCAATCAAGATTTTGGATGCACATAATTGTATTAAATCTCTTTTTTCTTAACCTAGTATACTGACAAAGAAATTATTATTTATGCAATTTTGTAAATATGACCATATGCAGGAGATCCCTACCTCATGACATACTAATGAAATTCCATAGAAATGAATAACAAATATTAAAGGTAAAAATTGTATACACCTTGGAAAGACATATAGGATAGAGCCTTTATATCCTCAAGATGCAGTCTCTTTTTAAAGAAAACACAAGTATTAACCATAAGAGAAAAGGCTGATGAATTTAACTACATTTAAATGAGCAATTTCAGTTCATTAAAACATACAGCAACAGATGCACTTTTAGAGTAAAATGTAAAACAAAACTAGGAGAAAATATTTGAAAAATATATAAATAAAAAGTAAAAAGTTATCTAGATTCCACTTAAAAAAGCCTTTTGAAGTATGAGTAAAAGGCATTTCATAGAAAACCCAAACGGGCAATATACATATGAAAATATGTCAAACTCATTTAGCAATTAATGAAATGTTAATTAAAATCACAGTGAGGTACCATTTTACACACAGTATATGGCCCAAATCTGACAACATTATTTGTTGGCAAGGGTATAAAACAAAGGAAACACTCAAATACTATTAGCGCATAAAATGTTGGGAGGAAAGATTAGAAAGACTGAAAGAAAGAAAAAATGTGTTGAGAACCACAGTGCGAGAACCAAGTGTATATGCATTGGGGATTGTGAAAATCGGTTGGTGGAAGAGGGCTTATTAACAAGGGAAAATTGTATCAATGGATGGTTTCCAAACTATATACAATTAGCATGCCCTCAGGTACTGGATGAAACCAGTTGATATATTTTGTAAGAATAATTAAAATTCAGGTATTCGGGATGAGAAAACAAAAAGGAAAGTGAAGCTGAGCACAAATGCTTTTATAATGTTGCATTCTGGAAAATGAAGGAAGCTAAAGTGAAAGAGATAATCATGCCTCCCAATCACATTGCCACACAACAGGGTTGGAGAGAATTGACCTTTTAGCAGGAGTTGGAGTCATCGGCATTCTGAAATATTCTGATAAGAAGTCATGTTAAGTGGAGGAGCTATTTCAGAATATGAAGGTTTTGACCCATTTATGTATAACTTGGGGAGAGGTGTCAAGTAGAGCAATAAAGTTGGCTAAAGCTATATCTCACTGGAAAAGACCCTGATACTGGGAAAGATTGAAGGCAGGAGGAGAAGGGGATGACAGAGGATGAGATGGTTGGATTGCATCACCAACTCGATGGACATGAGTTTGAGCAAGCCCCAGGAGTTGGTGATAGACAGGGAAGCCTGGTGTGCTGCAGTCCATGGGGTCATAAAGAATTGGACATGACTGTGGGCCTAAACTGAACTGAAAGCTATTTCTATCTTCCATGTCCTATTCTACATATTTACACATGTATGAGTTATGAAATTTAAATTGGGTGATTTTGGTGATTCTACTAATGATCCAGACCCATCACTTCATGGTAAATAGATGAGGAAACAATGAAAATAGTGATAGATTTTATTTTCTTGGGCTACAAAATCACTGCAGATGGTGACTGCTGCCATGAAATTAAAAGACACTTGCTTCTTGGAAGAAAAGCTTTGACAGACCTAGACAATGTATTAAAAAGCAGAGGCATTACTTTGCCAACAAAGGTCCATCTAGTCAAAGCTATGGTTTTCCCAGTAGTCATGTATGGATGTGAGAGTTGGACTGTGAAGAAAGTTGAGTGCCGAAGAATTGATGCTTTTGAACTGTGGTGTTGGAGAAGACTCTTGAGAGTCCCTTGGACATTAAGGAGATCAAATCAGTCAATCCTCAAGGAAATCAGTCCTAAATATTCATTGGAAGAACTGATACTGAGGCTGAAGCTCCAATACTTTGGCCACCTGATGAGAAAGTACTGACTCATTGGAAAAGACCCTGATGCTGGGAAAGACTAAAGGTAGGAGGAGAAGGGGACAACAGATGATGAGACAGCAGCAAAGTAGAAAAGGTATGGCAATTGATAAATGGCAACAGCCTCTACTGAAGTCAGCTCCTTGCTTTACACTGATGAATCTGCTTACTTCCCAAATTAAGTTCACTTTAAGAAGACAGTATCTCAAAGATGATGGTGGTTTAGTCACTAAGTCATGTCTGACTCTTGACTCCATGGACTATAGCCTGCCGAGCTCCTCTGTGCGTGGGATTTTCCAGGCAAGAATACTGGAGTGGATTGCCATTTCTTTCTCCAGGGGATCTTCCTGACCCAGGAATTGAACCTGGGTCTCCTACATGACAGGCAGATTCTTTACTGACTGAGCTATGAGGGATGGTTGATCACAATTTCTGGGAAAACTTATCAGAAAATGAACGGTGGGGCAAGCTATACCTCTTGATGCTGTAGTCTGCTGAGAGGCTTTAACTGATTCTCATCATCTTCCTCCCTACCTCTCATTTCAGAGTGCCCTCTCTTTCAGATAGTATTTCTGGTCTAAGAGGGCAGGCTAAGTTGACCCAGATCTCTACTTTGAGGCATCAGAACAAGAATTTAAATAACATTTAAACACTTTGTAGGATACAGTAAAAATGGTACTTGAAAACAACTCAGAATTGGCTAGAGATGATCATGTAGACTTGGTGTATCTGCTGTAAGACAGACCTGGGTCAGGATTCATTCATTAGCCCATTCTCGTGCCATTGATACTCTAAAAGGTGTGCCACGATTATATTATGATTCTCTCTTTGATATAAATTCAAAGTCTGCATTTGAAAGCCTTTGAAAAGTCTAAGCTTTCTCTTTTCTGTGGAGAATGATTACCTGAATAAAGGTGCACATTCCTCTTTGAAAAGCAGTTGGGTGATTCCTTACCATGCAAACTATTCCACTCTCAAGGCGACCTCAGTAATTCCATTAACTAATGAATGCCACGGTTGAAAACTCGCTTAATGTTGGAATCTGGGAAGAAGATAATGACCCTTCCATAGGGGCTGGCTGACCTAAGCCTTCTATTCATCCATTCTTGAAGCCTTTAATTATATATATTGGACAGTACCCTTGTGGACTGTACATTTTTTCACTAAGGGCAGTGAGCCTGATACAGAAAATAAAAACAGAACACTAGTTAAATTTGAATTTCAGATAAATAGTAAAGATGCTTTTAGTATAAATATGTTCCTTGTAATATTTGGGACATACTTATACTAAAAATTTAAGTGTTTTTTTAATCTGAAGTTTAAATTTCACTGCAATTTCTGTATTTTATCTGACAGTTCTCTAGGAAAACCATAATTTGTTGGTCATTGTTACATATCCCCACCTGTTATATGACCCTGGCTGACATTTAGAAATTGATGACCATTAGGATGATTATGCCTTATCTTACTTCTAATTATTAAGTATTGCCACCTGGCCTTTCTTATTTAGGGTGTCAGTTATTACAATTATTAGCCAGAATCTCCTACCATAAACCTCAACTTCCAGAGGCTTTCATTGTCATTGTTGTCTCCCTTGACTTGAATATCCCTTTCTGCCTTGACAAATGGATGGTCTTTCCAAGAAATTCATGCAGAAGACATAGCTCTTCTGGTCTTACATGATTAATCCACTTTAATATGCCTACATTTCTGAGTAGTTTTACCTCTTCCTCTATCATCTTTCAGGTAGATCTGGAATTTCTACTTCATATAATGTTGGCCATTGAAGGAAAAGGAAGATGGGGAGGGAGCTGCTACCTTCTAACATGAGGTGGTGGGTCACATATAGAAGCCCAGAGTGTCAAGGGAATCTGGGTGTTCTCAAGGGCATTTATTCAGATAATCCCCATATTTTCACTCTCAGTCCTACTTCTTTCTTATCAGCCATAGGAGACTTGATGGAGCTGTATGTTCAACACTTTGTGGAATTTTACCGTCCTTAAGTGTAGTTCCTAGGACTACTCCTCAGTATGATCCATCCTCCAGCTATAGATTAACTTTTCTTTAAATGCTGCCTTTGAGGCTCTCTGATTTTCATATTTTTGTATTAAATTGGTGAACATTGAGCATATTCTCTCTTGAAAGCATCACTGGTGCTCAGCAATACCTATTTAGTTTGGCTGTCCTTATTATGAATATCTTCCCTGTTGTTTTCCAGTGCCAGAGTTATTACTGTTACGTGAACTCGTACATCTTCTTCCCCTCCAATCCTTTCCCAATTCACTAGGGGTAAATGTCTTAACCACCAACTACTATAGAATGCTAAGAACAGTTAATATTCCACATACCTTCAGTGACAGTTTGCTCATTGTCAGGTAGCTAGCTGGTAAGCCATTTTTAGAATCAACTCCTTAGTGTTCTTTCCAGGACCACTGCTACTACTGAAGGCACCACAAAAGCAGAGCCAGAGTCAGGGATTCAGGTGTATGAGATTAATTAAGGCAGCTTCTTTCAGGAAAGCATATGAATGAGGCAAGTAAAATAGAGAAAGGGAAGGAGCTAAGAAAGAGAATAGTCCAACACAAATTCTAGCCTTCTTCTGCTTTGTAAGCACGCTTTGCAACATAAATCACATTGTAGAGTCATCTTCTTGTGGCAGGGAAAATAGACCATAGTGCCCCAAATCTGTGAGTCACTTGAATGCCCTGCGGTAAGCAGTGTATCATCTGTTCCAATTGGAAGCTTTTAATGCAGACTCATTTGATGAGTGTACCAGCTGGTAAAATGGGTACAGACAGGACATCATCTGCAGCTACTATGGTTCTTTATACAGTAAATTATAATTACATTTATACTTTATATTTTGAATGATTATCCTTATATCCTTATTATCCTTATATCCTTGGTATAACATTATACCAAATATGCTTACTATATCTACTTTTGCATAATGTTTTTCTCTCTGTAAATATTTTTTAATCTAAGCACCAACTCTGCTTATCTTGACCTCTAGATTGCACAAAATATTTTTATTTCACCTACTAGTGGAGGGGAAACTGATGCACTGGTTCATGCAACAGCAATAACTCAGCAATATCTTAGGTTGATAATATATAGCTGCTTACCTTCCAGCTGCTTCCTTTGTTCAAGAGGACAGAGTTTGGCTTTGATTAAGCTCTATCTCATCTAATATTTTTCCTGAGGTCTATTTAAACTTTTGTTTTCTATGTTATGCTTTAGACCAGTTATTTATTCATTTTTATTATTCTGCTGTCAGTGGCATATTTTCTGTTGACTACATTCCTGATCCTTGATTACTAGTCTTTATCTATAGGTTATTCATATGAATTTAATCTAATTGCTTTCTCCAACTCTATATAAATAATAAACACTCTCTGCCAACTCTTTTTAACCAAGAAGAGAACATAGGCTGTAGAATAAGTGAAACAAACATTCTTTATACTTTGTTCTTCATGAATCATTATTCTTCTGGGAAATAGCCTATTGTATGTCAGAACTATCTTCACTGTAGAAGCACAATATGCATATATTTTGTTAGAACACCCTGGGTTTTTAGGAACCAGAGTAAATGCTAAGATTTACATAATAAATTCAGACTGAGAGACAACATCCATGAAGCAAATCTTTTACATTGCAAATGATAATAGTAATCAGTAAAGGAAATGTTAAGATAACTGATTTACTTCTGTTTGGGTTTAATTTTGGCTCAATTATGACAGTTGTTTTCATTGATATATGTCTTCATAATGTGTTTTTAAAGTCAGTAATAATATTACTTAGCATAGTTGACTATAATAAAAAAGAAATCCAGTTTTATTTGAAGAAGGAAATGGCAACCCACTCCATATTCTTGCCTGGAAAATCGTAGGAACAAAGGAGCATGGAGAGCTACAGTCCATGGGGTCCCAATTGTTGAACACGACTTGGTGACTAAACAACAATCATCAGTTATTTAAAGTTACATAAATGGTGTAATATCACACATTGTAGTTTAATATTCTAATTATATAGTATATTCAACTGAGTAACCATTTTTATCCAAATAATTTGCCTTTTTATGTTGAAAATGCATAGCTGCCTTAAAAATGTTTATCTTTTCATCTATTTTTCATTGTCAATTCTCTCTTTATCTTTCTAATTGTGAATTTAATGCCATATTATAGTTATGAAAATACTCATTAGAAAATAAACTATGTAGAATAAATGTCTTTTGTGCCCCAACAATCTGGGATATATTTATAAGCATTTATCAAAGCCATACCTGTGCATATTAAGTGTAAGTAAATCCTTAAGATGTTAAATATCTCAAATAATATAAAAAGATGTATTGACCCAAATGAACAGACAAAATGAAGAGTTTATTTTCTCACAGTCTGTGTTATGTTGCTAAAAGAAAAATTCTAAATTTTAATAAGGTTAAATCAGAACAAATTCTGTTAATACATCAAATGAAAATTTCTCCATAATAATGAGAACTTTTAAATTAAAAAAAATTGTTCAGATTAGCCGTATGATTTTAAGAATTAATATCTCCAGGGCAACTAGGTAGTTTATCCAAGGGAACCTATCATATGTGATTCAAGACTACTGCACAATTCCCTGCAAATACACTGAGAATTATTAAAGATCTGAGGTCATATTGCAAATGTCCTACTTAGACTAAAAGTAAGTACATTACCCACTGGAGAGGATATGTATGGCACAAGAGCCAAAAGGAAGAAGATACATCATAAGTATAATTACTTAGATTTTTAAAAAAGAAAAGTTTAACCTGTGGCAGATTCATTTTGATATATGGCAAAATCAATACAATATTGTAAAGTTAAATAAAATAAAATTTTTAAAAAAGAAAAAAAAAAGAAAAGTTTAGATAAAAGCAACCATTATTAGCTTTATTTTCCTTGGGTAAAAGCCACAATAAAAGTCATCAAGAACTGGTTACAAGGGAGTTACTGGTCAAGGGAACAGAAACAGCAGGAGATTAAAAAATGAAAAGGCTTTCTTGAATAACCATCATTCATTGTCACTAACAGGGAACCATAGAGATTTTAAGTCAGTGCTTAGTTATCATCCATTGATCTATCAGTTAAATGAAGCCAACATATGTTCAGTTAGGTGACCAGCAAGAACAGAGATGAATCAGTTTTTGTGAATCCTTATGTTTAAATTGTATTGTTGTTCACTTCTACCCCCTCTTTACAAAACAAAAAAAGAAAAGAAAAATAGTATATGGATGTTACTAAAGCCTCTCTCAGAAACTTGAAGGGACTTTTGTTAGTAAGCCTCCCTGATGGTTAAGTCCATTAGTATTACAGTAAAATCACATCTGATTGATGAACATCTCTTTACCCAGATTTTGCCCAGGTCCCACCATATCATGAAACTCCAAATAAGGATCTAGGACACACATAAAATTTTCTCTTTGCTAATAAATAAAAAGGGAGCAATGAAACCACAGAACAGTGATGGTGGTGAGAAGGTAGCTATACCCATTCAAGAAAGAACCAACTAGACACCTCTCACTTTGACCCTAAGTCAGAATAGTGCTGAAATAAGCAACCTTTTTTTTGAGTAAAGTGTCTTCTGGGCCCACAGAAGAAAAAAACAGAACAAAATCAGAAAGATGGGGGAAGTGAACCATTCAACTATATGTGTGAACAGTAATTGTATTTGTTGTTTTATTAGCTAAAAAAGAAATGTAAAATGGCTTTCTTATTTAAATATGTGAGATTATATTGAAATTTTCTTATGTAACTGTATTCTATGCGATCAGTAAACCAAAAGAATCATTAATTGGTTAAATTAATAAGAATTGCAAAGAATATTCATTGGAAGGACTGATGATAAAGCTCCAATACTTTGGCCACCTGTTGTGAAGTATTAACTCATTGGAAAAGACCCTGATGCTGGGAAAGACTGAAGGCAGGAGGAGAAGGGAATGACAGAGGAGGAGATGGTTAGATGGCATCACTGACTCTATGGACATGAGTTTGAGCAAGCTCTGGGAGTTGATAATGGACAGGGAAGCCTGGCATGCTGCAGTCCATGAGGTTGCAAAGAGTCAGACATGACTGAGCGGTTGAACTGAACTGAGAATTTCAAAGCTGGGTATTATCCTAGAGATTTCCAAAATCAACTCATGTGTTGCCTAGTTGAGGAAACTGGCATCTAGAGCTGTTTAGTGACTGAATAAAGGTTTCACAGCCAGTGAGAAGCCAAATTAGGATTAGAGCTCAGGTCTTCACTGCAAAACAAGTTACCTGTATAGATTACAAAATATAAATTCTAACTGAAGACATCTTTCCTGTGATTCCTAAGCTCTCTCCCTTCTCAACTTCTAATAAAATGTAAATATATGAACAGAAATTGACCACAGGAAAAGACAGGATAAATTGAAAGGAAAGCTTAATTAGAGTCAGCTCTGATAAGTGACAATGAAGAGGACAGACAAACAATCACTAAATGTTAGTTAACTTACATAAACAATCAAAGCAAACATTGTTCCTTGTAGGTATCCCAAAGCTCTTGTAAGAGTTAAATTAAATAGTGGTGAAAATAATTTTTAAACTATGAAGCTAATTCTAGAATTGTAGAAAATTTATGAGAAATGATATACAGGCACTTAGCAGTCATACAATTGAAACATCTTCACTTTATTTTATATTTGCCTGAACTCAATGAACTGCCCTCTCTTATTATATAAAAACAAATTCACAGTAAGAAAACAAACAATCTGATTTTAAAAATTAACCAAAAACCTTGACAGACACTTCACCAAAGAAGATACACAGATGGAAAATAAGCATATGAAAATGTGTTCCATATCATACATCATCAGGGAAATACAAATTAAAACAACAATGAAACACAACTACACAAAATCTATTAGAGTGGCCAAAATCTGGAACACTGTCAGTACCAAATGTTGGTAAGGATATGGAGCAGCAAGAATTAGAATATTTTGCTGGTGGGAAAGCAAAACAATACAGCCACTTAGAAAGACAGTTTGGTGGCTTCTTACAAAACTAAATATACTCTTACCATCTCATCCTGCATTTATGCTTTTCAGATTTTCCCAGAGGAGTGGAAAATATAAAAATCTGCCCACGATGTTTGTAGCAACTTTATTCATGATTGACAAAACTTGGAAGGAACCAAGATGTCCTTTAGTAGTTGAATAGATAAATAAACTGTGGTAAATCCAAACAATGTCACACTCATTTCAGTTCAATTCAGTCTCTCAGTCCTGTCCGACTCTTTGCGACCCCAGGAATCGTAGCACGCCAGGCCTCCCTGTCCATCACCATCTCCCAGAGTTCACTCAGACTCATGTCCATTGAGTCCGTGATGCCATCCAGCCATGTCATCCTCTGTCGTCCCCTTCTCTTCCTGCCCCTAATCCCTCCCAGCATCAGAGTCTTTTCCAATGAGTCAACTCTTCACATGAGGTGGCTAAAGTACTGGAGTTTCAGCTTTAGCATCATTCTTTCCAAAGAAATCCCAGGGCTGATCTTCAGAATGGACTGGTTGGATCTCCTTGCAGTCCAAGGGACTCTCAAGAGTCTTCTCCAACACCACAGTTCAAAAGCATCAATTCTTTGGCACTCAGCTTTCTTCACAGTCTAACTCTCACATCCATACATGACCACAGGAAAAACCATAGCCTTCACTAGATGGACCTATGTAGGCAATGTCTCTGATTTTCAACATGCTATGTAGGTTGGTCATAACTTTTCTTCCAAGAAGTAAGCGTCTTAATTTCATGGCTGCAGTCACCATCTGCAGTGATTTTGGAGCCCCAAAAAATAAAGTCTGACACTGTTTCCACTGTTTCCCCATCTATGTGCCATGAAGTGATGGGACCAGATGCCATGATCTTCGTTTTCTGAATGTTGAGCTTTTAGCCAACTTTTTCACTCTCCTCTTTCACTTTCATCAAGAGGCTCTTTAGTTTCTCTTCATTTTCTGCCATAAGGGTGGTGTCATCTTCATATCTGAGGTTACTGATATTTCTCCAGGCAATCTTGATTCCAGCTTGTGCTGCCTCCAGCCCAGAGTTTCTCATGATTTACTCTGCATATAAGTTAAATAAGCAGGGTGACAACATACAGCCTTGATGTACTCCTTTTCCTATTTGGAACCAGTCTGTTGTTCCATGTCCAGTTTTAACTGTTGCTTCCTGACCTGCATATAGATTTCTCAAAAGACAGGTCAGATGGTCTGGTATTCCCATCTCTTTCAGAATTTTCCAAAGTTTATTGTGATCCACACAGTCAAAGGCTTTGGCATAGTCAATAAAGCAAAAGTAGATGTTTTTCTGGAACTCTCTTGCTTTTTCCATGATCCAGCGGATGTTGGCAATTTGATCTCTGGTTCCTGTGCCTTTTCTAAAACTCACTTGAACATCTGGAAGTTCATGGTTCACATATTGCTGAAGCCTTGCTTGGAGAATTTTGAGCATTACTTTACTAGCATGTGAGATGAGTGCAATTGTGTGGTAGTTTGAGCATTCTTTGGCATTGCCTTTCTTTGGGATTGGAATGAAAACTGACCTTTTCCAGTCCTGTGACCACTGCTGAGTTTTCCAAATTACTTTGGCACTAAATTAAAATGAGCTATCAGGCCATGAAAAGACATGGAGGAACTTTGAGTTTATATTAGTAAGTGAAAGAAACTAATCAAATAAGGCTATATGATTACAACTATGTGACACTCTGAAAAAGGCAAAACTTTACAAATATATATATGTATTAGTTGCTAAGAGTGGAAGAAAGTAGAACAGATGAATAAAGGGAAAACACAGGAGTTTTATGGCAATAAAATATTATACTTATGGACATATATCACATTTGTCCAAATCCATAGACTGTACAATGTTATGAGGAAACCCTAAGCAAAACTATGGAGTTTAGGTGATTACAATGTGTCAAGGAAGGTCTTTGGTTTTATATATATATATATATATATATAATTCTCATGCTCTCATGAGTGATGTTGATAATGGGGAAACTACATATGTGCTTGAGCAAATGATATATGGAAACATCTGTACCTCTCTCTCAATTTTGTTGTAAACCTATTCTGCCCTGAAAAAGTATAATCTTAAACAATTCAAAACATATTATTTTCTTTCAATTAACTATTGACTACAATCCAAAATAAAATTTAAACGAGTTTGCAACAGCAATATATATAGGTCTTACTCTAATTCTCCTCAGTAGCTCTTTCAAATCTTATTCCTTTTCTCCTCCCAATCTCTCTTAGTGAATGACCTCAACATGTAATACATTTAATAAAAATAATGTATAAAATCAGCATTCCAGTTTGTGTCACCCGTGTGAATTTCTTTACATTTTTATCTACCCTTTCCTCTTTCTATTTGTTTATAGATGGATAAAGGAATTCTTCCTCCTTTCTAAGATCCGTCCTTCTACTTGTTCAGAAAATTATATATCTCTCCTGTCCTACAAAGTCATCTTTCTGGGGGGAAGAAAAGATTCTGTTTACTCATTGTCTCCACTTCTCAACTGCCCATTTGTACCTCAACTACTTTAATCTATCTACAATCCCCATAACTTTACTAAGTAACTCCCTCCATTGTGACAAATCCTTGTGGTAATCTATGGGCTATCATCAGTCCTTATTGTACCTGACCTCTACAATAATTGCTTCCTTTTCTTAGAACATTTTCTTCCTTCATGACCACTCCTCCACAGTAATTTTTAATCTACCTTTCCCATGATTCCATTTTAATATTTTTTCCCTCATTCTAGTCATGCTTTCTAGACTTTCTCACCCTCCTCCAGTTTTTCCAGTGCCTGAACGTCTCTCAAACCTGGATCTCCCTCCTAGAAATGATTGAATGTTAAAACACGATCTATATCTCAATTATCTTTTTTTTTATTCCTTTATTTCTCATGTGTTCCCCATCCTGAACCCTCCTCCCTCCTCCCTCCCCATACCATCCCTCTGGGTCGTCCCAGTGCACCAGCCCCAAGCATCCAGCATCGTGCATTGAACCTGGACTGGCATCTCGTTTCATACATGACATTTCACATGTTTCAATGCCATTCTCCCAAATCTTCCCACCCTCTCCCTCTCCCACAGAGTCCATAAGCCTGTTCTATACATCAGTGTCTCTTTTGCTATCTCGTATACAGGGTTATCGTTACCATCTTTCTAAATTCCATATATATGCGTTAGTATACTGTATTGGTGTTTTTCCTTCTGGCTTACTTCACTCTGTATAATAGGCTCCAGTTTCATCCACCTCATTAGAACTGATTCAAATGTATTCTTTTTAATGGCTGAGTAATACTCCATTGTGTATATGTACCACAGCTTTCTTATCCATTCATCTGCTGATGGACATCCAGGTTGTTTCCATGTCCTGGCTATTATAAACAGTGCTGCGATGAACATTGGGGTACACGTGTCTCTTTCCCTTCTGGTTTCCTCAGTGTGTATGCCCAGCAGTGGGATTGCTGGATCATAAGGCAGTTCTATTTCCAGTTTTTTAAGGAATCTCCACACTGTTCTCCATAGTGGCTGTACTAGTTTGAAGAGCTAACACCTATCCTGCTCAAACTCTTCCAGAAAATTGAAGAGGAAGGTAAACTTCCAAACTCATTCTATGAGGCCACCATCACCCTAATACCAAAACCTGACAAAGATCCCACAAAAAAAGAAAACTACAGGCCAATATCACTGATGAGTATAGATGCAAAAATCCTAAACAAAATTCTAGCAATCAGAATCCAACAACACATTAAAAAGATCATACACCATGACCAAGTGGGCTTTATCCCAGGGATGCAAGGATTCTTCAATATCCGCAAATCAATCAATGTAATACACCACATTAACAAATTGAAAAACAAAAACCATATGATTATCTCAATAGATGCAGAGAAAGCCTTTGACAAAATTCAACACCCATTTATGATAAAAACTCTCCAGAAAGCAGGAATAGAAGGAACATACCTCAACATAATAAAAGCTATATATGACAAACCCACAGCAAACATTATCCTCAATGGTGAAAAATTGAAAACATTTCCTCTAAAGTCAGGAACAAGACAAGGGTGTCCACTTTCACCATTACTATTCAACATAGTTTTGGAAGTTTTGGCCACAGCAATCAGAGCAGAAAAAGAAATAAAAGGAATCCAAATTGGAAAAGAAGAAGTAAAACTCTCACTATTTGCAGATGACATGATCCTCTACATAGAAAACCCTAAAGACTCCACAAGAAAATTACTAGAACGAATCAATGATTATAGTAAAGTTGTAGGATATAAAATCAACACACAGAAATCCCTTGCATTCCTATACACTAATAATGAGAAAACAGAAAGAGAAATTAAGGAAACAATTCCATTCACCATTGCAACGGAAAGAATAAAATACTTAGGAATATATCTACCTAAAGAAACTAAAGACCGATATATAGAAAACTATAAAACACTGGTGAAATAAATCAAAGAGGACACTAATAGATGGATAAATATACCATGTTCATGGATTGGAAGAATCAATATAGTGAAAATGAGTATACTACCCAAGGCAATTTATAGATTCAATGCAATCCCTATCAAGCTACCAACAGTATTCTTCACAGAGCTAGAACAAATAATTTCACAATTTGTATGGAAATACAAAAAACCTCGAATAGCCAAAGCGATCTTGAGAAAGAAAAATGGAACTGGAGGAATCAACCTACCTGACTTCAGGCTCTACTACAAAGCCACAGTTATCAAGACAGTATGGTACTGGCACAAAGACAGAAATATAGATCAATGGAACAAAACAGAAAGCCCAGAGATAAATCCACGCACATATGGACACCTTATCTTTGACAAAGGAGGCAAGAATATACAATGGATTAAAGACAATCTCTTTAACAAGTGGTGCTGGGAAATCTGGTCAACCACTTGTAAAAGAACTAAACTAGAACACTTTCTAACACCATATACAAAAATAAACTCAAAATGGATTAAAGATCTCAACGTAAGACCAGAAACTATAAAACTCCTAGAGGAGAACATAGGCAAAACACTCTCTGACATACATCACAGCAGGATCCTCTATGACCCACCTCCCAGAATATTGGAAATAAAAGCAAAAATAAACAAATGGGACCTAATTAAACTTAAAAGCTTCTGCACATCAAAGGAAACTATTAGCAAGGTGAAAAGACAGCCTTCAGAATGGGAGAAAATAATAGCAAATGAAGCAACAGACAAACAACTAATCTCAAAAATATACAAGCAACTCCTACAGCTCAACTCCAGAAAAATAAATGACCCAATCAAAAAATGGGCCAAAGATCTATATCTCAATTATCTTTTGAAATATATTTTGACTCTTCTACTAGCATCTCAGACTCAGAATTTCCAAAAATGAAGACTTCATTGTTTCAAGCCTATTCTTCACTTTGTTCCTTGCCTTGAATAATAACATAGATTTCCACCAAATTACCAAAGACAAAAATCTTCATATCATCCCTTCCTCTTTCCTCCCCCATTTTCCCCATATCCATTCAATCACAAACATCTTGAATTTTACATAGAAATACATTTTATTATTATTGTTTCTCTACCTACACTACAGCCAAACAATAATTGACACCAAATATATCTCACCTGAATAATTGAAGCTTTTCCTAACTTACTACTTCGCTCTCCTGACTTAACCTTCCTCTAGTCAATTCTACATGTACCAGACTGAATTATATTTTTTTCCCTAGAGATGAAAGAATTTATTACTTGTAAACATGTAAGGGTTTACTAAATTAAATTGGTGAGATATGACTTTGCTTTCCCAAAGCCATATCTCCATGAATTATATTTCAAACATGGAAAACTAATATTATTTTTTTCTCTAAGTCCAAAATTTATCAGTAAATTCCCATGCCTTTTTGTGTCATCTTAAACTTCTTAATTGGTCCTCAAGATTCCTCATCAACTGGCTTCTGAGACTTTCTCCAACAGAAACAATCTTTACCTTACATAAGAGCACGCGTTTTACTTGTCTCTAAAGTTGTAATTTGCCCAAAAAACTCTTCATAAATCTTCTTGGTCCATTCCTTATTTCCAGCATATTAATTCCAATTCTTCATTCAATTTATACATCTTTTTTAGAGGACGGCTTTTTTTATTTTCTAAATGTTTTCCAAAGTGCCATCTGGACCAAATTCTACATTCTTCAGTAAAGCACCTTGCATAGTGCCTTTTATTTGCCCTATATGATTGTCTAATTCATTATTAGAATATTAGTAGGATGCATTAATGTCTCTTCAGCATTAGTGGTTGGGACATAGATTTGGATAACTGTGATAATGAATGGTTTGCCTTGGAAACAAACAGAGATCATTCTGTCATTTTTGAGATTGCACCCAAGTACTGCAGTTCATACTTTCATTGGCTATGAAGGCTACTCAACTTCTTCTAAGGGATTCTTGCCCACAGTAGTAGATATATTGGTCATTTAATTAAATTTTCCCATTCCAGCCCATTGTAGTTCACTGATTCATAAAAGGTTGATGCTCACTCTTGTCTTCTCCTGTTTGACCACTTCCAATTTATTTTGACTCATGGACCTAACATTCTAGGTTCCTATAAAATATTGTTCTCCACAGTATCAGACTTTACTTCCATCACCAGTCATATCCACAGCTGGGCTTTGTTCTTTCTTTGGCTCAGCCTCTTCATAGTTTCTGGAGCTATTTCTCCACTCTTTTCCAGTAGTATATTGGGCACTTACCAACCTGGGGAGTTCATCTTTCAGTTCATGTCTTTTTGCCTTTTCATATTGTTCATGGTGTCCCCCAGGCACAAATACTGAAGTGGTTTGCCATTCTCTTTTCCAGTAGATCACATTTTGTCAGAACTCTCCACCATGACCTGTCTGTCTTGGGTGGCCCTACATGGCTCATAGTTTCACTGAGTTAGACAAGGCTGTGCTCCATGTGATCAGTTTGGTTAGTTTTCTGTAATTGTGGTTTCCATTCTGATTGCCTTCTGATGGATAAGGATAAGAGGCTTGTGGAAGCTTCCTGATGGTGGGTACTGACCGTGGGGGAAACTGAGTCTTGCTCCCATGGTCAGAGCCATGCTCAGTAAATCTTAAATCTAATTTTCTGTTGATGGGCTGGGCTGTGTTCCTTCACTGTAACTTGCCCTCAGGCCAAACTATGGTAGGGGCAATGGCAATAATGGCAACCTCCTTCAAAAGGACTTATGAAAGCATGCCATGGCTCCCAGAACTGTTGTATTCAGTGCCTCTGACCCACAGCAAGCTAGTGTCAACCCATGCCTCCCCTGGAGATGCAGCTTACAAGTTAGCAAAGTAGTGCTAAAAATTCTCTAAGTTAGACTTCAATGGTATGTGAACTGAGAATTTCCAGATGTTCAAAGTGGGTTTTGAAAAGGCAGAGGAACCAGAGACCAAATTGCCAATGTCTGTTGGATCATACTTTTGTATTCCAATTCTGTATGATGAAAGACATCTCTTTTTGGTTAGTTCTAGAAGGTCTTGTAGGTCCTCTTCATCATACGGAACTGAAATACAAAAGAAGAAAGTCAAGAGATATCTAGAGTAACAGGAAAGTTTGGCCTTGGAGTACAAAATGAAGCAGGGAAAGGCTAAGAGAGTTTTGCCAAAAGAACCCACTGGTCATAGCAAAAACCTTACTCCAACAACACAAGAGACAACTCTAAACATGGACATCACCAAAGGTCAATACCAAAATCAGATTGTATTCTTTGCAGAATACAAATGAAGATGGAGAAGCTCTATAGAGTCAGCAAAAACAAGACTGGAAGCTGACTGGGGCTCAAATCATGAACTCTTTATTGCAAAATTCAGAATTAAGTTGAAGAAAGTAGGGAAAACCTCTACAGCATTCAGGTATGGCCTAAATCAAATTGCTTATGATTATACAGTGAAAGTGACAAATATATTCATGCGATTAGATTTGATAGATGGAGTGCAGAAGAACTATGGCTGGAACATCATATCACTGTACAGGAGACAGTAATCAAAACCATCCCCAAAAATAAAAAATGCAAAATGGTTGTCTGAGGAGGCCTTACAAATAGCTGAGTCAAGAGAAGCTAAAGGCAAAGGAGGAAAGGAGTGATATATTCATCTGAATGCAAAGTTCCAAAGAATAGCAAGGAGAAATAAGAAAGCCTTCCTAGTGGTCAATGCAAAGAACTAGAGGAAAGCAACAGAATGGGAAAGGCCAGAGATCTCTTCAAGAAAATTAGAGATATCAAGGGAACATTTCATACAAGATGGGCACAATAAAGGACAGAAATGGTATAGATCTAACAAAAGCAGAAGATATTAAGAAGAGGTGGCAAGAATACACAGAAGAACTATACAAAAAAAATCTTATGACCCAGATAACCACAATGGTGTGATCACTCACCTAGAGCCAGTCAACCTGGCGTGTGAAGTCAAGTGGGCTTAAGAAGCATCCCTACTAACAAAGCTAGTGGAGGTGATGGAATTCCAGTTGAGTTGTTTCAAATTCTAAAAGATGATGCTGTGAAAGTGCTGTGCTCAATATGCCAGCAAATTTGGAAAACTCAGCAGTGACCACAGGACTTAAAAAGGTCAGCTTTCATTCCAATCCCAAAGAAAGACAATGCCAAAGGATGTTCAAATTGCCACACCAATTGCATTCATTTCACAGTCTAGGAAAGTAATGATCAAAATTTTCCAAGCTAGGCTTCAACAGTACATAAACTGAGAACTTCCAGATGTTCGAGCTGGATTTAGAAAATGCAGAGAAACTAGATATCAAATTGCCAACATCTGTTGGATCATAGAAAAAGCAAGAGAATTCCAGAAAAATATCTTCTTCTGCTCTATTGAAAACGCTAAACTTTGACTGTATGGTTCACAACAAACTGTGGAAAATTCTAAGTTATATGGGACTAACAGTCCATCTCACCTGCCTCCTGAGAACCTGTATGCAGGTCAAGAAGCAACAGTTAGGATAGGACATGAAACAACAGACTGGTGCCAAATTGAGAAAGGAGTACGTCAAGGCTATATATTGTCACCCTGCTTATTTAATTATATTCAGAGTACACAATGCAAAATGCCAGGGTAGATGAAGCAGAATCTGGAATCAAGATTTCCAGGAGAAATATCAATAACCTCAGACAGGCAGATTACATCACCCATATGGCAGAAAATGAAGAAATAAAGAGCCTCTTGATGAAGTACATGAGGAGAGTGAAAAAGCTGGCTTAAAACTCAACATTCAGAAAACTAAGATCATGGCATCTGATCCCATCACTTCATGGTAAATATATGGGAAAACAATGGAACAGTGACAGACTTAATTTTCTTGTGCTCCAAAATCACTGCATATGGTGACTGCAACCATGAAATTCAAAGACACTTGCTCCTTGGAAGAAAAGCAATGACAAACCTAGACAATGTTTTAAAAAACAGAGATGCTAATTTGCAGACAAAGGTCTGTATAGTCAAAGCTATGATTTTTCCAGTAGTCATGTATGGATATGAGAGTTGGACCATAAAGAAAGTTGAGCTCTGAAGAATTGATACTTTTAAACTGTACTTAGAGAAGATTCTTGAGACTCCGTTGGACAGCAAGGAGATCAAACCAGTCAGTCCTAAAGGAAATCAGTCCTGAATATTCATTGAAAGAACTGATGCTGAACCTGAAGCTCCAGTACTTTGCGAAGTACTGACTCATTGGAAAAGACCCCGATGGTGGGAAATATTGATGGCAGAAGGAGAAGGGGATGACAGAGGATGAAATGTTTGGATGGCATCACCAAAATCAATAAACACGATTTTGAGCAAGCACCAGGAGTTGGTGATGGACTCAGAAGCCTGGTATGCTACCATTCATGGGTTGCAAAGAGTCAGGTGTGACTGAACAAATGAACTGAACTTATATCTGTCTCATTTACCATTATCTTGGAACCAATTCCAGCAAATATAAGATAATCAATAAACATGTGTAGGACACAAACGTATCTATGCAGACAAAGTAGTACCATCACATTTCCAAGGTTTAGTAAACAAAGGGGAAGGAAAAGAGAAACATTATCATAGACCCACAGGTAAAGACACGTGTAAGATTTAAACTAAAACATTAATTTTCCATCAAAACACATGTAGAACCCACCTAAATTAAATTTAATGCTGATCATGAACATTTGAAATTACAGATAAAATAGTAACATGAACACTGATGTCTATCTACTCCTTCTCATAACCCCATGACAATGGCCAGTAGGAAATAGAAGAAATTCTCTATTGATGTTAGAAATGAGCTAAAATTATATAGTACATATTGCAGTAAATAACTGTAGAAAGTGCTGCTATATTGGCACTTTTATAACTGGAAAAAATGGATATTAGTACAAATGCCAAAGCAATAAAATATTTACACTTTTTGACACAGTCAATCCAAATCTAAGAAGATATATTAAGAATATTATAAAAGTTATGTGCAAAAATATACATATAAAGATATTCTGTCTTACATAAGGTTTTCTCAAAGCCAACCCTAAATCTGAGAATTTATCTGTAAATGCTTAATTGAGAAAATGGTCCCAGGAGAAGCCAGGAAGGAAATAAATTCATAGGACAGGGAAGGGGAAATAAATTGAGCAAGACAATATTTCAGGCAGCACACAAGCTTTAAATTAATCCTGAAAGGCTGTTCTAGACTAGAATCTAGACTATGAATAAAGGTTGTTTCAATCTGATCAAACTGGGTTTTTATACTTAAGCACCCTACACTATATGAGGATATAATCTACTAGACCAAGTCTCCTTTCTGCTTGCTGATGGTATCTTCTAAATCTTATGGAAAATCTTTCAACATTTTATGGTATTAAGTCATTAGAAGCAAAAGAAAATAACGTTTTGGAAGGGGATTATAGGCATACAAAAATAAATAATATATGAGGGGATCCATGGGTAGAATATGAACAATGACTGAATATAAGCACTGAAGTGTTTTTCAGTTGTAGTGAAATGAAGAAATGTGAATTGGTGGTTGCAAAGAAGTCTTTTAAATTATGTTTCTGCTTTTAATAACATTTAATGATATGGAATGCTTACTTAATTTTATGACACAGGAAGAAAAAGTTAAACAAAAATGTTATAAATAGTAAAGTATCCAAATGTGCAAACTGTGACATATATGTGTATGTATGTGACTGTGTATTATGTTCATGGGTATTTTATACATATTATAATGGATGTTGTGTAGTAAATAAAATAAAGACACATGGTTTTTATCTTACAAAAGCCTACATTTTAAAGTAAAAAAAAAAATAAATTTCTAAAATCAGAAAATAACCCAAGATAATTATGGGTGCTCATAATAAAATAAGACTATAAACCGATCCAAAAGAAGACCTTGTTTGACCAAAGTATATATATATAGCAAATGGAAGACCATATAGCAAATGCTGAAGCACATAGACTCTAGACCAGATTGTATTAGCTCAAATCTCTGCTCTGTCATTTAATACCTGTATGCCCTTGAGCAAGTTACTTGACCTTTGTGAATCTCTCCTTTCTTATTGTAAAATAATGGAAATGGCAGTACTTATTTTAGAGTATTGATGTGAGAAATAAAGGAGGTCCACAGACATAATTACTTGGAGTGATTGACAGAAATTTTTAAATAGATGATAGAAATTACTATTACTACATAAGTGATATCTAGGTTTTTTACCATATATTTATTTACATAAGTAAAGAAACACTTCTTTCACAGCCAGACAGACAAGCAGTCAAAAAAGCAGATTTAGATGTCCATATAAAATTTAACTACTTTTAGATAATAATTAGAAAAGTACAGAATTCTTGCCTCTGGTCAGTGCTAATATGGAAAGGCTTCCCCAAAGTAATGAGTTTTGTGGAAATAGAGGTTCTTAAAAGACATTTGAAAGGAGTACATTTGTGTGGGTGGGAGGTGTGGTAATGTAATGTTCTGTGGTAAAATGTCAAGTGTTTGACTAAGAACAGCAGTTGTAAAAATCTATAGCCAGAAAGGTAGGAAAAAATGTTTATAGAAGAAACAGACCATCCTGCAAAATTGTCTAAGATATTCTGACCCACATGGCAAACGTTCACCATTAGATAAAGGTGTTCATTAGGGAATCAATGGGCGACTCATTGAGGAAAAAGAAAAATTTCAATTTGCATCTGTCCCCACACGTTTGAATATCTATTAATTAATAACTTGTAGAGATGGTTTCTTAATTCCTTGTGTGCTTTTTCTTCCCTGTTCTAGTTTGTGCCTGTAGCACTGACTAGATCTCCAATCTAATATTCATTTTCTCCTTTGAAACTTTATGCAAAATTACACATTTATTATCTTACTCTAGTTTATTAGAATACATCAAGCAGACTTAAGTGGGCCTACTATCTTTGTAGCATTCAAAAGAACATACATCTTTAGCAGTTTATATTTTTAAACCTCATGCAAGTGTTTTCTTCAGAGAATTTGTAAGGAACTCTTAAAGAACTTCAACCTATAATCAGGGTGAAGCAGAATACTTCTATTAGAAACAATGGCAAACAACGAATTGAAGTAAATCAACATGGTAGAGTGAAAAAAAACGTGATCTGGGACTGAGTTTTGAGTTTGCAATTTAAAGCTTGTATAATCAACACCTCACAGTCTCTTGAGTGAGGATATTAATCTAGACGATCTCAAGATTCCTTTACATTTTTTATTGTATAACATTTATCTAGTTTATATTTTTTCTTGTTTATGTGTTTTTGCTATAGAAATATAAGTTCCAAGTATTCAAAACTTTGTCTTATTCATACTGAAATTTCAGAAATACAAATCTTCAAAAAAATGTTTTAAATTAATTATGTCCAGGAATGTGACAGGTTAATTATTCAGACATACCTTCTTGCTGAAAGTAACCAAAAAGCTAAAAAATAACAAATAACACCTTCTTGTTAAACTAACTAAAGAAAGATGAGAAAGAAATATCAGGCTAAATACTGAATGAAGGTTGGAATTCAGGTATAAAGTTGATCTCACTGAAGGCACTCTTGCCCAAAGTACATCTGCCGAACTGTGAAACTTTGAACTATGGCTTTCAAAAAATGTTTAAGTTTTACAAAGAGAAAGAAAAAGCCCAAGACTTGTGCAAGTTGCAGAGTCATGTATCAAACATTCCTTTGATAAAATGCAGAACCCAAATTCAGCACCTTCACTTTAATTGTGGATCAGAAATAAATAAATAAACAGCATAACTGTGTCATGTTATGATACATGACACAGTATCATAAAATAATTTTTACACTAAATATAAAATGGGACACAATTTATGATACATGATTTTATATAATTAAATAAATGTAAGATAATTTTCCATTATTTGCAGATTTGAAAACTCACATCATCATGGTCAAAAAGAAAAGTAAGAGACAATTCAAGGAGCAAATTTAAATTAAAATTATTCTAGTTTGCATTGCCACCAAGTGGCTAGAGGAAGTAACCCCTTCTTCAAAGCAACCAAGAACTTCGAACAAGAAAAAAATTTTCCTAAGAAAAATAATCAAGTTACATTAAAAAATCAGCTATGTAAAGATGGAATCATAAGAAAGAATCAAAAGAAAGAACAGACAATGGAAATAGACCTATAGTTTTCAATATTAGAATTGATAGAAGATATTATAAATAATTTTCCTTATTATGTTACAAAGAACAATTGTAAACCTTTATTAGAATGCTGAGATTCAAATGAAGTCAACTCAAAATTCTAGGGAAAAAGCAACACCAAACAATACTATTGTGAATAGACATAGCTGAAAAGAAAATTGGTGACCTAACTACTAAATCAGAGGAAATTGTTTCCAATCCCAATTCAGCCTGTGAAGATAATGATTACAAAAAAAAAAAAAAAAAAATTACTCTTAACACACATACTAGATTTCTTCCCTGCCATATAAAATTACTGCAATTAATCAGCCTACATCAGTCCAGTTTAGTAGCTTAGTCATGTCCGACTCTTTGCGACACCAAGAATAGCAGCATGCCAGGCCTCCCTGTCCATCACCAACTCCCAGAGTTCACACAAACTCATGTTCGTCGAGTCGGTGATGCCATCCAGCCATCTCATCCTCTGTCGTCCCTTTCTCCTCCTGCCCCTAATCCCTCCCAGCATCAGAGTCTTTTCCAATGAATCAACTCTTCGCATGAAATCGTCAAAGTACTGTAGTTTCAGCTTCAGCATCATTCCCTCCAAAGAACACCCAGGACTGATCTCCTTTAGAATGTACCGGTTGGAACTTCTTGCAGTCCAAGGGACTTAAGAGTCTTCTCCAATACCACAGTTCAAAAGCATCAATTCTTCGGCGTTCAGCTTTCTTCACAGTCCAACTCTCACATCCATACATGACCACAGGAAAAACCATAGCCTTGACTAGATGGACCTTTTTTGCCAAAGTAATGCCTCTGCTTTTGAATATGCTATCTAGGTTGTCATAACTTTCCTTCCAAGGAGTAAGTTTCTTTTAATTTCATGGATGCAATCACCATCTACAGTGATTTTGGAGCCCCAAAAATAAAGTCTGACACTGTTTCCCCTGTTTCCCCATCTATTTCCTATGAAGTGATGGGATCAGATGCCATGATCTTCGTTTTCTGAATGTTGAGCTTTAAGCCAACTTTTTCACTCTCCTCTTTCACTTTCATCAAGAAACTTTCTAGTTCCTCTTCACTTTCTGCCATAAGGGTGGTGTCATCTTCATATCTGAGGTTACTGATATTTCTCCCAGCAATCTTGATTCCAGCTTGTGCTTCTTCCAGCCCACCATTTCTCATGATGTACTCTGCATACAAGTTAAGTAAGCAGGGTGACAATACACAGCCTTGACATATGCCTTTTCCTATTTGGAACCAGTCTGTTGTTCCATGTCCAGTTCTAATTGTTGCTTCCTGACCTGCATATAGGTTTCTCAAGAGGCAGGTCAGGTAGTCTGGTATTCCCATCTCTTTCAGAATTTTTAACAGTTTATTGTGATCCACACAGTCAAAGGCTTTGGCATAGTCAATAAAGCAGAATTAGATGTTTTTCTGGAACTCTCTTGCTCTTTCATGATCCAGTGGATGTTGGCAATTTGATCTCTGGTTCCTCTGCCTTTTCTAAAACCAGTTTGAACATCTGGAAGTTCACGATTCATGTATTGCTGAAGCCTGGCTTGGAGATTTTTGAACCTTACTTTACTAGCGTGTGAGATGAGTGCAATTGTATGGTAGTTTGAGCATTCTTTGGCATTGTCTTTCTTTGGGATTGGAATGAAAACTGACTTTTACTAGTCTTGTGGCCACTGCTAAGTTTTCCAAATTTGCTGGCATGTTGAGTGCAGTACTTTCACAGAATCATCTGTCAGGATTTGAAATAGCTCAACTGGAATTCCATCACCTCCACTAGCTTTGTTCCTAGTGACATTTTCCAAGGCCCACTTGACTTCACATTCCAGGATGCCTGACTCTAGGTGAGTGATCACATCATCATGATTATCTTGGTCATGAACATCTTTTTTGTATAGTTCTTCTGTGTATTCTTGCCACCTCTTCTTAATATCTTCTGCTTCTGTTAGGTCTATACTATTTCTGTCCTTTATCAAGCCCATTGTTGCAAAAAATTTTCCCTAGGTATCTCTAATTTTCCTGAAGAGATCTAAAGTCTTTCCCATTCTGTTGTTTTCCTCTATTTCTTTGCATTGATTGCTGAAGAAGGCTTTCTTATCTCTCCTTGCTATTCCTTGGAACTCTGCATTCATATGCTTATATCTTTCCTTTTCTCCTTTGCTTTGCACTTCTCTTCTTTTCACAGCTATTTGTAAGGCCTCTCCAGATAGCCATTTTGCTTTTTTGCATTTCTTTTCTATGGGGATGGTCTTGATCCCTGTCTCCTATACAATCATGAGCCTACGTCCATAGTTTATCAGGCACTCTATCTATCAGATCTAGTGCCTTAAACCTATTTCTCACTTCCACTGTAAAATCATAAGGGACTTGACTTAGGTCATACCTGAATGTTCTAGTGGTTTTCCCTACTTTCTTCAATTTAAGTCTGAATTTGGCAATAAGGAGTTCATGATCTGAGCCACAGTCAGCTCCCTGTCCTGTTTTTGCTGACTGTATAGAGTTTTTCCATCTTTGGCTGCAAAGAATATAATCAATCTGAGTTTGGTATTGACCGTCTGGTAATGTCCATGTGTAGTCTATCTTATGTTGCTGGAAGAGGGTGTTTGCTATGACCAGTGCATTCTCTTGGCAAAACTCTATTAGTCTTTGCCCTGCTTCTTTCCATATTCCAAGGCCAAATTTGCCTGTTACTCCAGGTGTTTCTTGACTTCCTACTTTTGCATTCCAGTCTCCTATAATGAAAAGGACATTTTTCTTGGGTGTTAGGTCTAAAAGGTCTTGGAGGTCTTCATAGAACTGTTCAACTTCAGCTTCTTCAGTATTACTGGTTGGGGCATAGACTTGGATTACTGTGATATTGAATCGTTTGCCTTGAAAATGAACAGAGATCATTCTGTTGTTTTTGAGATTGCATCCAAGTACTGCATTTTGGACTCTTTTGTTGACCATTTTGGCTATGCCATTTCTTCTAAGGGATTCCTGCCTGCAGTAGTAGATATAATGGTCATCTGAGTTAAATTTACCCATTCCAGTCCATTTTAGCTGGCTGATTCCTAGAATGTCAACATTCACTCTTGCCATCTCCTGTTTGACCACTTCCAATTTGCCTTGATTCATGGACCTGACATTCCAGGTTCCTATGCAATATTGCTCTTTACAGCATCGGACCTTGCTTCTATCACCAGTCACACCCACAACTGGGTATTGTTTTTGCTTTGGCTCCATCCCTTCTTTCTTTCTGGAGTTATTTCTCCACTGATCTCCAGTAGCATATCGGGCACCTACCAACCTGGGGAGTTCCTCTTTCAGTATCCTATCATTTTGCCTTTTCATACTGTTCATGGGGTTCTCAAGCCAAGAATACTGAAAAGGTTTGCCATTCCCTTCTCCATGGACCACATTCTGTCAGACATCTCCACCATGACCCACCCATCTTGGATGGTCCTATATGACATGACTTAGTTTCATTGAGTTAGACAAGGCTGTGGTCCATGTAATTAGATTGACTAGTTTTCTGTGATTATATTTTCAGTGTGTCTGCCCTCTGATGCCCTTTCACAACACCTACCATCTTACTTGGGTTTCTTTTATCTTGGACCAGGGGTATCTCTTCAGGCTGCTGCAGCAAAATGCAGCCGCTGCTCCTTACCTTGGACGAGGGGTATTTCCTTACACCCCTCCTGACCTTGGATGTGGAGTAGCTCCTCTCGGCCCTCCTGCACCCACAGTCAGCCAACATAGCACGGATTTTTCTTTACAACACCCAGAAATAAATGCAACCTCTGACACCTTGAATTTACTCCAATAACACTTTTACTGGACTTCCAACCTATAGAACTGAAAGTTAAAATCTGACTAAAATCAGCCTACATAGCACCATAGCATGCTTGCTTTTATGGGACTAAGGTCCCTGTTCTCTTGCTGTTTGCAAAACTGAGGGTTTTTTTTTTTTTTTTTTGCATCTGCTGTATGCTGCCATATTCCTTGGTTTGTGGTCCCCTCCCTACATATTCAAACCCAGTAACTGTGAGTTGAGACTTCTCAAGTTGCATTTCTCTGACACTCTTTATTTTGTTGTCTTTCAATTTCAAGTACTCATGAAATAAAATTAAGACCCATAATTAAATTATTTGGTTAATCCAGGATGGTTTTCCCATCTCAAGACCTTAAACTTAATTACATCTGCTGGGTCTCTTGCCATGAGAGATAGTATATTCACAGGTTCTGGTGATTGAGATATGGACATTTTTGAATGAGTATTATTCTGTTTTTTGCAACATATAACAAATATAGAATTATAAGTTCAATATTGCCAGAATCCATAAAATGGAGAAATAAAACAAAAGCATCCCTTATGATTTTACAGTGTAGGTGAAAAATGATTCAAGGAATTAGAACTGGTAGACAGAGGGCCTGAATAATTATGGACATAGGTCTGTAATATTGTAAAGGAGTTGGTGACTAAAACCATCCCCAAGAAAAATAAATGCAAGAAGACAAAGTGGTTGTCTGAGGAGGCCTTACAAATAGCTGAGAAAAGAAGAGAAGTGAAAGGCAAGTAAGGAAAGGAAGGATATACCCAACTGATTGCAGAGTTTCAAAGAATAGCAAGGAGAGGTAAAAGAGCTTTTTAAAGTGAGCAACGCAAAGAAATAGAGGGAAACAATAGAATAGGAAAGACCAGAGATCTCTCAGTAAAATTGGAGATACCAAGGGAACATTTCATGCAAAGATGGACACAATAAAGAACATACATGGCAAAGACTTAACAGAAGCAGAAGACATTAAGAAGAGGTGGCAAGAATACATAAAACAACTGTACAAAAAAAAGCTTTAATGACCTGGAAAACCATGATGGTGTGCTCACTCACCTAGAGCCAGACATTCTGGAGTGTGAACAAGTTGGCCTTAGGAAGCATTACAACAAACAAAGCCAGTAGAGGTGATGGAATTCCAGCTGAGCTGTTTCAAATCCTAAAAGATGATGCTATTAAAGTGCTACACTCAATATGCCAGCAAATTTGGAAAACTCAGCAGTAGCCACCAGACTGGAAAAGATCGGTTTTCATTCCAACCCCAAAGAAAGGCCATGACAAAGAATGTTCAGACTACCAGACAATTGCACTTATTTCACATGCTAACAAGGTAATGCTCAAAATACTTCAAACTAGGTTTCAACAATAGGTGAACTGAGAACTTCCAGATATACAAGCTGGATTTGGAAAAGGCAGAAAAACCAGAGATCAAATTGCCAGTATCTGTTGGATCATAGGAAAAGCAAGACAATTCCAAAAACATCTATTTCTGCTTCTTTGACTATGCTGAAGCCTTTGATAGTGTTGATCATAACAAACTGGAAAATTCTTAGTGACAGAAATACCAGACTACCTTACCTGTCTCCTGAGAAACTTGTATGCAGGACTAGAAGCACTAGTCAGAATTGGATATTGAACAGGCTTGCTCCAGATTGGGAAAGGAATATATCAAGGCTGTATATTGTCACCCTGCTTATTTAACTTGTATGCAGAGTACATCATGCAAAATCCTGGGTTGAAAGACTTACAAGCTGGGATCAAGATTACCAGAATAAATATCAACAACCTCATATATGAAGATGATACTACTCTAATGGCAGAAACCATTAGAGGCTTACAAAAGAGCCTCTTGATAAGGGTGAAAGAGGAGCATGAAAAAGCTGGCTTAAAACTCACATTTTCATAAAACTAAGAGCATGGCATCCAGTTCCATCATTTCATGGTGAACAAATGGGTATAAGTGGAAACAGTAGCAGATTTTATTTTCTCGGGCTCCAAAATAGCGTGGATGGTGGATGCAGCCACAGATTTAAAAGACACTTGATCCTTGGAAGAAAAGCTATGACAAACCTGACAGCATATTCAAAAGCAGAGACATCACTTTGCCATCAAAGGTCTATATAGTCAAAGCTATAGTGTTTCCAGTAGTCATGTATGGATGTGAGAGTTTGGCCATAAAGAAAGCTGACTGCCGAAGAACTGATGTTTTCAAATTGTGGTGCTGAAGAAAACTTTTGAGAGTCCATCAGACGTCAGGGAGATCAAACCAGTCAATCCTAAAGAAAATCAATCCTGAATATTCACTGGAAGGTCTGATGCTGAAGTTGAAGTTCCAATACTTTGGCCCCGTGATGTGAAGAACTGACTCACTGGAAAAGACCCTGATGCTGGGAAAGACTGAGGACAGGAGGAAAAGAGGGTGACAGAGGATTAATGCTGGTTGGATGGTATCATGAACTCAGTGGACATATGTTTAAGCAAACTCTGGGTGATAGTGAAGGACAGGGAAGCCTGGCATGCTGCAGTCCATGGGTCACAAAGAGTCAGATTCGATTTAGCAACTGAACAACAATATAAAGCAAAATATATGTGAAGATACAGTGTTTTAAAATGTGTCCAAAATGATGGAAGCCACTAATCCACAAATAGCTCTAGGAATCTCAAACAGGAAAAATAAACATAAATGATCATATCATTATACGTAGAATTCCAAATTATTCAGAATAACTTTTTGCTTGGCTGGCACAAAGGAGCTAGATAAAATTCTTTTTAACATCAAATTAGTAGCTATTACACTGATAGCTAACTTAATACAAATAAAAGTGAAGAGTTCGTGGACCTGTAGTTTCAATACACAGATAATTACTGCCGACATAGATATATATACTAAAGCATTGAAGTAGTTTTATGTGTACAACAATTTTAGATACAGAATGTTTGTATCATGCAAAAAGTAACTCAGATATTTCCACAAAGAAATCTCCAGAACAGATGATTTAACTGGTGATTTATATCCAATATTTAAGGAATAGTATCAGTAGTATGAGGCTTACATAAAATCTTTAAGAAAATACAGGAAAAGGGAATAATTTTCAACTTGCCTTTGAGGGCTTAAATAGCTCTGATACTAAAACCTGGCAAGAATACAAAAAAAAAAAAAACAAGAAAATAAAAGCAAAAATCTATATCACTCATGTACAGGATGATGCAGAGATTCTTTAATGGATATCAGCAAACTGAGCTCACCAATATATAATAAGAAAAATACATCATTGCCAATTGATTATATCACAAGAATACACTTAAAATATTACCAACGATATAGGTCATTGTAAAAAGGTAAGCAATATATCAGGCTTCCCTCCTAGCTCAGTAGGTAAAGAACCTGCCTGCAATGCAGGAGACTTTGGTTCAATTCCTGGGTCGGGAAGATCCCCTGGAGAAAGAAATGGCAATCCACTGCACTATTCTTGCCCAGAAAATCCTATAGACAGAGGAGCCTGGCGGGCTACAGTCCACAGGGTCACAAGAGTCTGACATGAATTAGTGACTAAACCACCACCAACAACAACTGTTATACCATTTTAATATGTACTAAAAAACTTGACACTTGACACCATTTAGCATATATAGATATGATTAAAACTCTCTGCAAACTATGAATGGAAGGGAACTTCCTCTTTCTTCAATCGTATAAAAGACATCTATAAAAAAATAATTGCTAATACCAAAATTAATAGTAAAAGAAGATCATTAAGATGTCTTATTAAACTATTTGTATTTGACAGTGTATTGGAGAGTCTAGCTAGAGTACTAGAGGAAGAAAAGGAAACAAGAATCATAAATGTTGTAAAAGATGAAGTAAAATAATTTTATCAAGAGGTGACAAGACTGTGAATAAATAAATCCAAAGTAGTCCTCAAGCAACTACTAAAACTAATAAATGCAATATTGTAAGATAAAAAAATAGAAAAATAATTATATTCCTATATAATAACAACCAGAAAATAAAAAATACAGTCATAAAAGTTATTATTTACAACAGTACAAAAATCCTTAGGAATAAATTTAAGAAAAAATATGTAAGCTGTATACTAAAGATTACAAAATATCTTAATATAAATTAAATAACTAAATCAATAAATATTACATGTTCATGAATTGGAAGATTAGGTATTGCCAAAAGCGCAGTTCTCTCTAAAATGAGACAAAATATCCTACTCAATATTTCATCAAGCTTTTATGAGGAAATTGACAAAGTGGTTTTAAAATTTATGTGGAAATACAAAAGACATCTTGTGCTCATATTCTTTATTCAATGACTCAGATAATCCAGAAAGCAATGATCTTTAGATCTTAACTTCAAAACAAAAGTGTTTTTCCATAATAGTGACAGAAGAGAAGATATTCTTTGCCTATGATTATGTGCTTTTGTCTGAAGGTCATATTGACTATACTTAAACAGCCCTTTGGCCTGAAGTGTCATATGGTCCAACTTATTTTCAAAAAGTCAGCAAATATAGAATTCTTCTATAGCACTCTGTGACCGAAATAAATGGAAATAGAAATTTATGAACACTAGAAATCTACCAGGAAAAATAACAGTATGCAGATGACACCATCCTTATGACAGAAAATGAAGAGGGACTAAAGAGACCCTTGGGGATGGTGAAAGAGGAGAGTGATAAAACCTGGCTTAAAACGAAGCATTCAGAAAACTAAGATCATGGCATCTGGTCCCATCCCTTCATTGCAAATAGATGGGGAAACAATGGAAACAGTGAGAGACTTTCTTTTCTTGGGCTCCAAAATCACTACACATGGTGACTGCAGCCATGAAATTAAAAGACTCTTGCTCCTTGGAAGAAAAGTTATGACAAAACTAGTTAGCATATTAAGAAGCAGAAATATTACTTTGTTGACAAAGGTCCGTCTAGTCAAAGCTATGGTTTTTCCAGTAGTCATGTATGGATGTGAGTGTTGGACCATAAAGAAGGCTGAGTGCCAAAGAATTGATGCCTTCAAACTGTGTGTTGGAGGCTTTTGGGAGTCCTTGGACAGCAAGGAGATCGAACCAGTCAATCCTAAAGGAAATAAGTCTTGAGTAATCATTGAAAGGACTGTTGCTAAAGCTGAAGCTCCAATATTTTGGCCCCCTGATACAAAGAGATGACTCATCGGAAAAGATCCTGATGCTGGGAATTTGAAGGCAGGAGGAGAAGAAGACTGCGGAGGACAAAAAGGTTCATTGAAATCACTGACTCAATAAACATGAGTTCGAGCAAACTCCAGGAGATGGTGAAGGACAGGGAAACTTGGCATGCTGCAGTCTATAGAGTCACAAAGAGTCGGACATGACTGAATGTCTGAACAACAAGTCTACCATGTGCTTGGTCACATAGTCATGTCTGACTCTTTGCAGCCCCATGGACTGTAAACCCCAGCCTTCTCTGGCCATGGATTTTTCCAGGTAAGAATACTGGAGTGGGATACCATTTCCTACTCCAGGGGTTCTTCCTGACCCAGGGGTCAAACTCACATCACTTGTGTCTCCTGCATTGGCCTGCAGATTCTTTACCACTAATGCCACCTGGTAAGCCCCAAATGTGACCTTAAAAAATCACGAGTGTATGTTCATAAAGACATGAACATAAACATCCAAAACAACATTCTTAATAATAACCTAAAACTGCAAATTACTTGAATACCATCACTATTAAAATATAAAAATAAATTGAGGAGTGTCAATGGAAATAGAGGAGCAAGAACTTACAAAAATCTACTGCTCCATAAAATCAACAAGAATACTGACCAAAAAACCCTGTAAATATCAAGCTTTTCAATACTCTTGTAATTATCTCAAAACTAGCAGCAATCCAATGAGCTATTCAGGAATAAAGGCTGAATCTTAAACACAGTAATCTTTGTGGTGTATTAATTTGTCCTATTCCTCTTACCTTACTCTTAACTTCATGGTAGTCTCAAAAACTAGGATCCCTACAATGAAAGGCAACACCCTAGCAGCCACTGGCAGGGACATACTGGTGTTAGAGCTTTCAAAAGCAGAATTTTCAGAAAACTGTCATTATTTAATCTCTCTGAAAGTTTTAGGAAGACCCCAATTTGCAGATCTTGCCCTTTCTTGATTGACTCAAAGCTTACTTAGGGCAAATAGCTTATTCCTGAGGGGGGCTTGTCAAAAATATTCAGCAACAACTGTTGATATCACAGCTGTCAGAGGCAGCAGTAATAGTTGAGGCAAACAAGCTGTCCAAAAACACTTTCAGGAAAAGCTAGGGTGTTTCCCTGGTAGTCCAGTGGTTAGGAAGCACCTCCTAAATGGCCATCATCAAGCATACAAATATATGCATAATGAGAGTCCCAGAAGAGGAGAGAAAGATACAGAAATAATATTTTAAGAACTAACGGCCAAAATATTTTCAATTTTGATAAGAAATATCTAAGAATTTCAATGAATTCCAATAATTTAAACATTGAAAGAGAAGCACACTTAGATATCATATTCAAATTATTGAAAGACAAGGTGAAACTGAAAAGAGCAAAAGACAAATGACTTATTAAACATGCAAAATCCTCAATAAGATGAACAGTTGGTTTCTAATCAGAATCCAGAGGAAATCTGAAAACAATAATGTGATATAATCAAAGTAGTGAGGAAAAATACTGATAACCAAGAGTTCTATTTTCAGCAAAACTATTCCTCAAAAAATAAAAGAAAAAATGAGAAATTCTCAGATAAACAAATATGTTCCTAGCATACATGCCTTACAAAAGTACTATATAAGTTTTATACTGAAATGAAAGGATATCAAAAAGTAACTCAAATCCACATCAAGAAGTAAAGAATACTGGTAAAAGTCACACTTAGCTAAAAAATAAAAGATAATATAAAATAATTTTTATTTGTAATTATTTTTCTTGTCTAATTTAAAGGGCAATAAATATAAGTATGTATTGATAGGTATATAATATATAAATAGTAATTTTATGATAATAACACAGAGTAGGGGAACCTGCAACGTGGGAGACCTGGGTTCAATCCCTGAGTTGGGAAGATTTCCTGGAAAAGTGAAAGACTACTCACTCCAGTATTTTGGCCTTCCAAGAATTCCATGGACTGTATAGTCCATGGGGTTGCAAAGAGCTGGACATGACTGAGTGACTTTCACTTTCACAGGAGGGAGTAGAACTATATAGGAGCAGAATTTTTGGATTCTATTGAAATTAAGTTGGTATTAATCTAAAACAGATTGTTTTATTTAAATTGCTGAGCAGACCACTTGGAAAATTACAGGGCAAGCACTAAGAAAATCACTTAAATACATATAGTAAGACATGACAAATGACATAAAACAATACACAGGAAAATATATTTTTAACACTAAATAAAGCAGTATTGGAGTAACTGAGGAATCAAAAAGACTAAAACATATAGCAACATGGCATATGTATTCAGTTTAGCCTTCCTGGTAATTATATGGATTTAATACACCAGTAAAAAGACAGATATTTTAAAAATGGCTAAAGATGTCTTATCCAATTACATATTGTCTGCAAGAGCCATACTTTATATTCTATGATACAAATATAAGTTGAAAGTAAAAGGTACAAATAGTTTGTAAGTAAAACAACAGTAAAATATGCAATGTACATAGTAACCACAGAGCACTGAGACTTCAAGATAAAATTGTTGCTAGAGACAAAAGTTTGAAGCCAGTGTTGTCTTGCTACTAAATCCAAATAAAGGCTCCAAAATAAACTAACTGCAGAACAATATCCCTATGGAATATAGACAGAAAAATCCTAAACAAAATGATAGCAAACTGAATCCAGCTATATATAAAACATAGCATAACCACAAACAAGTTGTATTTATTCCATGAATATAAGGTTAGTTCAGCAAAAACTTATCACTGTAGCAAATGTATAGATATAATAAACATATACATAAATATTAAAAATAAATATAATAAATGTCCCCAAACACTGTCATCTCACTAGACACAGAAAACAATGACAAAAGTCCAAATCCTTTCATTAAAAAAAAAAAAAAAAAACTCAACACTAAAAGTACAGTGAACCTTCAACTTCATAAAGGAAAGGTACAAAAAATCTAGCACTGACATACTTAATGCTAAAAAACTGAACAGTTTTCTCATAGGATCAGGAAACAAGGCAAAAATAGCAACTGTCAATAGATCTATTAAACACTGTACTGGAGGTTCTGGTCATGATAGTTAAGCAAAAAATAATAATAATAATAAAAGAATTAAAAGTTTTCCAGGTAGAAAGGAAAAGTAAAACGGTAACTATTTGTAGATGATATGATCTTGGCATAAAGAACATGCTTAAAGAGACTGCAAAAAATTATATCTAACAACCATTTCATCAATTGTTATACGCTTCAATGTTATTGTAAAAAATCAATTGCATTTCTACAACTAGCAATGAACAGTCTGAAAATTTATGAAACAATTCTGCTTACAATAGTATCAAAAAGAAGTAAAATACTTGAGATTAAATTTAACAAACGAAGTACAAAACATACCCTGAAAATTACAAAATATTGTTGAAAGAAACTAAAGAAAACTAAATCAATGGAAAGTTATTCTATGTTCATAGATTTAAAATTTTGATGTTGATCTACCTATTCAACACAATTCATATTAAAACCCCAACTGCAGTTTGGGGTCACTAACTGACAAGCTGATCGCACAGTTCAGATAGAAATGTAAGGGGCCCAAAAAGTCAAAATACTTAAAAAAAAAAAAAAAAGATTTCAAATTTTAGACAGAAATATAGTAATCTAGACAATGTAGTACTGGTTTCAGAAAGGCATACAGATTGATGAATAGAGCTGAGAGTTACCCTTATGGTCCATAATTTTTCAGTAAAGGTGCCCAGATAATTAGTGGGAATTTGTCTTTTCAACAAATGTTCCAGGACATCTGGGTATCCACCCTCAAAAACGAAACAAAACAAAAAAACCTTTAAAAAAACTTCTGAAAAATGAATATGAGCCTACCTCATACCAAATACAAAAATTAACACAAAGTTGATCACATTTCCAAATATAAGTTTTAAAACAATAAAGCCCTTGGGAAAAAACATAGACATACCTGCATGACCATGGATAAGTGAGCAGTTTCTTAGATATAACACTACAAACAAAAAAGAAAAAATAAAGCTGTACTTTATAAAAATGATAAACTTTTGTGCTTCAAAAGGTGCTGTCAAAAAAGTGAAAAACATCCACAGAATGGGAGAATATATTTTCAGATTATATATTTGATAATGAACTAGTATCCAGAATATATAAAGAACCCTTACAACTTAATGAAATGACAACCCAATTGAAAATGGTCAGTATATTTGAATAGAAATTGCTGCAGAATAGGCATACAAATGGCCATTAAGCACACGAAAAGATATTTAAACATCACTTTCATTAAATGTTAGGTAAATGCAAATCAAAAGCACAATGAGATATCACTTCAATCCCCAGATATGGCTGTAGTAAAATTACGTACTATAACAATGTTGGTAACAAATGGAGAAATTGGAACCATCACACATTATTGGTGGGAATGGAAAATGATACAGTTTATTTGGAAAACTTTGGCATTTCCCAATAAAGTGGAAAAAATATTACAGGTAATACCAGAAATAGATGGTAATTTTCAAAAGAAAAAAGCTCAAAAAGTGTGAACATAGAAAAAGAAAAAAAGGTAAAACTTCATCAGTTCCTACTGATGTTAAATGTAGTTTCATCATATGACCCAGCAAGCAATTCTGCAAATAGATGTATATCTGAGAAAAATGAAATATATATCTTAACAAAAATTATACACACATTTCATAGAGCATTATTCATAGTGATGAAAAGGGGAAATGATCCAAATTTCCATCAAATGATGAATGGAAAGTAAAAAAGGTAATTCATCCAATCAAATATTATATAGCAGTAGAAAGAAATGAAGCACTGATATATGCTACAGCATCAGTAAACTTTGATAAATTATCCTAAGTGAAAGAAGCCAGACACAAAAAGTCACATAATCTCATGATTCCATTTATAGTAAATGTTCAGAATAGACAAATCCATAGAGACAGAGAGTAGATTTAGCAACTGTCAAGGTCTAGAGTGGAGTGATGTTGGGAAGGCAATGAATTGTGACTACTAATGTATAAGGGTATTCTTTTGAATCATATTTAATTTTTTAAAGAATAGAACAATGAACTGAAGTAAATCCTTATTACATGTTAGTGTAAATGAATGAAACATGGCTACATGCAGCAACAAGGAAGAATAGCCAGACATGTTAATTTAAAAGAAAAAAGTCACAAAAGAATATACTGTAAAAGTGGATTATTTAAGAAAGGGATTTAGTAAAAGGAAGTGTGATATAATGGGAGGGTCTTTAACCAGATGCAGGTCTTTAAAACCCCAAATGATTTCCTAAAGTCCTTTAGGGTCTTTTCAATGTTATACTCACAGAAGAAATTCAAGGGCACTTGGAAGATTTCTGAGGTAATGACTGTTTTCTTTCTATATTCTGTAGTGTTTACACAGTTCTTCATATATAATTTAAAAATTTGTCCATAGTTTTATAAACCCATATGTGATATATTTTATAATAAAATTTCATAAAATTAAACTAATAACAGAATAACTAAAAGAGTGTATAACCATATAATAATAATTCTGTGATATCCTAGTCAAATATATGAGTTTCATATGCTTTTCTGGATTAAAAGCTCAATAGTAAGAGCCATATCACAACCTCTCTTGTACTCCAACTTAGATTCTGGTTTATTTTTGAATACATATTGAGTAAAGGCAATGGCACCCCACTCCAGCACTCTTGCCTGGAAACTCCCATGGACGGAGGAGCCTGGTGGGCTGCAGTCCATGGGGTTGCTGAGGGTCGGACACGACTGAGCGACTTCACTTTCACTTTTCACTTTCATGCATTGGAGGAGGAAATGGCAACCCACTCCAGTGTTCTTGCCTGGAGAATCCCAGGGACGGGGGAGCCTGGTGGGCTGCCGTCTATGGGGTCGCACAGAGTCGGACACGACTGAAGCGACTTAGCAGCAGTAGCAGCAGCAATGATATACTGGTAAATGTTTAATGATGGATTCCCTCTGTGCCAGAGGGCTTCCCTGGTGGCTAAGACAGTAAAGAATCAATCTGCAATGCCGAAGACCTGGGTTTGATCCCTGGGTTGAGAAGATCCCCTGTAGAAGGGAATCTCCAGGCTACCCACTCCAGTGTTCTGGCCTGGAGAATCCCATGGACAAAGGAGCCTAGCAAGCTACAGTCCACGGGGTCACAAAGAGTCAGACACGACTGACAGAATTTCTCTTTCACTTTTGTGCCAGAGGAAAAGACCTAATTTCTAACATTTTCCAATTTCATTTCTGTAAATGTTACCGCCATCTATGGAATATTTGTGATATATAGAAAATATTCAGTAAATATTATTTGCATATTTGCATACTTCAAGTGTGTTCATCAAACTTCAAGTGTGTTTATCAACAATTTTCAAACAAGTATGAGTTAATAGTATTCTTCGGCAGCACTTAGGAAGATTTTATCTCCTGCCTCTGAAGGTCATGCATGACTAAAGATCAGGCATAGAACTTAATTTTCAGGGAGCCAAAATGTCAGAGAAGGCAAGGTTTGCACCTTGAGCAAATCTATCCAAAATCAGGACACACATAGGAAAGGAGTGGAACTCTGAGTCTTGAGATGGGGTTACACAAGATGTAACCTAGACATTTAACCTGATATGCTGATTTGCCATTTATAGTAAATACTAATTTGGTAATTACAAGTTTGATGAATAATCTGGGTTGGAATGACAGGGCAGGGGGCCTGACCCTTTGGGAAAGCCCTATGGAGAAGACACAGAACATTGTATTTTTAAAGGCAAATTAAATGGACAGACAGCCAAGGAATATATTGTTTAATGTATGCAATCAAAGAGATCAAAGTGTGGAGCATCAGCAAACTGATAAGACACAATGGAAAGTTGCAGTCAATTACCAGGTTTTCAGCACTAAGCTAGTTCTCAAATCCAGAACTCATGTACTTAAGGCAAAGTTGGATCTTCATGAGAAAAGACTTGGCAATACCATAGCAAGGGTAGAAGCAATTGTCCAAGTGTGCAGGAAAATTTATGATCATTTTTAGGAGCTGTACATAGAGTAGAGAAAAATATATAGAAATTTCAAAGGGATTTGGAAACAAGGTTCAAATTCATCTTCAAACCCAGCAATCATGCTATCATGACATCCTTGTTTGAGCAGGAAGTTCAGTTCAGTTCAGTCACTCAGTTGTGTCCGACTTTTTGCGACCTCATGAATTGCAGCACGCCAGGCCTCCCTGTCTATCACCAACTCCTGGAGTTCACTCAAATTCATGTCCATCGAGTTGGTGACACCATCCAACCATCTCATCCTCTGTCATCCCCTTCTCCTCCTGCCCCCAATCCCTCCCAGTTGACTCTTTTCCAATGAGTCAACTCTTTGCATGAGGTGGCCAAAGTATTGGAGTTTCAACTTTAGCATCATTCCTTCCAAAGAACACCCAGGACTGATCTCCTATAGGATGGACTGGTTGGATCTCCTCGCAGTCCAAGGGGCTCTCAAGTCTTCTCCAACACCACAGTTCAAAAGCAACAGTTCTTCGGCGCTCAGCTTTCTTCACAGTCCAACTCTCATACCCTTTGTTGGCAAAGTAAGGTCTCTGCTTTTTAATATGCTATCTAGGTTGGTCATAACTTTCCTTCCAAGGAGTAAGCATCTTTTAATTTCATGGCTGCATTCACCATCTGCAGTGATTATGGAGCCCCAAAAAATAAAGTCAGCCACTGTTTCTGCATCTATTTGCCATGAAGTGATGGGACCAGATGCCATGATCTTCGTTTTCTGAATGTTGAACTTTAAGCCAACCTTTTCACTCTCCTCTTTCACCTTCATCAAGAGGCTTTTTAGTTCCTCTTCACTTTCTGCCATAAGGGTGGTGTCATCTGCATATCTGAGGTTATTGATATTTCTCCTGGCAATCTTTTATTTTTTTTATTTTATTTTTTAACTTTACAATACTGTATTGGTTTTGCCATATATCAAAATGAATCTGATTCCAGCTTGTGCTTCTTCCAGCCCGTGCTTCTTCCAGCCCAGCGTTTCTCATGATGTACTCTGCATAGAAGTTAAATAAGCAGGGTGACAATATACAGCCTTGATGTACTCCTTTTCCTATTTGGAACCAGTCTGTTGTTCCATGTCCAGTTCTAACTGTTGCTTCCTGACCTGCATATAGGTTTCTCAAGAGGCAGGTCAGGTGGTCTGGTATTCCCATCTCTTTTAGGATTTTCCACACTTTAATGTGATCCACACAGTCAAAGGCTCTGGCATAGTAAATAAAGCAGAAATAGATGTTTTTCTGGAACTCTCTTGCTTTTTCGATGATCCAGCCAATGTTGGAAATTTGATCTCTTGTTCCTCTGCCTTTTCTAAAGCCCGCTTGAACATCTGGAGGTTCACGGTTCACGTGTTGCTGAAGCCTAGCTTGGAGAATTTTGAGCATTATTTTACTAGCATGTGAGATGAGTGCAATTGTGCAGTAGTTTGAGCATTCTTTGACATTGCCTTTCTTTGGGATTGGAATGAAAACTGACCTTTTCTTGTCCTGTGGCCACTGCTGAGTTTTCCAAATTTGCTGGCATATTGAGTGCAGCACTTTCACAGCAGGAAGTAGGTTGGTATAATGGCATCCAAAATATGTTTACATCCTAATGTTTAGAACCTGTTAAAGTTACCTGTTATATCTGTCACATCACATGTTATTAAGGGTCTTAAAATGAGGATTACCCAGGTGGGCCCAAGGTAATCACAATGGTCCTTATAAAGAGTAATTAGACAGAAGAAGAGGGGATGTGAAAGTGAAAGCAGAGATTGGAGTGATTTGCATTGAGGATGTAGGATGGGGACACAAGCCAAGGTGGCCACTGGAACCTAAAAAATGCAAGGATGCAGATTCTTCCTTAGGGCCTTCAGAAAGAACCAGCCCCACTGACACTTGACTTTAGCCTAGTGAAACTTCTGGACTGCTGGTCTCTAAAGCTGTAATATAATAAATTTGTATTTTAACCTACCAAACTCATAGTAAAATGTTATAGCAGTAATAGGAAACAAATACAGGTAAGAAATGAAATCCTGGACTAAATCCATCTTACTTTGAGTACACAAGACCCACTGCCTCACCTAATAGTCATTTATATTTGCTTCCAAATTTTTGTCTTTGTTGTTCAGTCGCTCAGTTGTGTCTGATTCTTTGCGACCAAATTGTTATATCCAAATAACAGAGGTAATACATGTCCCAGAGATACATTAATTTTCGTTTTATCAGTTATAATACAGTCAGAAGGGACTTGGACCATTAAGATATTCTGAATAGATCAGCTTGGTTCATTTTACTGATGATATCGCCTGCCCAGGTGGAACAATGGTAAAGAATTTGCCTGCCAATATTGGGGATGTAGGAAAAGCACATTCTATCCCTGGATTGGGAAGATCCTGTGGAGTAGAAAATGGATACCTACATAACTATTCTTGCCTGGGAAATCCTGTGAACAGAGGAGCCTGGTCTAGAGTCCATGGGGTTGCAAAGAGCCAGACACGACTGAGCACTGAACACTATTAATGATATTATGCATATCAGTACTGTGAACAAAAAGTAAAACATTTTCTGGGTTCTTTGGTAAGAAATATCATCTCTGTCCAATATGAAATAAACTGACATGGTTTTAGGACCTATCATATTAGGTTTTGGGAATCCAGCGGGTTGAAGTATGTCAGACAAGTAAAGGACACCTTATTATTCCTTTTAACTTCTACCTAAGTTAACGAACATAGTTTCTTCTAACTACTTTTTTCTAAGAAAGTCCTTTGGGTTTCGGAAGCAGTAGTATATCTTCTGCTTGAAACTACCACTCCGGTGCATTTATTTTTATGTGTATTTCTATCACTTTTCAATGATACCCCAAAACAAAACAAAATAAAAGAATACCAAAGCATGTTCAGACTATTATACAAACAGATCTGATTAGAACATATGATTTAGTGAATAGCGAAAGACAGGATGCCTCCGCCAACCCTTAATAAGAAAGTCAGAACTCACACTCTAAAGCATGGTAATGCTGTCTTTATCACAAAACTATAGACTTCAACAAAAAAAAAAAAAAAAGGAAAAAAAAAAACAAAACAGTTTTGTACTGAAGTGATATGTATGGAACATTTTACAGTGGGATACCAAGTAACCGTGTAGCCAAAACTGTCCTAAATGATCTGAATACATCAAAGTCCAGCAGTGCTCTATCCTGAATCCAGAGTGAAAATCAGAGATGAAACCAAACAGACCATGCTCAGTCAATCAATGATGTCTGACTCTTTGCCACCTGATAGACCTCATAGTAGCCCTCCAGTTTCCTCTCTCCATGGAATTTTCCAGGCAAGAATGTTGGAATGGGTTCCCATTTCCTCCTCCAGGAGATTTTCCTGACCCAGGGATCAAACCCATATCTCCCGAATCTCCTGAATTGCCACTGGGCCGCCTGGGAAGTTGAACAGATCTAGAAGGCATGATAAGCAGCAAAAATATGTAATCTCACAGATCTCCATCATCCCTTCTCCTATTGCATGAATATCTCCCCCTAAGCTCAGACCTATGGCCTCTGGAGGAGTTCCTTAAGATTAGCTGACAGAGGAGGAAAAACAAATACAAGTTTAGTTCAGAGATTTTTTGGCATGTGCATTCAAGATTAAAATGGATTATCTGACTGACCTACATCCACACTGAGCAATAACACAGAGAAACAGTGGTAAGAGCGGATTCTCACAGTGAACTTTGACAAACAGGGACTCTGCTTATCTTATGGAAGTAGCCCATGGAATGGAAGTAGACTTCACTTCTTAGATGGCTCTGTGTTTCCTGTTCTCCATGCCTCATTTCTCAGTTACTGACATGGGGATTTCTATATGAAGTAAGTCTCTTCAAGGTCTTGTCTACTCTTATTCAATACAGGATTTTAAATTTGTTAAAATTTAATGCATTTGCTAGAGTTTTCCCAAATTACTAGTTTAGAAATGTGACAGAGGATACAAGTTAGCTAGACCCTACAAGTAGATGCAGGCAGCTGAATTTTTTTTTTTTTTTTCATTTTCTAAAATTACCAATGAATTTTTTGAAGTAGTCCTTGAAAACATCTCAGGCATTAAATATCAAATTGAACCTATGATTTTACCTATAGCCTCCATTTCTCCATGTTTTTAACCAAATTTCAGTTTGGAACAAAACTGAAAAGATAGTCACACATTTGTGAAATCAGGAAATTATTCTACTATTATTTCTTCTTTATTTTCCTTCAGTAGTGCACATCTGTTTTCTAAAAGATATTTGAGGTAGCAGAATTGAATGATGCCCACCCCTCCCCCCAAATCCCTAATCTCGGAGGTAAATGCACTGTATAATTTATTTTTCGTGACTATGAGCAGTTTTACTTATGAATATAATAGAAAACAACCCTTATGATTATGTTATCATGCAGGATACAGTTGACCTTAAGAGAAGAAAGTTATTCAGTGGGCCTCTCCTTGTCAGATAAACCCATAAAAGGGACTCTAACCCAGAAGAAATAGAAAGGAATACCTGATAGGAATTCAATGTGAGAGAGATTCTCTATGTTGGTCTTTTAAACTGAAGGAGACTATATTGCAAGACATGTAGGTAACAACCAGGAACTGGTACAAAAAACATACAAAAAAGATTTTAATGACCCAAATGACCATGATGGTGTGATCACTCACCTAGAGCCTGACATCCTGGAGTGCAAAGGAAAGTGGGCCTTAGGGAGGATCACTACAAATGAAGCTAGTGGAGGTGATGGAATTCCAGCTGAGCTATTTCAAATCCTAAAAGATGATGCTGTGAACATGCTGCACTCAATTTGCCAGCAAATTTGGAAAACTCAACAGTGGCCACAGGACTGGAAAAGGTCAGTTTTCATTCCATTCCCAAAGAAAGGCAATACCAAAGAATTTTCAAACCACTACAAAATTGCATTTATCTCACACACTAGCAAAGAAATTCTCAAAATTTTCCAAGTTAGCCTTCAACAGTATGTGAAACAAGAACTTCCAGATGTGCAAGCCATATTTAGAAAAGGCAGAGGAACCAGAGATCAAATTGCCAATATCTGTTGGATCACAGAAAAATCAAGAGAATTCCAGAGAAACATCTAATTCTGCTTTATTGACTATGCCAAAACCTTTGACTGTATGGACCACAAACTGTGTAAAATTCTTAAGGAGATAGAAATACCAGATCATCTCACCTGACTCCTGAGAAACCTATATGCAGATCAAGAAGCAACAGTTAGAACTGGACATGGAACAACGGACTGGTTCTAAATTGGAAAAGGAGTATGTCAAGACTGTGTATTTTCACTCTGCTTATTTAGCTTAAATGCAGAGTACACCATGTGAAATGCCAGGCTGGATGAAGCTCAAGCTGGAATCAAAATTGCAGGAATAAATATCAATAATCTCAGCTATGCAGATGACACCACCCTTATGGCAGAAAGTGAAGAGGAACTAGAAAGTTTCTTGATGAAAGTGAAAGAGGAGAGTGAAAGAGCTGGCTTTAAACTCAGAATTCATAAAACAAAGATCATGACATCCAGTCGCATCACTTCATGGCAAATAGATGGGGAAACAATGGAAAGAGTGACAGATTTCATTTTCTGGGGCTCCATAAACTGCAGATGGTGACTCCAGCCCTGAAGTTAAAAGACGTTTGCTCTTTGAATCTATGTCCAACCTAGACAGTGTATTAAAAAGCAGAGACATTATTTTGCCAACAAAGGTCCATCTAGTCAAGGCAATGCTTTTTCCAGTAGTCGTGTATGGATGTGAGAGTTGGACCATAAAGAAATCTGAGAGCCAAAGAATTGATGCTTTTGAACTATGCTTGTAGAAGACTCTTGAGAGTCCTTTGGACAACAAGGAGATAAAGCCAGTAAATCCTCAAGGAAATCAGTCCTGAATATTCATTGGAAGGAGTGATGGTAAAGCTGAAGCTCCAATACTGACTCACTGGAAAAGACCCTGATGCTGGGAAAGATTGAAGGTGGGAGGAGAAGGGGATGACAGAGGAGGAAATGGTTAGATGGCATCACTGACTCAATGGACATGAGTTTGAGCAAGCTCTGGGAGTTGGTGATGGACAGGGAAGCCTGGAGTGTTGCAGTCCATGGGGTTTTAAAGAGTTGGACCTGATTGAGCGACTGAACTGAACTGACTAGGAGCTGAGAATAGTCCCCAGCTGATAACAGGGAAATAAGAATTTCCGTCCTACAACCATAACCAATTCTGCTGAACTCAGTGAGCTTGAAAGAGGATTCTGTGATTCAGAGAACACAATCTGCCAATACTTCAATATCACCCCTTTGAGAACTGAGCAGAGATCTCAGTCATGCCTATCCAGATTTATGATCTTCAGAAACTATGACATAATAAATGGATATTGTTTTAAACCACTAAATCTGTGATACTCTGTAACACAGTAATATAAACTAATGCAATATTTCTCCAATCTCTTGTCTATTATCAATTTTCTCTCCTCTTCCTTTCAAGTTACTCAGTCTATCTCTAGTTCCAGAGAGGATGGTCCTACTTTCCTAAACCAGTTACTTTGAAATCATTTATTTGGGTAGAAAAGTCATCCAGGAACAATAATTCCCCTGCCATTTATTATTAGTCAAAAACTGGGCATATGCTCTGAGTTGACCTGGTAAGATGGAAAATGGTTTTTATTCTTCATTTGAAGGAGAAACACATATACCCAGTATATAAATGAGGAAAATTGTTGTCCTAAATATTGCTATAATCAGACCATGAAGAGAGCTACTCTGAAGTGAAAGTTTACAAGCAAAGATATAGCCTAGAAAATGGCAGAAAATGGCCCCAGATTCTTGATCCTACTGTGTATCAATTCAGTTCAGTCGCTCAGTTGTGTCTGACTCTGCCACCCCATGGACTGAAGCACACCAGGCCTCCCTGTCCAACACCAACTCCCAGAGTTTACTCAAACTTATGCCCATTGAGTCGGTGATTCCATCCAACCATCCTCTGTCATCCCCTTCTCCTTCTGCTTTCAATCTTTCCCAGCATCAGGGTCTTTTCAAATGAGTCAGCTTTTTGCATCAGGTGGCCAAAGTATTGGAGTTTCAGCTTCAGCATCAGTCCCTCCAATGAATATTCAGGGCTGATCTCCTTTAGGATGGACTGGTTGGATCTCCTTGCAGTCCAAGGGACTCTCAAGAGTCTTCTCCAACACCACAGTTCAAAAGCTTCAATTCTCTGGCACTCAGCTTTCTTTATAGTCCAACTCTCACATCCATACATGACTACTGGAAAAGCCATAGCCTTGACTAGACGGACCTTTGTTGACAAAGTAATGTCTCTGCTTTTTAATACACTGTCTAGGTTGGTCATAACTTTCCTTCCAAAGAGTAAGAATCTTTTAATTCCATGGCTCTAGTCACCATCTGCAGTGGTTTTGGAGCTCCCCAAAATAAAGTCTGCCACTGTTTCCCTATCTATTTGCAATGAAGTGATGGGACCAGATGCCATGATCTTAGTTTTCTGAGTGTTGAGTTTTAGGCCAACTTTTTCACTCTCCTCTTTCACTTTCATCAAGAGGCTCTTTATTTCTTCTTCACTTTCTGCCATAGGAGTGGTCCATCTTGTCTCTTCACTTTGGATTATGTGAAATAATGATTTTTTTAAATTATTGATTGAGCCAAATTGAGCCAAATTTTTTGTTAGAAATAAAACTATCCCAGTATACAGATGACCCAGTCAGAAGGAAATGACAGAGAGTAACTAATAAATTTGAATTTTAAAAATGTTTATTGCTTGTGTAGGAAATACAGAGGAGTATAAGGATTAAATTATACCTAAACGTGTAACTTTATTTATGCAAAAATAATAATAATGGATAAATTACTATTGCTGTCAACTCAAGAAAGCATTAAAATGAAATTTGATTCCTCGTTTAACAATCATCAACAAATAAATGTTTCACTATACTATGGATGTTGTAGAAACCTTGAGAAAATGTGTGCATGTCATCATAGGATATATAATATGTGATTAAAGGAGTACCTTTAAGTAAATTCCAGCCTTTAGTAAATAAGATGAAAAATAACTTCAAGAGTAAGGATTTTAATGGAATTGTGATTCAAGAATGAGGTATTAATCTAAAGAATTAAATTCTGACTATAAGACTAGAAACATTCTTATAAAAAGTAAGTTCAGTTCAGTTCAGTTCAGTCCAGTCATGTCCGACTCTTTGCGACCCCATGAATTGCAGCACACCAGGCCTCCCTGTCCATCACCAATTCCTGGAGTTCACTCAAACTCATGTCCATCGAGTCAGTGATGCCATCCAGCCATCTCATCCTCTGTCGTCCCCTTCTCCTCCTGCACCCAATCCCTCCCAGCATCAGAGTCTTTTCCAAAGAGTCAACTCTTCACATGAGGTGGCCAAAGTACTGGAGTTTCAGCTTCAACATCAGTCCTTCCAATGAACACCCAGGACTGATCTCCTTTAGGATGGACTGGTTGCATCTCCTTGCAGTCCAGGGGACTCTCAAGAGTCTTCTCCAACACCATAGTTCAAAAGCATCAATTCTTCAGCGCTCAGCTTTCTTCACAGTCCAACTCTCACATCCATACATGACCACAGGAAAAACCGTAGCCTTAACTAGACGGACCTTTGTTGCCAAAGTAATGTCTCTGCTTTTTAATATGCTCTCTAGGTGGTTCATAACTTTCCTTCCAAGGAGTAAGCGTCTTTTAATTTCATGGCTGCAATCACCATCTGCAGTGATTTTGGAGCCCAAAAAATAAAGTCTGTAGACTATATTAAATAAATATAATTAACCTAATTGATGTTATTTATTTACTTGAGATACACTAGAATACATGTAAAAATTACCTCCATTTACTCAGTAAGTAGAGATATTCTGATTCCTGTATTTAAATCCAGGCTAAACATTTGCAATCCACTATACTGACATGCCCATGAGAACAAGGTATTTTATGGATTTTAATTACTGCTGTGCACATGGTGGGTATTAAATATTTGTTGAAAATACTTGGTTTCCATTCTTTCAGCAGATTAGTTGATTGTGATTTTATGATTGCCTTTTATTCTCTTCAATGCTCGGGTTAAAGCAATAACAACGGCAAAACTGAAACAGAAATACAAAAAGGCATATACTTATGACAGAGAAGTGATTAGAGGGGACTTTTAAAAAGAAAGAAATCAGTAAGAATGAGCAACTACACCAAATACAGTACAGGGGTTGCAAACAGAATGGCTTCAAGTGAATTTAATGAAACATCTGGTGGGATTCAAAAATTCCACCTTGCTTTTCACATTTCATAAACACACTCCTCATAATAACATTTGGTGGGTGTTATATAAAGGAGCCAAAGATGTCCTCTGTATACTGGCTTCTAGGTTGTTTACTTCTTCACAGCATGCAAAGGCTTGTTAGCTCTGAAGCCTGGTGCATGCAGATTTTTACACACCCAATTATTTTAAACATAGCCCAAATATGTACATTTAGCCACGTAGAGCTTGTTTGCTTTGTATAACCCATGAAACTATGCCTAACACTCATTAACTATAGTAAAATTACCTGCAGACTCTTCAGGAGATCAAATCACTGCTTCCCTCTGGAATTCTCAGACCCAGAAGCTCTGCACAACACTTCTAGTGACATTATCTAGACATACACGTTCCTAATCTAGCTTCCCTTCCCTTCACTCCTCTTCTGAATAGTGATGCCCCTACCATAGCCTCAGCATACATGTGTGCTAAGTCACTTCAGGTGTGTCCTACTTTTTGGACCCTATGGACTGTAACCCACCAGTATCCTCCATGCATGGGATTCTCCAGGCAAGAATACTGGAATTGGGGTTGCCATGCCCTCCTAAATGATCTCATTCTGTGAGTGAAATCTGTTAAAGCACTCAAATACAGTTTGTGTATGCTACTGCCACCTTGTGGTCATGTTTTTATCCTTAATCAGCCCCAAATCCCTCAAACTCCCTACAGTGGAGGGTGTGGGAATATGAATAGTTGGCTGCCAGTGAACTCATCTTAAAATGCATCCTGTCAATTCCTAAGCCTATCTCTGTGTACAGTATTTCTCACAGGATCAGACACAGAGAGTAGGAGAAACAGACCCAAAGAATAGGAGAATGTTATAATAGCTCTCTCTCCGTTCTTTTTCTTCTAAAATATAATCTAAACTACATACACACGAAAAGTTTGTAACACAATCAGAACTTAAATTTAAGGTATCACCACATACATTTTCCTTTAGCAAACTGTTTCTTCCCACGTTTTAATATATGTTGTTTCAGTGGGACTTTTCCCCATCTATCCCTCCATCTGTGCACATGTATCTAAAACCCATTCAATCCAGATAGTTCAAATTCGTGGATAGAGTAACTGATTATAAACACAGTGAAACCAGTCACCATCTAACTCAGTCAAGAATAAATCACAGTTAAGAGAAAATCCAATGAAGAAAGGTGGAAAACTGAGAGATGGTAGAGATGAAGGAGAGAAAGTCGTAATACCATTGTAACTCTTGATACCTATTTACGTCTTTTGGTTGTTGTAAAGTTGCTAAGTTGTATCCAACTCTTTGTAACCCCATGAATCAGTTTTGTTATTATGAACTTACATAAGATGTGATTATAATTCCCTCTTTTTGCTTAAAACAGTTTAAACTTTCTATGTTCATGATTCTAGAGTCATGACAAATACAGTAAATGAGTTTAAAAAATTAGGAAGATGTGGTATTTAGAATTGTTCATTAAGCTAAGTAGGAATGAGAGAAAACAAAATATCTGTTTATATTGTAGGACAAGTTTCTAAGTTTCCAAAGGATTCAGTAATAAACTAACATATGAAGTTATTGCTTGTGATTATTTAGAACCATGTATTCATTGAGGATATAGCAGTAATAATCTTTATTCTCTTATGCCATAGAAACCCCTATTCCAATTGGCTTAATAAGATGTCACTTTTAGGGTGAGGATTGGGAAGTGTGGGGTGTAACTGTAAAGACCAAAAGTGATAGAACGATATTCACACATTGTCTCACTGGGCTGCAGATGCCACTTGTCTGAGCATTTCTCCTCTTGCTTCTGTCTTACGTGTAGCCTTTTTCTTACTCTGCTTCTCTAACTGCACGTGGAAAAAAATGACCAAGCAACTCTAACCTTCATATGAGTATATGATTTTCCTGCTGCTGCTAAGTCGCTTCAGTCGTGTCCGACTCTGTGAGAACCCATAGACGGCAGCCCACCAGGCTCCCCCGTCCCTGGGATTCTCCAGGCAAGAACACTGGAGTGGGTTGCCATTTCCTTCTCCAATGCATAGAAGTGAAAAGTGAAAGTGAAGTCGCTCAGTCGTGTCCGACCCTCAGCGACCCCATGGACTGCAGCCTTCCAGGCTCCTCCGTCCATGGGATTTTCAAGGCAAGAATACTGGAGTGGGGTGCCATTGCCTTATCTTTCTATTCAGCCTAAATGAGCAAACTATGTTACATATCCACCCATGACTAAGTTGGAATATTGTTAGGGGGATGAAATGTACCGATTGTGTAAGGAAAATCAGAGCTCTTCTCCAGAACTGGAGTGAAGTCAGCTTCTGTGTAATGCAGGAACTTTATGGGAAATTAAACTGGTGGTGCACCTAGGAAAGGACGTACAGGTGAATGGGTGCTGTGAAAGCACACAACTGTCTGTGAGTTAGGATGAAACTAGGGGCCTTAGGTTCCCTGTACTATGGAGGAGTTAAAATTATTTCCTACAGTATTTGATAAATGAAACGAAATAAATGACAAATGAAATTCCTAAATTATATCCTAATGATTTGTGACCTATTGAAGACTAGGGCACGGCTGAGAACAGAAATCACTGAAGACCAGACCCAGATATTGGTCTTAAACTTGCAGAATTACGTACCAGCTGAATTACAGCTTTACCATATCTCCTATGTGAAAGTTAAGGCATTTGTCAGAAAGGATTAGACTTTGCTAACTGTTATGAGGATACTGCAGAATAATTGAAAGACAGGAAATAGGCTGATCCCCAAATTTCCAATGAAACACATCTCACTATGCACCTCTTTTAGAAATAGCGTCATCCTTGACTGAAGACATTACTAAGTGGAGAAATGTTTCCTCTGTGATGAATATAGAATAGTAAATAATTAGAATATAGTTAACATGATCTTGAGTTTAGTGGGAGATTATGGTAAAATTTATAATAAGAGCAAGAAATAAAAATGTTACATTCATAAAGAATTTAAGGATTTTTGCCAATTTTCATCTTTAAAACATATGTGGCAAATTTACAAGAATAGGATTTGGAAGATACTCAACAAAGTTGGGCTTCCCTGGTGGCTCAGACAGTAAAGTCTGCCTGCAATTAGGGAGACCTGGGTTCAATCCCTGGGTTGGAAAGATCCCCTGGAGGAGGAAATGTCAACCCACTCCAGTAGTCTTGCCTGGAGAATTCCATGGACAGAGTAGCCTGGTGAGTTACATTCCATTGGGTTGCAAAGAGTTGGACACAACTGAGCGACTAACATACACACAACAAAGATGAATGAGATATAATTTTGTTGCATCTGGAACTTGTTCATATGTAGAGTTTATGAGTCAATTTGCTAATTTTGAATAAGGGTCCAGTTTGATGGACCCATTTCTGATCTATACCAAATGACATTGAGAAATTAAAACTTTTAAACTAAAGTTCATGAACTCAGTTCAGTCGCTCAGTCATGTCCAACTCTTTGTGACTCCATGAACTGAAGCACACAAGGCCTCCCTGTCCATCACCAACTCCATCACCAATGGACTCAAACTCATGTCCATTGAGTATGTGATGCCATCCAACCATCTCATCCTCTGTCCTCCCCTTCTCCTCCTGCCTTCAATCTTTCCCAAAATCAAGATCTTTTCAAATGAGTCAGCTCTTCGTATCAGGTGGCCAAAGTATTGGAGTTTCAGCTTCAGCATCAGTCCTTCCAATGAACACCCAGGACTGATCTCCTTTAGGATGGATTGGTTGGATCTCCTTGCAGTCCAAGTGACTCTCAAGAGTCTTCTCCAACACCACAGTTCAAAAGCATCAATTCTTCGGTGCTCAACTTTCTTTATAGTCCAACTCTCACATCCATACATGACTACTGGAAAAACCATAGCCTTGACTAGACAGACATTTGTTGGCAAAGTAATGTCTCTGCTTTGCAATATGCTATCTAGGTTGGTCATAATTTTTCTTCCAAGGATCAAGCGTCTTTTTATTTTATGGATGCAGCAGTTATTTCATGGACTATAGCAGTTTATGTAGTTGCTAATAGTCTGGCCAGATGATGCAGAGCCTGGAAGGAAGAAGCAAATTGGTAAATGTTAGTAAGTGGGAAGGATTGAAGGCAGGAGGAGAAGAGGATGGCAGAGGACGAGATGATTGGATAGCATCACTGACTCAGTGGACATGAGTTTGAGCAAGTTCCAGGAGATGGTGAAGGACAGAGAAGCCTGATGTGTTGTAGTCCATGGGGTCACAAAGAGTCACACGTGACTGAGCGACTGAACAACAAAGTGGTCAGAGTATATGCCAAAGTTGGATATTTTAGAATGGCCAAAGAGACTGAGAAAATCATATCTTCCATAAATGTCCATCAAAATAAGTCCATTGCAGAAGTATGCAGTTTAGATGAATTGTGCTAGGGGTATCAGTCCACATTTCACATGAGGTACTCTGAATTTCTTCCATGGTTTCATAAACAGATTTGCTGTGATTCTAGGGATAAAATCTACACAAGGGTTTAATAATATGGACTACAGCCAAAAATGTATTTTTTGAGAAACCCACAATCGAAAAAAACACGTGGATAGCTGACACACAAATGGGCACCAGTAATTGGTTAGTAATTGGTTAATAATTTTTGAACAAAAATGACTGGGTTCTTGAAAGGTTGTGATCTTGCGTTACTTCAGAAATTTCAAGTTTTGTGTGGTGCAAAAACATGTCTCAGACAAGATCCTCAATGGCCACCCAGCTCTGTTATGTTTGCCAGAACTGGGATTACTCCACTATGATTTCAAAATGCCATCACAGGTAATTACTTTTTCCTATTTGTTTTCCTCCCTGTATAATCCTAAAGGCATTTTGCTGCTGCTGATACCTTGCATTATTATCTCTGAGTCTGGAGGAAATGACACCTGCCAAAGTCCAACTCCAGCAGCCAGGGATTCAACCTGAAGAGATGGACAGTGTTGGCCAATGAGACAGTCTCTCAGTTTTCTATGGACTTCCTGTTTATTTCAAGTTTAAGATTCTCTTTTATACTTTTACAAAACATTAGGCCAGAGGTTTGACATTTTCAGTTCCCCCTCTCCCAGATTTATTATCTCCGTAAGTCACTGTTGCTCTTCAAACAGAGTTCCTGCTTCAGTGATTCTCTCGGAATCAGCCTTATCATCTATTATCGACCTCCTCTAATATGTCCTATAGTTAATTTGTGATTACATTGTAACTCATGTAATTCCTCAGTTTACTACTTATCTTCCTAAATCCTGTTTTCCCCTAACATCCTAAGCTCACTATATCTTAAAAAGGCTTGTAGCTATAGTGTCTCTAAAAATTCCTAACTTCTACAAGCTATAGTAAAATATGCTAACTTTACAACATTCCTTAAAACTTTAACTTCTAACTATTTTAATTATTTCTAAGCCCTAAATTCAGTAAACTCCTTTGCCATAAACATTCTCTTCACAAATAGGCTTCAAATAGCAATCCCTCTCATGGCCTTAAGCTACGGCCTATGTGCTCATCCTGGAACACTCTTTTGTAAAAGTCCTTGAACAAATGTCAACAATTAACTTTATGAATTATTTTCTGAACACAACTGCAGAAGGCTTTGTGCCTTCTCATGCTCCTCTTAAGAACAATAAGCACCTTAATATTCCTTTTCAGTCAACTCAGCCGAGGAGAGGAAAAGACAAGTCAGAATTACAAGGCCTAACTCCTTCATCCTGGCATCCGTGTCTGCGTAATGAGGAGAGGGGTCTGGGGACCGTGCCTCCATTTTGTCAGTAATGCCTAACGCGGCTCCCGATAAATACCAATGTCTGATACCCAACAATGTCACTTCCAGTAACCTAAGCTGCATAAGAGCTGTGCTTTGGGGAGAGACCAGCTTATTCAGATAGATTTCTTTGAACTAGCCTAGTAGACTTTTTGGGCTTCCCTGGTGGCTCAGCAGTAAAGAATTTGGCTGCAATGCAGGAGCCACAGGAGACACATGTTTGATACCTGGATAGGGAAGATCCCCTGGAAGAGGGCATGGCAACCCACTCCAGTATTCTTGCCTGGAGAACACCAGGGAGAGAGGAGCCTAGCAAGCTACAGTCCATAGAGTTGCAAACAGTCAGACATGACTGAAGTGTCTTAGCAGCAGAAGAAGACTTTTAAAAACCTACAGCCAACCAGAAAACAGTCAAATCCATACAGGGTTGCATACAGGAAGAGGAAAGAATTCTTTGAAACACAACTAACAGCCTCATTCTTCAAAGTATGATCCACACAACAGCAGCAGCAGCACATAGGAGTTTCTGGTTTTCCAGGTAGCTCAGGGATAAAGAATTTGCCTGGCAGTCCAGAGATGCAGAAAATGTGGTTTGATCCCTGATTCAGGAAGATCCCCTGGAGAAGGAAATGGCAACTCACTCTAGCATTCTTGCTTGGGAAATCCCATGTACAGATGAGCCTGGTGGGCTACAGTCCATGGGATCACAAAGAGTCAGACATAACTCAATGACTAAACCAAAGCTAGAGAATCTCAGGGCCTACCCAGTACTCCCTGAATTATAATTTTCATTTTAACAAACTCCCCAGGTTGTGCACATTAAAGTGCACTGGTTTATAGGACAGCAGAGAGAAACTTCCTGTTTTAGATAATTAACAATGTGCCCCATGTGTTTCAAACAATTTGCTTGCCTGTTATAGAATGGGGGAAAAAAGTCTTCAGACATCATTGGGATGAATCAGCAAACAAGTCTTTTTTTTTTTTTTTTTTTTAATTATAAGCCAGACTATACATATCCCATGTAAATAGCATTAAAACCAAGCTAGTGGAGGTGATGGAATTCAAGTTGAGCTATTTCAAATCCTAAAGGATGATGCTGTGAATGTGCTGCATTCAATATACCAGCAAATTTGGAAAACTCAGCAGTGGCCACTTGGAAAAGGTCAGTTTTCATTCCAATCCCAAAGAAAGGCAATGCCAAAGAATGCTCAAACTACCACACAATTGCACTCATCTCGCACACTAGCAAAGAAATGCCCCAAATTCTCCAAGCCAGGTTTCAGCAATACGTGAATCATGAACTTCCAGATGTTCAAGCTGGTTTTAGAAAAGGCAGAAAAACCAGAGATCAAGTTGCCAACATCCGGTCAATCAGTAAAAAAGCAAGAGAGTTCCACAAAAACATCTATTTTTGCTTTATTGAATATGCCAAAGCTATCGACTGTGTGGATCACAGTAAACTGTGGAAAATTCTGAAGGAGACGGGAATACCAGATGACCTGACCTGCCTCTTGAGAAATCTGTATGCAGGTCAGGAAGCAACAGTTAGAACTGGACATGGAACAACAGACTGGTTCCAAATAGGAAAAGGAGTACGTAAAGGCTATATATTGTCACCCTGCTTATTTAACTCCTATGCAGACTACATCATGAGAAACGCTGGGCTGGATGAAGCACAAGCTAGAGTCAAGATTGCCGGGAGATATATCAATAACCTCAGAAATGCAGATGACACCACCCTTATGGCAGAAAGTGAAGAAGAACTAAAGAGCCTCTTGATGAAAGTGAAAGTGGAGAGTGAAAAAGTTGGCTTAAAGCTCAACATTCAGAAAACTAAGGTCATGGCATCTGGTCCTATCACTTCATGGCAAATAGATGTGGAAACAGTGTAAATAGTGTCAGACTTTATTTTGGGGGGCTTCAAAATCACTGCAGATGGTGACTGCAGCCATGAAATTAAAAGACGCTTACTCCTTGGAAGGAAAGTTACTACCAACCTAGACAGCATATTAAAAAGCAGAGACATTACTTTGTCAACAAAGGTTGTGTAGTCAAGGCTATGGTTTTTCCAGTATTCATGTATGGATGTGAGAGTTGGACTGTAAAGAAAGCTGAGTGCCAAAGAATTGGTGATTTTGAACTGTGGTGCTGGAGCAGACTCTTGAGAGTCCCTTGGACTGCAAGGAGATCCAACCAGTCCATTCTAAAGGAGATCAGCCCTGGGATTTCTTTGGAAGGAATGATGCTAAAGCTGAAACTCCAGTACTTTGGCCACCTGATGCGAAGAGCTGACTCATTTGAATAGACCCTGATGCTGGGAAACATTGAGGGCAAGAGGAGAAGGGGAGGACAGAGGATGAGATGGTTAGATGGCATCACCAACCCAATGGACGTGAGTTTGGGTAAACTCCAGGAGTTGGTGATAGACAGGGAGGACTGGTGTGCTGCAGTCCATTGGGTCGCAAAGAGTCGGACAAGACTGAGTGACTGAATTGAACTGAACTGAAATAGCATTCAAGGCCTGCCTGGTAGTGGTGGTGGTTTTCTCACTAAGTCATGTCCAATTCTTGCGACTCCATGGACTGTAGCCTGCCAGGCTCCTCTGTCCATGGGATTCTCCAGACAAGAATACTGCAGTGGGTTGCCATTTCCTTCTCAATCAAGGCCTGCCTAGCATGCTACTAATTCTCTGTATATATATGTATCTATAGATCTGTAGATACAGACATCTGTATCACATGGATATATATATATATATGAGATTGCTATCTTTTATATTGTATAAACTACTTTATGAATCAATATTAAAAATTTTTGTTTATATGTGTTTCTCCTCTGAAACATCTAGATACATAAAGTCAAAGTATACTCTTGTTTGATCAATTCAGTGGTCATATTTCTTTTCCTCATTCTCTATATAGTTAACACATAAGAGTTTTATAAGTAAAGGTTTGATAAATAAGTATAATAGGGGGAAAATGACTTTCTTTGGGGGAAAAAAAAACATAAACTATACAACTGAAGGGCAGGGGGAGGTGTCCACCCAGCCAAAAGAATGAAAGAAACTCAGGCAGTCCTTGGCTGATCCAGAACAATGAGAGTAGACAAGCTTGCCTGATTAAGGCACGCAATTTAATGGTTTGGGATTTTGAGCTTTGACATTTCAGTACCAGTCATAACCAGAGAGTATGTACCCCAAAAGCTGTGATCCTTATAATACCTTAAAGGAACAAACTTTTTTTATTTTTTTTTTCCCCTGCAAGAACTTAATCCCTACTCAACTTTCTGGGCCAAAGGTTTTTCTAAGGTTTTACAGAAAAACTCATACCCTAAAAAAAAAAAAAAGACATTTAACCGTCTTACCCATCCACCCCTTTTCAATTCTCTGCAACCTATAAAGATTTGGTTGTACATTCAATTATTTTATAAGTCACAGTAGGTTCAAATTAATCTTAGGGATAGGCTATTTTATAACTAGTTAAAGGCTAGCAAAGAATTTTAGTCTTTGTCACAATCTCTGTCACAGGAAACATTATTTTTTGGAGCTTACTATATTTATTATATCTCTATCAATTCACTTATGTAAAAATATGATAAACAAACAAATGGAAAAAGTGTCTGCTTTTATAACATGGGTATATCTGCTAAGTATAAATTAATAAAAATGACAATATAAAGTAGGTTTTACTGGCTATCATTTCACTTAAATAAAAAGAATCTAGCACATTTTACATGTCCAGTAAATTAATTATTATGGGCTTTTTGCATCATATATAATTAATTCTTATTTACAAAAAGATCGACTGTATTCCCACTTCAAATTCCTTCTTAATGGTGACTTGGACATTTGTATTTAAATATCTTGACACTTGTAAATGTATTTCCTGTACATCCACCTTCCAAGGAAGTGTTGGTTGTTTGTTTTGTTTTGTTTTGTTTTTGGAAAGGATACCAAATACCCAGAATGTATAAAATAAATCCTTCCCCACCAACTATTTTCAAAATTTTATTATTTGTACCTGCAGAAGTTCCAGTTTAACACATGACACTCAAGTTTGTCAGTCAGTTCAGTTCAGTTCAGTTGCCCAGTCATGTCTGACTCTTTGCAACCCCATGAACTGCAGCATGCCGGGCCTCCCTATCCATCACCAACTCCTGGAATTTACCCAAACCCATGTCCACTGAGTCCCTGATGTCATCTAACCATCTCATCCTCTGTTGTCGCCTTCTCCTCCTGCCTTCAATCTTTGCCCAAATCAGGATCTTTTCAAATGAGTTAGCTCTTCGCATTAGTGGGCCAAAGTATTGGAGTTTCAGCTTCAGCATTAGTCCTTCCAAAGAACACCCAGGACTGATCTCCTTTAGGATGGACTGGTTGGATCTCCTTGCAGTCCATGGGACTCTCAAGAGTCTTCTCCAACATCACACTTCAAAAGCATCAATTCTTCTGCGCTCACTTTCTTCATAGTCCAACTCTCACATCAATACATGACTATTGCAAAAACCATAGCCTTGACTAGATGGGCCTTTGTTGGCAAAGTAATGTCTCTGCTTTTGAATATGTTGTCTAGGTTGGTCATAACTTTCCTTCCAAAGAGTAAGCGTCTTTTAATTTCATGGCTGCATTCACCATCTGCAGTGATTTTGGAGCCTCCAAAAATAAAGTCTGCCACTGTTTCCACATCTATTTGCCATGAAGTGATGGGACCAGATGCCATGATTTTCGTTTTCTGAATGTTGAGTTTTAAGCCAACTTTTTCACTCTCCACTTTCACTTTCATCAAGAGGTTTTTTAGTTCCTCTTCACTTTCTACCATAAGGGTGGTGTCATCTGCATTCTGAAGTTATTGAGATTTGTACCAGCAATCTTGATTCCAGCTTGTGCTTCTTCCAGCCCAGTGTTTCTCATCTTGTACTCTGCCTAGAAGTTAAATAAGCAGGGTGACAATATACAGCCTTGACGTACTCTTCTTCCTATTTGGAACCAATCTGTTGTTCCATGTCCAGTTCTAACTGTTGCTTCCTGACCTGCATACAGATTTCTCAAGAGGCAGGTCAGGTGGTCTGGTGTTCCCATCTCTTTCAGAATTTTCCAGTTTATTGTGATCCACACTCAAAGGCTTTGACATATTCAATAAAGCAAAAATAGATGTTTTTCTGGAATTCTCTTGTTTTTTTCCATGATCCAGTGGATATTGGCAATTTGATCTCTGGTTCCTCTGCGTTTTCTAAAACCAGCTTGAACATCTGGAAGTTCATGGTTCATGTATTGCTGAAACCTAGCTTGGAGAATTTTGAGCATTACTTTACTAGCGTGTGAGGTGAGTGCAATTGTGCGGTAGTTTAAGCATTCTTTGGCATTGCCTTTCTTTGGGATTGGAATGAAAACTGACCTTTTCCAGTCCTCTGGCCACTGCTGAGTTTTCCAAATTTGCTGGCATATTGAGTGCAGCACTTTCACAGCATCATCTTTCAGGATTTGAAATAGCTCAACTGGAATTCCATCACCTCCACTAGCTTTGTTCGTAGTGATGCTTTCTAAGGCCCACTTGACTTCACATTCCAGGATGTCTGGCTCTAGGTCAGTGATCACACCATCGTGATTATCTGGGTCATGAAGATATTTTTTGCACGGTTCTTCTGTGTATTCTTGCCATCTCTTCTTAATATCTTCTGCTTCTGTTAGGTCCATACTGTTTCTGTCCTTTATCAAGCCCATCTTTGCATGAAATGTTCCCTTGGTATCTCTAATTTTCTTGAAGAGATCCCTAGTCTTTCCCATTCTGTTGTTTTCCTCTATTTCTTTGCATTGATCACTGAGGAAGGCTTTCTTATCTCTTTTTGCTATTCTTTGGAACTCTGCATTCAGATGCTTATATCTTTCCTTTTCTCCTTTGCTTTTTGCTTCTCTTCTTTTCACAGCTATTTGTCAGGCCTCCTCAGACAGCCATTTTGCTTTTTTGCATTTCCTTTCCATGATAATGGTCTTGATCCCTGTCTGCTCTACATTGTCACGAACCTCTGTCCATAGTTCATCAGGCACTCTATCAGATCTAAGCCCTTAAATCTATTTCTCACTTTCACTGTAGAATCATAAGGGATTTGATTTAGGTCATACCTGAATGGTCTAGTGGCTTTCCCTACTTTCTTCAATTTAAGTCTGAATTTGGCAATAAGGAGTTCATGATCTGAGCCACAGTCAGCTCCTGGTCTTGTTTTTGCTGACTGTATAGAGCTTCTCCATGTTTGGATGCAAAGAATATAATCAATCTGATTTCGGTGTTGACCATCTGGTGATGTCCATGTGTAGAGTCTTCTTTTGTGTTGTTGGAAGAGGGTGTTTGCTATGACCAGTGCATTTTCTTGGCAAAACTCTATTAGTCTTTGCCCTGCTTCTTTCCATATTCCAAGGCCAAATTTGCCTGTTACTCCAGGTGTTTCTTGACTTCCTACTTTTGCATTCCAGTCCCCTATAATGAAAAGGACATCTTTTTTGGGTGTTAGTTCTAAAAGGTCTTGTAGGTCTTCACAGAACCGTTCAACTTCAGCTTCTTCAGTGTTACTGGTTGGGGCATAGACTTGGATTACTGTGATGTTGAATGGTTTGCCTTGGAAACGAACAGAGATCATTCTGTTGTTTTGGGGATTGCATCCAAGTACTGCATTTCGGACTCTTTTGTTGACCATGATGGTTACTCCATTTCTTCCGAGGGATTCCTGCCCGCAGTAGTAGATATAATGGTCATCTGAGTTAAATTCACCCATTCCAGTCCATTTTAGTTTGCTGATTCCTAGAATGTCGACATTCACTCTTGCCATCTCTTGTTTGACCACTTCCAATTTGCCTTGATTCATGGACCTGACATTCCAGGTTCCTATGCAATATTGCTCTTTACAGCATCGGACCTTGCTTCTATCACCAGTCACATCCACAGCTGGGTATTGTTTTTGATTTGGCTCCATCCCTTCATTCTTTCTGGAGTTATTTTTCCACTGATCTCCAGTAGCATATTGGGCACCTACTGACCTGGGGAGTTCCTCTTTCAATATCCTATCATTTTGTCTTTTCATACTGTTCATGGGGTTCTCAAGGCAAGAATACTGAAGTGGTTTGCCATTCCCTTCTCTAGTGGACCACATTCTGTCAGATCTCTCCACCATGACCCGCCCATCTTGGGTTGCCCCACAGGCATGGCTTAGTTTCATTGAGTTAGACAAGGCTGTGGTCCTAGTGTGATTAGATTGACTAGTTCTGTGAGTATGGTTTCACTGTGTCTGCCGTCTGATGCCGTCTTGCAACACCTACCGTCTTACTTGGGTTTCTCTTACCCTGAACGTGGGGTATCTCTTCACGGCTGCTCCAGTGAAGCACAGCCGCTGCTCCTTACCTTGGACAAGGGGTATCTGCTCACTGCCGCCTTCCTAACCTTCAACGTGGAGTAGCTCCTCTTGGCCCTCCTGTGCCCGTGCCACCACCGCTCCTTGGACATGGGGTTGGTCTTCCCGGCTGCTGCCCCTGGCCTCGGGCATGGGAGCGTGGGGTAGCTCCTCCTGGCCGCCACCTCTGACCTCGAAATTGGGTAGCTCTTCTCGGCCTGTTCCTGAGCTGTTACAGCCTGGCACTTTCATCCGCTGCTCCTGACCTCAGATGTGGGGTAACTCCTCTTGGCCGCCGCCCTTCAGGCATGGGGTCCTCCCGGCTTCTGCCCGTTAGTGCTTAGTGCCCACTTAGTGTGCCAGTCGCAGCAGCCCATACTTAGTGAGCCAGTCACAGCCGGTCGCCAGTCTACTTCTGTTAGGTCCATAAAATTTCTGTCCTTTATTGAACCCATCTTTGTATGAAATGTCCCCTTGGTATCTCTAATTTTCTGAAGAGATCTCTCGTCTTTCCTATTCTATTGTTTTCCTCTATTTCTTTGCATTGATCACTGAGGCGGGCTTTCTTATCTTTTCTTGCTATTCTTTGGAACTCTGCATTCAAATGGGTATATCTTTCCTTTTCTCCTTTGCTTTTTGCTTCTCTTCTTTTCACAGCTCTTTGTAAGGCCTCTTCAGACTGCCATTTTGCTTTTTTGCATTTCTTTTTCTTGGGGATGATCTTGCTCCTTGTCTCCTGTACAATGTCACAAACCTCCATCCATAGTTCATCAGGCACTCTTTCTATCAAAGCTAGTCCCTTAAATCTATTTCTCACTTCCACTCTATAATTCAAGGTCAAATAAAATATAATTCCATGCATAGGTTTTCCTGGATAAATGATCCAATGACTAAATAATTTATCTGTTCAAAAAGTTTCTTGAAAAACAGATTGCTTTTAGAACGACTTTGTTTTGTCAGTTTTAAAAAATAAGTTTAGCTAAAATAATTGATGATACTCTTCAGCTGTCTACTTTGGCCCACAGTGATGGAACAAGCCATTAAACTATTCACTCTAGTCTTTAATATACTCTCCAATATATGTTTTTGTTTTCTGTTAATACATATGTTTCTTGATTCACATTTTGGATTCCTAAGTAGAATGAGAAAGGCAGAGAAGAGACCTCCTACTTCGTAGGATTGTAGTTTATTAAATGGCAAATAAACAGGGTAGATATCATATCTCCCATCTTTATAAAGTGCACAAACACATCACTAGAATCTCACAAATATATTTTCTTTACCAGGAAAATAGATAGCAACACTAGGAAATGAAAGAAACATTCTTTCCTAGCAAAGTTAAATTTCTTTTGATGATTTTTAAAACTGCTTAGTTAGCCATTGGCAACTTAAAGTGACCAGGTATATGTAGCAGAGATGTTCAAATATAAAAAAATGAAGATAAAATTCTGCTTATTAAAATTATTTATTTTTGTATTGAAATATAGTTTATACACCATACAAATTTATTATAATATTATTGACAATATTCTGTGTTGTACATTTTACCCAGGTGACTCATATCTTTTATTAAATTATTCATCTGTCAGTGAACACTACTTAGATTGTTTCTATGTCTTGACTTTTGTAAATAATGATATAACGAACATAGGGGTGCATATATTATTTGACTTAATCTTTTTTTTCTTCAGATAGACCCCCAAGATTTCCTAAATCTTTACTTTTTTGAGAGAAACCTCTACTCTTTTCCATAGTGGCTGTACCAATTTACCTGCCCACCAACAGAGCACTAGGATTGCTTTTTCTTTACCTCCTTGTCAACACTTGTTATCTCTTGTCTTTTTAATCATAGCCATCCCAACAGTTGTGAAAGGATACTTCATGATTTTGATTTGCATTTTCCGGTTGCAAAGAGTTGGACACGACTGAGCGACTGAACTGAATGATCAGTATTGTTGAACATCTTTTGTTGTGGATGTTAGCCATCTGTACCTTTTTTGTAAGAATGCTTATTCAGGTCTTCTGTCCATTTTTTAATTGGATTGTTAATTTCTTTGAAATTGAATTGTATGTTTTTTATATATTTTGGATTCTAAACCCTTATCAGATATATCAATTGCAATTATCTTCTCTCATTCATTAGGTGGCCTGTTTTTGAGGTTTCTTTTGCTGTAAAATATCCTTTTTATTTTGATATAGTCATATTTGTTTATTTTTGCTTCTGTTGCCCTTGCCTGAGAAGACATGTCCAAAAACTATTGCTGAGTTGAAAAAAAAAAAATAATAATAATCCCTATGTTTTCATTTAGTTTAATTGTTGCAGGTTTTATATTTAAGTCTTTAGTCCATTTGAGTTTACTTTTTAGTATAATGTAAGGAAATGGCTTAGTTTCATTGTTTTACATGTAGTTGTCCAGTTTGCCAATACCACTCATGAAGATTCTATCGTTTCTTCACTGTATATATACTTCCTTTGTGGCAGATCAATTGATCATATATGTAGGGAATTACTTCTGTGGTGTCTATCTGTTCCACTGACCTATACATCATCTATTTTTGTGCCAGTACAATACTGTTTTGATTGATTATCATATTATTATTTGATTAGTATTTGATTATTATAGCTTTGTAGTATAGTTTAAAATCAGCGAGCATGATACTCCTAGCTTTTAATTTTTTTCTCACAATTGCCTTGGCAACTTGGAGTCTTTTGCAGTTCCATACAAATTTAAGGATTATTTGTTTAGTTCTTTGAAAAAGGCCATGGGTATTTTGATAGAGATTGTAATTCTTATTTTACTGTTTGACAGAACTTCACTGTGAAGCAGTTAACACTATTAATTCTTCTGACTCATGATCATGGTATATCTTTCCATTATTTGTGTTATTTTCAAATTATTTCATCAGAGTCTTATAATTTTCAGGGCACAGATTTTTTACATCTTTGGTTAAGTTTAATCTCAGGTTTTTATTCTATTTGTTATAATTGTTAATTGTATCATTTTCTTAATTTTTGTTTATACTAGTTCATTATGAATTTATAGAAATGCAATATATATTGTTATATTAATTTTGTATCCTTCAACTTTACAGAATTAATTTACAACTTCTAGTTCTTTGGTAGAGATTTTAGGATTTTCTACATATAGTACATGCCATCTGAAAATAGTGACAGTTTTACTTTTTCCTTTACAATTTGAAAAGCTTTTATTTCCCTTTCTTATCTTGTTGCTGTGATTAGAGCTTCTGATACTATGTTAAACTCTTAAATAAAAGTTGGGAATATGCAGCTCTTGTTGCTGATACTGGAGGAAAAGTTTTCAGCTTTCATCATTGAATATGATGTTAGCTGAGGGTTTGTCATAAATGACATTTTTATACGGCCATATGTTCCTCCTATATGCACCTTACTGAGGATTTTAAATCAAAGATTGATGTTGAATTTTGTCAATATTTTTTGCATCTATGGATATGACTATGTGTCTTATCCTTCTTTCGTTAATCAGTTCAGTTTAGTTCAGTCACTCAGTTGTGTCTGATTCTTCATGATCCCATGGACTGCAGCACACCAGGCCTCCCTGTCCATCACCAACTCTGGGAGTTTACTCAAACTCATGTCCATTAAGTTGGTGATGCCATCCAATATGGTATGTCATTTTGATTTATTATGGATATTGAACCATCCTTGTATCCCTGAACTAAATTGCACTTTGTCATGATGTGTAATTCTTTTAATTTATTATTGAATTTGGTTTATTCATATTTTGTTGAAATTTTTGCATCTAAATTCATCAGGGATATTGACCTGTAACTTTCTTACATTTTAGTGTCTATTTTCTATTTATGGTTTCAGAGTAATGCAGGACTTTTATAATGAGTTTTAAAGTGTTTCTTCTTCTTTCATTTTTTGGAATAGTTTGAGAAGTGCAGGTATTAATTGTTACTTTACTGTTTAATAGAATTTCCTTATGAGGAAGTTGTCCAGTCCTGGACTTCTGTTTCGTGAGAGCTTTTAAATTAATGATTGAATTCATTGGTAGTGTTGATCTGTTCAGGTTTCCTATTTCTTCCTGACTTGGAATATTTGGAATATTCTGATTTGGAATATTCATATTTTTCCAGTTGTCCAATTTTTTGGCCTTTAATTATAGCTTTCTCTTATGACTGTTTCTTTGATAGTTTCATTGATCTTTTTTTCATTTTCTTTTGGTTTCTATTTTATTTACTTCTGCTCTGATCTATACTATTTCATTCTAGTAACTTTGGACTTTGTTGATTCTTCTTTTTCTGTTTCACTTAGGTAAAATCAGGTTGTTTATTTGAGATTTTTCTTGAGGTAAGCCTGTACACTATAAGTTTTTCTCTTAGAAGTAATTTTCCTGTGTCTCATACATTTTGGAAAGTTGTGTTTATATTTTCAGATATCACAAAGTACTTTTTAAAAAGAATTCTTCTTTGATTTCTTCATTGACCTGATGATTTTAGTAGCATGCTGTTTATTCTCTGCATGTTTCTGTTTTTCATTAAAATTGATTTCTAGTTTCATGTCTTTATAGTAAAAGATGCTTGATATGATTTCAGTCTTCTTAAATATACTGAGATGTGTTTTGTGGCTAACTGTGATTTATCCTAGAGAATTTTCATGTGCACTTGAAAAAAATATATGTATTTTGCTATTTATGGATGTATTATTTTTTGTAGATATCTACTAAGTCCATCTGGTCCACTTTGTTTTTCAAGGCCACTTTTTCCTTATTGATTTTTTGGTCTGGATGATCTATTTATTGATGCAAATATGATATTAACATCTATTATATTGTATTACTGTCAATTTCTCTATTTTATTGTCTGTTAATATATGCTTTACATATTTAGGTGCTCCTGTGTTAGATGCATAAATCCTCTATTGGACAGACACTTTTGGACAGACTCATTCATAAAATGTAGTGCCATTTTTTGTCTTTTGTTGTAGTCTTTGTTTTGGAAATCTACTTTGTCTGATACGAGTATTACTACCCCAGGGTTTTATTTTTTTATTAAAAAATGTATTTATTTATTTATTTGACTGTGTTGGGTTTTTGTTGCTGCATGTGGGCTTTCTCTAGTCGCAATACATGGGCTTCTCATTGTGATAACTTCTCTTGATGCAGAGCCTGGGCTCTAGGTGTGTGGGATTCATTAGTTTGGGTGCATGGCATCTATAGTTGTGGTTTGTATGCTCTAAAGCACCAGCTCAGCAGTTGTGGCACACAGCAAACTTGTGGTAAGTGTGGGCTGATGCTTCTCCCAGGGTACATCAGAAGCTACTGCCTTGATGGGAGGTAGAGATGGGGCTGAATCTAGAGCCTGCCAGGATTTCTTTTGGGTACAACGTAGCTCACTGCCTTGGTGGAGGGTGGTGTTAGAAATCAGTTCAGTTCAGTTAAGTCACTCACTAGTGTCCAACTCTTTGCTACCTTATGGACTGCAGCACACCAGGCTTCCCTGACCATCACCAACTCCTGGAGCTTGATCAAACTCATGTCCATAGAGTCAGTGATGCCATCCAACCATTTCATCCTCTGTCATCCCCTTCTCCTCCTGCCTTTAATCTTTCCCAACATTAAGGTATTTCCACTGAGTCAGTTCTTTGCATCAGGTGGCCAAAAGTATTGGAGCTTCAGATTCAGCATCAGTCCTTCCAATGAATATTCAGGATTCCTTGAGGATTGACTGATTTGATCTCCTTGCAGTCCAATGGACTCTCAAGTATTCTCCAACACCACAGTTCAAAATCATCAAGTCTTCAGTGCTCAGCTTTCTTTATAGTCCAACTTTAACATCCATACATGAATACTGGACAAACCATAGCTTTGAATAGATGGCAAAGAAGCTTTGACTGGACCACTGTTGGCAAAGTTATGTCTCTGCTTTTTAATATGCTGTCTAGGTTGGTCATAGCTTTTCTTCCAAGGAGCAAGCATCTTTTAGTTTCATGGCTGAGGTCACCATCTGCAGTGATTTTGGAGCCCAAGAAAATAAAATCTGTCACTGTTTCCATTGTTTTTCCATCTATTTGCTATAAAGTGATGGGACTGGATGCCAATGTCTTAGTTTATTGAATGTTGAGTTTTAAGCCAGCTTTTTCACTCTCCTCTTTCACTTTCATCAAGAGGCCCTTTAGTTCCTCTTCACTTTCTGCCATAAGGGTGGTGTCATCTGCATATCTGAGGCTATTGATATTTTTCCCAGAAATCTTCATTCCATCTTGGCTTCATCCAGCCTGACATTTCACATGATATACTCTGCATATACATTAAATAAGCAGGTTGATAATATACAGCCTTGACATACTTCTTTCCCAATTTGGAACCAGTCCATTGTTCCATGTCTGATTCTAACTGTTGATTCTTGACCTCCATACTGGTTTCTCAGGAGACAGGTAAGGTATTCCCATCTTTTTTTAACTTTCCACAGTTTGTGTGATCCACACAGTCAAAGGCTTTGGTGTAGTCAATATAGCAGAAGTAGATGCTTTTCTGAAATTCTCTTGCTTTTCCTATGATCCAATGGATGTTGGCAATTTGCTCTCTGGTTCCTCTGCCTTTTCTAAATCTGGCCTGAACATCTGGAAGTTCTCCAGCCTAGCTTGGAGAATTTTGAGCATTACTTTGCTAGCATTTGAAATGAGTGCAATTGTGCAGTAGTTTGAACATTCTTTGGCATTGCCTTTCTTTGGGATTGGAATAAAAACTTTTTCCAGTCCTCTGATCACTCCTGAGTTTTCCAAATTTGCTGGCATACAGCACTTTCACAGCATCATTTTTTAGGATTTTTTTTTAACTAGGAATTTATTATTTAGTTGTTTTCATAGTCAAGGAGTAAGGATATTCTTTCTAAAACAATATGAGGCCATACAAGTAAATATTATGTTGACCTTATATAAAATAAAACTTTATATTTTAAAATTATATATAGCATAAAAGTAATATGTAAAAGTATCTATATAAAGTCACAGGTATATGAAAACTAAGAGCAAAAATATTTATAACAAATATAATAATACTTCTTCACTATGTAAATATATTATGAATACATAAGTAATAAAATAAGCCAATAGAAAAATTGATAAAGAACATAATGAAAGATTGAATTATGTGTTCACAATATTTTTCTCCATATTCTCTTCATGTGCCCAACTGCCACTGAAATTGTTCTTAACTTGTGACCCAATTTGGCAATGGAATTTAAAAGGGATACTTTGTCACATCTTAGATGCTCCCACATCTTTCCAGTTTTACATGTTATTGTGTATCTTTACATGGGCCACTTGCTCAGCTTCCCATCTATGAGAATTCCAGATTCTAGATATTGACCTTGCCTTCAATCTGTGTTTCAAAATTATTTTACTCACAGAGCTGATCCCAGAACAGTCAATATAAACCCATATCCTTTTATAATATAAGCGAGAAATAAATGAATTTCATCAGAAAACACTGAGAAGTAGGATTGTGTATCACAGTAAAAGATGACTTATAAAACTCAAACTTCGGGTTCAAAGAAAATAAATATAAATAGTTAACACAAGAAAATATGCTCAGCTTCACTCATGTTTACAAAATGCAAATTAAAACAGCAATAATAAGACACACATTTTTAGTTTATCGTATTAGCTAAGATTTATAATCAATATTGACTGTCTTTTGAGAAAAGTAAACATTCTTGAACACTATTAGTTAAAGTTAAAATTAATTCAACCTCTTTTTCCTATGAAAACTCCATAAGAGCTAGCAGTTCAACTTTGGGAAATTTATTCTACCTTTAAATATTCAAACTTTGAATTGGTGCTTATTGCATTTTTCCTTTAAATAGTTAAAAACAAAAACACAAAACCCCTCAAAACTCTAAAAAACAAAAAGACAAGCAAAATAAGGAAGGAAAAATGGGGAAAAAAGAAAATTAAAAGAATATGTAGTTGATTAAATATATTAATGGACTACTATGAAATAAGAATTAGTCATTTTACAGCATAATTGAAAGAATATTAATTTTAAAAATCAAGTTGCTCAGCAGTATCTAAATATAATTTTTTAATATTTTTGAAATACTCAGATTTTGCTTAGAAATTATCTATGCTTAAGAAAATAGTGTAAATGTTATATCCTGTCAAGTATCCTGTGAATTTTCTAGTGCCACTGTGAAGCAACTTCTAATTATCACTATCTGCTATTCTGTATGAAGTATTTACACCATACTGTATATTGTTTTTATGTTTAGAAAACCTAGCTTAAGAGTAAAATTAAAAAGAATAAACATATATTTTAAAAATGTCTAAGCTGAGGTGATCAATTTGGATCTCACATCAGCATGCTCACTACCCTGGACCCATGAGACTCTGCCGCCACCTGTGGCAGAAAACATAAATTGAACATGAAGGCATTAAAAGCCCAAAGAAAACACACAAGGTTTAACACTGAAAATACATAATTGCTCTTTGGGCAAATCTCCTGGAATCATGTGATCCCTTAATTTTCTACTGAATGCAAAATAGTTGTGTAGATTTATTTGTTAATTCATATAGCATTAGGGAAACAGGTTAAATAACATCTCCAAGATCTCCCTTCTCTAAGTTGAAAAGAAAAGAAAGCAGCCCAACAATTGGCCTTTCACTAATGCATCTCATTTTTTTTTTTTCTAGCCCACAGGGCTTACCTGTTTTATTGATTTAGAATTAAATAAACTCTCAGGACTTCCTGTTCTTTGCTTCTTAGATTGTGGTTTCACATGCAAATGAATTTCAGTGTTTTAACTGACAAAAAGTCAGTTAAGAAAAGACATTCATACAGGTGTTTGCCTTATAGGCATATGATGTCTCTTGCCTTATCCCTTTTATCCCTTGTGGCTAGATTCCCCAGGCCCTGCTGAGTCGAGTTAAGTTAGCCTAGAAAAATTTCAACTCTGTGTACCATTCACTGACAGAAGCATTGAGTAATGAATAAAAGAAACCACAGGGAGTAGTTTCAGTCTTCAGTTTCTGTCATGGGGAAAAAATTCATCACAAATTTTTAGATACAGGATCATCAATTTTAAAACTACGATTTAAAAGCCCGCAATCAGCTAATTGAAATCAGAAGAGAAATGCTTAAATAATGTATAAAGTGAAAACCTTGGTGGAAACTATTTTTTTTTAACTTTATAAGTTTTTTTTTCTTCTGTAGCTTGAGACATCCCCAGAAAGTAATGACACAGAAAAATAACCAGGAGAAAGCTAGTATACAAAAATAAAAGCAAAAATTTCCCAAATACCACAGAACAGAAATGGGCTAGTCAAGTAGAATAGCTAAACAAAACTTGTTTATTAAATTACCCATATTATGAATTTTTTTAGATGAAACATGACATCATATGTATTCATTTTTTATTTCATTCTAGTTGATAGCAATGATATACACACATAGAACCTAGACAGATTTGTGTATCACTCCTCTCCCAAACAGAAAATGGAACTGAATTCAAGTCAAAACTCCACTAGATTTAGGGGCACGCTTTTAGAATATTGATCTTTGCCCTCCAGAATTTCAACTTGAATGTTCTGGGGAAATAATATAATATGACAAAGGCTGTATTAGCAGTCTGAATAAAGAGACTATAGCATTCATAAGGAAACAATGTAATGCTTCAGTTAAGAGTCATGGAAGTCCTATTCAGTATCTATTGATGTGTAACAAATTACCCAAAAACTCAGTAGCTAAAAACAACAACAGTGTGTCATCTCATAGTTTCTATGTATCAGCTCTGGGTACAGCTCAGCAAGATCTTCCAATTCAGGATCTCTCAAAAGGCTGCAGTGAAAATGGTGGCCAAGGCTTGGGAGGTATCTCATGTCTCCATTGAGGATAGATCCACACCTAACCTTGCTTTAAGTGATTGTTGGTAGGACTTAGTTCTTCAAGGGATGTTGTCAAATGGAGGACCTTAGTTCCTTGTTAGCTGTTAGTCGAAGACTGCCCTCAGGACATTACCACAGGGTCCTCTCCAACACAGCAACTTTCTCAATGAAAGCCACCAAGAAAGTTGGCTAACAAGACAAAAGTCATCTATCTTTTGTAACAATCATGAAAGTGACATTTCACCCACTTTGCTGTATTATATTGGTTGCTGCTGCTGCTAAGTCGCTTCAGTTGTGTCTGACTCTGTGCGATCCCATAGACAGCAGCCCAACAGGTTCCTCCATTCATGGGATTTTCCAGGCAAGGGTACTGGAGTGGGGTGCAGTCACTATATCCATGTCACGTTCAAGGGGATGAGATTTACAAAATGGCTGGAAAACTAGGAGTTGAAGATCAGTTTGGTCCATTTTAGAAGTCTGTCTACCACAGATTGAGGGCAGGAGGAGAAGGGGACGACAGAGGATGAGATGGTTGGATGGCATCACTGACTCAATGGACATGGGTTTGGGTGAACTCCGGGAGTTGGTGATGGACAGGGAGGCCTGGCATGCTGTGGTTCATGGGGTCGGACCTGACTGAGTGACTGAACTGAACTGAACTACCACAGAAGACCTCAAACTAAAAGTGATTTTCTACTCTGAAGATAGGTAGCAACCCACAAATACATTTCTGGTTGCTATTAGAAAAGTTAATGACAATGCTGATTTCATTAATAAAAGTGTCATGACATTAACAATAAAATTTGTTTGTTTGCTTTTTTCTGGTGAGATGGTGAGATTTAACTTGACTAGTCTCATTTCTCAGAGAAGGCGATGGCACCCCACTCCAGGACTCTTGCCTGAAAAATCCCATGGACAGAGGAGCCTGGTAGGCTGCAGCCCATGAGATCGCTAAGAGTCAGACACGACTGAACGACTTCACTTTCATTTTTCACTTTCATGCATTGGAGAAGGAAATGGCAACCCACTCCAGTGTTCTTGCCTGGAGAATCCCAGGGACGGGGGAGCCCGGTGGCCTGCTGTCTCTTGGGTCACACAGAGTTGGACACAACTGAAGCGACTTAGCTTAGCAGTCTCATTTTTCTGAAGATTTCTTTAAAATATATATCAATTTTTTTTTACTCTCAATAGTTTCAATGAAATGCCTTTCTTCTGTAAAACCAAACTGACAATTGCAAAAGTTATGGAATTTACTGGGCACCAAAATGCTCCTCTAAAAATATACAGCCCTTCGGAATTTTGTAGAAATGATAACTAGTCAAAAACTAATTTGGCTCACTGAATTGTGTGGAATTTCTTTTTAAAAAAGAGAAAACATGTATGATTTAATTGGTGTTCATGAAGCTAGAACAACAGTGCACAAGTAAAACCAAAATTAATATAAAAAGGAGAAAACTAATCAAAAGGCATTCAAAGAGAGAAAAATAAAACTAAAAGGTTATTATTTGAAGTCTAAGAAAATAAACTTTTCATATCAAGCTCAGTTAAAAATGTTATTAATACATCAGTGTTCCAAAAAGATAAGTAAATAATGAACACCTTTATGTTAATAAAGTTTTAAACTACAGATGTAATAAATAATTTTCTATAATAGCAATTTTCAACATATTGGTCTTATGAATTCTGCACTAAAAACTATTAAGGACCCCAAAGAGCTTTTATTTATGCAAGTAATTTCTATCAACATTTAAAGTTTAAAATAAAGTTGTTAATGCACATGTATTCATTACTTTTATAATATAAAAAACACATTGCATGTCTATAAATATAAAAAATGTATTTTACAAAATAGTAGCTGTAACTTTCTAAAACAAAAACTAGTAGTGAGTATATTGTCTATGTATCTTTAAAATTTGGATTAATATCACATTAGATCTGCTAAAATATCACAGCTCTCTCTCTGAAACCTTGAAATATTCTACTGTAAAGTTATGAGATAAAAAGAATGAAAAAAGATAAATAATATTTAGTATAGCATAATTGTGAAAATATTTTTTTTACCTCACAGACCTTCTGAAAATTTCTCCAGAAACTCCAGGGGTTCCAGGAACACATTCTGAGACAACTGTTCTACAGAAAAAAATATACAAACAAATTTGAGTCAAAAAAAGAAAAACCAGAAATGACTAAATCTGTCACCTTTAAAATACTAGCAATCAAAAACTTCTGACAATTTCATTCCTACCCAAAGGGGACAGGGCAGGTAAGATGCTAGATCTAGACAAGCTTTATTAATTTGTCTAGAATAGATAACCCCGAATTTGTAGAAAATAAAAAAATGAAAAAGATAATCACTCTATGTGGTCAGCATAACTCTCATAAAAAACACAAGCAAGATTATTGCAAGGAAATAAAATTTCAGCTATCTCACTACTAGAATTAATGAGAGTTCAGTGGGGCTTATGACTATGAGATCAGCATACAAAAATGAGTAACATATATTCTACCAATTTATCTATTCAGGTATTACAATTAAAGTGAAAGTGGTAGTTCCTCAGTCGTGTCTGACTCTTTGTGATCCCATGAACTGCACAGTGCCAGGCTCCTTTGTCCACGGAATTACCCAGGCAAGAATATTGGAGTGGGTAGCCATGCACTTTTCCAGGGGATATTCCCAATCCAGGGATCAAAACTGTGTCTCTCACATTGCAGACACATTCTTTACTATCCAAGCAACCAACAAGGGCTTTCCTTGTGGCTCAGATGGTATTACAATAGGGGAAAATAATATAATTTTCAAAAGCAATAAAAAACATTTGGTAACTGGATAGAGCTCTAATAATGGGTGTCCCTTTATGAAGAAAATTTAAACACAGTATTGATGGATACCCAAAACATCTAAAAAATGTACCCCATACCTTTATGAAAGGAATCAATATTTAAAAACAAAATCATTTTGCACTAAATTATTTTATGGATTAATGCAATTCACATCAATATTTCAACTTTTTCAACTACTTAAAAAATGAAATTTGACAGACTATTTCTGATATGGTCTTGCTCACTATCAAAATCTAGGAGCTAGAGAGAAAATGCAGAGTCTCAGGCCCTATTCCAGATCTACTGGAATCATCTAGACCACAGATGCTGGAGTCCAGCTCCCAGCAGCCAGGGATTCAACCTGGAGAGATGGACGGTGTCGGCAATGATGATGTAGCCTCTGACTCATAGTGTGGGACTACATGTTTATTTCAAGCTTCAGGTTCTCTTTTATACTTTGATAAAAGCATTAGGTCAGAGGTTTGACGTTTTTAGTTTCCCCCACCCAGATTTACTGTAATTAACTTGTGATTACTTTGTAACTCATGCTACATTCCTCAGTTTATTTCTTATCTTTCTAAATGTTGTTTGCCCCTAGTATCTTAAGATCAGTATCTCCTAAAAAGGCTTCTGCTGCTGCTGCTGCTAAGTCGCTTCAGTCGTGTCCGACTCTGTGCGACCCCAGAGATGGCCACCAGGCTCCCCCATCCCTGAGATTCTCCAGGCAAGAACACTAGAGTGGGTTGCCATTTCCTTCTCCAATGCGTGAAAGTGAAAAGTGAAAGGGAAGTCGCTCAGTCGTGTCCAACCCTTAGCGACCCCATGGACTGCAGCCTCCAGGCTCCTCCATCCATGGGATTTTCCAGGCAGGAGTACTGGAGTGGGTTGCCATTGCCTTCTCTGAAAAAGGCTTCTAGGCTAGGCTAGGCTAAGTCACTTCAGTTGTGTCCGACTCTGTGTGACCCCATAGTTGGCAGCCTACCAGCCTCCCCCATCCCTGGGATTCTCCAGGCAAGAACACTAGAGTGGGTTGCCATTTCCTTCTCCAATGCGTGAAAGTGAAAAGTGAAAGGGAAGTCGCTCAGTCGTGTCCAACCCTTAGTGACCCCATGGACTGAAGCCTCCAGGCTCCTCCATCCATGGGATTTTCCAGGCAAGAGTACTGGAGTGGGGTGCCATTGCCTTCTCCGGAAAAAGGCTTCTAGCTATTCTTAATTAATCCTAAACCCTAAACTCAGCAAACTTCTTTTGCCATAAACATTCCCCTCACAAACAGGTCTCAGATAATAATCCTTCCCATGGCCTCAAGCTGCAGCCTACATGCTCATCCTGGGACATTCTTTGTAAAGATCCTTGAACAGATTATTTTCTGGGCACAACTGCAAAAGGCTTTGTGCTTTCTCATGTTTCTCTCATGAACAATAAGCACCTTAACACTCTTTCCAGCCAACTCAACCGAAGAAAGGAAAGAACAAGTCAGAATCACAAGACCTAACTCCTTCATCCCGGGGCCATGCCTGCAAGATGAGGAGAAGGGGTTGGGGCCATGCCTCCACTTTGTCAGTAATGCCTAACACGGCTCCTGACACATGGACACTAAATTTTGAAAAGCAGCAATTTTTCAGAAATCTAAAAATAACCAAACTATTCAAAGAACAGAAATAACAGGAATTGGAGTTTCTTGCCCTACAAGATATCAAGACTTAATATTACTAAGATAACATTTAAGGCAAAAGAGCATTGATACATGAATAGATGATCCATGCAACAAAATATATAGTAGAAATAGACCTTATTTTATATAAATATCATGATATTATTATATAAAATAGATGAAACTTTACAAGTCAATGATGATGTCATTTAGTCATAGTCAATAAATATCTTGAGATAACTATATGTATGTGTGTATATGCACATATATGTCATATGTATGTATGCATATATGTGTCATATGTATGTATGTCATATATGTCATTTATTGGTCAAATGTCCTACACATGAAAAGCAAGATTTTATAAATAGTAAAAGTAACTAAAGCAAATATTTTTCTGAGTTTTGTGAAAGGAAGAATCCACTATATGCATTAGTCAGCTTGGGCTACTATAACAAAATAGTATAGACTAGGGGGTTTAAACAATAGAATATTATTTTCTCACAGTTCTAGAGTCTAGAAATCCAAGATCAACTTTTAGCAGATTTGGTTTCTGTTGAGAGCTGTCTTTCTGGATTGCAAATGGCCACTTTGTCCTCACACGGCCTTCCCTCATTTTGGGGAGGACACATTAGAGATCTTTTATCTTTTTATAAGGCTACCAGTCATGTCAGATTAGGGCTGCACTTGTTATGAACTGAATGTTTGTGTCCCTGAAAATTCATATGTTGAAGCTCCAACTTCCACTTTGACTGTTTTTGGGGAGAGGACCTTTAAGGAGGTAATAGATTAAGTCATAAGAGTAAGAGCCTGATCTAATAAGATTAGTGTCCTTATAAAAAGACACTAGAGAGCCTGATCTCTTTTTTTGTGCACACATGGAGCCAAGAGAGCACGTGTCAAGATGGGGGCCACAGTTACACAACAGAAGAGGCCTTAGGATGAAACCTAACTTACCAGCACCTTGAATGTGGACTTCCAAGCCTTTATAACTCTAATAAATAAAGTTTTGTTGTTTAAGCCACCCAGTCTGTGGCTTGTTATGACAGCCTGAGTAGACTAATACACCATTCTTTTGAGCTCATTTAACTTTACCTCCTAAAGGCCCTATCTCTAAATATATTCACATTGAGGGTGAGGGCTTCAACATATAAATTTTGTGGGGACACAATTCATTCTCTAATACTATACAAGATACAAGAACACAAAGTAAAACTTAGATATTGATTAATATAATTGTATTACATAAAGTAATCTATAAGACCATAAGTAAAACTTAAACAAAGAGTACCATCCATAGATATTAAGAAGATATTTTCAACATTTATAACAAATAAAAAGTATTGAGAAGATATAAATAACTGCTACAAATCAATAATAAAAGACAAATAGCTGAAAAGGAAATATGTGCAAAGTATATAAAGAGGAATTAGCAAACGAGGAAATACAATGGCCAATAAACATATGAAAAGGCTCAACTGTTTTGCATTTCTGTAGGGAAATGCAAATTTTGAAAAATGAGATTCTTTTAATGCTCATGTAATTAGCAAAATAAAAATGAATCTGGCAATATCAAATATTTGTGGGATGTTGGAGAAAGAAAACTCTCATACATTTCTGTTGAAGAGTATAGTGGCAGTACCACTTAGGTCAGAAGTTTCAGTCACCCTATGATAATTGAACACAGGCATAATCTGTGACATAGCCATTACACTTCCATTATATACCCTATTGAAATTCTCTCACCTATTGAAAAGAAAACATGCACAGGAGTGAGCCCTGAAATATTGTTTGTGGAGGTGAAAAATTTGACATAATCCAAATATCTCCATCAGTAATGAAATCAATATATAAATTGGGGTTTATTTATGCAGTGGAATACCACAGAGGACTTAAAAGGAGTGAACTAGACTCTATATAACCACCATACATAGACTTTTAACCAGAATGTTGAATGGGAAAAAAAGCAAGTAGCAGAATGTTATCCTGAGTAATATTAATGTTATATAACTTCTGTGAAGGTAGAAGGTGCAAGGATCACGAGATCTAGCAGAATGAGTCACTTACTTCATTCCTGCTTTCAGGAACAACCTTGAAGTTTTATCTCTTATTTTTTTAGGAGAAAAGCTTTCTTTTCTTCTAAAAGAAAGTTGGAGTGGGTAAGGAGGAGGGTAGAGAGCAAGGGTAATATCTATGCTGGTCTCAGATTAGCTACCCTTGACTGTCTTGGGTTTAACCATAGCACAGAGACATAAAGTGGTGTCCAGATATGTAGCTGCTAATCCCAGAACTAGTGGAATTCAGAAAGCAAAGGTCCATCGGTATGCTGATCTCTATGCTTCCAGATAAATGTCCATTATTGCACTTAGGGTATGTTCAGATAGGTGTTACCTATGAATCCCATTCCTAGTTATGTCTAAAATGGTTTGATCTTTTCAAATGGATTTTCTCATGATTATGCCTGACCCTCATGATTTAATGAGGTATTTCCTCAATACAGAGCATTTTCAGAGAGGTATTAATTCTTCAAAGTCCTAGAAAAGCCTTGTGTACTTGAAATAGAGGCTAGGGCTAATTAGTTTGTGGCTGGCCAGGTGGGTGAGCAAGTGAGAGAATCCCACAAAGGTCAGGTACACAGCCCAGATTTGTTCTCAGCAGTTGCAGAAGCTGGGGAAGTTGCTATACAACAGCTTCCTAAACCAGCTGCTCTGACTCTCTGCCAGCTTCAGGAAACTAGAGGAAATTGTTGAAAATAGTAATCTCCAAGTTTCTTGGAGAAACTTAGCTACCTTTTAAAGGATTTACCCCATTCCTCCTAACCTGTGAATGAGAGGGTCTGAAACCAGTGACAAATTAATATTTTCACTGAGATGTCTTTATTTCAGATGCAGGCCTAATTCACTCTCTCTGCCTGCTGATGGATAAAGACAAGAGGCTTATGGAAACTTCCTGATAGGAGAGACTGACTGTGGGGGAAATTGGGTCTGGTTCTGATGGACAGGGCCATGCTCAGTAATAATCCAGTTTCTGTTGATGGGTGGGGCTATGTTCCCTCCTTGTTGTTTGTCCTGAGGCCAAACTATGGTAAGAGTAATGAAGATTAAATGATTCTGTGAAGATCTACAAGACCTTTTAGAACTAACACCCAAAAAAGATGTCCTTTTCATTATAGGGGGCTGGAATGCAAAAGTAAGAAGTCAAGAAACACCTGGAGTAACAGGCAAATTTGGCCTTGGAATACGGAATGAAGCAGGGCAAAGACTAATAGAGTTTTGCCAAGAAAATGCACTGGTCATAGCAAACACCCTCTTCCAACAACACAAGAGAAGACTCTACACATGGACATCACCAGATGGTCAACACCGAAATCAGATTGATTATATTCTTTGCAGCCAAAGATGGAGAAGCTCTATGCAGTCAACAAAAACAAGACCAGGAGCTGACTGTGGCTCAGATCATGAACTCCTTATTGCAAAATTCAGACAAAAATTGAAGAAAGTAGGGAAAACCACTAGACCATTCAGGTATGACCTAAATCAAATCCCTTATGATTATACAGTGGAAGTGAGAAATAGATTTAAGGGACTAGATCTGATAGATAGAGTGCCTGATGAACTCTGGACTGAGGTTCGTGACACTGTACAGGAGACAGGGATCAAGACCATCCCCATGGAAAAGAAATGGAAAAAAGCAAAATGGCTGTCTGGGGAGGCCTGACAAATAGCTGTGAAAAGAAGAGAAGTGAAAAGCAAAGGAGAAAAGGAAAGATATAAGCATCTGAATGCAGAGTTACAAAGAATAGCAAGAAGAGATAAGAAAGCCTTCCTCAGCGATCAATGCAAAGAAATAGAAGAAAACAACAGAATGGGAAAGACTAGAGATCTCTTCAAGAAAATTAGAGATACCAAGGGAATATTTCATGCAAAGATGGTCTCGATAAAGGACAGAAATGTTATAGACCTAACAGAAGCAGAAGATATTAAGAAGAGGTGGCAAGAAAACACAGAACTGTGCAAAATATCTTCATGACCCAGATAATCACGATGGTGTGATCACTGACCTAGAGCCAGACATCCTGGAATATGAAGTCAAGTGGGCCTTAGAAAGCATCACCATGAACAAAGCTAGTGGAGGTGATAGAATTCCAGTTGAGCTATTTCAAATGCTGAAAGATGATGCTGTGAAAGTGCTGCACTCAATATGCCAGCAAATTTGGAAAACTCAGCAGTGGCCACAGGACTGGAAAAGTTCATTGTTCATTCCAATCCCAAAGAAAGGCAATGCCAAAGAATGCTCAAACTACTGCACAATTGCACTCATCTCACATGCTAGTAAAATAATGTTCAAAATTCTCCAAGCCAGGCTTCAGCAATACGTGAACCATAAACTTCCAGATGTTTAAGCTGGTTTTAGAAAAGGTAAAGGAACCAGAGATCACATTGCCAACATCCACTGGATCATGAGCAAGAGAGTTCCAGAAAAACATCTATTTATGTTTTATTGACTATGCCAAAGCCTTTGATTGTGTGGATCACAATAAACTGTGGAAAATTCTGAAAGGATGGGAATACCAGAGCATGTGACCTGCCTCTTGAGAAACCTATATGCAGGTCAGGAAGCAACAGTTAGAACTAGACATGGCACAACAGACTGGTTCCAAATAGGAAAAGGAGTACATCAAGGCTGTATATTGTCACCCTGCTTATTTAACTTCTAGGCAGAGTACATCATGAGAAACGCTGGGCTGGAAGAAGCACAAGCTGGAATCAAGATTGCCAGGAGAGATATCAATAACCTCAGATGTGCAGATGACACCACCCTTATGGCAGAAAGTGAAGAGGAACTAAAAGCCTCTTGATGAAGGTGAAAGAGGAGAGTGAAAAAGTTGGCTTAAGGCTCAACATTCAGAAAGCGAAGATCATGGCATTTGGTCCCATCATTTCATGGGAAATAGATGGGGAAACAGTGCAAACAGTGTCAGATGGGGAAACAGTGCAAACAGTGTCAGACTTCATTTTTGGGGGCTCCAAAATCACTGCAGATGGTGACTGCAGCCATGAAATTAAAAGACGCTTACTCCTTGGAAGAAAAGTTATGACCAACCTAGATAGCATATTGAAAACTAGAAACATTACTTTGCCAACAAAGGTCCATCTAGTCAAGGCTATCGTTTTTCCAGTGGTCATGTATGGGTGTGAGAGTTGGACTGTGAAGAAAGCTGAACGCCGAAGAATTGATGCTTTTGAACTGTGGTGTTGGAGAAGACTCTTGAGAGTCCCTTGGACTGCAAGGAGATCCAACCAGTCCATTCTGAAGGAGATCAGCCCTGGGATTTTTTTGGAGGGAATGATGCTGAAGCTGAAACTCTAGTACTTTGGCCACCTCATGTGAAGAGTTGACTCATTGGAAAAGACTCTGATGCTGGGAGGAATTGGAGGCAGGAGGAGAAGGGACGACAGAGGATGAGATTGCTGGATGGCATCACTGACTGGTTGTACGTGAGTTTGGGTGAACTCCGGGAGTTGGTGATGGACAGGGAGGCCTGGCATGCTGCAAATCATGGGGTCGCAAAGAGTCAGACAGGACTGAGCGACTGAACTGAACTGAATGAAGATAATGGCAAACTCCTTCAAAAGGATGGTGCATTCACTGTTTTATTTAGTATCCCTGACCCTGCAGCCTGTCATTGTGTACCCACGTCTCCACAGGAGACTCCTGGACACTAACAGGTAAGTCTGGCTCAGTTTCTTGTGCAGACACTGTTCCTTTCTCCTGGTTCCTGGTGTGCAAAAGGTTTTGTGTCCTCCAAGAATTTATTTCCCCAGTCCTGTGGAAGTTCTGTAATCAAATACCACTGGCTTCCAAAGTCAAATTCCCTGGGGGTTCTCAGTTCCTTTGACAGATCCCCGGGTTGGGAAATATGCTGTGGGCCATAGAACTTTCTTAACAGTGTGAGAATTTCTTTGATATAATCATTCTTCAGTTTTTGGGTCCTCTGCGTGGCAGCTCTATGGTGTGGCTAATGGAAACCCCTTCCAAGAGGGCTTATGCCACATTCTGTGTGACCCCGGTTAGCTTCAGTCAGAGCCCCTGCCCCCCCCCCCAACAGTAGGCCACTGCTGACCCATACCTCTGCAGGAGACACTCAAACACTTCAATGCAAGTGTTGAAGAAAGTAGGGGAAATCACTAGGCCATTCCGGTATGACCTAAATGAAATCTCTTATGATTATACAGTGGGAGTGACAAATAGATACAAGGGATTATATTTGATAGACCTTGAAGAATTATAGAGTGAGGTTTGTGACATTGCACAAGAAATGGTTGTCTGAGGAGGCCTTACAAATACCAGGGAAAAGAACAGAAGCAAAAGGCAAAGGAGAAAAGGAAAGCTATATCTATCTAAATGCAGAGTTCCGAAGAATAGCAAAGAGAGATAAGAAAGCCTTCCTCAGTGATCAATGCAAAGAAATAGAAGAAAACAACAGAATGGGAAAGACTAGAGATCTCTTCAAGAAAATTACAGATACCAAGGGAATATTTCATGCAAAGATGGTCTCGATAAAGGACAGAAATGGTATGCATTTGACAGAAGCAGAAGATATCAAGAAGTGTCCAGGATACACAGAAGAGCTATACAGAAGAGATCTTAATGACCCAGATAACGATGATGGTGTGATCACTCACCTAGAGCCAGAAATCTTGGAGTGCAAAGTACAGTGAACCTTGGGAAGCCATCATTACAAATAAAGCTAGTGGAATTCAACTGAGCTATTTCAAATACTAAAAGATGATGCTGTTAAACTGCTGCACTCTATATGCCAACAAATTTGGAAAACTCAGCAGTGGCCACAGGACTGGAGAAGGTCAGTTTTCATTCCATTCCCAAAGAAAGGCAATGCCAAAGAACTGCACAATTGTACTCATCACACATGCTAGCAAAGTAATGCTCAAAATTCTCCAAGCTAGGCTTCAACAGTATGTGAACTGAGAACTTCCAGATGTTCAAGCTGGATTTAGAAAAGACAGAGAAACCAGAGATCAAATTGTGAACATCTGTTGGATCATAGAAAAAGCAAGCGAATTCCAGAAAAACATCTACTACTTCTTCATTGACTACACTAAAGCCTTTGATTGTGTGGATTACAATGAACTGTGGAAAAGTCTTCAAGAGATGAGAATGCCAGACCAGCTGACCTGCCTCCTGAAAAATCTGCATGGAAGTCAAGAAGCAAGGGTTAGGACTGGACATGGAAAATTGGACTGGTTCCAAATTGGGAAACAAGTATGTCAAGACTGTATATTTTCACCCTGATTATTTAATTTATATGTAGAGTACACCATGTGAAACGCCAGGCTGCATGAGGCACAAGAAGGAATCAAGATTGCTGGGAGAAATATCAATAACCTCAGATATGCAGATGACACCAACCTAATGGCAGAAAGCAAAGAGAAACTAAAGAGCCTGTTGATGAAACTGAAAGAGGAGAGTGAAAAAGCTGACTTAAAAAACTCAGCATTCAAAAGACCAAAATCATGGCATCTGGTCCCATCACTTCATGGTAAATAGATGGGGAAACAATGGAAACAGGGACAGATTTTATTTTCTTGGGCTCCAAAATCACTGTGGATGGTGACTGTAGCCATGAAATTAAAAGACGCTTGCTCCTTGGAAGAAAACTATGACAAACTAGATAGCATATTTAAAAGCAGAGACATTACTTAGCCAACAAAGGTCCATGTAGTCAAGGCTATGGTTTTTCCAGTGGTCATGTATGGATGTGAGAGCTGGACCATAAAGAAAGCTGAGTGCAGAAGAGCTGATGCTTTTGAACTATTTTATTATAGAAGACTCTTGAGAGTCCCTTGGACTGCAGGGAAATTCAACCAGTCAATCCTAAAAGAAATCAGTCCTCAATATTCATTGGAAGGATTGATGCTGAAGCTGAAATTCCAGTATTTTGACCACCTGATGGGAAGAGGTAACTCATTAGAAAAGACCCTGATGCTGGGAAAGATTGAAGGCAGGAGAAGAAAGGGATGGCAGAGAATGAGATGGTTGGATGGCATCACTGACTCAATGGATATGAGTTTGAGCAAGCTCTGGGAGTTGGTGATGGACAGGAAAGCCTGGCATGTTGCAGTCTGTAGGGTCACAAGGAGATATGACTGAGCACTGAACTGAGCTGACAGGCCTAATTCAGACCATTTTATGGCAAGTTACTGTTTTAATGCCAAAGTTTTATCATACTCACCTGTGTAACAAAGCATTTCTGGAATTTCCCAATTTAAGCCCAGCATTCTGCATGCCACCTGGTAGCATACTCATTTTTAACCTGCCACTATGTTCCTGAATCTGTTTATCAACCCTGATTTTTCTCTCAGCACTGATAAGAACACATTATGCAGATGTCTTGAATTAGTTTTAAGTTGTAATTGACAGAACACTTAAACTTGACTGAAAAGATAAACACTAAATAAATTGTATTTTTACCCCTTTTTATATGTCATTGGCATTTCTCTAAATGTTTAGAGGAGAAAAATCACAACCACTGAGTATTTTTTTATTTAAATCATTGAGGTTAGTTATTTGTTTAATTCTAAATATTAATTTGAAAAGTTTTACACCAAAAAGTTCAAACTTTCATAATAAATCAACTTTACTTATTTTATTTTCTACTTGAATGTGAAATGTTTGTAATTTTTAACAATATATTAAATATTGAAAAATTTAACAGACTTAAAATTTATATTTACCTATAATAATGAATAATTTATTATTGCTTGGTTGTCATATGCATTGCTTATCCTTAATTTTACACTCCTTTATCAAAGTTTACTACAATTGCTCCAACAAATTAATTTGAAGAAATTTAAGAAATAAATCATAGTTTAATTATATTTTCTAGTTACTAAGGACTGTTTTGAAGAAAGAAACACTTTTGTTATGATGCCATTGGTAGGAAATATGTAACTTTGTATTTTATATAGTACATACCAAAAACAAAACTGCCCCAAACACTTGAAAGTGCTTTTTTTTTGCTTATTCAGTTCTTATGTTTACCAGAAAAATATTTTTATTTAACATTGTTGTTGCCATTAGCATAGCATTTAAGCATAATAACATTTGACTTTTGCCTTAATTTACAGATCACCTGACTTGCTTTCTAAAATAGATCAACCAACCAACCAGTCAATCAATCAGATAAGTATTACCCTGGTACCATAATTTTCCTCTGCTCTGACTTCTCTTTTAATAATTTTGTACTCAATTGAACCAAAATAAAGGGAACATATTTTCTACATTGTGACACTTTAATGGAAGTTTTTGACAAATATTATCTCTAAATATAAACTTCAAATGTTTTCTTTTTACACTGCTGATGAGCAGAGCACAGAGTATCTAAAATATCATACCCCACTACTGCCAGGCTGATTTGTTCTTGATCAGTGTTTCAGCCATACTAGATGTATTTGAATATTTGAAATCTTGGGTTTACTTTTTTTTTCCTGTTTTTAGATATTGAGCACTTTGAAAAAATAGTGACCATTTTTAATATTTTTTAAAACATCTCTATTTAACACTATTATAAAAATCCCTTTTTTAATAAAATAATATTATAACATATTACCTGAACCATTATATATACATAAGAAAGATATTTTGATAGAATTAAATGGTATAAGCTTACAAGTGTAGATGGGCCAATGGATCTCAATTTTCATGCTGTTCTAATTGATGGTTTCAGCTTGAACCCCTCTTTTATATTCAGAATCTGTTTTTATAACATCAATTGGAAAGATTGTCATAATGATAGAAGCAGGATTAAGTTCAAGGTGGTAGAATAAAAATGAAGCTTTTTCCATTCCTGCCATAAAATAATAGGAACCAAAGTATAAATAGATCAAATCAACATTAATTAGAATGTATTTTGGAGTCTTCAAAGAAAATATGTTACTGTATACATCTTAAAACACTGGTAGCAGAGATGAAAAGAATTTCAGTGGGAAGAATGGTAAAGTTTTCATGGGGTGAATAATCATAGCTGATTTTAAGAGGTGTGGGTGAAAGATCTGTTTGAAGTCGAAGATCTACACTGCAGAGTACTAGAAGATGAACTCTAGATAGCTATATTTGGAAAAGATTGAAAGCCAATCTTAAGCATTTCTGTCTATCCCATTTAAAAGGATTAATACATGATAAAAAAATAACTAGGAAATACTATTAGTGAGGATATTTTGAAGGATGAAAATAGTTGAATAAATAAAGCCATTTGGAAATTATATGGCCATTAAAGGTTAGCTAATTAGGACTGAAATTAGGGCTTGTAGTACTGAAAACTGAAAATAAATTGCTACATTACTACTTTATTTTGTTTTATGCCTGAGAAATTATTTTAAGGTTAAAAATTACTAATTTGATATGAGGTAAAGAAAACGGTATTTGTATAACATTCAAGTTATTACTAGCTGTCGTAGCTCAGTAGGTAAAGAATCTGCCTGCAATGCAGGACACCTGGGTCTGATTCCTGGATTCAATTCCTGAATTCGATTCCTGGGTCAGGAAGATTCCCTGGAGAAGGAAATGGCAATCCACTCCAGTATTCTTGCCTGGAAAATTCCATGGACAGAAGAGCCTGGCAGGCTACAGTCCCAATAGTAGGACACTGACTAAACCACCATAATAAATAAAATCAAATGTTTATAATAAATAAAATCAAATGGAATGTTATTTTACACTCAAACAATTGTTCAGGTGTTACTGGTGAGTGAGTGACTTTCTTCAACATAATAACTTAGGTTTATATATTTTTTTCTCTCATTAAGGCCTTGGAGATCTCTAAATTCATCCTGTAGAAAGGTAAAGGAAATGTGGGAAAGATAGAATGTTTCTTTAAACCTCAGTTCAGAGTGATATATATATATTACTTTCAGTCATATACCAATGGAATGTGTCCTATATGCAAGGAGAATGGGAGATATATTCTGTGGTTGGGCAGTAGATTTTCAGCACAAGCTCCCTCAGTGTAAGGAAAGTGGAAGTATGAATTTTGGTGGCTAGCAAGCCATCACTACTACAGAGACCATCCAACAGAAACATTAGCCAAATATCTCGGTTTACATAACCATTGACAAGAATCCAGATGACATAACTCCAGTCATTGATTCATTCATTTTGTTATTATTTGCATAGCTTTCATTTTAGGCAAGACGCTGTGGTAGGTGCTATGGATAATTTGTTGAGACGACACAAAAATCACATTCAAGCTGAATGGCTACTCTGCTTTACCATATTAAGTTATATGTATTACAATGAGTTTGTTCAGAAGCTACAACTCCTAATCCATTGTTTTTTAATTGGTAGCTAAGCTTGCACATTTGAAGTCAGGCAGAGATTATATAAATTAATAGATAAGTCTGTCACTTAATAACTCTATGGTCTAAGTACTTTGTTTATAATGTTTGTGCCTCATTTTACTTATTTTGAAAACCAAAATAATGCTAATAATTGCTATATTAATTCATTTATTCAATAAGAATTTATTGAGCCATGAACACCTGTGGCATGCTAAATTTTGAGGATATGTGAGAAAATAATACAACCTTAGTATCTTGTTTCTTAAGCACTTCCCAAGAGTCACAGTGGTAAAGAATATGCCTACCAATGCAGGAGACTCAGGAGACATTAGGTTTAATCCCTAGGTCAGGAAGATACTCTGGAGGAGGAAGAAATGGCAACAGGCTCCAGTATTCTTGCTTATAGAATGCCTTCGACAGAGGATCCTGGTGGGCTATAATCCATGGGGTTGCAAAGAGTCAGACATGACTGAACATACATGCACACAGGCAGGCATCTAGGTTCTTAGTGCTTAAATTACAGATTAAGTTGAAGAAGGAAATGGCAACCCACTCTAGTATTCCTGCCTGGAGAATTCCATGGACAGATGAGCCTGGTGGGCTATATTCCACAGAATCACAAAGAGTTGTACACAACTAAACAACTAACACCATAGATGAAGTATCAGCTGTTGTTATGTAGAAGAAAATGAATCACAGCAAAGGATACAGAGAATGCCAACCTCTTGAAAGCCTGATGTTTTAAATAGGGTAGTCATGAAAGGCCTCTCTGATTAGTTGACATGTGAGCATAAATCAGAAGGAAAAAGAGAACAATTCATGCAGTAAATTGGAAAAAAAAATTCAGACAAAACATGAAGCAGGCACAAATATTATAAAACAAAAATGTTCTTAATATGTTTAAAGAACAGGGAGGATGCTGAAATTTTGACACTGAAGATGGGAGAATAGTTTTTGACCAAGAAGGACTCATCATTTCCCTCAGCTTGACTAAACTTTGGACAGGCTTCTTTCTGACCCTAGGTCCATGACCTCCCTTTTCTAAAAGCATTTATTTTAGAAAATTTATGACTGTAAATTCTTTCTGTTCTTCTTTGAAATATATGTAAATCTTCTCCCAGTCTCTTGCCAGGTTTACAATCCAGGGAATGTCTTCCTCAAGGACAGGGGAACCATCTCTTTGAAATGTAAACATTGAAATAGATACCACCCCTATCTCCCAGACTCTGTGGGAGGGTAGCAATCTGGTTCTGGTGAGCACATTGCTTCAAGTTTTTTTTTAAAAAAACTACCAACTATCATGAAGCCAGAGGGATAGGTGAAATTTTGTATTTCTTTTGTAAGGCCAATTAAAAAATACATGACCAATGATTTCCCCATCCCTCAGCTGTTAAAAACTCTCCTTTGTTTCAATGGAGTTAAGTTCAATTTCTCTCCCACTCACTATTAAAATAGTTTTGAATAAAATCTTTCCTGTATATTTAATTTTTATAGTGCTAGGAGGCTTCACAGAGTTAAGGCAAGCCCCAGTCACATATCATCTTTTGACTATGTCAGGAATTTGGCTTCTTTTTGAGTGACTGCAACCTTCTCTGGAGTTTTAAGCCATGATACCCTATATGTTCCAAAGGGTTCACTCTAGCTATCATGTGGTATGTAGATAAGGAAGGTAAAAAGAGAAATAAATACAGTTAAAAAGTGATTGCAATGATCCAGTCAGTTCAGTTCAGTTCAGTTGCTCAGTCGTGTCTAACTCTTTGCAACCCCATGAATCGCAGCACACCAGGCCCGGAGTTCACTCAAACCTATGTGCATCGAGTCGGTGATGCCATCCAACCATCTCATCCTCTGTTGTCCCTTCTCCTCCTGCCCATCTCTCCTAGCATCAGAGTCTTTTCCAATGAGTCCACTCTTCGCATGAGGTGCCCAAAGTTTTGGAGCTTCAGCTTCAACATCAGTCTTTCCAATGAACACCCAGGACTGATTTCCTTTAGAATGAACTGGTTGGATCTCCTTGCAGTCCAAGGGACTCTCAAGAGTCTTCTCCAACACCACAGTTCAAAGGCATCAATTCTTCACTGCTCAGCTTTCTTCACAGTCCAATTCTCACATCCATACATGACCACTGGAAAAACCATAGCCTTGACTAGATGGACCTTTGTTGGCACAGTAATGTCTCTGCTTTTGAATATGCTGTCTAGGTTGATCATAACTTTCCTTCCAAAGAGTAAACATCTTTTAATTTCATGGCTGCAATCACCATCTTCAGTGATTTTGGAGCCCAGAAAAATAAAGTCTGACACTGTTTCCACTGTTTCCCCATCTATTTCCCATGAAGTGATGGGACCAGATGCCATGATATTCATTTTCTGAATGTTGAGCTTTAAGCCAAATTTTCACTCTCCCTTTCACTTTCACTGAGGATTTTTAGTTCTTCTTCACTTTCTGCCATAAGGGTGTGTCATCTGCATATCTGAGGTTATTGATATTTCTCCTGGCAATCTTGATTCCAGCTTGTGCTTCTTCCAGCCCAGCATTTCTCATGCTGTGTTCTGCATATAAGTTAAATAAACAGAGTGACATTATACAGCCTTGATGTACTCCTTTTCCTATTTGGAACCAATCTGTTGTTCTGTGTCCACTTCTAACTGTTGCTTCCTGACCTGCATATAGGTTTCTCAAGAGGCAGGTCAGGTGTGCTGGTATTCCCATCTCTTTCAGAATTTTCCACAGTTTATTGTGATCCACACAGTCAAAGGCTTTGGCATAGTCAATAAAGCAGAAATAGATGTTTTTCTGGAATTCTCTTGCTTTTTCCATGATCCAGTGGATGTTGGCTATTTGGTCTCTGGTTCCTCTGCCTTTTCTAAAACCAGCTTGAACATCTGGAAGTCCCTTATGATTATACAGTGGAAGTGAGAAATAGATTTAAGGGACTAGATCTGATAGATAGAGTGCCTGATGAACTATGGACGGAGGTTCGTGACATTGTAGAAGAGACAGGGATCAAGACCATCCCCATGGGAAAGAAATGCAAAAAAGCAAAATGGCTGTCTGGGGAGGCCTTACAAACAGCTGTGAAAAGAAGAGAAGTGAAAAGCAAAGGAGAAAAGGAAAGATCTAAGCATCTGAATGCAGAGTTCCAAAGAATAGCAAGGAGAGATAAGAAAGCCTTCCTCAGTGATCAATACAAAGAAATAGAGGAAAACAACAGAATGGGAAAGACTAGAGATCTCTTCAAGAAAATTAGAGAGACCAAGGGAATATTTCATGCAAGGATAGGCTCGATAAAGGACAGAAATGGTATGGACCTAACAGAAGCAGAAGATATTAAGAAGAGGTGGCAAGAAAACACAGAACTGTGCAAAATATCTTCATGACCCAGATAATCATGATGGTGTGATCACTGACCTAGAACCAGACATTCTGGAATGTGAAGTCAAGTGGGCCTTAGAAAGCATCACTACGGACAAAGCTAGAGGAGGTGATAGAATTCCAGTTGAGCTATTTCAAATCCTGAAAGATGATGCTGTGAAAGTGCTGCACTCAATATGCCAGCAAATTGGGAAAATTGAGCAGTGGCCACAGGACTGGAAAAGGTCAGTTTTCATTCCAACCCCAAAGAAAGGCAATGCCAAAGAATGCTCAAAGTACTGCACAATTGCACTCATCTCACACGCTAGTAAAGTAATGCTCAAAATTCTCCAAGCCAGGCTTCAGCAATAGGTGAATGATACAGTCAGTGGGTCCCTAAAAGTAAACACTCCCAATGCAGTGAACTTTGAACCACACAACTAGTTCTTCATTTTGCATGGAAGGAAAAAGACTTTCTAAGGTACTTTCTAAGGTACTTTCTAAGACATTGGCTAATTATTTATTTAATTTAAGTGGAACTTGGAGAGACCAAATTGGAAGATTTGTGTCAAGGAGTTTTGGAGGAAAGGCATTTGTTTTTGACCTCTCTGAAAGATAATGGAGTATAAGGATACTTGTACCTTATTTGAATATTTACCAGAGACTAGTGACTGTCTGCTCCATTCCTCAAATCTGGCAACCAAGGTTCCTGTACCACTTCATTCTCAAGTCTTTCTAGAGCTATGTTTATTAGTTTCTAACATTTTGCTGATCTCTACTCACCTCACTTCCCCATTTGTTTGGTCTCAGAAAATCTAACGTCATTATTTGAGTTGTTTCATTTTACCCCCTCTGTTGAACTGCTTGGTGTCTTTTTCAGTTGTTTTAGAATCTCTGACTACCCACTGATTTGGTTACTTTTTTTACACTATGAAGTTGAGTCACTAAGTCATGTCTGACTCTGTGTAACCCCATGAACTGCAGCACTCCAGGCATTTCTGTCCTTCATCATTTCCCTGAGTTTGCTGAAACTCATGTCCATTGAGTCAGTGATGCCATCTATCTCATCCTCTGTCACTTCTTTCTCCTCTTGCCCTCAATCTTTCCCAGCATCAGGGTTTTTTCCAGTGTGTTGGCTCTTCACATCAGGTGGCCAAAATATTGAAGCTTCAGCAGCAGTCCTTCCAATGAATATTCAGTACTAATTTCCTTTAGGATTGGACTGGTCTTTGCTGCCCAAGGGACTCTCAAGAGCCTTCTCCAGCACCCTAATTCAAAAGCATCAATTCTATTCTCAGCCTTTACTATGAAGTAACTGAGCACAAACTCATTCTTTAGGATACAGCAATAATTTGTTTGTCAGTGTATTGTAAAGACAAAATTTAGTTTTTCTCCTTTTTCTTTCATTTGGTTAGTTTTTGTTGTGTTAAAGAAATTGTCTTAATGTTTTATTTGGGTCTCCCCAGTTATAATGGCTTCCCTGGGCTCGGATGGTAAGGAATCTGCCTGCAATACCAGAGACCTGGGTTCAATCCCTGGGTTGGGAGGATCCCCTTGAGAAGAGAACGGCTGCCCAATCCAGTATTCTTGCATGGAGAATTCCATGAATAGAAAAGCCAGGTGGGCTACAGTCCATGTGGTTGCAAAGAGTTGGACACGATTGAGCGAATAAGTATCCAAGTTATAGAGTCAAGAGGCCTGGGACAAACGATCTCATTTTCTGTACCAAATGTTTATTTGTGTTTAGATCTTTTAGTGATTGAATAAGAAGTGAGCATTCGCTAGTCCACCTTAACTCTTCAAGTTTCTGGGTATGTCCCATAAGCTATATAATATTGTTCAGAAAAACAATTCCCATAAAGATTTCTTCTGTGTCACTTTCCAAACAGTGTCTATCTTGAGTAATGAAAATCGTGCCACAGAGGTACATAGCAATACATGAGCTGAAGCTCTGCAGTAGCTACTGAGGTATGGAGGAAAAATGTGAATTCAGCTTCTATGTTACAATTCCCTCATTTGTGAAATTGGAATAATAATACTTATCTGTCTCTCTTGGGTGCTGTAAAATTAATTAGAATGTTATAGTTCTTTGAGAAACATGAATGAGAGTGACTCTACAAGAGCAAATTTTGATTGCCATTCTTAATGTTAATGCTAACAATAAAAATAACATTTCTGCACTTTTTCCTGTTTTAGTCAGTGATTGGTAATTCATAATTGTTAAATACCATGGGATGCTGCATATTTAAGGGAAAAAATACAGCTTTAGAAAAATTTTGTGAAATAGAATTAAAATCCTAAGAGGGAAGTAATTTCTTTGTTTTATTCACAGCTATATTCTAGACATATAAAAGCATGCCTAAGACCATTTAGTATATATCTGTTTAATGACTATATGTAAAATGTATTTTGTTAATACATGTGTCTTAATAGTTATATCAAAAAACTCACCACCAAAGTATCATTCTGAATTTTTATCTACATCAAAAACTATACCCCTGCCACACATTCCTTTTCCAGGTGAATAATCAATTATAATATGTAATTGTTACAAAAGCAACCATTTAAACATGAGATTAAAATAAATATAGTCTTGCAAGCAACAAAGTCTAGATAACATAAACATTAAGTTATAATCATGGTTATTTTGATATTATAATATTTTAAATAAGAGCTATTAAAAATGCTACTCCAACTCTTATTTCCAATATTTGAATAATGATTATAAATTATTTCATGTAATTGTTTTAATATGTTTCTTGGATTTTAATACATCAATATAGGTCCTTCCTGTGTAGTGTATTCTTTCCTTGCATTAACACAAATATTTAGTTTGACGAAATACAGTCTACCCATCATATTCACAGATTATTCCTCCATGAATATGGAGGGTTGAGAGCACTAGGCCATTTTATGAAAGGATATTGAGCAAGCACCTAAAGTCCTTTATCCCTCCAGTCTGATAGCAATCTGAAATTCAGAATAGATATTCTTACCATGGAATTATATTAAACTTTGGCTAGCAAAAGCAACAACATTTTAATGACTTGCATTTATGAAACTGGTAAAACTAACTCCATTCATTCTGTCAAGTACCTAATTGTAGAGTCTATAAAATATGAAGATAACCTTGTTTGACTATATAAGAAATTATTCCATTTGGACTTCTTCAAAACAAAACAGATAAGCAAAAACAAAAAATATATATATAAATAAAACCTATCACAATATTGAGATCTCTCAGAATTACTACTTGGAATTATTATTATTATTACTGTTGCTTGGCATTCATGGTTGGATGCTGCCTTAGCTTTGTGGGCTTGATTTCCTTATTCTAAAATCCAGGCATCTTCTGTCAATGAACATTTCTTCATCTCATCTGGGGAAGGGAAACTTGCATCATTCTTTGTTTTCCTCTCTCTTTGTAGGTATGTGTCTTGTCCCTCTTTTCAGTGGTTTGTGATCACTTCTATTCTCTAGAAGGGGCCCCATTCATTCAGCATACTGTGTTCCTTTTGCAGGCTCCTAAAATACACTACTGTTTCAAAAAATTCCTATTTAATGTTTATCAACACAATATACCTTCTATAAATTTCTGTGTTCATATGTAGACATATCCCAATATATAAGTATGGTTTATTTCAAATGCCCATTCTAAGTTGGTTATTTATTTATTTATTTATTTTAATACCTAAATGTATTTTCACTGGAAAACAATATTGAAAATTGCATTTACAGAATCAACAGAATACCAAAAATCCTCTTAAACAATGTTTTTGACTATGTGGTGTCACACAGTTACCACACCGTTTATGAAGAGAAATACATTTATGTTTGCAAAATGACTGAACCCATATTTCCCAGATTATAGAGATTTGGATGTAAGAAATTGATAGGTATAACAAAATAAATATGTTTTAAAATATATATCTGTTTTGGGAGTAACCTTCCCAAAGCTGGAGCCATTGCGTTCCATTTGTTTTTTTTTTTTTCTAACAAGACAACTTGAAATTCCTTAAGTTTTTCTAAAATTGTGTAGGGAGGTCTCCAATGACTCCATGTGTACTTTGAGAACTTAACCTAGAAGGTAGTATGAGCTATCTTGCTTTAGTCTAACTTCTATTTTCCTCCTTTTCTCTTTTAGTTCAATACTCCTTGATTCAGTATGTGACTATTATGCATTTTTAATCATCCATTTTTAAAATGTCAGTCCTGCCAATGGTGACCCCCAGTAGTAGTGTTTCTTTTGTTGTGTTCAGTTGCTCAGTCATATCCGACTCTTTGTGACCCATGGACTGCAGCACGCCAGGCTTCCCTGTCCTTCATCATCTCCCAGATGTTGCTCAAACTCAGTCCATTGAGTCAGTGATGCCATTAAAGCATCTCATCCTCTGTCATCCACTTTTCCTGCCTTTAATATTTCCCAGCAATGGGTTTTTTTCTAATAAGTCAGAAGTTCACATCAGGTGGCCAAAGTATTGGAGCATCAGCTTCAGCATCAGTCCTTGAAATCAATATTCAGTATTGATTTCCTTTAGAATTGACTGGTTTTATCTCCTTGCAGTCCAAGGGACTCTCAAGAGTTCTGTAATATCACAGTTCAAAAGCATCTATTCTTTGGTGTTCAACCTTATTTACGGTCCAACTCTCACATCCATACTTGACTACTGTAAAAACCATAGCCTTGACTAGATGGATCTTTGTCGGCAAAGTAATGTCTCTACTTTTTAATATGCTGTCTAGTTTGGACATAGCTTTTCTTCCAAGGAGCAATCACCTTTTAATTTCATGGCTGCAGGCACCATCCTCAGTGAGTTTGGAACCCAAGAAAATTAAGTCTGTCACTGTTTCCACTGTTTCCCCATCTATTTGCCATGAAATGAATGGACCAGATGCCAAAATCTTCATTTTTTGAATGTTTTTAACCCAGCTTTTTCACTCTCTTCTTTCACCTTCATCAAGAGGCCCTTTAGTTCCTGTTTGCTTTCTGCCATAAGGGTGGTGTCATCTGCATATCTGAGGTTATTGATATTTCTCCCAGAAATTTTGATTCCAGCTTGTGCATCATTCAGTCTGGAATTTCTCACGATGTACTCTCATAGAAGTTAAATAAGCAGGGTGACAATATACAGCTTTGATGTACTCTCTTCCCAATTTGGAACCAGTCCATTGTTCCATGTCTGGTTGTAACTGTTGCTTCTTGTCCTGCATACAGGTTTCTCAGGAGGCAGGTAAGGTGCTCTGGAATTCCCATCTCTTTCAGAATTTTCCACAGTTTGTTGCAATCCACATAGCCAAGGGCTTTAGCACAAATGATGAAGCAGAAGTAGATGATTTTCTGAAATTCTCTTGCTGTTTCTATGATCCAACAGATTTTGGCAATTTGATCTCTGGTTCCTCTGCCTTTTCTAAATCCACCTTGAATGCCTGGAAATTTTTGGTTCACATACTGTTGAAACACAGCTTGGCAAATTTTGATCATTGCTTTGCTAGCATGTGAAATTGTTTCTTTAGTTAGTTTTATTTATCTTCAAGGTTTAACTCAATGCTGTCACCACCACTGGCTTCTCCAACAATGCCAATGCTGTTGAGCCTCCTGATATCTTCTTCTTAACAGTTCATACACCAATACCAGTGTCAATAACATGGCACTTGAAACTCAGCCTTCCAAGGAGATTGTACAAAACTAGCTCTTTTGCTTTTATTGCTTCTTTTATCAAAATCTCTATAGTTTATGTGAAAAAAAAAGAAGTAGAGATCTGAGGTGAGGGTCATTGTTGTTATTTAGTTGCTAAGTCATGTCTGACTTTTTGTGACGCCATGAACTGCAGCACGCCAGGCTTCCCTGTCTTCACTGTCTCCCTGAGTTTGCTCAAACTCATGTTCACTGGGTCGGTGATGCCATTCAACCAATTATCTCTGTCATCCCCTTCTCCTCTTGCCCTCAATCTTTCCCAACATCATGGTCTTTTCCAATGAGTTGGCTGTTTGCATCAGGTGGCCAAAATATTGGAGCTTCAGCTTCAGCATCAGTCTTCCAATGAGTATTCAGAGTTAATTGCAAATGGTAGAAATTGTGGAAATAAATAAAAAATATAAGGTTCTGAAAGAGAGTTGAATAAATTGCATGAGAAAAGTCCTCCAAATGCTTTTCCTTCCTATGTGCTCTCTTCCTTCACCAACCACGCCTTTTTATATACTGATTTTTTAAATCTAAAATATAACATGCATTAGAATTGGGCATAGAAACAAACATGTCATTTAAAGATAAAAAAAAAAAAAGAAACTATAATGGATAGTTTTCCAGGTCAACTAATCAAATACTATCTTAAGAAAATATAATGCTACTGTATATCCTTTTATGAGATGCTCCTTGAGCTCAAAAATTTAACTTTAAGTTCATCTACTTTGATATTTATGGCTCCAGATATTTCATTTTCACATCTGTATTATAATTATTGCAAGAATACACTGAAAATTATTATTCCCCGTGTGGGTAATGCTGGGAGATTGTACAATTTGTTGTCACAGACAACAGTAGTATAAGGTATTTTTACAGATGCCTTGACACATATGTGCAAGAGCTTTTCTAGGGTAGATAATGAGAAGGAGGTAGTTTTAGAATGTGTATGTACATGTCACTATTTAGTAGGTTGCACTAACCTGAATTCCAGCATGGTGGTAACCATTAAAATTCCCATCAACAGACTTCTGTGTCAAAACATGGCATTATCTGACTTTATCTATCTGCTGCTACTGCTGCTAAGTCGCTTCAGTCATGTCCAACTCTGTGCGACCCCATAGATGGCAGCCCACCAGGCTCCCCCATCCCTGAGATTCTCTAGGCAAGAACACTGGAGTGGGTTACCATTTCCTTCTTCAATGCATGAAAATGAAAAGTGAAAGTGAAGTCGCTCAGTCCTGTCAGACTCTTTGAGACTCCATGGACTGTAGCCTACCAGACTCCTCCATCCATGGGATTTTCCAAGCAAGAGTACTGGAGTGGGTTGCCATTTCCTTCTCCATTGCTGCTGCTGATTCTGCTAAGTCACTTCAGTTGTGCCCGACGCTGTGCGACCCGAGACGGCAGCCCATCCTTCTCCATTATCTATCTACTTAATGTTAAATTGTGGCTTTAATTTTCGTTTCCCTGATTATTAATTAATTTAACATCTTTTCATAAGTTTTATGGTCCATTTGTGTTTCTTAAGTGAAATTTCTGCTTATATCTATAGCTAAAATTTTATTGATTTATAGGAACCATTTAGTATTTATTCTGGATATATGCTATGCTAGTTTCATGTATTATGAAGTCCTTCTGGTTTGTTGATGGACTTTCACATTTATAAGTATATTCTGATGAACATACATTCCACCTGAAATTGTTTTTTTTGTATGTTTTGTTAGATAAGCAACTCATTGTTACAGGACCACATTACCTGAATGTTAGGCAAACATTTGTGTTGTTTAAGTCTTTACAACTGCACTCATTTCACATGCCTGCAAGATTTTGCTCAAAATCCTTCAAGCTAGGCTTCAGGAATACATGAACCAAGAATTTCCAGATGTACAAGCTGGATTTAGAAAAGATATGGGAACCAGAAATCAGATGGCCAGCATGGATCTAAACAAACCAAGGGGATTCCAAAAAAAAAAAATCTACTTCTGCTTCATTGACTATGCTAAAGCTTTTGACTATGTGGATTACGACAAACCATGTAATATTCTTAAAGAGATGGGAATACCAGACCACCTTACTCACCTCCTGAAAAATCTGTATGCAGGTCAAGAAGCAACAGTTAGAAATGGACATGGAACAATAGACTGGTTCCAAATTTGGAAAGGAGTACATCAAGGCTGTATAGTGTCACCCTACTTATTCAACTTATATGCAGAGTACATCATGTGAAATGCCAGGCTGGATGAAGCACAAGCTGGAATCAAGATTTCTGGGAGAAATATCAATAACCTCGGATATACAGATGATAGCACTTTAATGGCAGAAAGTGAAGGGAACTAAGGAGCCTCTTAATGAAGGTGAAATAAGAGAGTGAAAATGCTGGCCTAAAACTCAACATTCAAAAAAACAAAAATTATGGCCTCTGGTCCTATCACTTTGTAGCAAATAAATGGGAAAAATGTGGAAACAGTGTCAGATTTCATTTTCTTGGCTCCAAAATCACTGCAGATGGTGACTGCAGCCATGAAGTTAAGACAATTGCTCCTTGGAAGAATAGCTATGTCAAACCTAGAGAGCATATTAAAAAGCAGAGATAACCCTTTGCCAACAAAAGTCTGTATAGTCAAAGCTATGGTTTTTCCAGTAGTCATATATGAATGTGAGAGCTGGACCATAAAGAAGGCCCAAAGGTCCAAAGAATTTGAGCACCAAAGAACTAACACTTTCAAACTGTGGTGCTGGAGAAGACTCTTGAGATTCTCTTGGACAGCAAGGAGATCAAATCAGTCAATTCTAAAGAAATTCAATCCTGAATATTCATTGGAAGGACTGATGCTGAAGCTAGAGCTCCAGTCCTTTGGCCCCCTGATGCATAGAGCTGACTCATAGAAAAGACTCTGTTACTGGGAAAAATTGAGGGCAAGTGGAGAAGGGAGTCTCTTCATTACCAAAGCTCTTAAATTGATATATCTGACTAGACTTTATCAGATTCAGACTCTGATAAAAAGAAAAAAAAAAAGATGCAAAGATGGGAGTTCAGTGATCTGGACTATAATCTTGATTATATGTTATTTCAGTTTGTGTTCTTGAAGAAGTAAGGAAAACAATGTGAGTCTCTTTAATATTTTCTGTAGCAATATCAAGACAAAAGTATATCTTTGTCCCCACTTATTAGTTTAATCACTTATCCAAGGAGTATCATTTATTAGTTATGATAATCTGCCACATTGATTTTTCACTATATTTGAGTCATTATACTGAAGTGATCTTTATAGTCTTGATGTTAATTTCCAAGTAGATAAATTATCAAATAATGTCCTTCTACTATAGTTCTTGTCACTCTGGTGTCTGTTACTCGCATTAGAATGTTTTGCATAGATGAAATATACTAAGACTCCAGAAAAATTCTTTACAACTTCAATGGGTCTGCCTTTTATCAATAAGGTATTTATTCTACTAATTGATAATTAATTATCAAGATGCAAACATCTTGATAGTTTTTATTTTGCTGTTCTTTCACTCCTTAATAGAGGAGAGTCATGGTAACCAAAGCTGTTCATAGTCTTAATCCATAATCATACACTTGTCCATATATTCAGTCTACATTTTATGGGTTTACAGTGTCTCTGTAAGACATCAAATCTAAAATTTTTAAAGGCATTTCAGGGGGAAAAAGGGGGCATAAGCAACTTCTTTAGTGATAAAACATTTTTAAAATCAAATCATTTTTCTAAAGACATAGAATAATGATAATTTATGAATTGCAATCTACCTATTTTCTTTATTTGATACAATTATTAATATCTAAAGTTAGCCAGCATATTACTATTAAGCAGAGCACTGGAAATGTTAAATAACGGAAAGTAATAGAAGTCTCATCACATATGAAAAACACAATATCAATTGCTATAAATATGTACAAAATAGAAAAGAAAAGGAAAGGCTGCATTTGCAATTTAAAGCTATTGGGCAGGTGTGTAATGTCACATGTCTGCAGAAGCCTATTTATAAATGCACATTTTAATACCAACTCGTTGGCCCTATTCATTAAAGGGAAAAGTGCTGATTAGAAACAATTTTCATTTTTTCAGTACACCCCAAGAGTTAGTTCTTTCCAAAAAATAAATAATTGAATCTAATTAGATAGTTTAGGCTCATTTTTAATGAATTCATACATTTTTATGAATTCATAAATATTTTTTCACAGAGATTGTTTCTTAAATAAAATATATATAAATACATATGTAAATATATAATATATAAATTATATTGTATATATATATACACACGCATATGTGTGTTTGTATGTGTGAGGGTGACCACAGAATAATTTTGTTTAAGGAAAAAATATAAAAAGAACAATGAATATTAAAAAATTATATTACATTCTTCAATATTTTAAAAGTAAACAATGTAAGATTTAAAAAGAACTGTAGCATTCAACACAGCATTAAAAGTTAATAAAAGTGCTTCTTATACATTTTCTATGTTTTTCTTTAGGAAGAGACACTTTTTCTCTTATGCTTCCTTTTCAAAGAAAACATTAGAATCCTTGTTCAAGTCAGGTCTATATAGTATGTGTTTAATTCTCTAATCGGAGCTTTTAAAGTAAGAATGGTATGTAATTTGATTTATGTTTTAGAAAGACACATATATAGCAATGCCAAAGACAATGGAAGGTATCAATATTCATGAGTCAACCATAGGAGGCAGGGAAATTAGTAACCCAGCATTGCAAACCAAAAAAGCATGATGAGCCTGCAAGCAAGAAATGTAACTGTGGGAATGAAAACTAGAAGATAGCTCCCAAAGATATTCAGGGGATGGAATTAGCATGATGTGCTGACTGACTGAATGTGAGAGATGAGATAAATGGATGAGTTGAGCATCATAATGAGCTTTCCTAGCTTGGGTGACTCATGGAATAGTGATTTTATTAACTAAAAGGTAATAAAGAGGAAAAAACAGCTTTGGAGAAGAAGATAACCTGGAATGTGTTTAAAACTCAAGTCTTTGGGGGGACATGAATTTCATATATTCCACATGAAATATATCTACAAAGTCATTCTAGAATACATGTCAATATCTCATGATAAGGGTGTATTATAAATAACAGTTTGGAAATCATTGAAATAAAGTATCACTCATCACTCTTATGAACCTATTAAGTTAGCCCACTAAAATGTCAAATGAGCAGAGAAATGAGCCAACAATTGAATCTCATGAATAATGTTTCAGAGGTAGATAGTGAAAGGGAAAACAGGATAGAGAGCAAAAAAGGAGTGGCCAGAAAGGAGAGACTCAAATTAAGAGACTAGATACTGTATCACTGAGTTTACAAAGGGAAGGAATGGGCTACACTATCATTTGCTGCATACATATAGAGAGACTTAGAATTACAAACTAGAGGATGAAGAACTGGTAATCATATGAAAATATCCTCAGTTGTTAACTTGTACATCAGTTCTGGCTCCCCCATGGCACAGTGGTAAAGACTCTGCCTGCCAATGCAGGAGGTGCAAGAGACACATGTTCAATCCCTGGGTCAGGAAGATCCCCTGCAGTAGGAAATGGCAACCCACTGCAACATTCTTGCCTGAAAAATTCTATTGACAGAGGAGGCTGGTGGGCTACATATAGTCTATGGGGTTGCAAAGAGTAGTGCTATCATAAAACTCTGTTAAACTTCAACCTGAATTAGCTCCAGGTTGGTACTGCTATTAGGCCATTTTTTTTTTTTTTTTTCATAATTATGAGAACTAAGATCATGGCATCCAGTCCCATTACTTCATGGCAAAAAATGGGGAAACAGTGGTTGACTTTATTTTGGGTGGCTCCAAAATCACTGCAGATGATGATTGCAGTCATGAAATTAAAAGATACTTATTCCTTGGAAGGAAAGTTATGACCAACCTAGTAAGCATATTAAAAAGCAGAGAGACATTACTTTGCCAACAAAGATCCATCTAGTCAAGGCTATGGTTTTTCCAGTAGTCATGTATGGATGTGAGAGTTGGACTTTAAAGAAAGCTGAGTGATGAAGAATTGATGCTTTTGAACTGTGGTGTTGGAGAAGACTTTTGAGAGTCCCTTGGACTGCAAGGAGATCCAACCAGTCCATCCTAAAGGAAATCAGTCCTGGATGTTCATTTGAAGGATTGATGTTGAAGCTGAAACTCCAATATTTGGCCACCTGATGCGAAGAATTGACTCATTTGGAAAGACCCTGATGCTGGGAAAGATTGAGGGCAGGAGGAGAAGGTGACAACAAAGGATGCGATGGTTGGATGTCATCACTGATTCAATGGATATGAGTTTGGGTAAACTCCAGGAGTTGGTGATGGACAGGGAGGCCTGGTGTGCTGCAGTCCATGGGGTTGCAAAGAGTCAGACATGACTGAGTGACTGAACTGAACTGAACTGAACTGATGAGTCCCCTACTTAACTAATACTTAAAAGAGATTAGGCCCCAGGCTCAAATATATTTAAAACTGAAATTATAATCATCACTCTCACTCTTCCTGTATATTTATAAATTTTCAGCCCCTGTAAGTCCTCCCTTCTCTCTGAATGATTTGGTTTATATGCAGCTATGAAGGCTATTTGACTCCTCAAAGAAAGATATTTAGTTGAATCAGGTTTGAATGTAATATCTGAGACAAAATTTAAGAGTACATTAGAACACATGAGGAATACCATCGTTTCAGAAGATAGTGCTTTTAATTGTTAGATGCCTTACCTTAGGACTAGTGAATAGACAATGAATAGAATTTATGACACTCTAGTAAAATCCTTAGACAAATCTGGTATACACACCTTTGAGCCCTTTGAGATCATAATACATGTATTTTTTTTGTTTTTGTTTTTGTTTTTTTTCTAATTTTATTTTATTTTTAAACTTTACATAATTGTATTAGTTTTGCCAAATATCAAAATAATACATGTATTAATTAAAATTTTGTTGCTATAAAACATAGGTTAAATTACTCTAAAAGCAACTACAATCTGCCTAAGGACACAACCTTATATGTCAGTATAATAGCATATTCTACAATAGAGTATTTGCTTAAACGTGAATTCTATCCTAGTGATAAGTATATTTGGCTCAGATGGTAAAAAACCTGCCTGTAATGCAGAGACCTGGGATTGATCCCTGGGTCAGGAAGATCCGCTGGATTGGGGAATGGCTACCCAGTCCAGTACTGATGCCTGGAGAATTCCATGGACAGAGAAGCCTAGTGGGCTAAAGTCCATGCGGTCTCAAAGAGTTAAACATGACTGAGCGACAAACACTTTCACTTTCTTTCAAACATTTATTACTTAAGATCTTGATGGAGGTCTACTCTAAAACATTGTAATTTTTACTTTGCATGCTTAAATCACTTCAGTTGTGTCCAACTCTTTGCTACCCTATGGACCATAGCCCTCCAGGCTTCTCTATCCATGGGTTCTCTGGGAAAGAATGCTAGAGTGGGTTGCCATGTCATCCTCCAGGGGATCTTCCCAATCCAAGGATCAAACTCTCATCTCTTAGGTCTCCTGCATTGGAAAGTGGGTTCTTACCACTAAGTGCCACCTGGAGAGCCCTTCTACTTAATATCTTTTACTTAATTTGCAATTTTCCAATTTCCACCATGGATACACTATCATCCCACACATGGTCAGTGTGATTTAGAAATAGCAATGCCTATTGTTATTATTTGCAGCAGGAAATAGCACATTCAAATTTGGATATATACAGGGCTTAAAAGAAATATATACATAGTTTTGGAAAAGACAGAAAAAGACACAAGAGAAAGTAAAATATGAAAAAGCTAGCAAGATTCCCATAACACTCTTTTTGGGTGGAATAAGAATTTGTTAGTAGGAAATTTAAATGCAAAAGTAGAAAGTCAAAAGATACTGGAATAACAGGCAAGTTTGGCCTTGGAGTACAAAATGAAGCAGGGCAGAGGCTAACAGAATTTTGCCAAAAGAATGCACTGGTCATAGCGAACCCCTCTTCCAACAACACAAGAGATGACTCTACACATGGACATCACCAGATCAATACCAAAATCAGATTGATTGTATTCTTTGCAGCCAAAGATGGAGAAGCTCTATACAGTCAGCAAAAAAAAAAAAAAAGACCAGGAGCTGACTGTGGCTCAGATCATAAACTTCTTATTGCAAAATTCAGACTTAAATTGAAAGTAGGGAAAACTACTAGACCATTCAGGTATGACCTAAATCAAATCCCTTAGTATTATTCAGTGCAAATGACAAATATATTCAAGGGATTAGATCTGATAGACAGAGTGCCTGAAGAACTATGGATGGAGGTTCATGACATTGTACAGGAGGCAGTGATGGAAACCATCCCCAATAAGAAAAAAATGAAAAAAGGCAAAATGGTTGTCTGAAGAGGCCTTACAAATAACAAAGAAAAGAACAGAAGCCAAAAAAAAAAAAAAAAAAGGCTGCAAAGAATGTAATCAATCTGATTTTGGTATTGACCTGGTGATGTCCATGTGTAGAGTTATCTCTTGTGTTGTTGGAAGAGGGGTTTGCTATGACCAGTGCATTCTTTTGGCAAAACACTGTTAGGAAAAGGAATGATACATCCATCTAAATGCTGAGTTCCAAAGAATAGCGAGCACAGATAAGAAAGCATTCCTCAGTGATCAATGCAAAGAAGTAGAGGAAAATAATAGAAAGGGAGAGACCACAGATCTCTTCAAGAAAATTAGAGATACCAAGGGAACATTTCATGCAAAGATAGGCTCGATAAAGAGATCTGAATGAGCCAGATAACCGTGATGGTGTGATCACTCACCTAGAGCCAGACATCTTGGAGTGTGACTTGAAAAGGTCAGTTTTCATCCCAATCCCAAAGAAAGGAAATGCCAAAGAATGTTCAAACTACTTCACAATTGCACTCATCTCACACACTAGCAAAGTAATGCTCAACATTCTTCAAACCAGGCTTCAACAGTACATGAACTGAGAACTGCCAGATGTTCAAGCTGGATTTAGAAAAGGCAGAGAAACCAGAGATCAAATTGCCAACATCAATTGGATGGGAATACCAGACCACCTTATCTTTCTCCTGAGAAACCTGCATGCAGGACAAGAAGCAACAATTAGAACCGGACATGGAACAACCTACTGGTTCTAAATTGGGAAAGGAGTACTTCCAGGATGTATATTGTCACCTTACTTATTTAACTTATATGCAGAGTACATCATGTGAAATGCTAGGCTGGATAAAGCATAAGCTGGAGTCAAGACTGCTGGGAGAAATATCAATACCCTCAGATATTCAGATGACACCACCCTTATAGCAGAAAGTGAAGAGGAACTAAAGAGCCTCTTGATGAAAGTGAAAGAGGAGAGTGAAAAAGCTGGCTTAAAACTCAATTTCAAAATCTAAGAGAGACTATTGCATCTGGTCCCATCACTTCAGGCCAAGTAGATGGGGAAACAATGGAATCAGTGACAAACCTTATTTTCTCGGGCTCCAAAATCACTGCAGATGGTGACTACAGCCATGAAATTAAAAGACTCTTGCTCCTTGGAACAAAAGCTATGATAAACCTAGACAGCATATTAAAATACACAGGCGTTACTTTGCCAACAAAGGTCTGAATGGTCAAAGCTATAGTTTTTCCAATAGTGAAATGGATGTGAAAGTTGGACCATAAAGAAGGCTGAATACCAAAGAGCAGATGTTTTGGGGCTGCGTAGTTGAAGAATACTCTTGAGAGCCCCTTGGACTGCAGGGAGATCAAACCAGTCAAATCGTAAAGGAAATAAATGCTGAATATTCCTTAGATGGACTGATGCTGAAGCTGAAGCTCCAATACTCTGACCACCTGATGTGAAGAGTGGACTCATTGGAAAAGACTCTGATACTAGGAAAGATTGAAGGCAGAAGGAGAAGGGAATAGCAGATGGAATTGGATGGCATCACTGAATCAATGGACATGAGTTTGAGCAAGCTCCGGGAAATGGTGAAGGACAGGGTAGCCTGGCATGTTGCAGTCCATGGAGCCCCAAAGAGTTGGACATGACCAAGCGATGGAACAACAAGAAGAGTAGGAAATTGAACACACACACACACACACACACATATATATATATATATATATATATATATATATATATATATATGAGGTATGCAATTTGTAGAAGCTGAAACCTTTCTGAGGAAGGTCATAGTCTGATAGTCTGTAGCATAACCAAAGGAAGCGAATAGAGAATACATTTCTAATTCCATTCCCTCCTTGCCTCTCTTCTATCCACTACAGTAATCCCCAGCTACGGAACCCAGGAGGGAAGGGAGTCTGTAGGTGTAGTCAGTACAAGTTAGCCTCTAAGGACATAGAGCTGGTGAGGGAGGCATGAAGAATAGACCTGAATGGAGTGAAAAAATATATCTAATGAACAAAAGAGTGTTTAGCATAATTTGTCCTTAAGGAAATGAAATTTGAAGCAAAATAACATTCTATGACTTATTAGACTATTTAAAAAACAGAATCACAGGATAAAAAACTGATATGGCCAGATATTGGTAAAGATATAGAGCAATCCAAACTGTAATATATTGCTCTCCAGGCTGTAAATTGACATAACTTTGACATATCTTGCCAAAACTAAGTACAATCTATGACCAGACTATTCCATTTCTGAACATCTAGAAGTGTATTATTTTGTGTACCAAAAGACTGTACAAAGATATTAATAACCACACTATAATAGTCAAAAGCAGAAATAATCCAAAAGCCCACCAATATGGAATAAATGTATAAATTATGGTATATTCATATGATCCATACGGTATAGCAATGAAATAAAACATTCAACAACATGGATGGAATTTACAAATAGTGATTACTGAAAGAAGCCAAACACTAAAAAAAAAAAAAAGAATGTATCTTCATTTACATAATATTCAAAAAGAGGTAAATTAATATGAAAGTGTTATGGCTCAGTTGTGTCCAACTCTTAGTGACCTCATGGACTATATGTATCCTGCCATGTCTTCTCTGTCCATGGATTGCCCAGTCAAGAATACTGGAGTGGGTTTCCATTCTCTTCAGGGGATCTTCCCGATCTGGGGATGGAACCCAGGTATCTGTCATTGCAGGCAGATATTTTACCATCTGAGCTGCCAACCTGGCATGATAGAAATCAGAGTCATGGTTACTGTGAAATTATTGTGAAGAGCTAAAAGAAAGGCTTCTGGAGCGGTGGTAATATTTCATATCTTATGATATGCACATAGAATATATTTGCAAATACTCATAAGACTGAATAAGTATCATGTGTTTCCTTTAGTATATGCATCTTATAATTAAATTTTTGAAAAATGATTTTTTTAGCATTTATTCATTAATTTATTTATTTTAATTGGAGGCTAATTACTTTACAGTATTGTGGTGTTTTTTTGCCATATATTCACATGAATCAGCCATGGGTATAAATGTGTTCCCCATCCTGAATCCCCCTCCCACATCCTTCCCCATCTTATCCCTCTGGGTCATCCCAGTGCACCAGCCCTGAGCACCCTGCCTCATGCATCCAACCTGGACGGGCAATTTATTTCACATATAATAATATACATGTTTCAATGCTATTCTCTCAAATCATCCCACCCTTGCCTTCTCCCACACAGTCCAAAAGTTTGTTCTTTACATCTGTGTCTCTTTTGCTGTCTTGCATACAGGGTCATCATTACCATCTTTCTAAATTCCTATATATGTTTTCATATACTGTATTGGTGTTTTTCTTTCTGACTTCGTTCTGTATAACAGGCTCCAGTTTCATCCACCTCATTAGAACTGATTCAAATGCATTTTTTTTAATAACTGAGTAATATTCCAGTGTGCATATGTACCACAGCTTTCTCATCCATTCTTCTGCCCATGGACATCTAGGCTGCTTCCATGTTCTGGCTATTGTAAACAGTGCTGCAGTGAACATTGGGGTACACGTGTCTCTCTCAATTCTGGTTTCCTCAGTGTGTATGCCCAGCAGTGGGATTGCTGGGTCATATGGCAGTTCTATTTCCAGTTTTTTAAGGAATCTCCACACTGTTCTACATAGTGGCTGTGCTAGTTTGCATTCCCACCAACAGTGTAAGAGGGTTCTTTTTGAAAGATGATTTTCTTTAAAGAAAAGAAAGGAAACTATATCTGAAAGAGCAAATGAATATATCTTACACACTAGGGGGTAAGATACTTTCCCAGACTTTAGCTTTATCCAGTAATTTTTGGAGAGGGATCTACCCAATACGGTAAGAACTTTCTGATCTGGGCATGAGAGGTCATCATGTGGTAAATAAAATGTAATAGTTTTATATCCTTAGAATCTGGAATATTGCATTGAGCTGTAGTTACATCACAAATCACCTGTCTGTTGACCTCTTCTTGACTCGTTTTGATCAACTGTAAACTGATGGATTGAAAGAAATGATTATTAATATTTCCCTTTGGCCAAATCTGTGACTTCTTGACCAATTAGACATGTGGGTAGATGAATCAGTAATATGAAAAAGACAAAGTCTTGGGCAGATGTACTCAAGTATGTCTCTGTATATGTACTCAAGACATCAACATGACATTGTGATCAATAAAAATCTAGCAGTTGCGGTTAAAAAAGAGCACATGGAACATAGGCCAAAATGAAGTTCTAACTCCACCAATGTTATAAGAGTCAGAAGAAGCTGACACATGAGTGTGTATGACTCAAAGTAGCATATATCCTTATACTACATTTTTGTAGTTGCTGGTCTAAATTTATCCCATCTATAAGACTGGTCTTATCCCTAAAGGAAAGTAATCAACAGTTAAACTGAAGTACTTGCCTGCTTAGCAGAGCCCATATTTTAAAATACAAGTAAGATTTTCCTTTAAGAGAAAGTATACTTTTATGATAGGGGATAAATACTTTTTTTTTTTTAAACACTGCATCTGACTGCAATTAAGCCTCTGTTAGTCTTTTTGTTTATTTTTAAGTTCACATTTACTTAACAGCCATTAAAATCTCAGCGCTTGCATTTGCCTGTAGTGAGATTCTTCTGTGTGCTTCAGGGTGGTTCACAGCAGGCAGTCAAGTCTAATAATAATGGCAAGTTAATATTAGAAGAGTCTCCAAATCAGCAGAGAAATTGAGATATTAAATGGTATTTAAATGCTAATCTTTATTTTAAATATATGATTTAAAAATTATTTTAGTTGTATGAACATGTAAATTTTAATTGATTGTATATTCTTTAAAGATGTTTCATTTTTTTCTTTTGAATTAGTTGGAATAAACTCATCCACAGCTTAACAGTATATGAATACAGCCAAATTGAATGCAAAATAGAATGCAGAATGTGAGAACCCGGTCTCTAATAGATCTGTGTCCAGATGCTAGTTAAATAATAAAATGACATAATTTTTTGAAAAAAAAGTTTATTTTCAAATTATCTCCACAGTACTCTAAATCACAATGTTCCTGAAAAATTGAAATTAAGAAAAGCTAAACAGAATGTTTTAATACTGTAAAAAAAATAGAGAGTGTATATTCCTTGTTTTATATATTTGGCAACAGGAGCCTTTCAAACAGGATATTTTAAATGAAAATCCAGCAAATAAATCGAGATGATGCTTTTAGAGTATACCAATAATACTGCCCCTTATCTCTGGCCAGACACTGATCAAGTTGAGAAATAAGACAAAAGTATTTGGCTTATGGGGATCTGATAGGGTTGCTACTAAAGAATATGTATGTGGGTACACCTGCTCCCCAAAACAGAGGAACAGAATTAGACAAGCTTACCACACAACTGGAGAAGGCAATGGCACCCCACTCCAGTACTCTTGCCTGGAGAGTCCCATGGACAGAGGAGCCTGGTGGGCTGCAGTCCATGGGGTCGCACAGAGTCGGACACGACTGAGGCGACTTAGCAGTAGCAGCACCACACAACAGCCCTGGGGCCAAATAGGTCTATTCCCAGCAGGAGCAAATAGAACTCAGACTTTTGCCTGCAGTTTTTTAAGAGGGAGAGAGAGAAAGAGGATTATGAGCGTAGACATTTCAAACTGAAAGATAAGTTAGGAGTAGGGAATAAATGCCATGCTATCTTTTTAAAAATTGTCATTTTTTAAAATTGTAATTGTTTAGCAATTACAAAATATGGAAGAAGCATTTTACAAAAAAGAAATGTGAAACCTGGGCCCCGATAGAAAAAAAAAAAAAAAGCAGAAGCAAAGGATCCCTGTTTCTCCACTTAAGAGAAAAATCATCAGCATTTGGATGAAAAGCATAGAATCCAAAGTGAGCTGAGCGGATACCACAGACTTTTAACGAGGAAAGATTTGGAATACAATGTAGTATCTATAGTTTATTTGATATAATCCTAATTAATACATAAAATATTATATTTGATGTGTAGATTTCTCTACTAGGAAGATTTTTGTTATTATTATATTGTTATTTTCTTTTTAAAAATTGAAATATTTCTCCATGAGTGCCTTTGCTGCTGCTGCTGCTAAGTTGCTTCAGTCGTGTCCAACTCTGTGTGACCCCACAGACGGCAGCCCACCAGGCTCCGCCATCCCTGGGATTCTCCAAGCAAGAACACTGGAGTGGGTTGCCATTTCCTTCTCCAATGCATGAAAGTGAAAAGTGAAAGTGAAGTCGCTCTGTCCTGTCCGACTCCCAGTGACCCCAAGGACTGCAGCCAACCAGGCTCCTCCGTCCATGGGATTTTCCAGGCAAGAGTACTGGAGTGGGGTGCCAGTGCCTTTACTGAAAGTATTTTGCAAAGAGTCATTTGATTATTTTAGTTAATATCTACTGCTGGAGTAGGTGAAACAACACATGTAGCATCTTGAATGGAAAGGATTAAAACACCTTAAAAAAAAATCAGGGAGAGCTTTGAAACAATAATTTAATAATTTGATTATTTCCAGTGTCTCCTCTAATACAGATAATTAATGCCATATCCACATTTTTAAATAGTGAATGAGTTGTTAGCATCTTAGAATTTGTAGTACATTCTTGTCTTTTAAATTTTTCCTACTCAGTTGAAACCAAAATAGTTTTTTCCTTTGTCTGGAATGGAGAAGATTAAAGTTTTAGTGAGTATTGACTGTTATCTCTTATGGAAAAGTTGAATATTGGTATGTTGCTATAAATAATATCAGCGGTTTGTAGAAAGTGTATTTAAAATAAAGAGGTGAGAAGTTAAAATTGTGCTATTTATCCATTGCATTTGCTATAGATTGAAAGGGATTTGTAAATCAGAAGGAGTGAAATGAAAGCAAGAAAAGGTCAAAGAAAGTTACTGAGATCGAATGCAGAATAGGTAAATGTGCCCCACGGGAAAAACACAACAGGAAAGGCATAAAGATAACGGCACACATCTCAGTCTAGATGTATAGGATTCAGTGCCAGATTCGGTTTTTAAGCTGTGTGTTAAGTAATTTGCATAGAGAATTTTCCACTGTGAATATGTATTTAAGTGCCTTTATTTTAGATTAAATGTTTTGTTTCATTGATTGTTGAGCCTAACAATGGTAGTATCTAAATGGTGTTTGCCTGGCAAAAATGCTCATATTACAAGTGAATGAGGGTCTGCCAAAGCTATCATGCCTACATCACTGAAGACGGTTTTCTTTAAAGATAGCTTAAGAGTGACAGAATGAAGAAAGTCAGTTCAACAAAAGAAATAATGTATTATGTCACAATTGGGTTTCAGCAAGGACATTAGAAAGAATGGAAGAAGAGAAACCTTTCAGTTATGGAGTTCATAATTTTCTACTTGTCCTATTTAAAGTGAGTGCAGTCCTTCAACTAAGAGCTATTATGTGATATGTTATTTTAATGTTATGTTTCCCCACCTTATGTCTATTTGCTCTTCCCAGATATATTTATATCATACAAAGGTAGAGATGAATGTTATAATTATCATTACCAAGTAGCTTATTTATTAATTCATGCAAAGCCCTTTTACTGCTTAAAATCTCTAATATTTCTCCCTGTATTTCTCTGCTACTAAGGACTAAATGTTTTTCCTCATCTATTCATGCAAATTCCATTCATGTTAAATTGAAGTGCTAAAAAGTGCTTTTCTGGACCATGCTGCTGCTGCTGCTAAGTCACTTCAGTCGTGTCCGACTCTGTGTGACCCCATAGACGGCAGCCACCAGGCTCCCCCGTCCCTGGGATTCTCCAGGCAAGAACACTGGAGTGGGTTGCCATTTCCTTCTCCAATGTATGAAAGTGAAAAGTGAAAGTCAAGTCGCTCAGTCGTGTCTGACTCTTCGCTACCCCATGGACCGCAGCCTTCTTCATCCATGGGATTTTCCCCATGGAGTGGGGTGTCATTGCCTTTTCCATGCAATGAACATAATTTGCCAAATTTATTTATGGTATATAAATCTTTCCAGTATATTTTATGCTTTTCTAAGCATTTGATAATAATAAATCATAAATGTCTCCAAAGTGATGCTTTCAACTAGTGTTGATAAAAGTAAAAATTTATAAACTTATACACATATAGTGCTTTATATTTTCAAAGTTGTATTCTTTTCAAACTTCATTTAGCCTTTTCTTACCACACAATGATACAGATGAACAAATGAGTGAAGTTATGTCCATTTGAAGACAAGAAAGCTGAGTACCTCGACAAGTGAAACATTTAAGACAGTGGTGAATTAACACCAAAGTACCTGTCTGTTGCAACCGTTGTAAAAAATATATATAATTAAATATCGAGTCCTCTCCCAACCCAGAAATCCTGTCTATAATGGTAATGTGGTAAATGGTAAATTCCAGTAATGTTTTTATCAGAATAAACATTAAACCAGAATGCAATGGGCATTACAGGGAATTCATGAAGAATTTGCAAACGCAGAAAGAAACCTTACTCCCTTGTATAACCAAGCAGATACACACCATCATATACATGTTTTCAAGATAAATAATAACTACTCCTCAAGTAAGAGGATTGAACAACACTATTTGTCACATATAGTTCATTCTAGGGTCTTCTCAGGTTGTGCAGAGGTAAAGAATCCGTTTGCCAATGCAGGGGACACAAGAGATGCAGTTTCCATCCCTAGGTGGGGGAAGATCCCCTGGAGGAGGACATGGCAACCCACTCCAGTGTTCTCACCTGGGAAATCTCATGGACAGAGGAGACTGGTGGGCTACAGTCCATGGGGTCGCAAAGAGTCGGACATGATTGAGCACAGCACAGCACAGCACAGAGCAGTTCATCTAAATTTACCTGGTAATTAGGATGACCATCTGTGTTAGCTCATTGGTTTTATCCTGAGGAAAAATAAACTTCTCATCTCTTTATGACAGGAAGTAGTTTTGTAACTTGCAACAAGGTGCTTAAGTAGCCTAAAGTAGGCTGGGAGAACTGGCTGCTATCCCCCATGATCTTTACATTTCAAACAACTCTCCTGTTGTTGAAAAATTCATTCTTAGAACATAAATGTGACAAAAGGTCTATCTAGTCTTCAAAAGGATTTACATACATTTCAAAGACAGGAGAAAATACTTATAATTAGAAGTATTCTAAGGTAAATGTTCTAAAAGAAAAAGGAGAGGGAGGAAAATCTCTTCCCTAATTTTCAATAGGAAGAGAGAATTAAGCCTCTCAGTTTTACTTTGTATTTGTTTTTACACACTGAGCAAACTTCCAACTAAGGAGTTGGTTGACCTAGGGTCCTAAACTACTGTTTTTTGACCTCCCCTTGTTGTCATCTGTCAGTGACTGAGACCAAACAAAGATTCTAAAGCAGATCCATTCTGTCAAGAAGAAAGAGCCCTTTGTTGGCTAGCTTTAGATTTACCTTTCTTAAACAGCATAACTGACTAGGATGGTTCCACCCAATCTTTCCCTCTCTCTCTTCATTAAGAGAAGACTTGCATTACTATCTAAAGACTTTTTCAGACTTACCTAACTCCCTTTCTATCACTTTCCAGACATTTACTTAAATAAAATCCTTTCATGTTTAATGTCATTGTTGACAAAAAGACTAATCAATTGTTGTTCAAAAAAAGAAACAGAATTTTGAGCCAAACAAGGAGACTGTCTTTCACAAAGCTCTAAGGACTGTTCTGCCCATTAGAGGTCAAAGCACAGTCATATACTTTTTTTGAGACAAAGGATTATATGTCAATTGACAGTGTATACAATGTACATCAATGCATACAGAGTGAGTAGTGGGTCATCATGATCCCTTACAAGAGTTAAGAAAGCAGGCTATTTCCTAAGGAGATCTGGTTAATGCAGATGTACAATACATATTAAAGGGAAAGGAGGAGGTACAAATGGGCTGTTTTAATTTTTCTTGTCTTGCCATAAAATACAAATATTATGGTGTCTCCATTTGGTATTTGTTTCTTGGAAGACCTAGTTTAAGACACTATGGGCATACTGAATAGCACAATCACTGTGGAGTGGCATTGTTGAAATTTACTAATGTACTTACTCTGATCTGGAAATTCTAGCTCTAAAATTTATCCTCTGGATGTACCTGCAAGAATCCAAACAGATATATGTGCAAAAGTTATAAATCACCATATCATTGTTAACAGCACAAGATAAGAAACAACACAAGGGAATGATTTCAGTGAAATATTGCACATTCATAAAATGGAATGCCATGAACCTATACAAAAGATCAAGGCAGTTGTCAATGTGCCAATATAGAAAGATCTTCAGAACATATTTCTAAGAAATGAAAGTAAACAATAAGTGTTTATAGCATATATAGCCACTATGTAATTAAAAGGGGAGAAAGGTAATACAAATATTTTTTCATACCTGCTTATATTTGCATAATGAAACACTAAAAGACTCCCTAATATATTAGAAGTATTACTTTAGGAAGTAAAAAATATATTAAAAAAAAAAAAAAGTGCTTCCCTGGTGGCTCAGACAGTAAAGCATCTGCCTGCAATGTGGGAGACCCAGGTTCGATCCCTAGGTTAGGAAGATCCCCTGGAGAAGGAAATGGCAACCCACTCCAGTCCTCTTGCCTGGAAAATCCCATGGACAAAGGAGCCTGGTAGGCTATAGCCCATGGGGTCACAAAGAGTCAGACATGACTGAGCGACTTCAGTATTTTAGGAAGTAGAAGGGGAGAAATTTGGTAGAAAAAATAAGTGCAATCAAGTTTTCTCAATGTATATAGTCTACTTAAATTTGATCCAAGTGAATATATTGCCAAATATATATTAAAATTTTATTTAATAAAAATAAAATGAATCTTCTTGGAACCATGTGGCTACTTAAGCCTATAGTAGGAGAAATAATGAATACTTTCTGTTACTTTTAAAACGTTGTCTCTTGTCTTTATCCCACCCTTGTTCAATGACATTGTGATGATATACATCTGTTGATTTAATAAACATTTGTCAAGCATCTACCACTTATGAGACACTATAATAGACCCAGGATAGGTGAATAGGACAGATAGGATTCCTATTCTCATGGAGCTTATAACCTAGTTTCTAAAAAGAGAGGGAAAAAATAGCAATTTCCAAGTGAGGTTAATTCACTGAAAGATATTTTGGGGAAAATTAAGTCTACAAGTGGGATTTCATTCAACTCTGGGGTTTAGTTAGGAAAGGAATCAGTTTTTATAGCAGTGATATTTTAAATGATTGCTCGGTTATTGGTTATTTGAAAATTCTAAGCATGGGTAATATATTAAATTGTATATAAATTACTGAGAATATCTGTATTAGGAAAGTTTACATGGAAAGGAGCAGTATGTCTTTGAAATCTACTTTAATCAGATTCCAACTAAGCATGAGCCAAATTTTGTATTTCTTAAGCTAAAGTCTAAAGAAACTGGCACTTCTTTTTTATATATAATAAAAAATGCATTTTCATAATTTATATAAATTAATTTTCAAGTAAATATGTGAATTCTCATAGCTATGTATCATTTTATTAACCAGTGAAATTAAATCAATATTTTGTATCACTTAAATGTGTAGTTATTTTACATGCATTATATAATAATTTACATTTACAATCTTAAATATTGATTGCTATAGATTTTCATTTTAGACCATTTTAAAAATTATATTTTCACTTGAAAACAGCCAATTTTAAAAGTAATTTTGTTATTTAAAACATATCTACACTAAAAAGAAGCATAGGGGGAGAACAAGATGGCAGAGGAGTAGGTGGATATGTAGCACATCTCTCTCCACAAATACATCAGGATTACACCTTCAGATACAGAAGTACATGCAGCACACCAGCTGAGAGTGGACAGGAGTACCTGACCAGTGGGAAAGAATATATAGACCTGTCGGGGAGTTTGTAATTTCCTCGGTTCTGGCTCGTTCAACAAAAATTTAAAGCAACAGACGGACCAACATTACAGTCCTTGGACAGACCAGTGTTACAGCTCCATGTTACAGTGCAGTTTTATTTAGAAAAGAAAGGAAAATACATCCTCAGGACATGAGGGAATGCCTACCCAAATGCTAAGAGAAGAGAGGCCCCCAGCCCAATTTTAGCTACTCTTTTTATATGTTTTTATTTTTCTCCTCCCCCTGGGCCAGCACTGTTAACTGGGCTAGCCAGGAGTGCTGTTTGTTTTACCTGAGGTCCTCACTCTGGTCCCCGGACCTTTCTTCATTCTATCTTTGCAGGCTTTTCCCTTCCTTGTCTTTTAGCCACTGCCATTCTGGACTCATTTTTCCTATTCTAACTACTTTACAGACCCATGCAAAACTCAGTAGGATGAAGGAATGAGGGGGGAAACAGGAGTGTTAGAAGGACTGGACCTGCCCTTGGTGGGTGGAGGACTTGAACCAGGGTTCCCATCCCCACATCAGGGCAATTGTCTGGGTCAGAGAAGAAACATTTAATGCTGAGAGTAAAACAACTGATCTGTGGCATCCTAAATGGAATGAGAATCAGACAGTCCTTGCCACAGCCATACATACCCCAGACAGGGGCGCAGATTCCCTGGAAGTTGCAGCAGCTACGAGGTGGAGTTTAGGGATTGTGGAAGGATCCCCAGGCAAGGGTTGCTGTTGACTGTGGAGAGATGGATCGAGGGGATGTGAGAGAGGAGACTGTGGTGGAAAATGCCTGTGGAGGAAAGCCGGGCAGCCATGAAAGCAAGGCAATACTGCTGAGGATGAGATGGCTGAATGGCATCACTGACTCGATGGACGTGGTCCTGAGTGAACTCTGGGAGTTGGTGATGGACAGGAAGGCCTGGCGTGTTGTGATTGATAGCGTCGCAAAGAGTCGGGCACGACTGAGTGACTGAACTGAACTGAATGCCATAACATACCACTTGTGGAATCCTTCATTCCTGACCAGAGATCAAGCCCTGAGCCTTTTGTCATGGGAGCACTGACTCCAAAACCCTAGTCTACGAGAGAACTAACCCTAGAGGGTACCAAATAGTGAGAACTCACACAAAAGACACCACAGGAATACAAGACCCAGCATCACCCAACCACCAGTAGAACCCTGTGCAGGACACCTTATCTAAACAACAAACAAACCAATAATGTAAACCCAATCATCAGCAGACAGGATTAAGACCTCACTCAGCTTTGCCCATCATAGGAAAAAGAAGCAAACAAACGAAAACAGCACAAATCTCACCCTATTCAAAGCTTACACAAACCACTGGACCAACCATCAGTTCAGTTCAGTTCGTCGCTCAGTTGTATCCGACACTTTGCGACCCCATGAATCGCCGCACGCCAGGCCTCCCTGTCCATCACCAACTCCTGGAGTTCACCCACTCTCACGTCCATCGACTCAGTGATGCCATTCAGCTATCTCATCCTCTCTTGCCCCCTTCTCCTCCTGCCCCCAATCCCTCCCAGCATCAGGGTCTTTTCCAATGAGTCAACTCTTTGCATGAGGTGGTGAAAGTACTGGAGTTTCAGCTTCAGCATCATTCCTTCCAAAGAAATCCCAGGGCTCATCTCCTTCAGAATGGACTGGCTGGATCTCCTTGCAGTCCAAGGGACTCTCAAGAGTCTTCTCCAACACCACAGTTCAAAAGCATCAATTCTTTGAAGCTCAGCTTTCTTCACAGTCCAACTCTCACATCCATACACGACCACTGGAAAAAACCATAGCCTTGACTAGACGGACCTTTGTTGACAAAGTAATGTCTCTGCTTTTGAATATGCTATCTAGGTTGGCCATAACTTTGCTTCCAAGGAGTAAGCGTCTTTTAATTTCATGACTGCAATCACCATCTGCAGTGATTTTGGAGGTCAAAAAAACAAAGTCTGACACTGTTTCCCCATCTATTTGCCATGAAGTGATGAGACCAGATGCCATGATCTTCATTTTCTGAATGTTGAGTTTTAAGCCAACTTTTTCACTCTCTTCTTTCACTTTCATCAAGAGGCTTTTTAGTTCCTCTTCACTTTCTGCCATAGTGTGGTGTCATCTGCATATCTGAGGTTATTGATATTTCTTCTGGCAATCTCGATTACACCTTGTGCTTCTTCCAGCCCAGCGTTTCTCATGATGTACTCTGCATAGAAGTTAAATAAGCAGGGTGACAACATTCAGCCTTAACATACTCCTTTTCCTATTTGGAACCAGTCTGTTTTTCCATGTCCAGTTTTAACTGTTGCTTCTTGACCTGCATACAGATTTCTCAAGAGGCAGGTCAGGTGGTCTGGTATTTCCATCTCTTACAGAATTTTCCATAGTTTACTATGATCCACACAGTCAAATGCTTTGGCATAGTCAATAAAGCAGAAATAGATGTTTTTCTGGAACTCTCTTGCTTTTTCGATGATCCAGCAGATGTTGGCAATTTGATCTCTGGTTCCTCTGCCTTTTCTAAAACCAGCTTGAACATCTGGAAGTTCACTGTTGGGATGCAGCAAAAGCAGTCCTAAGAGAGAAATTTATATCAATACAATCCACCTTAAGAAACAAGAAAAGTATCAAATAGACAACCTAACTTTAGACCTAAAACATCTGAAAAAAAAAGAACAAAAGAAACCCAAAATTAGTAGAAGGAAAAAAATCATAAAGATCCATGCAGAAATAAATAAAAAAGAAATTAAAAAAAAACAATAGTAAAAATTAATAAAACTAAAAGCTTGTTCTTAGAAAAGATAAACAGAATTGACAAATATTTAGCCAGACTCATCAAGAAGAAAAGAGGGAAAAATCAAGTCAACAAAATTTAAAATGAAAAAGGAGAGGTTACAACAGACAATGCAGAAATACAAAGGATTATTAGATACTATTATGAGCAATTTTTCTGGGCTCCAAAATCACTATAGATGGTGACTGCAGCCATGAAATTAAAAGACGCTTACTCCTTGGAAGGAAAGTTATGACCAACCTAGATAGCATATTCAAAAGCAGAGACATTACTTTGCCAACAAAAGGTCCGTCTAGTCAAGGCTATGGTTTTTCCTGTGGTCATGTATGGATGTGAGAGTTGGACTGTGAAGAAGGCTGAGCGCCGAAGAATTGATGCTTTTGAACTGTGGTAGTGGAGAAGACTCTTGAGAGTCCATTGGACTGCAAGGAGATCCAACCAGTCCATTCTGAAGGAGATGAGCCCTGGGATTTCTTTGGAAGGAATGATGCTAAAGCTGAAACTCCAGTACTTTGGCCACCTCATGTGCAGAGTTGACTCACTGGAAAAGACTGATACTGGGAGGGATTGGGGGCAAGAGAAGAAGGGGACGACAGAGGATGAGATGGCTGGATGGCATCACTGAATCGATGAACATGAGTCTGAGTGAACTCCAGGAGTTGGTGATGGACAGGGAGGCCTGGTGTGCTGTGATTCATGGGGTCACAAAGAGTTGGACACGACTGAGTGACTGATCTGATCTGATCTGATCTGATTATGAGCAACTATATGTCAATAAAATGGGTAACCTGGAAGAAATGGACAGATTCTTAGGAAAGTTCAATCTTACAAGACTGAACCAGGAAGAAATAGCAATTATGAATAATACAATTATAAGCACTGAAATTGAAGCTGTGATCAAAAATCTCCCAAAAAACAAAAGCCCAGGACCAGATGCCTTCACAGGAGTTTTCTATCAAGCATTTAGAGAGGAGCTAATACCTATCCTTTTATTTTATTTTTTTAATTTATTTATTTTAATTGGAAGCTAATTATTTTACAATATTGTAGTGGTTTTTTCCATACATTGACATGAATCAGCCATGGGTTTACATGTGTTAAAACTGTTTTAAAAAATTGCAGAGGAAGGAACACTTTCTAACTTATTCTATGAGGCCACCATCATGCTGATGCCAAAACCAGAAAGACAACACAAAAAAGAAAACTACAGGCAAATATCGCTGATGAACATAGATGCAAAAATCCTTAACAAAACTTTAGCAAACAGAATTCAGCAACACATCAAATAGCTCATACACCATGCTCAAGTTGGGTTTTATTCTAGGAATGCAAGGATTCCTTAATATGCAAATCAATCACTATGATACACAATATTAACAAACTGAAAGATAAAAACCATATGATAATCTCAATAGATTCAGAAAAAGCCTTTGACAAAATTCAATACCCATTTAAGATTAAAACTGTTCAAAACAGGCATAGAAGGAGCTTACCTCAACAGAGAGTCAAGGCCATATATGATAAGCCTACAGCAAACCTTATTTTCAATGGTGAAAAACTGAAAGCATTACCCCTGAGATTAGGAAAAAGACAGGGTGTCCACTTTCCCTACTATTATTCAACGTAGTTCTGGAACTCCTAGCTACAGCAATCAGAGAAGAAAAAGAAATAAAAGGAATCCAGATTGGAAAAGAAGAAGTAAAGCTCTCACTGTTTGCAGATGACATGACACTGTACATAGAAAACCCTCAACATAGTATGAGAAAATTACTAGAGCTAATCAGTGAATTTAGCAAATTGTAGGATACAAAATCAATACATAAAAATGACTTGCATGTCTATATACTAACAAAGAAAAATCAGAAAGAGAAATTAAGGAATCAATCCCATTCACCACTGCAACAAAAAGAATTAAATATCTAGTAATAAACTTAACCTAAGGAGACAAAAGAACTGTACAGAGAAAATTGTAAGACACTGATGAAAGAAATCAAAGACAACATAAACAGATGGAGAGATAGTCCATGTTCCTGGGTAGAAAGAATCAATATTGTGAAAATGACTTTACTACCAAATGCAGTCTATAGATTCAGTGTGATCTCTATCAAAACCAATGGCATTTTTCACAGAACTAAAACAAAATTTTTCACAATTCATATGGAAACACAAAAGACCTTGAATAGCTAAAGCAGTCTTGAGAAAGAAGAATGGAGCTGGAGGAATCAGCCTTCCTGAATTCAGATCATACTACAAAGCTACAGTTACTATGGTACTGTGACAGTATGGTACACAAAAACAGAAATATAGACTGATGGAACAATATAGAAGTCCAGAAATAAACCCATGAAACTTATTTTTGACAAAGGAGGATATACAAAGGGGCAAAGACAGCCTCTTCAATAAATGATGCTGGGAAAACTGGACAGCTACATGTAAAAGAATGAAATTAGAACACTTCCTAAGATGATACACAAAGATAAACTCAAAATGTAAGACCAGAAACTATAAAACTCTTAGAGGAAAACATAGGCAGAACACTTGATGACATAAATCAAAGCAAGATACTCTATGACCCAACTCCTAGAGTCATGGAAATAAAAACAAAGGTAAACAAGAGGGACCTGGTTAAACTTAAAAGCTTTTGCACAATAAAGGAAACTATAAACAAGGTGAAAAGACAATCCTCAGAATGGGAGAAAATAATAGCAAATGAAACAACTGACAAAGGATTAATTTCTAAAATATACAAGCAGTTTATACAAGTCAATGCCAGTAAAATAAACAACCCAATCAAAAAGTGGGGAAAAGGCCTAAACAAACATTTCTCCAAAGAAGACATACAGATGACTAACAAACACATGAAAATATGCTCAATATTGCTCATTGTTAGAGAAATGCAAATCAAAACCACCATGAGATATCACCTCACACCAGTCAGAATGGCCATCATCAAAAAGTGTATAAACAATAAATCCTGGAGAAGGTGTGGAGAAAAGGGAATGCTCCTGCACTGTTAGTGGGAATGTAAATTGATACAGCCACTATGGAAGACAGTATGAAGATTCCTTTAAAAACTAGAAATAAAACCACCATATGACCCAGCCATCCCACTCCTAAGCATATACCCGGAGGAAGCCAAAGTTGAAAAAGACACATGTATCCCATTATTCATTGCAGCACTTTTTACAATAGTTAGAACATGGAAGCAACCTAAATGTCAATCAACAGATGAATGGATAATGAAGTTGTGGTACATATACACAATGGAATATTACTCAGCCATAAAAAGGAACACATATCAGTCAGTTCTGATTAAGTGGTTGAACCTAGAACCTATTATACAGAGTGAAGTGAGTCAGAAAGAGAAAGATAAATATCATATTTTAACATATGTATATGGAATCTAGAAAAATTGTACTGAAGAATTTATTTACAGGACAGAAGTGTAGGAACAGACATAGAGAATATACTTACGGACATGGGGAGAGGAGACGAGAGGGTGAGATGTATGGAAAGAGTAACATGGAAACTTACAACACCATATATAAAATAGATAGCCAATAGGAATTTGCTATATGGCTCAGGAAGCTCAAACAGGGGCTCTATATCAACCTAGAGGGTTGGGATGGGGAAAGAGATGGTAGGGAGATTCAAAAGGGAGGGAATATAATTAAAAGACGCTACTCCTTGAAAGTAAAGTTATAACCAACCTAGATAGCATGTTAAAAAGCAGAGATATCACTTTGCCAACAAAGGTCCATCTAGTCAAGGCTATGGTTTTTTCAGTCGTCATGTATGGATGTGAGAGTTGGACTGTGAAGAAAGCTGAGCACCGAAGAATTGATGCTTTTGAACTGTGGTGTTGGAGAAGACTCTTGAGAGTCCCTTGGATTGCAAGAAGATCCAACCAGTCCATTCTAAAGGAGACCAGTCCTGGGTGTTCTTTGGAAGGAATGATGCTAAAGCTGAAACTCCAACACTTTGGCCACCTCATGCAAAGAATTGACTCATTGGAAAAGACTCTGATGCTGGGAGGGATTGGGGGCAGGAGGAGAAGGGGACGACAGAGGATGAGATGGCTGGATGGCATCACCAACTCAATGGACGTGAGTTTGAGTCAACTCCGGAAGTTGGTAATGGACAGGGAGGCCTGGCATGCTATGATTCATGGGGTCGCAAAGAGTCAGACATGACTGAGCGACTAAACTGAACTGAACTGATGGCTGATTCATGTTGAGGTTTGACAGAAAACAACAAAATTCTGTAAAACAATTATGGTTTAATAAAAAATGAATTACAAAAGAAAAATGTATATACTAGTCAATATCACACACACACACAAAGAAGTATAAAGCACAAAAACCATGATAAATTATTACATACACATTACCTGGCTTAAGGGAGAAAACCGTCTCATTGCCTTTAACATCTTCTTTGCTCCCCATTTCCCCTGCCTCAACTTCTTTACTACAGGAGGTACCTCTATCATGACTTTTAGATTTATTTTTCATATGCTTTAGAAAAATGTTGTGACTCATTTTGAGTTTCTAAGCAGTTATTTCACATACTTGTAAAATTTATTAAAATATAATTAAATTGCATATATTTATCAAAAACTTGCTTTTGTAGCTCAGCTTGAGGTTCTTGAACTTCAGGTTTTCACCTCTGTGCTTTTTCAGACAGCTGAAGTTCATTCATTTTAATTGCTGTATAGTGTTACATTGTATAAATGTGACATTGTTTATCCATTCTGTGACTCTTGGAGTAGTTATAATACAAGAGACTCTTTAAGATAAATATTGAGAATTATAATTTCTAGTCATTGGATATATGTCATCAAATTATTTTGATAATGCCAAATAGTTTTCTAAAGTTCTTATACTAATTTATATTCCTTACTGCCAGCAACATATGAAAGTTCTGTCATTTCAAATCATCACCAGGATTTGTTATTTAAAGACTGAACTTTTACAGCGATGTGGTTATATGGAAAATGGTACCACATTATGATCTTTGTTTGGATTTTCATATTGCTAATACATTTGTGCATATTTTTAAAATATTTTAATTATGATTCAGATTTCCCCTTATGTCAAGTGTAGCTTGAATCTTCAGTTTGTTTTATAATTTTTTCTTTTATGTTTTTTGTTTGTGATTGGTTTATTACACATTCTGAGTTTTCTTAATTTGTTATATTTATGTATTAAAATTATTTTTATTAATATGAGGTTATTTTTTATTCTTGTCATCTTTTGATAAGTAATTTATATAGTCATATTTCATATTCAATGTTTTCTTTTCTCTGTTTTTGTTTTGTGTTTTGTGCCCATTTTTTTTGCTATCTTCAGTTCATAAATATATTCCTGAAGTGACTTCTGAAGGTTTTATAATTTAATCTTTTACATTTGTCATTATTCCACTTGGAGGTGATTTTAGTTTATAGAGTAATGTGAAGAATCAGGGTCCGATTTACTTTTTTTCTTATTTGAATAAAAGTTATATTCACCAATTTATTTTTTAGTGGTTACCCTAGAAATTTTAATATGCATACTTAATACAATCTCTCTTAATGTTATCTGTACCCCACTTCTGAGTATTAGTAGGATTTAAGAACACTTAAATCCCAATCACTCTCTCTCAATTTATATGCTATTATCACCTACTTAGGTCAATCTTTCTTTTAATATCATAATTCATTATCATTTTCTCCTAGACATAGTGTTTGACTTGCACACTAATTAATTTCTTAGCTCTTTATTTCTCCAGGCATATTAGACCATATAATGTGGGATTATTTTTCTTCTGTCTGAAGTTTCCGATTGTGTGCATCCAGATTTTTGGTGAGTCCTATTCTATTTGTTGATTCTTGGACTGTCACTCTTCTGTGCTTTGTTTCCCTGTGGATTTTATGATTTGTGTGTGTGTGTGTTTGTGCATGTGCTCAGTTGTGTTTGACTCTGAGAAACCCCATGGACTGTAGCCTGCCAGGCTCCTCTGTCCATGGCATTTTCCAGACACGAATACTGGAGCGGGTTGCCATTTCCTTCTCCAGCGTATCATCTTGACCCGGCAGTCGAATCCTTGTGTCTCTTGCATCTCCCACATTGGCAGGCAGGTTCTTTACCAGCTGAGCCACCAGGGAAGCCCCTTATGATTTGTGAATTTCCTCATTTTTCTCCTCGGAAATTTCTTTATCCTTGGAAAAGGATTATTTCAAGCACTATTTTGTTTTGTTTTTAATCAAGAAATTAGGTGCAATAAAAGTCCTAAACCACTTTAAAATAGTTATATTTTCTGTTTGCTTTTAATTGTCAGATAGTTTTTTTTTTTTTCATTCAACTGTAAGGGTATGGTTATGAACTGTTGAGGAAGAAGGCAGACTAAGTCCCACACCAACATTCCTATTCACAAAATACTAAGAAATACAGAAACTGAAAATAATGGGTAGCATATTTAAATGTAGTTATTTATTAAATGCATTCATGATATCATAGATAGTACACAATAGTTATTTCAAAAACTAAGTGAAAATTAGAAGCCAATGCTGTAGGTGATCCCTGATTTTTTTTTCCCCCAGGTTGAGAGACCTTCCACTTTAGTTTCCAGACATCATGTTTCTTATAGAACAGAATATAAATGCAAGGCCGGCTGTCAGTTAGTAACTTCTCAGAAACACATGAAGGTAACACAATCAACTGTGAGAGATAAATAGGGGAAGGATTAGGACTAGGCAGACAGAGTCTTTAGACAACACAGGCCCGATGATGTGAAAGTCTCTGCCTGTCCTAGGAAGAGCTTCAAGCTCCTTCCTGTTAGAAGAGTCTTGCATCAGCAAAGTTGACTCTCCTGTTTCCCTGTCTGTGCTCCATCATCGGCTGAGATGAGCCAATGAAGAGCAGCCTCTCATGAATCAGTGGCTGATCTGAAGGTGTGATTGTGTTTGTGTTCAGTCACTCAGTTTTGCCCGACTCTTTGTGACCCCATTAACAACAGCACACCAGGCTTCCCTGACCTTCACTACCTCCCAGAGCTTACTCAAACTCATGTCCATTGAGTCAGTGATGCCATCCAACCATCTCATCCTCCATTGCCCCCTTCTTCTCCTGCCTTCAATCTTTCTCAGCATCAGAGTTGTTTCTAATGAGTCAGCTCTTTGTATCAGGTGGCCAAAGTATTGGAGCTTCCATTTTAGCATCAGCCCTTCCAATAAATATTCAGGATTGATTTCCTTTAGAATTGACTGGTCTGATCTCCTTTCAGTCCGAGGGACTCTCAAGAGTCTTCTCCAAAACCACATTTCAAAAACATCAGTTCTTTGATCCTCAGCCTTCTTTATGGTCCAACTCTCACATCCATACCTGACTTCTGGGAAAACCATAGGTTTGACTATATGGCCCTTTGTTGGCAAAGTAATGTCTCTGCTTTTTAATATGCTGTCTAGGTTTGTCATAGATTTTGTTCCAAGGAGCAAGCATCTTTTAAGTTCATGGCTGCAGTTACCATCTGTGGTAGCTGGAGGCTATCAGTTACAAACAGTCATTGCAGCAAGTTCTCCTGAAGCATTATCTAAGCAGGGTGCTTTCATGATTACCACAACTAACCAAGGTGTAATGACTATGACAAAATAACAGATATATGTTTAGCCTCTCTCCCTAGTTCCTGACATAGACCTCCTAAAACCCTTGTCATTTTCTGAGTAATGAAGTAATAACTCAGACTCTTAACACAAACTCTCAAATTTCTTGGAATTTCCAGGGCATGGGAACATCTCTGTGTGGCAACCCTTGGTGGACTCCTGGGATAGTTTCAGTAGTCATCAAAAAGACTAAGCCATCATTAGAAGCTTTGAACTATCAGTACCATTGCTGCATCCCCTGGGAAGGCGAGACAGGTTGCACAGTTAATTATTATCATGCCTATGTGATGAAGTCCCCATAAAAATCCCTTAACTATGGCATTTGGAGAACTTCCTTTTAGTGAACACATCTATATGTGTGGAGGGTAGTGTGCCCTGATTCCATGAGGATAGAAGCTCCTGCTCTTGAGACCCTTTTGAACCTACTATTTTGAGTATACTCTTCATCTGGCTATTTGTTTATATCCTGTCATATCCTTCATAATTAACTGGTAATAGTAAAAAGTGTTTCCCTGAGTTCTGTTAGCCACTAAAGCATACTATCAAACCTGAGGAGGGAGTCATGAGAACTACTCATTTGTAGCCAGTTCAGACAGAAGTGTACATAACTTGGACCCACTGCTTGTGATTTGCATCTGAAGTAAGGCACGCTGAGCTCTTAACCTAAAGGATCTGCATTAACTCCAGGTAATTAGTATCAGAATTCAAATAAAATATAAGACACTCAGTTGATGTCTGCAAAAACATGGAAAATTGCTTAGTGTGTGGAAAGACCCACAAATTCAGTGGTAGAAGTGTTGAGAAAAAATATATAATCAGTTGAGAAAACAGCATAGTCAGTTGAGAAAAAAATTAGTCAAAATATACCCTCATAAAACTGGGATGCCCCAGAAAATACCTCTTTAAAGTATTTTAAATATCTTTTTAAGGATGAAATAGAAATTATATTCCATCCCCATCCATGAAATGAATAATGACCAGATTCTTGTCATTTATTTAATGGAGAGTAGGCAATAATTCTCAAGGAGACATGAGGTGAAGTGAAAGTCTCTCAGTTATGTCTCTTTGCGACCCCATGGACTATACAGTCCATGGTATTCTCCAGGCCAGAATACTGGAGTGGGTAGCCGTTCCCTTTTCAAGGGGATCTTCCCAACCCAGGGATCAAATCCAGGTCTCCCACATTGCAGGTGGGGTCTTTACTAGCTGAGCTACCAGGAAAGCCATAGTTCTTCAGTATAATTATCATCAAATATTTTGTATGTGTGTATGTGTAAATATATATATACAAGCATGAATAAAACACAATGTGATACATATACATATATATTTATATATGGAAATATATAAATATTGCCAACCCACTCTGGTATTCTTGCCTGGGAAATCTTATGGATGAAACAGGAACCTGTCAGGCTACAGTCTATGGGGTCACAAAACAGTCAGACACAACAGCAATTATATATATATATTTTGGAGTCAGACATTATTTCTCTTTCAAGATTCCATAATAAGGTCATGCATTATAGTTGCATATTTGTTTTAATAGGTTGCAAGCATTCAGAAGGTAGGGATAGTAGCATTGAATTCCTCTCATTATCTAGCCTTGTACTGGGCCTAGAGTGGATATGCAGTAAATGACTTAGATGCAGAACATGGATCATTTGTGCTAGAAACAGTGGTACTGCTTAAAGATAGGGTCATAGCTGAATGCCCTTGAGACTTTTGTTGTCCCAGGCAAGGGCTACTGGAATAATTATACAATGTGAAGAAACTCCTTAACACACTGGAAATTTGGGAGATTTTGTGAACAAAGATAGGCTTCCTGGTTGCTGAGGTAAAACTAGAGGAAAAGTATTGAATGTGGTTGAGGACAGCCATTCAACTTTCTATAAAAGGAAGTTGTATTTACCTGAGATTCATAGACAGGGATTCCCAGGTGGCACAGTGGTAAAGAATCTGCCTGCCAATGCAGGAGACACAAAAGATGTTCAATTCCTAAGTAGGGGAAGATCCCCTGGAGAAGAAAATGAAAATGCTCTCCAGTATTCTTGTCTGGGAAATCCCATGGACAGAGAAGCCTGGTGGGCTACACTCCATGGAGTCACAAAATAATTGGACATAACTTAATGACTGAATTTGTGTGTGCATGCACACACACACACACACACACACACACATACAGACATTTCACAGCCAAGAAGTGAGTACTAAGAGAAAGACTCTGAAGTATCTTAGATATTCCTACATATTGTTCCTATCCAAAAATTCAAGGATTTACAGGGAGTATATATAATTATCAACTATTTTGCAAAAACCCAAAATGGCTGTCTGAGGAGGCCTTACAAATAGCTGTGAATAGAAGAGAAGTAAAAGGCAAAGAAAAAAGGAAAGATATACCCATTTGAATGCAGAGTTCCAAAGAGTAGCAAGGAGAGATTAAAAAGCCTTCCTCAGTGATCAATGCAAAGAAATAGAGGAAAACAATAGGGTGGGAAAGACTAGAGATCTCTACAAGAAAATTAGAGATCCCAAGGGAAGATTTCATGAAAAGATGGGCTCAGTAAAGGACAGAAATCATATGGACCTAAAAGAAGTAGAAGATATTAAGAAGCGGTGGCAAGAATACACAGAAGAACTATACAAAAAAGATCTTCACGACCCAGATGATCATAATTGTGTGATCACCAACCTAGAACCAGACATCCTGGAATGCGAAGTCAAGTATGTCTTAGGAAGCACTCACTATGAACAAAGCTGGTGGAGGTGATGGAATTCCAGGTGAACTATTTCAAATCCTAAAAGATGATGCTGTGGAAGTGCTGCACTCAATATGCCAGCAAATTTGGATAACTCAGCAGTGGCCAGAGGACTGGAAAAGATCAGTTTTCATTTCAATACCAAAGAAAGGCAATGCCAAAGAATGTTCAAACTATCGCACAATTGCACTTATCTCATGCGATAGTAAAGTAACGCTCAAAATTCTTGAAACCAGGCTTCAACAGTATGTGAACCATGAACTTCCAGATGCTCAACCTGGATTTACAAAAGGCAAGGGAACAAGAGATCAAATGGCCAACATTTGCTGGATCATCAAAAAACAAGAGAGATCCAGAAAAATATCTACTTCTGCTTTATTGACTATGCCAAAGCCTTTGACTGTGTGAACCACAACATACTCTGGAAAGGTCTTAAAGAGATGGGAATACCAGACCACCTGACATGCCTCTTGAGAAATCTGTATGCAGATCAAGAAGCAACAGTTAGAACTGGACACGGAATGACAAACTGGTTCCAAATAGGAAAAGGAGTACATCAAGGCTATATATTGTCACCCTGCTTGTTTAACTTATATGCAGAGTACATCATGAGAAATGCTGGGCTGGATAAAGCACAAGCTGGAATCAAGATTGCTAGAAGAAATATCAATAACCTTAGATATACAGATGATACCACCCTCATGGCAGAAAATGAGGAAGAACTAAAGAACCTCTTGATGAAAGTGAAAGAAGAGAGTGAAAAAGTTGGCTTCAAACTCAACATTCAGAAAACTAAAATCATGGCATCCAGTCCCATCACCTCATGGCAAAAAGATGGGCAAACAGTGGAAACAGTGACATACTTTATTTTTGGGGGCTCCAAAATCACTGCAGATGGTGACTGCAGCCATAAAATTAAAAAATGCTTGCTCCTTGGAAGAAAAGTTATGACCAACCTAGATAGCATATTAAAAAGCAGAGACATTACTTTACCAACAAAGGTCCATTTAGTCAAAACTATGGTTTTTTTCAGTAGTCATGTATGGATGTGAGAGTTGGACTGTGAAGAAAGCTGAGAGCCAAAGAATTTATGCTTTTGAGCTATGGTGTTGGAGAAGACTCTTGAGAGTCCCTTGGACTGCAAGGAAATCCAACCAGTCCATCCTAAAGGAAATCAGTCTTGAATATTCATTGGAAGGACTAATGCTGAAGCTGAAACTCCAATACTTTGGCCACCTGAAGTGAAAAATTGACTCATTGGAGAAGACCCTGATGCTGGGAAAGATTGAAAGCAGGAGGAGAAGGGGACGACAGAGGATGATATCATTGGATGGCATCACTGACTCAATGAACATGAGGTTGAGTAAACTCTGGGAGTTGGCAATGGACGGGGAGGCCTGGCATGCTGCAGCCCATGGGGTTGCAACGAGTCGGACACAACTGAGACACTGAACTGAATTGATACAATTTTTGGGCTTCCCTGATGACTCAGATGTAAAGAAACGGCTTGTAATGCAGGAGACACACGTTCCATCCCCAGGTTGGGAAGATGCCCTGGAGAGAGAACGGCTACCCACTCCAGTATTCTTGTCTGGAGAATTCCATAGACAGAGGTGCCTAGTTGGCTACAGTCCTTGGGTCACAAAGAGTTGGATATGACTGAGTGACTGACAGTCACACAATTATAATGCAGTTATAATGCTGTAGAGAAAAAAAAATAAACCAAAAAATATGATGATTCTAGATCTAGACTTTCTGGGTTCATTTTTTAACTCAACTCTAATTAGCTGTATAATTTATAGCAACTCCTATCATATCATGCCCCTATTTCTTTAGTTGTACAATGAGAGTACCATAAATCTTATTTAATACAGACATTGACAAGGTAAATTAGTTAATATAAATAAAGTGTTTACATAGATATTGGCACAATATTAACATACTAATATTATTTCTGCTCTCTCACCTGCACACTGGTAAATTGAAGGAATTGTATTATGATCTCTTAATGTTCCATAGCCCTAAAAATTGTGATATAATAATAGTAACAGTAACTATAATGAGACAAAATTTATTAATACCTCACTGTATATCAGTCACCATGATTTTATATTTATTATCTCATTCCGTCATCACAGTGGGAATAATATTACTAATATGTCCATCTTACAGATGAAGAGACTGATGATTAAAGAGTTTTATTACCTTGCTTAAAATGTAATAAGTGATGAAGTTAAAATTCCAGCTTAGTCTAATTTCTGAGTATTCCTTAGAAACCACTTTGTTATGCTACCTTAAAGAGTATAAATTGATAAAACATGCATTGAATAGATGAAAGACCAAATGAAGTTTCATCTATTTTCATAATGAATTTACTTATGGATAGGTTTAGTGATGATAATGATTGTACATTCATTTTAGCACTGGGAAATGTGTTTTTTTCAATGTCTTTCACAGGTGCTACAGAGCAATGGTCTCCATAAGGCAAAAATAAAACGTGGTGCCCTGGTATCTGTTTCTTTAATTGAGCTTTTAAAATATATATCATTTGAATGAAATGATAATGATTTCATTAACCTATTTTGCCCTTTTCCAAATATGATGAGTATAAATGTGATAGGAAATTAAAATTGTCCATTTCTGGAGGAAAGCAATCAAGCTAGAATGACCAAAATGCTTACATGCTTATCTGGCAACTTTGCTCCCCTAGATAGCAAAGCTGAGAGTAGGGGATCATTATAAATATCTATTTGTCTATCAATGAAGAAATTAAATCATGAAAACTCAGGCTCAGAAATTCAACAAATCAATTTTATAGAAGGAACTCTCAGACTTTTTATTTATTTGGGATTTCCAGTTTAATAGTAACAATAAAACATTCTGGCTTATTTTATTAAATGAAAGGTAATGGATATAAACTCAGTGATTTTTGGTGGCAAATTTAAAATGCATTCCCAAGTACCAAATATTTTATTATGAAATGATTTTAAAATCTAGGTAAAGAAGAGACTATTAAACACGCATATGTGTGCAGGTTAGTTCACCGCTGGATGCCTTACAAGCCAGCTGCTGTGCAGGCTATGAGCACTTGCAGATTTAGTTATAGAGTCATATTTAAAAATGAAGAGGTATTAATAGATATCCTGGCACATAGAAGCCACAGGGAGAAAAGAAATAAGTAAGGTGATACTAGAAAGAAAGAACACAAAATAGCAATCAAATAAAGGTCAACCATGCAATGCACTGTTTACAGGAGTACAACAAAATATTCTCCTCTCCCTCTGCTCTCCCATTCTCTCTCTCTCTCTCTCTTACATACACAATCACACAGACACATGCACACATACACGGGATGATGACCTGGTGACCTGTGGCTCTGGAAACAACTCTGACCTAGCTTGAAGCTGGCATACATATCCCGTTTATAGACAGACTCTATAGGAATGAGAATTATACCTCATAAAATGAAAAATTCTTTCCAAAAGAAAGTTGAGAATTCTATTTACTCTACATAGTATATGATTCTGTGTGTGTGTGCTCAGTCGCTCAGTCATATCTGACACCTTGTGACCCCATGAACTGTAGCCGGCCAGGCTCCTCTATCCATGGAATTTATCAGGCAAGAATAATGGAGTAAGTTGCCATTTCCTGCTCCAGGCGATCTTCCGGGTCCACGGATCAAACCCACGTCTCTTCATCTCCTGCAGTGGCTGGCAAATTCTTTACCACTGCGCCTCCTGGGAAGCATGTGTGTATGTGTGTGTGTGTGCATGTGTGCACCCACACTAGCGGGTGCTCTAAGTCACTTCATTCACGTCCAACTGTTTGGGACCCTACGGACCGTAGCCCACCAGGGTCTTCTGTCCAGGGGATTCTCTAGGCAAGAATACCAGAAGCCATACCCTTCTCCAGGTGATCTTCTGGACCCAGAGATGGAACAGGTAGGCTTATATCTCCTGCATTGGCAGATGGGTTGTTTACCACTAGTACCACCTGGGAAGCCATATGACTATTTAACTCAACCTAAAAACACTTTTTCAAGTAATTATTTACCTTTTTCCTTGTTTTACAGTATCATTCATGTATGTTTATCCCATATTAGACAAGTACTCACCAAAAATAATTTTTCAAAACAACTGGAGAAAATGACAAAGAAAGCAGTTAGAGAATTGAAATTGGCTTTTTAAAAAAATTAAATTATTTTTTATTGAAGGATAATTGCTTTCCAGAATTTTGCTGTTTTCTGTCAAACCTCAACATGAATCAGCCATAAGTATACATATTTTTTGTGTTGAAATAATTTTAGGCTTGTTTGTGTGAAAATGATACTAATATGATCCTGAATTGTACCTCTTATTTAGATGAGTCATGAGTTTGTTAAAGCTGAAAAAAGATAGTACCTGTTTACTTTCAGTAGAAATAATTATAATAGCCAAGACATGGAAGCAACCTAGATGTCCATCAGCAGATGAATGGATAAGAAAGCTGTGGTACATATGCACAATGGAGTATTACTCAGTCATTAAAAAGAATGAATTTGAATCAGTTCTAATGAGGTGGATGAAACTGGAGCTGATTATAGAGTGATGTAAGCCAGAAAGAAAAACACCAATACAGTATACTAACGCATATATATGGAATTTAGAAAGATGGTAACTATAACCTTGTATGCGAGACAGCAAAAGAGACACAGAGGTATAGAACAGTCTTTCAGACTCTGTGGGAGAGGGAGAAGGTGGGATGATTTGGGAGAATGGCATTGAAACATGTATAATATCATATAAGAAACTAATTGCCAGTCCAAGTTCAATGCAGGATACAGGATGCTTGGGGCTGGTGCAGTGGGATGACCCAGAGGGATGGTACGGGGAGGGAGGTGGGAGGGAGGTTCAGGATTAGGAATATGTGTATGCCCGTGGTGGATTCCTGATGTATGGCAAAACCAATACAATATTGTAAAGTAATTAACCTCCAATTAAAATAAGTAAATTTAAATTAAAAAAAAATAAATAATTATACCCTGAACTGGTATGACATCTACTTTTTCAAGCCACACATAAATACTAGGAGACTCAAGTTTTTGGTGAAGAGATATCCTGATAATGAATGTATAAATGAGTGGTTCACCCTCTTTTTTGGTCTTTCCTGGCACTAAGAATTCCCACTATATTTAAGTATGCATTGTATTCTAATTAGCAGTCTACCACAAAGCCAGATTGAAAATTTCTTGTTTATAGGAAGGAACTTAACATTTTTTTTCCTCTGTAGCATCATTAATAACTAGAACTGCTGTTTGAAAGTAGCAGGAAGAGACAAAAATGTGTCTGATGATGTGATATCAGAAGACATCTTTCCATTTAATGCTTATTATATGTATGATAGTTAGAAACACAGGTCTCACCAAGAACTGCATGTAAATGACCTTGTCGTCAAATTAATGTTATAATTATAATAACCTGTATTTTGAGTGTTAGAAGCAGCTGTCTAGAACTTCAGGGAAGGTGCTGTTTTCTCCTCATTTTCTCCCATAGCAACAACCTTAGGCACAGTTTTGAAATAATACCTGACTCTGGCAATGATAGTCCCAGTCTCAAATTCTTGAAAATGTTTGATTCTCTACATTCTCTATATTTCTCTAGGTCCCTACTTTGAGAATAAGGAAAAGTTCTGGCTTACCTATGTGAATATAATCCACATCCCAAAGAACCACAAACTCAGATTGAATCACAAATTCACTTTGTGATGAGTTACTTACTCTGTTTGTCAGGAAAAAGCTTATTTGCATCAGCATATGATTAACTAATGACTTCAAATTCTTTCTGTTTATTTATATTGGAAAATAGGGTACATGCTAACCATAATAAATTTTCTCTTGGTGAAATTCCAGACACAGTTCTGTGTCATAAACAGTGTTACACAAGCAGATGTAGGAATGCATTTTCCTTCCCTTAGTTACCTTTAAGTTCAGGGAGTTGTGCTCAGAAACGCATTTTCGATTAATGCTTCCATCACAGCCACTTCAGTGCATTGACTTATCTCTAAATAATTCCTTTCCCTAGCAGCCACAAACCCTAATTTGCTTCCAAATTTGTCACCGTCTTAGACTTTTCCTAAAGTCTTCTTCCCATTTTAGCCAGGGTCATGCATTGTCTTCATCCTCAGCTATTCTTCCCATAAATACATTCCATTCAATTCACCAGACAACTATAGGAAAGTTTGGTGACCTGGAGTCACTGAAATCCCAGAGCTCAGCACATGGCATATAGTAGCTTAGACCTAGAACTCTATCTAGATATGTACAGATGTAGGTACAGGTGTAGATATAGGTATAACTTCAAAGTTAAGGGCTAAGGGCTTAGATGGTTCATCAATGAGGAATGGGTGAGGTAAAGCTATGGTTTTTCACTAGTCATATATGGATGTGAGAATTAGACCATAAAGAAGGCTGAGTGCCAAAGAATTGATGCTTTTGTATTATGATGCTGGAAAAGACTCTTGAGAGTCCCTTGGACAGTAAGGAGATCAAACCAGTCCATCCTAAAGGAAATCATCCCTAAATATTCATTGGAAGGATTGATCTGAAGTGGAAGCTCTAATACTTTGGCTTCCTGATGCAAAGAGCCAATTCATTGAAAAAGCCCCCATGCTGGGAAAGATAGAAGGCAAGAGGAGAAGGGGATGACAGAGGATGTGATGGCTGGATTGCATCACCAGCTCAATGGACATGAGTTTCAGCAAACTCAGGGAGATAGTAAAGGACAGGGAAGCCTCATGTGCTACAGTTCATGGGGATTAGAAGAGTCACACAAGACTTAGCAAAAGAACAACAACAATGTGTGTGTGTGTGTACACACATACACACACACACACACATATATATGGTAAAAATTTGTAGAGGTAGAAATAAACATACAGAATAGAGAAGATACATTATATTGAGAGGAAAAGATGATTGTGCCAGTAGAAATAAATTTGAAAGAAAATCAGTCATTCCCCTTTTTATTTATATATATATAACCAGTAATGCGGAAGAAGCTGAAGTTGAACGGTTCTATGAAGACCTGCTGCTGCTGCTGCTGCTGCTGCTGCTAAGTCACTTCAGTCGTGTCCGACTCTGTGCCACCCCATAGATGGCAGCCCACAAGGCTCCCCCATCCCTGGGATTCTCCAGGCAAGAACACTGGAGTGGGTTGCCATTTCTTTCTCCCATGCATGAAAGTGAAAAGTGAAAGTGAAGTCGCTCAGTCGTGTCCGACTCTTCGAGACCCCATGGACTGCAGCCTACCAGGTTCCTCCGTCCATGGGATTTTCCAGGCAAGAGTACTGGAGTGGGTTGCCATAGACCTACAAGACCTTTTAGAACTAACACCCAAAAAAGATGTCCTTTTCATTATAGGGGACTGGAATGCAAAAGTAGGAAGTCAAGAAACACCTGGAGTAACAGGCAAATTTGGCCTTGGAATACGGAATGAAGCAGGGCAAAGACTAATCGAGTTTTGCTAAGAAAATGCACTGGTTATAACAAACACCCTCTTCCAACAACACAAGGGAAGACTCTATATGGACATCACCAGATGGTCAACACCGAAATCAGATTGATTATATTCTTTGCAGCCAAAGATGGAGAAGCTCTATGCAGTCAGCAAAAACAAGACCAGGAGCTGACTGTGGCTCAGACCATGAACTCCTTATTGCCAAATTCAGACTTAAATTGAAGAAAAGTAGGGAAAACCACTAGACTATTCAGGTATGACCTAACTCAAATCCCTTATGATTATACAGTGGAAGAGAGAAATAGATTTAAGGGCCTAGATCTGATAGATAGAGTGCCTGATGAACTATGGAATGAGGTTCGTGACATTGTACAGGAAACAGGGATCAAGACCATTCCCATGGAAAAGAAATGCAAAAAAGCAAAATGGCTGTCTGGGGAGGCCTTACAAATAGCTGTGAAAAGATTCTTCATTGGAAGACACAGATGACACCACCCTTATGGCAGAAAGTGAAGAGGAATTCAAAAGCCTCTTGATGAAAATGAGTACGTCAAGTCTGTATATTGTCACCCTGTTTATTTATCTTATATGCAGAGTACATCATGAGAAACGCTGGACTGGAAGAAACACAAGCTGGAATCAAGATTGCCAGGAGAAGTATCAATAACCTCAGATATGCAGATGACACCACCCTTATGGCAGAAAGTGAAGAGGAACTCAAAAGCCTCTTGATGAAAGTGAAAGTGGAGAGTGAAAAAGTTGGCTTAAAGCTCAACATTCAGAAAACGAAGATCATGGCATCCGGTCCCACCACTTCATGGGAAATAGATGAGGAAGCAGTGGAAACAGTGTCAGACTTTATTTTTCTGGGCTCCAAAATCACTACAGATGGTGACTGCAGCCATGAAATTAAAAGACACTTACTCCTTGGAAGGAAAGTTGTGACCAACCTAGATAGCATATTCAAAAGCAGAGACATTACTTTGCCAACAAAGGTTAAGGCTATGATTTTTCCTGTGGTCATGTATGGATGTGAGAGTTGGACTGTAAAGAAGGCTGAGCGCCGAAGAATTGATGCTTTTGAACTGTGGTGTTGGAGAAGACTCTTGAGAGTCCCTTGAGAGTCCCTTGGACTGCAAGGAGATCCAACCAGTCCAGTCTGACAGAGGATGAGATGGCTGGATGGCATCACTGACTCGATGGACGTGAGTCTGAGTGAACTCCAGGAGTTGGTGATGGACAGGGAGGCCTGGCGTGCTGCTATTCATGGGGTCGCAAAGAGTCGGACACGACTGAGAGACTGATCTGATATATATATATATATATATATATATATATATATATACATACATACACACACACATATTTTCATTTTTAACAAGGACTTTATTTAACAGCATATTCAGTATTCTGTTCCACTACTTTTTGCCATTTTTCAATTGTTGTTGTTGATTAGTCAGTAAGTTGTGTCCCACTCTTTTGGGACTCCATGGACTGTAGCCCACTAGACTCCTCTGTCCATGGGATTTCCCAGGCAAGAATAGCAGAGTGGATTCCCATTTCCCTCTCCTCCTTTTAGACTTTCCTGGTGGTACAGATGGTAAAGTGTCTACCTACAATTCAGGAGATCCAGGTTCAATCTCTAAATCAGGAAGATCTCCTGGAGAAGGAAATGGCAACCCACTCCAATATTCTTGCCTTGGAAATTCAGCTTGGAAAGTTCTTCGCATCAGGTAGTCAAAGTATTGGAGCTTCAGCTTCAGCATCAGTCCTTCCAGTGAATATTAAGGATTGATTTCCTTTAGGATTGATGGGTTTAATCTCCTTGCAATCCAAGGGACTCTCCAACACCACAGTTCAAAAGAATAAATTCTTCTGCGCTCAGCCCTCTTTATGGCCCAACTTTCACATCCATACATGACCACTGGAAAAACCATAGCTTTGACTACACAGACCCCTGTCAGTAAAGTAATGTCTCTGTATTTTAATATGCTGTCTAGGTTTGTAATACCTTTTCATCCAAAGAGCAAGAGTCTTTTAATTTAATGACTGCAGTCACCATCTGCAGTGATTTTGGACCCAGGAAAATAAAATCTGTTTCCATTGTTTCCCCATCTATCTGCCATGAAGTGATGGCACTAGATGCCATGATCTTTGTTTTCTGAATGTTGAGTTTTAGGCCAGCTTATTCACCCTCCTCTTTCACTTTCATCAAGAGGGTTTTTAGTTCCTCTTCACTTTCTGTCATAAGGGTGGTGTCTGAGGTTATTGATATTTTTGCATATCTGAGGTTATTGATATTTCTCCCTGCAATCTTGATTCCAGGTTGTGCTTCATCCAGTCCAGCATTTTTTGTGATATACTCTGCATGTAAGATAAGCAAGGTGACAATATGCAACCTTCACATACTCCTCTCTCAATTTGGAACCAGTCTGTGGTTCCATGTCCAGTTCTAACTTGCTTCTTGATCTTCATACAGATTTCTCAGAAGGCAGGTTAGGTGGTCTGGTATTCCCATCTCTTTAAGAATTTTCCACAGTTCAAAACCCTTACAATTGTACAGTGAAAGTGACAGATTCAAAGGATTAAATCTGATAGACACAGTGCCTGAAGAACTATGGAGAGAGGTTTGGCGGTGATCAAAACCATCCCCAAGAAAAAGAAACACAAAAAGGCTAAATGGTTGTCTGAGGAGATCTTACAAACATCTGAGGAAAGAAAAACAGCTAAAGGCAAAGGAGAAAAGGAACATATACCCATCTGAATGCAGAGTTCCAAAGAGTAGCAAGGAGAGATTAAAAAGCCTTCCTCAGTGATCAATGCAAAGAAATAGAGGAAAACAATAGAATGGGAAAGTTAGAGATCTCTACAAGAAAATTAGAGATACCAAGGGAATATTTCACGCAAAGATGGGTACAATAAAGGACAGAAATGGTATGGACCTAACAGAAGCAGAAGATACTAAGAAGAGGTGGCAAGAATACATAGAAGAACTATACAAAACTCAGATAACCACAATTATGTGATCACTCACCTAGAGCGAGACAACCTGGGGTGTGAAGTCAAGTGGGCCTTAGGAAGTATCACTAGGAGCAAAGCTAGTGGAGGTGATGGAATTCGAGCGAGAGCTATTTCAAATCCTAAAAGATGATGCTGTGGAAGTGCTGCACTCAATATGCCAGCAAATTTGGAAAACTCAGCAGTGGTCACGGGATTGAAAAAGGTCAGTTTTCATGCCAATCCCAAAGAAAGTCAATGCCAAAGAATGTTCAAACTACTGCACAATTGCACTCATATCACATGTTAGCAAAGTAATGCTCAAAATCCTCCAAGCTAGGCTTCAACTGTACGTGAACTGAGAATTTCCAGATGTTCAAGCTGGATAGAAAAAGCAGAGGAACCAGAGATCAAATTGCCAACATCCATTGGATCACAGAAAAAGCAAGAGAATTCCAGAAAAACATCTACCTCCTCTTCACTGACTATGCTAAAGCTTTTGACTGTGTGGAACACAACAAGCTGTGGAAAATTCTTTAAGAGCAGTATAAGTAGAAGTCCCCAATCTGTGCAAAACATTAAATCTAACAATTAGAAGGCTAGGAATTAATCAGAAGAAATATTGACAGATATATTCATGTTTATCTCAAGTATACATAATACAAAATTTTCATAATGGTGAAATGCTGACAGTGATATAAATACTCAACAAAGAGATGATTAAATTAATTACACAGGAATATATAGTGCTTTTGAACTGTGGTGTTGGAGAAGACTCTTGAGAGTCCCTTGGACTGCAAGGAGATCCAACCAGTCCATTCTGAAGGAGATCAGCCCTGGGATTTCTTTGGAAGGAATGATGCTAAAGCTGAAACCCCAGTACTTTGGCCACCTCATGTGAAGAGTTGACTCATTGGAAAAGACTCTGATGCTGGGAGGGATTGGGGGCAGGAGGAGAAGGGGACGACAGAGGATGAGATGGTTGGATGGCATCACTGACTCGATGGACGTGAGTCTGAGTGAACTCCGGGAGTTGGTGATGGACAGGGAGGCCTGGCGTGCTGCAATTCATGGTGTCGCAAAGGGTCGGACACAACTGAGCGACTGATCTGATCTGATCTGATCTGATATAGACATATATCTACTAGAAAAATATTCAGGCATTAAAATGATATCATAGAGGACTACTGAATTATTAGAAAAGTGTCCATAATATATAAAATGATAAAATGTACTTAAATTATACAAACAAGATATATTTGTGTGTGCACTGTTTAGTTGCTAAATCATGTCTGACCCTACAGCTCCATGGACTGCAGCACATCAGGCTCCCCTGTCCTTCACAATCTCCCAGAGCTTGCTCAGATTCATGTCCATTAAGTCAATGATGCTATCTAACCATCTCAGTCTCTGCCACCCCCTTCTCCTTTTGCTTTCAGTCTTTTATAGTATCAGCATCTTTTCCAATGATTCAGTTATTTTTTCATGGACATATTGATAGATTTATTTGAACCTAGCTGTTTTCACCTGCAAAATGGAAATTATGATAACTGTTCTTCTAGACTGAAGGATTATTTTAAACAGAGTGAAGGATTATTTTAAAACATTTTAACTGTTCTTCCAGACTGAAGGATTATTTTAAACATTATTTTGAACACACACACACACACATATATATATATATTCATGTGTATGTGTATACGTCTGTGATATTATTATTAAATCTGAGTCATCTGATTCTTAAGTACTTCAAAGTTATTTAGTATGTGTTCCTTGGTTTCATCTTCTCCTGGTTCTTTTTGGCGGAACATTATATGTATTTTATCCAGAAGTTTGTCTCATTTACAAAAGATCTCTTTGACCCTGTACTTCCCTGTGGCTCAGACAGTAAAGAATCTGCCTATAATTCAAGAGACCTGGGTTTTATCCCTGGGTTAAGAAGCTCCCTGGAGAAGAAAATGGCAGCCCACTCTCATATTCTTGCCTGGAGAATTCCATGGACAGAGGAACATGGCGAGCTACAGTCCATGGGGTTGCAAGTGGTCAGACATGACTGAGCAACTAACACTTTCACTTTCACTACTTCCCTTAAATGTTTTAAACCTTTTTTCTAATATCTTCATCCCCAGGATTATCTATTTATGCTTATACATGTAGATCTACTTTGATGTTCCTAAATGTGATATTTTCCTGGTTTTCCTTTTTAAGTCTTAAGCTTTACATTCTACACTGTCATCTATTAATACTTCACCATAACCTTTTCATACTTTCTCCTTTTCTTCCTTCATTTTTTTTTTTTTAACCTTGAGTAATGCACTGCCATTCCCTTGATTCTTCACATGAGCTGGTGGAATTTAACATTTGTTCCCTAAAGTGTTGTTGCAGTTCCCTTTGAAATATGGAAACATGATAATAAATTGGATATTCCTCCTTTCAACAGGTACGTAACCCTCCTTTAAGTTATACATGTGTTTCCAGTGGAACCCGAAAAAGCCTCTGCAAAAAGAGACACATTCCTGTTGAGGGACCACATAAAACTATGGCACACACACAAAGATACCGTCACTGAAAGTTGTTTATTCAGCTTTGTTTTCTAATAGTGGATTTGCTCTTGATTTCTTCCCTTTTCCTCTTCCATGTCTTGGACTTTTCAGGTGGCACTTGTGGTAAAGAATCCATCTGCCAATGCAAGAGATGCAAAAGACTTGGGTTCAACCCCTTGGTTCTGGAAGATCCCCTGGAGTAGGAAATGGCAACCCCTGGAATAGGGAATGGCACACCGCTTCAATATTCCATGTTATGGGAAATAGATGGGGAAACAGTGGAAACAGTGTCAGACTTTGTTTTTTTGGGCTCCAAAATCACTGCAGATGGTGACTGCAGCCATGAAATTAAAAGATGCTTACTCCTTGGAAGGAAAGTTATGACCAACCTAGACAGCATATTCAAAAGCAGAGACATTACTTTGCTAACAAAGGTCCATCTAATCAAGCGGTCATGTATGGATGTGAGAGTTGGACTGTGAAAAAAGCTGAGTGCCAAAGAATTGATGCTTTTGAACTGTGGTGTTGGAGAAGACTTTTGAAAATCCCTTGGACTCCAAGGAGATCCAACCAGTCCATCCTGAAGGAGATCAGTCCTGGGTGTTCATTGGAAGGAATGATGCTAAAGCTGAAACTCCAATACTTTGGCCACCTCATGTGAAGAGTTGACTCATTGGAAAAGAACCCTGATGCTGGGAGGGATTGGGGGCAGGAGGAGAAGGGGACGACAGAGGATGAGATGACTGGATGGCATCACTGACTCGATGGACGTGAGTCTGGGTGAACTCCGGGAGTTGGTGATGGAGAGGGAGGCCTGGCGTGCTGCGATTCATGGGGTCGCAAAGAGTCGGACAGGACTGAGTGACTGAACTGAACTGAACTGAATTTTATTTTATGATAGTCCTCTTTTTTTTTTTTTTTTTAAATAAAGTGTAGGCCAGTAATACTCCTGAGTCAGTCTCTGTATTGTCACATTTCACAGAGCCATTTTTGCATGTAGTACCACATTTATGGTTTTGCTACATTGATCTGTTTAATTGTACTTCCTACAGCTCTCTGGAGAACACTATTGGTATTTGTCTACATCCTGTGTTCCTCTTATAACTCAAAGACCAATGTCATCTGCATGAAGTGATATTCATTTCAGACTATATAGTAGCATCTCACTTTCATGTGTGTATTTTACTTCCTAGAAAGTGCCTAAGAATTTACTTGCAAAATAATCTTCAGACTATACACACAGAGGGAAACTAGAAAAGCAGTCTTGTCTCTTTTCTCTGGCACCTTGAATTATGCACCCTTCACAAACATCCCCCCACCATTGTATATCGGCTGCTGATGGTGTTGGAGGGAAATGTCTTCACATATTTCATCAATGTTTAGACAGATGGTCTTAAAGAGAAACTATTTGTGTTGTTGTTTGCATGATCAAACATTTGCTTCACGGAAATAAAATTTAATGTTATTAAACCATGACATCTCTTCAGAGTCTTCAACCCAACAGCTTTTTCCTCTTCTACCATGGTTCCTGTTGCTTCAAAAAATCTAAAAGTCAATGTTTAGTTTCATAGTCTCTGATTTTTAAAAAATATCTATCAATTCTTTAAAGAAAATGTCTAACAATATCTAGTCATGGCGATCATCAAATATTTAGTGATTTCTAAAATGTACTTAATTTAACTACAGCATTTCATTTGAATACTTTCTTCCTTGAACTCACTTCTTGAACTGTGAGTTGCCAATAAATTACTTATTCTTTGTTGGCACCTTACATCAGCTGAGATTCCTTTTTCTTTCTTGTTTCTGAAATTGTTACCGATCACGCTCATTATCAAGAGAATACAAGAATCACCAGCATCACTGTTGTTTTTCTTTATTACCAACTTAACCTGTCTATGACTGTTTCATTCTCCACTGCTGTCTTATTTCCCTGTGCAACTTTAGACATCTATGGGAAGTGTCTTTATTCTTGTCTGGCCTTCTCTTTTTTCTCTCATCACCCTGACTATCTTTACAGATTTGTTATTTCTGTATGGATTTCTGCTACTGAGTCCTCACCCTGGTTTTCTCAGTCTGTGTACTCCTTTAAACATTTCTGCAGCTATTTTGCTCTTTAAAGCTGTTGGTTTGATTTCTTCCCTGGGGAATTTTCTTCATATCATTTTTCAAATATGAGCCACCACTTTGTGACATCTGGAAAGGTGAGCAGGGATTCTCTATCCTTGATCATCTCTCTTATATTTTTTAATTTCTTCTTGTTCTCACAGGGATAGTCTCAACCTCCAAATACCTCTGCCAAATTCCTCAGCTTCTGAGATATTAATTTCAGCTATTATCATAGCAGAATCTGAAAACCTAATATCTTTCACATTGCATTATTCAACCTCTATTTTTCCTTCTATAAAAATACCATCAGTTTCTCTGACCCACTTTTCCAGAGATTTGGGGATAAATATTCACGACTATAAGCATGTGTATCTAAATTAGCATCCTTCAGTCTGGTATTACAGATTGGCTTACACTTTTGATTTTATTGCCAAGTATTTTGGAGTTAGGAAGACCTCAAAATCTAACCACTTATGAATTACATGATTGTATATCTCAGTTTCCTCTTGGAGAAATAGAGATATTATTAACTGTGGTTTTGTTTACTTTTGTTAACTGTCTTGTGCTTGTCACATGTCAAATGTGTTTATTACTTGTGAGACTTTAAGCAAGATACTTAAATCTCTGAACTTTAATTTCCTTATCTTTAAAATTAAAATAATAATAGTTCCCATGCAAAGATGCTATATATATATTAGCAATAATGATTGTAAAGTACCTGATACTCAGTATTGGTATTGGTGATCATGATAATTGCTACCATCATAATTTACCTTTTAAAGTTTATTCTTTTGCTATGCTATTTTTATCTGAGAGAAACCTAAAATATCTCCTAATATCAGCTATTTTTTCTAACATTGTGAGAAGATATTATGTCCTTATGTATTTGTTTTAAGTGGGTGGTAAATTTACTTAATTTATAATGTTTATTTTTCTCTATCCATTTTTCATCTCCAATCATACATTGTACAGTTTGAATGTCTTGCTCTGCACATCTATAATATACACTCTAATATGACAGGTGCACAGAGTACTGAGTACAGAACCTTAACCTCAGTACACTCCCTTGATGAATTTGATGTTGAGTTTTCAAACTAATATATCCAGTATTTTAAATTCCAATTTATCCAAACTTTTGTTCTTCCTTTTTTGCTACATTTATTGAGTACCTAAAGCACACCAGCCAATAAGCTAAACACTGGCAATAAAAAGGTGAAGATAATGTCCTGGCTCAAATGATTTAACAAACTAGTGGGAGGTACAGCCACATAAAACATATAATTACAGTACAAAGTGATTTTATCATATCTTTGAGGTTCTTTTTAATCTCCTAGTTTTCATTCTATCTTTAATTCTTCCTATATCTATCTTCTAACTCCTTTTCAAGTCTTATGTTAATTCTACCTTTCTTCTAGGATTAGATTAAAATTACAAGACACAATAGTCTTTTGCTTCTCTGCCCTAACTTAAGTTATAACAAATCTTTACCTTTTCTTCCTGTGGGTAATCTTTAAAAGCTATTATAAAACTTTTCTAATTAAAAAAATAGTATGATGCAATAAGCTCTCATATACACATTATAAAGAGTCAATGATTACAATTAGTCATAAAAAAGTGTTAGTCGCTCAGTCGTGTCTGACTCTTTGCAACCCCATGGACTGTAGCCCACCAGGCTCCTCTATACATAGAATTCTCCAGGCAAGAATACTGGTATGGGTAGGTATTTCCTTCTCCAAGGGATCTTCCTGACACAGGGCTCAAACCCGAGTCTTCTGCATTGCAAGCAGATTCTTTACCATCTGAGCCACCAGGGAAACCTTGATATTAATGGAAAGAAATATCAATAACCTCAGATATGCAGATGATACCACCCTATGGCAAAAAGTAAAGAGGAATTAGAGTCTACTGATGAGGGTGAAAGAAAAGAGTAAAAAATCTGGCTTAAAACTCAACATTCAAAACAAAGATCATGGCATCTAGTCCCATCACTTCATAGCAAATAGATGGGGGAACAGTGGAAACAGTGACAGACTTTTTATTTTATTGGGCTTCAAAATCACTGTGGACAGTGACTGTAGCCAAGAAATTAAAAGAAGCTTGCTTCTTGGAAAAAAGCAGTGACCAACCTAGACAGCCTATTAAAAAGCAGAGACATTACTTTGCCTACAAAGGTCCATCTAGTCCCAAACTATGGTTTTTCCAGTGGTCATGTATGGATATGAGAGCTGGACAATAAAAAAGGTTGAGTGCTAAAGAATTGATAGCTTCAAACTATGGTACTGGAGAAGACTCTTGAGAGTCCCTTGGACGACGGCCCCAAAGAGATCAAGCCAGTCAGTCCTAAAGGAAATCAACCCTGAATATTCATTGGAAGGACTGCTGTTGAAGCTGAAACTCCAAATTTTGGCCACCTGATGCAAAGAGCTGACTCATTGGAAAAGATATTTAGGCTGGGAAAGTTTAAAGGCAGGAGGAGAAGGGGATGATAGAAGATGAGATGGTTGGATGGCATCACCAACTCAAAGGACGTGAGTTTGAGCAAACTCCAGGAGTTGGTGAAGGACAAGGAAGCCTGGCTTGCTGCAGTCCATGGGGTTGCAAATGAGTGATTGAACAGCAACACCCCTGTGTCCCAAAGTCACAAGAAACATGCCACCAAATGTTCTCCTTGCTTTTGCAAAAATTGCACTCCCAAGTTAACCGACTTCACCTGAGTATATGGTCTGTGAACTCAGTCACATTGACCCCTTGAGGATGCCTCCCCTAGGCCATAAGCTGCTCTTGCTTCACTTTCTGCTGTAAATGTGCCTCTCTGCCAAGCATGGACCGGCATTCTCATAAGGTTCCTCATCACCATCGCTTACCACTTTACTGTCAGAGATGCTGGGTTCTTCAGGGTCATGGGGTTCTTGCTCTAATGCCAATATACATTGCTCTAGTTCTTCCAAGTTTCTCTGCATATTATGCACCAGTGCAGCATCGCCATCAGGCACGGTCCATAGTCACCTTCAAGGCAGTCAGGAAAATCCACCCCACAGTGCCAGCGGCAGTACATGCAGCCTTGTTTGGCAAACAGGAACTCACCACCTTTAATGCCTTTTCAGTGCTATTTGGTGACCTGTCCACTGCCTCCCAGTCTTCCACTGGAGCCCACGCAAAGAGGGTAACAGGCACACAGTACCATATGCTATCTGTTGGCTACTGGCTTCCTCCATCCAGTGGAGCCTCAGGCTTCGCTACCTGCTGGGTATCCTGCCAACTATGCCAGTTGCTGATCATCCTGTTCACAGCACCAATTGTCTTGCACTTCACACTGGTCACACTGTTTGCTGAACCCAGGTTAGGCAAGACTCAAGCTAAGAGGCTGGAAGAAGAGGCAAGGAGCCATAGGAACTGTGAACACATTTCTTCTCTACTGGCTGGCATGGCAGCCATAGCACAGCCACTCTCCTGGATGACGCAGCAGTCATATCAACAGTCACAACATAACCATAAAGGAGCCATAATATAACCTCATATAGTATAACTTTGATGTCTCTACAATGTAGCCCCAATGCAGCAGCAGCCAGGGCTTTCATGATGAATCTCATACAGGCATACGGCACAAAGTAGCCTGTGACTAATCAAGTACCTCATGAACTGCATGTGCACATCACGAGGAGTGCAGTGCTATAAGTGATTTCAGCTGTTCCATAATCATTATTTACAAAATGTGGGGCAAGAGCCAGAGGCTACGGGGTGAGAGAGCCTGACCATGCCATCTTGGCTAATTTGCCCTTTTCCTACATCAGAGATGACCTGGATTGAGGAAAGAAATGGTTACATGTATATTTTCCAGCATGGCAGTCATCAAGTAGCTGGACTTCCTACTTAGAGGTTGATTTCACTTGAGTGACTCACCCAATATTACCAAACAGAAAACACATGGCTTTTTTAATTACCTAACTCCTGAAATCACATAGAGTTACTTTTGATGCACTCTATTGTTCAAACCAGCAATAAGCCTGTCCAGATTCAGGCTTATTTAATCTCTCAATGATAGGAAGGTCAAACAAGTTTGAAGCTATATTTTGAGAACACAGAAGTCTTTAATATAATATAATATGATACCAATTCCATATTTCAGTTGTCTCAAAATGTCTTTTTATGCTTGGTGTTCAAATCATGCTCTATAATAGGTCTAAATATCTCACTTTTTTCCCTAAAAGACAAAAATGATTCTTTTTAATGGTATTCAGTTGCAGATAAAACCTGATCAATTATCTTATAAAATGACCCACATTACTTCTTTGTAGTGCCATTTAATTTTATTATTCTAACTCCCTGTAAACCAGAAATGATATATAAAGACTGATTAGATTTATACTCAGCATTTTGGCAGAAATATTTTCTAGGTGGTGCTCTGTATGTTATACTGCATCCTGACAGGAGACACATAGCATCTAGTTGTCCCATTATTAATGGTTGATCAGTTATTTCAGGAAGTGATAACTTGTTCCCTCTATTCCAAAGTCATGATTTTTTTGTTTGTTTTTCATCTTGAAATCAGTAAATAATACTTGGGGTAATACTTTTGCTCTTTAGAATAATCAAACCCTGTCAACTTCTTAAAAAACATTTTAAAAAATACTTTAAATATTCCCTTTTTTCTTCCAGTTTTACTGAGATACCACTGACATACAATACTCTGTATGTTTAAAGTGCACAGCATAATAATTTTACTTACTTCATCATGAAATAATTATCACAGTAAGTTTAGTGAACTTGCATCATCTCATATAGACACAAATTTATATAATAGAAAAAAATTTATGATGAGAACTCAGAATTTATGCTCTTATCTTTTAAGCACAACATAAAGCAATGTTAATTATATTTACCATGTTCTACATTACATTCCTAGTACCTATTTATCTGTAATTAGAAGTTTGTAATGTATGACTATCTTCATCCAATTTTCCCTCCCCTCCTTACATGTGAAAACCACAAATATGTCTTTTTCTATGAGTTTGTTTTTGAAGTATAACGACTTATCTACAACACTATGCTAATTTCTGTTACACATGTAGTTATTTGATATTTCTATACATTTCAAAATGATTACCATGGTGTTTAATTATGATATGTTATCATGCAAAGGTATTACAAGTTATTGACTATATTCCCTACCCTGTATGTTTCATACTGGTGGCTCTTTCCTTTTGCAACTACAAGTTTATACCTTTTAATCTCCCTTACCTATTTTTTCCTTCCCACACACCCTTTTCCTCAAATGTGCAACCACCTGTTTGTTCTCTGTATCTAAGAATATATTTCTGTTTTATTATGTTTGTTCATTTGTTTTGTTTTTTAGGTTCCACATTTAAATAAAATTATACAATGTTTTCTTTCTCTGTGTGCCTTTTATCACTTAACATAATGCTCTCTAAGTCCATTTATGCTGTTGCAAAGAACAAGACTTATTTGTTCTTATGTGTAAGTAGTATTCTGTTGTGTGTGTATGTATATATGCCATATATTATCCATATCTCTATTTATGAACACTTAGGTTGTTTTCATATCTTGGGTATTGTAAATAATACTGCAATGAACATAGGGGCTTATGTATATTTTCTAATGAGTGTTTTCAGATAAATATATGGGAGTGAAATTACTGAATTGTATGGCAGGACTATTTTTAAGTTTCTGAGGAATCTTCATACTCTTCTCCATAGTGGCTACACCATTTTACATTCTTACCAACAGTGCATGAGGATTTCTTTTTCTCCATATCATCATCAAAACTTGTTGCCTGTTGTATTTTTTATAATAACCATTCTGACAGGTGTCAAATGATATCTAATTATGACTTTAATAACCATTTCCCTGAAAATTAATAATGTTGTGCTTCTTTTCATGTATCTGTTGGCCATCTGTATTCGTTTTTTGGAAAAATCTCCAGAACCTCTGCCCATTTTTTAATCAAACTGTTTTTTGGATCTTGAGTTCTATGAGTTCTTCATGCATTTTATATATTACCCCCTTATTGGTTATATTATTTGTAAATATCTTCTCTCACTCAGTATGTGACTTTCATTTTATTGATGGTTTCCTGAGATGTGTAAAATTTTTTAGTTTGATATGGTCCTCAGATATCAAATTGCCAACATCTGCTGGATCATGGAAAAAGCAAGAGAGTTCCAGAAAAATATCTATTTCTGCTTTTATTGACTATGCTTTATTGACTTTAAAGCCTTTGACTGTGTGGATCACAATAAACTGTGGAAAATTCTGAAAGAGATGGGAATACCAGACCACCTTACCTGCCTCTTGAGAAACCTATATGCAGGTCAGGAAGCAATAGTTAGAATTGGACATGGAACAACAGACTGGATCCAAACAGGAAAAGGAGTACGTCAAGACTGTATATTGTCACCCTGCTGATTTAACTTATATGCAGAGTACATCATGAGAAATGCTGCTCTGGAAGAAACACAAGCTGGAATCAAGATTGTGGAATCAAGAAATATCAATAACCTCAGATATACAGATGACACCACCCTTATGGCAGAAAGTGAAGAGGAACTCAAAAGCCTCTTGATGAAAGTGAAAGAGGAGAGTGAAAGAGTTGGCTTAAAGCTCAACATTTAGAAAACGAAGATCGTGGCATTTGGTCCCATCACTTCATGGGAAATAAATGGGGAAACAGTGGAAACAGTGTCAAGAATTATTTTGGGGGCTCCAAAATCACTGTAGATGGTGACTGCAGCCATGAAATTAAAAGATGCTTACTCCTTGGAAGGAAAGTTGTGACCAACCTAGATAACATATTCAAAAGCAGAGACATTACTTTGCCAACAAAGATCTGTCTAGTCAAGGCTATGGTTTTTCCTGTGGTCATATATGGATGTGAGAGTTGGACTGTGAAGAAAGCTGAGCACTGAAGAATTGATGCTTTTGAACTGTGGTGTTGGAGAAGACTCTTGAGAGTCCCTTGGACTGCAAGGAAATCCAACCAGTCCATCCTAAAGGAGATCAGTCCTGGGTGTTCTTTGGAAGGACTGATGCTAAAGCTGAAACTCCAATACTTTGGCCACCTCATGCGAAGAGTTGACTCATTGGAAAAGACTCTGATGCTAGGAGGGATTAGGGCAGGAGGAGAATGGGACAACAGAGGATGAGATGGCTGAATGGCATCACTGACTCGATGGACATGAGTTTGAGTAAACTCCGGGAGTTGGTGATGGACAGGGAGGCCTGGAGTCCTGCGATTCATGGGGTCGCAAAGAGTCAGACATGACTGAGTGATGGCTCTGAAGTCACTCATTCGTGTCTGACTCTTCGCGACCCCATGGACTGCACATGCAAAGCTTCTCTGTCCTTCACCAACTCAGTAAGCCTCTTATTCTTATCCGTCAGAGGGCAGACAGAATGAAAACCACAATCACAGAAAACTAATCAAACTGATCACATGGACCACAGCCTTGTCTAACTCATCAAACTATGAACCATGCCGTGTAGTGCCACCCAAGATGGACAGGTTATGGTGGACAGTTCTGATAAGATGTGGCCCACTGGAGAAGGGAATGGCAAACCACTTCAGTATTCTAGCCTTGAGAACCCCATGATGTAGTCCTACTTGTTTACATTTTGTTTCCCTTGCCTGAGGCAACATACCCACCCCCAAAAAACCCTGATTGATGGCAAAGATCTTAATGCCTGTGTTTCCTTCTAGAATTTTTTATGGTTTCAGGTCTTACGTTTAAATCTTTAGTCAATTTTGAATTTATTTTTGTGCACAGTATGAGAGTGTAGTCCAGTTTTATTCTTTCACATGTAGTTGTCCAGTCTTCCCAATCTCGTTTATTGAAGGGACTATTTTTCCTCTATTGTACATTAATGCTTCTTTTGTCATAGAGTAATTGTTCATGTAAGTGTGGGCTCATTTCTGGCCTCTCTCTTCTGTCCCATTAATTCACACGTCTGATTTTTCTGCCAGTGCCATACTGTTTTGATTACTATAGCTTTAAATGGTAATGTTTAAACCAGGGATTATGATAACTCTAGTTTTGTTCTTTCTCAAGATTATTTGTCTATCCAAACTCTTCTACATTCCAAGAGAGAACACACCTCAATATAATAAAGGCAATAAATTACAAGTCCATAGCTACCATCATACTCAAGGATTAAAAGCTGAAAGTATTTCCTCTAAGATCAGGCACAAGACAAAAATGACTAGTCTTGCCACTTTTATTTAACATGGTATTGCAAATCTTAGCCATAGCAGACAAGGGGAAAAAAAAAAAAAATCCAGACTGGAAAGAAAGGTGTGAACCATCTCTTTTTGCAGATAGTATAATACTAAACATAGAAAAATACTAAAGACACCATCAAAAAACAATTAGATCTTGCCAAAGAATTTGGTAAAATTTCAGGATATCAAATTCATATACAATAATCTATTGTGTTTCTATGTATTAACAATAAACTATCCAAAAGAAAAATAAGCAATAACAGTTGCAATTGCATCAAAAATTAAAGAAATAAAAACACCTAGAAATAATTCTAGCTAAGGAGGTAAAGGACTCATGTCCAGAAAACTGTAAGGTATTCATGAAAAGTATTAAAGAGGAAAGATAGATCATGTTCATGGATTAGAAGAATTAATTGCTAAAGTGACAATAATACCCAAGACAGTCTATATATTCAATGCAATCCATGTCAAAATATTAATGACACTTTTCACAGAACTAAAACAAATAAGGATATTACTTGGTATAATCACGACAGTAGTGTCTGCAAAATGGTGAATTTCTAATTCTATTTTTCCTTCAAATATATCTATTGGAATTCACATATAAATAAGTTTTTTCTTATTAGTAAATTTACTAGAAAAATGAAAGAAAATGTATATTTTTTATTTTATTACTGATTTTCTGAGTAAATTATTTGTATGTTTGATATATATCATAATGCTAAGAAAAGTTTGCCTTGTTTTGATTTCTAATCTGTTTCATAACAACTTTTATTACCACAAATATAAAATGTGTATTTAGTATTTTGAATTAGATTCAGTTGTTATTTTTTATGGCTTTTAAATAATCCTTTCATTAACAGTGTGATCACCTTAAGAGTGTTAACTGTGACTTTTTTTGACATGACCCCACATTAGTCTTTGATACCTTCCCTTATTTCTAGTATAGCAAATTCTTCTCTGTTATTTTTGTACATTTCCTACCTAAACCTGAACAAGCTATTTTTCTAAGAACCCTAATAATTTTCAGTGAGAATAATATTTAGACATCATGACATATACATGTGGAAATTTAGAGATATTGAGTTGATATAGCTTCTTGGCCTTTCTTAGTGGACAGAGGGGAAGTATATTTTAAACAAAACAAACTATGAAGTTATACTTAATATCAAATTCAGTATTGTATAATTTTTAACTTTTTGAAATTTTAACTTTATACCTCTCCCCTTTAAGTTGAAAATTCTAAAATTACTACCTTTTTATAATGTTATTCTATAACATATGTAAGCAAAGTTTAAAGCCAGAGCAATAAAACTAAATAAAATTAATGTTTGTAATGTTAGATCTCTTTGTTTGGAATCATTACTTTTAAGGATGTATAGATAAAATATATATTCAGAAACTTATCAAAATGATTTTTTGTCTTTGTAGTTATATCACCAACATGATATGTTTATTTTTTTCAGTTTGTCTTAGTGTTTAAGAATTATATTTTTATGTAAATTTATTTTTAATATATTAAAATTTGTATGTTTTAAATCAAAATTGACAATATGTTCTCAGAAACATTTTACTCTCATTACAGTTCTCTCCATATATTCTCTGCCTCCCTGTACAAAATAAATATTGTTGTTAGTTTTTGTTTTGGATTTCTAGTGTTTTTGTCTATTTGTAGCATTCTTTTATAAATATAAATGTGTGTGTGCATGCTAAGTTACTTCAGTCATGCCTGACTCTGTGAGCCCATGGACTGTGGCACACCAGGCTTCCCTATCCTTTACTATCTTCTGGAGTTTATTCAAATACATGTCCATTGAGTCAGTGATGCCATCCAACCATCTCACTCTGTCATCCCCTTCTTCTGTCTTCAGTCTTTCCCAGCATCAGGGTCTTTTCCAATGAGTCAGCTCTTCCCATAGTGTATTGGATGCTTCAGGTTCAGCAGCAGTCCTTCTAATGAATATTCAGGGTTGATTTCCTGTAAGATTGACCAGTTTGATCTCTTTACAGTCCAAGGGACTCTCAAGAGTCTTTTCCAGAACCACAGTTCAAAGGCATCAATTCTTTGGTTCGCAGCCTTCTTTATGGTTGCAGTTTCTATAGCTCCTCACATTTTCTTCTTCTGTTCAAGATTGATTTCCTTTAATTATAAGCTTTAAAATTTTTAAAATAAACACACTTTTGAAACAAATCTATCATTTACTTAATTCTTAATGAAGAATAATAACAACAGAGTGGAAGAAAAATAATACAAAATTACCTGAAAACTGCAGGGTGTCTTCATTGTTCATGCTTTGTTTTTAATTGCAAACAGAGCAGGAGCAAACAAATGCAAATTTGTTCACTAGAACAATGTCCAACGATAGAAACATGAAATAAATAAATGACCTCTCTCAACAAAAAACAGACTGGAAACTGTTTTTGTAATAAATTACATGCTTCAAAAATGATAAAAATCATTCTGTCACTGTGTCATATTAAGAATGAATTCCCTGTATATAAGATTAGAGCAAGATAACAGTGGGTCAAAGAAAGGCAATGCCAAAAAATGCTCAAACTACCACACAATTGCACTCCTCTCACACGCTAGTAAAGTAATGCTCAAAATTCTCCATGCCAGGCTTCAGCAATATGTGAACCGTGAACTTCCTGATGTTCAAGCTGGTTTTAGAAAAGGCAGAGGAACCAGAAATCAAATTGCCAACATCTGCTGGATCATGGAAAAAGCAAGAGAGTTCCAGAAAAACATCTATTTCTGCTTTATTGACTATGCCAAAGCCTTTGACGGTGTGGATCACAATAAACTGGAAAATTCTGAAAGAGATGGGAATACCGGACCACCTGATCTACCTCTTGAGAAATTTGTATGCAGGTCAGGAAGCCACAGTTAGAACTGGACATGGAACAACAGACTGGTTCCAAATAGGAAAAGGAGTTCGTCAAGGCTGTATATTGTCACCCTGTTTATTTAACTTATATGCAGAGTACATCATGAGAAACGCTGCTTGGAAGAAACACAAGCTGGAATCAAGACTGCCGGGAGAAATATCAATAACCTCAGATGTGCCGATTACACCACCCTTATGGCAGAAAGTGAAGAGGAACTCAAAAGCCTCTTGATGAAAGTGAAAGTGGAGAGTGAAAAAGTTGGCTTAAAGCTCAACATTCAGAAAACGAAGATCATGGCATCTGGTCCCATCATTTCATGGGAAATAGATGGGGAAACAGTGGAAACAGTGTCAGACTTTATTTTCCTGGGCTCCAAAATCACTACAGATGGTGACTGCAGCCATGAAATTAAAAGATGCTTACTCCTTGGAAGGAAAGTTATGACCAACCTAGATAGCATATTCAAAAGCAGAGACATTACTTTGCCAACAAAGTTTCGTCTAGTCAAGGCTATGGTTTTTCCTGTGGTCATGTATGGATGTGAGAGTTGGACTGTGAAGAAGGCTGAGTGCCGAAGAATTGATGCTTTTGAACTGTGGTGTTGGAGAAGACTCTTGAGAGTCCCTTGGACTGCAAGGAGATCCAACCAGTCCATTCTGAAGGAGATGAGCCCTGGGATTTCTTTGGAAGGAATGATGCTAAAGCTGAAACTCCAGTACTTTGGCCACCTCATGCGAAATGTTGACTCATTGGAAAAGACTCTGATGCTGGGAGGGATTGGGGGCAGGAGGAGAAGGGGACGACAGAGGATGAGATGGCTGGATGGCATCACTGACTCGATGGACGTGAGTCTGGGTGAACTCCAGGAGTTGGTGATGGACAGGGAGGCCTGGCGTGCTGCGATTCATGGAGTCGCAAAGAGTCAGACATGACTGAGTGACTGATCTGATCTGAATAGTGGGTCTTAAAATTAAAATTCCTTTTTTTTAACCTCCTCAAGTCATCTTAGCTACTTAGATAATCTGTACATATAATAATTTTGTCAAATGTGCTTTTCTCATCCCTATCAGTTCAGTTCAGTTCAGTCGCTAGTCATGTCCAACTCTTTGCGACCCCATGAATCGCAGCACGCCAGGCCTCCCTGTCCATCACCAACTCCCGGAGTTCACTCAGACTCATGTCCATTGAGTCAGTGATGCCATCCAGCCATCTCATCCCCTGTTATCCCCTTCTCCTCCTGCCCCCAATCCCTCCCAGCATCAGAGTCTTTTCCAATGAGTCAACACTTCGCATGAGGTGGCCAAAGTACTGGAGTTTCAGCTTTAGCATCATTCTTTCCAAAGAAATCCCAGGGCTCATCTCCTTCAGAATGGACTGGTTGGATCTCCTTGCAGTCCAAGGGACTCTCAAGAGTCTTCTCCAACACCACAGTTCAAAAGCATCAATTCTTTGGCACTCAGCTTTCTTCACAGTCCAACTCTCACATCCATACATGACCACTGGAAAAATCATAGCCTTGACTAGATGGACCTTTGTTGGCCTTATAGAAAAGTTAAAAGAGAGATCTTTATTTTGACACTTCTACTATTAGGTACTGCTCTCTCTTGCGGTTAGACTAAAGTTATTGTTGATTGGTTGCTAAGTAGTGTCCAACTCATTGCAACCCCATGGACTGTAGCACGTCAGGCTCCTTTGACCTCCACTACCTCCCAGAGCTTGTTCAAAGACATATGCATTGAGTCAGTGATGCTATCTAACCATCTCATCTTCTGCCATCCCTTTCTCCTTTTGCCTTCAGTCTTTCCCAGCATCAGGGTCTTTTCCAATGAATCTGCTCTTTCATCAGGTGGCCAAAGTATTGGAGCTTCAGCTTCAGCATCAGTCATTTCAATGAATATTCACAGTTGGTTTCCTTTAGGAATGACTGTTTTGATCTTCTGGCAATCCAACGGACTCAGACACGCTCATTTATACCCTTTGTTGTTATTTCTAAAAGAATAATATATATTTAATGCTTTCACAGACATGATAGATGAGATTATTTTTAGGCTACTAATCATTTCCTTTCCTCACCTACATAAAAGTAGGTGTATACTTCTTCTCTCCACTGATGCTGGTTTTGACCATGAAACTGTATTTGATTTGATGGTGAATGAGCTGTTTCTCCCTCCAAGATTTTAGGCTTCGTCATATCAAGTGCTTTAGCCCATGGAACATCAATTGTTGTAACAGAAGCAAAGGCTTGAAACATGCCTGCACGGTGAAATATTTATTCTTGTGCTTCTGGCATCATTCTGGGCAGAAAATATGTTAGATACTCACCCAAAAAGGATAAGAAATATGTGGAGTATACCTGGACACAGTGTGCAGCTTAGACTCAAACCCAATTCAGCCAAGCATAGATCAACTGAAGTTCAGCCAACCCACAGGTATCTGAAAATAGAAGAAATGATAACTGTTTAAAGCTCTTAAGTGAGGGTGCAGCTAACTGTTACAAAAAGTACAAAAGCCAAAACCTCCAGTGAAAATTAATACTGCTCATTCTCAAAGTCCTTTCTCAGAAAATACACAGTATTATCAATTGCTTACATATTCTTCAAGCTCTCCTATGCATATATGAGAAATAATATATTTATAAATAGACAGATGCATATTTCAAAAAAGACCATTTTATACATACTCTTCTATATCTTGACTTTTTTTTACTTAATAAACCTTCAGGATTCTTCCATATTTGTAGATAAATCTGCATCATTCTTTTTAATGTCCCAATTATATTTCATTTATAAAAAAGCTATAACATATTGAAGTATCCTTCATTTCTAGATGATATAAATTATTTGGAAACTTTCTATTCTGCCCAATTTTGAAAAATCTCCATCCTAGCATGGTTCCTTCATTTGAAAGTTTTATCTCCTTTTACTTTTGAACTGTGCTGTTGGAGAAGACTCTTGAGAGTCCCTTGGACTGCAAGGAGATGCAACCAGTCCATCCTAAAGGAGATCAGTCCTGGGTGTTCATTGGAAGGACTGATACTAAAGGTGAAACTCCAATATTTTGGCCACCTGATGTGAAGAGTTGACTCATTGGAAAAGACCCTGATGCTGGGAGGGGTTGGAGGCAGGAGGAGAAGGAAACAACAGAGGATGAGGTGGCTGAGGCATCACCGATTCGATGGACATGAGTTTGAGTGAACTCTAGGAGTTGGTGATGGACAGGGAGGCCTGGTGTGCTGCGATTCATGGGGTCGCAAAGAGTCGGACACAACTGAGTGACTGAACTGACTGACAGACTGACTGTTATAACAATTATGCAAGTTAATATTTTTTGGTCCTTTAGCAAGTGTTGTCTTCATAATAATCTTGTGAAGTAAGTATGACCATTACTTTTCAATTTCACTGAGGCAGAAAAAGTTGAGTTCAAACTAACTAGTAAATAATATGACTAGACTCAAATTCAATCTCTCTTTTTAAAAAATATTACCTGACCCAGTGTGAACTTGTTAAAAATACAAAGAATCCAATGCTTGCTAAACCAAATTCTGAGTCAAATTTATGAGACTGCTCTTTCTAAATGATAAGACAGACATGAAAGTTAAATAAAAAAAGCAAATAGCAAAATGTTTATTCAACCATTTGCTGAATATGTATTTATTGCACATTTATTTGTGGCTCTGCACATGGAACAACAGACTGTTTCCAAATAAGAAAAGGAGTATGTCAAAGCTGTATATTGTCACGCTGCTTTTTTAATTTCTATGCAGAGTACATCATGAGTAATGCTGGACTGGAAGAAGCACAAGCTGGAATCAAGATTGCTGGGAGAAATATCAATAACCTCAGATATGCAGATGACACCACCCTTATGGCAGAAAGTGAAGAACTAAAGAGCCTCTTGACAAAAGTGCAAGAGGAGAGTGAAAAAGTTGGCTTAAAGCTCAACATTCAGAAAACTAAGATCATGGCATCTGGTCCCATCATTTCATGGGAAATAGATGGGGAAATATTTGGGGCTCCAAAATCACTGCAGATGGTGATTGAAGCCATGAAATTAAAAGATGCCTACTCCTTGGAAGGAAAGTTATAACCAACTTAGCATATTAAAAAGCAGAGACATTATTTTGCCAACAAAGGTCCGTCTAGTCAAGGGTGTGGTTTTTCCAGTGGTCATGGATGGATGTGAGAGTTGGACTATAAAGAAAACTGAGCACAGAAGAATTGATGCTTTTGAACTGTAGTTTTGGAGAAGACTCTTGAGAGTGCCTTGGACTGCAAGGAGATCCAACCAGTCCATCCTAAAGAAGATTGGTCCTGGGTATTTATTGGAAGGACTGATGTTGAAGTTGAAACTCCAATATTTTGGTCACCTAATGTGAAGAGCTGACTCATTTGAAAAGAACCTATGTTGGGAAAGATTGAAAGCAGGAAGAGAAGGGGACGACAGAGGATGAGATGGTTGGATGGCATCACTGACTCAATGTATATGAGTTTGGATAAACTCTAGGAGTTGATGATGGACAGGTAAGCCTGGTGTGTTGAGGTTCACAGGGCCACAAAGAGTTGGACAGGACTGAACGTCTGAACAGAACTGAACAGCTGGTAAAGAATCCCCCTGCCATGTCGGAGACCTGGGTTCAATCCCTGGATTGAGAAGATCCCCTGGATACAGGAAAGGCTACCCAGTCCAGTATTCTGGCCTAGAGAATTCCATGGACTGTATAATCCATGGGGTCGCAAGGAGTCGGACATGACTGAGCGACTTTCACTTTAACTATTACCTACAAGACACTGTAGTTATCCTTGAGTATACATTCCAAAATGCAGAATTTCTTTTGTATTTTGTATACTCCTCCAACTTTTCTATGGATTGCTCAAGTAGTAGTGTTCAACATAATATTTAGTTGAAAGAAAGCAATTAAACTGTGTTTCTAATGGGTTTGAAATCTTCAGCTGAGTGAAACTCAGAACATAGTTTCCAACAATAATAAAAATTCATAAAACAATCCTAACTTCTACAGAAAAGAGAAATTTAAAGGAAACTATTAACATGAAACATCAAAAAAATAATAATAATGAGTTACCATTTATAGAGTGCTTATCATGTACAAATAGATTTTCAGAGATTATATATTTAATATGAATAATAATTTTATGAGATTTGTTTTACTATCCTCACTTTGCAGTTAATAAAATAAGGTTTAGAAGCATTCTCATATTTTTTCCAATTTATTTAATAAATAAAAAAACTATGAACTCCTTATTGCCAAATTCAGACTTTAATTGAAGAAAATAGGGAAAACCACTAGACCATTCAGGTATGACCTAAATTAAATCCCTTATGATTATACAGTGGAAGTGAGAAATAGATTTAAGGGCCTAGATCTGATAGATAAGAGTGTCTGATGAACTATGGAATGAGGTTCATGACATTGTACAGGAGACAGGGATCAAGACCATTCCCATGGAAAAGAAATGCAAAAAAGCAAAATGGCTGTCTGGGGAGGCCTTACAAATCACTGTGAAAAGAAGAGAAGTGAAAAGCAAAGGAGAAAAGGAAAGATACAAGCATCTGAATGCAGAGTTCCAAAGAATAGCAAGGAGAGATAAGAAAGCCTTCCTCAGTGATCAATGCATAGAGGAAAACAACAGAATGGGAAAGACCAGAGATCTCTTCAAGAAAATTAGAGATACCAAGGGAACATTTCATGCAAAGATGGGCTTGATAAAAGACAGAAATGGTATGGACCTAACAGAAGCAGAAGATATTAAGAAGAGATAGCAAGAATACACAGAAGAACTGTACAAAAATGATCTTCACAACCCAGATAATCATGATGGTGTGATCACTGACCTAGAGCCAGACATCCTGGAATGTGAAGTCAAGTGGGCCTTAGAAAGCATCACTATGAACAAAGCTAGTGGAAGTGATGGCATTCCAGTTGAGCTATTTCAAATCCTGAAAGATGATGCTGTGAAAGTGCTGCACTCAATATGCCAGCAAATTTGGAAAACTCAGCAGTGGCCACAGGACTGGAAAAGATCAGTTTTCATTCCAATCCCAAAGAAAGGCAATGCCAAAGAATGCTCAAACTACCGCACAATTGCACTCATCTCACACGCTAGTAAAGTAATGCTCAAAATTCTCCAAGCCAGGCTTCAGCAATATGTGAACCGTGAACTTCCATGTGTTCAAGCTGGTTTTAGAAAAGGCAGAGGAACCAGAGACCAAATTGCCAACATCCGCTGGATCATGGAAAAAGCAAGAGAGTTCCAGAAAACATCTATTTCTGCTTTATTGACTATGCCAAAGCCTTTGATGGTGTGGATCACAATAAACTGTGGAAAATTCTGAAAGAGATGGGAATACCAGACCACGTGATTTGCCTCTTGAGAAATTTCTATGCAGGTCAGGAAGCCACAGTTAGAACTGGACATGGAACAACAGACTGGTTCCAAATAGGAAAAAGAGTACGTCAAGGCTGTATTTTGTCACCCTGTTTATTTAACTTATATACAGAGTACATCATGGGAAACGCTGGACTGAAAGAAACACTAGAGCACTTAAAATTCTGTTTTCAAATAAAATTCATTTTAAAAAGTCAATTTTAACATCAAAGGACAAATGAGTCCATGTAGACATTGTAAAGATTCAGTAAGTATTAATTTGGGGGGAATATTTGCCTAGAACAAAGACAGTTTTTTTTGAGAGAAATTCTGTTTCCAACTGCAGAGTTAGTTTTCTCATCCAGCTACAATTATATGATATGATTTAAAATTAAGATTTACATTTCGATATTTGGCAAAACCAACACAATATTGTAAAGTTTAAAAATAAAATAAAATTTAAAATAAAATAAAATACATTAAAGAAAAAAAAAAGATTTACACTTGGATTTTTCAAAACTGAGTAAATAAATGCAATGGATTATGAGGTACTCATCATTTGAAAGCAGAAAATGTACCATTTTTCTGAGGGTTTGAAACTTCATATTCTGCTGATTCTAAAAACCCCTTATTGAACTCTTCCATTTTAAATGGCATTAGACCACATAGTCGGAGAAGGTGATGGCACCCCACTCCAGTACTCTTGCCTGGAAAATCCCATGGACGGAGGAGCCTGGCAGGCTGCAGTCCATGGGGTCGTGAAGAGTCAGACATGACTGAGCGAATTCACATTCACTTTTCACTTTCATGCATTGGAGAAGGAAATGGCAACCCACTCCAGTGTTCTTGCCTGGAGAATCCCAGGGACAGGGGAGCCTGGTGGGCTGCCGTCTATGGGATCACACAGAGTCAGGCACGACTGAAGTGACTTAGCAGCAGCAGCAGCAGCAGACTATATATTATATGATATCTTAAACAATAGATTGGCATAAATAACAATCATTTCATACAGCTTTTTAAGTTTCAAATCAATAAAAGTTGGAGGCACGTTATAAACACAACTATTTCAAGGCAAAATATGAGGAAGGTAAACTATTAAGGCTCAAAAATATAACTATTTATCCTACATCTTAAGGCATGATAGAGTATATGAAACAGAGAATTGAGTTAGTGAATAAGTAAACTCAAATATCAGTTGTCTTAATAGAATCCATTCCAGAAATTGGAATTGAGTCTTTGGTGCTCCACTGCACGCTTGGTAAAGTATTCACTAAAGGGGTTATACAGATCCATAATCAATGAAAGTAAGATACTTTTGAAAAAAAGGGGACAAGCATGTGTAGTTAGTTTCTTGACTAAATGTGGATCATCGCAGTACTACACAAACTCAGTTGCAAGGTCCTACAGAGAGTAAAACATTTTAACAAGTGGGAAAAATATTTGTGCCAGATCTCAAATTACTGAGCCATGAGTCATGGAAGAGAAGGTTTGGGCCTAGAAATCTCTAAGGGCTGATAATAACAGTAGGCTCCTAATAGTAAAAAGAAAAAAAAAAATAATAATCTCACCTTATTACAGACCCCTTTAGATTTGCTATATTTAATGAAGCATGGTCAGGTGATTGGTCCACAAAAGGGAGTCAGATGCAAAATATCTCTACAGGAATGAATTGACTTTCTAAATAGAACTTTTCAATATTGTATTTGGAAACTGTCAAAAATAGTGATTTGGTTTGGATGCAGATGGTGTCAATTTGAGAGCAAGAATGTAAAAAATAGTTTTATTTCTCAAGTAGACACTTTGTTCCTTGGTGTTTCTAGTATCTTTAGGTAACTAAATCTAGACACCATCAAGCACATTTGATTAATTCCATTATAAAATCTGAGCAAATTCAGGATTCACAGCATAATTCCAGTCTAGACTGTGAAAGTGAAAGCTGCTCAGTCCTGTCTGACTCTTTGTGACCACATGCTCTATAGAGTCCATGGAATTCTCCAAACCAGAATACTGGAGTGGGTAGCCTTTCCCTTCTCCAGGGGATCTTCCCAACCCAGGGATCAAACCCAGGTCTCCCAAATTGCAGGAAGATCTTTACCAGCTGAGCCACAAGGAAAGCCATATCTAATTTTTTATTTTTTGGTTCAGCCACAGCCTCAGGTCCTTCATAAAATGCCAGCATTGGAAAGTAACATGGGATGGGGAAAAGTCAGTTGGCATGATGGGGCCCCTGTTGAAGATGAAGAACCAGAAAATAGAAGCCAAGTTTGTGTCTTTATTGGCTTCAGTTGCTGATGTCCACCTGATTGGTTCTCTTGACACAGGTCATTCCCAGTGGTAGTTCTGATGGCAGTACATTTGCCTATGTTCTTATTTGAATAAATGGTTGTAAGATGGTAGTAGAAGTAAAACTGCATGCTTTATTTTACCTTTTTTTTTTTTTTTTTTGTATCATAGCTAAAATTTTTCTCCTCCCAATTGGCCTCCTGATTCTTCCCTGACTTTAATTATTCAAGTTACCCATGAATGATGTTTCTCTGAGCATCATAAACCTGTAGACAGTTTTCATAATTCACTAGGCTGTGGCTCCTTGGTGAACTCAAAGACTCCTCTTGTTTCTATATGCCTTATGCCAGGAGAAATCTTGCTCTGTTATTTGCACATGAGAGACATCAAGTAGCAGTTAAAGCAAAAAAAAGATTAAATTTTATTTGCAAATTGGATTAGAAACAATTTGAGAATACTAAATTATCTAACATAAATAATTAAATTGATGTGTATTGCTATGAATTTACTTGAAAGTATCATGATTGAGTTCTCTGTGCTAGAATTAACAGGAATTCAAAAACATAAAAATAGGTTTGGTTGGGAAAAAAAAAAAAAGTACTTTTCCAGTTCATGAGTAGAATATATCTTCCCATCTATTTGGCACATATTCATTTTCTTTCATCAATATCATATAGTTGTCTTCCTTAAGTAGGATTATTCCTAAATATTTTATTCTTTTTGATGTGATTGGAGAGGAATTATTTCCTTTTCACTTTCTGATAGTTTATTGTTAGTCTATAGGAATGCAACAATTTTCTGTATATTAATTTTGTATCCTGAAATTTCCTGAATTCATTAATAAGTTCTAGTATTTTTTTTGTGTGTGTGGCATTTCTAGGATTTTCAATGTATAGCATGGTACCATCTGCAAACAGTGACAGTTTTACTTCTTTTCCAATCTGGATTCCTTTTATTACTTTATCTTCTCTGATTGCTGTGGCTAGGGCTTCCAAAACTATGTTAAATGAAAGTGGTGAGATCGGACATCCTTGTCTTGTTTCTAATGGAAATACTTGTTCCTTAGAGGAAATGCTTTCAGATTTTCACTTTGAGAATGATGTTTGTTTTGGGTTTGTCATATGTGGCCTTTGTTATACACAGTTATGAGGCACTAGTGATAAAGAACCTGCCTGCCAGTGAAGGAGTCTTAAGAGACATGTGTTCAGTCCTTGGGTGGGGAAGATTCCCTGAGGAGGGTGTGGCTACTACAGTATTCTTGCCTGGAGAATCCCATGGACAGATGAGACTGGCAGGCTACAGTCCATAACGTTGCACAGAGTTGGACACTACTGAAGCAACTTAACAAACACGCACTCCCATCTTTGGGCTTCCCTAGTGGCTCAGATGGTAAAGAATCTGCCTGCAATACAGGAGACCTGGGTTCAATCCCTGTGTCGGGAAGATCCCCTGGAGAAGGGAATGGCTACCCACTTCAGTATTCTTATCTATAGAATTCCACAGACAGAGGAGCCTAGAGGGTTAGTCCTTGGGGTCACAAAGAGTGGGACATGATATTGAGCAACTGACACTTTCACTTTCATGTTTCCTCTATGCCCACTTTCTGGAGAGTTTTTATTTAATATCATAAATGGGGGTTGCATTTTGTCAAAAGTTTTTTGCATCTATTGAAATAATCACATGGTTTTTATTCTTCAGTTTGTTGATGTAATGTATCATATTAATTGACTTACATATGTTGAGGAATCTAAATTCAACTTGACTATGGGGTATGACCACTTTAATGTGTTGTTGGATTGGTTTGCTATTATTTTGTAGAGGATTTTTACATCTACTTTCATCAATGATATTGGCCTGTAATTTTCTTTTTTGTGATACCTTTGTCTGGTTTCTGTATCACGGTGAGGGAGCCCTCATAGCTCAGGAATGTTCCTTCCTCTGCAGTTTTTTTTTTTTAATAGTTAGAAAAGGATAGGTGTTAATTCTTACCTATTAATAAATATTTAGTAGAATTCATGATGAAGTCATCCAGTCCTGGACTTTTGTTTGTTGGAAGATTTTTAATCACACTTTCAACTTCAGAACTTGTAATTGGTCGGTTTATATATTCTATTTTTTTCCTGGTTCAGTCTTGAAAGGTTGTACCTTTTTGTACATTTCTTCCAGGTTGTCCATTTTGTTGGTATACAGTTGCTTGTAGTAGTCTCTTATGATCCTTTATTTCTGTGGTGTCCATTGTTAATTTTTCCGTGTTCATCTCTAATTTTATTTATTTGAGTCCTCTCCATGTTTTACTTGATGAACCTGGCTAAAGTTTTATCAGTTTTGTTTATCTGTCAAAGAACCAGCTTTTGGTTTCATTGTTCTTTGCTATTGTTTTCTTCATCTCTATTGATTTACTTCTGCTCTGATATTTATGATTTTTTTTTTCATTCTATTTTTGTTTGTTCTTTCTCTAGTTGCTTTAGTTGTAAGGTTAGGTTATTTATTTGAGATTATTTTTCTTATTTCTTGACGTAAGACTCCATTGAGATAAACTTCCCTCTTAGAACTACTTTTTTTGTGTCTCATAGCTCAATTGAAAAGAATATGCCTGAAATGCAGGAGACCCCATTTCAATTCCTGGGTCGGGAAGATCTGCTGCAGAAGGGATAAGCCACTCACTCCAGTATTCTTGGGTTTTCCTTGTGGCTCAGCTGGTAAAGAATCTGCCTGCAGTGTGAGGGACTGGGTTCAATCCCTGGATTGCAAAGATCTCCTGGAGAAGGGAAAGGCTACCCACTCCAGTATTCTGGCTGGGAGATATCCATGGACTGTATAGTCCATGGGGTCGCAAAGAGTTGGACACGACTGAGTGACTTTCACTTTTCATATTTTGGATCATTGTGTTTTGTTGTAATTTGTCTCTAGGTATTTTTAATTTCCTCTTTGATTTCTTCAGTGGTCCATTCGTTGTTCAGTAACATATTTCTTAGCCTCCATGTGTTTGTGTTTTTCTGCAGTTTTTGCTTTTCTATTATTGATTTGTAATCTGATACAATTGTGTTTGGAAATAATGCTTTACACAATTTCAGTTTTCTTAAATTTACCAAGACTTGACTTGTAGCCCACAATGTGATCTATCATGGAGAATATTCCATGCCCACTTGAGAAGAAAGTGTATTCTGCTGCTTCTGGATGGAATGTCCTATAGATATTAAGTCTATCTGGTCTTATGTGTCATTTAACTCTGTGTCCCCTTATTAATTTTCTGTCTGAATGATCTGTCCATTGGTGTAAGTGTTGTGTTAAACTCCTCAACTATTATTGTGTTTATGTCAATTTCCTCTTTTGTGGCCGTTAGCATATGCCTTATATATTGAAGTGCTTCAGTGTTGCATGCATATATATTTACAATTGTTGTATATGCTTGTATTGATACCTTGATCATTATGTAGTAACCTTCTCTGTCTCCTATCAGCTTAGTTCAGTTCAGTTGCCCAGTCTTGTTTGACTCTTTGTGACCCCACTAACTGCAGCAGGCCAGGCCTCCCTGTCCATCACCAACTCCCAGAGTTTACCCAAACTCAAGTCCATTGAGTTGTTGATGTCGTCTATCCATCCCATCCTCGATCATCCCCTTCTCCTCCCACCTTCAATCTTTCCCAGCATCAGGGTCTTTTCAAATGAGTCAGCTCTTCACATCAGGTGACCAAAATATTGGAGTTTCAGCTTCAATATCAGTCCTTCCAAAGAACACCCAGGATTGATCTCCTGTAGGATGGACTTGTTGGATCTCCTTACAGTCCAAGGGACTCTCAAGAGTCTTCTCCAACACCACAGTTCAAAAGCATCAATTCTTCTGCACTCAACTTTCTTTATAGTCCAACTCTCACATCCATACATGACTATTGGAAAAACCACAGCCTTGACTAGACAGATCTTTGTTGGCAAAGTAATGTCTCTGCTTTTGAATATGCTAACTAGGTTGGACATAACTTTCCTTCCAAGGAGTAAGCGTCTTTTAATTTCATGGCTGCAGTCACCATCTGCAGTGATTTTGGAGCCCCCCAAAATAGTCTGACACTGTTTCCACTGTTTCCCCATCTATTTGCCATGAAGTGATGGGACCAGATGCCATGATCTTAGCTTTCTGAATGTTGAGCTTTAAGCCAACTTTTTCACTCTTCTCTTTCACTTTGTCAAGAGGCTCTTTAGTTCTCCTTCATTTTTTGCCATAAGGGTGGTGTCATCTGCATATCTGAAGTTATTGATATTTATCCTGGCAATCTTGATTCCAGCTTGTGCTTCATCCATAAAATCCATTTTGTCTGATAGGAGTAATAATACTCCAGCTTGTTTTATTTCATTTTGCATGGGCTATCTTCTTTCTGTCCCTTCATCTTCACTCTATGTGTTCTTGGGTCTGGGGAGGGTCTCTTGTAGACAGCACATATACAGATCTTGTTTTTGTATCAATTCAGTCAGTCTATATATTTTGGTTGGGGCATTTAGTCCATTTACATTTAAGGTAATTATCAAAGGCAGTGGCACCCCACTCCAGTACTCTCTCCTGAAAAATCCCATGGACAGAGGAGCCTGGTAGGCTGCAGTCCATGGGGTCGCTGAGAGTCGGACAGGACTGAGAGACTTCACTTTCACTTTTCACTTTCATGCACTGGAGAAGGAAATGGCAACCCACTCCAGTGTTCTTGCCTGGAGAATCCCAGGGACCCGGGAGCCTGGTGGGCTGCCAGATGTCTATGGGGTCGCACAGAGTCGGACACAACTGAAGCGACTTAGCAGCATGTTCCTTTTGCAATTTTCTTGTTTCAGGTTTGTTTTTGTACGTCTTTTTTCTTCCCTTTTCCATTGTGTTCTCCTGTGTTTGATGACTATCTTTAATGTTGTGTTTGAGTTGCCTTTTCTTTGTGTGTGACAGTGGAAACAATGTCAGACTTTATTTTTCTGGGCTCCAAAATCACTACAGATGGTGACTGCAGCCATGAAATTAAAAGATGCTTACTCCTTGGAAGGAAAGTTATGACCAACCTAGACAGTATATTGAAAAGCAGAGACATTACTTTGGGAACAAAGGTTCGTCTAGTCAAGGCTATGGTTTTTCCAGTAGTCATGTATGGATGTGAGAGTTGGACTGTGAAGAAGGCTGAATGCCGAAGAATTGATGCTTTTGAACTGTGGTGTTGGAGAAGACTCTTGAGAGTCCCTTGGACTGCAAGGAGATCCAACCAGTCCATTCTGAAGGAGATGAGCCCTGGGATTTCTTTGGAAGGAATGATGCTAAAGCTGAAACTCCAGTACTTTGGCCACCTCATGTGAAGAGTTGACTCATTGGAAAAGACTCTGATGCTGGGAGGGATTGGGGGCAGGAGGAGAAGGGGATGACAGAGGATGAGATGGCTGGATAGCATCACTGACTCAATGGATGTGAGTCTGGGTGAACTCCGGGAGTTGGTGATGGACAGGGAGGCCTGGCGTGCTGAGATTCATGGGGTCGCAAAGAGTCGGACACGACTGAGCGACTCATCTGATCTGATCTGATCTGACCTATTGTAGCTTTCGGATTTGTTTTTCCCATGAGGCTTTGATATAGCAGTCTATTATGGCCAAGATTATTTTAAGCTGCTGGTCTCTCTCTCTCCTGCCTACAGAAGTTCCCTAAGAATTTACTGTAATCCTGGTTTGGTGATGCTGAATTATCTTAGCTTTTGCTTGTCTGTCAAGCTTTTGATTTCTCCATCAAATTTGAATGAGAGCCTTGCTGGGTGGAGTATTTCTGGTTGTAGGTTTTTCTCTCTCATCACTTGAAGTATATCATGCCATTCCCTTCTGACCTGCAGAGTTTCTGCTGAGAGATCAGCTCATAACCTTATTGGGATTCCCTTGTATGCTATTTGTTGCTTTTCCCTTGTTTCTTTTAATACTTTTGTCTTTAATTTTTGTCAGTTTGATTAATATGTGTCTCAGTGTGTTCCTCCTTGATTTCATCCTATATGGGACTCTTTGAACTTCCTGGACTTGAGTGAGTGTTTCCTTTCTCATGAAAATTTCTTAGGGAAATTTTCAGCTATAATATTTTCAAATATTTTCTCAAGCCCTTTCTCTTTCTCTTCTCCTTCTGGGTCCCCCTATAATGCTAATGTTGGTGTATTTAATGCTGCCCCAGAGGTCTCTGAGACTGTCCTCATTTCTTTTCATTCTTTTTTCTTTATTCTGTTCTGTGGCACTGATTTCCACCACTCTGACTTCCAGATCACTATTCTTCTGTCTCAGTTTATTGCTTGATTCCTTCCCTTTTCATTTAAATTATTGTATTCTTCATTTCTGTTTGTTTATTCTTTAAATCTTCTGGCTCCTTGTTGAACATTTCTTATATCATCTCCATCTGTACCTCCATTTTTTTCCTGACATTTTGGATCATCTTTACTATCATTATGCTGAATTATTTTCCACGTAGATTGCCTATCCCCTCTTCATTTTGTTGTTCTGAGTTTTTTCCTTGTTCCTTTGTTTGCAACATATTTCTCTGTAGTCTTGTTTTGTCTAACTTTTTGCGTTTTTGTCCTTCATTCCACAGGCTACAGGATCATAGTTCCTCTTGCTTCTTGTGTCTGTCCCCTGGTGGGTGAGTTTGGTTTAGGGGCTTGTGCATACTTCTTAGTGTCAGGGACTTGTGCCTGCTCTCTGGTGGATGGAGTTGTGTCTTTGTCGTTCTGATGGGCATGGCCATATCAAGGTTTGTCTTTCGAGGTAGCGTGAGGTCAGTATGACTTTTGGCAACCTGTTTTCTGATGGGAGGGGCTGTATTCCTATCTTGTTGTAGTTTGCCTTGTGACTTTCCAGCACTCGAGCCTGCAGATTGTTGAGGGGGCGGGTTCTTGGTGCTGAAATGTGAACCTCTGGGAGACCTCTACTCAATATTCCTTGGGGTTTCTGCTACCAGTGACCTAGCCCCCACAGTGGGCTATAGTTGACCTGCACTGCCCTTGGAGATACTCCAAGACTCCAGGGAGGTGTGGCCCAGGTTCCTACGGAGGTACTGCTTTTGTGCTCTGTCCCAATGCACACTTTGAGAGTGGAGTCTTTATTTCCTCCAGCCTTGGAGCTCCAGCACTGCTGATCTTCAAGACCAAATGCCCTTGGGGTTCTTTTTCCTGTTGCTAGAGCTTCAGACTGTTTTGGAGGGCTATTATTATTTGAGAACTCTCTTGTGTGGCTTACATGAGTTTAATATTTTTTGGTGTGAAGGATATTTTTACTATAGTTTTCTGAGACTTCTTTCCTCACTTTATGATTATCCCTTAGATAGGAGACATGACTGATATTTTGACAAGAACTTGCACTATATATTGAGTGGGGCCTCCCCTTTTCTCTTTGGTTGTCATTTTACTGTCACAGGTGAGGTCTACTCCCTGGTTGTTGTAGTAAAAGTTCAAAGATCTGTTTCTTAGCTGTGTTTCTGATCTGTGGTAAAAAGGTAGGTGGGATTGAAGCTTTCCTACTAGGAAGGAAGACATTGAGCATCCCTCTTCTGGAGTTGTTTCACCTGTGGGTGTGCTCCCTTGTGTCACCTTTCACCCATTGTGCAAGCTATCAGATTACACTGTTGTTGGTGGTGCTCTCATGCCAGCAATTGACTCTGGTATCTCTCAGATGTTGTTTGCACCAGGGCACCAGGGTAGATCCAATGAAGTTAGGTCTCAGGATTGTAATCAAGAATTTGGATGTGTTATAGGGGCAGCTCTAACTCTGACCTTGCCCAACCCTCGCATGTATATGACCACAGTCTACAACTGCTAAACCTAGATGTTTTGGCTACAGGAGCACCCATTGTCTGTTCAGATATTCTGTATATGATGAGTTTACAAAACAGGTCATGAGGGTGTCAACTAGGGGCATATGAGTCCTCCCTGGTGAAGAGGGAACACGGAGGTGGTGGCAACTGGGATCTCCGGAGTGCCCACTATGGCAGAGACAGGGCATGCAAGGGAACAAGTAGCCAGGGGTGTGAGGGATTATCCCCAGCAGGGAACAACTGTGTCGGGGAGATGGAGGCTGTGGACATGAGGAGAGCCACTCTGGTGAATCCCTTCCTAGTGCTCAAAGAGGCAGGGACCAGCACGTGGGGAGAGAGACTGAATGGAAGCCCTGCCTCTTACACATCACTCAACAATGGTGCTTTGTTCCTTCGGTGATCCTGGTTTCCTCCACAAGGATTCCTGGTTGCAGAGTTCATCACTCCCGTCCCCTCGGGCTGTCTCCTTGCAGTCAACAGCAGTCCTCTCCCTGGGTTTGTTCTCCAAACCCCACTTTCATGCACCCAGCACCTGTCCACACCAATAGATACATGTCTCAGGCTGGGACATGTAGGGCTGTGGCATGGACCATCTGTGTATGTCTCATTCAGCTCTGCCTGCCACAGACCAGTTGCTGAGTTCTCCTCCAACGGCCTCTGAATAGCCTCTTCTGTCTCAATTGGTCTCCCCATCATTGAGAGGGCTTCCCCAGATGTGGAAACCTCTCTTTTCCTTCAGCTCCACACCTACAAGGTTGTAGGTTACATCCTGCTTTCTCTCCTCTTCTTTTTTTCTTCTTTCTTTCATCCTACTTGGTTAAGGTAGAATCTTTCTTGTCCATTCAGGTGTCTGAGGTCCTCTGCTAGTGTTCAGCCAGTGCTCTGTGAGAATTATATCATTTGTAGATGTATATTTGATACATTTATGGGAAGGGTGACTCAGAGTCCTCTTACTCATTTGCCATCTTGACTCATCTTCATTTAATATTTCAAATTTTGAATTGAAAAATTTTACTATCAGAAAAACAGAAGATGTAAGGATATAAAATGTACTACTAAGTGTACTTACCATAAAATAAGTCACAGGAAAAATATCTAGCACTTCAACTAAGCAATCTGTCAGTTCAGTTCAGTTGCTCAGTCATGTCTGACGCTTTGCAACCCTGTGGACTTGAGCACATCAGGCCACCCTGTGCATCACCAACTCCAGAGTTTACCCAAACTCATGTCCATTGAGTCAGTGATGCCATCCAACCATCTCATCCTCTGTCATCCCCTTCTTCTGCCTTCAATCTTTCCCAGCATCAGGGTCTTTTCCAATGAGTCATTTCCTCGCATCAGGTGGCCAAAGTATTGGAGCTTCAGCTTCAGCATCAGTCCTTTCAATGAATATTCAGGACTGATTTCCTTTAGGATGGACTGGTTGGATCTCCTTGCAGTCCAAGGGGCACTCAAGAGTCTTCTCCAAAACCACAGTTCAAAAACATCAATTCTTTGGCCCTCAGCTTTCTTTATAGTTCAAATCTCACATCCATACATGACTGCTAGAAAAACCATAGCCTTGACTAGATGGACCTTTGTTGGCAAAGTAATGTCTCTGCTTTTTGATATACCATCAATTTTGGTCATAACTTTCCTTCCAAGGAGTAAGCGCCTTTTAATTTGATGTATATGGTCACCATCTACAGTGCTTTTTGAGCCCCCCAAAATAAAGTCTGTCACTGTTTCCATGGTTTCCCCATCTATTTGCCATGAAATGATGGGACCCGATGCCATGATCTTCATTTTCTGAATGTTGAGCTTTAAGCCAACTTTTTCCACTCTCCTCTTTCACTTTCATCAAGATGCTCTTTAGTTCTTCTTCACTTTCTGCCATAAGGGTGGTGTCATATGCATATCTGAAGTTATTGATATTTCTCCCGGCAATCTTGATTCCAGCTTGTGCTTCATCCAGCCCAGATTTTCTCATGATATACTCCGTATATAAGTTAAATAAGCAGGGTGACAATATACAGCCTTGACGTCCTCCTTTTCCTATTTGGAACCAGTCTGTTGTTCCATGTCCAAATCTAACTGTTGCTTCTTGACCTGCATAAAGATTTTTCAAGAGGCAGGTCAGGCGGTCTGGTAGTCCCATCTCCTTCAGAATTTTCCAGTTTGTTGTGATACACACACTCAAAACTTTGGCATAGTCAATCAAGCAGAAAGAGATGTTTTTCTGGAACTCTCTTGCTTTTTTGATGATCCAGTGGATGTTGACAATTTGATCTCTGGTTCCTCTGCCTTTTCTAAAACCAGCTTGAACATCTGGAAGTTCACAGTTCAAGTATTTTTGAAGCCTGGCTTGGAGAATTTTGAGCATGACTTTACTAGCGTGTGAGATGAGTGCAATTGTGCGGTAGTTTGAGCATTCTTTGGCATTGCCTTTCTTTGGGATTGGAATGAAAACTGACTTTTTCCAGTCCTGTGGCCACTGATGAGTTTTCCAAATTTTCTGGCACATTGAGTGCGCTCTTTCACAGCTTCATCTTTTAGGATTTGAAATAGCTCAACTGAAATTCCATCACCTCCACTAGCTTTGTTCATAGTGATACTTCCTAAAGCCCACTTGACTTCACATTCCAGGATGTCTGGCTCTAGGTGAATGATCAATCACACCATCATGATTATCTGGGCAGTGAAGATATTTTTTGTATGGTTCTTCTTTGTATTCGTGCCACCTCTTCTTAATATCTTCTGCTTCTGTTAAGTCCATACCATTCCTGTCCTTTATAGAGCCCATCTTTGCATGAAATGTTCCCTTGGTACCTCTAATTTTCTTGAATAGATTTCTAGTCTTTCCCATTCTATTGTTTTCCTTTATTTCTTTGCACTGATCACTGAGGAAGGCTTTCTGCTCTCTCCTTGCTATTCTTTGAAACTCTGCATTCAGATGCTTATATCTTTCCTTTTCTCCTTTGTTTTACACTTCTCTTCATTTCATAGTTATTTGTAAGGCCTACTCAGATAGTCATTTTGCTTTTTTGCATTTCTTTTTCTTAGGGATGGTCTTGATCCCTGTCTCCTGTACCATGTCATGAACCTTTGTCCATAGTTCATCAGGCACTGTGTCTGTCAGATCTAGTCCCTTACATCTATTTCTCACTTCCACTGTATAATTGTTAGGGATTTGATTTAGGTCATACCTGAATGGTCTAGTGGTTTTCCCTACTTTCTTCAATTTAAGTCTGAATTTGACAATAAACAGTTCATGATCTGAGACACAGTCAGCTCCTGGTCTCTTTTTGGTGACTGTATAGTTTCTCCATCTTTGGCTGAAAAGAATATAATCAATCTGATTTCAGTGTTTTCCATCTGATGATATCCATGTGTAGTCTTCTCATGTTGTTGGAAGAGGGTGTTTGCTATGACCAGTGCATTCTCTTGGCAAAATTCTATTAGCTAAATAGAGCTTTTCCCTCCGCCTTTATTCTGTACTCCAAGGCCAAATTTGCCTGTTTACTCCAGGTGTTTCTTGACTTCCTACTTTTGCATTCTGGTCCTCTATAATGAAAAGGACATCTTTTGTGGGTGTTAGTTCTAAAAGGTCTTATAGGTCTTCATTGAACTGTTCAATTTCAGCTTCTTAAGCATTATTGCTCAGGGCATAGACTTGGATTACCATGATATTGAATGTTTTGCCTGGGAAATGAACACAGATCATTTTGTCATTTTGGGGACTGCATCCAAGTACTGCATTTTGGACTCTTTTGTTGACTGTGATGGCTACTCCTTTTCTTCTAATGGATTCTTGCCAACAGTAGTAGATATAATGGTCACCTAAGTTAAATTCTTGAGAGTCCCTTGGACTGCAAGGAGATCCAACCAGTCCATTCTGAAGGAGATCAGCCCTGGGATTTCTTTGGAAGGAATGATGCTAAAGCTGAAACTCCAGTACTTTGGTCACTTCATGCAAAGAGTTGACTCATTGGAGAAGATTCTGATGCTGGGAGGGATTGGGGGCAAGAGGAGAAGGGGACGACAGAGGGTGAGATGGCTGGATGGCATCACTGACTCAATGGACGTGAGTCTGAGTGATCTCCGGGAGTTGGTGATGGACAGGGAGGCCTGGCGCACTGCGATTCATGAGGTCGTAAAGAGTCAGACACGACTGAGTGACTGAACTGAACTGAAGTTAAATTCACCCATTCCAGCAGCGGCTGATGGCTGCGCAGCCCTGGCGCAGTGGCTGGCCAAGAAGAGAAACCCCACATCCAAAGTCAGAGAAACCTCAGTAAGACAGTAGGTGCTGGAATGGCTCTGAGGAGATACTGCATGTCCAAGGGCAAAGGGGAAGCCCCAGCAAGATGGTAGAAGGGACAAATTCATGTTTAGAATCAAACCCCATTCCCACCATACATGCTCAGAGGGCTCAAACAAACCTTGTGAGCACCAAGACCCAGGGACCCCATAGAGACTAAGACAGAACTGTGTCTGAGCATCTCCTGTGGAGGTACGGGTCAGCAGTGGACTGCCACAGGGACAAGGGCTCTGGGTGCAGCAGACTTGGGTATGGTATAAGCCATCTTGGAGGAGGTCACCATTAACCCCACCATAGAGCTGCCAGAATTTACACAGGACTGGGGAATAGACTCTTGAAGGGCACAAACAGAACCTTGTGCACCAGGACCCAAGACAAAGGAGCATTGACCCTACAAGAGATTGACCCAGACTTGTCTGTGAGTGTCCAGGAGTCTCCAGCAGAGGCGTGGTTCAGTGGTGGTCTGCTGCAGGGGGTGGGGGCACTGAGTGTAGCAGTACATGCATGGGATCTTTTGAAGGAGGTCACCATTATCTTCATTACCTCCCCCATGGTTTAAGTGTAAATAACTGTTAGTTGCCCAGTCGTGCCCAACTCTTTGCAACCCTGTGGACTTTGCAGCCCACCATGCTCTTCTGTCCATGAGATTTTCCAGAAAAGGATACTGGAGTGGGTTTCCATTTCTTTCTCCAGGGAATCTTCCAGACCCAGGGATCGAACCCAGATTTCCTGCACTCCAGGCAGATTCTTTATGGACTGAGCTACAAGGGAAGCCCCCACCATGGTTTGACCCCAGGTAAATCACACGCTAGTAAAGTAATGCTCAAAATTCTCCAAGCCAGGCTTCAGCAATACATGAACCGTGAACTTCCAGATGTTCAAGCTGGTTTTAGAAAAGGCAGAGGAACCAGAGATCAAATTGTCAACATCCACTGGATCATCAAAAAAGCAAGAGAGTTCCAGAAAAACATCTATTTCTGCTTTATTGACTATGTCAAAGCCTTTGCTGGTGTGGATCACAATAAACTGTGGAAAATTCTTCAAGAGATGGGAATACCAGACCACCTGACCTGCCTCTTGAGAAATCTGTATGCAGGTCAGGAAGCAACAGTTAGAACTGGACATGGAACAACAGACTGGTTCCAAATAGGAAAAGGAATACGTCAAGGCTGTATATTGTCACCCTGCTTATTTAACTTATACGCAGAGAACATCATGAGAAACGCTGGACTGGATGAAGCACAAGCTGGAATCAAGATTGCCGGGGGAAATATCAATAACCTCAGATATGCAGATGACACCACCCTTATGGCAGAAAGTGAAGAGGAACTAAAAAGCCTCTTGATGAAAGTGAAAGTGGAGAGTGAAAAGTTGGCTTAAAGCTCAACATTCAGAAAACGAAGATCATGGCATCTGGTCCCATCACTTCATGGGAAATAGATGGGGAAACAGTGGAAACAGTGACAGACTTTAGTTTTTTGGGCTCCAAAATCACTACAGATGGTGACTTCAGCCATGAAATTAAAAGAAGGAAATTTCCTTAGAAGGAAAGTTATGACCAACCTAGATAGCATACTGAAAAGCAGAGACATTACTTTGCCAACAAAGGTCCGTCTAGTCAAGGCTATGGTTTTTCCAGTGGTCATGTATGGATGTGAGAGTTGGACTGTGAAGAAAGCTGAGCTCCGAAGAATTGATGCTTTTGACCTGTGGTGTTGGAGAAACTTTTGAGAGTCTTTTGGACTGCAAGGAGATCCAACCAGTCCATTCTAAAGGAGATCATCCCTGGGGCTTCTTTGGAAGGAATGATGCTAAAGCTGAAACTGCAGTACTTTGGCCACCTCATGCGAAGAGTTGACTCATTGGAAAAGACTCTGATGCTGGGAGGGATTGGGGGCAGAAGGAGAAGGGGACGACAGGGGATGAGATGGCTGGATGGCATCACCGACTTGATGGACGTGAGTTTGAGTGAACTCCAGGAGATGGTGATGAACAGGGAGGCCTGGCATGCTGCGATTCATGGAGTTGCAAAGACACACTGAGCGACTGAACTGAACTGAACTGAAATAGCAGGGAGGGAACACAGCTCCATCCATCAACAGAAAATTGGATTAAAGATTTACTGAGCATGTCCCTGCCCATCAGAACAAGACCAAAATCCCCCAGTCTATCCCATCAAGAAGCTTTCATAAGCCTCTTATCCTTCTCCTTCAGAGGGCAGACAGACTGAAAACTACAGTCACAGAAGACTAACCAATCTAATCACATGGACCACAGCCTTGTCTGATTCATTGAAAGTATGAACCATGCCGTGTAGGGCCATACAAGAAGAACGGGACATTGTGGAGAGTTCTGACAAAATGTGGTCCACTGGAGAAGGGAATGGCAAACCACTTCAGTATTCTTGTCTTGAGAACCCCATGAACAGTATGAAAAGGCAAAAAGATAGGACACTGAAAGATGAACTCCGAGGTTGGTAGATGCCCAATATGCTACTGTACATTAGTGGAGAAATAACTCCAGAAAGAATGAAGAGACAGAGCCAAAAGCAAAAACAACACCCAGTTGTGGATGTGACTGGTGATGGAAGCAAGGTCCAATGCTGTAAAGAGCAGTATTGCATAGGAACCTGGACTGGTAGGTCCATGAATCAAGGCAAATTGGAAGTGGTCAAACAGGAGATGGCAAGAGTGAACATGGACATTTAGGAATCAGCAAACTAAAATGGACTGGAATGGGTGAATTTAATTCAGATGACCATTATATCTACTACTGTGGGCAAGTAATCTGTTACTCATAGCTTATTTTTTTCTAAATATTTTAATGTCTTAATAAGTTTCAATACTCTTTGTAACTGAAATAAACTTAATATTAAGTGAAAAATATCATGTAGAATATTGTCCCATGTCTATTGAAGCTATTATTTAAAATAGTCAACGATAAATCAATAAAACTAGTATGTCCCACTACAAAGCATTTTAGATAAATTAACTAATTTAACCATCAAATATATCCATTATGTAGCTTTACAACACCTACTTTACAGATGGTGAAAATTATAAGAAACCAATTGATTCAAATTTCCAAATCATAAAGGTAATATGAGCCAAACATAGGACTTTATGAATCAGTACATTACAGCTCTAAAGGATCAGAGACTTAAATATAAAATGTAATTCCAAATGTTTATTGTTCTATATAGTACTTACATGGATAAATTTGTTGCCATCTTTTGTATACACAATATTTAATATTTGTAATAAAATAATATATGAAATATCTAAGTATGTGCTGCTGCTGCTGCTAAGTCACTTCAGTCATGTCCGACTCTGTGCGACCCCATAGATGGAAGCCCACCAGGCTCCCCCATCCCTGGGATTCTCCAGACAAGAACACTGGAGTGGGTTGCCATTTCCTTCTCCAATCTAAGTATGTATCTTCATATATATGATATGTATATATTTTGACCCAGAATTTCACTTTTATAAATAAAACCCAAATGAACATATTAGAGATAATGGATTATATGCAGTTATTAAATTATTTACTGCACTGCAATCATAATAAAGCAAATTAGAAACCAACTAAATGTTCCTCTCCAAGAGATTATAGAGCACATTATGGTATATCCATGTGTCTTTGGGAATTAAATTTTGCAAGAATTTTTAATAACTGGAAAATATTAATTATACAAAATTAAACATACTAGATTTAAATATTTTATAATCATATATTCATTCAGTTGTTAATTATTTTGATAATCACTATTTATCAGGCACTATTTTAATACAGAGGGAAATATAATGGTAACTCAAATAAATGAAATCCTTGCCCTTACAGATGTTGCTCTATCATCCACCTATTCATCTACATTCTTATTTAACTACCTATTGAGTTGTATGAGTCATCTGTTACTCTGTAACAAACTACTCTAAAACTCAGTGACATATAACAACTATTTGCCATGAAATTATTGCTTATGTGTCTGATGGTCACCAAGAAGTTAGTTAATCTAGGCAGGGCTCTTCTGTACAGCTACAGATTCAGTTATAGAGGAGATCAGAAGTGAGTCAAAGTGTGAAGGAGGAAAAAGAAACTACTCTCCCCATGAACATCTCCAGAGTTCATCATTAACTTTGTAGTAATAGTTGACTGCAAATTGCAGTTCTCTGAAACATCTAAAACCAGCGTCTCGTCTCTGTGCATGTTCAGGGCCACCAGGACCAGCTAATGAGAGTCCCATCCTCAAATGTCTATATTCCACTAACAGTAAAGTCCTTCTTTTGAATTCCTAAGGAATCGATATCAGGCAAGTATTGCCCCTTAAGGTTTGTATTCAAGTTCTTTCTCTGAATTCCATTATCAGAGGTTCTAAGGTACCAGAACCAAACTTTCTAGCAGGGTGGACTCCACATCCATGAAGTTTTTCTTTTAAAGTTTCATTTTAGCAATTTCAACATCTTCCCTTTTCATCTCAGCTTTAGGGATCGTAATTGCTTTCACACAGTTATTATTAATATCTCCATGATAAAGAAGGATTTCTTTTTGCTTTTTAACCAATTTCCTTCCAATAGTTAGTTATTAAGATTAATTGACATTAAATTATCTGGATTGTGCAGTTTATATTTCTAACTAGATTCTGACTCACATCCCACTGGCCAGAGTAAAATCACATCAAAGCAAAGCTCAGTATCTGTGGAATGAACTATATACTTTTCTTCTTCTAAGGAATTCAAACTATCACATTATAATCTAGCTACCAATCTATTTTCTTCTGGTCTCATTTTTTTTCATCTTTGTATATCCTGAGAAAAAAATAATTGAAATTATGTTTTGTATTGTCAAAGGAAATAATTCAACATATCCACAGGTTTTTACCAGGTTTTTATATTTTCTCTGCTTTTCATTTGTGTGAACTTATTATGATAGTAACAATAGCTTACATTCATTAAAAGTGCAGGCACTGATATCGAATCCTTATAACAATCTTATAAAGTAGCTACTCATTACTCTTATTTTAAAAATAAGAAAACTGAGTTTATGAGATATTAATTAGCTCAAGGTCCCACATTTTTTATTTGATATAGCCTGTATTTAGAAACAATGATCTATTGGTAAAGCCCATATATTTAACCACTGCAAAACACTGTTTCAGAATGAAACTCTACTGGAAGTAGCAGTCACTTGGTTTTAAACATCCATCTAATCCTCTAATAATTACATGTTTATGCATATTTTAAAATGTTATTTTTTTAATAAAAACCATTTGTATTGAGACCATTTGTTTTCCTGTGTTACAATGTGTGTACAGGGGAACACACATTGACTTATTTACTGAATGCTCATAGTGAGTGATATATACCTGCGTGTGTGTGTCTGTGGCTAATGACCTTATGATGGAATATTCCAAGCATGGACTTTTAAAAAAGATCTTTAAATGTCACAGGATGTTTCTCATCATTATGATTTTAGACAAATTTTGGAAAGTTTTAGCTTAGGCAATATTCAAGATATAATGTTGCAAATTTCCATGTACTAATAAAATAATCATGATACGTACACAATTCAAGAAAATGTTGTATGGAGGGAGAGGGAATTAAATGAATTATAAGCTTTATTAAGTATCTGTTCTTCTGTAAATTTCATTAAGTTTTTATTTTATTTTTCTTTTCTAACTAAGGCCAATACGTGTTGATTATTTGTGTATGTATGCATATTTGTTGCATGCGTGTGTGTGTGTGTGTGTGTGTGATTACCAGTGGTTTCCTTTTTGTCATTTTGCAATGTCAGATGAAGGGAAAATGACAGTAGCAGACAAACTATTATATGTATACCAGAGAGTACACAGGAACTGGCATCAACTTATTCTCTGAATCCTCACAGTGAGCGACATAAATCAAAACTCCCCATGACAGTAGAGAAAAGCCAGTAAGTTTGGACAGAAAATGATACAGGTATGGCTTTCAGAAAACAAGAAGAGCTTCTTTTCATGGTGCCATCTACAGTAATAGCAAGGAGCTTACAAGTCTGATGTTCCATAATGAGAATTTCTTGCAAGTTGTAGGGACTTCTTACAATGGTAATAGAGTTGGTGATGAGAATTGAATATTTAAGATGGACTGATGAACAGATTGGCCTATGTACAACTATTATGGATAGGAATAAACAGATATGACATATTTTTTTACTGTAATTAATAATTATTGTTCCCAAATATGCATGACAATTTTTCTTAAAGGAAAAAGATAATAAAGTCAGTCTTTTCTTCAAAATAAAGTATTTTCTTATTAATTAGTGTAAATGAAACTTGTACTGTGGACCTATTATGCACAGAGTATTGTGCATAAAGTGTTGTGGAAGGTACTATAATAAATAAGACATAATTTTTCCCTCATGGTAAAAACAAAAATAAAAGGTTAAAAAAATGTTTAAAACACAAACTGTATAGAGTAGGTCAGAGTCCTAAACAAGCATAGAGTGCTATAAAGATTCAAAACATGGTGAAATTACAGGTATTTGATTGTAATTCTGGATAAAGTTTTTGTATCTATATTGGGCACATAAAAGCAAATAGAAATAACAGTAGTCTGTCTGATAGGGTATCACAACATCACTGGTCTGAACAACTTTATACAGAAGGCAATGGCACCCCACTCCAGTACTCTTGCCTGGAAAATCCCATGGACGGAGGAGCCTGGTAGGCTGCAGTCCATGGGGTCGCTAGAGTTGGACACGACTGATAGACTTCACTTTCACTTTTCACTTTTATGCATTGGAGAAGGAAATGGCAACCCACTCCAGTGTTCTTGCCTGGAGAATCCCAGGGAACGGGGAGCCTGGTGGGCTGCCATCTATGGGGTCGCACAGAGTCGGACACGACTGAAGCAACTTAGCAGCAGCAGCAGCAGCAACTGCAGTATTACGGATCCCAGTGCACATTTCATCAGCATGCACTTATAGCATTATCAGATGACTCACACTTGTTTCAAGTCATTCTTATATATCTTATAATAAATAACACTAAGTATTAAATTTCAACATAAATTGAATGGATAAGTTCTAGGAATTTTTTAAAAGCTTTAATGGATTATGATGTGTTCTATTTTATTTTCTCCTGAGATTCCTATTGAAATCACCTGGAAATCTTATAGGAATTTTGGAATCACTCTAATTACTCAGAAAAGACTCTAGTCCTCAAAGGTAACTTAGAAGCTTCAAATTCACTTTGGAGCTTAAGTTCTTTTAGCTGGGACCACATCTTAGGCACCCCACTCCGTTGCTCTTGCCTGGAGAATCCCATGGATGGGGAAGCCTCGTGGGCTGCAGTCCATGGGGTCGCTGGGAGTCAGGCACGACTGAGCGACTTCGCTTTCACTTTTCACTTTCATGCATTGGAGGGGGAAATGGCAACCGACTCCAGTGTTCTTGCCTGGAGAGTCCCAGGGATGGGGGAGCCTGGTGGGCTGCCGTCTATGGGGTCGCACAGAGTTGGACACAACTGAAGTGACTTAGCAGCAGCAGTAGCAGCACATCTTCCCAAAACCACATTGCTGAATCAGTCTGGGTTTGGTAGTTTTCAAGCATAGCATTCTGTATCATGATAATTTTCTCCCACAGCAAACTAGCTAAACAAAGTAACTACCAAAAAATAAATAAAAATTAAATGAAGAGAAAATGTATAAAGTAGATCTTTTGGCTGCTTCAGTCTGTGTTATATTCTTCTGGAAGTGAACACTACGTGTACCTGATTGAAAGAGTGGGTCTGAGAGCACTGCTGCACCTCATGATCCTTCCTCTGTAGTCATAGCTGTTGTTTCAAATGTGACCATATGATCCAAGGTAAATTCTTTGCTAATCAGCAACTATAATGGTTACCTTCCTTGAGAAGCTGAACTAAATAGTACTAACACACCAGAGAGTAAATGGTAACTAAGATCTCATTAGTAGAAAAATGTCACAATGAAAGTCTAATAATTTCTTTTTGCCAAAAGTCCCACAAATGCCCTGTATCACACTTTTCCTGAGGCTTGTTTTTGTGTTTTTATTTATAATAAAATTTCCCTCTTTTGAATTAGTTTGGCACCATTTTCCTGAAAATAAAATCATAGAATAATAAGGGAAGACAAAACCTTCAGCTGTAAAATTAGATAGTTCTAATTTGTTATTTCCCTGATCCTAGCATCTGTATATATTAAATTTGTTGAACTATGTTTTCAATATCAAAAGCAGTTATAAACACAGCTATCTCTTGGAATCAAAAATTAAGAAATATGTAAGTTTAAATATATATATAATTTTATATGTGTGTATCTAGTTTTTATAGTATCTGAACTTCTTGGATACTAATGTAATAGTAATCTCTCATCTTTAGTGGAATATAGGATACTTTTAGTCCTTGGAATGTCACAGAAAATATTTCATTAGCTGGTAGCAGCCTGGAATAATGTGCCTATGGAAGACAATGGATTAAGTCACCAAATGACTGCTGTGCAATATTTCTGTAGTAGGAATGATGATTTTATATATACATATATATATATATATATATATATATACACTAAGCTTTTATTCTGGATGCAGTAGAGAATTAACAAAAATAATAGAATGGCAATTTTAAACCTTCAAATACTCAGTTCATGGCACAAAGAACATGCTTGTGTGCTTTATCTGAAAGTATATTTTGTGTCTTATAAAAAAGTCAATGTTTCTCAAGCCATATCTGAAGTTTCATTCTGCAAGACAGAACTATAAACAAGTTTAACTCAGAACTCTCACGATTTTTTGTTGACTAGGAAATAGTAATATACTAAAGATCATACTGAGGACATTTGGAAAGATTTGGATGAATCCAAGTATACTGAATACCCAAATCTTACTGATCCTTCCTTACCAGTTCCTTTTCTTCTGTCTAAGACAGGGGCTTCCCTAAGGGCTCAGATGGATAGGTAAAGAATCCACCTGCGATGAAGGAGACCTGGGTTTGACTGCTGGGTTGAAAAGATCCCATGGAGAAGGGAATGGTTACCTACTCCAGTATTCTTGTCTGGAGAATCCATGGACAAAGGACCCTGGCGGGCTACAGTCCATGGGGTGGCAAAGAGTCAGACATGACTGAGTGACTAACACTTTCACTTTTGTTTTCACTTTCAATGAGACTATACTCTTTTTATTTGAAGATCCTCTATTATCTTCACCTGAAACAATCACTGACCTTCATAATATCCATTTTATCGATTATTATCACTTCCAAAAGTAATTAACTTATATTCAAGAATTTCTGATAGGACTGAGTCCAAAGTACGAACTTGGAGGACAGAGCAGGTACACAAAGAACAAAGTTTTGATTATTTATATCAGCCAAATTATGGGCCAATATATAGAGAAATTTGTTCCAAATATACAAAAACATTCAAGGAGAAAAAATAATTTAAAGTGGGCTGAATTTAACAGTATTTTCCACTTACTAGAAATTCTGGGTTATATGTTTTACTTGGCTAATTGTGCTTGGATGGATAATCAAAACCCAACCTAGACTGTTTCCTATTTTAAGTGAATTTGAAGTGTTATAACTTTTTTTATATAATGTCTGTAAATAAATCTTACATCTAAAAGATATAAGGATGCTGTAACGGATTTATCTTTTGTGATATCTCTTTGGAGGTCTTCAGGGGACATTTATGTATGTATATCACCATAGCATAGAAAACTTATGAAGCCAGCATCAGTGTTCTTAAAGCTTCTACATTAGATGTCTTCTTCAGGCAGGGAATAACAAGGGGAGAATAGACTCCTTGTTGTTAATGATCATGCCGGTATTCCAGATTAGGAGAGGCCAAACCATAACCCTTAACTGTCAGTGATTTAACAGGCAGTGTGGTTACTTATGTGTACAGTGGAGCTTGTACAGTAATAATTTTTACTTTAGGTACTTCTGGTAGAACATATTGATCATAGAGATTCTAGCACTGAAATGAATGAGCACCATACTGAAATGTTATGTCACATTTTAAAAATGGAGGTAAAAGAGAAAATCTCTACCCAGAGACCTTATTTGAATAACCATTTTGGAAGAAGTTCTTTTGGTCATAGCCACAGATCCCTTAAATACAGAGTAGGCTGAATCCTTTGATAAAACACCCTGCAACACTGTTGCAAGTCTATACTATAACTTACCTTCCTAGTTGTTAGTAAAAAGTATATTGTTCTCTATTGCTTTTTTTTTTTTTTAAGAAGTATACTGCTATGACCTGTATGTTAGGCAAGGCTACTAATATGACTTGAGTACAGAACAAAATAAGGTTGAATGAGTAGCTGCTCCTCCACTTGGGGTATGATTCAGTCAATCTAAGAATACGTAAAATGTCTGTATAATTAGAGATAACCAGTGAGAACCCTCTAATAATTCACAAGAAGAGAAAAATAAATTTCTAAGAGCAAACACATGCCTTTTCTTCTGCAGATAATTACTCTCATATTTAAAAAGACTCCCTTGTAAAGCAGAAACTACATAGTATTGTAAAGCAATTATCCTCCAATTAAAAAATAAGAAAAAGAAAATAATAAAATAAAAAGATCTCCAACTTTACTAAGGAAACTTAGTATAGACTATATGAGACATCTGACCTAATAACCATATGATTTCAGCTATGTGACATGATTAGCTTTTATCAGATACGCAGATCCCTAGAGTCAGGCCTTTACAGTTTCTGGAACCATGAACAAGTTACATGATCAAGTAGCTCAGACTCTCATGGGACCTAATTCTGCTGAACTGTTATCTCTCCAATTCACTCATGTAGCCTGATATGAAATTTCACAGAAACAACTGACAGGGACAAGAAATTTACATGTATATATATATATATATAAATACATATACAAACACACACATAAAGTTATTTATTCATTTTTATAAGGAATTGTCTTATGTGACTATGGAGGCCAAGAGAACTCAAGATCTGTAGTCAGCAAAGTGGAAATCCAGAAGCTCCAATGGTGTAGTTGCAGTCTGAGAGCTGGTAAGCTTGAGACCTAAGAAGAACTGAAGTTTCAGTTTGAGCCTGAAGGCAAGAAAATACTGATGTTCCTATTCAATCAGGCTGGCAGGAGGAGTTTTGCTTATTCATGAGAGGAACAGCTTTTTTGTTCCATTCCAGCCTTTAACAGATTGAATGAGGCCCACCCACACAAGGAAGGGCAATCTACTTTACTCAGTCTACTGATTCAAATGTTAATCTCATCCACAACTACACCCTCACAGAAACACTCAGAGTAATGTTTGACCAAATATTTGGATACCCCTCAGACCAGTAAAGTTGACACATAAAATTAATCATCATAGTCCTAAAGGATAATAATGAAGGGAAATCCTCTTAGGGGCAGAATGTTGAGCATGGCATCTGGTTGTTCATTTTGCTTGGAAAAAGAATTTGCTGGAGGTCAAATATACATCAGTTCTTGGAGATTAGCAATCAGGTGCAGGACTAATGACTCATCCAGTAGTAAGCACCTTAGAAGCAATGCAATTAAAACATTAGGGAAAGATTAGTTGAAAAGCTTAAGGGTGAACTAAAAATTGGCAAAGGATATTAAGATATTCGTTGCCTAAGTAAATGTTTTCAAAAGAATGCTTTTGTGGAGGAGACTTGCAATAATCAAGTAAAATATTTCTCATATTGTGGTTGTCAATCTGCCTCTTTACCTGTCACCTAGTGCTTACTCAGTAAGCTCATTAACAAACTGAAAGCATGCTGGTATAGAATTGACTCAGTCTCAAATACATAAGCTTCTCATCACCATGGTAAATCTGGCTATTTCCACTGCTTAATGACCAAATTCCTACAGTGAAGATCAACTAGGCACCCTACATATACCATATGTTCATGGAGGGAAGAGTGCAAGTAAGTTCTGGGGAAGTTTAATGAATTTTTACCCTTTGAATCATGGAAGGGGCACAAATCCCTCCCCCCAACCCCTTGGTATTGCCACTTACTCTAGATAAGAACTTCCATTCTCTGCCTCTAATTTTTCTTCCCTCATGATCATCCATGGATCTACAGAATGCATTATTTGCTGCCACGATGCTACATACTATGTTCCTCCTGATCAAGGTATTCGTTTTATAGGAAAGGAGTGAAGCAATAGACACATACCCAAGGGGATCATTTACCTTACTCTTTACCTCATCACCCAGAAGCAGGTGGTCCAGTAATACAGTAAAGTGGCTTAGATAAGACTTATTTATGCTGTTTTATACATAATAACAATTAGGTTGGAGAAATGTTCTAAAAATTTTACTTTATGCTCTGACAACCATAAATGATGCTTTTAATATCTTAGTGAGAAACCAGATTGGAGAATCAATGGTAGACAATGAGAGTGACCTCTTTCTTTATAATCCTTGAAGTGCATGTTAGTTGCTCAGTGGTGTCTGACTCTTTGTGACCCCATGGACTGTAGCCCACTAGTTCCTGTGTCCATGGAATTCTCCAGGCAAGAATACTGGAGTGAGTTGCTATGTCCTCCTCCAGGGGATCTTCCCAACCCAAGGACAGAACCTGGGTTTCCCCTCAAGAATTTTTTGTTTCCCCTGCATATTATTTACTGCTTTTCATAGTTTAGAAGTCTTAGTTTCCAATGGAGAAATATTTTTACAAGGACACAATGATGATTTCAATGAATTAGTAATGAGAGAAAACTATCTTATGAGTTTATAGTGGAACAGAACTAACAGGTAAAGGCCAATTGTCTGCAGTTATAATCCTAATTGAAAGAGTAATAGAATTTATGTTACCCAAGGGGGACAGAGAGGATTTTGTCAACCAGTAGATTCTCTGAAAGCTTCTTAGTATTTCTACAACTAATGATAACAAAAAGAAAAAACTACAACAATCAAATACAAGCAAGATCAGACACTTTTGGAATAAAAATTTGAGTCACCATACAAAACAGAATATAGCGAAGTTTTGAGGTACTGTGGACAAATGGAACATAGAGTGGAAAGTGAAAGATTAAACTTTTTTTTTTTACTATGTTTTAATTTATTAATGAAAGATAATTGCTTTACAGAATGTTGTTGTCTTCTGTCAAACCTCAGCATGAATCAGACATAGGTAGAGAAATTTTAAACAGCAACTAAATACCAGTTGTAAAGAGAAGACTAAAGAAATATGCTTATTTTCTTCACTGTTTTGTATCATATCAATTGCCTTTTTAAAAGTCTTTCTCTTTTCCAAGCAACTTTATATAAAGTATGTTGATGAAGGTGACTTTTATTTTTCAGTCTTTAGTTTGCAAGACATTGAAGAATATTACCGAGTGAATTAGAAAAGGTATAAACATCATCTAATGCTGCGTATAGGACTTGATGGGAATTTGAGGAAAGACCAAACATGTTGCTTAGTCACTTCATACTAGGTAGTCATGGGATCTTATTGCCATTGTTGTTTGGGAGATACAATGGAGTAGGAGGCTATGTATTGGTGCTGAGCAACCAGAGGATGATTGTGCCAGACTGACTGTTGGTAGTCAGGACCATTTTCACCAACTTCTGTGCTCTCTCCTATAGTTTCAAAGTTGATGTCTGGGAAACAAATTTCCTAGAATCTTTTGTTGTGGGGCTTTGGTTTAGATTATAACATGAATTCCCTCTTGTTAGGTCTGGAAGGCAGAAGTGACCCTTTTCTTGCTCTTGCAACAGCAAAGGAAAGCATGGATATACAGGACGTGGGATTTTAGTGTGCACTGGCTATTGTCCCTAAGAATCACTTTCTTGGTGCTATAGCCAGCACTACAGTAACCATCGGTTGTGATTTCCTGTACCTTTTGAGCTGTGTTGAAAATAGCAACTTCATAATTCCCCCAAAGCTAGTAGCAAATCTGAGATCCATTGGTGGCTTTCCTTAACCTTTGCTCCTCAGTCTTTTCAACATATTTGTGAGCAGTTAATTTTCTGTGCTGAACTTCTTACTGCTTTCAAGGTTTAAAGAGGTTTATGGTATTCTGATAGAACTGTCAATGATAAAAGGGTTTAATTTCAGTAAACGAGGATTTATAAAGGTGTATAAAGTATTACTATATGGGGTTCTACACTTATTTAGGTATGGCATGACTGCATATGAAAAAATAGTTGCTAATATATATACTTATGCGTGTGTGCTCAGTGGCTGAGTTGTATCCGACTCTTTGCAACCCCATGGACTGTAGCCTGCCAGGTCCTTCTGTCCATGGCATTTTCCAGGAAAGAATAATGGAATGGGTTGCCATTTCCTGCTTCAGGGGATCTTCCTGATCCAGGGATTGAGCCTGCATCGCTTGCATTTCCTACAGTGGTAGGCAGATTTTTTACTGCTGTACCAACTGGGAAGCCCCATATTTATGTTATATATACATAGGCTCTTAATATCAACAAATAAAATGGCAAACATCTAAAAAGAAAACAGGCAAAAGATATTAAGAAGCACTACTTAGGAATTACATATGGCCATTGTTATCCCCTGGAGAAGGAAATGGCAACTCACTCTAATATTCTTGCCTGGGAAATCCCATGGACAGAGGAACCTGGAGGACTATAGTCCAGGGGGTCACAAAAGAGACAGATATGACTTAGCCACTAAATAACAATTGTTATCCCCTGCTATTTTCTTCTCATACAACCCAACTCAAAGGAAAATATGCCCAAAAAATGAGGAATAGGTAAAGTATTGTACACATTACTATAAGAAAACATGTTTGGAGAGGGGGAAAAGTAAACTTATCTGCAAAAAAATAACACACAGAAGAAAACTGAGACTTTGAAGCAGATAAAACTTTAACCCAACATTCCAACATTAATACAAAACTAATAGGATTTGATCACAACTTTAATGAAAATCAGTTAAGAACTGAGGGAAAAAACAGCAAATGAAGAGGATATATAGGAAGAAAGGAAACTGAAAAGTCGGGTTCACAGAGGAGTGACATAGAAATTATCAAAAGGAAACCAAGTTAAAATAATTAGAGAATAACTAACGGTAAAGACCATCAAAGATACAATATTTTAAAAGTTGAAATTGTGAAGGAGAATATCAAAGTAAAGGAACACAGATACACTAAAACATATCATAGTATATTTATTGAATTTATAAAGAAAGAATCTGTCTTCTAGGTGAAAAAGTTTATGTCACTTGAAATGGAAATCAGATAGATTAAACATGAAGACTCAGATAATCAGTTTGGCTACAATATTCATTGCCAGAAAATAACAGATCAACACTACAAAAAGACTCAAGAGAAAAATGTGACATTAGGAACTTATATCCAGCAAAGTTGTCTCCAAGCTACAAAAGATATAGACAAAATTATATTGGCTGTAAAAAACAACATATATTTTTCATATTAACCCTTCTTGAAAAAAAGCTACAGTCAGCTAAGGAGTGTTTTGGAAAACCCTAGCAAAGAATTAGTAGTGAGAAATTAATATATTCAACTAAAAATCAAATTGATAAAAAACAAGGCAGGAATAAGAATAAGAGAATAGGCTATAAATATTATAATAAAAACAATTTAAAAATAATTTAAAAATTATTTCAAAATAATTTTAAATGATAATTTCAAAATGAATAAGTGAACAAATACAAAGAAATTAATCAGAAATAATCCTCTTTATTGTCTTATGTTCAATAGCTTGAAGTCAAAAGGTATCTTTTATGAGAAATTCAGTGATTAAAGTATATAGAGTTTATATAAAATAAAAACTGTTAAAACTGAGTTGTGGAGAAAGGGGAAGGAGTGAGGAAGATGAGGCAAGTTTCCTTTTCTTGCTAATAACAAGTAGTTAAAGAGAGGGGTCTAAGCGTTTAATACAATTCACACTGTTCATGGGGTTCTCAAGGCAAGAATACTGAAGTGATTTGCCATTCCCTTCTCCAGTGGACCACTTTACCAGTTGAGCTACCAGGGAAGCCCTACATATGTAGGGACACCCCCACACACACACACTCAGAAACACAAACATAAGCACTGCTGTTGCTGCTGCTGCTAAGTTGCTTCAGTCATGTCCGACTCTGTGCAACCCTGGAGACGGCAGCCCACCAGACTCCCCCGTCCCTGGGATTCTCCAGGCAAGAACACTGGAGTGGGTTGCCATTTCCTTCTCCAATGCATGAAAGTGAAAAGTGAAGTGAAGTGGCTCAGTTGTGTCCGACTCTTAGGGACCCCGTGGACTGCAGCCTACCAGGCTCCTCCGCCCATGGGATTTTCCAGGCAAGAGTACTGGAGTGGGTTGCCATTGCCTTCCCCGAACATAAACACAAATAAATACAAAATCTAACATAGCATATATATCACACTAGAATCAAGAAAAAAGATGGAGAAAACTTGAGTGTTGATGAATAGTAGGAAACATTGTGAAACCGCATTTACATTCCAAGTCTTACAATGCAGGTTTTCTTTATTGTAAATACTGTTAGCTGTATCTCTAGGCAAGTACAGTGTTTGGTACAGGATTATAGATATAATACAAGTGAATATAGTGAAGTATATGTGTCGAAGATGATCCTGAGTGCTTGAATATGTTCCACCTTAATATAGTGCCTCTCAGTTCAGTTCAGTTCAGTCGCTCTGTTGTGTCTGACTATGTGACCCCATGGACTGTAGCAGGCCAGGCTTCCCTGTCCATCGCCAACTCCTGAAGCTTGCTCAAACTCATGTCCATGAGCCCCTAAAAATAGAGTCTGTCACTGTTTCCACTGTTTCCCCATCTATTTGTCATGAAGTGATGGAACCAGATGCCATGATCTTAGTTTTTTGAATGTTGAGTTTTAAGCCAACTTTTCCCTCTCCTCTTCATCTTCATCAACAGGCTTTTTAGTTCCTCTTCATTTTCTGCCATAAGGGTGGTATCATCTGCATATCTGAGGTATTTATATTTTTCCTGGCAATCTTGATTCCAGCTTGTGCTTCATCCAGTCCAGCATTTTGCGTGATGTACTCTGCATATAAGTTAAATAAACAGGGTGACAATATACAGTCTTGGCATCCTCTTTTCCCAGTTTGGAACCAGCCTGTTGTTACGTGACCAGTTTTAACTGTTGATTCTTGACCTGCATACAGATTTCTCAGGAGGCAGGTCAGGTGATCCAATATTCCCATCTCTAAGAATTTTCCACAGTTTGTTGTGATACACACAGTCAAAGGTTTTAGCATAGCAGTGAAGAAGTAGATGCTTTTTCTGGAATTCTCTTGCTTTTTCAATGATCCAACAGATGTTGGCAATCTGATTTCTGGCTCCTCTGCCTTCTCTAAATCCAGGTTGAACATCTGAAGTTCTCGGTTCACATACTGTTGAAGCCTAGCTTGGAGAATTTTCAATGTTACATTGCTAGCTTATGAGATGAGTGCAATTGTGTGGTAGTTTGAACATTCTTTGACATTGCCTTTCTTTGGGAATGGGCTTGCCTTGTAACTATGCTGGTAAAGAATCCACCTGCAATGCGGGATACCTGGGTTCAGTCCCTGGGCTGGGAAGAGCCCCCTGGAGAAGGGAAAGACTACCCACTCCTGTATTCTGGCCAGGAGAATTCCATGGACTGTATAGTCCATGGGGTTGCAATGAGTCAGACATGACTGAGCAACTTTCCCTTTCACTTTCTTTGGGATTTGTGCTCTATAAAGGCAGGGTTTTTGCTTGTTTTTGTAGTTCAATGCCTTGCCCCTAGCACCTAACACTGTACCTGATACAAGGTACAACACTGTACCTGATACAACACTGTACCTTATCAGTAGTTGCTGAATGAAAGTTCATTTTGAGGAAGCACATAGACAGCCATGTACTATTTTTCTCAAAGCGAAAACAAAAAGCAAAAGGGAAAGAAAATATCAAGTTAAAAATTGTTTGTTTCTGATAATCTTTGCCATCAAATGAAAACATGGGCTGTTGTGAAATCAGCATTAGCAAATGCTTCACAAAGAATTATATAGTCAAGAAATATGGAAAAATATTATTTATGCACATGCTAAAAATTAACACTAGATGAGTGTTATATGCCAAATAGATTGGAGAAAACTGCTGGACCTTGGGTACAGCAAATCATTGCTTACCATAGCCAAAAATTGGGAGCAATATCTATATTTTCTTATATTCTTAAGGCTTTTGATATGTGTTGTCAAGTTGCCTATTTCTTTATATGCCTACAGCAGTGAGATGGCTGCCATAGTACACGCAGTCCCTGGGCAACGGTCAGTAGTGCAATTTAAAAAGTCATTTTCAGTCATTTACAGTTAAGTAAATGGTAACTGGTAATCAACTGATTACCATTAATATTCAGTTCAGTTCAGTTCAGTTGCCCAGTCATGTCCAACTCTTTGCGACACCATGAATCGCAGCACACCAGGCCTCCCTGTCCATCACCAACCCCCAGAGTTCACTCAAACTCACGTCCATTGAGTCGGTGATGCCATCCAGTCATCTCATCCTCTGTCGTCCCCTTCTCCTCCTGCTCCCAATCCCTCCCAGCATCAGGATCTTTTCCAATCAGTCAACTCTTCACATGAGGTGACCAAAGTATTGGAGTTTCAGCCTCAGCGTCAGTCCTTCCAATGAACACCCAGGACTGATCTCCTTTAGGATGGACTGGTTGGATCTCCTCGAAGTCCAAGGGACTCTCAAGAGTCTTCTCTAACACCAAAGTTCAAAAGCATCAATTCTTTGGTGTTCAGCTTTCTTCATAGTCCAACTCTCACATCCATACATGACCATTGGAAAAACCATAGCCTTGACTAGACGGACCTTTGTTGGTAAAGTAATGTCTCTGCTTTTCAATATGCTATCTAGGTTGGTCATAACTTTCCTTCCAAGGTGTAAACATCTTTTAATTTTATGGCTGCAATCACCATCTGCAGTGATTTTGGAGGCCAGAAAAATAAAGTCTGACACTGTTTCCACTGTTTCCCCATCTATTTCCCATGAAGTGATGGGACTAGATGCCATGATCTTAGTTTTCTGAATGTTGAGCTATAAATCAACTTTTTCACTCTCCTCTTTCACTTTCATCAAGAGGCTTTTTAGTTCTTCACTTTCTGCCATAAGGGTGGTGTCATCTGCATATCTGAGGTTATTGATGTTTCTCCCAGCAATCTGGATTCCAGCTGTGCTTCTTCTAGCCCAGCATTTCTTATGATGTACTCTGCATATAAGTTAAGTAAGCAGGGTGACAGTATACAGCCTTGACGTACTCCTTTTCCTATTTGGAACCGGTCTGTTGTTCCATGTCCAGTTTTAACTGTTGCTTCCTGACCTGCATACAGATTTCTCAAGAGGCAGGTCAGGTGGTCTGGTATTCCCATCTCTTGAAGAATTTTCCACAGTGTATTGTGATCCACACAGTCAAAGGTTTTGACATAGTCAATAAAGCAGAAATAGTATTAGACTTCTTAAATGTAATTATTAATTATTTATATTACTCCTTTGGAAGTGACTAGGCATAACTTTTTTTTTCTGTTTCTCCACTAATATTTTCTGCCAAAGACATTTAATCTCTTTGCATTGTAAGGATATTAACACTTTCCTGTCATCATTATTTGAAAAAATATTTTTTTACATTTTTTGCCTTAGTCTTTTGCTCATAAATTTTATGATTTTTTGATGTACACAGCTCTTGTATTTTCATCTTCTTTAAGCTAGCCTCTCTGTTTGCTTATATGTGGGCTTTCTCACACATCTCTCAAAAAATGAAATGTATTTTCTAGTTATTACAATTTTTCTTTCAAAATTAAATTTTCAGTGTTATTTTAAAATGTCATGAGATAAACATAGTTGCTTGCTTTTAATAGTCAATCCCTCCATCATTATAATTGAAACAAACTGATCCTTTACCCACAGATGTCAGAAGCTGAATATTTCCTTTAACTTGGATATTTTGGGGAGAATTATTTAGTATTCCAAGATCCATTTTGTTTTGAATATGTAGCCAATAAACTTCATTCTTATTTCATATTTTTTTCTGATTTCAAAATAAGAATATTTAACATTAGTTAGATAAATGGTTATTACATTCAGTGGTTCAAAATTAAAGTGATTTAAAAGATGTACTTTTAGAATGCATATTTCCATTCTATCATCATTCACCTTGTGACAATCACACTTTAGTTATTTCAGTGCTTCTTCATCAAAGAATGGAATAAGAATATACACATATTTATCCCCTTCTTACAAAAAAAAAAAAAAAAAAAGGGAGTGGGGGGATATAGTAGAAAGAGTGTTTTTCAGGTAACTTATCAGTATTCAGTTCAGTTCAGTTCAGTCGCTCAGTTGTGTCCCACTCTTTGTGACCCAGTGGACTGCAGCACGCCAGGCCTCCCTGTCCATCACCAACTCCTGGAATTTACCCAAACTCATGTCCATTGAGTCAGTGATGCCATCCAACCATCTCATCCTCTGTCATCCCCTTCTCCTACTGCCTTAAACCTTTCCCAACATCTGGGTCTTTTCCAATGAGTCAGTTCTTTGCATCAGATGGCCAAAGTATTGGAGTTTCAACTTCAACATCAGTCCTTCCAATGAACACTCAGGACTGATCTCCTTTAGGATGGACTGGTTGGATCTCCTTGCAGTCCAAGGGACTCTCAAAAGTCTTCTCCAACACCACAGTTCAAAAGCATCAATTCTTCTGTGCTCAGCTTTCCTTATAGTCCAACTCTCACATCCACACATGACTACTGGAAAAACCATAACCTTGACTAGATGGATCTTTGTTGGCAAAGTAATGTCTCTGCTTTTTAATATGCTGTCTAGGTTAGTCATAACTTTCCTTGCAAGGAGTAAGTGTCTTTTAATTTCATGGCTGCAGTCATCATTTACCATGATTTTGGAGCCCCCATTAATTAAGGCTGCTACTGTTTCCACTGTATCCCCATCTATTTGTCATGAAGTCATGGGACTGGAACTTATTTGTCTTAACATAACTGAATATTTACCCATTGAACAGCAACTACCCATTTTACCCTGCCTCTAGTCCTTGGAAATAATCACTTTACTCTCTATTTCTATGAGTTTGACCGTATTCAATATCTAATATATGTGGAGCCATGCAGTATTTGTCTTTCTGTGAATGGCTTATTTCACTTAGAGTAATGTCTGCCATGTTGCTCAATGTTGCAAGCTTTTCTTCTTTTTTCAAGTCTGAATAATATTAGCATATGTATTCAATATACACTAAAATTTTCTTTATCTGTCCATCCATCAGTGGATATTTATATTATTTTCCTCTCTATCCTCTTATGAATAATATTTCTAAAAACATAGAGGTGTAAGTATCTCTTCAAGATTCTATTTTCAATTCTTTGAGATATAGATCCAAAAGTAGGATTGCTGGATCATATAATAGTTCTGTTTTTAAGTTTTGAGAAACCTCCATACTGTTCTTCGTATCACAGGCACAAACTGACATTCCCGCCATATACAAGGGTTCTAGTGTTTCCACACTGGAGACACTAAATGTGTAAAGTTTGCATCTAGGTTTATGTCTTTTTGCATGTGGATATCCAGTTTTCTGCACCGTTTGTTGAATCAATTATCTTTGTTCCCTTTGTCAAAGATCAGTTGATTCTATATATGATTGTCTGTCTATTTCTAGGATCTCTGTTCTGTTTCATTGATCAGTTTGTCTGTCCTTTTGCCAATACCATATTGTCTGGATTATTATAGTTTTGCAGTGAGTCAGTTAGCATCATTCTTCCAAATTTGTTCTCCTTCAATATTGTATTGGATATTCTGGGTCTTTTCCTTCTCTGTAAATTTTAGAATCAGTTTTTCAATATTCATAAAATAAACTGCTGGTACTTTGACAGAGATTGCATTGAATATAGATATGAAATTGGAAAGAATTGATAGCTTGACAATATTGAGTATTCTTTTTCATGAGTATAGAATATATCTCCATTTATTTAGTTCTTTTTATTGTTGTTCACCAGAGTTTTGTTGATTTCCTCATATAGATTTCATCAGTTCAGTCACTCAGTCATGTCTGACATTTTGTGACCCCGTGAACTGCAGCACACCAGGCTTCCCTGTCCATCATCAACCCCTGGAGTTTACTCAAACCCATGTCCTTTGAGTTAGTCATGTCTTTTGATGCCATCTAACCATCTTATTTGTTAAATTTATACCTATTTTATTTCATTCAGTGTTAATGTAAATGATATTATGCTTTTAATTTCAAGTTCCACTTGTTTTTTTCTGATATATATGGAAGGAATTGACTTTTGTATATTAATTTTGTATCCTGTAGCCTTATTATAATCACTTATTAATTCCAGGAATTTTGTTGTTGATTCTTTCAAATTTTCTCTATAGATGATCACATCATCTGCAAACAAGACTTTTATATCTTCCTTCCTAATAAATGTACTTTCATTTCCTTTTCTTGTCATATTGCATTAGCAAGAATTTCCTGTATAATGTTGAAAAGGAATGCTAAGAGAGGCCTTGCTTGACTTGTACCTGATCTTACTGGGAAAACTTCAAGTTTCTCACCATTTAGTATGACGTTAAATGTAGGTTTTTGTAGAGAGTCTTTTTCAAGTTGAAAAAGTTATTCTCTATTTCTTGTTAACTGAGAGGTTTTTATTTTTTACCATAAATGAGTGTTGGATTTTGTCAAATGTTTTTTCAACATCTTTTTTTATGATCATGTGACTTTTTTTAGTCTGTCAGTGTTCTGGATTGCATTAATTGATTTTCAAATGTTAAATTATCCTTGCATACCTAACATAAATCTCAGTTGGTCATGATGTATAATTATTTTTCTACATTGTTGGACTCAATTTGTTAATATTTTATAGAGGATTTTTATATCTGTTTTTGTGAGAGACATTGGCCTGCAGTTTACTTCTCTTGTAGTGTCTTTGTTTTTGCTATCAAGGTGATGTTAAATTCTAGACTAAGTTAAGAAGTATTCCTTTAGCTTCTATCATCTAAAAGAGATTGTACAGTATTATTATAATTGTTTCATTAAAAGTTAGGGATAATAAAACAGTGAACCCTTTTGGATCTGATGCTTTCTGTTTTGGAAGGTTTATTTAATTTATTTTTAAAATTTTTATTGGAAAATGATTGTTTCAGGAAGGTTTAAAATTACTAATTCTATTTACTTAATATGCATAAGCTTATTCTTTGTGTCCATTTTTTCTTATGTGAGTTTTGACAGATTGTGTCTTTCAAGAAACTGGTTCATTTTCTCTACTTTATATAAATTTGTGGATACAGAATTTTCCAAAATATAATTTTATCCTTTAAATTTCATAGAATATACAGCAATGTTTCCCTTTTTTGTTTCTCATATTAGTAATTTGTGCCCTCCTTTTTTTTTTTTTTTTTCTTATTTAGCCCACATAACTAACTTAACTATCCCTAGGTATTAACATACAGGGATAAATTGACAGTAAGGCAATAATAGTCAAAGAATTTAACACCCCACTTACATCAATTGACAGATCATCCAGATATAAAATCAGCAAGGAAGCAGTGCCTTGAATGATCCATAGGCCAGTTAGACATAATAGATATCAACAAGATAGTCCATCCAAAAGCAGGAGAATACACTTCTTTTTTTTTTTTTTTTTAAATGTACATGCAATATTTTCCAGGATAGATCACATACTAGCCTATGAAACAATTCTCAATAAACTTAAAAGAACAGAAATTATATCAGGCATCTTTTCAAACACAATGCAATGAAACTAGAAATCAATTACAGGGGAAAAGATGAGAAAAAAACACATATATGCGGAGAATGAATATAATGCTACTAAAAAATGGGCCAGTGAAGAAATCAAAGAGGAAATCAGAAAATACCTTGAGATAAGTGAAAATTAAAATATGCCTTTTCCAAATCTAGATGACACAGCTAAAGCAGTTACAAGATGGAAGTTTACAGTGTAACATTCTGACCTTAAGATACTAGAAAAATCTCAACCTAACCTATTCGATGAAGGAATTAGAAAAGGAGGAATAAACAAAATCAGCCAAACCCAAACCTAGTCAACACAATAAAACCTTATGCAACAGGACCCAGGAGAAAGGAAAAGTGACCCCATAGGAAACTTGCCTGTGGGTGTCTGGGATTCTCCGGCAAAGGTGAGGGTCAGTGGTGGCCTGCTACAGGGTTGGGGGGCACTGACTGTAGCAATACATGCCTGGGATCTTTTGAGGGAGGTCACCATTATCTTCTTTACCTCCACAATAGTTTGGCCCAAGGTAAATAACAAGGAGGGAACACAACTCTACACATCAATAGAAAATTGGATTAAAGACTGAGGAGCATGGCCCAGCCCATCAGAACAAGACCCAGAATCCCCCTCAGTCAGTCTATCCCATCAGGAAGCTTTCATAAGCCTCTTATCCTTATCCATCAGAGGGTAGACAGACTGAAAGCCACAATCACAGAAGACTAACCAATCTAATTACACGGACCACAGCCTTGTCTAACTCAGTGAAACAATGAGCCATGCCATGTAGGGCCACACAAGAGGGATGGGACATTGTGGAGAGTTCTGACGAAATGTGGTCCACTGGAGAAGGGAAATGCAAACCACTTCAGTATTCTTGCCTGGAAAGCCCCATGAACAATATGAAAAGGCAAAAAGATAGGACACTGAAAGATGAACTCCCCAGGTTGCTAGGTACCCAATATGCTACCATAGATCAGTAGAGGAACAACTCCAGAAAGAATGAAGAGATGGAGCCAAAGCAAAAACAACACCCAATTGTGGATGTGATTGGTGATGGATGTAAGGTCTGATGTTGTAAAGAGCAATATTGCATAGGAACCTGGACTGGTAGGTCCATGAATCAAGGCAAATTGGAAGTGATCACACAGGAGATGGAAAAAGTGAATGTTGACATTTTAGGAAGCAGTGAACTAAAATGGACTGGAATGGATGAATATAACTCAGATGACCATTATATCTACTACTGTGGGCAAGAACCTCTTAGAAGAAATGGAGTAGCCATCATAGTCAACAAAAGAGTCCTAAATGCAGTACTTGGATGCAGTCTCAAAAACGACAGAATGACCTTTGTTTGTTTCCAAGGCAAACCATTTAATATCACAGTAATCCAATTCTATGCCCCAACCAGTAATGCTGAAGAATCTGAAATCAAACAGTTCTATGAAAACCTACAAGACCTTTTAGAACTAACACCCCAAAAGATGTCCTTTTCATTATAGGGGACTGGAATGCAAAAGTAGGAAGTCGAGAAACACCTGGAGTGACAGGCAAATTTGGCCTAAGAGTACACAATGAAGCAGGGCAAAGGCTAAAGGGTTCTGCCAAGAGAGTGCACTGGTCATAGCAAACACCGTCTTTGAACAACACAAGAGAAGACTCTGCACATGGACATCACCAGATGGTCAACACCCAAAATCAGATTGATTACATTCTTTTCAGCCAAAGATGGAGAAGCTCTATACAGTCAGCTAAAACAAGACTGGGAGCTGACTGTGTCTCAGATCATGAACTGTTTATTGTCAAATTCAGACTTAAATTGAAGAAAGTAGGGAAAACCACTAGACCATTCATATATGACCTAAATCAAATCCCTACCGATTATACAGTGGAAGTGAGAAATAGATTTAAGGGACTAGAGATGACACACAGAGTGCCTGATAAACTATGGACAAAGGATTGTGACATGGTACAGGAGACAGGGATCAAGACCATCCCTAAGAAAAAGAAATGCAAAAAAGCAAAATGACTATCTGAGTAGGCCTTACAAATAACTATGAAAAGAAGAGAAGTGAAAAACAAAGGAGAAAAGGAAAGATATAAGCATCTGAATTCAAAGTCCAAAGAAAAGCAAGGAGAGATAAGTGATCAGTGCAAGGAAATAGAAGAAAACAATAGAATGGGAAGGACTAGAGATCTCTTCAAGAAAATTAGAGATACTAAGGGAATATTTCATGCAAAAATGGGCACAATAAAGAACAGAAATCATACAGACTTAACAGAAGCATAAGATATTAAGAAGAGGTGGCAAGAATACACAGAAGAACTGTACAAAAAAGATCTTCATGACCCAGGTAATCATGATGGTGTGATCATTCACTTAGAGCCAGACATCCTGGAATGGGAAGTCAAGTGGTCCTTCAATTCAGTTCAGTTCAGTCGCTCAGTCGTGTCTGACTCCCCATGAAATGAGGTAAGCCAGCACTCCCTGTTTATCACCAACTCCTGGAGTTCACCCAAAATCATGTCCATTGAGTAGGTGATGCCATCCAACCATCTCACCCCTTGTCATCCTATTCTCCACCTGCCCTTAATCTTTCCCAGCGTCAGAGTCTTTTCAAATGAGTCAGCTCTTCGCAACAGGTGGCCAAAGTATTGGAGTCTCAGCTTCAACATCAGTCCTTCCAATGATCACCCAGGACTGATCTCCTTTAGGATGGACTGTTTGTATCTCCTTGCAGTCCAAGGGACTCTCAAGAGTCTTCTCCAACACCATAGTTCAAAAGCATCAATTCTTCAGAGCTCAGCTTTCTTCACAATCCAACTCTCACATCCATACTGACTACTGGAAAAAACCATAGCCTTGACTAGACAGACCTTTGTTGGCAAAGTAGTGTCTCTGCTTTTCAATATGCTGTCGAGGTTGGTCATAACTTTTCTTCCAAGGAATGAGCATCTTTTCATGTCAACACTGCAGCCACTGTCTGCAGTGATTTTGGAGCCTTAAAAAATAAAGTCAGCCACTCTTTCCACTCTTTCCCCATCTATTTCCCATGAAGTGATGGGACCAGATGCCATGATCTTAGTTTTCTGAGTGTTGAGTTTGAAGCCAACTTTTTCACTCTCCTCTTTCACTTTCATCAAGAGGCTCTTTAGTTCTTCTTCACTTTCTGCCATAAGGGTGGTGTCATCTGCATATTTGAGGTTATTGATATTTCTCCCAGCAATCTTAATTGCAGCTTGTTCTTCTTCCAGCCCAGTCTTTCTCATGATGTACACTGCATATAAGTTGAATAAGCAGGGTAAGAATATATAGCCTTGATGTACTCCTTTTCCTATTTGGAACCAATCTGTTGCTCCATGTCCAGTTCTAACTGTTGCTTCCTGACCTGCATACAGGTTTCTCAAGAGGCAGGTCATGTCATCTGGTGTTCCCATCTCTTTCAGAATTTTCTACAGTTTACTGTGATCCACACAGTCAAAGGCTTTGGCATAGTCAATCAAGCAGAAATGGATGTTTTTCTGGAACTCTTTTGCATTTTTGATGATCCATCAGATGTTGGCAATAGGATCTCTGGTCCCTTTGCCTTTTGTAAAACCAGCTTTAACATCTGGAAGTTCATGGTTCATGTATTGCTGAAGCCTGGCTTGGAGAATTTTGAGCATTACTTTAATAATGTGTGAGATGAGTGCAATTATGTGGTAGTTTGAACATTCTTTGGCATTGCCTTTCTTTGGGATTGGGAAAACTGATCTTTTCCAGCCCTGTGGCCACTGCTGAATTTTCCAAATTGCTGGCATATTGAGTGCAGCACTTTCACAGCATCATCTTTCAGGATTTGAAATAGCTCAACTGGAATTCCATTACCTCCACTAGCTTTGTTCATAGTGATGCTTCCTAAAGCCCACTTGACTTCACATTCCAGGATGTCTGGCTCTTAGTGAGTGATCACACCATCATGATTATCTGGGCCGTGAAGATCTTTTTTGTATAGTTCTTCTGTTCATTCTTGCCACCTCTTCTTAATATCTTCTTATGTTAGGTCTGGACGATTTCTATCCTTTATTGTGCCCATTTTTACATGAAATATTCCCTTGGTATCTCTAATTTTCTTGAAGAGGTCTCTAGTCTTTCCCATTCTATTGTTTTCTTCTATTTCTTTGCACAGATCATTGATCTCTCTTTGCTACTCTTTGGAACTCTGCATTCAGATATTTATATCTTTCCTTTCCTCCTCTGTTTTTCACTTCTCTTCTTTTCATAGCTATTTGTAGGGTTTCCTCAGGCAGGTATTTTTCCTTTTTGCATTTCTTTTTCCTGGGGATGGTTTTGCTCCCTGTCTCCTGTACAATGTCATGAATTTTCATCCATAGTTCATCAGGCACTCTGTCTATGAGATCTAGTCCCTTACATCTATTTCTCACTTCCACTGTATAATCATAAGAGATTTGATTTAAGACATACCTAAATGATCTAGTGCTTTTCCCCACTTTCTTCAGTTTAAGTCTGGAGTGGGTCTTAGGAAGCATCACTATGAACAGAACTAGTGAGGTGATGGTATTCCAGTTGAGCTATTTCAAATGCTAAAAGATGATGCTGTGAAAGAGCTATACTCAGTATGTCAGCAAATTTGGAAAACTCAGTTGTGGCCACAGGACTGGAAAAGGTCAGTTTTCATTCCAATCTCAAGGAAAGGCAAAACCAAAAAATGTTCAAACTATTGCACAATTGCACTCATCTCACACGCTAGTAAAGTAATGCTCAAAATTCTCCAAGCCAGGCTTCAGCAATACATGAACCGTGAACTTCCTGATGTTTTAGCTGGCTTTAGAAAAGGCAGTGGAACCAGAGATCAAATTGCTAACATTTGCTGGATCATCAAAAAAGGAAGAGAGTTCCAGAGAAAGATCTATTTCTCTTTTATTGACTATGCCAAAGCTTTTGACTGTGTGGATCACAATAAACAGTGGAAAATTCTTCAAGAGATGGGAATACCAGACTGCCTGACCTGCCTCTTGAGAAACCTGTATGCAGGTCAGGAAGCAACAGTTAGAACTGGACATGGAACAACAGACTGGTTCCAAATAGGAAAAGGAATTTGTCAAGGCTGTATATTGTCTTCGTGCTTATTCAATTTATAGCAAAGTACATCATGAGAAATGCTGGGTTGGATGAAGCACAAGCTGGAATTAAGATTGCTGGGAGAAATATCAATAACCTCAAATATGCAGATGACACCACACTTATGGCAGAAAATGAAGAACTAAAGAGCCTTTTGTTGAAAAGGAAAGAGGAGAGTGAAAAATTTGGCTTAAAGTTCAACATTTCAAAAACAAAGATTGTGACATCTGGTCCCATCACTTCATGGCAAATAGATGGAGAAACAGTGGAAACAGTGTCAGACTTTATTTTTGGGGGCTCCAAAATCACTGCAAATGGAGACTGCAGCCTTGAAATAAAAAGATGCTTACTCCTTGGAAGAAAATTTATGACCAACCTAGAAAGCATATTAAAAAGCAGGGACATTACTTTGCCAACAATTATCCATCTAGTTAAGGCCACTGTTTTTCCAGTAGTCATGTATGGATATAAGAGTTAGACTGTAAAGAAAGCTGAGTTGATGTTTTTGAACTGTGGTATTGGAGAAGACTCTTGAGAGTCCCTTGGACTGCAAGGAGATCTATCCAGTCCATCCTAAAGGAAATCAGTCCTCAATGTCCATTGGAAGGATTGATGTTGAAGCTGAAACTCCAGTACTTTGGCCTTCTGATTCGAAGAGCTTTCTCATTTTAAGAGACCCTGATGCTGGGAAAGATTGAAGGCAGAAGCAAAAGGGGATGACATAGGTGAGATGGTTGGATGGCATTACTGACTCAACGGACGTGAATTTGAGTAAATTCCAGGAGTTGGTGATGGACAGGGAGGCCTGCTGTGCTGCAGTCCGTGAGGTCTCAAAAAGTCGGACACTATTGAATGACTGAAATGACCTGAACTGAAAGTCTGCCAAATCAAGGGAGTAATAAACATCAGAGAGGAAATTGATAATAATAAAATAGTAACCAATTTTATTTAAAATAATAAAGACCAAAGAAAAGAAAATATCAATCAAAATACCTTCTTTTTTAAAGACAAAATTGATAAACTTTTATCCAGGCTCACAAAGAACAAAAGAGAGAGGACTCAAGTAAACAAAATATAAAATAGGAACTACTACAATATCATGGCGATCCACTTCCATCACTTCATGGCAAATAGGTGGAAAAACAGTGGAAACAGTGGCAGACTTTATTTTGGGGGGCTCCAAAATCACTGCAGATTGTGATTATAATCATAATAGAATGCTACAAACATTTATATGCCTATGAATTGAACAACCTAAAAGAAATGAACATGTTTATAGAAATACACAATTTTCCACAACTGAACCTTAAAAAACAGATTATCTGCACAGACTAATGACTAGTATTAAAATTGAGTGAATAATCTAAAACTCTATAAAAATAAAAAATACAAAGGTACAGCACCAAATTCACAGGGAAACTCTATCATGCATATGAAAAAGACGTAATGCTAATCCTTCTCAAACTCTTCTAAAAATTTAAAGAGAAGTAAATACTCCTTGATTTATTCTATGAGATTATCAGTACCTGATATTAAAAGTATACAGACACTACAAATAAAAGAAAATTATAGGGAATGTGATATATCACATTATAAAAATGAATTTTAAAATCATATGAACATCTCAATATAGACAGAAAAGCATTTGACATTTAGTTGACATGCAAAATGCATTTATGATTAAAAACAAAAGTCCTTCATTCAAGTTGGTAATGCAGGAAACATAGCTCAGCATAATAAAGTCCATCTATGGCAAAGCCACAGCTAACTACATACTGAATGATGAAAAGCTGAGAGCTTTTCTTTAAAAGGTCAGAATAAGACAAGTTTGCCCACTCTTACCACTTGTATTTAACTTAGTATTGGTAGTCCTAGCAATAGCAATCAGACAACAAAAAGAGATAAAAGACATCTAAATTGGAAGACAAGAAGTAAAATTGTCACTGTTTGCAGATGACATGATATATATTTCTGTACATAGAAAACCTTAAATACTCCACACACACACAAAAATAACAACAACAAATTAAAAACCAAAAATACTAGAGCTATTAAATGAACACACTAGAGTTGCAGAGGGCTTCCCAGGTAGCACTAATAATAAAGAACTCACCTGCCAATTCAGAAAATGAAAGAGACTCGGGTTTTATCCCTGGGTAGGTTAGATCCTCTGAAGTTGGAAATGGCAACTCACTCCAGTGTTCTTGCCTAGAAAATTCCATAGACAGAGGGGTCCTGGCAGGCTACGGTCCATGGGGTCACAAAGAGTCAGATGCAACTGAGTACAAAAGGTACTCCAAAGTCAGAGTTGCCAAATACAAGATTAATGTACATAAATTTATTGCTTTTCCACACACTAATAATGAACTATCACAAAGAGAAAGCAAGAATATAATCCCATTTAAAATCACATCAAAAAGATTAAAATACCTAAGAATAGCTTTAACCAAGAAGGTGAAAAAGCTATACTCTGAAAACTATAAGACACTGATGAATGAAATTGAAGATGATACAAATAAGGGGGAAGATATCCCATGTTCATGGATTAGAATATTTAATACGTTTAAAAAGTCCATACTACTTGAAGCAATCTACAGATTTAATGCAATTTCTATCGAATACCCATGGTAGTTATTACCAAACTGGAACAAGTAATCATAAAATTTATACCAAACTGTTAAAGACCCCCAAATAGCCAAAATAATCTTGAGAAAAAAAGAACAAATCTAGAGGTATCAAACCCCCGACTTCAGAATACATAAAGCTACATTAATCAAAAGAGTATGGTACTGACACAAAAACAGGCACACAGATCAATGGAACAGAATAGAAAGCCCAGAAATAAAACCATGTTCATACGGTCAGTGGATCTATGACAAAGGAGGCAGTAATATACAATGGAGACAGTCGCTTTAGAAAGCAGTGCTGGAAAAACTGAACAGCCACATAAAGAAGGATGAAACGAGAACATTTTCTCAAACAGTATATAAAAATAAACTCAAAATAAATTAAAGATCTAAACGTAATATCAGAAACCCTAAAACTCCTAGAAATAAAAGATAGGCAGTGTATTTTTTGACATGTTTTAGCAGTATATTTTTGAATCTGTTTCCTCAGTCAAGGAGCAAAAGCAAAGATAAACAAATGGGACCTAATTTAACTTAAGTCTTTTCACAGCAAAGGAAACCATGACAACGTGAAAAGACAACCTACTGAATTGGAAGACACATTTGTGAATGATATGTCTGATAAGGGGTTAATATCCAACATATATTATCAGTTCATACAACTCAATATCACACAAACCTAACAACCCAGTGAAATAATGGGCAGAAGACCTGAACGTATTTCCCCCCCAATATAAGACATATAGATGGCCCTGAGGCACATAAAAAGATGCTCAGCATCACTAATTGTCATGGAAATACAAATCAAAACCACAATGATATACCAATTCACCCTGTCAAGATGGCTATTGTCAAAAAGACAGCAGATAGCAAATGCTGGCAATAAAGTGTTGAAAACAGTATGCTAATACAGTTCACCATTGTTTGGAATGTAAATTGGTGCAGCCACAATGGAAAACATTATAGACGTTCCTCAAAAAGCTAAAAATAGAACTACCACATGATCCAGGAATTCCAACACTAGGTGGATAGCAGAAGAAATGAAAACATTAATTGGAAAAGATCCATGCACCCTAACATTCATAGCAGCATTATTTACAACAGCCAAGACATGAAAGCAACCCAAGTGTCCGTCAAGAGATGAATGTGTAAAGAAGAAATAATATGCATATACACACACAAGAATATTACTCAGCTATAAAAAAGAATAAAAATTTGCTATTTGCCTTCTCCAGCATATCTTCCCAACCCAGGAATCAAACCAGGGTCTCCTGCATTGCAGGAGGATTCTTTACCTGCTGAGTTACCAGGGAAAGTGAATGTGAAGTTGCTCAGTCGTGTCTGACTCTTTGCGACCCCATGGACTGTAGCCTACCAGGTTCCTCTGTCCATGGGATTTTCCAGGCAATAGTATTGGAGTGGATTGCCATTACCAGAGAAGCCCTATGAAAAAAGAATGAAAATTTGCCATTTGTGACAACATGGATGGGCCTGGAGAGTATTACGCTCAGTGAAAGAAGACAGAGAAATACAACAACTGTGTGTTATCTCATATCTGAAAAATAAACAAACAAATACAACAAAATAGAAACAAACACGTGATACAGAGGACAAACTAATGGTTACCAATGGGGAGATGGAAGGTGGGTAGGGTCTAGATAGGGGATTAGGAGATGCAAACTACTAGGTATAAAATAGTTAAAGTATACAAATGTAATGTACAGTGCAAGGATTATAGTCAATATTTTATGATAACTTTAAATGAGGTATAATCTATAAAAATATTGAATCATTATGTTGTATACCTGAAAATAATGCAATACTGTAAATCAACATAATTCAAAGGAAAAAGAGTAAAAAAATGTTTTATTTTACCTTTACTTGTTCCTTTTCCAGTCCTCTTCCTTTCTCTGTGTAGATCTGACTTTCAAAGCTGTATTATTTTTCTTTACTCTACATAATTTGCTTTAAACATTTCTTGCAAAGCAAGTCTTGTCAATAAATTCCCTTAAATTTGTTTGTCTGAGAAAATATTTCTACATTTTTAAAAGATAATTTCATGGAATGCAGAATTCTAAGTCTCTCTCTCTTTTTTTTTTCCTCAATGATTTAAATAATTCATTTCACTTTTTCTGCTTGCATTTTTCTGAGAAGTCAAATGTAATTCTTAGCTCTGTTCTGTTACGGGTAAGGTGTATTTTCCCTCTGGTTTCTTTCAGAAAGTTTTGCTTATTTTTGTTTTCTATAATTTGAATGCCAAGTGTAGATTTTTTGTGGGGGAGCCAGGCTTGTTTGTCTGTTTATTACATTTATCTGGTTTGGTATTTTTCCTGAATCTGTGACTTGATGTCTGACATAGATTCGAGGAAATTCTCAGCATTATTATTTTAAATATTTATTTTCTTCCTTTCTCTCTTTCCTGTTCTGAAACTCTCATTATGCTTATGTTGCATCTTTTGTAGTTATTCCACAGTCCTTGAGTACTCTGTTTTTTTTTTTTTTTTTTTCTTTGTTTTTTCTATTGGTTTTCCAGTCTCTGTTTCCTTTGCTTTCTAGATTTAGTGGTTGTTACTGAGAGATTCTCAAGCTCAGAAATTCTTTCCTCAACAGTCTCCAGTCTACTAATAAGCCCATCAAAGGCATTCTTCATTTCTGTTATAGTGTTTTTGGGTTTTTTTCCCCAGTGTTTCTTTATTTTTCCCTGACATTTTCATTCTCTGATTACACTACCCATTCATTATTGCTTGATGTCTACTTTAGCCGTTGGAACACTTAGAATATTAATCATAGTTGTTTTAAATTTCTGCCTAAGTCAATATCCCTGCAAACTTGGTTTCTGATATTCTGATACTTGCTCTTAAAATTATATTTGTTGTCTTCTGATGTATCTTGCAATTTTTTCTTGATAGCTAGATATGGTATACCGGTTTTAAAAAAATGCTGGAAATAGGTCTTTAGTAATGTGGTAGTGAGTCAGGCATGACTAAGCGACTTCACTTTTACTTTTCGCTTTCATGCATTGGAGAAGGAAATGGCAACCCACTCCAGTGTTCTTGCCTGGAGAACCCAAGGACAGGGGAGCCTGGTGAGCTGCTGTCTATGGGGTCGCACAGAGTCGGACACGACTGAAGCGACTTAGCAGCAGCAGCAGCAGCAGTGAGCTGTAAGGGGGAGGAGAAGTCTCTATTGTTCTATGTTTAGGTCTAAGTCTTTCAGTGAGCCTATGTGTCTGTGCAATGAACTTCACAGGGCTTTCTCTGAGGCACAGGATGGCTCATGTGAGCTGGAGTCCATTATTTCTCTTCCTCAGTTGAGTTTGGCTCTGATAATACCTCAGCAGGTTAGGCTTTGTTTAATTTCTTTGTTTAATTTCTCCTGAGGTCAGGCCTGTTAAGAAACAGAGTGTTCTGTTGTGACATGCTTCAAAATGACTTCTTTTTCCCTGTGCCTGCTAGAAGCCCCAAGAGACTTTTTTTTCCCCCTTGATTTTCACTGTGGGAATCTAATGGAGCTCCTGAAGGTAAAACTAACAATATCATGGGAGCCACCCTATGACTCTCAAGCATTGTCTACATTCAGCCTCCAGGAACTTAGTAATTACAGTTCAAATTTTCCTATCTCACCACTGGTTTCCACAAGGCTTTCCAATTGTGAGTGTCTGCTCCAGGTAAGGCAGGGCTCCCTACATTTATCTGCCCATCTCTCTAGTCTTGGAGGTAGTGTCCTCCTGGCATTGTGTCCTCCTCTCTCTGTGGATTTGAGAAGAGTTGTTGATTTTTCATTCTGTCCAGTTTTTCATTTATTGTTAGGACAGAGTACTGACTTTCAAGCTCCTTACATGTAGAACTAGAAACCAAAAATCCAGGATTTCATTTTGAAAGGATGAAAATATCATAAAATTTTGATGATGGTTGCATATTTCTGTGAATAGAATAAAGCCATAGGAAGTATACACTTTAAATGGGTGATTTGTATGTCATATGAGGTATATTTCAATAAAGTTGTTAAAAAATATATGAATTATCACCAATAAATTGTTTTGCATACCTTTGTCCTTAAACCTGTCTGTCTAGAGAATGTGCAAGCAATGAGATTTATGTTGAGCACTCACCTTTCTTCTGGCTATCTGCATCCTCAATAATTGGGCAGGCAGGCTGGTAATCACCAGATACCTGTATGATGTACCCCCAATAAAAACCCTAGAATCTCAGGCTCAGATGACTTCTCTGGTGGATAATAGGTCATATATATTTCCTTGTTTTTTTTTTTTTTTTTTTTTGCTGAAGCTATTAACTATGTCCTATCTTACGACACTAGGAGAGAACTTTTGGAAGCTAGTTTCCTCCAGACTTTGCCCCATGCACAACAGTTTTCCCTTCGGTGATTTTGTTTTTTATCCATTTGCTGTAATTAACCATAATTATGAGTCCAGTGACCTCTGAACCTTATGTCTCTTCCAGCAAATCATGAAATCTGGTGCTGGTCTTGGGAACTCTTGATACAGTTGCCTAGTAAAGTTTTATGTCACAATCAGCAGCCCTCTTCCTTCTTATCTGAAATATGTGAGCCCCCAAATTTTAAAAGTATGGAAAAGGAGTGTGTAGAAAATTCAAACTCCTCACTGAAAATGATGAAAAGATAGAAAAAGTTGTATGATCTCTAAATGTTGGGTGGAGTATCTTGGCAACGCAGGTAGAAATATGGACTTTTTGGTGAGTGATGCTGTTAAAATAGTAAGTTATTTTGTTTTAAAAAAATTAACCTGTATCTTTTGAAGTAGCTGACATGTTAAACATGAATACATGTAAAAGAATCTTAGAGGAAAAACTAAACTGCTTGTGATAATCAGAAAGCTAGTAGACAAGAGAAACAAGTTTTAAGTAGAACTTTATCATAGGAGATTAAATAGACCTAATCCAGTTTTCAATTTTTAGCACAATTGGATGCTGGTACAAGAGTCCATGCAAAATATGTTTTATATAAACTTTCTTAGAAATCCAAATGCTGCATATAGTTGAAAGTTAGTTAGGAAGATAGACTGAAAAAAGATAAAGAGACATGTTTGAGTTTTGTAAATTCACTGAAAGAAATAATGGAAATATTTTAAAATATAGATTAATCAAGTGTTTTAATAACTAGAACTAAAATTATTATGTGGAAAACATGCAGTATGTTATTTCTAGTATGCATTTACAAATAGGAATTTCAAAAGCTCTCTAGTTTTCCAAGTCAACATGACATTTTTTAAAAAGAATAATTTTTTTGCTTTCCTTACAGATAATATATGTAAAATTCTGGATTTTGAGGTACTTCAATTTTCCAATTCTCATTCACTAATTCAATCACAATTATTCCAGTTAACAGAAATATAATACATTTTAGCAGAGTCTACGTTTACTTAGTTTTTTCTTCTCTAGCCCAGAATTTTTAAGTGCATTGTCTCTGATGAAAGCACTAACTAAACAATGTTTGACATAGAACTTATCTATATATCTATCTGTTTATCTATACATATATAGAGAGAAAGCTGTCAATAAACAATGTTGGAGGCAGAATCTATTAAAATGTGTATTAGAGAGAGAGAGAGAAAGGGAGAGAGAGACAAGAGAGAGATGAAGTTTCTCTAAAGAGACCTAACAAGAAATTAGGCTTGTGGTATTAATAAAGATACTTTCTCAAAGAAGCATACTGAAGTGGAGCAATTTTGAAAGAGAAGTAAAATAATAAACAAGGAGCATAGTCGTCAGCACTGGGATGACCCAGAGTGATGGTATGGGGAGGGAGGAGGGAGGAGGGTTCAGGATGGGGAACACATGTATACCTGTGGCAGATTCATTTTGATATATGGCAAAACCAATACAATATTGTGACGTTAAATAAAATAAAATTAAAAAAAATCATAATCAAACATAAAAAAAAAAAAGAAGTTAGGGCTTCCCTGGTGGCTCAGTTGTAAAGAATCTACCTGCAGTGCAGGAGATGCAGAGACACAGGTTGGATCCCTGGGTCAGGAAGATACCTTGGAGGAGGAAATGATAAGCCTTTAGAGTATTCTTGGCTGGGAAGTTCCATGGACAGCAGAGCCTGGTGGGCTACAGTCCATGGGATCACAAAGAGTTAGACACCACTTAGCAACTGCTGCTGCTGCTGCTAAGTCTTAGCTTAGCTACTGTGCAGCTAAGACTGAAGCTGCACACGCTTTAGTCGTGTCCGACTCTGTGCGACCCCATGGAGGGCAGCCTACCGGGCTCCGCAGTCCCTGGGATTCTCCAGGCAAGAACAGTGGAGTGGACTGCCATTTCCTTCTTCAATGCATGAAAGTGAAAAGTGAAAGTGAAATCACTCAGTCATGTCCGACTCTTCGAGACCCCGTGGGCTGCAGCCCACTAGGCTCCTCCACCCATGGAATTTTCCAGGTAAGAATACTGAAGTGGGTTGCCATTTCCTTCTCCAGGAGATCTTCCCGACCCAGGGATTGAACCAGGGTCTCCTGAACTGCAGGCAGATTCTTAACCATCTGAGCCACCAGGGAAGCCCTTGAACAAAACAATTGCCTAGAGGTTAATGATGAAGCAAGGGAAAGGTACACTGCACAATATTATGAAAGGGAGGAGAGAGAAAGGACTTTAAAATGTTAAAATGCATGCAATAAGGGGTGTACAGGTAATGTAGCACTGCTGCTGCTGCTGCGGCTGCTGCTAAGTTGCTTCAGTTGTGTCTGACTCTATGTGACCCCTATAGACTGCAGCCCACCAGGCTCCCCTGTCCTCGGGATTCTCCAGGCAAGAACATTGGAGTGGGTTGCCATTACCTACTCCAAATGTAGTACTAGGAAGGAATAAATAAATAAATATTCATTTATTATTTATATACAATTTACATATTATTTATTTATATTCACATAATAAATTTATATATTTATTATTTGTTTGCTGCTGCTAAGTCGCTTCAGTCATGTCCGACTCTGTTCGACCCCATAGACGGCAGCCCACCAGGCTCCGCCATCCCTGGGATTCTCTAGGCAAGAACACTGGAGTGGGTTGCCATTTCCTTCTCCAATGCATGAGAGTGAAAAGTGAAAGTGAAGTCGCTCAGTCGTGTCCAACTCTTAGTGACCCCATGGACTGCAGCCCACCAGGCTCCTCCATGCATGGGATTTTCCAGGCAAGAGTACTGGAGTGGGGTGCCATTGCCTTCTCCGATTATTTGTTTATATATGTGTATATATACATATATACACATACATATGTGCTAGTCACTCAGTCATGTCCAACTCTTTTGTGACCCCATGGACTGTAACCTGTCTGGCTTCTCTGTCCATGGAATTCTCTAGGCAAAAAAAATGGAGTGAGTTGGCATTCCTTTTTCCAGACACATACATACATCCAGGTATAAAATTACATATGATTATATAATTTTATATATAGTTTTATATATGTAATATGTTATGTATTACATACACACGGAAATATTTTAGAGTTATGGTTAACACCAAAACAAAAAGAATTTGAGAAAAAAAGCACGCATCAATTTTGAGAGTTGGTTCTTATCACAGTCAAAGAAAACGGAAAGAAAATTAATGATTTAAGCTTAGGTAACTTTAATAAAATGCTGAGTAAGAATGTAGGAAATGGTTGAAAATTGTTACAAATGTCTTAACTGCTGTTTTAAAGAAATGAAGATATGATTATACACTTGTTTAATTTCAAAGAGAATAATTGGGAAAATAAAAGTTGAAGAAATGTCTGATAAAACAAATTGAAAATAGGCAAAGCTCTCTAAAAAGCCATTTGCTATGAAATGTTACAACTTTGAAATGAGCATAATGATCATTAAAGATAACAATTAAAAAAAAACACATTTTTCCCCTTAATCCAGAGCTTATAACAAAAAGTAAAAGCTTAATGGAAGCTATATAAAAATAAATGTCAACTCAAATTTAGGAACTTTAAGAATAAAATGTAAAACAAACTCAAATACAAGATTCAATGAAGCAGTACATATTATTTTTAAAAATAATTACCATTTTAATGAATTGGTGTTTTTCAGTCAGGATATGGTTTGTGTGTAGGGTAGGAGCAGATAAGATGTTTGAACGTACGTGCAATATAAGTTCTGATATATTATTTCAAGTAAGCATAATTATAATTAAGATTAATTTTATTTGTACAGAAACAACATATATTTTAAGTCACAAAATAAAGGTGGAGAGTGTTCCTGCTCATTGCAATAAACCTCAAATAAAAAAATAGAAATCATTTTATTGTAATTTCTGAAAAATATACCACATATCTATCTATTCTAAGGCATCTCATTCTATATAAATACATTCATCTGTCATCAAATATATATTTTTCTATGTCTTGCCATCAGTGGAGATTGTCAGTTAGGTACTCAGTATTAAATTATTCATACAATAACAAAATTGAAAATAGGTTAACATGTATTTTTCAAGTTTTATTTAGTGTTCTATAAATTTAATTTAAGGTATTATCAATAAATTGTACATAACGGAAATTTTCTTAAGATGGGATGGAAATATTCCTGTTTAAAGAAGTTTAAATGACAAAATCATGAAAGCTGAACTGGATTTCCATCCATGGAAATTGCATGTCATTAAAGATGCTGAGGTGAATGAATTAAAAGATGCATTTTAAACTAAGACACCAAAGTTGTAGTTAAGTAGAGATTTACCAGACCACCTGACCGTCCTCTTGAGAAACCTATATGCAGGTCAGGAAGCAACACTTAGAACTGAACATGGAATAACAGACTGGATCCAAATAGGAAAAGGAGGACGTCAAGGCTGTATATTGTCACCCTGCTTATTTTACTTCTATGCAGAGTACATCGTAAGAAACACTGGGCTGGAAGAAGCACAAGCTGGAATCAAGATTGCCCGGAGAAATAACAATAACCTCTGATATGCAGATGACACCACTCTTATGGCAGAAAGTGAAGAGGAACTCAAAAGCCTCTTGATGACAGTGAAAGTGGAGAGTGAAAAAGTTGGCTTGAAGCTCAACATTCAGAAAATGAAGATCATGGCATCTGGTTCCATCACTTCATGGGAAATAGATGGGGAAACAGTGGAAACAGTGTCAGACTTTATTATTTTGGGCTCCAAAATCACTACAGATGGTGATTGCAGCCATGAAATTAAAAGACGCTTACTCCTTGGAAGGAAAGTTATATAGCATATTCAGAAGCAGAGACATTACTTTGCCAACTAAGGTCCGTCGAGTCAAGGCTATGGTTTTTCCAGTGGTCATGTATGGATGTGAGAGTTGGACTGTGAAGAAAACTGAGCACCAAAGAATTGATGCTTTTGAATCATGGTATTGGAGAAGACTCTTGAGAGTCCCTTGGACTGCAAGGAGATCCAGCCAGTCCATTCTAAAGGAGATCAGTCCTGGGTGTTCTTTGGAAGAACTGATGCTAAAGCTGAAATTCCAATACTCTGACTACCTCATGCAAAGAGTTGACTCATTGGAAAAGACTCTGATGCTGGGAGGAATTGAGGGCAGGAGGAGAAAGGGACCACAGAGGATGAGATGGCTGGATGGCATCACTGACTCAATGGACATGAGTTTGAGTGAACTCCGGGAGCTGGTGATGGACAGGGAGGCCTGGCGTGCTGCAATTCATGGGGTCGCAAAGAGTCAGACTGAGTGACTGAGTGACTGAACTAAACTGAACTGACCTGAGAGATTTAGTAAACTCAGAATCTGAATGGTAGGACGCATGGGTTGCTGTTTTTTTTTTGTTTTTTTTTTTTAAAGCATGTCAAGCACTAATCTAATTTGCAAAAACACCTAGTAATACCACACAAATTTTAAAATCTGTTGCAGTGTTGCCATCTGGTCTGATTGTTAGAATGATTGCTGTAAAATTATCTTTTATAAATGGTCTGAAAGAATATTCTTTCTTTTATATACACATTTTATTATATCATCCTGTACAAAATTTGGTGCAGTCATAACATCCCTATATCTGTTAAGTAAGTGAATTGTCCAGCAAGATAGCCCCAAAACCTCTTTCCTTTTCAGCTAGAAATTCTTCCACCTCCAATCCCATCCATACTGAAAACATTGTTGATTGTACTTTTCCAAAGTGGTGATTAATTCGGGAGATAGTGACAGATGACAGAGAAGGCAATGGCACCCCACTCCAGTACTCTTGCCTGGAAAATCCTATGGATGGAGGAGCCTGGTGGGCTGCAGTCCATGGAGTCGCTAAGAGTCGGACACGACTGAGTGACTTCACTTTCACTTTTCACTCTCATGCATTGGAGAAGGAAATGGCAACCCACTCCAGTGTTCTTGCCTGGAGAATCCCAGGGATGGGGGAGCCTGGTGGGCTGCCATCTATGGGGTCTCACAGAGTCGGACACGACTGAAGCGACTTAGCAGCAGTAGCAGCAGTGACAGATGAAGATGATGATGGAAATACTGGAAGAGTGCCTTCACGCATTCTTTTCTTTGAAACCATCATCCAGATATCCAGAAACTCTAGTAACTCCACAATCCATCAGCTCTCCACAGTCCACCATATTTATTCCCGTCTATGAACACCCTTGTATCTTCTCTGCCTGATTTATTCCCTAACCTATAAACTCATCAGGAAGCACAGTTAGAACTGGACATGGAACAACAGACTGGTTCCAAATAGGAAAAGGAGTACGTCAAGGCTGTATACTGTCACCCTGCTTATTTAACTTCTATGCAGAGTACATCGTGAGAAGGAAAGTTATGACCAACCTATATAGCATACTGAAAAGCAGAGACCTTACTTTGCCAACAAAGGTCTGTCTAGTCATGGCTATGGTTTTTCCAGTGATCATGTATGGATGTGAGAGTTGGACTATGAAGAAAGCTGAGCACTGAAGAATTGATGCTTTTGAACTGTGGTGTTGGAGAAGACTCTTGAGAGTCCCTTGAACTGCAAGGAGATCCAACCAGTCCATTCTAAAGGAGATCAGTCCTGGGTGTTCTTTGGAAGGATGCTAAAGCTGAAATTCCAATACTTTGGCCACCTCATGCAAAGAGTTGACTCACTGGAAAAGACTCTGATGCTGGGAGGAATTGGGGGCAGGAGAAGAAGGGGATGACAGAGGATGAGAGGGCTGGATGGCATCACTGACTCAATGGACATGAGTTTGAGTGAACTCCGGGAGTTGGTGATGGACGGGGAGGCCTGGCGTGCTGCAGTTCTTGGGGTTGCAAAGTTTGGACACAACTGAATGACTGAAATGAACTGAATGTTAAACTCATCATTCCCCCAGAATTACCACCCGTGTCTCAACACCTATCCTCAGAGCCATTGCTTTCCCTACCACCTCACATCCTATTTACAAGAGAACCAGCCCTCAGGCATAGGTGTTATGAACACTTGCTGGATGCTTGGGGCAACCCCACCAGAATGTTAGAGCCATAATAAGGAAAAATGGATTTTGTGGTATCCAAATTACTGTGCAATGCACCACTTCTAAATACAACTGTAAATGTTAGTTTCTGTAGGTCTTCCAATTACTCTATTTTGGTTCAGGTATTTTTTTTTTTTTTTACTTAAAATAGTTGAAATGGACCAACCTAGGGGATTAAACATGAATTATGTATGACACTTTTATAGGAAAAATGTCTACATTTCAGAAAAAAATGTTTTAAAAATTCTGTTTTTTAGGATGGTATTCTTCTACTGCATTCCAGATGTTTCCTTGCTGTTAACAGCTATTGACAGCTCTCAATTACTTTATCACTCATGGCATTTTCCACCCCTTTCCTTCCTCCATTTCAGTGGACTTGGGGAGAATAAGTTGGACATATTCAACTGTCTCAAATCATATTTTAAAAAATTTGCATAGAGCATGCCTTCAGCATGCTGTTTCTCCAGGTGCTAAGTAGTAGTTGGTCATATTCTCCTCTATGCCCCAACCTCCCCCCACACACACCCCCCCTAATTAAGCTATGTTTTCAATTTCTGTCTTATTAGTATTCCGGTTACTATTTTTGCTTCCGAACAATTTACGAATTATCTTATGTCTCGATAAGTATTTTAAAGTAAATAGAATGAATAAATAATAATAAATACAATACACAGAAATATGTAGAATAAATAAACACTTTAGATTCAAGTCGAAAAAGAACAGTGATAAATATTGAGTCCTTCAGTTACCCCTGAAAGAGTTTCAGAGTTAAGTAACTCTAAGATACAAAACAAAAGATAACAATTTTTGGGAAAAGACACAGACAGGGGGATTTGATAGAGCTAGAATATATGTCTTTGACTCTTGTGCACTGTGGCACTTTGACCTTAGTGTGTGGGGCTAATTTGGGGCTAGAGGGCATTTATTGTGGTGCTATTGGCTTTTAAATCCTGTGGAGTGGGCAAGAGGCTTCAGAGTACATGTGTCTTGGCAGATGATAGCTGCAAGGGAGGATTAGCAAGCTAAAGCTTGAGCTACATGGGCCTCAACAGAAGCATGGCTGGCCTTGACCAAGTTCAGGGGACCTGAGGACGCAGGCTGCTGCAGCTTTATCTTAAACTACACTTATTGTACGGAGAAAGCGATGGCACCCCACTCCAGTACTCTTGCCTGGAAAATCCCATGGACAGAGGAGCCTGGTAGGCTGCAGTCCATGGGGTCGTGAAGAGTCAGACACGACTGAGCGACTTCACTTTCACTTTTCACTTCATGCATTGGAGAAGGAAATGGCAACCCACTCCAATGTTCTTGCCTGGAAAATCCCAGGGACGGCGGAGCCTGGTAGGCTGCCGTCTATGGGGTCGCACAGAGTCAGACAAAGCTGAAGCGATTTAGCAGCAGCACACTTACAGTATATATGCTGGCAGCCAGGGCTCTACCAGGTGCTTTGGCAGATGCTGGCAAATCACAGAGGCCTCAGTAATCTTAGGCACAGCTGAGGCAAATATACAATTATAGGAAAAGAGTGTCTTCATAGGCCATTCAGTCACTGGTTGGCAGCACAATATTTGCTACCTTAAAACTCTGTAGCAGCTATGTTCCACATGTATTAGTAGCACTAGGGAGGTTCTAGCTTAAAATTTTGAGTTCCAGACTTGAGAAAATGGCATTGGATTAAGCTCTCCTATTTCATTTAACTCTTCTAGAATGAAGTGAAGTGAAGTGAAAGTCACTCAGTCTTGTCTGACTCTTTACGACCCCATGGACTGTAGCCCACCAGTCGCCTCTGTCCATGGGATTTCTTCTAGAATAGATGAACAAAATGAGATAATGGGAAAAAACACATGCATACAAAAACAAACACAAAAGAACCAAAATACTAGACATTTAGCCCGCTATTGCAGAAAATGCAGCAACAAGGAAATGTTATTCAAAGTCAGTAATATTAAAGCAAAAGGAAGACATGTTGATTTTTATTAGCCCCCTAGGGGCTTTGCTTCAAAAACATCAACAGCAGTTTCAGCTGTAGAGTATGTCATTTTAGCTGAAACCAAAGTGGGAAAGTAAGCATTTTCTAGAAAATAGGTTTCTTAGGCTTAGGAGAATGTATTGAAAGAAGTAGAAATGATTCAGAAACAAAAATGCATGTTTCTGTGAGAGCATGGTCTCTACATCACCAGTTGGAATCTATACTTAAATCAGTATTGGCACAAAAACACAGGGCTTGAAGGGGAAATGACAACGTGGTAACTACAGCTCCATGATTAATCGCTTGATAGGAATGAATTTCAGTTCAGAAGAGTTTAGAGACATGATACAGAATGAGTTTTCTCCAGGTCATTCCAGGAAGACTATTGTCAAGATTTATGACATCCCTGATAGCTCAGCTGGTAAAGAATCTGCCTGCAACGTGGGAGACCTGGGTTGGATCCCTGGGTTGGGAAAAGTTCTGGCCTGGAGAATTCCATGGACTGTAAGTCCATGGGGTCACAAAGAGTCAGACATGACTGAGTGACTTTCACTTTCACTTCCCCCTTTACTTACTTAATGCCAAACCTCCACTATGGTTTCTACAGCATGAAAAAATGAGTTATGTGAACAAAATTTTGCCAGGGCTAACATGTCCTAGAGAGACTTCTCCATTTGGTGAGATTAGATCCTGTGTTTTGAACTATGTTGTCTTTATACTCTATAAAAGTAAGATATGTTAAGATAGTACAACTCCAAAGGCTCTAAGACCTACATCCATTTCCAAGAGAGATAGTTCTAGTTATAACTCCTGAAGGAACAAAACTCAGATATTAACATCCATCTATCTGCTGCTGCTGCTGCTAAGTCACTTCAGTCGTGTCCGACTCTGTGAGACCCCATAGATGGCAGCCCATCTGAGACTGAATAAAATATAAGGTTGGAAGGGTGAGATTTTACATTAATGTATTTGAAATATAGTATTGCAAGGACAAAGAGAATTTTATTTTGGACTTTAATTTCTCTGAGTTTTAGGATTTTAAGCTTTTAATTTGTGATAACATTTAATCTTCAAGATTTTAATTTTCCTTTGGAAATTCATAACAGAAATTATATTCAAATTTAGGTCATCTCTTGGTTGCTGGCATTTTATTGCAGTAGCTATGTATTTTGCTCTTGGCGTATGCTGTCTTCAATTTCATGGGAGGGCTTAGATGCTTTATATTGGACTAAGTGAATACACAATATTTGCAGTGAGAAACAGAATAAAGAATGTCTTTTTAGCCTTAGTAAAGTGAAGGCTTTCAGTTGAATCAATTAATGTATCTTTATCTGCTTGCCTCCTTTGGTGATGCCAGACAGGTAACAAAAGTATAATGGTTTTGATTGGAGCCCAGCATCATAAATGTGGGAGCAGAACTGTCCTAAAGTACTTTCCATCTTTTCCCCAAAGAAAAAATAATCAGAACCCTGCTTGGCTATGGATTTAATGGTGATGCTCAGCTAGTTAAAAGAAAAACAGAAATAAAAGCAAACAAAACTTTGCCATACTAGGGTGATGATATCAGTGGGAACTCTTGATGAAAATGAAAGAGGAGAGTGAAAAATTTGGCTTAAAGCTCAACATTCAGAAAACTAAGATCATGGCATTCGGTCCCATCACTTCATGGCAAATAAGTGGGGAAACAATGGAAACAGTGAGAGTCTTTATTTGGGGGCGGGGGCTCCAAAATCACTGCAGATGGTGACAGCAGCCATGAAAGTAAAAGACACTTGCTCCTTGGAAGGAAAGTTATGACCAACCTAGACAGCATATTAAAAAGCAGAGACATTACTTTGCCAGCAAAGGTCCATCTAGTCAAAGCTATAGTTTTTCCAGTAGTCATGTACGGATGTGAGAGTTGGACTATAAAAAAAGTTGAGTGCCAAAGAACTGATGCTTTTGAACTGTGGTGTTGAAGAAGACTCTTGACTGTCCCTTGGACTGCAAGGAGATCCAACCAGTCCATCCTAAAGGAGATCAGTCCTGGGTGTTCATTGGAATGACTGAAGCTGAAACTCCAATATTTTGGCCACCTGATGCGAAGAGCTGACTCATTTGAAAAGACCCTGATGCTGGGAAAGATTGAAGGCGGGAGGAGAAGGGGACTATAGAGGATGAGATGGTTGGATGGCATCACCAACTCAATGGACATGAGTTTGGGTAAACTCTGGGAGTTGGTGATGGACAGGGATGCCTGGTGTGCTGCAGTTCATGGGGTCGCAAAGAGTCAGTCAGACACAACTGAGCAACTGAACTGAATCAGTGGGAACATATCTTCTCTTTCCCAAAGTTTTCTTCCTGTGTAGAGACATCAATAACCATGAAACTCTTGGCCTTTGTCTATATCAATGGAGATACCATGATTATTGATGAATAATTTTTGAAATAATAGTTCTGACATAATCAGCTTGTCCCATTTTCATTTTAGAAGTGAGATTCTCACAATGAAAAGACTTTCCATTTTGCTGAGGATTTTGATTTCAGTTTCATAAATCTAATTTGGGCTGATCACTATTTCTCCCCCTCATCTAAACTTCCCTCCAGGTTTTGTTTTAGAAGGACTAGCCTCTGATACCACAGGATATTTGATGGCAGGAGTGTCTGTGTACTTCTGGGGTTCAGCCCCCGCTTGACTGTGAGACTAATATAAACGCCCTAATTTATAATTTACCAACTATAAAGCTAATATTTTGAGCTCTAACACCGTATTCTTTGTCTTTTTCTCAAAATTTTCAGAGCCCAAGTTGTGATTAAAACTATAATTTTTTAGTTGCCTTTAAAAACACTAATAATTTTTTATAACTCAAAAATCTAAGTTTAGGTTGCTAAAAACCAGCTCTAATTCTACAATTCTTTCTATGTGGAAAGCCAGCAGAAAAGGCAACTTTAGCTGCGGGCTGTTTCTTCAAAAACACATGGTAGCTGTGAGCAAAATTCACTCTCATTTAAATCAGCGTACCTCAGAATCTAGGGAATGATGTGATCAGATTATGCAGACATGGAAAAAATATTAGCCCATATTTAAATAGACATGAGTAATTCTGATTTTAGGTACTAACTTATGCTGATACTGTTTTTATTCATGGTGAATGAAGAATTCACCATGAATAAAATTTATTCATGGAGGAAGAATTGGTTAGAACTATCATACTGGAAATTTTGGTTGAATATATTATCTGTAAATTGTTTATATAATTATTCAAGACATAAGATTTTTTATTGTTATTGAATGATGTTTTGGAAGGTCCAGAGAAGGAGTGTGAAACATTTTTTTTTTCTTTTTAAATGATGCAAAGTGGAATATGTGGTAAGGATAAAATCCCTCTAGGGTTTTTGGAATGCAGACCTATAATGAAAGCATGGAGCCTAGTTTATGAGTTAGAAGTATAATATGTACTATGGAAATAATAGGAGCACAAGTGGGAAAATGAAAAATATAGAAACCTTGTGTGCCTAAGGAAAGGCATTGACATTTTCAAATGATATTTGATAATGCCATTTCTGTAAATATGTTTTAAGTACAGAAACCTTTTGCATGAGAAACCTGTGGAAAGTTTTTCTTGGGAAGTCTTTAGAGACAACTAAGAAGTCTTTAAAAAAATAATGCTGGTTTTCACTTTATAGAATGAATATCCTGATATTCTAATGTATACTGAGGCAAAATATCACTTTGGGTTCAAATAACTTTTACACTTTTCCATATTTTTTTTTATTCTCCATCAGGACTCAAGTTTTTATTTTGGGGGTATGAATTTGACCACGGTGCTGAATTCTTTCCAAGGAGGTCTTGCACATCATGAACTCTGTGTACATGGAACAAGGTATATTTTGTAGTAATAATTTTGTGTCTGTCTTTTCTTGTGCTTCATTGAGGACAAAGAAAAGAGTAATGGAGATATTCATGGTTTAAAGTTGAATGGGTTTGGCATTTACTACCTTTGCAACTTGATTAAGTTACTTAAGCTTCCTAAATTCAGATTTACCATTTATGAAATGATAGTCATACTGATATTTTTTATAAGGCTGTTAAGGATTATATCTGGCATCTCACATAATAAAATGTATGCCAATAAATACTAGATCTCTTTCTCCTCCTCCATAATTCTTTATTGAAAGAACAGTGTCTAATTCATTTCCAACTTGTTGCATTCTATATGATGCCACTTGCTAAGATAGTCATATAAACATGTGATTATTGTTGTGGGGCATTTTTAGATAATTTTTGAAACTATCTAAATGTGTTGTTGTAGAATACCAATGTGGTCTCCCAATTTCCAGGTGGATCTCACATAATAGAGACATTTTTCTGTCCATGAGATGTTTCTTTGTGCTTCTTTGAACTGTGATTTGCCAGTCTCCTCTGTCTATGGGATTTTTCAGGCAAGAATATTGGAATGAGTTGCATTTCCTCCTCCAAGAGATCTTCCCAACCCAGAGATCTAATCTGCATCACCTGTGTCTCCTGCACTGGAATCATATTGATTACCTGCTAAGCTACCTGGGAAGCCAAGAGACATTTTCAGAGGTAAGTAATTTACCATTTTTTGCCAAAACTATCCAGTGAGCATCAAAATACCTAAGCACACAGTGAGAAAACACTGTGAAAATATGCTATCTTTAACTTTTGGCTGTACATCAAAAAACATTTTGAACTATGATTCTCTTTCGATTTAAAAAGTTCTGTGACGTCAGACAAGTCATTAACCTCTTTAAGTTATCACTTGTAATGTATCTTTTACTTCTATAAAAGTGGTTGGTTAAAAATAACCTGCATATATTCATTTAGCTCAAACACAGAACAAAATGGAACAGACACAATAAACATTTAAGCATGGATCTGAAATTTCCTAAATCTCAAACCCCGTTTCCCACATTCTGGGCAGTGGTACCTAATGTCTCCACCAGAGCACTCTGCTGCTGCTGCTGCTAAGTCGCTTCAGTCGTGTCCGACTCTGTGCGACCCCATAGATGGCAGCCAACCAGGCTCCCCCGTCCCTGGGATTCTCCAGGCAAGAACACTGGAGTGGGTTGCCATTTCCTTCTCCAGTGTATGAAAGTGAAAAGTGAAAGTGAAGTCACTCAGTCGTATCCGACTCTAGTGACCCCATGGACTGCAGCCTACCAGGCTCCTCTGTCCATGGGATTTTCCAGGCAAGAGTCCTGGAGTGGATTGCCATTGCCTTCTCCAGACCAGAGCACTCAGGATTACCCAAATTCTGACTTTTTTTTTCTTTATTCTGAGCAAGAAGCTAATTAGAAATCCATATGTAAAATTTATTTAGTTCATAAACAAGTTCTCATACATTTGTCTTGAACTTGTTATCTAAGCATTGTATTCTCAAATTTCTGCTTTCATGCTGCTAAGAATTTCTTTTTGGGTCTTCAAGTTTGCATTTCATTTTCTTTGATCCTAGGTTTCAGAATCCTGGCCACCTTACACTTTTGCTCATATAACAACATAGACATATATCTGTCTACTTTCCTAAACTGATTTTTTTTTTTTTTCATGCAAGAAGTCCCACACAATGTAGAGAGCTTGCAAGTTATTTCCATTTCACCTAACTGTTGAGTCTAAATTGCTGTTAAAATGCTTAAAAATAATAATCTCTTTCGGTAGTACCAAATAGTATAGTAGAATAGTTCATGATTAAGATTCACATGGGGTGTGTGTGTGTGTGTGTGTGTGTTGTAAAAACAGATAATGGAATTAAGAACACATCCAATGTGATATTGAGTTGGGTCAAGCTGATCTCATCTTAGAAGCCTAAACTAGAATTTAGAATAACCTTGACAAATTAGAGAAGTCATACATCAAAAACAGTATGAAATTTAATAGTGACAAGTGCAGGGTGGTACATAGGGGAAATCGACTAAGGATACATACAAGAGGCACAGAAATTACTCTACACAATTGTGAAAAAAAAGTGTGGAAACTATAGCGGAGAGAAGCTAGAAATTAATCAGCATTAAACTGTTTTTAATTTTCAAGAGCTGATATGACACTTAGATACACAGTATTATGGGCTATCATAGCAAAGCAGAGAAGTAATCTTTTGGCTCTATAAAATCTGAGGATAATCCTCTTCTAAATTTTGCCAGTAGTGAGAACTTTATTACTGAACTATGTTTGTTTGCTCTCATAATTATTTACTGAGACCTACTGTTTAGAGTGTGAATTGCTATAGACTATCATTTGATACTTCTTTCTAATTACCATGCATGCTTAAAGTCATTTCAGTTGTGTCTGACTCTACAACTCTATGGACTATAGCTTGCCAGGATCTTCTCTGTCCATGGGATTCTCCAGGCAGTAATACTGGATTGGGTTGCCATGCCCTTCTTAAGGGATTCTTTTCAACCCAGGGATCGAACCCACGTCTCTTATGTCTCCTGCTTTGACAGGTGGGTTCTTACCACTAGTACCACCTGGGAAGCATGTACTTGTAAATGTCTGCTATATCACTCTATAATTTTGTTGTATTCTGTATTGGACATACATCACATTTTGTCTGTCTTGCATCTCTTAATTTAGAAATTGTTCTGTTTTAATGAGATTGTTTAGTCACACATTCACACCTTGACTGTCACTACACAATCAGGAAGAGTGAGTGACTGAAGGATGGGCATGTAATGAAAGATGAGCTGTTTCCAAGACATACCAGGGCTCTTGTCAGGGTTAGGAAGAAACAGGTCTTCCCTTTTCTCTGAAACCCCACAATAAAATTGTAGGATAAGCCTAAAAATGTGTTGACCCTCTTGGCTTTTCTGTAAAGAAAACTAGCTTAAGCTTTAACTAATATTAAGAAAACAAGAGTTCAATCTTGGATATAATGAAACACAATTTTGATTATATCACTTAAGCCTTTGGATCATGCTGTTGTTGTTCCATCACTAAGTCGTGTCTGACTCTTTGCGACCCCATGGACTGCAGCACACTGAGCCTCGCTGTCCCTCGCTATCTCCCAGATTTTGCCCAAACTCATGCCCATTGAATCAACAAACTCTGGATCATAATGGACTGAAATAACTCCCAACAATGGACTTTTAAGTTAAATTAACTAATAATTTTGTGTTATTATTTTGGTTTTTGTTTAAGCTAATTTGATTTGAATTTATGTTATTTGCAACCAAGGAGTTTAGAGTAACACATTCATTGGTGATTATTCTAATAGAGACATAGTATAAGATCTGGTTATGAGGTTCTCATTTCCTCCCCACCAAAAGAATGGGTATTTTTACACATAATGTTATGAGAAAGAGGCAGATCTATAACAAAATGAACAAAATGTATTACGTAGGACCTTGGCATATAATCTACCTGAAATGTGGGAGATTGGGCTTGATCTTCAGGTAGGGAAGATTCCCTGGAGAAGGGAATGGCTACCCACTACAGTATTCTTGCCTGCAGAATTCCACAGGGGAGCTTGGTGGGCTACAGTTCATGGGGGTTGCAGAGTCAGACATGACTGAGCAACTAACACTTTCCTCTCATATCTTAAATGTTAATCTTGTTTACTTTGGATTTTAATGTCTGAGCTTTCAAGGTGACACAGCAGTAAAAGAATCTGCCTACCAATGTAGGAGATGGAAGATCCTTGGGTCAGGAAGATCCCCTGGAGTGGGAAATGTCAACCCACTCCAGTATTCTTGCCTGTAAAATTACATGGACAGAGGAGCTGCGGGGCTTCACTACATTGGGTCACAGAGTCGGACACGACTGAGCACATCAGTGTTAATGTCTGGGATTTAGACTAGAGTTATTAAAATAACACAGTGGTGATATTGAGTGCCAACATGATATTTTATCAAATGAAAAGTGTGATGGTTAATTTTATGTATCAACTTACCTTGGACACAGGGTGCTGAGGCATTTGTGTAAATATTATTTCTGGGTATAACTGGAAGTGTGTTTCTGGATGATTTTAACATTTTAATCAGCAGATTGAGTAGATTCCCCTCTGTGATGGTTAATTTTGTATGTCAACTTGACAAGCCATGTGCTGACCAGATTAAATATTATGTCTGGTGTTTCCAGATGAGATTAGCATTTGAATCAGTGAATTCTGTAAAATAGATAGTCTTCCCCAATGTGGGCAGGCATTGTCTAATCCCTTGAGGTGCTAAAGAGAACTAAAAACAGAGGAAGAGAAAATATTTCCTCTTTCTGCCTGCCTGATTGAGCTGAGACATCTGTCTTTTCTTGTCTTGGACTGAGATTAATACTATCAGCTTCTCAATTCCCAGGCCTTCAAACTTGAACTGGAATTATATTATTGATTTTCCTTAGTCTCCAGTTTGCAGAGAACAAGCATACTATGGGACTTCTTGGCCTCCATAATTGCATGAATGCATAATAAATCGGTCTCTCTCTTTCTCTCTCTCTCTGCTGCTACTGCTGCTGCTGCTAAGTCGCTTCAGTTGTGTCCGACTCTGTGTGAACCCATAGACGGCAGCCCACAGGGCTCTGCTGTCCCTGGGATTCTCCAGGCAAGAACACTGGAGTGGGTTGCCATTTCCTTCTCCAATGCATGAAAGTGAAAAGTGAAAGTGAAGTCACTCAGTCGTGTCCGACTCTAGCGACTCCATGGACTGCAGCCTACCAGGCTCCTCTGTCCATAGGATTTTCCAGGCAAGAGTACTGGAGTGGGATGCCATCGCCTTTAATACACTCTCCTCGTGTCAGTGGACATCATCAATTCTGTTGAAGGTCTGAGTAAAATGTAAGTTTCATTAAGGAAGAATTTTCTTTCTCCATCTGACTGTTTTCAATCTAGCTATTAGCCTTCTCCTGCCTCTTGGGCTTGATTTGGACTTTACCTCATGGGCTCTCCTGATTTAGGCCTTTGGTCTCAAACTGGAACTCCACACTCAGATCTTCTGGGTCTCCAACTTATTGATTGCAGACCTTGGGACTTCTTACTTACCATAACTGCATAAGTTAGTTACTTACAATAAATCAATATCTACCTATCTATCTATTCTGTTGATTCTATTTCTCTAGAGAACCTAGACTAACACAAATTTTCATAGCACTGTCTAGTAGAACTTTCTGTGATGATGGGAATGTTGTCGACCTGTGTTGTCCAGTAGAGTAAGTCATTAATCACATATGCCTACTGAGTACTTAAAATATGAGTAATATGACTAAGATGCATAGCTTAAAATTGTGTCTTGTGTTACTTAATTTGAATTTAAATAGTCACACAGTGTTAGCGTCTACAGCTCTAGGAACAAGCCATAGTTTGTTGTATTCTTTGTATTCTTGTATTTTACTTTCCACACTTATTTCTTTCTATTCTCCCATGTCCTTTTAGTATTTGCTTCTTCAAGATGCCTTATTATTCTTTTTTTTTTTATTTTTTATTTTATGAAGGATGTCCCTTAGAGATGTAGGTTAATGATTCATTGTTTAGCCATTGAAATTATAAAATAGCTTAAAATCCCACTAGGAATCAAGAAGTATCATAGAGTTCTTCACAATTCCTTATTACAGCTATTTAGCACCCAAGACAGCTCCTTTTGTGGCTTCCCTGGTAGCTCAGCTAGTGAAGAATCTGCCTACAATGCAGGAGACCCAGTTTGACTCCTGGGTGAGGAAGATCCACTAGAGAAGAGATAGACTACCCACTCTAATATTCTTGGGCTTCCCTGGTGGCTCAGCTGGTAAAGAATCTGCCTTCAATGTGGGATACTTGGGTTTGATCCCTGGGTTCGGAAGATCCCCTGGAGAAGGGAACAGCTACCCACTCCAGTATTCTGGCCTGGAGAATTCCACAGACTGTAGAGTCTGTGGAGTTTCAAAGAGTTACCTACTCCAGTATTCTAGCCTAGAGAATTCCATGGAATGTATAGTCTATGGGATTGCAAATAGTGGAATACAACTGAGCTACTTTCAGTTTCCATAGCTCCTTTCATGTGGTCAATCTGGATCAAAAATTAGGTCCTCAGTTGGTTTCAGCATTGTTAGCCTGACTTAGCTCATTTCATGAAACTATGCAACATCCCTAACATAAATTATATTAAATACTAGTATAAATACTAAGAACCGTGTCTGACTCTTGTGACCCCATGGACTGTAGCCTGCCAGGCTCCTCAGTCCATGGGATTCTCCAGGCAAGAATACTGGAGTGGGTTCCCATATCCTTCTCCAGGGGATCTTCCCAATTCAGGGATCGAACCCAGGTCTCCCTCATGGCAGGTGGATTCTTTTCCAGCTGAGCTATCAGGGATGCCCTAGTACAAATATTAAGAACCTTCTAAAACAAGGGACTATAAAGATACTAAAAAACAGTTGTGTATGCTTTAATAGATAGACTGTAATAATTTCTATCTATTTATTCCAAAACTTTGTGCTATTGAAAAACATCAGGGGTAGTTAACAGTGATCAACAGTGGTTATGTATGTGGAGTAAAATCACTAAAATAACTTTCACTGGGTGTCTGTTTTATTTATCTATTCCCATGTAGTTTGTATTTTCCCAATTCTTATGTAGATAAAATCTAAATCTAATTTTTATAAGTGCTAAATTTTTTGTTTGAATGCTTCCATTTAATAATACTTAGAATTATTTATTAAAGAAAATAATGCCTAAAAAATGATACAAGGAGGGAAGATAAGTGAATCCATATTTATATACATTAAGCCAGAAGGTAGTCAGAATGGATATACTCATTCCTTCAGCAAATATATGTTGAATGATTAATATATTTCAACTCTTTTCTAGTTGCTGAAAATTCAGTCAATAAGTTAAAGTCCCTGCATTTTTTCAGGTTACATTCCAGGTGGGGAAAAAATACAAATACACAAGTAAACAACTGAATTAAATAACACATAAATTCAAGTTTACAAAGGGCACGAAAAAAACAAAACGGGTAGATGTTCAAGGAGTGAGTAGATGGTTTGGGGGTGGAAAAGCAGAGGAGAGTCAGTAAATGACTCCTGGGAGTGGAACATATGAGTAGAACCCTTGGTAAAGTAAGTAAATTACTTACATGCTGCTCATAGAAAGGAGAGTTTCAAGTATAAAACGCTCCACATACAAAATCCATGTGGCAGGTATGAAATTGTCTTGAATAAATAGGGTCAATGTCTTTTATTATTTAATTTATTTATTTATTTAAAATAAAGCCCATTTTCAATCAGTGTCTAAAAGTTGGAACTTATCTCCAGAATATTTCCACTTAACTTTGGTCGTTCAAAAAGCTACTGCTTTGCATATTCAGATCAGATCAGATCAGATCAGTGGCTCAGTTGTGTCCCACTCTTTGCGACCCCATGAATTGCAGCACGCCAGGCCTCCCTGTCCCTCACCAACTCCTGGAGTTCACTCAGACTCACGTCCATCAAGTCAGTGATGCCATCCAGCCATCTCATCCTCTGTCATCCCCTTCTCCTCTTGCCCCCAATCCCTCCCAGCATCAGAGTCTTTTCCAATGAGTCAACTCTTCGCTAGTTGCTATTAAACTCTTAGATTATATGATCCTATATGAAGTATAAGACTTCCCTGATGATCCGATGGTTAGGACTCTGTGCTCCCACTGCAAGGGGCATAGGTTCAATCCCTGGTCCTGGAGCTAAGATCTTGCATGCTGTGCAGCCAAAAACAATAAATAAATAAGGTAGGATGAATGTTTGCTTATTTGAGGAAAATGCAAGAAAAGGAATCATCCCTTTTATGAGTTTAAGAAAGTGTGATGGCCACATACCTTAGATCATTTAGATCCAATCATTGTAGAGATAGAAATTATACTACCTAACATCACAAAATCATTTTTACTCTATGTATTGCAATTTCATATTTTAAAATGAGAGGATGCTTGTCACATTGCCACTTGGTTTATTCACGTAAAAAATGCAGAAACTGCTCATCTTGAGATTGTAAATTTCTGAACATTTGTGAATTTCATTTCAACATTTATATACCTTCATCAGTATAAGTTAAAATTCTAGCTATAAGATATTTGAGATACAGTGGGATAAAATAATGTATCATAACTTGAAAGGATAGTGAGTGTTTTATAACCAGTAGCAAAATGCCATTAAAAATGCATCTAAAGGCAGCAAATATTGTTATATATAATCACATATATGCTCTATATATACACACATATATATTTGTAAATAATACTATATACTGTGTATTATACTAAATATATACCAAACCCAAGAATTCTTAACATCTCTGCAACACAGACAGCTGACCTCATATTTAAAATGCTAGTGAGCATGGAGAATGACAATCAATGCTTCCAGAACTCAATAAGCCAATTTTCTTTCACAATGGTCTACATTTTCACCAGGCCATGAAATTTCTTCTTCTAGGTCGATTTGCTGCAAGAGTCAATTTTCTATGAGAGTCAATTTAGCATAGATTTTTAAATTTTTAGTCCTGAGTATCTATAATGACTATGTATTTCAAATGTTTAGATATTTTACTTAAATTTAATATTTTAAAAAAGAATTCTATTAACCATGTGAAATCCCAGTAAATTTATCCATGGTTGGAAAAATTTGACACAATAATTTTCCTACTCTTATTTTAAAAACTTTTGCCACAATTAAACCTTGTTTATTTTTTTTTCAGCTTTGAAGGATAATTGACAAATTTGTAATATTTAAAGTGTACATTGTGATGATTTAATATATGTAGATATTGTGAAAAGATTGGCCCATCTACTTATATTCATCACCTTAAAACTGCTGATGAAGTTTGTTTTTCCTAGTGGAATGAAAAAGTGATAAACATCACATTCATAATAATAACATTTATTTAAAATTGGTGAAAAAAGTCCTAAAGTGCAAGCTAACTGAGATTTCCTCTGTGAAACCTATGTGAAAAGAAATATAATGTCCAGGGTACTATTGCAGAAAGATGATACTACAATCCTATTCTATGGACAGTATAAGCAAAGAGAACCTTCATTCCCAAGGCAAGGAAAACATATGTGCTATCTTTGTATAACTTTTAAAATGAGTATTGAGTGAATGACTTAAATTTAAAACATTAATTTAACTTCAAAGTAAATTAAGAATTTACTTCAAAACATGAAATACTGAAAAATATTTTTGCTATGAAGAAAAGGAGAATACAAAGCTTAAAAAATACATAAAATTTTCAAATAGGTTTAATATTTTAGACTATTTCATATAGGGAGGCATGGATAGATGCCATCTTTTGGCAATTTATAAAACTAATTCATTATCTGATGATTCATAAGAGGTCAGTTAATTTGTACATTTATTTGAGACACTGATACTATATGTAGACAATAATAGCTTTAAAACTATGAAATGAAGATGTTTAAAGATATTTAATTGCATTCTAAGAAATGTTTTGAGTTTTAGAAATGAATTTACTCATACACTGACAACTCTATAACATATAGACTCTTGTCTCATTTTAAAACATTGAAAGATCTTACAACCATTGAGCATTTGATTTTTTTTAACTGATTAATAGAATCTAAGAATAGACTATTTAGAAAATACAGAATTATTGTTTTTTTGTATATGAAGATGACCTTATTTATCCAAATGACCAGAGCTCATGCTTTGAATTTTTTTTTTTTTTTTTGCACACTTTGGGACTGAAATAAACACATGCTGGCTTCCAGCCCCCTAGGTGTGTGGGCTAGGAGAATCTTAATCACACTGAAGTTTATGACTCTCATCACAATCAAGCTTGCAGCCATTTTAAAACTTATCTAATTAAAATAATCTGTTCCTTCTATAGTTTACAACAAGAGTTACTTTTGTGTTATGATGACAAGGAGACTCCCAGGGTTCCTGAAAATAACAATTTAACAAAAATAATCTGGACTTTTTAGTCACCTCCATTTCATACAACACCCATGAAATTCTCCCTGGGTCAAGTGTACAGTAAAACACTGTTAAAGACTAGAATGTCTCAAATTTGGTGGACATATAAATCACCCTGGAATCTTGTTATAATGAAGAATCTGACTCTGTGGGTAGGGTAGAAGTTGGGACTCTGTAGTTCTAACAAATTCCCAAGTGATGGTGGTGATGTTGTCTGACATCACATACTGCATAGCAAACCTATAGACTATTTCACTACAGAATCTTAATTTCTCTTGTAGTTACCAACAAGAACAAAAACATGATTTGCTTCTGAGTATTGATCACAAGTGTTGAGCTACTTATGTTCAACTGGGACACTTTCTTGAATATAGCAATCTTAGAATAATGATTTTTTTTTTTTTTTTAAACTCAGTGAGACTTTAGAAGTCATCAAATACAGCTCTGTCATACTATCATTGAGGAAATTGAGGGTCAGGGAAGTTGAGTACACGCCCACAATCATATAGCTGACAGCAGGTTGTGCACCAGAACGAAGGAACCCTAACTACTGTGTCAATAAAGAAACCCTAACTTCTTTGGCACTTTTGTTTTTATTTATACTCCCTGGCACAAAACAAAGCATGAGTCAATAATGATTAGAATTTCACCTTTTGGTGCTCACAATAGTTTAAATGATAGCAGTATCCTTGGACTTGCTGACTTGCCTAACAGCTAAAACTCACAGTAGGCAACTGTCTCTTACAATAATAAGAGTATTCACATATCCTCTTTCTTCTAGAGTCCACTTTCAGTTTTATTATGGACATTTTGCTCCTTAATTTTGAGAACCTGGGGAGAAAGGTGGACATAGAAATGAATGGGTCGTTAGTTAAAAGGCAAGGGTGAGGTCGTAAAAGGTTGTGGCTAAGTAAGCAACAAATGAGAAAGAGCTAAGGGCCTCAATATTGATCCTGCCTCTCATCTTTCCCTCTGTCTCCTTGCTTGCAGGTTTCTATTGTGTAGTCTCTTGAACAAAGCAGACTATTTATGGTGTGACTGATTTAACACTACTGAACTAGTCTATCATCTGCTAATTTGGTCCGATTAAAAACTGGTCATAGGGAAAAGCCTGGAATTAAGCTCATTTGGAAACACAACTTCTGATTAATTTATGTCCTGTTCATTTATATCTCCTCCTCTAAATCAGGCACATCCAGGTGCTGATTTATAGAGATGGTTCTTTCCAGATTCCTGAATTTTCTTTCCATGACCACCTTTGGTTAGGTCCTTGAAAAAAGCACAGTTATGTTTTTTGTCCCTTCCTTAAGGCTACAATTAAGGCACATACGGAAGATTGCCTAAGATTTTGTGCTATCTTGAATTATAGAAATCTCACTGAACCGCGCTAAAGTCTCCTTTAATAAAGCGTTTACAGATGCCTGGCCCTGTAGCAATCCAGGGCCGTATAACTTCAATCCGTATAACTTCAACCCGTATAACTTCAAGAGTTAAGTTCTATTATTATCCCTGTTTTACAGATGAGGCTTCAGATTTTAATGTTCAAGTAAAATCATCAAACATTGTGAAGCAAGAAGTGACAGCTATGGGATTTGAACCTAGACCTACCTGATCTCAGTACTGACAGAAAGAATACTGTCACCCGCTGGCCTCTATTGAGATTTTATGTCTAGATTAAATCAAATTCTCAGGAACAACAACAAAAACTTAATTTCTTCCACCCCTAACTCTTTTTTTTTTTTTTCCTTTTCACACAAGTTCTTGTAGGCAGGTAGGTGTTCTGTTCCCTATACTTAGCCTCTCCCACGTCCTCTTAAATCTTTCCCTTTTGCTGCTGGGAGCTTCAGAGAGCTACTGCAGCTGGTGAGTGGGCAGGTGCAGCCACCATCTGCTCTAGGAGTCCAAATACGCACAAGAACTTCGCACCCAAGACCTGTCCCAGGCACCACCACGGGTTCCAGAACCTGCTGGGGACATGGCAAACCCCGCCCCCTCGCGGTGGCGATTGGCTGAACCCTTCCCGAATGCTAGGCACTTATTAAAGAAGGCGCCGTCTCAGAAAGTTAGGCTGAGACTCTCCAAGGAGGTGAGACCCGCCGGGGTGTGTGAATGGGGGATTCAGTTCTTCCTGCCCGAAGGGTCCTTGAGAAGCCTGTTTGTTTTTCCCGGCGCCTGTCTCCACCCATCCCTTTCTCTCATTGGCTAGGCCTGGTGGGCGGGGGTGTCCCCATTGGTCGGGGGGCGGTGTCTGTCCCTGGCCATGGTGGGGGCGGGGCCTCCACCGTGCTGAGCTTGCCCTTGTGTCTGGTGCTCTGTAGAGCTGCTGCCGCCGCTGCTGCTGCCGCTGCCGCCGCCGCCGCTGCTGCAGCCGGAGCATCCGGGAGCAGCCGCCGCCGCCGCTATCGCCTCTAGCGCCGCTTCCACCGCTGCCACCTCCCCTCCCAGGACCCCGAGACACCTCAAGCGCGAGCGGCGGCTGCTGCTTGCTTGCTCCCCTTATTCCCCGCCTTTCCCTTGCGTGACCTACCCACTCCTTACAGCCCTCGTCTGCATCTTCTCCGACACCCCGGCATCCCTGCACCACCTGCTCGGACAGCCCCGGGTGCGTGCCGGGAGGAAGGCAAGCTCCGAACCCGTGCCTGGCAGAAGGACTGTCGCGGCTGCACCACCAACAAGAGGAGGAGGAAAAGAAACTATTTTGCCCAGCGAAACCTCATTCTGCGGGTGCTTCGCCGTTGCCGCTTCTGCTGCTGCCATCTGATCCGCGTCCGCAGGTTCGAGCACCGCAGCGGCGAGGACCCTAGGTCCGGCGGGCTCCGCGAAGGAGACACCGGCAGAGCCCCGCACTCTGGTGCCCTGCTCACCAGCATCTCTTTGCCCCCCTCGTTCATTCTCAACCCTTTAGAAAAGGGACCATGATTTGGAAACGCAGCGCCGTTCTCCGCTTCTACAGTGTCTGCGGGCTCCTGCTACAAGGTAATCCCCGCCCCGCCGCGGGGAGCATCAACTTCACGCCCATTCCCCATCATCCTCACTCCACCCCATATTTCCACTCTTCCCCTTACAGTCCCCCAGTCCCCGGCGAATTCCACCCCCTCCCCCTACTTCCCGGTGCGGCAGGGGGCAGTGGCAGTTTGCTCCAGCCCCTCAAATCTCTAGCGCTGGCTCAACCCTGCTGTCTCGGTAGTCAGTCCCTTACGGGCACCTTTCGCCTTTTCATTCACCTGAGCTTCCTACATCTCTCACTCTCCATGCTCGCCAGCACTCCCCTCACCCTTCACATACACACTCCCACGCCTTTTGGCTGGCAACTTGTGCCTTCTCTGAACATTCCACCCTCCCACCAACCCCCACCAGCCGCCTCCCACATCACGCTCCCGACCGACCCTCTCCATCTCTTGTCATCTCTTTAACCTCCCCCTCTTCGTGTCGCCTTTATTTTGCCCCTTCTTCCCACCATCAGCATATCCGTGTGCCTTTAAAAAGTGTGTGAGAGCCTGGGAGCGAGCTGCCGAGACGGCGAGAACAGCAGCAGCGGCGGCACCGTGTGCATTGCAATAACATCCCCGGGGGCGGGGAGGTGGGGGGGGGGGTGTTGTGAGACGTGTCATTCACCTAGGAAGAGAGAAGACTGACTGAGGTTTAAAAAAAAGAAAAAAGAAAAAAACGAAAGAGAGAGATAAGCAAGGAAGGAAGAAAAAGAAAGAACGAAAAAGAGTAAAAGGAAAAAGGAAGAATGAATAAATAAAGCAGGAAATAAAAAGAGAGGGCCAGGGGAAGGGAAGAATTAAAAGACCCAAAGCCACTTTATCAACAAACTGACTTTTTATTATTCAGCCCGTGTGGTTTTCTTTTTCATTTTTTCGAAGCCAAGAAATGTGTGCACCCTGGCAGTTACTTTAGTGCTAAGGGATTTTAGCTTAGATTCCCTACCTTTCCATCCCGCTCTCTGACGCTTCTTTTCCGTAATTAATATCATCCTTTCAGGTGAAATGTAAGAACCCCTGTGACCGCAGCGGAGGGAAACCGCACAAAACACTGTTATTATGCAAATCATTGGGCTTGGATGCAGACTGGCTAGCGAACTGGGGTGCACTTTTCGCCAGATCCTTGCTTTTGGAGGGAGGAGGAGGTTGTGTGCAGTGGGAGGACGATGATGATTATGAAATGCATGGCAATGTATGGAGTAAAAGTGCCTGGGAAGAGCACACTTTGGGTGGTGGTGGAGGCAGAGGCGGCATGCTAGAACTGAGTGGGCAGGGGCTGTAAGGCAGAAGATTGTTGCTTTGAAGAGAGTGGTGTAGGGATGTGGCTTGAATGTGAGATACAGGGAGGATGGATGTGAAATTATGGTCCATATGATTTTTTTTTTTAAGATAGATGACTCTTGATTTCTTCATAAATCTTTGCCCACCTTTAACCTCTCTGTCATCATTTGTGTATTTATAGGAGAGATAAGTTGATCAAATGTATTTGTCCCTGGGTAAAAGGAATCTGAAAGTAAGACATATAGAACCACAGGCATACAAAACCCAATCGGCCTTTGGAGGATTTAAATGAGGTCAATGAACCATCTTTCAGCAAGTTCTTGGAATGCATCCTGTTTCCTAGCCTCCTCCAGGATATAGATCAGGACCGTATTTTATTTATGCATATTTATGAATGTGAAAGACGAGATAGTGGGCAGAATTTTCCTGAATTAGCTAACCAAACTTGCAGAGGTATTTCTTGGAATATTTCGGGGTAATTTTGTGTATTTTATGTTTGATGTAAATTTTTGATCTGTCATGTGCCAGAATCCCTGAGAAAAGGCAGACAGCCTGTTCTTCCTGCTTAACGCCGCCTGGTCCCATTCCCCAGCGCCTACACCCCCACCCTCTGGTCCCATTCCTCAGCGCTTACACCCCCACCCTCGCGCAAGTAATCCGGTGGCTGACACATTACTTGGGTTTCTAATCCGTCCTTAAACATCCTCCTAGAGACCCCACTTCACCTCTCAGTAACTTGCATTTCTCAGCTCTGCTGTGTGTGTGTGTATGTGTGTGTGTGTGTGTGTGTGTGCGTCCCGCGCGCGCGCATGAGCGCACCACGCCGGGTAAGGGGAGTGTGATGTGGGGAAATCAGTTAATTTGGTGATTGTGATGAACATTCGGCACCACTGGATGTGTTTTCCCTGCCAATCTGTGTATGCTGGCCCCGGCACGTCACTGCACACACTACTGGGCTGGTGCAAGATTATTTATTATAGAGCATGTGGGCAACGGACTGCACTTGGGGGTCGCCTCCTCTCTGCCTTCAACATTTCCCTGTGAATTGTCTATTCAGTGCACTGCAAAATAACTGTCTGCTGGTGCCTCTCTCTCCCTGTCTCTCTCTCTCAGCCTGAAGGAGGATTTACTCTTTCTCTACTCAGAGAGATTCTTCAGCTGCATTCTTTTTTATTAAGGGCCTGGGTTTCTTTTATTAAGTATGTACACCAAATGTTAAGACAGTGCTGCTTTTCACAGCAGACTGGGGGAGAAGGGTGGAAGGGGTGTGGGTATACCAGAGCAAACGCACCACTGCAGCCAGCAGCAGCACCAGCGGCAGGCCCAAATAAATAAATAAGTGTCCTATCACAGCAACCAGGCAAAGAGAACCAGCTCAAGGATATATGTGTACTTCTGAGCACCTTAGATGGCTGTATTAATACACCAAAGGAGAGAGAGAATAGGATTTAAGGGGGGGCGGGATAAAAAAAAAACAAAACAAAAAAACTAGAAGTGGGAGGAGGCACAAAGCCCCACTGGATTGTCTTCTCATGTTTATGGCTGCCTCACATTTATCAAACACTGCTCCACAGACACATCACACTTTGTTGATACTGTCAGTTCCTGCTCAAACAAATTGCTTGTGCCTTCCTTGTCTTGGTCTTGGCTAAAAACGCTGCTTCAGGGTCCAGGTTTATGTTTCTCCCACCACTCTACTGTTTTATTAGGACTTGGTTAGGTTGTAGAATGAAAGCTTGATTTCCTGGACATAGATTAAATATCTAGCAGGTCTTTCCTATGTACAAGGAAGGAGAGGTAGCGGGGGAACTAGTGAGCAACTGATTTTGGCCTGGGGTAGTCTGCTCTGCCTGTTAGTAGTTATGACTTGGCAAATACTGTAGGCAGTCTGTCTACAGCTTCTTATTTTTAGCATTATCAGCACTACAGTGGTTTTATCACTTAAGTCATACTAATCAATGTATTTATCCTTTGTATTTATCCCCTTTCTTGCAGTATGCATCATTTTAGACAGGAAGACTCAATTTAACACATCTTCCCTGTGGTTTCACTGTTTTATATTGTCACCATTTTTTTTTTTTTTTTAACTTTTCCTGGGAAGCAAACTCAGTCTTTTGGCTTGTTAATATGTAGAGTGGTAAGTCAGTGGTAAGATTCAAGATAAAATGAATTTTTGTAAAAAAAAGGTTTAAATAGTTCTATTCTACAACATCTACTAGTTCGTCCCCAACAAGTCTTTAGGCAATGAATAGTTAGATAGAAAATAAACATGTTTCTGACCAGAGTATAACTTGGAATGTAGACTACTTAGATAACAAAATTTGATTCAGCGTTACGCTATACAGCACCCTTTTTTTTTTTAATTTTAATTTTCCTCTATCAGATATAAAGGAAAAAGCTGGGCAAGGGCAAGGGACACATTAGAGAAAAAAAATTTCTTTAGAATGAGGAGTGTAAAAACTTGCCACCTGTAACTAAGACTTCTTCTTGTCTACAGAGTAGATTCAGTTCAGTTGCTGACCCTCTTTGTAGCTGGGCTCCTTTCCATGCCTGAAGCGACACTGGAAAGATGGAGACTCTCTTGTTTAGCACAGGAAACAATCTGAAAAAGGACAAAAAGGAAAGAAGGGCAAAATAGACATGCATAGAGAGATTCTGATTTTGTTGAGAACTTTATTTCCTTGTTCAGTGTTGGTCTTATACAAAAAACACCACTACTAATTTTGGGGTTTTAGGGTTTGTGGATGTGTGTGTTTTACTGTGGGACATTGTAGTAAGTAATTTGTTGTGCATAAAAAGAAAGATCCTCAAGTTAAAGGTCTGTTCAACATGCATATTACTTGCCTCAGTATGTGTCATGCACCTCCCATTACATTTTTAGAAAACATGTGGTAATGCAAAATATACATACACACTAAATAAAATACTGATAACTTAATATTTCCTAAAAGCTTGTCTCTCTCGCTTCTTTACTTCTACCTTAGTCATGATGAGCTCATCTTTTATGCTGAATGCAGTTCCTGAGATACAGCTCACTCCTCCCTTTTTTTGATTAACAGTGGAAACTTTGAAAAGTAGGTTTTATACACGAGTCAATGACTATGACTTAAACAAACACTAGACACTTAGTAATTAAGAAAATCTCTTTGCAAATATGAGGAGTTCCTAGACTAATTTAGTATCAAGATATGGAAGCTTATTTTGTTGTTTTTTCCCTTGTGTCTACAACTAGTAGAACTCTGGTAATACAACATGACAAAGGTAAGCATCAACTGAGATAGTCTCTTCCTGCGTTTTCCACAAGAAGATCAAATACGTGAAAAATATTTTTCCCAGACTTAACTAATGAGATAGTCATTTTTCTTAAAGAAAAACTTACTTAAATCACTTAAACAGGAAATAGTTGTGCAATAATGTTGGAAGACATCCTAAGCATGCATTTTAAAATGGCCTGAAATCAACATCAAATGGAAATCAATTTTCTTTTAAAAATAAAGAGTCTATGGGGTATAAAATGATTGAGAGAAGTAAAATTTATCTATTGTGAAGGATTTGGGGTACATTTGTAATATAACATAGACATATCATATTATTGTTTTATTTGATTATGTTGACATGCGTTCTATGAGATGTATTGATAGAGAGTCCTTGTTTTAATAGACTTCATTAAACCTTCTTGGCAAAATCGCCCATTGTGTAGCAACTGGCTGAGTAGGTGAGGAAGCAGCAAAAAGGGAAGTTACAAATCAAGGAAGTAGAACTCACAAATTGAAGTCAGAAGTCCTTTGTGGAATTGTCAGTTACAGGTTTGTTTACTCTCCTAAAAACAACTCTGCTACCTTGTTTATATTAAGCTTCTTGAGGGCAAGCCCTGAGCTTTACTTATTCTTAATTTAGTAAATGCATAATAAATAGTTTTGGTTTGAATGATAGGTATATCTTAGTTAGGTATGATGTAGTTAAGAGGTATCTTTTCATAACACATCAGCAGTCATACTTTGTTAAATTATATATATATATATATACACACACACACATATATGAGTTAATTTTAACATTTTGTAGGTCTTATTGGTTTAGGAAACAATTTTCCTGTAGAAAATTATCATAGTGATAGCTGTTGATATACATCTTTAAATGAATGTAATTTGATCAGTTGCTCTTTGACATGACGTTTCCCTACCCATTTTTTTCTTTTCCATAATTAAAAAAATCAAGATATTTGCATAAGATCACAAACTCAATTCATGAGGGGGGAAAAAAAGAGAAGACATGATTTAAATTTACTGATTTAACCTAAAATATTTAAAAGGACAAGTTCATTACCAACATTTTATTTGAAAATGTCAAACGTTTTTGGAGTGTAGTTCTATAGTATCAAAAAACTACATCTTCTGCAAATTCCTTGTGTAAAGAGGTGGGTGAGGATTAACCTAGAGCTGTGGCAGCTGAAGCCCCCTGCTGTGTGATGATGCAAATGGCATCTCAGGCCTAATGTGCTCTGCAGCGGCAGGCAGAACGCATGCAGGAAAGCAGTCATGTGGCGTGACTGAAATAGGAAGTCTTTTCATATTTCATAGCTTGTAGTGGACATGAACCATGCTTCAACTCTTCATGACCAGAAATAATCCAAAGAGTATTTCTAATCACTTGAGCTCATGGCAAAGCTAAAGAGAGAATATATAATTTGTTTAGACATTAATGTAATAAATAAATCCTAACAAAATTATCAACATTTTCATCAAATGAATTGTGCAAACTTGAAATTATCTTGCAAACTATCAGGACCACAGTTCAATTTAATGAAAATTAATAGCAAAGTTAAAATAGAATTCTTATGCATTCTAAGGCTTCTAAGAATTCTAATTCTTATGCAGTTATTTACATGTGTTGGACCTAATGAATGTTGAGCTGGCAAATACTGTTATCTTTCTCTTCCTTTAGCGAGTAAGGAGTTAGTTGCTTTTTTTTTTTCCTTATTAGAGCATTTCCTGTTAGGGGAGAATACAGTAGTCTTAAAAGAAATAGGAATTAATTGTTCAATGTATGTTTTTACCATTTATTTAGTGCCATAGATTGGAATTTTTGTTAACATCAAACCAGTAGAGAATATCTCCTTTCTAAAAAATTTTATGTATCACACAGGCAAAGCATCAAATATGTTCCTTAATAAAAGCAAGAGTTGTGGGGCAATTATTATGGGCAGACTATAAAAGAAGCCTATCAGATGACAATAACTAGTGTAGCATTGTTTATCTTGATTCCATTTGCTATCAAAATAATTGAGCATATTATGCATATTGATTTTCATCCTAGAAATGAGTCCAATTGGTCCTGTTTATGTGTTCAGTGAGTTTCTTTAGATGATATGAAATAGTTTTATCTTAGTAATATGTAATACATATATATATATATGTTAGGAAACTAAATATTCTGTTTAATTAGGTATGAGTTAAATATTAATGCCAAAATCAGAGATGTAATTATTGAGAAAGGAAATATTCCTCAATCATTTATCTCTATATATGCACATATGTACAAGCCTAAAATGTACAGTTATTTTTAGGTCTGAAGAACATCTTTATAATTTTGCGTGTAATTAGAGTTTGGAGCACTCAGGGATGAAGTGTGAGGAAAAAGGAAAAGTTTATTTTGTTTTTGATTATTTAACCTTATTTCTGAAGGTTAAAAAAGGTATTTTTTGAATTCATTTTTTTAGGCTGCAGCAGTGATTAACTTTTCCACTTAAAAACACACGCGCAAGGTTTACAGTTTCTGAATTTGCAATAGAGCTGAGCATTTATTCTGGATCTTCTTTGTGTTTGAGAAACTGAGTGATGAGAACCTACTGCTACCTGAATAGAGAGGCAGGGCTGAGGTTGTAAGGAGATCTGCCTTGGAAAGAGCTGGCCATTAATTATTCACATTCTATTTCAGAAGTCTTTGAAGTAAATATTAAGACAGTTATTATTAAGCATTGGGGATTACTCTTTCTGAGTCAGCAAATCGTTTGCATTTGAATATTGAAATTATCTTTCAGCCATTTGAATGCTGACGGGGATGCCCCTGTTTAGCCACAGTTAAGCAGTTATTCTAGGGGTTACATACTGACGTCACTAGGGATTGTTTAGAAAACAAGAATAAGCATTTATTTTCTTTGAGGAACAAAAAAACTTAAAGCTAAGTGTAATCATATAGTGCAAATAACTACACATACAGATATAAAAGTCATTTTATAGGCTAAATAACCCCCCTAGTTTTATAGATTTGATGATGGTTTATTAATGGTAACGGTGCATTGTTTATCTAAAGTCATCTTTGAGAACCGAGTTAAGAAAGCACCTTTCCTGAGAAAGATGTGCTGCCGACTGCTAAGTGTATAACTGTTATATTGATTCAGTGTAATTTATAAAGCCAATTAATTTGTTCTTGTAAGGGAATATTTTGTTTCTTTGCTAAAATTGTTTGCCTTTAAAGATGCAAGTGCCTCCCTTAATGCTTACTCAAACATCAAAGCCTAAAATTTATGATGCATAAAATATGTTTCTACTTTTGTAATAAATTCATATTTTACGTTAGATTGTCCTATATCGCCCCAGGAGAAAATGTCCTGACACCTTTACCTTCTGTTCCTTTTTATACTTTATATGTCTTCTGCTTTTAATTTTAAGTAGTAGACAGGCTGAAATGGGGGATGATTAGAATATTTGTATTTAAAAGCAAATAAAATGCACAGTAAGCTTCTGATTTGTCATTCCCTTATTGCAATCTATATTTTATGGACCGAAGTCTGAATAGTAACTCAGCTTCCTTTACACTCTCTAGGAATATAATATACCCCACTCTGCACTGTTCTATCAACCTGAAAGACCCATTAAAATAAATTCACAGGGAGTGAAAAACAGTTAAAAGGAATCTTACCAAACCTATGTACTGAATACATCCAGATTGGGTGTTTTTTCTTTCAACCTCCAAGGCTTGTATCCCAGTGTTTTAGCAAAGATAAAACACATACAATGTGCTTTTAGTTGTTTTTGTTATTGTTATTATTGCATTTTGTGAGCATTCAACCTCCTTAGTCTCATAACAAAAATGGCAAAAAGAGGAGGGAAGGAATGTGAGTCAGCCAGCCAAACACACAGAAACGCCTGGCAAAGCCGACTAAATTAGCATATGCTAGGCTGAGTATTTCCCTCTGTTGTTACATAACCCTTTTCTAATAGGAAATCACTTCTCCTACTTAACCCTTTCAGGAGGTTTGGAATTCACCCACTGTTACATTTTTATTTTGCTTCATTTATTTTCTCAAAAATTATGTAAATCATCTATTGAAGGGCTTTTATGCCAAATTCTTCTCCCCCACCCTTCAGTCTTTCTGTATACAAATGTTCCATTCTGTGCCCAACTTCAGGATTCAAGAATCAACTTTTCTATAGCCTTCACTGAGAGGATCTAATTAGCATTTTAGGCTCTCTTTACTCATGTGCAGCTTTCTTTAGAAAATGTATTAGTTCTATGAGGTTTCCCTAAGGATTCATAATACTCTAGTTTGTTACATGTACTGTGATATTCACTGTGCCTTAATTATGCGTGTGTCCTCATTTCAAAGCCTTTTCAGGGATCATGTGGATAGAACAGGGGTCTGGCTGTAAGTTCACTGTCATGTATTAATGTGTAGGTGGTATTCAGAGAAGGATGTTTCTGAAGGCAATCTTATATCTATGACTCTAGTATAGCAAGCAGTTACTCACATTTCTACACTTAAACTAGTTACTCTGCCAAGGCAGAATGAGATTCACCATTGTAATACAGAATACAGTGTCTGTTATTTCTAAATAGTTCTTTGCTTTGGGATTGAAAAAAAAAAAAAAAATAATGAGTGAAAATGTGTATCCCTTATCCCGAATAGGAATTGTTCCCTTTCACTCTCCCAAATAAAAAGAAGAATCAGAAATTGTTCCTAAATCAATACTCTATTCCCTAACTAGCCCATTAACACATCTTGCTATGGTGGGATCTCGAAGTTATACTGTTTATTATTTGAGGCTATAGATTTTTAGATAGTATTGATAGTCTGCAATCTTCATGGGCTGCTAAATGTCAGTGCATTGGCAAATTTGAGACATATTTTCACTTTTTGATTTGGATGCAGTGTGGAGAACTGTGAAAATATATAGGAATGTTGAATGAGAGAGAAGGAGAAATAGGAAAATATGTATATATTGAGACTACATTTGTGGAGGGATAGCTGCAATAATTTGCCCGTTTTAGTACATGTCACCATTTATAAGGAGGACATTTTCCTACATTGCATGAATTTAAAAGTTTACTTATCTTAATTGTACCCCTTGATTTGCTTGTATTTGTGTGTTACATATAATCAGAAAATTTAACTTGTAAATGCAACCATTCTTTCCTTTTTTCTGATCATTACAGTATAAAAGCATTTTATGAGTTAATTTACTAACAATTTTAACCAATTTTTGTTTCATTATTTTACACAACTGAATTATTTTCTATACCATATTATTATTAATGGTAGCTAAAAATGCTAATATTCAGGAACACATAGGAGTTTTTTTCATGGGAATTTTGGACCAGAATCTGATGTGTTTTAGTAGACAAAAGATTACCATCTGCCCTTTATTGAATATTTTAAGCATTTATGTTTTCTTAGTTTATGAGAGAACTAAGCACTTTATTTTGTCTATGTTATGATCTGTATAACCCCTACATGGATTTTTCTTATAGCATTTTGAATATCTCCTCTAGTGGACTATAAGCCCCTAGAGTACTAGGTTTTAGTCTTCATTTTATTTCAGGTGCCTAATCGAATGTCTGGCCTGTGTCTTTTTTTAATGTTTTCATTTCACTGATTGATTAGTTCTCTTCCAGTCTATTTAATCTTGACGCATCTTTTTAATTGGTTCCAAATAATATTTAAGTACTAATAATTGCCAAAATGCCAATACAGTATTCTGAATAGAATAAATATTTGCAATCAATTTTCATTTTAAACTACAGGAAGAAGAAAAAAAAGGATACCAAGAAATATCATGCTTAATAATGACATACTTCACAAAAAATGTAGAATCACTCCTTTCAGTTAAGGTAGTCACTTCAAATTTGCCCTGAAAACATTTGAATCATGGCTTTGAACTCCCTGATTTCTCTGGGCAATGTAACCTCTTGTCTTTTTTTACAATTCCTGGCCCCTAAAATATTCCTGATGGTGACTTTGGGTAAATATGAAGTCAGATCATCTTATTGTTCTATTTAGAGTAGCTAGTATTTCTGGATAAATGTATAAACAAAGAGGAATTACAGACTGACCTTGATCTGCCAGATTATCAGTGAGGACTGACCTGCTTTTGTTATTGCCAAGCTGTAGAGTAAAGGTGCTCTGAGTAGTCCTACAGATTCAGGGTATATTTTTCTCAGTTTAACTCAGGGAGATTCCATTCATTTTATTTAAAAGGGCTTTTAAATAAATTATATATATATACACAAAATGCTTAGCCATAATTCTGCAGTTGAGGACACATGTTTGCTGTGGTTGAATTTGATTTAGTTTTCTTTTTACATTTTGAAGACAGTGGGAGGTAGAATGGAAATATTTACTACTTTTTTTAAGAGAATTTAAATATAGTTACTAGTGCTGAACTCCAGGGGTGAAAAGACTTTCTTCAATTTGTAGTGACTCTATTTCCACATAAAGTGTTTTAAGAATGCTTTTTTGAAAATGTCCCAGAGAAATGTAGTTTTTCTTAAAAGTTACATAGTTCTTTCAAATTTAAAAAATCAATTTTACCATTGTCTTTTGGATTTTTGACAATTTCCTGACTCTTGGCATTCAAAAGAAAGTTAAGTAGGCTGTGTTAAGATTCATTTGAAGCCAAATCAATTCATGTAGAAATAAACATTCAGTTAACAGATATTCAAAGTAGATTAAACTATCTCAATTCATTGAGGGCTGCTGCCACTTTATAAAGTTAATTTTAAGAATTATATTCTTGCATAGCTTCTGTATCTAAAATCTTGCTTTATATGGAGATGTGTCAGTATGATGTAGCAGTCAGGCAAGGATAACTTCATCTTTAATGTGGCTTTTGTTCAGCCCCTGATGATCCACTTTTCAGAGCCTAGTGACAAAAAGGGAAGATAGTCAAACTTTGTTGACTCTGTCACTGTTTTTATAAAAAATTATTTTAATATGTTACTGAATTTTATTCATTGAGATATTCCTATAAATCTATGATTAGAAGTCACATATTTTAATTTTTTATGTGTAACTATATAGTATCTGAAACACTGGAAATGTATGGAATTATCATACCTTTATATATCTCAGCATTTTTGTCATAATGACCCACTCAGAAATTGAATTTTCAATTTGATATAAGGGAAGTACCTTTGTCACTTTAAATGCTAAAGCATTTCAGATCAACATTCTTGTGTAGGGTCACCAAATTTGGAACAACTTCCATAATATTCACCAAAATGGTATTGTACTAAAGTGCATTGTCTTTATATAAAAATATTTTATGATAACTAGCATGAATAATAAGTTGTATGTTCTATAATATTTATGAATGCATTTTTAAAGGTCAAGAAACATTTATAGAGGATAGTTTCTTGTCCACTGGCTTGTTTTATATATATAAATATATATAATATATATTTATATATTATATATGTAATATAGAAATGCTGTGAGTGAAGTAAAACTAATGGTATTGTGAATTTTAATTCTCTGTATCCTTTCACTTCTGTGTGATAGCTAAGGTAAAGATATTGGTAGAGGGATAAGTTCATAATTTTTTAGAGGTCTGATAGAGGACATTGAAGTCAAATTTACTTTAAATTTTTGTTTTGCTTTACCTAATTTTATTGACTGTTCAGATACAGACTACCAACAAGGCAAAACAGGTTATCTTTGAAGGAAGTGATAGTGTTTTATAATATGTCAACTATGTTTGACAGTTGGGTACAGATAGATTGGAAAGACTGATAATTTTTTTTATCATTTTATCATGCTCATACTATAAAATAGAGTAAACATGATTTGGCATTAGGAATCTTTCCTTCTGAGAGCTTCTCATCATCTTGGTGTACAGAGATGGAGAATGGGAGCGATTTGGTGATAGAGGCAATAATGGATACCCATAATCCTTGAGTGGAATATCATCAACTGCCATATTAAAATACAGTTAGTGTGGGAGTGGGAGTGATGTTAGCCTGGTGAATGTCTTTTATTTTGTAGTGAAAGTCCAGAGATACCCCTGGACTAACTTTAGACTTTGATTTTTGCAAGTGCCCTACAGCATCAAGATGTAATGGTAGGAATCAAGGGACCAAAGTTCTTATCAAAGCCATGCCACCATTTTGAAGATGAGTAAGATACTTCTCTGGCAGCTCAGTTTTTTCATCTGTGGATTGAGAGATTGGAACCAAATCTGTTCTTCGGCACTATGTTGTATAGGATCTTAAGGGTGATGACACACTGAAAAAAATGGTGTTTTCTTCTTGACTTTCCACCTAAAGATCTTTTAAAATGCAGTCAGTATAACATGAAATGTGTGCTCTTAAAATACCTTTTACTAAAATTTATTTTTAATAGCTACTCAAACATTATTCAGTATTTAATGTTTTTACACATTAAGAGACTGTTATTCTGATGCATGTGTCTGTATAAATTTCAGAACTTTTTTTTCCCCCCTAGGTCAGTGAGTTTTATAAGTTAATTTTGTGGCCATCAGCCTGAATTTGGGCCACACATTTATTTTTTAATAAAATTACATCCATAAATCAGTTTTGAAAATTAGTAAACTGTTGATATGTTAGTCATTTTTATTGGGGAGTGGATTGAATTAAGTTTTAATTTTGAGTTCAGTTTTGTTTTTCTGTGCATTTAATTTACATGTATGTAAAAATTTCTACAATCATATTATTTTTCATAGCCACTGGTTTTCTTAAACAAAACATTCATTTATTGATTCGTTTTTCAACAAATATGTACTTGAAGTCAGTGTTGTAAACGTTGGATATACAAGTAGACAAGATAGAAATAGTTTCTAACTTTACGGAGCCTATACTCTAGTGACTGAGACACAGAATAAACAAATCAAAATATTATAATGCCTTAATTCTTTTTTTTCTGAAATAAAAAAAATATTTTTATGCTAATATCTTTTCCACAGCAACAAAATGCGGATATATCAATGAGGATATGAAATCACTGGCTTATCAACAATATTATAAACCTCACTGGGCTTTTAACATTTTTACTTAAGGTTGGATTAAACAGCTCTCATTTCCTTCAGTCGTTTATCCTGAAAACATTCTCAGTATGATGCCGTTTCTTTCTTTATTAATACAAGTTGAAAGAGGCTGACAAGTGAACAAGAAATATGTAAGCACACTCTATTCTAACTGATTTGTTCAAGAGGATGATTCATTTAATTTCATAAAGGATCAGTGGGCCAGAACTGTAGATGACCAGGTCAGTGGAGGGAATGTAGGGGAGAAGAGGTCTGTGAGAAGGATCTATGTAACAAGCAACAATATTTAGTTTTTTAGAGCTGAAGTTCTGCTTGAGCAATTCTGATGTTACCAGCAACAGTCATTTAAAGAGCTGCTGATGCCTCAGGGAAAACATTTTTAAAGTGTCCTATCTAGAAACAATGTTCCTTGTACTGTGTCATATATATTAAAACTCCGTCCCTTGCTTATATTACAGTACATCGTGCCTGATTAAAACCTGTACTACTGTAATGTGGCTTCTTGAGAGTGCCGATTAAATGTCGCTCCTGAAATATTTCCTCCTGCTGAATCTCTCTGAATATGATTGAAATATTAATCACTTGGTAAACAAAGCTCATGAATGGATAGGATACAATTAAATGTTTTTAATAAAGTGAATTTCATGCAATTATTTTAAGTGTTATAGAGAAAATGCAAAATCATACAAACAGGCTACAAATATTCTTGATATCTTTATATTGCTTTCTTTAATATTTAACTTTGACTGATGGCTTCAATATGCAAATTATGTCATATTTCTAAGAGATTGTATGGTATTTTTGGATAGTGTCACTCACTAGCCAGTAGGATCCCTGGAGTAGGTGATATGTATCTTGTAATAGATAAGATTAAAAAACTGATATATACTCTGGAAATCATAATGATGGTGGTTTAGCCTGTATAGTGCTGTATTTAGTGATTTGTTTTTTTGGATTTCACTCAACTGTACATCGCACAGACAGAAAAACCTCAGCTTAACTATTATCTTTAATTTTGCTTTCTTTACATTTTAAAGGAAACTTTAAAATTAAAGCAATTCAAGTAAATGCTTTGTTGCAGGTAATGATTTGCAAGAGTGTAGTTGTATAGAAAATGATTTATTTTGAAAGTATATTCAATTTTTCAAAGTAAATCAGAGAGGCATACATATTTGGAACTTTTCTAGAGGGAACTAGGTGGTGCTGTTCTGTCATCTTTGTGTCTTAGTGACTTCTTTGATTCTTTTCTCAGTTCATTAAACATTTTGTACAATAGGTAAGGTATAGTTTTGGTCTATAGTGGCCTTATTTTTGTTAACCAATGAAGTTTATATTGATCTTGAATCTTTTCTTTTCAGCAGTATTTTTGTACAGCAGATAAAAACTTTCTTTGTAAGCAGTAAGCTATAGCACAGTTTAAAATGTCTTTTTTATTTCTTCATCATTTAAATTATTATATATAATTCTGAGATCTTCAAATATTTATATTATTATGTGTTTTTAAATTCTTTGGCTATTTTACTTGTAAAAATACTTATGATTGGTTTAATCAAAATTTAAAGTGGTGGAATTTTTGTGCAAAGTTGATTTAATATAAAAATGTCACAAAATGCATAAGCTCAAGGCAAACTTAATTGTATTTTTGAAATACTAAAAAAAAAAAAAATCAACTAAAACTTTAAACAAAGAAAAGTAAAACTTGCCCTTGAAAATAAATTGGTTGCTTACTTTACTTACATATAAGAAAAGTAACCTCAATTAGGCCATCAGTTAATCTTTTCTTGTTTCTAGATATTAAGTTAATTTTGTCTTATGATCTTGGTGGTACTTGATAGTCCAAATAAGTCTCTTATTTCAGGCTAAATAACAACAAATAAAGTTACTCCACTGTTCATGTATTTTTGGTATACTCGTATTTTGGGGGTATATTTTCTTAGTAAGAATTTTGACTTCTGGATACCCTTAGGCTTAGAGAATCAGATATGAGAAAACTTTAAAAGGGTTGCAGCTTTTTCCAACAAAAATCATCCTGTAAGTTGTGTTTCTTAATTTTTTAATACCTTTAGATAAGAGTGTATCGTGTAATTTATTTTCTAATATAAATCTGGACATAAAATAAGGATGAAGTACTTCAAGAGTTCTACCCATATGTTTTCTTGTAGACTCATAGTTCTATCATTTTGAATGGGGACAAAAATGACTTATGTTCTTTTTTTCCTGACATAATAAACCCTCCTTACTATTTTTATCATAAGATGTTCAAGATTTATCTTTAATAGAAAAGTGAATGTTATATAGACAACTCTTCGTGTTTTCTGTTCTCTCTGAAATCTTTTATCTTTAGAAGACAGAATCAATGTGGAATTTCAGAATGGGTCCATGGCATGTCGTCTTACAGTGCAGAGAGATAATCTCTGAGATGAACATCTGCTAGGCTAATAAACCTAAGTGAAAGTGCTGCTATACTTCTGTGCTCATGTCTGGTCTCCTGGAATAAAATGAAAGTCACAAGTATTAAGATGGATACCAGTGGCTAATCATTTGTCAAATAAGAGTTCAGATTGGGAAAGCTGCATAAAGGAATTGAGATTATTCATTCACAAGAATACCTTCATTTTATATCAAATGAAAAACTTCCTAAGAAGGATTAGGTAACTCCCATTTTATACTGCCATAAGCTTAATTGTGAAGAAAACGAATAGTAAATAAACACTTTGGGATTAGATAAAAAATCAGTATTTTTGTCTTGGGTGTCAATTTTTTATATTGCAAAAATACTTTCTAACTTTTAGATGATGTCATTATGAGAGTAAATCTTCGGTTAGATAAAGAAATTGTGAAAGTTATTCATAGATTTGCCATATCTGCTTGCTCAATAATATAGTTTATAATTTCTACTTTTTGAAAGTTGACATTTTGACAGCAATACTAATAATAAAATACTTAACTTTAATATATTAAATGCCAGATTTATCTTTCAAAAAGTTAAACAGCACTGTCATTGGACCAGTCCTTTGTAGATAGCCTATTTCTAAAAAAAAAAAAAAAAATACACCATATGTTAAATAAAGCATGGTATTTGGTGAAACATATTTAAATCACAAAGTGAGTATATTTTAAGCTTATTTTTCCTCCCAGGATACAGAAAGTGTGCAGATTATTTCATTTCTTAAATGTCAAAAATACAAAACCCTATATTGTAACTCTGTAATCGCTTACTGCTTTAGAGGTAAATTGGAAAGAAGAGACTAAAACACATCTCTGGCAATATACTATTTTCTTGGACTTAGGCTCCAGAATTAGCACCAAAAATATTGTACACATTTTTCGTAATTTATTCTGGTTATTTATTTATTTATTAGAGATCTAGCATTAGAATAAGAAGAGGCTTTCTTCACAATTATTTTTGATGAAGATTAATCTCAGGCAATGTAGCATAAGCCATTGACTGTTAGTAATCAGTGGCAGCAAGTAGATTACTTGGCATGTCATTTTATCTTTCCAAATGCTCCTTTGGAAACTTCTGACAAAGATCCTTTTCATCTTGTCGTGTTTTATCAATGATGAAAGATTTATATCTCATGGATCTAGAGATGTTTTTCACTTTAAAAAGTAGAGCGAAGTAAAGAAAGAAAGAAAACAGCAATAAGTAAGGGATTTCTGGATTTCTTTTGAAATCTGAGTCAGAAAGCAGAATAGCTGAAAAAGTCAGAAAAGAGAGTAGTGATAATTAAGAGAGTAAAAGCAACAGTCTCATGGAGAGGATAGAGGTAAATGTTTGTATCCTTAAGTATATTTTTCCTTATTAGGCAGATAGAAAATAAGAGTCTTCAAATGAATCTTGATGTAAAATTATAGTTGATGTTAGCAAATCAAATTTTGATGGACCTAACAGAGACATTGTACATGGTGAAGGAGATTAGCATATAACTAAATAAGAATTTTGGATGACCTTTACTGCAGAACCTAATTGTAGTGAGACAGCACAAGTAATGAAGAATTCTAACACTGTTACAGATAGGTATAATTAATATTAGTCACATATGACTAAGAATAACACAATGAATGGCCTTTGGAGAAAATGTTTTTTCATAAGCTTATTATACCTTCATATACAACTTAATAGAGAACTTTCTTAAAATATCTCTAGTTGGCTTTGATTGGAGGAGGAAATGGCAACCCACACTAGTATTCTTGCCTGGAGAATCCCAGGGACAGGGGAGCCTGGTGGGCTGCCGTCTATGGGGTCGCACAGAGTCGGACACTGAAGTGACTTAGCAGCAGCAGCAGCAGTTGGATTTGATTGTGTCAAGATCTGATTTGTTTTAAAATTTGAACCCTCATCTTCCTATGCTGGCATTAACATGAGTGAAAGAAATGAAACACTTAACAAGTACTTGTTTTTGAAGATCAATCTCAGGAGAAGCTTTTCTTATTTTGTAGTTTACAAATTGTCAACTTTTTAGAAAGAGTCTTTACCTGAAAAACTGGGCTTGCCTCTTGGTAGGTGTTTAGCCAAAAGACACAACCAAGATAAGGATCAGGAAAATAATGGATTTCTTATTGATACGTGCAGCAAATAAAGGAAACACTGGAAATCCTACCCAAAGCAGTGTTTCCCTAAGAACAAAGTTGCGGAAGTTTTAAGGTAAAGAAATATGCATATTCATGAATAGGCTTGCATCAAGGAGAATTCAGTATACAATTGGGGCAAAAAATCTAGAATCTAAGCTTTAGTATAACTGAAATCAGGAGGTTCAGAAAAAGCATCATCATTCTTTCATTGTTCTTTAGTCTCTAAATCATGTCCAACTCTTTTTCTGACCCCATGGACTGCAGCATACCAGGCTTCCCTGTCCTTTCCTATCTCTGTGAGTTTGCTCAAACTCATGTCCATTATGCTTTAGGTTCTGGTTGATCCAGTAACTGAGTGCTTCAGGCTAATCTTACCAAACAAAACTGGGAGTCTTAACAACTGGTATATAATCTTTGCTATTGTTACTTCCCGCACTGAAGGTCAGGAAGGGCGGCAGTGAGGAGATACCCCTCTTACAAGGTAAGGAGCAATGGCTGCGCTTTGCTGGAGCAGCCGTGAAGAGATACCCTAAGCCCAAGGTAAGAGAAACCCAAGTAAGACGGTAGGTGTTGCAAGAGGGCAGCAGAGGGCAAACACACTGAAACCATACTCAGAAAACTAGTCAATCTAATCACACTAGGACCACAGCCTTGTCTAACTCAATGAAACTAAGCCATGTCCGTGGGACAACTCAAGACGGGTGGGTCATGGTGGAGAGATTTGACAGAATTGGTCCACTGGAGAAGGGAATGGCAAACCACTTCAGTATTCTTGCCTTGAGAACCCCATAAACAATATGAAAAGGCAAAATGATAGGATACTGAAAGAGAAACTCCCCAATCAGTAGGTGCCCAATATGCTACTGGAGATCAGTGGAGAAATAACTCCAGAAAGAATGAAGGGATGGTGCCAAAGCAAAAACAATACCCAGCTGTGGATGTGACTGGTGGTAGAAGCAAGGTCCGATGCTGTAAAGAGCAATATTGCATAGGAACCTGGAATGTCAGGTCCATGAATCAAGGCAAATTGGAAGTGGTCAAACAAGAGATGGCAAGAGTGAATGTCGACATTCTAGGAATCAGCGAACTGAAATGGACTGGAATGGGTAAATTTAACTCAGATGACCATTATATCTACTACTGCGGGCAGAAAGACCTCAGAAGAAGTGGAGTGGCCATCATGGTCAACAAAAGAGTCCAAAATGCAGTACTTAGATGCAATCTCGAAAACGACAGAATGATCTCTGTTTGTTTCCAAGGCAAACCATTCAATATCACAGTAATCCAAGTCTATGCCCCAACCAGTAACACTGAAGAAGCTGAAGTTGAATGGTACTATGAAGACCTACAAGACCTTTTAGAACTAACACCCAAAAAAGATGTGCTTTTCATTATAGGGGACAGGAATGCAAAAGTAGGAAGTCAAGAAACACCTGGAGTAACAGGCAAATTTGGCCTTGGAATACGGAATGAAGCAGGGCAAAGACTAATAGAGTTTTGCCAAGAAAATGCAGTGGTCATATCAAACACCCTCTTCCAACAACACAAGAGAAGACTCTATACATGGACATCACCAGATGGTCAACACCGAAATCAGATTGATTATATTCTTTGCAGCCAAAGATGGAGAAGCTCTATACAGTCAGCAAAAACAAGACCAGGAGCTGACTGTGGCTCAGACCATGAACTCCTTATTGCCAAATTCAGACTTAAATTGAAGAAAGTAGGGAAAGCCACTAGACCATTCAGGTATGACCTAAATCAAATCCCTTATGATTCTACAGTGGAAGTGAGAAATAGATTTAAGGGCCTAGATCTGATAGATAGAGTGCCTGATGAACTATGGAATGAGGTTCGTGACATTGTACAGGAAGACATTGTACAGAAAAACATCTATTTCTGCTTTGTTGACTATGCCAAAGCCTTTGACTGTGTGGATCACAATAAATTGTGGAAAATTCTGAAAGAAATGGGAATACCAGACCACCTGATCTGCCTCTTGAGAAATGTGTATGCAGGTCAGGAAGCAACAGTTAGAACTGGAAATGGAACAACAGACTGGTTCCAAATAGGAAAAGGAGTTCATCAGGGCTGTGTATTGTCACCCTGTTTATTTAACTTATATGCAGAGTACATCATGAGAAACGCTGGACTAGAGGAAACACAAACTGGAATCAAGATTGCCAGGAGAAATATCAATAACCTCAGATATGCAGATGACACCACCCTTATGGCAGAAAGTGAAGAGGAACTCAAAAGCCTCTTGATGAAAGTGAAAGTGGAGAGTGAAAAAGTTGGCTTAAAGCTCAACATTCAGAAAATGAAGATCATGGCATCCGGTCCCACCACTTCATGGGAAATAGATGGGGAGACAGTGGAAACAGTGTCAGACTTTATTTTTCTGGGCTCCAAAATCACTGCAGATGGTGACTGCAGCCATGAAATTAAAAGACGCTTACTCCTTGGAAGGAAAGTTATGACCAATCTAGATAGCATATTCAAAAGCAGCGGCATTACTTTGCCAACAAAGGTTCATCTAGTCAAGGCTGTGGTTTTTCCTGTGGGCATGTATGGATGTGAGAGTTGGACTGTGAAGAAGGCTGAGTGCCAAAGAATTGATGCTTTTGAACTGTGGTATTGGAGAAGACTCTTGAGAGTCCCTTGGACTACAAGGAGATCCAACCAGTCCATTCTGAAGGACATCGGCCCTGGGCTTTCTTTGGAGGGAATGATGCTAAAGCTGAAACTCCAGTGCTTTGGCCACGTCATGCGAAGAGTTGACTCATTGGAAAAGACCCTGATGCTGGGAGGGATTGGGGGCAGGAGGAGAAGGGGACGACAGAGGATGAGATGGCTGGATGGCATCACTGACTCGATGGACATGAGTCTGGGTGAACTCTGGGAGTTGGTGATGGATAGGGAGGCCTGGCATGCTGAGGTTCATGGGGTCCCAAAGAGTCGGACACGACTGAGCAACTGATCTGATCTGATTGTTACTTCTCTACCTGATAACAATCATTTGTTCCCACATTCTTTTGTTACCTTAAGATCATTAATTACTGAGATCTGTTCAAGGACAAACTTTGTGACTAGGCTTTAGATTACAAATGGCTTAGGCTGAAAATGGCTTTTCTTGTGTCCCTAAATCTATGCCTGCTTCTCTTTCTTTGGGAATCCCATAACCCTAGCTACTTACTGTCTTATTATTGGCCATATACACTCAGTTGTAAAACTAGGAAAACATCTCAGCAGATCAGCTCTTAAATACAGGCCAATGTATCAATCATTGACTTGTTTCATGAGAAATTGACTTTAAAACAAAATAAAACAAAGCAAAACTTAAAAAAGCAGTCTCTACTTTTAATCCCTAATGTGTCAATCAGCAGGTACTTCAAAGGGAACATTGCTTGTGTGAAACTAAACTTTTAAAAATTAGTGAGAACTTGACATTTTAGGGATCCACCTTTATCCAAAAGTCTAAAAATAAAAACTTTTGAAAGAGTATTAATGCACTTATAAAAATTTTGTTTTATTCACTTAAACAAAAATATTTGTATTAGTATTCTCTAATATAAATTAGAGAAATGTGACAAGCATTTAGAAATCAAAATGGTATATTGGCTAATCTAAACATCAAGAAATTAATCTAAATGTACTAATAAGCAAAAGTAGTTCCCCTGACATTATCAAAGACATTAACATCATTATCAGAAATTACCTTGTCTTGCTAACTTGTTTATATTTTCTGCTTTTTCTTTGTAGGCACTAAGCTTTGTGAGTACAAGGATATTGTTTACTGTTTTTATCTTCCGCATTTGGAATATTATCTGGCACAGAGTTGTTCAATAAATTTTTTTACATGGATCAATATGATGCTTTTGATTTATTTTTTAAATAAAATACTTTTTTTTAAGCAACTTCCTATAGTGAACAGAAAACAGATTAACACTTATATTTAAAATACACTTAAAATTAGTTAATATGTAAGAAAATTCTTTAAGTTCTTTTTTCAGACATTTCATGTCACACATTTGACTCTAGACCATTTGTTATTTGAGAACTTTTATAATTGTGTTTATGGCATTAGGCTTGTAATAAAGCACAATACTGCTATTGCTCCTTTAAAGCAATAAATTAACATAGAACAGGGGAATTTACGTGTTGAAATGCCATAAGAACATTTTACAAAGTATTAATATATTATCCATATTAGCTCTTTATCATTGCTAATATATAGTTCAGAGTGTTGTGTGTCCATTATTTACGTCAGAAATTTTTCTGAAGTCATGAAACCGTGATTGCATTATGTGAAAAAAATAAAACCAAATTTAATAGGCCATAGGGGAAATTCTACATAAGAAACATAATAAAATTGGATGGAAATTTAAAATAAGCTCTGCTGTTCTTTAGATTTAAACATGATCTCATTTCAACCCTATTTAAATCTTATTTCAGAGACAGCATAGTGTAAATGGAAAGTATGAGGGATAGGGCATCAAGAATTTAAGATTTGATGATGACTATGGCATCGGATCTATCACCTAGGGAAACAGCTCATGTCTAGGGGTCAGTTACTCAGATGATGTTAGACTTGGATCGTCTCCCAGGTGTCTTTCAACTTGAAGATTGACCCTGAGTCCACAGTTAAGATAAACAGATATACCTCCTTGCAAAGGTCAGGATATGTCTTCATAATCAAGTGAAAAGTTTTCATTAGATAAAAGTGTTTTAAAATGATGAAGTCAATTACAAGCTGTGCTTGTAAAATTCTGATACACAAATAATGTGTCTTAAAAGTGCATGTATATTATGTGTATATATATTCATATATGTATTGTTATATTGGCATTCTATAGATATATCAGTATATAAACCAATAAACTTTTATTTCATTTGTTTTAAAAATAAGTGTGCTTAATAATTTATTGCATTTCTGACTTTTCACTCTGCTGTTAAGAGAGACATGAATAACTGGAAGGGGTATCATTGAAGATTCATTCATCTTGTAAAATACTTACAAGAAAAATCTTAAACTATTAGAAATTATTATTCCAAAAATGATACAAAAAAAGAACAAGCTTGGTGATTCCAGGAATAGGCTTCAGTAAATGAAGATTGTTTTGCACTAAGTGCCATAAACAACTGTTTTTTATGTTCATTAAGGGTCAAAACAAAGACAATGTTTTTAAACTACTCCAAGAGTACTTTACACTTCAGTTAAGAAATAATTTCCAGAATAGGAAGTGGTGAAATGCTTTCTTGGTATCTAAAAGGATAGATATATATATATTTTTCATCTTTAGTGAATGATTTAAAAGTGTGCCCACTTAGAGATAAAGAGAACTGAAAGGCCTCAAATCGTGAGATAGCTCGTCATGAAACCAGTTTGCACAAGTTCTAACAAACCCCAAATTTCACTTTTGTTCAAGCAGAATTTGTTTTTTAGACAGCTAAATCCATATTTCCTTTGTAAGTATGTCATTAAAGAAAGGTTACATTGATTAATTTAAAGAGGATTTTATAATAGCCTCTAATGATAATTGTACAAAGAGTTAAATTCCTTTCATTGGAGCAAGGCAAATGCAGAGTGTTTATAGGCGATCTAGAAGGTCAGTACTCAGACTAATTCACCAACAGCCCCAGATGCTTGGTTAAGCTGCCAGCACAGTGCTTTCCGAGTCTGCCAGAAAGTCAGCTGCAGCTGCAGGGAACATTTTTTTTTCCCACCCAGTGATAAGCCTGTGGATTTTACAATTGCCATGGAAAGAACAGAATTAGGAAATGTAATTCAGGGTGATGATCACCTCACTTACCCTATTAATGGGTTTCAAATTAATTTATTATGAACAGCAAAATATAAACATAAGAAGAGCTTATGACATGGGCATGTTCTCAAATACTCTGTTTAGTCACATTTTGGAAAGTAATTTGCTGAGACTATCTTCCCAGGCTCAGATCTATTTTATTCATTTTTAATTTTTTTTTTTGGATATCTGGTAATAACAATCAGAATAATAAAAGTAACCATTTTATGTTGTACTGTTATCTGCAGTAAGAGAATCATAACCACAGATGCAGAAGGTGGTAGTATGTTGTTCTTTTGGAACTTACACTGGACTGACCTTTGATCTTGCTCTACTGTGTAACTTTGAGCAAGCAATGTTACCTCTCTGAGGATGAGGTATTTCACCTGAAAAATGAGAATTTGATAGCCATCTTACAGGTAATTGTGAGCGTTATTTAGTAAACAGAGTAAAATGCCTGATAATCATATTCAGGAAATTATGGCACTCAATACATTGTGAGAGAAATTTTTAAAAATCAGAAATTTGCATTAGATCCTCAGAGTTTTGAAGGTACATTGCTCAATGATATTTCATAAAATATTTTAAAGAGAATATTAAAGAAATTAAAAATAATCAAATGAGAAACACTGAAGAATCCTGAAAATAATCACACAACATTTTAAAAGGATATAACAGTATATTCTTTAATTTCATAGTGTATAGTAGTTTGGGCAGGAGTTCTAGAGAAGGGAGGAATATAGAAAGAAGTATAAAGCAGGGTGTAATGTAGAATATTGCTCTTTATAAATCTATATTTAAGTATTGGGAGAAAAGTGGCCATAAAATGTTTTAACAGCAGTTAAATGCTTTAAGTAACTTGCATTTTAGATATTCCATAACTATCAAAACAACTTGAAGATTGCTTCTGTATTTGAGTGTAGACAGCTTCTACTTGCCTATCTTCTTTCCCTCCTTCCCTCCCACTCCCCCTTCCTACTTTCCTTCCTTTCTTCCTATAAATCTGAATGTATTGGGGAGAGTCCATTTCTTTTTTCAAAGTATTAAATGCATTCCTAGAAAGAGTCATCTCACTTTTGTATAGATGGATTTCAGAAACTAAATAAAAACAAATTTCAACAACATAGCCAAAAACTATACTTACCCAAGTGGGAGCTGTTGCCAAGGTCTATTGGGTGATCACATTCCTTACTCTTCTGATTTCAAGTACCATTATATTTCAGCAGAGGGCATTATTTTAAACCACAAAAGAAATCTTGCTTACATTTCTTTGAGCTTCTCTTTAAACAGTTTGATTTAAACAATCTAACCAAGTTTTAAATAGCCATCCTGGAATTTTGTAGTTGATCTGCTCTGCACCGTTTGGAATAATAAAATTTGATATCTTTCCTCACTCATTGACTTTTAGGTTGAATTAAGATCAGTGTGGATTTGTTTGTCCTTCTGATGTTGTGCTAGAAGGACACTTTCTCGGTGAGAAAATATCTTTTTAGTATTCATCATTTTCAAAGTTATAGAATATGCACAGGCCAGTTTTTTACTAAATGAAATATTAATTTCTGTTTCTAGTTGTAGATGTACCTGTATAATGTAATCCACTTTTAGAATTTCAAAATTAGTATAAAATATAAATTTTAGAATAGTGTTTTAAATACATATAACATTTTTATGATAGTCTGTATCAACATGATCTAAATATCTGGATATAAAGCTAAAACCCAAGATTAGTAATTTTTACCCAGCATATAATCAAACTGAGTTTTTATAATACAAACCCACATATCATTTTTAATCGAGTAAATATTATGGAAAAGAAGTATGAGTTTATATGGAAAAAAGGATTAGGATTGGAATTTCTCTGGTTTTATGTGTGAATACTATATGTACAATAGGAATATCATCTTTTTTTCTTTCAAAGAGTTCTTTAGAATTTGAGCTGGGATTTAAAAAAATAATAATAGTGTGAATCTATGAAACCAATAAACAATACAAAATTATTTTATCTGATAAAATAGCCTAATTATTCAGCACAAAAGTGTACAAAACATAAGAACTGACACATGATGTAAAGTCTCTAGCTTCTTTATGTGAAGTGATTATCTAAAGCTGACAGTGCATACTGAGAATGGCAGTCCAAGAAGGAAAGGATTATTTTACCCTTTCAGAGCATAATTTTAATCCCGTCATCACATTCATTAACTAGACACATAACAGTACTAATAACTTTGATAGATATTTAACAAGAAAAAAGAAAAAATTTATTCCTAATCTGCTGAGTTGGCCAATAACCAGTTATCATAAAAAATATAAACTAATATGAAGAATATGAAGCATTTTTATTTGCAGTCATGCTCTTTAGTAAAAAGAGTAGTTCTGAATTTGACAAAATGTCAAAAATATATTAACAAAATGTTAATATATTGTACTGAGATACAGATCAAAATGACAAGGCCTACAGTTTTTAAAAATGTTACCTTAGCTGAGGTGGCTGTATATGGTACCCCTTTTGAAATGGAAGTTTCAGTTCTATATATTCTGTTTGAATATCAAAGTCTTGGTATTTTATTTTTGCATGTGTTATTTTTGTTCTGTAACTTTGAGACCACTAAAATGGATATTCCATTGTTTTTCATCAGTTTCTTATTTTGTAAAAATATTTAGAGATCACATCTTCTTTTACTCTGTGTGATGCTAAAATCAAATACTTATAAAACCAGTTTGTTTCTTCTCTTGGAGAGTCCCTGTCTCTATTTTTCTTGTCCATTGAATATGCACACAGATTTTCTCATTCCTGTGGAATTTTACTTTTATACCTGGAATTCCACAGATGTCAATTTCTAATAAAACAAAAATTTTACAATAAATAATTTTACAGAGAATGTTGATGACATGATATCTGTGCATTTCAAGGAAAGCTTTTTTCTGTGCAGAGTTTTTTAGAAGTGTCAGAAATCATCGTCTACCTCTCTTTCTTTCTGCAGAGAGCCAAGCAGGGAATTAGGAAATGAAGAGAAGTGCTCTGCACACAATGGCTTTCAGTGAATATTATTGATGACTAGACACCTGCTAGGATGTAAAGGCATTTAATCCATATTATTTTGCCTTTTAACTTGTCAACTCAGACATGGCAGTCAGAAGCATTTTCTGTCAATCATTAGCCTTTGCATTGCATTATGATTTTTATTTTTCATTCTTAAAGCTTCAATATACAACATGATTGGGTCTTTAAAGAATATAAATATTTTAGCTGTATGAATGCAAATTGGAAAAAAAAAAAGTGTTCTCTGAATATGAAAACATCCAGAGAGTGTGATGGACATAGATGCAGTTATCAACTTCTAAAAATTATTTTTAATAGAGAAAATTGCCCAGGATTTTAAATCATCTTTGAATTTTCTGTCTTTACAAATGCTTTCTTCATTGTGGTTAATCATCACGTGCTGTTAATGCAACACTAAGGATTTATTTTGTTTTTCAATTTATTTGGAAAGATATTTTAGAAGGGAAGTAATGCAATATTTTTTCCAGTGATTAGGCTGAATGAAGAATTCCAGGAAATGGAATTCCTACAATAAGGAAATCTTTGTGTGTCCTCTGCCTAGGTCAGTGTTTTAAGACATGGGCTCCCAAACATACAACCTTAAGAAATCAGTTCACCTAGATATGTTTCACTTTTCATCTGATTTCTCTACTTATAACAGGAATATAAATATTATATTTAAACTTTTGACTTTAGAGTTACCATGATGTAGCCAGCATCTTGGGAGAATGTTTTTTTTGACTCATAAAAGCTTTATAGGCACCTGGAAAATTCTGTTTACCAAGTTTAATGGAAGCCTTTCTCTACTATACTTCTTTTCTGGAAAATATGAAAAATAATATATTTATTCACTGTCTCAGGGACATGTCATCTGGTACACTGCTATAGTGGATGACAGAGTTCTACAGATGTTTAAAGCTTTTCATGCTTCTCTGTTAATCATGCATTATGCTTGCCTTTTACAGTCATGCCCTTGACTTCTCTTCACAATTTGATGTCAAGAATGCAGATCAAAAAGAAAAAAAAAAAAAGTGTTAAAATCCACTTAAATAATATATTGATTGACTTATTTAATGAAGCATAAATAAGAGCCTGAGGCCTACTGCTCACTAATCCAACAAATCTAGTTATCCAGGCCTGAACTGTTTGCCATTTACCAACCCCTCACTTTTAACTGCCTCCTGGATATCCTTACCAAAAGATGTGTACGCACATAAAAACATAGCAGATCCACCAAAGACTTAACTCATTATTTTTTCTGTTTAGCCACACCCTCTCAAGTTAATGCCATGATAGCTGCCCTAGCAAATATGCTAAAACACACACACATATACACACACACATACACACACACAAACTTGGTGTTGTTCTTAACATCTCTATATCTGATTTTCCATGTGGCCTCTATTTTTCACTTCCATTGACAGTTCAGTTCAGTTTAGTCACTCAGTTTTGTCCCACTCTTTGCAACCCCATGGACTGTAGCACTCCAGGCCACTCTGTCCATCACCAACCCCCTAAGTTTATTCAAGCTCATGTCCATTGAGTCAGTGATGCCATCCAACCATCTCATCCTCTGTTGCCCCCTTCTCCCACCTTCAATCTTTCCCAGCATCAGGGTCTTTTCAAAGGAGTCAGTTCTTCACATCAGGTGGTCAAAGTACTGGAGTTTCAGCTTCAGGATAAGCCCTTCCAATGAATATTCAGGACTGATTTCCTTTAGGATGAACTGGTTGGATTTCCTTGCTGTCCAAGCGACTCTCAAGAGTCTTCTCCAACACCGCAATTCAAAAGCATCAATTCTTCAACACTCAGCTTTCTTTATATTCCAACTCTCACATCCATACATGACTACTGGAAAAACCATAGCTTTGACTACACGGACCTTTGTTGGCAAAGTAATGTCTCTGCTTTTTAATATGCTGTCTAGGTTGGTCATAATTTTTCTTCCAAGGATCAAGCATCTTTTAATTTCATGGCTGCAGTCACCATCTACAGTGATTGTCGAGCCCCCAAAAGTAAAGTCTATCACTGTTTCCATTGTTTCCCCATTTATTTACCATGAACTGATGGTACCAGATGCATGATCTTAGTTTTCTGAATGTTGAGTTTTAAGCAAACATTTTCACTCTCCTCTTTCACTTTCATCAAGAGGCCCTTTAGTTCTTTACTTTCTGCTGTAAGGGTGTGCATATCTGAGATTATTGATATTTCTCCCAGCAATCTTGATTCCAGTTTGTGCTTCATATAGCACAGCGTTTCTCATGATGTATTTTGCAAATAAGTTAAATAAGCAGGGTGACAATATACACCCTTGACATACTTCTTTCCCAATTTGGAATCAGTCTGTTCCATGTCCAGTTCTAACTGTTGCTTCCTGACCTGCACACACATTTCTAAGGAAGCAGGTCTGGTGGTCTGGTATTCTCATCTCTTGAAGAATTTTCCACAGTTTATTGTGATCCACACAGTCAAAGACTTTGGCATAGTCAATAAAGCAGACATAGATGTTTTCCTGGAACTCTTTTGCTTTTTCTATGATCCAACAGATGTTGGCAATTTGATCTCTGGTAGCTTTGCCTTTTCTAAATCCAGCTTGAACATTTGGAATTTCACAGTTCACGTACTGTTGAAGCCTGGCTGGGAGAATATTGAGCATTACTTTGCTAGCATGTGAGATGAGCACAACGGTGTTGTAGTTTGAGCATTCTTTGACATTGCCTTTCTTTGGGATTGGAATGAAAACTGACCTTTTCCAGTCCTGTGGCCACTGCTGAGTTTTCCAAATTTGCTGGCATATTGAGTGCAGCACTTTCACAGCCTCATCTTTTAGGATTTGAAATAGCTCAACTGGAATTCCATTACCTCCACTAGCTTTGTTTGTAGTGATGCTTCCTAATGCCCACTTGACTTCACATTCCAGGATATCTGGCTCTAGGTGAGTAATCACACCATCTGGATTATGAAGATCTTTTTTGTATAGTTCTTCTGTGTATTCTTGCCACCTCTTCTTAATATTGTTTTTTTTTTTTTGCAGTGATCACTGAGGAAGACTTTCTTATCTCTTTTTGCTATTCTTTGGAACTCTGCATTCAAATGGATATATCTTTCCTTTTCTCCTTTGCCTTTCACTTCTCTTCTGTTCACAGATATTTGTAAGGCCTCCTCAGACAACCATTTTGCCCTTTTGTATCTTTTTCTTGGGGATGGTCTTTATCACTGCTTCCTGTACAATGTCATGAACATCCGTCAGTAGATCATCAGGCACTCTGTCTATCAGATCTAGTCCCTTAAGTCTATTTGTCACTTCCACTGTATAATCATAAGGGATATGATTTAGGTCATACCTGAATGGCCTAGTGTTTTCCCTACTTTCTTCAAGTCTGAATTTGACAATAAGAAGTTCATAGTCAGTTCCCGGTCTTGTTTATTTATTTATTTATTTATTTGCTGACTGTATAGAGCTTATCCATCTTTGGTTGCAAAGAATATAATCAATCTGATCTGGTGGTGTCCATATGTAGAGTCTTCTCTTGTGTTGTTGGAAGAGGGTGTTTGCTATGACCAGTGCGTTCTCTTGGCAAAACTCTATTAGCCTTTTCCCTGCTTAATTCTGTGCTCCAAGGCCAAATTTGCCTGTTACTCCAGGTATTTCTTGACTTCCTACTTTTGAAAAGGACATCCCTATAATGAAGGACATTTTTTGGGTGTTATTTCTTGAAGGTCTTGTAAGTCTTCTTAGAAACTTTCAACTTCAGCTTCTTCAGCATTACTGGTTTGGGCATAGACTTGAATTACTGTGATATTGAATGTTTTGCCTTGGAAATGAATCATTCTGTCATTTTTGAGATTGCATTCAAGTACTGCATTTTGGACTCTTTTGTTGAGTATGATGGCTACTCCATTTCTTCGAAGGGATTCTTGCCCACAGTAATAGATATAATGGTCATCTGAACTAAGTTAACCCATTCCAGTCCATTTTAGTTTGCTGATTCCTAAAATATTGATGTTCACTCTGGCCATCTTCTGTTTGACCACTTCCAATTTGCCTTGATTTATGGACCTAATATTCCAGGTTCCTATTAATATTGCTCTTTACATCATCAGACTTTACTTCCATCACCAGTCACATCCACAACTGGATATTGTTTTTGCTTTGATTCCATCTCTTCATTCTTTTTGTAGTTATTTCTCCACTGATCTCCAGTAGTATATTGGTCCATTATCAGGACCATGTTTGAATTCTTGCATTGTTTCATCTGTACTATTGCTACGTTCTCTTATCAATCTGTCCTCACACCCTGTATCCTACACAGTGTCTCATGGTTATTTTCCTGGGATGGCAATGGTGGGGGAGGTCTGGCTGCTTTTTCTCTTCTATGTAAAACTCACTCTAGATTTTCTTTTCTCAACACTAATTGCAAAACTAAGTACAAATTATTAAGTGTGACAGAAAAAGATGTCCTGATTCTGCCCCCAAATGCTACTCACTTACTACTAACCACCCCACCCAGTCTTTGAATCCTATTTTCCACTAACTTGAAGCATTTCTCAAAGTATACACATTTTAATATGTTTGTATCCCTTTCACATGCCAAACATTAACAGGTAAGTGAATATACTAATCAATTCATGTAGAACTTGAAGTAATCTTGAAAATAAGCTGTATTGGATACCCAGAACTTTATGAGAAAACATTTATAATAGTAAAATTTAGTAGGTAATGAATTTGTGAACCTAGTTCTCTATAGCTATCAAAAGAAAGAAACAAAATAAAATTAAAGCAGATTTTGGGGGTAGGGGTTTGTCCTTGTGGGTTCATGCTTTGGTTTTATGAATTATTGTTTTACATGTGATGAGGTTTTTTATTTAATTATGTAACTCCAATACTTAAAGCCAAAGTTGTGAACTTTTTTAGGTCTGAGTATATCTGTATATTTTTCATATTGTAGTATTTAGCTGATAGTATTCTTTTTATAACCTTATGAACTAGATCATGATTATAACTCAGTATTTGAAGTTAACATATTTAAAAAAAACAAGGCACTTCTAGTCAGCAAATATCTTAATTCTTAATTAGACTTACAAAATATGAGTCAAAATAAGGTTGATTAAAACTAGGAATATTATAAAGTTTTAAAAGTATAATTTTTATTAAGTTAATAGAATGGCTAAAAGTATTATTTTATACTGTGTCATAGAGATTTGAATAACTCTATAAATTAATTTTTAATCATGGCTCATTAATAAGATGAATGGAAAAGAAAAATACATGTTAATTGATGTTTGCTTCTGCAATATAAAGTGATTACACACATTTCATTTAAGATATTTTGATATATTCTTCACTCTTCCAGATGTATGGGAAGTAAACCATAATGTCACTAAAAGCAAACTATTCTATAACATTTTTTTGCTCTTTAATAAAAGCAGCTATTTTAACAACAGTGCTGACCTGATAATTGCTAGTGGTCTAAATTGGATGTACTTCAGTTAATGCATCAGTAAGTGATGTACCTTCAATGCAATTAAAAGATTCTAATCTAACCTAAGGAAAGATCTTGTTCATATTGACCGCTTTAAATTCAGAATATGATTTCATATTTTTAAAGTGGTCCATGGCTTAGCTGACCCCATTAGTGAGATACAACCTTCCTTTGGTGTAGCCAGTTGCTGCTGAATAAGCTTTTCTGAAAGCCTTTGAATGAACTTCATCAGACAACTTCTATTGTTTAATTTCAGAAAAGGAGAACTGAATAAAAACAATCAAGATATTTAACAAGGAGATTGAGGAAGTATTGGACTGAAGAGAGGGATAATAATTTATCAAGTAACAATAATTATTCCATTTAAAATAAAGATCTTAACTTTTTTTTGTTGTTCAGGCACTCAGTAGAGCCCAGCTCTTTGTGACCCGATGTACTACAACACGTCAGGCTTCCCTGTCCTTCACTATCTAACTTTTTTATTGGATATTAACTTTTTTTCTAGCGAGGTATTTATTCAGATTTTGTCAGATATTAGTGATGTGACTTGCAGAGTTATCAGAATGTTTTAGTTTTCCTCTTAATTATTTTAGTGACTGGTACCTTTGTGTGTCTATTTTGTGGGCAGGGCAGTGGCCCCACTCCATCTCCCACCACCATTACTAATATTAGAATGCAGTTCTCATGTGACAGTAGAAAGAAAAGTATTAGTAGTTTGCCACAGTAACACACCTATGGATTATTATTGCAAAATTGTCATTACTATTATATTATTATTATTATCCTTATTGCAAAATTCAGGCTTAAATTGAAGAAAGTAGGGCAAATCTGAAGACCATTCATATTTAGCTATGACCTAAATCAAATCCTTTATTATTATACAGTGGAGGTGACAAATAGATTCATGGCATTAGAGCTGGTAGACAGAGTACCTAAAGAAGTATGGATGGAGGTTCATAATATTATACAGGAGGTGATGACCAAAACCATCCAAAAGAAAAAGTGATGCAGGAAGGGAAAGTGGATGTTTAAGGAGGCCTTACAGATAGCTGAGGAAAGAGAGAAGCAAAAGTCAAAGGAGAAAGGGAAAGATGCATCCAACTTAATGCAGAATTTCAAAGAATAGCAAGGAGAGATAAGAAAGACTTCTTAAGTGGAGAATGCAAAAAAAAAAAAAAAGAGGAAAACAGTAGAATGGGAAAGACTAGAGACCTCTTCACGAAAATTGAAGATACCAAGGGAACATTTCATGCAAAGATGGGCTTAATAAAGGACAGAAATGGCAAGAACCTAACAGAAGCAGAAGAGGATAAGAAGAAGTGGCAAGAATATATAGAAGAAATATACAAAAAAGGTCTTAGTGACACAGATAACAACAATTGTGTGGTCACTCATCTAGAACCAGACATCCTGGAATGTGAATTCAAGTGGGCCTTTTTAAGCATTACTATAAACCAAGCTAGTGGAGGTGATAGAATTTCAGTTGAGGTTTTTCAAATTCTTAAAGATGATGCTGTTAAAATGCTGCACTCAGAAGGTCAGAAAATTTGGAAAACTCATCAGTAGTCACAGAACTGGAAAATGTCAGTTTTGACTGCAATTCCAATGAAAGGCAATGACAGAGAATGTTAAAAGTGCTGTACAGTTGTGCTCATTTCACATGCTAGCAAGATAATGCTCAAAATCCTTCAAGCTAGGCTTCAGCAGTATGTGAACTGAGAGCTACCAGATGTGAAGGCTGAATTTAGAAAAGTTATAGGAACCGGATATCAAATTGCCAACATCTCTTGAATCATAGAAAAAGCAAGGGAGTTCTAGAAAAACATCTACTCTGCTTCATTGACTATGCTAAACCCTTTGACATTGTGGATCACAACAAACTGTGGGAAATTCTTAAAGAGATGGGAATACTAGACCATATTACCTGTCTTCTGAGAAACCTGTTTGAGGGTCAAGAAGCAACAGTTACAACTGGACATGGAACAATGGACTGGTTCAAATTGGGAAAGGAGTATGTCAAGGCTGTATATCGTCACCCTGCTTATTTAACTTATATTCAGGATACCTCAGGCAAAATGCTGGGCTGCATGAATCACAAGCTGGAATCAAGTTTGCTGGAAGAAACATCAACCTCAGATATGCAGATGATATCACTCTAATTGCAAAAAAATGAAGAGGGACTAAGGAGCCTCTTGGCTGAGGGTAAAAGAGGAGAATGAAAAAGCTGGTTTAAAACTCAACATTCAAAAAACTAAGATCATGGCATCTGATCCAATCACTTCATGACAAATAGATGAGCAAAATATGGAAATAGTGACATATTTTATTTTCTTGGGCTCCAAAATCAGTCACTGTAGGTGGTGACTGCAGCCACAAAGTTAAAATACGCTTGCTCCTTGGAAGAAAAGCTATGACAATCAGACAGCTTATTAAAAAGCAGAGACATCACATTACTGATTGCTGCTGCTACTGCTGCTAAGTTGCTTTAGCTGTGTTCAACTCTGTGCAACCCCATGGATGGCAGCCCACCAGGCTCCCCTGTCCCTGGGATTCTCCAGGCAAGTATACTGGAGTGGGTTGCCATTTCCTTCTCCAACACATTACTGACAAAGGTCCATATATGCAAAGCTATAGTTTTTCCAATAGTCATGTACTAATGTAAGAGTTGGATGGACCATAAAAAAAGCTGAACCTCAAAGAATCAATGGTTTCAAATTGTGGTCCTGGAGATGACTCTTGAGAGTCCTTTGGACAGCAGGGAGATCAAACCAGTCCATTTCAAAGGAAATCAACTCTGAATATTCTTTGGAAGTACTGGTGCTGAAGCTGAAGCATCAGTTTGGCCACCTAATGCAAAGAGCTGACGCATTAGAAACAACCCTGATGCTGGTGAAATGGGAATCTGAGTTCTTGTTCACTGAGCCTAAGAATGAACTTCACAAAACACACAAACACTCATGGTAGCAAGTGAATAGGATATATTAAAGAGAAAGAAAGTACAAAGCTCTCAACATAGGCACTGAGAGGGGGTTTAAGAGTCCCCCAGAGGCAGGACTTACAGAAGTTTACATCCTTACCAGTATTAATTTGTACATTTTTGGTTGGTTCCTGTCCTTAAAAGTCATTATTTTTAACCAATTAGTTTAAAGGTCAAGATGTTTATCTTAACATCTTTATGGCTTCTCCTGATCTTCAGATTAAGTCACCACCCTTTTCATGCACCCTGGCCATTTTGCAATGGACCAGATGTATGTGCTACAGATTAATGATCATCAGTTTTGTTTTGTTTTTTTTTTTTCCCCCTCAGGCATATGGAACAGAAATTAGTTACTGTCCTTCCCTGGATCTGAGTGTTGATAATTTATCAGACCAAGGACACATTCCAGGAATATGGGATAAAGGGTTAGGTTAATGGAATGAGATATTTATTGAAAACAAGACCTAGGTCTCAGAGCCCTGCACTGGCTGCCTAGCAATTTCTACCTCACTGGGGAAGATTGAGGATAGGATGAGAAGGGGGCAACAGAGGATAATGTGGTTGGGTGGTATTATCAACTCAATGGGTATGCATTTAAGCAAATTCTAGGAGATAGTGAAAGACAGGGAAGCCTGGCTGCTGCAGTCCATGGGGTCACAAAGACTCGGGCACTACTTACTCGGGCACGAACAACAAACTGCATTAGAAAGTTACTTCTGATCTTCTGTTTGGAATTGACCTTCTATTTCTAAATCAGAGAGCAGATATTTGAAGAAGGATAATAGACTTCCTGCCTACCTTAAGATGGGTGTGGTTGGGTCACTAAGTGCATTTGGATTCCACATCCATTGGTTTTGTATGGAGTAGAACAATTTTTCTTGATTCTAGAAACGGGTATTTGTGTCATAGCCTGCCTCACTAGATGCCCTCACTGAGGTGGTGTCTTTTGATGTTTGTCCTGGGAAGTTGGGAAACTGAACAAGGAACTCTGCCAACCAGATGCCATTTTAAACTGCTAGTCTCTGCTTTTTTGGCAATGCAAAATAATTTGCTGAGTATAAAAGGTTCTCTCTTCTAGCTGTGAAGGAGAATTAAAGTTCAGCTCCAATTCTCTTAGGAAATTTTCTCTGACACTCTGAATTTCTCTTCTAGAGGACCCTGAGTAGACTTAATCATAGTCTTCTTCATATTAATGTGAATGTCTTGCCCACCAACTGACATGCCTGCTAAAGACTAGCTTGCAAGTTTTACTCCTTTACTCTTCTGTTTTGTAACCTGCTTGAACTTGGTAGGCCTTCAGGAGGTGGTGTGATTTGAATTAAAATTAGATAATCTGGCCTGATTGTGTTGATTATGTAGCCACAATAGTGTTAACTGTGATTATTAATGTGTGTTTGTTAAAAGTTATGGTGTCTATAGAACTTTTCAAGCAGTCAGCAACTCATATTTGTTTATGCCTAGCCCAGCTGTCTCCCCAACTCCCTAGACCATGCAGTGCCTTGCCATCTACTAATGTACCACAACTGTTCTATGATGCATCTGTTTTCCTAATTGCTGGAACTGATAAGGATAAATGAGCCCCATTCCCCTCTACGGGTGTGTGTGTGCTTCATAAACTCACTGAATGTAGCCCTTATCTGGGGGTAGAATGATGAAAATTATCTCTCGGGAGGATTCTGATTTGGAGCTGTGAACATGAAAAAAACAAAACAAAACACATGCTCCCCACCCACTTACTGACCACCACACAACCAGAGCTAGGGTGGAAGGATAGATGCTATTTTTGGGTCTTCTGCCTACCTGTTTCAGTTTCTGACAAACATTTCAGAAACATTCAGTTTCTGAGAGGAGCATTTCCTTCTCCTCTAGAACATTTTAGTTAGATGCCAGATATTAGTGTCCTTTGATTTGGTACCAGCCTCCATGGTATACATTTTATCTACTACCTCTGTTTCCTTTTCCTTCACAGAATCCTTGATAGATTCACCTTAGGCCAAATTCTAGCCATTGCTCACCAGAATTATTTTTGTAACTTAATAGTTATAGAATTCTTGTCTCTTTATAATCTCATTAAGGACCAGGGTTTTTAGCTATTTTATTCATTGCTCTGTCCTAACACCTTGCACAGTCCCAACATATAGTACATTTTCAGTAAAAATTGGTTGCCATGATATAAATTTAACTTTTTTCAACTTAGATTACATTTTTAGGATCACACAATACTGTTGTACAGTTTACTTTAGGTTCTTTTGTTTTAATATCCTCATTTGCTATTTTGAACACCTACATTTCTTTAGCTTTTTCCTTATTTATCTCTCTACTACTCTCAGTCAAAGTTATATTTAACAATTAATTTGCTCACATAGCTCCTTTTATTCAAACTTTTAGTAAGCTTTGAACATGTTGGTTATTATATTTTTGACTCAGTAACCCTTCTCATAAAACTTTTAAATTTAGTCTTAAAGTCCTATATTAAAGTCCTATATATTATCTTAAAGTCCTAAAACCTATATTGTTCCCTTACTTAAATAAAGAATGTGGTTAATCTCTCCATCTTCTTAACTTGTTGTCATTAAAAAAAAAATAATTTAGGAAATGTGTATTGAACACCTGCCAGGTTCTAGATATAGTTCTAGGCTTGGGGAAATAGACAGGAACAAAAGACAAATTAGAGGCAGTATAGTGTCTTGGTTAAAGTGCCATTCCTGGCTATTGTAGAATTCTTGTTTACACAAGCTTGGAGCACAAATGCCATTTTTTATGTGAAAAACAAGTAGATCTATTGTACCATATCTGAAGTCTCTCGTGGCTTTAAAACTTAAGTTATCTCTATGTTAAATGGCATCAGATTAAAAAAAAAAATTATTAATGATGTGAAGCAAAATTCATCAAAATATTCCATAGTTTTCAACTAGGTTTTAAAATCCCTTCAATCATTTTGCCCTTTAGGATAGGTTTCATTGTGGTTGACTTTAAGCCTGCATTCGTTTTCTAATGGATTATCAGGTTAACATTTTAAAATATGTAATTGTTTAAACAGATAAGTCACTAGCAATGACAATTAAAATTAATATATTCTGCAAAAAAATTTTAGCTGCTTTGGTGTGTTTTCAGTTCAGTTCATTTGCTTGTGTCTGACTCTTTGGGACCCCATGGACTGCAGCACACCAGACTTCCCTGTCCATCACCAACTCCCCGAGCTTACTCAAACTCATGTCCGCCAAGTTGGTGATGATATCCAACCATCTCTTCCTCTGTTGTCCCCTTCTCCTCCCACCTTCAATCTTTCCCAGCATCAGGGTCTCTTCCAATGAGTCAGTTCTTTGCATCAGGTGGCCAAAGTACTGGAGTTTCAGCTTCAGCATCAGTCCTTCCAATGAATATTCAGGACTGATTTCCTTTAGGATGGACTGGTTGGATCTCCTTGCAGTCCAGGGAACTCTCAAGAGTCTTCTCCAACACCACAATTCAAAAGCATCAGTTCTTCAGTGCTCAGCTTTCTTTATAGTCCAACTCTCACATCCATACCTGACTACTGAAAAAACCATAGCTTTGACTAGACAGACCTTTGTTGGCAAAGTAATAACTCTGCTTTACAATGAGCAAACCCTATTGTTGGTAATGGATAGATGACTTAAAGTTTCATCTTGTGTTCTAGGAAAATGTTTCATTTTATGCTTTTCTGTAGTGTTTATTTTCATGTATGTGCAAATAAATGCTTGTTTATTTAATGTACATTATAAAACCTAATATCTTCATAGTAGTGAATTTCCATATTTTTGTCAATATTAAAACTCTTAATAACTTGGCTCTTTCCCACTAAATTTCATGAGCTTTTGTGTATATATCTTAGTTTCTTCATCTTTAATGCTACAAGGTTGGGTTTAACGGGACTATCTACCTCATAGCATTAACATGAAAATTAACTGAAATAAATTTTTTAACTTAACACCATGCCTGTCACATGGTAAGACTTCTATAAATTTTAAGTATTATGATTATTTTCTTCCTTAACTCATTCATTATTTATACACATACCTGTTTTTAAATAACCATTATAAAAGGGCAATTAAAGAAGAAAACAGCTATGTAAAAACAGAAGAAATGAACTAAGGACAAAATTTAATAGGGTTACAGATTCTTAAAAAGACAATTGATGAATACTTAAGTGCAGAACTTAATTCACTTAATATTGTATATTCTTACAATATTCTACTGAAGGAAGTATTCAAAATTTAATGATCTCATTATATTTAATAAAATATGAGAGGGTATGGATTTCAAGAATATAATTCTATCCATTAACAGAAAGGTTTCATGTAAATGAGTGTAATTATCCATAAAGACTAAGTACATTTATAATATATTAAAATGACCTCCAAAAGTCTTGTCTGAATTTCTTGTTGCTTTAAGTAATTAAACAAAACATTTCACTGAAATTATTTATATATTATTTTTATTTGAGCAATTGATCCAATACATTTTTATAGAATTATATTTTGTTTTATTTTATTTTGGTTTGGAAGTGCTGTTTTAATTCTAAAGTATCTAGCTATAATAACTAATTTTATGATATTTTAATATTAATGTATAAAGCATTGATTTTTAAATAATTTTGAAATTTCTTTCCTGTATTAAAAAAAAACAGTTTATGATTTTAACTGGCTTATTTCTATAGCATTATGTAAAAAATAGTGTTTTCATTTTGCCCCAAAGTGACAAAGAAGCTAATGTTTGGTTCATTCACTAAAATTTGTTTAGCAATACTAAACTAAAGATAAATTTAATAATTTTTAATTATATGTTTAATGAAAGTGACTCAGAGGAGATATCTCTATAGGAATCAAATTGGTTTATAATTTACTGTTAGTCTAATGTACTTTATACAGTTCCTTTTCCAACTCCACACTCTGTTCAAAGAAAAAAAACTCAATTGCAGAAAAAGTTCACTTATTAATTTATAAGCTTACAGTTTCTTAACTCTGTTTTATGATATTACTAATCACAAAGAGAAAAGCATCTGACACTGTATTGATTAGGTATTTTATTTTATTTATTTATTTTTTGCTTATGGGATCTTAGTTCCCTGACCAGGCATTGAACCCAGGTTCATGGCAGTGAAAGTGCAGAGTCCTAACCACTGGACGACCAAAGACTTCCCTGATTAGATATTTTATAAATGCTGTTTGATTTTTTTCTTATTGTTTTATTTGAGAAATAAGGTAAAATAATATATAGATGTGTAATGGGTTGAAAAAAAAGTGAAAGTGTTAGTCACTCAGTTGAGTCTGACTCTTTGCAATCCCTTAGACTGTATCCCGTCAGGCTCCTCTGTCCATGGGATTCTCCAGGCAAGAATACTGGAGTGTGTAGCCATTCCTTTCTCCAGGGGATCTTCCCCACACAGGAATCTAATCCGGTCTCCTGCATTGCAGGCAGATTCTTTACTACCTGAGACACCAGGAAAGCCCCATGTAATGGTTGCTACTCTTTAACTTTTAATTTTGGTATATGTCAAAAATCTCTTTTTTACCAACTTTCACCCTGTTGGATGAGCCAAGATGAATTATTTCAAGATAATTTCTGGCCCACCATGTTTATTCATCTTATTTCTAAACTGTTTTGTAATTCTGTATCTATGTTAACCTCATGGCCTAGCATCTCTAGTATTTCAGATCTCTATAGAGATCCTTTAGGGTCTGTTTTATACTTAAGAAGTTTCAAATCTATGTAGGGCTCTGAACTATAGTGAAATATTCACTGGACCACAGGGTCATTCTTGAACTTGACCCATATTCTAGATCCAATACTTCCTAGCTTGCAACCTACATATTGAGCTTATCCTGCAAATGAGCTGGGAGCAAAATTGTGAAATGGCAGAGAGCATTTCTGGTATTTTTTAACTTTCTGGATGGCTGCTTCTCTCGTCAAAGTTTTCATGATCTCTCTTAATATCACAAAGCAATTTGATAAACAAAATAAATCACAAATCCTAGGAAAAAATAATAGTCAATGTTTTAAATTCATTTATAGAATTTACATTAAAAATGAAGTCTTTAGAAAATGCTGCTTAGCATACAGAAATGGATCTTTTTTAAAATTATTAGTCTCTTTGATTTATGGATCAAGTCACATAGCTAGGCTTATGATTTTTGTACGTCAAATCATATTATAAAGGCAGCTGCTGATCAATAAGACTAACTCTGCTATCAGAGACCCACGTTTCCCATACAGTGGACACTAATATTTTAAAAGTGGCCCAAAAAAACCAAAACCAACTTGCTTTGTTATAATAACAGATGTGGTAAATATGAAAATTTGTTCAAGAGATGTATGTAGAGAGAAGCAGCCTTTTCAGGTAGTGAATCTCATGCTACAACATTAAGATTGATTCTCATGTTCAGATTGGATGTTGAATGTTGTTGACCCTGGATGTATGGTTTAGTAATCTAAGCAATTCTAGTAGTTTCATCTCTTACAAACCAGCTTCAGAGACAAAATATGAACCAGTTTATCATTAGCCGAGGCTGGTTCAATAGTCTACTACTATTTCTAGCTCCAGTAGGAATGCAGAGGTGGAGAAGAGATTCCCAAAAGAAAGCAGGGGTAGAAAGGCAATTGTTTCCAAAAGAGAGATAGGGCTGTGCCTGGGAGAGATAGTCCACTGGGCTTCCCCCATTGTGCTAGTGCTAAAGAATCGACTTGCTAATGCAGGAGACATAAGAGATGTAAGTTTGATCCCTGGGTTGGGAAGATCCTCTGGAGGAGGGCATGGCAACCCACTCCATTATTCTTGCCCAGAGAATCTGTGGACAGAAGAGTCTGGCAGGCTACAGTTCATGGGGCAACAAACAGTTGGACAAGACAAGCGACTTAGCATGCACACACCATAGTCCACTACAGTAATCTTGAGTATTTCTGGTAGTAACTAATATTTTGCCACTTGGTATGATCAGGTACCAGGAGCCACCTTAATGTTTAAAGCATTGCTCCTAGATCATTTGGAGTAGTTTCTGGACAAGGAAAAAGGAACACTGGGAGGAAAGAGATAGTACTGATTCTGGGGGGAAAAGTGGTGGTAATAAAGGTCACCTTACCGCAAGTCCTAGTTGTGACCATTACTGAGTCACTTTAGAGTGTAGTTTTGAACTATTAGTGGTCAGTGGTGTGCCATTTAGGGGAAGGAGAACAGAAAGTCAGAATGGTGTGGGTTTTCCATGGAAAACACCTTGATTCCAACTTCCTGAAGTGAACATATGAAAGTGATTAGCCAAAGCACACTGGCTGATGTAAACTGTCGTTTTTTTCTTTCAGAAATGTTCACTGTCATTTTTTTCTTTCAGAAATGTTCTAAAAGGAATTAGATTGTTTTATTTGCTCATTCCATGCTTGGTAGCCTTAGGGACCAGAACAAAGAATGAACTATGACCCTTGTTTCCTGCTATTAGCTCTAAATGCACCTTAATATGACACTATATATTAATGTTATATTAAGAATTGTAACACAAAAGTAAGAAAATTAGGCTAAAGTTCTTTTTTTTCTTTTAAAATCATATTTCATTAGTGATACATCCACCAAATGGAACCTATTCTTTGGAATTGTTATACTCCTTCAAAAGCTTGCAAATTAGTGTAAACTCGGGACCTGCCGAACATCCTTTCAGCATTATGAGATTCCAGAAAATGTGAATAGGATGTTTCAGTTGTTAGGTAATTTTCCAGATTCCCTTTTGTGTGTGTGTGCTTAGATAATTCAAATGGCTTCATTTCAACACTTCAGGCTTCTCATGTACACTGTATTAGAGTGTGCAACATTTCTGAAGGAATTTGGCACAGACATCACATTTCCACTTTAACTCTCTAAGTTTGAAGAGTGCCTGCCAAGATCAGTATAAATACATCCTAATAAATATATTATCACCAATTTTCGAAGTTCCCTTATTTCAAGTGTCAATATTGTATGTGTTATGACAAGATTAGTTTAATTAGTTATGGTTTTTACTAATATTTTGAATAAATACATTTAGACTGTATTTACAGCAAACATCAACGTTTGTAAATGATAAAGACAGCATTGGTTATTACTTGATCACTCATTAAGAGACACCTGTAAAAGCCTGATTTCAGTTAAGATTTCTGTGTATTTAGGTAAGTGGGAAGGTACTTAAAATTCCCCTAAAGCCTATAACTTAAGACATTTAAAATTTAGAACATTTCTTTTCAGTCTTTTTTAAACTGCTTTTTGGTTTTAGTTGAAATCATATAAATATTAGATGCGATATTATATCCTGTTTTCTTCTCTTAACATTAGCATAATATCAAAATGATGTGTAGAGAATGATTTACTATTTTATTGCTGGATATATCAAAAACTTTTTAACTAATTTAGAATATATAAGGATTTGTTTATCCAGAAAAATTCTTTCCCTGGAGACATTAAAAAAAAAAATTCTTTCTACATAAGGGCAAACAACTTTCAGGAGCTAATTTTATCTAAAATAATTAAGGCAGCATAGGTTGGTGATATTCTATAAGAGTACGTTGTTGCTGAAGACTGGCTATGATTTAAGACTAATATAATTTAAAACTGATCCCTATGGAGGATGGCAAATATTGGGTTGGCCAAAAAGTTAACTTGGGTTTTTGCAAGAGCTTCTGGAACAAACTTTTTAGCCAACCCAGTATATTTGTTAGCCAGCTAAAAGAGCAAACACAGTTTATTAATTTATTCTACAACTTTGAGATTATGTGAATCTTAGAAATTGTTATAATTTCTGAGATTAATATCATTTTAAAATATGTGAAGTAAGAGAATTTCCAGCAGTTGAGATTTGCTTAATTCAAATGTGACTGCTCTGTAGTATAAAGAAAGTTAAATTTGGTTTTGAGGTCCTGGGTTTGAAATCTAGCTGTAGATAATTTATGGAAGTTGCTTAATCTTTCCAAGTCTCAGTCTCTTCATCTATAAAACAGGATAATAATACATGCTAAAAGCGATTGTTGGGGATTATACCTAACACTTGTCCATAATAAAAATTAATATATTATTTCCTTCCATCATTGAGAATTTTGACCATTCCTCTGGCTTCTTGTTCTTACCACTGGCTTTTAAGAATGTGTGGGAATTCATTTCTCCATAGAAGAACCTAGATTATTCGTTGTTGTTCAGTCACCAAGTCATGTCTGACTATTTGAGACCCCATGGATTGCAACATGCCAGACTTCTCTGTCCAACACCATCTCCCAGAGTTTGCCCAAGTTCATGTGCAGTGTATTGATGATCCTATCCAACCATCTTATCCTCTTTTATCCCCTTCTCCTTCTTCCTTCAGTCTTTCCCAGCATCAGGGTCTTTTCCAGTGAGTCAGCTTTTTGCGTCAGGTGGCCAAAGTATGTTGTGTGTTCCTAGACCTGCTCCTTGGTGGTATTGTTCACTTTATATGTCCAAATTTTCAGAGCAATTGTGGATAGTACCAAATTTACTTAAATTAAAAAGTAATACAGATTTGAAAAAAAAAAGTGAATCATCTTTATGCTTAAAATATAAACTGGATATAAAACTTATCTTCTTTAGAGGAGTAGCAAATGACAGGTTTTTAAAATTAAGTTAAATTACCTTATTAATGCTTGAAGTATGATTATGAGGAAATAATGATGCAACTCAAAAACATTAGTGTGCTTAATTTCCCTAATCTGTGTTTCACCTTATAGTTAGTTTACCTGTATAAAAAGGACATTATTATAGTACATACATACTATCTCTTCAACTGTCATTTCTGGACTGGTCTTAATTAGACTGACAGGAAAAAACTGGTTTTGGCAGTTTTATTTATACTGCTTTTATTTTTATTTTTTTTAAAGCTAGGTCACTCATTAAATGACTTTAATGGTAAAAAGTGTTATTCATTTCCCCCATTAAGTAAAACCACACTTTGTATATTTTATCCATGTGTTGTATCCTCTGTCAGCCCCTTCTACTGCCTTCAATCTTTCCCAGCATCAGGGTCTTTTCCATTGAGTCACTTCTTTGCATCAAGTGGCTAAAGTATTAAAACTTCAGCTTCAGCATCAGTCCTTCCAATGAATATTCAGGACTGCTTTCCTTTAGGATGGACTGGTTTGGTGTTCTTGCAGTCCAAGGGATTCTCAAAAGTCTTCTCTTACACCACAGCCCCAAAGCATTAATCCTTCGATGCTCGGCCTTCTTTATGGTCCAACTCTCACATCCATATATGACTACTGGAAAAACCATAGCTTTGACAATACAGACCTTTATCGGCAAAGTAATATCTCTGCACTTCAATATGCTGTCTAGGTTTATATATATATTCAAAATGATATATAGAAATTTCAAAAAACCTAAACCAACATCATGGTTCTGATATATTATAATGAAATGAGTGATGCTGGGTTCATTTTTATTTGATAATTCAAGAAAAGGTTAAAGACAGTGGCACTCAATATCAGAAAGCTGTTGCTGACCACTGAGGAAAGAACATTCTGAAACCTATTTCTTAGTTTGTCTTCATGATGAACCTCATTTTATTTGACTGTGAAGTTGTGGGCTCTATCTTCTTAATTTGTTCTTCATAGGAAAAGGCAATATGTACATTTCACAATAAAATGGAATCTAAGCCTTCCTCATCTGTTGTTTTTCATAAAGGTTTACTTTCAATCTTGTTGAAGTACAGTATGATATTTTTATGAGACTCAGATAATCAAATGAAGGACATTATTTTTTGTAACCTTGTCACATAAATTATCTTCCAAAAATTATCTTTCTATTAGAATGTTTATAAATGTAAAGATAATCTTTTGTTCACATTTTAAGCCCATGGTGTAAATTGGTAATAGATTTTGCCACCAATTTAATATAGCAAATATGTTGACTGAAACCATAATTTTATGATCATAATGTTCCCTTTTAAAAACTTGAAGTACAGAACTAAAGGACAAAGTTTAACAGGTGAAGATACTGAGGAAGAAATCTCAGAAGCTATACAACTACTGAGGCAATTGCAAACTGAGATGTTATTTTTTAGTGTTGTTTATAATTGAGCAAGAATGTGGATTTGACTAGTTTGTTGCTCTGTAAGTATTTACAGTAAGTTTTGGGTATTGCAACTAGTGCTAACAATTGTTTAACAACTCTTTGGATTTCTCAGCCTTCATAACAGCCATATGAAAAGTTTGGCTTGGAGGTTTTCAAGAACATACACTGAGAAGTACATGTTTTCCTCTGTGATCAAGGGCAGGCAGCCAGAGGCTCAGATTTACAGATCTCAATTTGGCACTAATAAATGGCCACCTGGTTGAATGATGGTTATACCTTTCACTATAAAGATATAAATGCTAAAAGAAAATACTTTATATGCTACAACATTTTGATCTCATATTGTGGGAGTAAGGGTGTGACATAGAAAGTTACTTATATATCTGGAGTATGGCAAGATTTTCCATCACAGAGCTAGGAACTGGTTCACAAAGTATGTACTAGGAATACCAGGCCATAACATATTCATTTGTGAAGCTAATTTTAACCTAGATCATTTCCACTTCCTAACTGCACACACCTTTGGAGAAATTTATATGTTTGCTTTTAGCTTTATGTAGGGAAATACAGTCTATTCTCATTATTTGCACTAGTTATGAAATATAAAGGTTTTGAACACAGATAGAGTGATCCCTTGCTTAGGGCTTCTCTGGTGACTCAGCAGCAAAGAATCTGCCTGCAATGCAGGAGACACAGATTTGATCCCAGGGTTAAGAAGATCCCCTGGAGAAGGAACCCGCTCCAGTATTCTTTCCTGGGAAATCCCTTAGACAGAGGAGCCTTTGGACTACAATCCATGGAGTCACCAAAGAGTTGGACATGATCAAGCAACTAAATAACAATGAACCCTTGCTTCTTGGAAAAATATAGAGGAGATTCCTGTGAATCTCTTGTCACAACATTTTGTCAATGAATGGATCAGTAGATAACCTTGTTTATGTATGTTTCTATTTGAAGAAACTACATTTAGTATATATTGTTGATTCATTAACATTAAATTCAAGGCCAAAAGCATTGTAACACACTTCTCGACAAAGGTTATCTTATACATGTATTTTCTTCCTAAGGCAGATTTCCCACCTTCCTGTGCTTAGTAGCCCCTACACAGTACTTTATTATGATGCTTGGGCCCATTTTAAAGAATGAGATCATCAACATAAAGCACAGGATTGCAAAAATGTGGCACTAATAGACCTTAAGGAGAACATTTTTTAGAGTATGAAAGCTAAAACCAGCAGGCAGAGTGATTGATTCCTTTCTCAACCTAAGCTGGGAATGTGTACATGAGGCAACTTAATTTTTTGTTGTTCTGCACATGTCCACAAATGATTCTGAAAGCATTGCAAGTATCAATTTTAAGGTTACATATGAGTTTTAGCAAGTGGATGAACTGCAAACTATGAAATCTGGGAATAATGAGGCTCTGCTGTACCATATGTTGTCAATCAGAATGGTTTTTTAACTGTATTTGTGTCTATAATGACTGTTATGGTGTTTCCTCTTAGTTCTGGAACACAATTATAACATTTTTAAATTGGAAGTGATCTTTGAAATCAACTAGTTTAAGCTACCATAACAGGTAGAATTTTCCTGTAAACTATCTCTTAAATCTAATTTAAGCTTTAACCTTTATCACGATTGGGACTCTACAAATTACAGACACTGATTATGAGTTTTGGTTGTTTTAATATAACCTGTATGGTTGATTCTACTTCTCATCTTTTCAAGCTATAGAACACAAGTCCTTCTTTTTTGTTCACATAAAAAATACTTTATTTCTAAAATAATTTATTCAAGTTTGCTAATATGCTGATGTTTTCCTAAGTGAACTGTCTCCTTAAGATTTTTTTTTTAATGTGTTTTTTATTTCAGTGGTGCCTGCTCTAGAGCTACTATCATTTATTTCTTTGTTTACTTTTAATTGTATTTATTTATTTTTGGCTGTGCTGGATCTTTGTTGCTGGGTGCAGGCTTTCTCTAGTTGTGAAGAGTGGAATTTACTCTCCAGTTGAGATAGATGTACGTGCTTCTCTTGCTGTATAGCATGAGCTCAGGGTACTTGGGCTTCAGTAGCTGCAGAGCATGGGCTCGCTAGTTGTGGTGAATGGGTTTAGTTGCCTCTCAGCAAATGGAATTTTCCTAGACAAGGGATCAAACCCATCTCCCCTGCACTGGCAGGAAGATTCTTAACCAATGTACCACCAGGGAAGTCATTAAGATTTTTCAGTACTTGTGTTCTTTTCTGTGCCTTCATTCAACTTGTTGAATATGGTAATAAAAGCTAAGCAGGAGAGTCTTAAGCACAAAGTTTTAAAGCTTTGTATCATGGCTGAGTGTGACTTTTAATTCAATATTCTACAAATCAGTTTACTGATAGAAATTCACATTTTGTTTCTATCCTCACTTGCTTTTTCCATATGCTTTTTTGAAAACACACACACGCAATGATTACACATCAAAAGGTGTGTGTAGTTGTGTGTTCATACTGCATACATGTATATTTCTACAGATGTATATATGTATATACATTGTGCCATAGTTGGCAATTCAGATATTACCAACAGGGAAAGAAAGTAAGTGACTTCATTAATTAAAATCGATCTTACAAAGGATGAACTTCATACCATTGTGCAGTTTTTCATGGTCAATGCACTTTTCTCTGCCTTCTGCCCACAGAATAAGATTTTGTGTATATTCATATTGTTATAATTATATTAACATAGATAACGTGATCTGTCCTTGGACTTTTAAAATTTAATTAACAAATTGAAGTGGGTAAAGAATAACTCTTTAGAATCTATTTGAATTTATATGTCTTATAATTGATCATTTGGCATTTTTTCACTCTGTTTCTTTTTTTACTTTCTTTTTCTATCCACTTAATTCTTTAATTTCTTTAGAGTTACTCAAATTTTAAGCTCTCTGTTTTTGAGTTCATACCAAAATTTATGCTATCTGTGGCCCTATTCAATATTCTTTTTTTTTTTTTTCACAATAGTGAAAGATGTTTATCAGTTTTCACAATCAATAGCCAGACAGAAAATAAAAGTAATTACAATTGCAAGCCATAATGGGAACATGATTAACCTAACAATATAAAATGATTACATGCAATTTGGGTGGTCAAGCAGAGTGATGTGGTAAGTGGAAGGGCATAAATACACATATTCCCTGCCAGTCTATGTCTTTTGGTTGGTGCACTTAATCCGTTTACAGTTAAGGTAATTATTGATATGTTTGATCCTATTAGCATTTTCTTAGTTGTCTTGGGTTTATTTTTTGTAGGTCTTTTCCTTGTCTTGAGCTTCCTGCCTAGAGAAGTTTGTTTGGCATCTGTTGTAAAACTAGTTTGGTCGTGTTGAATTCTCTTAACTTTTGCTTGTCTAGAAAGCTTTTAATTTCTCCATCAAATCTGAATGAGAGTCTTCCTTGGTAGAGTACTCTGTTGTAGCTTCTTCCCTTTCATCACTTTAAGCATATCATGCCATTCCCTTCTTGTTTGTAGAGTTTCTGTTAGGAAATCTGCTGATAACATGATGGGAGTTCCCTTGTGTTATTTGTCATTTTTCCCTTGTTGTTTTCAATATTTTATTTTTGTCTAATTTTTTGTCACTTTGATTACTATATGTCTTGGTGTGTCCCTTCTTGATTTATCCTGCCTGGGACTCTATGATTCCTGGACTTGGTTGACTATGTCCTTTCCTGTGTTAGGGAAGTTTTCAGCTATGATCTCTTCAAATACTTTCTCAGGTCTGTTCTCTCTCTCTTCTCCTTCTGGGACCTGTATAATGTGAATGTTGGTGTATGTAATATTGTCCCAGATGTCTCTTAAGCTATCTTTTTTTTTTTTTTTTCCCCATTATTTTTTATATATTCTGTTCTGCATTAGTGATTTCCACCATTCTGTCCTCAAGGTCATTTATCTCTTCTTCTGCCTCATTTGTTCTGCTATGAATTCCTTCTAGGGTATTATTCATCTCTGTTCTTTAGTTCTTCTAGGTCTTTGGAAAACAATTCTTGCATCTTCTCCATTGTTTTCCAGAGATCCTGGATTATCTTCACTATTATTATTTTGAATTCTTTTTCTTGAAGGTTGCCTATCTCCACTTCATTTAGTTGTTTTTCTGGGGCTTTATCTTGCCCCTTCATCTGGGACATAACTTTCTGCTTTTTCATCCTAATTAACTTTCTGTAATGTGGTTTTTGTTGTAGCTACTATGGCACTGTGGTTCTTCTTGCTTCTTCTGTCTGCCCTCTGAAAAGAGGCTTGTATAAGCTTCCTGATATGGGATAGAAAAAACTGAGTCTTGCTCTCCTGGGCAGGACCTTGCTCAGTGAAGCTTTAATCCAGTTATCTGTTGATGGGTGGGGTTATACTCCCTCCCTGTTAGTTTTTTGGCCTGAGGCCACCCAGCCCTGGGTTCTATGGGCTCTATGGTAGGGTTAATGGCAACCTCCAAGAGGGACCTTCAGGACTGCTGCTGCCAGTGCCCTTACCCCCATGGTGAACCCACACCTTCACAGGAGACCCTCCAACTCTAACAAGTAGTTCTGGTCTCCTGTGGTGTCACTGCTCCTTTCCTCTGGGTCTTGGTGCATGCAAGATTTTGTTTGTGCCCTCTAAGACTGGAGTCTCTGTTTCGCCTGGTCCTGTGGAGGTCCTATAATCAAATCCCACTTGCCTTCAAGGTCAGATTCCCTGGGGATTCACAGTCCTTTAGTTAGATCCCCAGGCTGAGAAGCCTGACGTGGGGTTCAGAAACTTCACAAAAGTGAGAAAACTTCTTTGGTGTTATTGTTCTCCAGTTTGTGGGTTACCCACCAGGCAGGTATGAGATTTGATTTTATCATGATTGTGCCATTCTTAACATTTTGCTGTGGCTTCTACTTTGTCTTTGGAGGTGAGGTGTATTTTTTATGGGTTCTAGCATTCTCCTATTGATGGTTGTTCAACAGTTAATTGTGATTTTGGTGCTCTCACAGGAGGAGATGAATGCAAGTCCTTCTACTTTGCCATCTTGAACTGAAAGCCTATTTAATATTCTTAACACTTTCTCTTTACCCATTTCAATCTGTCTGTCTGTCTATCTATCCACCTACCTACCTACCTACCTATCCAACTACTTACCTCTTGGGAACATTACTATAACAGCTTATGATTCCCTAAATCTGCAAACTTATTCTTTGTCAAGTTTATTTGACTTAAAATAAGAAACACTGTGACCAAAGATCAGGAAGGTGAGTCCTCTTCTTTGTTCTCCTGGAGATGGTCATTTGTTAATTGACTGTTTCACAGCTCTACAGATGTGAATGACTGTTTATCTCACAGAGGTTTATTTAAGATACATGAGATTAAAATCATTGCAACAGAAGATTACAAACATCACAGTACCTTCTAGAAGGATACTGATAGCTTAATAGAGGAAAGTAATGTTAAATAACTTTAGAGCATTATTATTCTTGAAACCTTTGAATTATTTTTCCTTTTGAACACAGTTTATTTTATGTCAGATATTAAAAATTATGTAAATATTCTGCATCTCATTGTATCAGTCTAGTCAGGCCATCATAACAAAAATGGATGGCTTATAAACAACATAAATTTATTTCTCAGTTCTAGAGGCTGAAAAGTCCAAGATCATGGCATCCTAATTCTATGTCTCCTACATAAGGAATTTCTCCCTGGTTCATGTATAACCTTCTCATTGTAACCTCACATGGTGGAAGGGGCAGGGAATTACTCTGGAGCCTCTTTTATAAAGTCACAACCCCATTCATGAGGTCTGTACCCTAATGACCAAATCACCCTAATCCCAAAGGCTCAAACTGCAGGTACCATCACTTTATGTTTCAACACATATATTTTAGGAGCACACTCTTTCAGTCTGTAGCACCCACCCTCCCTTAGACACATGTACCCCAATTTGATACAAATACTTTCCAATATATTGTTCACATCACCAGACACACTCAGCTGAATTGAAACTGCTAAATATTTTGTTGGCAATATTAATATAATCAATAAAAACTGAGGTGACTTTTTTTTAAAATTTTTTAATAAATAGCTGTATCAGGTCCTGTTGGCTTAGTTGCTGCAGGGCATGTGGGATCTTAGTTCCCTGACCAGGGATTGAAACTGCATCCATTGCATTGCAAGCCAGATTCTTTACCACTGAACCACGAAGGAAGACCTGAGGTAACTTCTTTGATTCATAGGTATTGTGTAGGTAAACTGATACTTTAAAATTTTCATTCTGTATTAGCAGTATACATTCATTTTTTTTAGGATCATAAATTCTCTATCCTTAGCATGCTTTGCTCAATCTTAAATTTGTATAAATCTAATTTCATTTATAAATATTTTTTGTGAACTTCTACCCTAATATTTGTATCTGTCAATGTTATCTTTTCTGGCCGTGTTCTTTGCCCAGTTCTCCTATCTCTGCTGTACATGCTTTCTGTTCTTTCCCCAGGGATACTTGTCCTTTACTTCCGTGGTGCTTTATTGTGATGCCCCTTGGTATTTTTCAAGGTTGCACCTCTTGCTGGGCACTATTATATACATTTCTGTCAGTGAATGACAGCAAAGAGGAATTTCCTAGACTTTTGATCTTATTAAAGTTAGTGTTATAAGGATCAGAATTAGAGTCTGTTTCACTTTTCTGCCCCTTACACCCAGAAGCAAACATATTGTGAAAGCATATAGATTCATTCTAAAGAAGCAGAAACTGACCAATTATCAGATATCGTTAAAAAACGTCCTGTGTGTTTAGAACTACAAGTTATTTAGAGAACAGTTTCCTGGAGTATGTATTACTTCCCAATTGTTTGCTTTTGGTTTTTCTTCACTTACAACTTTGACATTCTAACAATGAACACATTGATCCAGTGAACATACTGAAGTTAAAACTTCCTGTTTGCAGAGTCATTTAGGAGAATTTCTAGGAAGTGTCTTTTACCTGGCTTTCCTTGGAAGACCTTCATCCTAAGAAAGATGTACCTGTTAACTCTTGGTAGCTAGAAATTAAAGCATCAAATACTTAAAAGGCTATCCTAATTTTTCATTAAAATAATTTCTTCCCAGTCTCAATTCACCTTTCTTCTCATTTTATTTGGTATGGAATTATATGATTTCTGAGTTAAGAAAAACTTGTTTCAGATCGTTCCTTGTTAAGAAATAAGTAATGTATTTTGCTACAATGATCTATTGTTATTTGTTTTCAAAGATATTACAACTTACGTGTCTAGAAATTCTGTGGGAAAGGTAGAAAAGTAACTGGAAGCATTGAAATTATTAGATAGCTAAGATATAGAATTCACCATATTTGGTGAAAGATATGGATCAGACAGCAAAATGGAATCTATTTTTGGAAGCAGAGCCTTTTGTTGTAATCTGTTAGGCTGTTAAAGTTAGCAAGTTTTATTATTATAGTCTGTTACAAATGTGACTATTTAGACTAAAAATTGGTTTTCATGATTTTTCTAAGATATACACATTTCTTACAGACTCTTGTACAATAATAAAGAACTCCTAGGGAATTCTTTGTTGTGTTATTATACAAATAGCTCTTAACCTTACTGTTGAAAACTTTATAAAGAAAAACTATGATAACTAAAATCTTAATTTTAAGCATTAGCCCTGGTAAGGAGATGAGAATTTATGCACTTATACTTACCTTATGACCTTGAAATAGATGGCTTAACTTACCTGTGTATGTATGTTTCCTCATCTGTAAAATGTTGATAGTAAGTTATTTTGAATGTGCAAACTGTAATTATAGCTTCTGAGTTATAAAAGTAGAGCTCTCTAGTAACTATATTAATAATATTTGCAGGTAGGATAAAATTTTGTTTCTCAGTTCATAAACTTTCTAAGGAGTAGATGTAAGTTTCCCTTTTTCCACTAAATAGTGTTGTGGTAACACAGTATCTTATATGATTGAAATGTTGATTGCTGATAAGATGAAAAAGTTAGAATTTATTTTGTTCAGTTGGTCATTGTTTTATTCACTTTTTCTCAAAAATTACTCACACTATTTAGAGTTATGGTTTTAGAAGAGAAAAGTCAAAGAAGCTATTGTTAATTAGCACATGTATCACAAAAATAGCTTTTTCTCATTCTAACACTTCCATGCAAGAATTATTTTCCACTAGGCTCTTGTGTCTCACCAAAGCAGACTCAGTACTCTCTGCTCACTCAATATTCAAAAAGGACTTTCTTTGTTTTAAGCATTGAGAAACTGGAAATTAAAAATAAAATAAGACACTACCCTTAAGAAGCTTTCCTTTTAAATACATCATTGAGAAAAGTAAATAAAACTATTTCAGTATAATGTTATACTGTCATGACAGTATATGATTATAAGATGTGGGATGCCTTACCTACGTTGGGGTCAGGGTAAATTTAGTATATTTTCTTGGTAGATGATTCTTTGAATGAGTCTTTGGTCAGGCAGAGGTTGAGATAATGGGCTACTATGTGAAGTCCCTGAAGCAAGAGAGGACTTTCAAGTAGTGAGTTTGTTAATTAGTTATATCTAAGGTTTGCTCCATCTCATGAAGCTTATTTCAAGCCATGCTAAGTAGTTTGTGGTGCTTGTAGATTTTAATCCGTTCTAGGACATCCATGCCAATTTTGTTTTCTCAAAGCTTTCTGTGGCAGCAATTTGAAGGAATAACCAGAAGACAGTTAAGATTAATATCTGGGAAAAGGAAGAGAAGTTGATGATTTAGTATGTCCAAGCTGAAATGAAAAGTGGTCAGTTAAGTGCTGTGGTCTTAGATTCAGAAAAGGTGTCAGTCTAATGTCATAAGAAACAATGGTCCATGTCAGTGTTACATTTACAGCTCCAGGAATAAGTATCCGGTCCAATTTAACTTCCAATGCCCTTGGTAATCAGAGAGCAGAACTAATCTGAGACCACTGTCTCAGATTCCAATATTCCAGAGAAGCTGTTGGCAAACTTTTCCTTAAGGGATCTTTAGGTGGCCTGGCCTTTAGGTCTCTGATAATACCTAACATTGATCTTATAGCCAAAAAGTAGCCATAGACAAATGTATGACTGATGTAATTACAACCACAATATTGTAGCTTCAGTACATTCAGTGGACAGAGCAGAACTTTGACTTCACTAAGTACACTGATTGGGGGAAAATCAGAGCTAGGAATTCCCCTAGTTCTTTTTTAAATGTCATTCATTTACACCATGGTCACAGACAGAAAGACAAAACTATGAGGAGATAAATCAGGGCAAATCCACTTAGACAATTAGAATAACAGCATTTAATGCATTTATCATGATGAGACAGCAGCAGTATCTGGGAATATGAAGTCCAGAGATAGTGTAACATGTGTTACCAAGAACCAGAGATTCTAAGTTATAATAAGCGTTTTTCTGGCATATCTGTGTATTTGTCTATCTGCTCTTCATTTATCTGGTTTGTATCAGGACCTGGATGTGGGTGCTATTGTTATGTCTTTTTTAATGGAATTATGTTTTCTTTTTCAGTTGCCAACTTTGAGTGATTTAGCAACAGATTTTTAATTTCTTAACTTAAAATGGGATGCAATTGTAACTTTACCATTAAATTTTTTCTTATGGCATTTTAACTAAATAGGAGTCTAGTATTAATTCTAATTGCTGCTTATTAATAAATACCAAAGAGAATGCTCTCCTTCTAGTATGAATAGATGTATGATCAGCCAAAGTAATTGCAAAGAGTCACAGGAAAAAAAAAATGCTTTTAAGACTTACTAAACACAGATGCAAACAATGTGGCATAGCTGGATAGCTGTGAAATCAAAGCTGCCAGCAGATAACCTTGCATGCAGCTTTAAGGAATTCTCTTAGCTTAAAACAAACTTGGACTTGACTCTGAGCCCAAAAGAGTTATGAGCAGAAACAGGTCTTAAAGAAGGAGGCTAAAGATTGTAATCCAAGAATATATTTTTTGTGTGCCCAATGAGGAAAGCAGTTTAGGAACTATTGGGTTGGCCCAAAATTTTGTTTGGGTTTTTCCATAAGATGTGGCAGAAAAACCCAAATGAAGTTTTTGACCAGACTAACACATTGCCTGTTGGAGCCACACAACTTTAGAAAACATTTGCTGTCAGAGAGATTGTCTGCACACCTGGAGGGAAACATCAAAAAAGTCCCTTTTTTCCTGTAGTGGTGTATGAAAAAAAGAAACAAAAGCAACGATATGGTTGGAAATGTTCTTTATTTTTAATCACAATTAAATTTATGAATTATTCTAGCTTAAAAAAATAAAATTGTTGGAAGTACAACTTTTTGAAATGCAATTCCTATATTTCTGTATCTGAATGTTTCTTCATGATAAAGGCCAGGAACGTAGTGAAGGACAGAAAAGCATGCCTGGTTTGGTTATCCTCACTTTGACTAACTTTGTGTAAGATACTATATTTCCTGAATGAATGCAAAGCTAATATATATACATTGAGATATATAATGTCATCTTTAACCACTACATTTCAAGTCAGTATTTAAGGATTACTAATACTTCTAGAGAACCCATTATAATAATGTTTTGAAAAATAGAAGATAAAATATAAAAAAGAAATCACTTATGCCATTATTTTTGTCTGCTTAATTTGAATATGTATGTCCTCTAGTGTTTCTTAAATTGACAACGTGATCTCTCTTACTTCATCTTAACCATCATATATTCCTGCATTGAATACCTTCAGGTACTTTTCATCTGTCAGTTAGTGTTTAATAATATATTGCTTAGATTTGAAAACTTATTCAAATTTATTTTTCTACATATTTGTTGTGTATATAATTAACAACGAATATGCTAGGGTTACAGGAATCATTCAGCTTCTTCAATAGAATTACTTCCTCTGTAGATGAGAGGAGCATAAATAAATACTAAGAAATATGGAAAAATTAAGAAAAATCCACACATTCACTCAACAACTATTTTTATCCCTTATTCAGATATGATACAAGCTTGTGAATATACAAAGATAAATGTGGCACAGAATATCATATTTAAGAATTTCTAGTCAATGTACAGGTCAACAAACTTTTTCTGTACAGGGACAGACAGTGATTATTTTAGGATTATATTATATCCCTGTGATAACTACTTAATTTTGCACTCTTACACAAAATAGTTTATAGACAAAAAATGGACATATTAGTATGACTGTAATAATATAAAGCTTTATTTACAAACTAAGATCAAATATATATGGGTCCAATGTCTAAAGTTTCTCAATCAACCCTTGGTCTGCTGCTGCTGCTGCTGCTGCTGCTAAGTCACTTCAGTCGTGTCCAACTCTATGCGACCCCATAAACGAAAGCCCACGAGGCTCCACTGTCCCTGGGATTCTCCAGGCAAGAACACTGGAGTGGGTTGCCATTTCCTTCTCCAATGCATGCAAGTGAAAAGTGAAAGTGAAGTCGCTCAGTCTTGTCCGACTTAGCATTCCCATGGACTGCAGTCTACCAGGCTCCTCTGTCCATGGGATTTTCTAGGCAAGAGTACTGGAGTGGGGTGCATTGCCTTCTCCGAGCCCTTGGTCTAGTGGGTGATAAAGGACATATAAAGCAATCATTAAACTTAGTGTGAGAGTACTAGAAGGGAGGTGATTAAAGGATGCAGAGTTTGAATTTATCTGAGGGAATGCTGTACACAGAATCTGGCATTTCATTTTATCTTTGTTTACTTATTTTATTGAAGTATAGTTGATTTACTGTATATTAGTTTTGAGTGTACAAAGTAGTGATTCAATATTTTTATAGATTCTACTCCATTTAAAGTTATTATAAAATAATGACTGTATTTCTGTGCTGTACAATGTGTCCTTGTTATTTATTTGTTTTATACATAGTAATTTGTACCTCTTAGTCCCTTACCCCTAATTTGCCCCTCCCCTCTTCTCTCTCTCCACTCTTCTCTATATGTGTAAGTCTGTTTCTGTTTTGTTTGATTCATTCATTTTATTTTTTAAGATCGCACATATAAGTGATAACTGAGTACGTGTCTTTGACCATAATTTTTATGTTAGAAATTATATATATATATATTTATATATTATTGATAATTATATATATAATTATATTTATATATAATATATATATATTTCTAACATAATTCCTAGCCATTTCACTAACCATAATAACTTCCAGGTACATCCATGTTGTTGCAAGTGGCAGAATTTTATTATTATTATTTTTTATGACTGAGTAAAATTCCATGTATATATTTATAATATTCCACTGCAAGCATCATCTTTTGATGGACACTAGGGTTGTTTTCATATCTTGGCTGTTGTGAATAACAATGGTATGAACATCAAAGTGCGGTGTTTTTGTTTTCTTTGGATATGTACCCAGGAGTGAAATTACTAGATTACGTAGTAGCTCTATTTTGAGTTTTTTGAGGAACTTTCATACTGTTTTCCATAGTGGCTGCACCGGTTTACCTTCCCACTAACATTGTACAAGTGTTCCTTTTCTCCACAACGTTGGCAATGCTAGTTATTTCTAGACTTTTTGATGCTAGCCATTCTGACAGGTGTGAGGTGATACCTCATTTTTTTTTTTTTTTTTTGATTTGCATTTCTCTGTTATTAGTGATGTTGATCATCTTTACAGGTGCTGGTTAGCTGTTACCTTCTCTGGAAAAAGTTCCATTCAATTCTTCTGCCTGTTTTTAAACTATTTTTTATATTGAGTTGTATAAGTTATTTATGTATAGTAAGTTATTTGTGTATAAAGTGTTATATATTCTTGCCTCCTTTGTTTTAGATTAATTGACCAGAGGTTTGAAGATTTATTTCTGGGCTCTTTATTCTATTCCATTGATGTGTCTGTTTTTGTACCAGTACCGTATATATGTATATGTGTATATATATATTTATATTTTATGACTGTAGCTTTGTATTATAATCTGAAGTCAGGGAACCTGATACCTTCAGCTTTGTTCATTTTACTCAGATTGCTTTAGCAGAATTTTAAATGAATATTCAAATAATTAGAAATTAACTAGCTAGAGAAAAAATAGAGAAGAGCAGTTGAAAAGTTCTGAACACAAGCACACATAAATACCATAATGTATTTAAACAGCTCTTGTATTTGGCATTGCAATACCAAACACAGCATGTGTACTTAGGGATGAGGTTGGCAATGTGGTTAGTGCCTCATATAGAATTCTAAAGAATTTGGCATTTATTGAGAACCCATTAATTAGCATCAAGGGAGTGAAATGACACTTCTATGTTACAAAAATACTTCTGGTGAGAAGTAGAAAATAAATGGCCTGGAGACAGTCACTGGCCTGCCTGACTTTGCCAGAAGAGCTAACAGAAATGCAGAATTTCTGGAATTTGTGAGTAGGGTTGGGTATTCCAGGAGATTTCATAGTGGATAAATATTCATAAATAGAAAGGACTGAGTCTGGCAAGGATCAATGCCTCATATCAGCTGGTTCAGCTACCTAAGCTGCTGCCATTGCCACATGCAAACTATGTTTCAAGGTGGCACTAACTCCAGAGTTTACTTCTGTTTGTTAATTTTCAAATGATGGAATGTGGTAGGGGACCCCTTAACTAATGCCTAGCTAAGTATTTGAATGTAAATTTTTCTATTCATGTATATATTATTACAAATTGCATTTGTTTTTATTTTATTTTGAAAGTTTTCATATGAAAGAAGAGCATATGCACTTTTCTCCCCAGTTAGATATGTTCTCTTTGAATGGCAGTACACCCATTAAAGTTTCAGTTCAGTATTGAGTTACCTTACCTTTTACAGTTAACTTTCCATGATTTGGTACTAACGGACAGGGTGCTTTTGTTAAGCTGCATACTGGGCACACTTATTCTCAGAATTTTATTGCCTGACAAGATTTTAAACTTCATTTGGAAGTCTTGAGGGTGTATTTTCATTACTATCAGTGAGAAGGAAAAAAAAAATACAGGGGATTGCGAACAGAGAAGAGACATGTAAAAATCAAAAAGAGAAAAAAGGACATAAATAAAACTAGAGAGAATAATTACAAAGGTTGAAAAAGGCAGCAGAAGAATTAGAAAAGTTTAAAGCATATATATATATTTTTATGTACAGAATGTGTCTGATGGCTTTACCCGTACGTCTTCTGTTTATTTTTTTTCTTAAAGATTTCAAGTGAAGTACATTTGGGGCTCATGTTTTCCATCTTTGTTCAGTTCAGTTTCCATCTTTTTTCAGTTCAGTTAGGTTCAGTCGCTCAGTCGTGTCCAACTCTGCAAACCCATGAACCGCAGCACGCCAGGCCTCCCTGTCCATCACCAACTCCCAGAGTCTACCCAAACCAATGTCCATTGAATCGATGATGCCATCCAACCGTCTCATACTCTGTTGTCCCCTTCTCCTCCTGCCCTCAACGTTTCCCAGCATCAGGGTCTTTTCCAATGAGTCAGCTCTTTGCATCAGGTGGCCAAAGTATTGAAGTTTCAGCTTCAACATCAGTCCTTCCAATGAATATTCAGGACTGATCACATCCATACATGACCATTGGAAAAACCATAGTCTTGACTAGATGTACCTTTGTGGACAAAGTAATGTCTCTGCTTTTCAATATGCTGTCTAAGTTGGTCATAACTTTCCTTCCAAGGAGTAAGCATCTTTTAAATTCATGGCTGCAATCACCATCTGCAGTGATTTTGGAGTCCAGAAAAATAAAGTTAGCCACTGTTTCCACTGTTTCCCCATCTATTTGCCATGAAATGGTGGAACCAGATACCGTGATCTTCATTTTCTCAATGTTGAGCTTTAAGCCAAGTTTTTCACTCTCCTCTTTCACTTTCATCAAGAGTCTCTTTAGTTATTCTTCACTTTCTACCTTGAGGGTGGTGTCATCTGCATATCTGAGGTTACTGATATTTCTCCCAGCAATCTTGATTCCAGCTTGTGTTTCCTCCAGCCCAGTGTTTCTCATGATGTACTCTGCATGTAAGTTAAATAAGCAGGGTGACAATGTACAGCCTTGACGTCCTCCTTTTCCTATTTGGAACCAGTCTGTTGTTCCAGGTCCAGTTCTAACTATTGCTTCCTGACCTGCATACAGGTTTCTCAAGAGGCAGATCAGGTGGTCTGGTATTCCCATGTCCTTCAGAGTTTTCCACAGTTTATTGTGATCCACACAGTCCATCTTTGTACATGTATAGAATAGAGGTGAGCCTGAATGATACCCTGCAGTCAAAAAGAACATGTTATAAAATATGAAAATGTGTTTTGGCACAAAAACTGAGGTAAAAACAAATTAAATGTTCCCTTGTAGCTCAGTTGGTAAAGAATCTACCTGCAAGGCAGGCAACCTGGGTTCCATTCCTGGGTTGCTAAGATCCCCTGGAGGAGGAAATGGCAACCCACTACAGTACTCTTGCCTGGAGAATCCCATGGACAGAGGAGCCTGGGGAACTACTGTCCATGGGGTCGCAAGAGTCAGACAAGACTTAGGGACTAAAGCATCACAAACCAGTTTAAGAGAACAATAAAAAAACAAACAAACAAAAAACTGAAATTTAACAAGATGTTTGATATAGTAACTAGAAAGTAAAGTCCTGTATTTTATTATACACAGAGGCTAGCACTACAAAACAAACAGAATAACCTAAGCTATCTCATCACTTCATATTAAGATCTAAAATACTTTTACATCTAATATTTTGGATTCTATTACTGACACTGAATGAAGTTGCTCAGTAGTGTCCGACTCTTTGAGACCCTATGGGCTGTTGCCAGCCAGGGTCCTCTGGCCATGGAATTTTCAACAAGATTACTGGAATGGTTTGCCATTTCCTTCGCCAGGGGATCTTCCCACCCAGAGATTGAACTCAGGTCTTCCTCACTGGGGGCAGACTCATTACCATCTGAGCCATCAGGGAATCCTGAAAGTGAAATAAAATAATCTAACTCCTGATTCCAAGCATTTAGGACTTTATCAATTCTCAGCATTAAATTTACCTTTAGGATAAAAAGAAAAAAAAAATCTTTAGTACACCTTTAAAATTCCTTCCCTAGGCTTGACTTTGATCTAGCCTTGTTTTTCCTGTTTCTGTGGAAAGTATTTAAGGACTGTCATATGCATCTTAGAACACATAAATATACTAGCTAATTCATATTTCAATGGATAATGCAAAAATAATATAAGGATTTTCTTGGAAGCTTCCTGAAAGTCTTTTTTTTTTTTATGGTTTTCAAAAATCACTGTGTATGTCATATTCTGACCTTCAATAAAGCTACCAATCTACTTGATTTGTCTACCTTGATAGTCCATATGTGCATCTACTTATCTCTTTGTTTCATATACCACGTAACAGAGTTTTTTATTAAAGTGATTTTTTTTAATTTAGTTAGGTAGGGTATTCATCTCTGATTTGCTTATATGCAGGATATTGATAGGAAATTTTTACTGTACAAACTTCAGAATTAATTATGGAATAAAATTAAGCTTCTTGAGTGTAAAATCATATATAGCACTATAGAAATAATTGTATAACTTAAAAAATGAGCATATGAATTCCATGTAGCCTGTTTTAGAATATAGTAATTCATTTTTAAAGTAAGTTATATTAAAAAAAAAAAAAAAATAAGCATTATACTTGTTTTCTCAACATCAGTAGAGGCAAGCTATCTTCTGCCTACCAGAAAAAAAGGACAGCAAATTTTTAAAAGTACAAAAGCCTGACACATGCTTATTGTTTTAAGCAGAAATACTGTATAGAGGTAGAATGTATTCAGCTATAAAAGATTAAGTTACCAATTCAACTTTTGATTTAAATACAGAAGAAAAGAGTTTAATGATTGCGATATAATGGCAGAATCTGCTTTTCTTGATATTTTAAATGGAGAAATATAAAAATCATTTTTCATACATGAATTAACTAACAGTATTCAATACAAAGCATTAAGACATTTTTATTTTTACCTTTGTTACAGTCAGTTTTTAAAAATAACGGTGGTTGATGGATACTTTGGCTCTGACAACATTAATGGTGTATCTCCTGTAGTAAACATGAAGTCTTTTCCAGTGTTTTCATACTCTATTCAACTCTTTTCAAAAGTCTATTTTCTTCTAATATTACTTAATGTTTATTTTCAAAATGATTTAAATAATCATTAGTTCATATTTTAGCTTATTAAGGTTTTCATTTTTTATAATACAAAATAGCATATATAAAGTTTAGGTATGTAGGTAACCTGAAACATTCTGCTATAAAGAATTCACTTTCTTTTCATGTTTAGTAATAAGAAAATATACAACTGTTTAAACATTTTATATGCATTCACATAAAGTATGAAAATAATAAAAAAGGCCCAACTTTCCTTTAATGAAGATATTCCATATTTATGGAAATGACATAATATTATATATAATGAATTCAGTTAAAATTTATTTCTGAACTATACAAATTATAAATCATCTGATAGTCACCTTATTAATAAAATCCCAGTATCACAGTATCATTTAGATTGATGGAGCCAATTAACCACATTGCTGTAGGACACAAAAAAGTACCAAGACTCATTTATTTGATATATAGTATACATTTATTCTGTTTTCCACTGGTGTTTTACTAGGAAGAATATGAAATTTTGGAGATATCAAAAAAATCAATATTAGAATTAAATTTAAAGCTCTTTTAAATCTTTAAGCAATATTTTAAAGATAAAGCCTTGATATAATGATGAATATACCATAGCATTAATTTACATACAAAATATTAATGAATTAATTTATTTCATTTTATGATCTTACCCACTCTGAGAATCTCTATAACAGCACTGGAAATAAATATATATATATATATATATATATATATATATATATGTTCCCTTGAATCATGGAGGAGAGAAACCTGTGGTCTGTCTTGCCTGTAGCAAATCTAAAAGCTGAGTTCTAGAAAACACAAGAAGGGATCTGGGAAGCAGTCTATTTTATCTTTTTCATGTGACCTGTGGCTCTTTCCTGCTATGCCCAAACAGTTGTTGAAAATTCTGTATTTCTGATCTTCAAGTACACATTGAAACTTACCTGGGATTCTTATTTTGAGAAATACTAAAGTAAACAAAAATCCTTAAGACACTTGATTTTTTAAAAAGAGAAAAATAACTCACAGTTGTCATGGTTTTATGAAACCCAAGAAGTCAGATTTTTAGTAAGTAATGGGTTGCAATTATTTTTATGAAATGGAGTCTGCTGTTACTGCTGCTGCTGCTAAGTCACTTCAGTCGTGTCTGACTCTGTGTGACCCCATAGATGGCAGCCCACCAGGGTTCCCCATCCCTGGGATTCTCCAGGCAAGAACACTGGAGTGGGCTGCCATTTCCTTCTCCAGTGCATGAAAGTGAAACGTGAAAGTGAATTCGCTCAGTCGTGTCCGACTCTAGCGACCCCATGGACTGCAGCCTACCAGGCTCCTCCGTCCATGGGATTTTCCAGGCAAGAGTACTGGAGTGGGATGCCATTGTAAATTCTTATAATATAAATGCTTATATTTAGTTTACTTAATACAGTTAATAAAAATCATAGTCAACAAAATCTTAAGATACACATTGCTGCTACTGCTGCTGCTAAGTCACTTCAGTCGTGTCCGACTCTGTGTGACCCCATAGACGGCAGCCCACCAGGCTCCCTCGTCCCTGGGATTCTCCAGGCAAGAACACTGGAGTGGGTTGCCATTTCCTTCTCCAGTGCATGAAAGTGAAAAGTGAAAGTGAAGTCGCTCAGTCGTGTTCGACTCTATCGACCCCATGGATTGCAGCCTACCAGGCTCCTCCGTCCATGGGGTTTTCCAGGCAAAAGTACTGGAGTAGGGTGCCATTGTAAATTCTTATAATATAAATGCTTATATTTACTTTACTTAATACAGTCAATAAAAATCATAGTCAACAAAATCTTAAGATACACGTTATTGGTTATCAATTCCATATCTGTATACTTATAGTTAGCACCTAATAATGTTTCATGACAAAGTATCTCTTTAAGCAGCTTAAAATACTCTTGTTGATTTTTTCACAAAGTTTCTGAGGGTTAGTTATCAGGTTTGCTGGTTTTGGCTCAGGGTTCCTCACAAGGTTGCAGTTTCCCTTAGGGCTCAAGTGGTGCTTCCAAGTCTGCTCACATGGGTGATGGCAGTCTTTAGTTTGTCATATGCCTTAGTTCTCCAAGATTTGACCAGAAGCTGCAATTCCTAGTTATGAAGACTTGGCCCCAGACTTCTTGTAACAGAACAACTTGCTCTCTCAGAGCATGGGTGAGAGAGAGCAAGCGAGCAGGTGAGTGTCTAAATGGAAGCTGTTGTCTTTTATAATTTAATCTAGGAAATTACATACCATCACTTCTGCTATAAGCTTTTGGTCACACTTAACAACTCTAGTACAGTTTGGAAAGAGTTTACATAAAGATATAAATACCAGAAGATAAGAAGCACTGGGAGATATTTTGGAGCCTGCCTAGGATATTCTGCTTTTTTTATATTTACTTCTTAGAAACACAAATCATCTAATAAATTTGAAGAGAAAATTTTACTGTTTGATAGTATAATACTTTATATTTTAAAACTCAAATTGACAGTATTTTTACATTTTAACAGAATATTTCATTTTTAGGTTATACCATATGTATAAACACATATATATGTAAATATATAGAGAGATGTATAAGAGATTGATATTGCTTTACCTAAACCAGAAAAAATTCTGTGTTAGTTTTTATGGTGGAACTGTGCGTTGGAAATCCATGGCACTTTCAAAAAATAAGGTGACTTTTTTTTTTAGTTCCATATTTTTTTACTAGATAAAAACCTGTTAATCATCACATGATACTAAGAATGAATTTTTCTGTATGATCATCTAACTTTATTCAAGTTTTACTGCATTTAAATCAGTTCTATATATACTCTCAAGTATGTATATTTAGACAATTATGGTATTTCAGTTGTTTCTAAAACAATGCCTTACACTGGATGCTCTTCCATTTAGATGAACCTCTTTTTAGGATATGTGTATAAAATAACATGCTAAGTGCTTGAGAAATACAAAGATCATTAGTATATAATGACTGCACACAAAAAACTTTGAATCATCTTTGGGAAAAAGCCAATTCACAGGAGATTCCTTTATTTGAGGTAAGATGAAATTAAAAGATGCTTACTCCTTGGAAGGAAAAGTTATGACCAACCTAGATAGCATATTCAAAAGCAGAGACATTACTTTGCCAACAAAGATCCATCTAGTCAAGGCTGTGGTTTTTCCAGTGGTCATGTATGGATGTGAGAGTTGGACTGTGAAGAAGGCTGAGCGCCGAAGAATTGATGCTTTTGAACTGTGGTGTTGGAGAAGACTCTTGAGAGTCCCTTGGACTGCAAGGAGATCCAACCAGTCCATTCTGAAGGAGATGAGCCCTGGGATTTCTTTGGAAGGAATGATGCTAAAGCTGAAACTCCAGTACTTTGGCCACCTCATGCAAAGAGTTGACTCATTGGAAAAAACTCTGATGCTGGGAGGGACTGGGGACAAGAGGAGAAGGGAACAACAGAGGATGAGATGGCTGGATGGCATCACTGACTCGATGGACGTGAGTCTGAGTGAACTCCGGGAGTTGGTGATGGACAGGGAGACCTGGCGTGCTGTCATGGGGTCGCAAAGAGTCGGACACGACTGAGCAACTGAACTGAACTGAACTGAACTGAAATATCATAAGTGAAATACAAAGAAAGTTCTTTGTGGGTTCAAGGAAGAGGGTTATCAAATGGCCTTTGGTAAAGGGAGATATAAAACTTTTGTGTATTTTTAGATTTAGGTCTTAAATGATACTTAAAGTTTTCAAAACTGAGCTAGAATTTACTAGGTGGAAAGTGTAGAACTAGCAGGAGCAAGGGGACTTTTTGGGGGAGTGCAAAAACCATCTTGCTTGGCTGAAACTTAAACAATAACTTTATAAGCCCTTCTAAGGAGTATTGAGGAAGCTTCTAGTTTCAAGTGTTAATTCTTAATTTGGGAAGAAATGGAATCCACTTTGAGCAAGAGAGAGACAGGAGCAGATACGTGCTAAGATTAATCTAGGAGTATATATCTGAATGAATTATTATAGGAAAAGATGGATGAAAATTTATTAGTCGAAGAGATAAGTCCACAGGATGTAAAATAACTAAAACTGATTTGTTCCTATATTATATGCATACTTCAGTGAGGATCTCTGCTGGCATATTCACAGTGAGAATAGGAAGAAAGAGTGAAGTGAGAAGCATGCAGAAACACTAATTATATGAATACATTTTTATAAGCAATTAAAAGTTTAAAAATATTCTAAACAAGTTAAACCAATTGAAATGATCAGAATAAAGGGAAATAAGGAGAAATGATGGATTATGGGATATAACTAAGAGTTTGAATTTAGCCCAATGGATGTTGGACTCAGTACATCCTCCTTTGCATATTTTAACTCAAGTAAACATCTGTCAATTTGTATTTCAAGTAAAGCTTGGATCTAGAGCCAAAGACCGCAGTTTGAATAGAGGTAAATTGAAGGTAAACAGGAGTGGCTAGAGATAAATACTGAATGAAGAGCACTAGAGACTGAAAAGCACCCTTAAGGGGCGTCTATATCCTGAGGATGGTGGAAATAGAGAAACCCATCAAAAGTGAGATCAAGCATTTGGAGAAATACCTAATATCTTTATGCTGTATCTAAGATTCTAAGCTGGAGAAGGAAACAGCAACCCACTCCAGTATTCTTGGAGCCTGGTTAGAGTAGTTTGGCAGGCTACAGTCCGTGGGTTTGCAAGAGTCAGACACAACTTAGCGACTAAACCACCACCACCACCAAGATTCTAAGCATTTAAAGGAACAGATAGTCAGCAATTCCAGATGCCATAGATAATTTTAGAAGGTGGATAATTTATTATTTTTAAAGACACAGGCATAGAGAAAAAGTGATGGCTGAAGACAGAGTATATGGATTTAAAGAAGGAGCTACTAGTAAATGGAATTACTGGAAAAGTACCACTTATTGAGGAAGTAAGGGTAAAAGGAACAAGGGATGTGATAGTATAGGGAGATATTAAAGATGAAATTACTTTGGAGATTGCAAATAAATCAACTATTGGAGGGAGAATAGAACTTTTGAAAATAGTCTCAACTCTAGATACTTTGACATAAGGCTGAAACGGTGATCTAATCCAGCAATATATTGTAATGTTGTTTCTTTCTCACTTTTATCTTCATGTGAAAATAAGTGTTTCCCCAGTTAAAGTCTTATTTCAGCCATAAGAAAAAATTATTCTTATCCTGAAGTAATTTTGCTAAGTATTAATTTTTAAACAATAGATTCAGTTCCATATTTTTCTTACTTCAACAAAATCCTGCCAATCAAGTTTTGAGATAGCTCTTCTCACCTTGTCTTGATTTTAAAACCCATTATTGTTTTGGGTTCGAGTTTATACACCGTTTTTGTGTCTCCTGAATAGAGAATATCCTTTAGCATTTGTTGCAGAGCTGGTTTGGTGGTGCTGAATTCTCTCAATATTGTAAAGTAATTAGCCTCTAATTAAAATAAATAAATTTAAAAAACCCCATTATTGTCATCTCTAATGCTATTTTTTTAAAGTTAGAATGTAATAAGTTTCAACTCTTAATCTTAAACAGGATTATTGTGTTTAAGTTTCAGACTTGTTTCCCTGACATGGAGGAAAGGAACACTAGTTTCTTTAACTTAATGCTTTCATTATGTTACGACTATTTGAGTTAAAGGTCATTGACAGAGAGAGGGATAGCATAGGAACTGGAATAAATATGACTTAAGACAGGGAACAAGAAAACTTGAAAAAAACAAACAATAAAACCCAAACCTCTTAACAGTGCTGCATAATGTGAAGTGGGCTTTCCCAGTGGCTCAGTGGTAAAGAATCCACCTGCAATACACGAGATGCAGAAGACATGGGTTCGATCCCTGGGTCAGGAAGATTCCCTGGAAGAGAGAATGGCAACCAACTCTAGTATTCTTGTCTGGAGAATCCTATGGACAGAGGAGCAAAGAGTTGAACAGGACTGAAACGACTGAGCATGCACACATAATGTGTGGTGAATGCATGTTCTCAGAATGGCCGTATTTATAAGAAATTGTTTGACTATCAGTTTTTGTAACACCTGACAACATTCTAGTCCAACAGTAATAGATATCTTCACTTGAAATGAACATGTTTTCACTATAATTATTGCTCTACAGTATATATGTGAATATGTATGTATGCCCAGCGACCCCATGGACTGCAGCCTACCAGGCTCCTCCGTCCGTGGGATTTTCCAGGCAAGAGTACTGGAGTGGGGTGCCATTGCCTTCTCCAATATATTATTATAGACTATGTAAAATAACTTAATCAAAAAACATATCAGAATTCACAAGTTTATTCTTTGGTGCTTATCTGTGCAAATTAGGAGGAAATAAGTGACCACTCAGTCTTTTTTTTTTTTAATCTTCTAGAATGAAGGCAATGATATTTCATTTCCTTCCTGTTCAGGCTACTGAAAGTAATAAATAAATCTGTGAATAATTTGAAGTTGCTAGGGGAACTTTTTCTAGAGTCGTGTATTGTTAATGGAGACCAGCCCTTCTGTAGCTGCCATGTGTGCCATCTCTTATGGCAAGAAAAATTGATAAATGACATTTGCTTCCAATAGTACTTAAAAATAAGGTCTGTGTTTTAATTAGGCACACCATCTAATGCAGCAGACATCTCCAAAATTTCAATGAGTTAACACAATGAATTTTATTTCTCTCTCATTACAATTTGATGAGGTTTGGGGGAAAAAACACAAAAAACCTCCTCCAAGCAGTGATTCAAAACCCCAGGCTATCTCCATCTTGTGGGGTTCAGTGATCTTGTGGCTTTGTGATCACCATACTTGTTATCACCTACTAGCAGATAAAAAGCAAAGAGCATTGGAGAGGTACATTGGATACTTAACTACCTGGCTCAGCAGTGCACACCTTATTCCATTGGCCAGAACTAGTTAGAGGGTCCAACTGAGATATTGTGGTGCTAGGAAATTTTCTGGCTAAAATATTGTTAAGAAAAAAAGAGGAAAAAATTTGGGTCATCACTATAGAGTGTCCAGCCTTTCTAATGTGCTTGAAATTTTCCCAGTTTTAAGGACTCCCCTGTAGCTCAAATAGTAAAGAATCTGTCTACAATGCAGGATACCCAGTTTCGGTCCCTGGGTTGGGAAGATACTCTGGAGAAGGGAATGGCAATCCACTCCAGTTCTTGCCTGGAGAAGCCCATGGATAGATGAGCCTGGCGAGCTACAGTCTATAGGGTCACAAAGAATTGAACGGGATTGAACAACTAACTACTACTACTACTGCCCAATTTTAGCATTGAAAGTTATTACTGCCCAATTTTAGCATTGAAAGTTCTGAATCTTGGGAAGCTCATCATCCTGAGCAAACCAGGATGGTGGACTAATCCAGCACTGTCAACTATGCTCTCCACAGGATTGAAGGAAATGTGTTGTGGATATAGGTTTACATTTTATAAAGGAGAAACAAGAATAGCAACAAGAACTCCAAAATATTATCTAGGCTTTACAGTTTAAACCTGAAACTAGCCTTGGGAATAAGCAATAACAAACCACTGTTTTAATAATCTTCATTAATTAAGAGCTTTCAGTGTGCCAAGCAAATTATATGTTATCACTATGAGAATAGCCCAGTAAAGTACAAAAAATGCTCCATTTAAAGTGATGGAGGTTCAGAAAGGTTAACTGAGCAGTCCAAAGTCATACTTTCATAAGAAGTAGACAAGATTCTAAAACAGTTGCAAATGTCAGATTCTTTCCTCAGGTCACTGATCTTAAATGAGAACCCATGCATGTACATACACACAGAAATGTACATTTAAAATGACATGAATTCCCCATTTTAAGTATATGCAAATATAATTATCTCCCAAATAGAGATATTTTGGTTGATTAACATTTGAGCTTTAAAATACAATTTCTGGGACAATTTTTCTATATTTTCTCTTAATAATGGACTTGGAATGGGGTTTAATATAAAGTAAAAACTGTTGTATCTAGAACTAATCCTAAAATAAGCAATCAAAGTTTTAAATACCAAGATTATTATAATAATGTAGACCCCGCTTATGTTGCTTGGTATCTTCAATGGGAAACATTTTGAATTCTTATTGAAAATATCAGAAGAAATACCACCTAAATAGAATTAAGTATCTTTACTGACATTTGCTGTAGGATTGGGTAAGAAATGTTTTGGATGTTTGGATTAGAGTTTTCCTAATTCTCACTGATCATGTGACAATTTAAAAAGTAAAAGATAGGCACCAAAATATCAGCAATAGATCATGAAGTAAAATGAACACATTAATCAAATTTGAAGTAAAATAATGTGCATATGTTTATACTTGTAATGAACACTCTCATTTTATTTATGATATACTTTACAAGTGAGTGAAAAAGAAACATATCAAGTAACATCTAATTAAGAATAAAGAGTACAAAATGATGAAGAAAAATAAACATCTTTCATTTAGCATTTTGGTTATAATACTCAATTTTAAAAGTACCATATAAAAATGAGAACATATTTCTATGTCTCTATCACATATCAGCTTAATATTAGCCATGAATTGAGAAATTAGATAAAACATCATATATGTATGTACATAATATGTAGTGCATGTGGTATACACATATAATATATAATTTTTATATATAGCATATACATATGTATATATATACATATATAATATATATATTATACATGTATACGAATATATTTCTTGTATTTTATTATCATTGCAGCATAATGTAAAAATGCTGTATCGACAGTTATTTTGTAGCAGGAGGGAAAATTAGAATTGTACGTTTTGGTTGCTTCTTATATCATTCAAGATTCATCTTATATAGCTTTATCTTTTTGTCTTTAGAAGCAAAGCTGCTTATATCATCTTTACAGTGAAATAGTCCAGTTTTTTTTTTTTTTTCTGATTTTATTGCAATTTGTAAAGCCCAGGATCTTTCTTTTCAGATTCAACATCCATTGCCCAGTAAATTTGTAAATGGATCTGATATATCAGTGAACAAAAGAACCAAGTTGGTGCATCAGGTGACTTTACAAGTTACATCTTGGGATTCATCAAGAACAGCACCATTCTAAAAGGGATAAACATGGGATAAGCCAAGCTATAGAAATATGATAGGGCTTTTTCCCTTCTCATATTTGAAAATATTATATAGAGAAAAATATTGCTAGTATCTATTTCTGTTATGTTTGAGAAGCACCTATATTTTGAGCTCACAGAACTCAGTTTGGGAATTGCTAATGGAGTTATGTTTTTGTAATAGAAGCACAACAAGCTCATCTCTTAAACTGGATTTCCCCATGCAGGGGCTGACACATTCTAATATGCATACCTTTCCTCTAAGATCACTGTGTTTTTCTGTCAGTGTCACTAAACTACTAACAGAGGGAAGGAAATGACATAAGAACAAAATAGCTTAAGAACCAGGGACTTATAGATGTTATTGACAAAAAGACTAAGGATCAGCTTTACATGATATCAACTGGAACACTGCCAGAGTTAACACTCTCTTCTAAATTTGTTCATAGGAATTCCCTTGAGAAGACCCGGCTTCCCAAAATTCACATATGCAGATGTTCTAAGTAGCTCTGATTTTTATTATATATTTTACCCTGGTTATGGAGTTACTTGCAGCTTGGATACATTTTAAGCTGGTAACTTCAGAGTATAGGACAAATATAGAATAGTCTTGATCTTCTGAGCAGCAACATGGAAATGGTCTTCTTCTTCTTCTTTTTTTTTTAAATAGGTTCCCTAGTAGTCTTCATTCAACAGCAAAAGTAGATTTCTGATCTTCCAGAAAGTGCCTCAATTGTTATTTATTTAGTTCCCAAACTTTTCCCATAAATTATCTTTGTGTGTTATCCTTATTAGATCCTCAGCCTTAATCACTTAATCATCTTAACATGAAATCATCATGCTATGATTTAAATTTCCTATTTTAAAAATGGTTGTTTTACTCTATATATCAAAGGCCATTTAATTGTTAAAATGCTTTCAGATTAATTAATAGTATAAACAAAGTATTTCTAGTAAAAAAGTGAGTTAAGTTTGGAGTTAAGTGCCATCAACATGGATGAGAATTGTAGAACTGTTTGATATTAAAATGGATATAGATCAGACTCTTGAAAGAGAGACACTGCAAAGATTTTACTTAGTGTTTTGTTGTTGCTGTTAGTATTTTCCTTGCCTTGTTTTGGGGGGGTTTGGTGTTTTTATTTTTATCTTGCTTTAGCTAAAAAAACCTTTCTACCATTTGTACTTATTACCTCAGTAGGATTGGGTTGTAGGGCATTTTTTCCTTTTAATATGTCTTCTATCTTATCAAACATGCTTTTTATTTGTGATTTCTCAGGCAATTTTTCTCTTTCCTCTCTTCCTGAAACAGGATTGTATAGATTGCACCAATTTCATGTTTTTTTCCACCTGCCCTATCAGTGTTCCCAGTAGGTTTATTACTAGTTGTACAGATTGGATTCCTTGTTTCACGAGTCTGGAGGAAAAAGGTCTTAGCCTCTCTCCCTTTACTTGAATTGGATTTTTTTTTTTTTTAATTTAAACCACCATTTTATTCAAGCCAAGAACATAAAGCATCTTTTATTATTTAGATAATAAGTATTGTAGCTTTAAACATTCAGAATGGAAGTTGTGTAGATTAATGTTTTAACCTAGAATAAGAAGCGATCTCTCCTAAAAAAATACATTTATGAATATTCTGTATAATATGAATGAATCAATTAATTTGTCTTTTTCATATTTTGTGTGGCCTAAAATACATACAGTATTCATTTTTACAGCTGCCACGCTATTAATGTTTAGCAATTCAAAAATACGGAATTGGAGTGCTCTAGTGAACGTTAAGTATTAGTAAAACCAAGTAGAACTCATTTTTGTCTACAGATACGAAAGTGGAAATATTCTATCTACGATTATATGTAATCAAAGGAAAAATACAAATAACAATAATTGTTATTTAATGGTGAACTCTGGGAGCCAAACACTGTCCTGTGCCTCCTCTCATTTTACCTTCAGGTAGATTATCTGAGGTGGGTCATGTTACTTTTCTGATTTCATAGACAGGAAAGGGAAGCATGGGAATTTTAAACTCAGTTGCTCAAGACTATGTAGCTATTTAATGGGGAGGTTATGATTAAAAATCCAAGTCTATCTGATTCCACAGCTTGTTTCTTAATCCTATAATTACTATCCATGACTGTTAGTAAATTATTAAAACTTCAAATAGTGCATAGAGTGATCTTAACTTGTATATATAATACACTACTTTACTACTTGACCAAAAATAAATTACTAGTACACCCTTATCTACATAACAAGTTATATGAACAACATTATAAGACCAATTATGAGCTATTAATATAGATCTATAGTTGTTATAATAAGGGATACTATGATACAGTATTATAGTGTTTATTTAATAATTTTTGGAATTACTGATGGAAAAACAAAGCTAAAGCATTGTTTTAAAAAACACTACAAACTTAAAGAACTAAGTAAAGGAAGCAATTTTTTGTTGTTGTTAATTTAAAAATTTTTAGAAGTCACATTTTAATTTTATTTAAAAAATATTTATATATTTATTATTGCACCAGTGCTAGGCTTAACCCTGACTTGCACAATATGAATTCCTCTTCCTGTATCTTATCCACTAACTATTATAAACCTAAGCATACAATTTATATTAGCTGTACCAAACTAGCCATTTTTTCCATCCTCTGATCTGGATGAGCTTCAGATTCAAAGTACTAATTGGAAGTCAATAGGCAATAGCATAGACAATCTCATGTGAAGTAACATTAGCAGTTATTCTTCTATGAGTGCTCTGATAAATTGATCATTTACACTTGCAGCAGTAATTGCTACACAAGAACACCTATGACTAATTTTCCAGTCCTGACCTCATACCCAAAATTTGATTATCTCTTTTCTAACAGAAATACAATGGAACTCCATTTGATTTAAGAGCAGTAGAATAAAATCTATATTTGAAGGAAATAATTTCTGAATTTATGTGTTCATATATATCTATTTGATTCAGAAGACAAATTTGGTTAATATGCCATATACAATAGGTTTATTAAATATCATATAGATATTCAAGGATGTATGAGATCCAGTAGGTAGTTAAGGCAAGAATATGTTTTAGTTGAAGTTTACTTTTACTTATTTGTTCATTAAGTACGCTGCTGCTGCTAAGTTGCTTCAGTCGTGTCCGACTCTGTGCGACCCCAAAGACGGCAGCCCACCAGGCACCCCCGTCCCTGGGATTCTCCAGGCAAGAACACTGGAATGGGTTGCCATTTCCTTCTCCAATGCATGAAAGTGAAAAGTGAAAGTGAAGTCGCTCAGTTGTGTCCCACTCTTAGCGACCCCATGGACTGCAGCCTACCAGGCTCCTCCGCCCATGGGATTTTCCAGGCAAACCTAGATAAATGTCATTCAGCCTTGAAACAGTTTCATCAGCCAAGAAACAAATAAAGCCAGGTATTTCTATGGTTAATTGAAACTAACAAGATTTGTCAATTGAAACTGAAAAAATAATTACACTACTAAACATTCCTTATTCAGTTCATCTTTTCAAAGTACAGAAATTCAGTGATCTGTAAAACCATGAGGTAATGTTAATCCAAGGGAAACGAGGCTCTTTAATATTTCAGTTGAGTCAGTTAAATTATTTTTGGCTTATACTAATTGGAATAGAACTTTTGACTGTGTTCTTAAGGCTTCTGGCAGGTTAACTGAGCCCATGTGAAAATAGTTACAGTTAAGAAACTTGCTGATTCAAATGTCAAAATCAAGGAAAGTTTGGAGATATAGTAAGCATAGTTTAGTCCAAGTTCAGAGATGCCATACTCTTTACTTTCTAGGGTTATTTGTTCTCTTTCCATAAATAAACTTTAGGAAAAAAATTGCCCATATTAAACAAAATATAGCTGATACATACATTACTTTTACCCAGAGGTCCCCAACCTTTTTGGTACTAGGGACCAATTTGGTGAAGACAAATTTTCCATAGTCTGAGGGGATGGGGAATGGTTTCCGAATGATTCACTCACACTACATTTACTGTGTACTTTATTTTTATCATTATTATATCAGCTCCATCTCAAAACATCAGGCATTGGATCCTTGAGGTTGGGGACCCCAGCTTTAACCTGACAACTTGAGATTGTTAGCTTTTACCCCAGTCATTGTCTACTTGTATGTCCTCTCCTGCTTGCCAATAAATATTTGCAAACATTGAACAATGGAGTTGATAAGTTTGTGTAGTATATTTGAGTTTAAAATGCATTGTTACAAATGCTAGTTCCATTGGTTCTCAAAACATCCAAAGCAGTAAGCATTCATTGTTCAGTTGAGTTCAGTTCAGTCTCTCAGTCATGTCTGACTCTTTGTGACCCCATGAAGTGCAGCACGCCAGGCCTTCCTATCCATCACCAAGTGCTGGAGTTTACCCAAACCTACGTCCACTGAGTCAGTGATGCCATCCAACCATCTCATCCTCTGTCATCCCCTTCTCCTCCTGCCATCACTCTTTGCCAGCATCAGGAGCTTTTCAAATGAGTCAGCTCTTTGCATCAGGTGGCCAAAGTATTGAAGCTTCAGCTTCAACATCAGTCCTTCCAATGAACACCCAGGACTGGTCTCCTTTAGGATGGACTGGTTGTATCTCCTTGCAGTCCAAGGGACTCTCAAGAGCCTTCTCCAACACCACACTTCAAAAGCATCAATTCTTCTGCACTCAGCTTTCTTTATAGTCCGACTCTCACATTCATACACAACTACTGGAAAAACCATAGCCTTGACTAGACGGACCTTTGTGGACAAAGTAACGTCTTTGCTTTTTAATATGCTGTCTAGATTGGTCATAACTTTCCTTCCAAGGAGTAAGTGTCTTTTAATTTCATGGCTGCAATCACCATCTGCAGTGATTTTGGAGCCCCTCAAAAATAAAGTCAGCCACTGTTTCCACTGTTTTCCCATCTATTTGCTATAAAGTGATGGGACCAGATGCCATGATCTTAGTTTGTTTCTCCTAAATTTTCTCAAATGGCAAGAACTGGGATTAGTATTAAACAACATACTGGTTCTTACTGTATTCACTATATCATATTTCATAAACAACTACTTCTAGAATTTCAACAATAGCAGAGACTTTTGGATCATTGATCATAACTATTCTTTAATGGATGAAAAAAATTAGCTCCATGAAAGTGTAATGGCTTGTTCAAAGATATAAAAGTTTTCTGGCTTCCAACTTATTATTTACCTTCTCACCTTGACAACAATGTCAATCTCAGACTTGCAAGAATAGTAAGTTCAGAGTAAATATTTTATTTTAGAAGAATTTACATTATTTTCAAGAGAATTACATTATTTTCAAGTTTTCATAGCAGTTTAAGAGTGCTTTGTAAATTTTATATTGATTTCTAAGAATATTTTCTATTATTTTATATTAATATTCATTGTATGAAAGTCAGATGTTGTTTCATTTATCTGGACAAATGGCTACTTACACAAATTTAATTTTAAGCCAGTAGCTAAATGAAACATAGAATAATGATTGGTTATTTAAAAAATTAAAATATTTTGCAAATATATTTATATCCAAATGATTGTATAGTTTTTAATCATATTTAAAATATTTCTAAAACTGAATAAAATATTTCTAGTTATTTTATTTGCCATTTAACTTGATAGTTTATGAAATGTTGAGATTAATCCTCCTTGTAGTTTGATATTTTCTTCATATTATAATAATTTTCCTTTGTGCACATACTACCAATCTTCATGATTTATTACACAGAATTGAATTTTGAGAAATCTAAAAGCAAAATGCAGTGGTGAAGTATGTCTTCTATGTGTACCCCAAAAAGGCTATGTACCAAAAATGGCAATAGGTCTTCAACACATCCTTAACTGAATAGCAAAGTTGCCCGTGGGGAAAGTGAGCAACAAGTTATTTGTTCTCAGAGCTAGCAACACTTTTTAGAAAGCATTATTTTTATACTGTGTTGAAATTATGATATGGAGATAACTACATGTTCTGCATTAATCTTTTTTTTTTTTAAATTTTAAACACACTAGTGTGGACATCCTGTAATAAATTTCCTGTAAGCAGCTATTTTACATACTGCTTTTACTTGACTTACGGCAATGAGAGACTAATGAAATTTAGGCATCAGTTTTTTGCAGGATCTCTTTCTCTTAGCACATTTTTTTTTGCCTAGTGTTCTTAATATTTATTCATGTGATGCTTTTAGGACTCTATTCTTAGCTCCTTTAAAAATTCTTTCTGTGTAAGTAGGTGGAGTAAGTGAGATGTTTCACTGGAATAATTTTTATTATGCTATAAATATAAAATTGTCTTAATAATCATGCTTTATACTTATGTTCTTTTATATTCAGTAGCATATTTTATTTTTAATATTTCTACAATTAAAAATGAGCAAAAGTATTCTTTACAAAGGCACTTATTTTTATTTGAAAATTGAAATATCAGAATACAAAGTCTAATATTTTCAAATAACTTACCCTTAGGATAGGCATTGTATAAAAAACTTTACATAAAATATTTTATTTAATACTCTAATCAAACTTTTGAAGTAGTTATTCTATAGATGTTAGACATTATATTATAGACATTAGAACAGTGATGTTAATGATTTTGCCCATGTTTGCATAGCATGTTAGTGGCCAAGAGGTTTTGAACTCAGGTCTCTTGACTTATTTGCCCAAGTCATTCTTAACTTTAATATAAAGCTCTATCTTTAAATCATTCAGCATAAATCAATATCATAAAATTAGTTTGATTTAAAAATCCTATTTATATAAACATACAGAATCTTATTTTCTTATTTTTTCCCCTTTAAATCATGTTGCTATTATATTTAAAAATATATATATTTTTAAAGGAGACAGATGGAAAAAACATACTCCTTGAATTGCTAGTAAATGAGAGGCACTATGTTAGTTCTTTTCATAGATTTCCTATTTAATCCTCTGTAGGATAATCTGAGTTAGATATTATTGTTCCCACTTTACAAATGAGGAAACTTATCCTAGGAGAGTTTAAACATATCAAAGCTTGACAAATGACACTCAATAGAGGCAAGATTTAAACTCAGTGCAGTAGAACATCAATAACTTTGTTCTTTACATGGAACCAGCCACCTGTGACTGTCACTTTCTCCCTAAACCACTTTTCTCAAAATGGGGAGAGAATCAATAATGTCTGATAAATACATAACATGTATCAGCCTTGTAGAATATATTATCATTAGTTTATCTCATTAAATTTCCACAAGAACATGTGTTGTAGGAATCATTATTTTCATTTTACCCCTAAGAACACTGAGGATCAGAGAATTTGTATAATTTACTTAAAATCTTACAATACTAATCAGTAACTTTTATGATAAAAAAATATACATCTAATATCAAAATGTCTGAAGACCTTGGTTTGGGGCTTCTAATTTTAATGCAGAGGAAAGCAAGTATATTTCAGTACAGTAAAGAAATAATAGAAATCTGGTGATATATGGTGTCAGAGCACATAAGACTGGTATACTCTCCTATGTAAGAACTAAGAATCCCATCTCCTTATTAGACAGGTCTGAAGTTTAAACAGCACAGGGAAAATCATGAAATTAGGAAACAAGGCAAAATGATCCTCATATTACCAATTTCCATGCCAAGACTGTAATAAATTTATCATTTAAACTTTAAAGAAAAATTAACATTGTTATGTACATCTCTAGAATATATATAGCTTATTAATTGGATACTCAAATTTATTCACTTAGAATATTGCTTAAGCATAGTAATTTAAATGTGTTTCAATACTTTTTTATAGCATTTATTTTCTTACTCACAGATTTTAGACCGAAGCCTGCTACTTACCAGCTAGATATTAAGTAGAATTATACTCCAGAATTCTATTTCTATTTGAAGAACAGAAACTATTTTAGAAGTGTTTTTCTTTAATATATGGAAGAATGAAATGTGCTTTTGCCTTTTTTTTGTTTTTGTTGTTATAAAGTGGTATTAAAGTGTTTTTTAATTTTACTTGTGTTCTGTGCATATAATAGCAATAAATTAAACATAGTTTATTTAAGTATTGTGGCCGTTTATTGGCTGAACTATTCATCATGCTCAGCATTTCATCAATCCAAATGAAATTTTAAGTCTAATTAAAACAATGACTCCTCTATGATAAGGTAGTAGTTATTAGATGGAGTGAAGATCTTTTTCTTGATGTTCTTTTTCTTAAATGAAGTCCACTTGATAAAACAGATGCCAACTGTTTTCTTTTAGTTGACTTACTTTACTAAATCTCACAAGGCAGAAAAAAAAAGTATATCTTGGGCAGTAGAAATCTTGAAAAGAATAGATATCAGTGATGACCACAGTCACTCATGTATCCATTCTATTTATATAACTGGGCAGTGGATTCCTTACCTTCATGATCTTGAAGTGAAATATTCATTCAGTGCTAAAGTTTAGTGGACTTCTATCTTCAGATTTGTCATTCTTTTTCACTTCAGGCCTCACTCTAGATGCATTCTCAATCTGTTCATCTTGCTTCAAACTCTTGGTATTTTGTTCTCTGAAAACCTTCCACCATTAAGCTGAATCTTCACCTTGAATTTGACTAGTGAGACTGGTTCTCATCAAAGACTTTTAACAGGCCATTTCCCATGTGCCCGCACCTAGCATTTTACACAGGGCTGATATTAACTGGCACTTATTTATCATCTTATAGCTCATCCTTCTAACTTCAAAACTGGACCTTATGTTAAAGTATTTCCATCATCTGCAGATGTCAAATTCTTAACTTTCACAGATTTGTTTTGTTCTCACTTCCTCTGCTCCAGTCTACTTCAGGAACCCATGCTTCTGGTCCCAGGATATTATCATTCCCAAAACCACTTTACATTTAATGTTTCAAACTCCAAGACCCACTCTCTAACTACCTCTTTCAGTTTTGATACCACTATCCCCCTTTGTTTCACCTTTTAAATTACTTAGACTATTAACTGCTCTCTACTATGCCAGCCATCTCACTTTCATTTCTTTTCTTTTCTTTTTTTTTTTTTAATAACGTAACCAGAATAAAACAATGAAATAATCTGGCTTATCTCTCACCAGAGCTTTTCATCTCTTTTTTCTGTAGTTCTCATCCTTTATCTGCCCCTAGGGATGTATCCTAACATCAGTTGTAAGACCCCACTGGAGAAAATGATAGGCCATACAGATGAATACATTTATCCATGGATAATTTTCACACAGAGATGGTTATTAATATTTATCATTGTTGATAACTGGCCCCCTTCCCCACAACTAATCAAAATCATTCTTGTCTTCCTTAACTTTTGAGCCTATCTTCTGGTTCCTAGTTCAGTTGCTAAGTCATGTCTAACTCTTTGAGCCCTCATGGACTGCAGCAATCCAGGCTCGTCTGTCCTCCTCTATCTCCTGAAATTTGCTCAAATTAATGTCCATTGAATTGGGTATGGTACTAATATCCAACCATCTCATCCTTTGCCTCCCCCTTCTCCTCTTGCCTTCAATATATCTCAGCATCAGGGTCTTTTCTAGTGAGTCAGCTCTTCACATCAAGTGGCCAAAGTATTGGAGCTTCAAAATCAGGCCATCCAATGAGTATTCAGCATTGATATCCTTTAGGATTGACTGATCTAATCTCCTTGCAGTCCAAAGGACTCTCAAGAGTCTTCTATAGAACCACAATTGAAATCATCAGTTCTTTGGTACTCAGCCTTTTTTATGATCCAACTCTCACATCCATACATGACAACTGGAAAAACCATAGCTTTGACGTAGGCACACCTTTGTTGGCAAAGTGGTATCTCTGCTTTTTAATACGCTGTCTAGGTTTGACAAAGCTTGCCTTTCAAGGAGCAAGCATCTTTTAAGTTTGTGGGCACAGTCACCATGCACAGTGATTTTGCAGCCAAATAAAAGAAAATCTGTCACTGCTTCTACTTTTTCCCCTTCTATTTGCCATGAAGTGATGGGGGTGGATGTAATGATCTTCTTATTTTTTTAGTGTTGAATTTCAAGCCAGTTTTTTTACTCTCCTAGTTCACCTGCAACAAGAGGCTCTTTAGTTTCTCTTCACTTCATGCCGTGAGAGTGGTATCGGCTGCATATCTGAGGTTGTTGATATTTCTCCCGACAATCTTGATTCCAGCTTGTAATTCATCCAGCCTGGCATTTTACTTGATGTACCCTGCATGTAAGTTAAGAAGGCAGGGTGACGATATGCAGTTCTTTTGTACTCCTTTCTCAATTTTGACCTTTTTTTTTTTTTCCATATTCACTTCTAACTGTTGCTTCTTGACCCACATATGAGTTTCTCAGGAGACAAGTAAGGTTGTCTGGTATCCCCATCTCTTTAAGAATTTTCCACAGTTTGCTGTGATCCACACAGTCAAAGGCTTTAGCACAGTCAAAGAAGCAGAAGTAGATTTTTTTTTTTTTCCTTGCTTTCTCCATGATCCATGAAATGTTAAGAATTTGATCTCTGGTTCCTCTGCCTTTTCTAAACCCAACTTGTACATCTGGAAGTTCTCAGTTTATGTACTGCTGAAGCCTGGCTTGAAGGATTTTGAGCATAGCCTTGCTGGCATGTGCTCTCTTAATGGTAAGAATTTACCATGCCATCTACTTAAAAGAATAAGTCATGAGTTTCCTTAACTTCTTGTGACCTTTTTATTCCTCCTTCCAGTGTCTGAGGAAGAGATTTTTGTTTATAGCCTACACATTTCCTTTCCAGACAGCTCTTCAGTCCTGGATCACCTGACTCCTCCATGATCTTGGTTTGTCAGTTAATTTTTCTTCTGTGAAAACTCTTTCTGTCATTCCCTAGGACACTCCCACTCTAACAGCCTATAATCTCTTTTTAGTCTGCTTATCAGTCTGGATTGCAGCAGATGACAGATGGTATGCTAAATTTAGTTTAATCTTAGTAGAACTTCCTAAAGGAAGTTTGTATAGAGAGGTAGGTAGGATGTAGGGAAAGCATAGGGGAGAGTGAAGTATCAGGGACTAGTGACTGAGGGGTACTTTACCATCTAAAGGCTGAGAATATAAGGGGAGGATGTGGTACCTAGGCTAAGAGGCAGAGAAAGGCCTTCCTGGCAGCAGCTGTGACTTTCGGTTAACGGATGCAGCCACTGTCCCACTCACAGATATGGATCTAGAGTAATAAATACAGTACTCAGACTCAGAATCCAAATCTTTCTCCTATCTTTTGTCTCCTAACAGTGCTTTCCATTGGCTTAACGCAGGCAGACAGAGGGCAAGGGAGCTGATTAAATAGTATATCAACTTTGCAGAGCATAGAACAGGTTAGAAAAAGATGGAAGCTGAATCTGAAGGATGACATTCATCATGTCTTAATGTTATATATTTTTACTTTCTTAACTCTTCTAAATAACTTGCTGATCTCAGAACAAAGGATCTAGGAGGTTCCCAACTCTTTTAGGATGCTCTCTGGGCAGTAACACGTGTGGCCCCAGCCTAGATTGATATTGCTTTTCTTTTCAAGCTCCTGAAATTCATCTCCATTAGCCAATTCAAATGTCTGATTTCTAATATTATATTTAATGTTTACCAAGTAGTTAATCACCCCTCTTCTATTTTCCATTAAATCTTGTATATCCCCAAACAAAGGAATTTTTTCATTTTATGATCCTACAAGAACCTATACAGCAAGGATTCCATCTCATTTGTCTTCACATATTCTATACTTATTTGTTGCTTGGTTAATGTTAGATAGTCAGTAATAAAGTGTTTTATTAATTTGCATATCATTTGTTTTTCTCCCTGTACTGAGTTTCCTACTGATAACTGCTGTAACAGCGCCATATATGGAATAGAATTTGTTGTGGGTAATCTCCTTGAGACCTAAATGAATAAGGGGCTATACATTTTTTCTAGAAATGAAAATCACTTTCTAGAAGGTTCAGTATCCTGTTAAAAGTTGCTACATTTTATCTTGAGTTACATAAATTGGAAAGAATGACCTGGAAGCAAGGTTAAAAAGATAACATGGGCATCAAAGACAATTGAAAGGAATCTGTGTGCAGAGGACTGCATTATGCTTTGGGAAGTGCAGCCTTTCTTTTTTATTTCAATGCTGCAAAAACACACAGACAGGGGAAGTTATGTAGGGACACACAGAATCAAAAGAGACAAATTTACCACTAAAGACATGCAGAATTTACTAAAATTGTGGTGTTATTTTTACAGAAAAAAAATGTGAAGGAAATGATCTAACTCAGTATAATTATTTTGAATTAAAATATATAAATTTAGTCTGCTGTGTGCTTTTCTCTGTAATGTTATCTGTCAATCATGTATATGTTACAATGAAATATTTAGCTGCCTCGCCTTTTAATCACCCAAGAAAGAGTTTTGCATTGCTGTATTGAGACTTGCATTTGGGTAGCTTTTATCAAATTGATCATGTGGAATATCATACTTTGACTTTTAGGAATATTTCTTTCCAGTGATTTCATTGTTCACATGCTATATAGGGATTCCTGTATGACTTACCTTGACAGAAATAGTGAAATAGACTAACTACATGTGCTGTGACTTCATTGCCTTTCTTTGCTTCCCGGTTAAAGAAAGATTACACATTAACCTTGTCACAGCAATTGTGAGAAAAGAACATTTCTTTATCTTAATATTATAAAACTGTCTTACTTTTTTTTCCCCGTAATGCTGAGATATTTTCAATATGTATTCTCTCTCACTGTCTCTCTCTCTTTTTTGTTTTTTTTCAAAACTATCAGTGTTTTGTATTTGGAAAGGACAAGGAAAAATTCTGCTTTGTTCCCTTAAATTTGCAGATAAAGGAGCATAGCTGATAAGTTTCACTTTTATTTTTATTTAAGCCAGAGAGATATGTCATATTCCTATTTGCTATCATATATGCTTTTGAGGTGATAAAGTCATGTTGCTTTCACTGAAAAAAAAAAAAAAAAAAAGTGAAATTAGCTAGTTGTGAGGATTGTATTCTCTAGCTGCCAGCAGTAATTAAAAGGTGGTTTTATTCCCTAACTACACGTTACATTTCACACGTTCCTGATTGGATTTTACTCCCAAGACGGTCATTGAATGGGAATTTAGAGTTTATTTTTAGGTAACTCCTTTGTAATTGTATTGTTTACTTTCAAATTCTTGGCAACAGCTATGACTGTTCTCAGTCAATGCAGAGAATTTTCAGCACTTTAAATAAAGTTGTTATATGTTTATAACATATAAACATGTTTGTTGAAATATACCCAAGACAAGCCTTATTCTCTTTCTCTTCTCATTCCTTAAAACTGTTGATACAGAATGTTTACTTTATTTCATGATGGGGTTATAATGCTGGGCAATGGAATTGCCAGAGCAAATAAGAAAAGAATTGTTTGAAGAGGGAAATTTTGTGAAAGGAATGGGATATAGGAGCATGGGAAAGAATGACAGTTTGAAATTTTATGAAACTGTTCTGACACCAGTTAAACATTTGTGAACATGTGTGCCTTGTTCATGAGGAAAGAGAATGTGTGAGCATATTATAATTGCATCAAAAGGAGAAGTGGTCTAAGTGGTTGGGAAGCAAAAGCACCTGTTGATTCACCGCTCTCAGAATACCACAAGACAGTTTATGAAATCTATTTCTGGATTTTCTTTTACTGTCTAACTTGAAAGCATTATTGGATATATCCACATCTGCATTTGTTTGCATCCATTTATAATATGCTGATATTGGTTCTCTAATGTCTCTGGTCATTATATTTAGGTATCCCATTTTTCAAATAGTAACTCTCCATAGCCTTCCAATGTTTTTCTTTCAAGATGTTTTTCAGGAAAACATATTTATTCTTTTAAGCAATCTGAAGTTATAGAATGATTAATCATAACTACCATTTTTGTCTGCCTACTACATTCAAAGAACAGTGCTGATCATTCTTCCTGATATATATTATCTGTTACATTAAATTTAAGTGCCAGATATCAAAATTCCTGGTTTATCAGATTACACAAAAAGATAGACATATCTTCAGATAATAAGTGTATTAGAATGCTAAGAATGTTTCAAAATAAAAATGATAAATTTTAATTATGAACAATTGATTCAGAGGTAAGATGGAAAAAAATATGTAAGGATCCTGGACTATTGGCAAATGATAGTTATAATTAACTTGTCTACTCAATTGGGAGATAAAGATAAGTATTAAAAGTCCATTAGGTCGCCTAATCCAGTTCACATACATTTCTTACATTATTTGAAAAAAAAAATTCTTCCAACTTAGGGACAAATATGGTGAGAAAAGCTCCATCCACACTGTGGAATTTCTTATAATGTTTCTGGTAATTCTACAGTGTGGGACTTAATATTAACACAGGATTCTACTTTCCTATCTTTGTAGGGTTGGCTATAGCCAAGATTACTGAGGGCGATAAATATGAATGGTTTCTGTTAATAATTCTTGAGTTTCACTACCACTGGTTTTCTGACCTACATTTTCCACTTTGCACAGTGGACATGCAGATTCACCAGATGAATGCCAATGTGTTAAATCTGCAAGGACATTCACTGTTTCTGTATGGAGTTACCCAAAATTCATTCTTGAAAGTACAAGTGCTAGGCCTAGATTAGAGATCACCAACAGCATGTTGCTATTGCCTTTTCTATTTCTGTTCATAGTAGCTTTGTACAGATATATTTTTTTATTCCTATTCACGTACTGCAGGAGGTGCACTGATTTTTTTTTGTTACCTCTTTCAAATGATCTCTGCAAATGCCTTCTACCTCTATAGTGGCATGGAGGGTGGGAGTCTACATCCCTGTCTCTTTAAAAGACTATCATCCAGTATGACTGCCTGTTAGACCGTCTCCCTTACTAAGAAGACCTTTTCTTCACTTCTGCTCCCTTTAGTTATAACTTTATAAAGGCACTGGGATACAGCCTTGTCTAGTAATATTGCTACTTAATTTAAAACACAAATCAACTCACAGTCTATGTATGAGAAGTTCTCCTCTCTACAAATGCGGCTTGTTCACAGCTCCCTCTTTTTTCCTTTCCATCTCTTCTTTTACAATCTCCCTTTCTTGTTTTAACTTTTTTCTTCTTCCATTTCATCCAGTTTTTAATAACAAAGATAATTACTAGGGATCATATTAGTCTCTCTGGTGGCCTGAAAACGAAATCATAAGAAACAAATAAAGCTATTGTGTCCTTAGGGGTCAAAGTAAAGACAAAAGAAAGCTTCTTAAAACAGGCAAAGTAAAAACATGAAGGTCTGTGATAGTTTTCAGTCTTGGTATTGATATTTAGTCTGTTAAATGATGATTCCATGAATTACTTAACTTCCTCTGAAATTCTGAAAATTCATCTCAGTTTTTCATGCAAGTATTTAAGCACAAGTACAGAAGAGCAAAAAGACCAGTGTGATCACCGTTTCTAATTCATGAGACCTTAGGCACATTGCTTTGGTGTGGAATTTTTCCAAACAAAGTGAAGGATATTTGTGCATGCAGGGTATTGTGTAAAAACTAAATAATGAAAATATATGACATTTATGCAGTTTAATTCCTGCCCTGGGACATAATAGGTACTCAAAACAGAAGTAGTTTGGCTAATTTTATTGCGTCTTATTCTTAGTGTATGCTCTGTACCCCAGGGGATACTGAGACAATGCCATACTTAAGAATTATCAAACATGTTTGTTACAAAGTATACATTCCCTGGGTCTGATGTGGGGATCTACATACAGGAATGAACATTTTTTTAAATTTTATTTTATTTTTAAATGGAATGATCATTTTAAATCAGTCTCAACATGTGGTTCTGATACTATTGAAAAACAGACCTCAGTGATTAGGTGCTGAGATATGGGATTTGCACCTTTATGAGCCCAATCCAATCTCTGATGCTTACAAACATGTAAATTTTACCTAGTTATTAAAATACTTTAAGCTTATTTTAATGGGTAAAAATAAGCAGTCTATTTTGTATATAGTAAATACTCAGTTCAGTTCAGTTGGTTCAGTCGCTCAGTTGTGTCCGACTCTTTGTGACCCCATGGACTGCAGCACTCCAAGCTTCCCTGTCCATCACCAACTCCTGGAGCTTGCTCAAACTCGTGTCCATCAAGTCAATGATGCCATCCAACTATCTCATCCTCTTGTTCCCTTCTCCAGCCTTCACTCAGCAAATCACATAATTATAATATAGTGGGAATATGTCCACATAAATAATTTGATAACCTCCTGAGAGTTGGCTGTAACATGAGAATTAAAGAAGAAATACTATTTTGACCTAGGATTATCTCTATTATATCCCTTAGGATTATAAATCCATGCTCAAGTGGAGGAATTTTTGTCAAAGATGGATTTCCTAAAGTCTTTTTAAAACTCTTTCATCATTTTATATACATATGCTGTTTTCTCATTTTCCGTAAAAGAATAAAACAAAACACGTACACACAAAAATGACCTCAAATTAAGGAATGCTTTGGGTAAATCTGTGACAATATTACTGACACAAAGAGTACTAGAAAAATATTCATCAAATTGTGGAGTTTTTTCCTGTGATTGACTTTTAGAATAATGATATTCTTTTGATATAAATTGATTATCATTGAGGGGAAAGTCTATATATATAACTTCTATCTTACAATATACCCCTCTATCCTTGTAGTTCTAGTAATTGTTTCAACTTGTCATAAATAATTTATGTATTTTATAAGTTTTTTAAGGTTATAGTGTACTCAGAAAAGAAAATGTACTTTAACTATATTTAAATGCCCTATAGCGACACACATTTTGTTTCTCCTTTCACCTGTCATCCTCTTAACTTGTATTTTTCTCTCTGAGTCCCATCAATACTACCTTTCTTGAAAGAAAAGTTCACAGGTGAATAGAGAGTGAAGAGACAAGTTGGAGAGTCTGTTCCATCTTTAATGTTGCCAGTATCTAGTTAAGTTAAATATTGAAGGGAAAATCAATCGCCTTCCCCTCCACTCTCAACATTGAGAATCTCAGTGTGGTCTAGTCACTTGCTGCTCCTTTTCTAAACTGAGTGGCAATGACAGTGAGAAAAAAAAAAAAAATTGGCATTACCCAGCTGTAGTCTTGGAAGCCAAAACTCAGTACCACCTTTAGACTTAATAAAAAGCAAAGGTTCCAAACCTTAGGTTAATTTCAATAATTACAAACCTTCAGGCAGTGTCATTGATTGTAGTTCTAAGATTCTCACTGTACTGAGGATAAAATTCCATGAGTTTTCACATGATGAGAAATATGAGCACACAAGTATTGAATATTCGGGGGCCTAATAGTGAGCCTGAAAACAAAGGAACATTTCACACAAAGATTTTGAACAAACATGACTTCTTTACAGTTAAAGTTACATTTTGGTTTTGTGCTTTGTCTAAACTTTGCATAGATCTATGAAAAACTAAAATTGCTAAACACATAAAGTACTTGAGCAGTACCGATAAGCTGATCAGAGAATTAAATGTTCATTAATTGGAACATCCTTTAAATAATTTACTTGTTCCTTGCCTTTGTTAAGTTGTTTGCTTATTTGTTTGAGTCAAGGCTATCCTTGTACCATTGCTGCTATTACCTGAAACTGAAGTGATAGAGACTCATTAATGCAGAGTAGTGTCTGAAAGTGAGCAACACTTATAGATAGCAATTCTTGTTTTCTTTTTCCAAATATTCTCTTGAGTTAAGAAAAGCCAAAGGGCTAGTTACTAGAGGAGAATTAAGCCATCTCAAACAAACAAACAATAGGCTTAATTCTTTTTTTCTCTGGTGTTTATAAAGGAGAAGATTACCCATCCTTGGAATAGATGTTCTGCTACTTTGCATTCTGATTATGGTAGCTGATGGCAACAACACAAGCACATTCCCAAAGTTTAATAATAATGCGTATTTTTACTCTTTCAGAAACAAAGTGATAAATGTTCTCGATATTCAGCACTATAATCTCTGCTAAGGTGGCATACTTCAGATCCAGCAGAAAGAATGCATAAATTAGAATCTATGTACCAGGGAGATTTTTATTATATGAGCATTTTATTACATGATGTAAGAAATGATGCTACAGGAGTTTGGCAGGAAGTCAAAACTCATTGTACAAGATCAGATTTAAATATAGTATCATGTTTTAATCTATTTTTGCCTTTGTCAAATTGACAGTCATCTTTTGTCTTGTAATTAAATATCAGTTTGGACCCTCAGGCCTCTGAGACAAATTGGTTGTATTCTTATATGTTAAACACTGACTTAATTCAGTTCAATCTTTTAATTCTTCTTCCTTTAATTACTTAGTAGCTCAAACTAATAACTGGTTTTGTTTCTTTAAACTTATCGTGTAGTCTTGCCAAAGCAAATTGCTGTATCTGATTTCATGTGAACGCCAAGTTGCTTAGCAACTTAAATCTGCCTTATATTTCATCTTTTTGCATGCTCTTTAATCTCTAAATTTTTATCAGGGTGTAATTTTAATCATATATCCATATTTATTCTTTTTTTTTATTATTCACACAATTAGCACTTGGTGTTCATTGAGTTTTGGGTGAGGGTTGATGTGGGACACGAACAACAGTGGGGAAAGAGAGAGAAGGAGAAAGGGGGATGGAAGGTGAAAAACAGATGAAGTGGAAGAAGAGAGGAAAGAGAAAAGAATAAGGGAATTCATTTGTAGTATTCTGTTCTTGAATTTTTTAGATTTGTAAAATCTTATTTCTTTTTCACCTTTCATATGTGGCTCACATGTTCCGCATTGTCTTCTAGGTACCAAAGCTCTTGTTTCTAACCTCAGAGGGGGATTTAGTCATCTATAGTAGTTCCCGCACTATTTCAAGCATAATTGGCATTCAGGCTCTGAAGACTCTTAAAACAGACCCAATTCAGAGCCTTGTGTGGCTTTATCCCCAGAGAGAAATTATCCCTTTGGGAGGTTTGTCATCTTTGGCAGGAAGAAAATGGTGTTACTATTTTGTGCTTTCATTGTGCCGTGGCAGACAGGCAGTGACTTTTCAGCCAGGTCCATAGGCTAATTGTAGAAATGATGGAAAATGCCAGAATTTAAAGGGGAAAAAAATGTCTTAAAAGTAAGTGACAGTTGTCACTTTGCTTATTTTCTGCTATTTGCTGTAATAGGCACCAAACTATAAAGGAGCATTTGAAGGAAAATAAAGATTTGTTTCACATACGCATAATATTGAAAAGAAATGAGCTTTAAATATTGGTGTACATTCCTTCAGAATGTAATTACCATACATTACCCTATCATTCACTCTTCATCAGAGGCCAAAAAATAATTTCTCCAGCAACCTTCCATTCTTCCATACCCACTTTCATAAATGCACACTCAGAGGTGCATTGCTTACAAATCAGAAAAACAAATGTCGACAGGGAAAGTGAGAGCCCATTAATTTTGTGCATTCTTTTTGGGAACAACTGCTTCAACCCAGCTATTATTTGTCTCATGCTTAAAGTAATCTTCAAGCTTAAAAGTGTGAACTGTTGGTTTCAACTTATTTATTTATTAGTATGCAGCTCATATTTAAATAAGGCAGTGACACTGCTTGTTTAATGAACAGTAACTTAATTTTAGATTTTGTTTATGGAATTTTGAGTGATTTTTTGACATCTTCATATTTTTCCACTCTGCTTTTTTTTTTCCCCCCTGCTTTTTAGAAGCTCTGCAGTACGTGAAAATGAAAGTTGCTCAGTCATGTCCAACTCTTTGCAACCCTATGTACTATATAGTCCGTGGAATTCTCCACACCAGATACTGGAGTGGGTAGCTGTTCCTTTCTCCAGGGGAATCTTCCCAACTCAGGGATCGAACCCAGGTCTCCACATTGCAGAAAGATTCTTTACCAGCTGAGCTATCAGGGAAGCCCTTTGCAATTCAAAACTAAGCCTTTTTCAGTCAGGCATGATTTCTTCCACGTCTCTGTTATTTGAAAAATTTCTCTCATCTTATTAAATGAATGGTACAGGGAAGTGTCTCTTTCTATGTTCATTGCAAACAGAAATATTTTGTCCACTCCAAATTCCACCCAGCTTGATAGTTGTATATGAATAGCAGCAGTCTCAGTCATCTTCCAAACTGCCCTCATGGTCATTTGAGTGAGTAACCTAAAGGGAAGTGTGTGGCCATAAATGCCTGTAACCAAGTCTTTCAACATCAGGCACTGTGTGGTTTCCCCCAGTTGCCATCACCATCTTCCTTTCCTGGTTGTTTACTTTTATTTTTGTTCAGGGTGTCCAAAGCCACTTGAAGAAACCATACCTCACATTATCTGAGAAGTAAAATCTATTATCTATACACTGAAGCTATATTTGGATGCTCTCAAGAGTTTAATTCTTTGAGCACCAAAAAAGAGCTCTGGTTCCAGTCATAGATAGGAAGAGTATTTTCTTCCCTACTTCAAGTCATAGTGTGTCCTTGGAACTCTGAATCTCTTTGTACCCATTGCTTGCAAGGTGATCATCAATGTTTTCCTCAAGTTTCTTGTGGCCTGGATAAGGATGGTTACTGCCACCTTAGTGAACCTAGCTTCTCTATTACTGGAGATTCCTCTTGCCTCAGACAGTAAAGAATCCTGCAGGAGACCTGAGTTTGATTCCTGGCTTGGGAAGATCCCCTGGAAGAGGAAATGGCTACCCACTCCAGTATTCTGGCCTGGAGAATTCCATGGATAGAGGAGCCTGGCAGGCTACAGTCCAGTCCATGGGATCACAAAAGGAGTCAGGCACAACTGAGTGACTTTCTCTTTCACTCTCTATTACTGAGACTTCTTCCATTCTGGCCAGTACTACAAAAGCTCCTGTGCCTATGATATGAGATGAAGATTCTGGGACTTGTGCATTCAATAGGGATGAGGTGAAGGATGTTTCCTATTTGTAGCAGCCCGCCAAAACCATACTCAGTACAGGAGCGTATCTATTTTTTGTAAATGGAATTAATCTCTAAAAAGAGTTTGGGATTGTGAGATACAAAATGTAATCCCCAAGGCAGTTTGTCTTTTCTGCTTGGTGATGATTTGTTATAGCACTGAGTGATGAAACTTGCTTCTGGCAAAGGAATTCAGGTCAGTTGGAAGGGTCCGTCCTCTCTCCATCATAGAGGGATGAGTTCCAGAAGAAATTAGCTATGGTTGGTATATCAACTTTCTAAAATTGTTTCCTCTCAGCAGCGAGGATATTCTTTGATATAGGTTATATTTCTCTCTTATACTTTCTGCCAAATCTTTTCTGGGCTAAGATATTATATACTGTTTTTACCTTTTAGGAAAGACTTACCAATCAGACAGGGATGGTTCCAGGAAAGTCAGTTGCCAAGAAAAATCAATGAAATTCTTGGGTGGATATTTGGCATTGAAACTAAGAACATCTCATTTTTAAAAAAGTTTTAGTGGCTTTTTTTTTTTTTTTTTTTGAGAATCTCAACTGATAGACAGTGAATGGATATGGATTTGAAAAGAAAAATAATCCCTCAAACTGTTCCCAACACTCTTCAAAAGTGGACTCATACAAAGAATATCCTTTGGTTCATTATAGCTGTCACTGCATAGAGTGTCTGGCACTGTGAAATGTCACCCTGCCTCTACATGACCTGGTATGCAGGAGATATTCTTTTAAAAAGCTATGCCATCTTTGACTGTTAGGCTTGACTTTTTACAATTGTTTCTCAGCAGCTCATTGCTTTATCACATCATTTGATGTTGCAGTACAGTTTATCTTTCAAATATTTATTCTGGAACCTAGCTTAAATTACCCTACTTTAACTTACTGAATAAGGGTGAAAATCCTGAACCTACATATGCTATTAATGTGGTGCAAGAAAGATTTCATTTGGCATTCTTGTTTCCTTCTAGAAACTCATGACAGAAAACTTGACATGGCAATTTCATTGTAGATAATTTTTATTTAAGATGCACATGTAGCAGTAGGAAATAAAATGTTCTATTTATATAACTTTTCAAAAGATGTCCAGTTTTTGGTCTAGTTCATTTGCATGTTGCCCTCCTTGTTTTCATGCTTCTTGATATGGGTATGTTGTAGTCTACATCGTGGGCTGTATACATGATATCTGCTCTAATACGGGGAAAATATTAGAAAATTTATTTCTGTTTATTTTCATCCCACTTTATTTTAAAATTGATTTTATGTATATTTTATACTATGTATAGTGAACAAAAGGGTAGTATATGTGTACATTTTATAAATAAAAGTATGCATATGTAGGTAGTGTGGGCAGACTTTTTTTTTTGCTATGAATGTGCAATTAAAAAATGTAAGAAACATAATTAATGGCAAGCTTTCAGTATCACTGAAATATCACTGTTTTATTAAGTGATATATTGATAAATATCCAGCACTCCTCTGATGCAAGAAGGTATTTAGTATCAATATCATGAAGCATGATTTAAATTTTTTTCTTAAAAATTACATATTGGGAAAAGGGTTGTATAATTTAACTAAAAACACATTCCATAATCTCTTGTATATTTTCAGGTCTGTTTAGCAACATTTCCCAAATAACTATCTTAGGAACACTAAAACTATCAGTGTTTTTTTCCAGTTGAAAGTGTCACAAAGATTGAAAAGTGGGAAGACAGAAGAAGCCAGAACAGGTGCTTATGTTAATTAAAGCTATACTATCTGTGTCCTGATTATAAATAGTGGTTGATGCATTGGAACTAGCAAACAATGTGCACAAATCCCATTCCTGAGGGGTCTAATTATTTCTAAGGAACTTTACGGTCAGTCAGAAGTCATACTCATTCGATTGGCCTCTGGTGGTGATTTATTTAAAATAACCAAAGGACCTTACCATGTTGCATTATTCTAAAATAGATACAAATATTCAGTGAACCAAAACTTTGCTTCTCTTTCAGCTGCTATGTTCCCAAATCCATCATGTATTTCTTTAATTTTTTTAAGAGTTAAAGATAGATCCATTAATTCATTGTGACCCGAGGCATGAAATTAAACTACCATTTTCACAACCAACAGGAAAAACCCATGGGGTCAATTATAGTTATTGGTCTTCTTTGTTGATTGTATCTTCTAAAGTGTAAAGTACAGTATATCAGTTGCTAATACTCAGTTATAATTAAATTTTTCAGCATGTAAGCATCTACTAATTAGTAGAAAAATGCAAATTTGCCTTATCTCTAACAGAATAAATCAAATTAAAGAAATAATTTATAAAAAAATGTAATTTTAGAATAACATCTTAAAACCCTCATGTTATGTGACTATCAAAGTGACTAAAGTGACTAAATACAACTTAGAACAATTATGAAATTAATATAAAACATTTTTTGCAATTGTATTTTAGATGCAATAATACTTTTGGAGTTTTTGGAAACATTGCCTAACACAAAGTTAAATAATGAAAATACAGCTTTAAAAATACTATCAATTACATGTAAAGACTATTGTTACTTTAACTAGTAGTTAGGATATATATTTTCTTTCAATGATTCAGTTCAGTTCAGTTCAGTTCAGTCGCTCTTTGCGACCCCATGAATCACAGCACACCAGGCCTCCCTGTCCATCACCAACTCCCGGAGTTCACTCAGACTCACGTCCATTGAGTCAGTGATGCCATTCAGCCATCTCATCCTCTGTCATCCCCTTCTCCTCCTGCCCCCAATCCCTCCCAGCATCAGAGTCTTTTCCAATGAGTCAACTCTTCGCGTGAGGTGGCCAAAGTACTGGAGTTTCAGCTTTAGCATCATTCCTTCCAAAGAAATCCCAGGGCTGATCTCCTTCAGAATGGACTGGTTGGATCTCCTTGCAGTCCAAGGGACTCTCAAGAGCATTAGCATATCACAAATCTAAGGGAGAATTTTTCCATGAGCCTGAAAATATCTTAACAATCATCTACCACAGTGAGCAATAGTTTAGGATACACCCCCAAAATAAGAAATTAGGGGTCCTTCAGGTTTATTTTTTAACATGGAGTCAATTAAACAGATATTAAATAAACTATTACATGTTATGTAACATCAAAAAAAGATTTAGTGACATATTCCAGAAGATAGAGTTTCTTTTTATATCATATCCCCTCATGCAATAAATCCTATCCAATTTTCTGTCATCATATACCTTGGCTCCAGTTCTTTTTCATTATTTCTGTCACCAGAGACACTGCATTTGCTTCTGCTGTAGAGAACTGATGTCCTTGTTGGCCACTGTTTCACCATTTTATTGTCCTTTGTGACCGACCAATTTTTCATACACAGAGCACACACACACACACAAATCATTATTCTAATATGAATATAATCAGTTTTCTACTCTTGCTTTATAAGCTACTACAGTCTCATAAGTGTCCAAAAAGAAATTGCAATATAAATCCTTATGGTGGATTCTATGACTCTAGTCATAGTAATAAAATCTCTCTGACAATGGAAACTATGTTAAAAGGTTCCCAAAGGTTATTTCAATTTACTAATTGTATTTTCAATAAATGGTAACTCTCATAGAAATTTATATATTTATCTTTAAAAGATTGAAACAAAATTAAGGAGCATGTTTGTAATGATGGTACTGTGTTGGAAAAGAAAATTACAAAAGGAAGTAAAATGTATTGGATATACACTGTATGCTAGAAATAATGTTAATATTTTATATAAATTATTAAATCTTCACAAGTGGTTTTAAAATTAATATTTTGCTTTTACATACAATATAAAAGAAATTGAAGCTAAAGATCATAAAATGTTTTATTCAATGGTTTACTTGAACTCATATGTCCAATTCTTATAAAACAATTTACTTGTAATCACATAACACAGCTATGACCACCTTTGAATTATCTAGAACACTATGACATACAGAGTAAGCTTTGAAAAAAGTGAGAACATGCAAAGTATATTACCATCTTTTGACTCATGTACATCTCCCACAACACTTTTTGGACATATATGATATGCTAAGCACTGTGAAATGTACTTATATGAAAAATGTAAATTCAAAATATTTTTTCAAGACCCTCTCAACTCATTGCAGGAATAGTTCAAAATCAGTATTCTGAGTGATAAAAGGATGCATGAAAAGGTTATTTGTTCACAAGTAAAGAAGGATATCATTTTATAAACAATAGGAGAGGGATTTGATTTGGTTTATATAGTAAATAAATTTTGACATCTGTCTTGAAAGATGAGTAGGAGTGTGGGCAAAGGGGATGGAGGAAGATATTCTAGATAGAAAAAAGTATATTCAGTTTCAAGAGATTGCATAAAGTACCTGAAACTGTAGAAGCACATAGGGAACTTAAGTATGAAAAGTGGACAGACAAGATTTCCCAGAGCTTATCGTTCGTGTTAAGGAATTTGAACTACACAGGAATAAAATGATATGCTGGCAACTGAGAAAGACTATCTAGGAAGAAGAAATAAAATGGTGTAGCAAGGATCAAACTTGAGAAAACAAGGCAGCTCAACTGTTGAAATAATCAAGATAAGGTGTCCTTTAGAATTCGAATTGGGACAACTGTCATAGGGATGAAGAAGAAGGACTCAAACGTTCTCAAGATAAAGTTAGGAGGTATAATGCAGAAGACTTAGTGATCAGTTACATGATATGAGGAAAAAACAACTGTCTATGGAACTCCCTAAGATTCTCAAGATATATAAGAGAGGGTGATGAGTTCCATTCAGATGAAGCCAAGTTTGAGATTCTGTGAACTGTGAAAGGAGATAACTAGTTATAGCCACATATGTATCTAGCTTGGAAAGAGAAAATTCAGAATCTGCAATGATAGTTAAATTTTAGGAATAAAGAAAGTCAGCAGGGAGGAGTATTCCAAAGGAAACCTGGAAGAAAAAGATGGCCAAGAATTGAATGTTAAATGGAAATTTAACATTTAAGAGGATAATCCCAGGAACAGGGGAGCCCAGTGGGCTGCCATCTATGGGGTCGCACAGAGTCGGACACGACTGAAGTGACTTAGCAGCAGCAGCAGCAGGAAAAAAATAGTAGATAGTAGGAAGAGAATCACATGGTCAAACAGAATGAAGTAAACAATGGGGAAAATTACAGGGAGAAAGAAGTGCTTCATTGTGTTAAATAATACAGTGGTTCATTATGATGAAGATAATGGGTAAGTGGTTCATTGACTTTGGCATTTAGATCATTGAAGACTTAGTGGGGACAGTTTCAGTGAAAGTAGTACTGATGGAAGTTATCTTTACTGGGCCTCATGAATTGGAAGAGAAGCAGTAGGGCAATAAGTATAATATTTTTCAAGAACTTGAGTCTGAGAAGCAATAAAGATAATTTATATGGGTGTCATGGTTAATGTTTTATCTGTATCCTTGAGATCTGAATGTATTATTAAAAGTTCTGCATTTAGTATCTATATTTAGATTGTAGGAATGACTTTTAAAAAGATAAATATTAACACCTAGATGATATGGTGTTCAATTGTTCCTGAAAACAAATGATAAGATGAACATTAGGTAGATAAATTCTCATACAACTTTTTCAATAATATAATTTCAGTGATATAATATTAACTTTTTTCCCTGTAATACTCCCGCATTTAAAAAATGTCATTTAGACAGCAGGTTTCTATAATATAGTCTTGCTTTGCCACTTTGCCATCTTAAACTATTATATATCTTCTAATTAAAAGCATTTTCTTTGGGGTGAAGAAAGAAGTATATCATAAGCTTCTAAAATGTATAAAATATATTCATATATTGTGACATATATATAATGTTGCTAGTATAAGCCATCTTCCATAGCCGAGTGTTTAAAATCACATGCTATAAGAATCAAGTTCTAGGATTTAAATCCATATTATTCAAAGAATTACCATCTAAATCTATGTCAGGTGACTTAATCTCAGTTTCCTTGTATGAAAATGGGGAATTGATTTCAAATATACTTGTAAATATTAAATAAGACAATTTATATAAAAGCTTTCCACAATTTCCAAAATAAATATTCACCCGTTCAAAATTTTCTATCCCAGCAGAGGACCTGAATTTTAAACAACTGCTAATTTGTTTCTTCCTAAAACTAAAATATTTTCTTTTAAATGATTAGGTTAAGAGTAAATGTTGTTTAAAGAGCTTTAGGGAAATTAATTTTTAGAATTTTCAATGCTTGGCAGAGTATACATTTCATAGTTAGTAAGAAAACATTTCTTTTAAAATGACTCCCCTAAAATATTTTTATACTAGTGAATATTTTAAATGGTAAAACCCTTGATAACCTTAAAGCAGTGCTGCCCAGTATTTTTCAAAAATATAGACAAACATAGAAAATATTATTATTTAAAAAAATTTTTTATCAATACTGATTAATAGTTGCTTCCCAGGTGGCTCAGGGGTAAAGAATCCGCCTGCCAGTCCAAGAGATGTGGGTTTGATTCCTAGGTGGGGAAGATCCTCTGGAGAAGGAAATGGCAACCTACTCCAGTATTCTTGCTGGGAAAATCCCATGGACAGAGGAGCCTGACGGGCTACAATCAATACAGTAGCAAAAGAGTCAGACATTACTTAGCGACTAAGCAACAACGTCGGAGAAGGCAATGGCACCCCACTCCAGTACTCTTGCCTGGAAAATCCCATGGACGGAGGAGCCTGGTAGGCTGCAGTCCATGGGGTCGCTAAGAGTCAGACAGGACTGAGCGACTTCACTTTCACTTTCATGCATTGGAGAAGGAAATGGCAACCCACTCCAGTGTTCTTGCCTGGAGAATCCCAGGGACGGAGGAGCCTGGTGGGCTGCAGTCCATGGGGTCGATGGAGTGGAACACGACTGAGCGACTTCACTTTCACTTTTCACTTTCATGCATTGGAGAAGGAAATGGCAACCCACTCCAAGTGTTCTTGCCTGGAGAATCCCAGGGACGGCGGGGCCTGGTGGGCTGCCGTCTATGGGGTCGCAAAGAGTCGGACACGACTGAAGAGACTTAGCAGCAGCAGCAACAGCAGCAAGTGACAACTTACTGGTTAATACTAGAGTGAAATGGGCTACGAGTATTGGTGAATATTTCTCATCTTCATGTCACATACTGTGATAAAGTTTTTTATAAAATGATAAATGAAGATAATATATATTGAATTTGTTTAAAATTTCAAACAAAATGTTTGTTGTCAGGTTTTACGTTTCTAGCGCAATGAAAATCTAGTATCAGCTATTCAAAATATTGATGAATCTTTGATTTGCAGAATTGGAATTCAGGGTTAGGACTATAACCCTGCAGTTTTCCCAGACACCACAAAAACAACACATCAGCAGCAAATGGAAAACATTTTGTATGAAGACAAAGATTGAGAGTAGCCACATTTAATAGGAATCCCCAGCTGCCCTCTCCATGACCCCAATAACCACACACTAGGTTGGCCTCCCTCCTTATGATCACTAAAAGAGTGATATTCTTCAGTCACTCCACCAGTTCTCTTGGGGATCAGTGTACTCCATGTAGGGCTCCTGAGGCAGATGTTGAGAAAATAGAATATCTTCAGTGTGGAGAGAGAGCTGTGGATTACTGGATGTTGCTCATCATGCTCACTCATAGGAAACTATTAGCCTCTGATACCTCTCGTGGAATCTAACAGGCTATTCAAGCTTGAATGCCCAGGTTGGAGGCTCAAACTGCTTTACACCAATGAGTCAGGGGATCTGCATCTTCAAGGACACCTGCACCTTACGTGCAGAACTTAGTTGAGCAGGTCTGACCTAGAGTAAATAGGAAATACAATGAAATAAATTAAAAAAAAAAATACATATTCAGAGCTAGGGGGAACTGGAAAATGACCAACACTTCAAAATCTGGCATGGACTAAAATGGAATGCAATTTGAGGATTTCCCTGTGACTTCTTATAATAAATCAATTGCAGAGAGTTCTAGAAAAAGCATATTTTATCTCATTATTAGTAGATGCTAGAAACAAATTCAATTAAGTAGTAAAGGAAGTGTTATAAGCATTTTACAGTTGAAGAAGTGGAGATATGAGAGATTTAGAAATTAAACGGCTTGCTCAAATATTGTAAAGGCCTGTAGGTAGCAGACACATTGCTAGAATCCAGTTAATCTCAGTTATTCAAGCTAGTTATAGGAAATTATGCCATGAGTGATATCTGCACATAACTTTATGTTCTTGAAAATTTAGTAATGAGGTAATCAAATTGTGGAAAGTATGTTAAATTGTCCTTTCTCACTCTTCCCTCATATATTTTAAGACTTATGATGGTTTTGCATAATTGTTGTCTAAAGAGAAAGGACAAGAAGCTTTGAATTCTTCAAGTTACATATTCCAGGCACACATGACAAAGGGTGCAGGAAAAAGCGCCTTTCTTATGTCAGTTTAGACTTGGCTTGAAGGAGTATGCAAGGACTGTCAGAATTCACTCAACTGCTGCAGAAAGCCTGCCAGCCTGCTTCATGCTATTCTTAAAGGAATGAGCAAAAAAGCTCCAGGCCTTTCCAAAGATTATATGGAGACTAGCCAGACTTCTGGGATTCAGAATGGCTTGATGACTTTCTCATCTGTCACTTAAGCTGCCCTGACATTCAGAAACTTTGTACAAGTCCTTCTAGGTGTAAATGTAAGGTCATTAAGTGACTCTAAATATAGTTTGAAAAAAATTAAGTCCCGCCTCATATTCCTACCTCCAAAATAATGGCTGGGGGTGTTATGAAGCCTCTTCATCTATGTCCATAGATCTTCACTATTTCAGTGTAGAATTTTTCCCCCCTTTCCATAAATAGTTTACAATTATATTAAATGTAAATGTCTTTGGATATATGTAATAGATACTTTAGATAGAGTAGGGAACTGTTGGTGGTTTATGTTATGACTAGAGATATTTCAGAAATTTCTTTTTATCAAGGTCAAAGTTGTTCCCACAATATAGCTAGCCAAAATGAATATCCAAGATCTCATGTTTTTAAAGGCTGGGTTGCTGGTGGTTTGACAGCATCTTAAGAATACTGATGGAAGAAATGTTGGTATCTCTACCAACGATTTTTTTTTATACTCAAGAATAACACCCAGCCTCCTATGAAAGCAAGGTGGGTGGATATGCCCTGCACATTTCCATAAATAACCATAAACATCAATCTGTCCTTGAGGCAAATATTAATCACTTTTCAATTTATTTCTCTTCTAGAGTGCCCGTAATATTTACTTTAATTACATCTCATCATTAAATTAATAATGAAAACAGGTTGTCGGGACTAAGAAGTAAAGCTATTACAGTAAGGTCCTTGTTATCCTCAGGCAATTGGTTTCAGGACCTCCACAAGTATCAAAATTTGCAGATGCCCAAGTCCGTTGTATAGTGAGGCTTAGTGTGCATATCCACAGATACGGAGGGCTGACTGTAAATTATTTCTATGGACTAGCTTGGAAATAAATGTCCCTTTAAGATACTACAGATGAAGGAAATGTTTCTTTTAGTTACACCATTTACTTCCCAGAGCCAAATTTGCCTCACTAGATAATGGTGAGAGTAAATACACTACTGAAGCTAAAGTGATGTACAAATTTAAGAAAATCTCTGATGAATGAATCTGTGGAAAGTATCCAACTCTATCCAATAACCATTGACTTAAATCAGATATACCATTAACTTAAATTTTTACCCTGTCTCATAGAACAAAATGGTTTTGTACAGGAGCTCCAAAAGTATTTAGATAATAAAATTTTCTTGAATTTCTAATTTATGTAACTTGTAACTTAAAAACCACTCTGCTTTTAAAACATGTATTTCCATTAGTTTAGATTTGCAAATTGTTTATGCTATATATATACAGCAATATATTTTATATTAAAAACATATAATTATATTTTTCAGACATGAAAAATGAATTAGTCTTGCATTATAAGTGGTGACACATTTTCTTGTTTGCTGTAATTTCAATGCATAGCTACAGTAAGCTTCCCTGGCACAACTCAGAATAGCTCATTTGGCTCTGAATGCAAAAACTTCAGTTAGTGTGAAGAGACCAGTACTGTATTAAGGAAATGAAATCATGATTTTAAGAATCTGGAAGACAAATACTAGTATCAAGATTTTCCAGTAGGATTCCAAATATGGTTCAAAATTACTTATAATAAGATGTTTTTGCCATGCTAGCAAAAATGATTTAATTTATATAATTAAAGCTATACTTTTTAGAGCTAAATCAAAAGTTTGGAATTATTATAAGGTCAAAAGTAGTTAATTTTATCACAAGACTGTCAAAATATCAATGGTAAATTTCAGAGAATACAAGTATAATACCCTGTCATCAAATGGTGAAAATATTCTTCTCTTTCACCCAGCCCTATAGTCTGGAAATTGTATTAAAAATTATCCTAACAAAATTATATGCTGGCATATACAGGCAGTTTCCAAGAAGTCAATAAAAAATAAAACTGAAAAATTCATTATAAGAATTGAGAATAAGTTAGGAAAAGACAGAATTTATGGTGACCAGTGTCATGGTTTTCAAATATTAAAGGGCTTTACTGTGAAAAACAGATGAGTGTTGTTCCAAAAGATGATTGTTGGGCAAATAAGGCAACACAACTTTATATAAAGAAAATTCTAGAAATTAGATTTGTTGTTAAAGTGAGAAGGCCATTTGAAGTATAGTGGATTCCCAGTGTGGGGAGAGGATTAAGAAGAACTCAAGATCAGATAATTGTTTGTAGAAGAAATGATTCAGGTATTGGTTTAAATTAGATGAACTTAAATGTCCCTTCTTACACTGAGGTTCTCTATGTAAAACTTTTTATAAATATGTCTTTACCATCTGGAATGGCTGCCACCCTCATGTTTAATTGGAACAGCCAATCAAATTCCAAGGTCTCTTTTCAGATGGAAATGTTTTTAGTTAATTGAATTTCTTATTTTAACAGAACAGATTCGTGTAGTCCTCATGATTGCAATAAACCTTCTGTGATATTTCTTCTGTTAAAAGAACTAAGTAATTTTAAAATGCTTATCCAATTATCATACTAATCATCTACTGTAAGAAGTATATAGTTTAATATGTTGTCATCAGTATTTTTTTATTTTAGTCACCAAGTTGTGTCTGACTCTTTGCAAACTCATGGACTGTAGCCTGAAATGCGCCTCTGTCCATGGAATTTCCCAGGCAAGAATACCGAAGTGGGTTGCCATTTCCTTCTCCAGGGGATCTTCCTGACCCAGGGATTGAACCCTTGTCTCCTGCATTGGCAGGCAGATTCTTTTCCCCTGAGCCACGAGGGAAGCCTACAGGAAGGGAGGAAAAAGTAAAGAAAAAGAAATGAAAGAAAAGAATAAAAGTTTATTTCATTAGAAAATGAGGAAAAGCTTCATGAGGGAATGACAAGTGAGATGATATTTAAAATAAGAGAGATGGAAATTATTTGACTTGGCAGAGACAGACAAAATAATCCAAGTAAAGGAAGCAGCTGGCAGAAATGGAAATGAGGAAACACATAAAACTTACAGTAAATCACGACCTCAGTAAGCTGAGGAACAACTCTGGAGATGTGATTATTAGGGCATCTCAGGTATAGCTTTGTTAAGGCTTAGATACTTTGTACTTAATTCTGTAGGCAACAAGGAATGATTAAGGACTATGAGTAGGTGAGCAACAGGATTAGAAAAACTTGATTTTATGAATTATGTCACATGGATTAAAAAGGGGGGAAATCTCGCTTCAGAATCACCAGTTGTGCGGTTATAAAATTGTCTTAATAATTTTGAAATGGTGGTGGTGGTTGGAAAAGTGAAATGTGTTCTTTGTTCTTAAGTCATATTTGGAAACTCTGGAAGGTTATTGCTTAGAAAAGATGCTTCCAGAAGAGGTCTTATAATCATTTTGGCCACCAGATGTACAGATACAGACTTTATCTATCGAAGCATGTGCAAGTATTCTTGATGATAAACGAAACTTGCTTGGAAACACTACTTAAAACATAAAACAATTGCTTCTCTTGGTGATGCTTGATGTACTTGAGTAAATAGCCTCAAGTCTATATGGATCTTGAGGAAGAAATATTTATTAAATATTTGAGAGGCTTTACTGGTGTAAAAAATGATTATAACTACCACAGCACACAGTGGATGAGGGCTCATAAATAGAATACTTAATGTACTTAATATCAAGTGCTGAAAGGGTTTTCATTTGTCCCTAATGTATTGAAAGTATTTTAAACTACAGCATTTAGTGGGTCCTGTCACTCTACTCTTGCCATGACCCCACCAGACCATCATTCTGTTCATTTCTTTCAGTGCATTCGTACTTATAATAATGAACTAAAAGGCAAGTGGAGTCATACAAGGTTAGGATAAATAAGAAAGGACTATGTAGTCTGAAAGCTGAGAGTTCAGTTGACTGTTAGAACTGTTCAAAAACCAGTATAACAACATGTTTTAGGGTTTAATCACAGCATATGGATCAAGGACACAAAACTATTCATGTGGCATGCTTGTTATTCTAAAGCAGTCCTTGAAACTTTCTTTTGCAAGTCATGAAAAATTTGTGTTCAGACATATCGTTAATAAAATGAAATTGCATGCATGCCTTCCTTTACTCCCATCATCATCCACATTATTAGAAATCATCAAGTAGGAATTATTAAAAGCTTGCATGCACTAAGTGCTTTCGTTTTAAATTCAAGTGAGAATTTGCTTACAAATTTTGTATGCATATTTTGGCAGTATGTCTATTCTTGAACTTTTATGACAGTTTTTAGAGTCTGTTGTAATTCCTGAATTATTTGCTCCTTATAATTGGGTATCCATTGTAGCAGACTAGCTATACTTCTTCCATTACAGATCTGCTTGTCTTCTACTGGCTTTCTTTTTTTCTATGTAAAAAATAATTTTAATAAGTATCACAGTTAATGATTCTATAGGATGATGTGATAGGTTTCTATTAACTGGCTTGACCAAATGAGATGCATGGACCACATTTTGAGTAGCGTGGCGTCACCTGAAAGCTTTTTAATATGTAGTACCTTAGGCCCTAGTCCAGAACTACTGAATCTGAAGCTGCAGGATAATGAGATTCCCATTTGATTCATAAGCCCTGTAAGCTTTGAGAAACACTTCTATATTTAGTTTGCATTGTAAACTGGTTTGGAATCAAATTATTATAGTCAAGTTTTATAGCAAGAGATAAGTTGAGTGTGCTTCGCTTCTCTTTGAATATAAAATATAGCCATACAAATATGGTGAATATTATGCTTTTGTTCATGATTGCTGAACCACTCAGGTGAAAGTTATAGTACAAATTAATTATTCCTTAAGTGACAGTTCCTGAGTATACATTTAATACTTTGTCTCCTAGTATCTGGAGAAGGCAATGGCACCCCACTCCAGTACTCTTGCCTGGAAAATCCCATGGATGGAGGAGCCTGGTGGGCTGCAGTCCATGGGGTTACTAAGAGTCGGACACGACTGAAGTGACTTAGCAGCAGCAGCAGCAGCAGCTCCTAGTATCCACTGGTGCTTTCACCTTTGTAAGGCAATTTTTAAAATGATGTCATCTGTTAAAGAAAGGAAGTACTCATTCGTCACAAATGAGGGTGGACAGTGTCAGGCAGCAGAAAGATGGAAGGTGAGAGGAAACGGTTTATAATCTAACTCTATTTTGTGTTAGTGACATTCTGTGAGGCAAATTAAACACTTCAGAGTCTCAGTTCCTCTTACTTAAATGAGGAGGTAAATGTGAACTAGAATGTATCTAATGCTTTCAATAATAAAATTTTAGGAATAATATTCACAGTACGAGTTTTTATTCATTTGTCATTATAAACACACTGAAGTCTTGATATTACCAGGGTTTCATGGATATAAATAGACAAGGGAGTTAAGGTTAAAAAGATGAATTCTGAATTCAGACATGCTTGCCATTTACAGAAGTTGTTTGGCTCTAAGCAATTTATTGTTTGTACTTAATATCTCTATGGCACTGTTGTGAGAATTAGAGAATATATTTACTGTATCCTGTATATAATACCTTATACATGAAGTGTTAGTCACTCAGTCGTGTCTGACTCTTTGTGACCCCATGGACTGTAGCCTGCCAGGCTCTTTGGTCCTTGGGATTCTCCAGGCAAGAATACTGGAGTGGGTTGCCATTTCCTTTTCCACTTATACATGAAAGTAATTCGTAATTGGCTCTTTTAATAAGTTTTATCTTCTTTACTAAAATAGTAAAATAGCACAAGTGTATTTATTGATAATGTTTTGAAGGATATTGCATTTAAATAATGAAGGCCTACAATTCTTCATAACATTGGTATCTATAATAACATAACACTGGTTATATAAAGGGTGACTAATTTTAAAATGCTTTCACATTCTTGAGGATTATCTAACAGATAATTAAATATGCCTCTAATTACAAGACTTTTTAAACTGAATGTATTCATCTGGCAATATTCTTGATCCTAGAATAGCTGTTTATTGTTCTAAGTTATTTTATATTATCAGCTGACTTCTCGTGGATGCTGATGGAAGGACATAAGTAAAATGTATGGATCTGTGGTTATAGATAATGCCTTCTCAGTATAATCACTTGTGAAGGCTGTAAAAATACCCATGTCCAGGCCCTTTCCACAGAGTTTCAGAATAAATTGGTCTGGGGTAATCTTCAGGCATCAGGTTTTTAAAAGCTTTTATGTAATTCTAATGTGCAACTACAGTTGAAACTCTCTGTTGCAGATAAGCTCTTGAATTCATTGTTGGCAAATGCTATAAACGAACAGAATATATTGACAGATTTCTTAAACAGATGAAATTCAAGCCCTGTCAACAACTTGTATGTGAGTACACTTATTATTATATGTGAGTACACTTATTATGCACAAACGTGCTCACCCATCAAATTTAAGGCAATACTCAGTGAAATCCAAATAACATATTTTCAGTGGAAAAAAGGTTTCTAAACAACAGCGGCAAAAGTCATTTAAGGATAATTATTAATCAGAAACTCACCGCTTTTTGAATTGATTTGTTGTTATAGAATCTTCCTGTCAGTTCTGTGTTATTATAGTTCTTCATTTTAAAAATTTGTCATTTTCAATCTTACACAAATTTAGAATATGCATCATGGCAGTCATAAAATTATTAATTAAATGAGTATATTAGGATGTTCTAATATTACAAATATTTGATTTAGTTACCATTTAAATATAGAATTGTATTTGTGATTTAAATTTTCTTTTCTTCATTGTTGGCACATCTTACAATAGTTATAACTTCTCATACTTAAGTATTCAAATTGAGCAGGATATAGTTGCTTATTTACAAATAAGCAAGACAGAAAATGTTTCATAGTTTGAGCAAATGAAAAACTAGAATAAGGCAACTTTAATATTGTATATTGTGGCCACTAGGGCCTTCTAATAACAAAGAATAAAATCAGCTCCTTTTCTGTATAATCCCCATCTTGTTTCTACAAGATTCATGATTAGTAGGTGCCTTGAATGTGGATTTTTTTATTACAGAATTTTTTTTTCCAGTACACTTGAAATTTCTCCAGAAGCTTTATATTTTTGTTGATAATATTTTTACTGGAGGGTTTTTCTTCCAAAGTAGGGATTAGACATTTTTCAAGGCCTCTGACTCAAGATTTAGATAGACTCGTCTTAAATTAGTGCATCAAAGAATTCTCATATACTCTTTGCATGTAATTATCATTCTATTTTTGTGTATCTCTTTCTATCTATTCTATGTGTGTGTGTGTGCAATCCACGTATGTAAACTTGTTAAAGAGTAATTATTTGGTTGTAAATTTTATGAAGTACAAAATTGGTTTATTCAGGGAATCAAACTATAAATTTCTTATAGATTTAGCAGAAGAAAAAATAAAAATAGTTGCATAAAAAGATAATATTTCTAGACCGATGTGAAGAAAAGAAAAGGGTAGGCATTAATATGTATGTGTGCATGTGAGTGTAGGAAAGTATGAATATAGGTGGATATATGCATCACACATATATATGAATCCATTCATGACTTTATTCTCACTCAATTTTGAGGTCTTTTGATGGTTTTAGAATTAATATCAGTGCTTCCATCTTATATGTATACTTAGAAAAGAATTTTATCCCATTCTAGTTTAAATTTTATTGACTTGTATTTTTATATAATTAATATTTAAAGATATCAGAAACAATTTTTAAAAACTGCAATTTTTATAAATACTTATGGATTAACCTTCAAAAAAGAAGTGAAGATAAATGTGTTTAGGATACAGAGAACAATTTATTTTTTGTCATTTTTTCTTTAAATACTGTAAATCATTGATAAAGTATGATAACAGGTATCAGGAAGTGGATAAATAAATCACACAAAAGCTCTATTTGATGATAAATAGAATCATGTGTTTCAGTTTTTGTTTTATGGATAGACTGATCATCATCTACAGAAAATAAATAGTGAACCCACAATTATATACTTAAAAGGAGAGCCAGGTTTAAAAGTCAGTTCTTTGCCTTCATATCTCACTATGATGCTTTAATTTCAGTGACTCTCTACTTCAGTCTTTCTGACTTCCTGTGTCATACTACCAGAGATCCGGATTCAATATGCATGATACATTTTTGTACTCCTCAGGCTTTTGTTGGTGCCAAAAATAAATATTGGTTTTATTTCTGCTTAAAACATCCTGAAATATGCCCTAGTCATAAAAATTAAGAATAAATTTACTTTGGAGTTATTTTGTGGTAATAAAAGTATATTTTAAAAATATATATATTTAAAACCTTGTATGTTTTCAGCCAATCATTAATCAAAAGTATCCATCATTTTCATAATTCTACTTTTGCTGAAATTTTAAACCAGATATACAAATCCAAGTCTTTATGTGATAGCCAACAATGTTCAGGTTTATTTAATGCTGGAATCTCCATATAGTGTAAGAATATTTTTAAGAAAAGTAATTCTAAAATTGAGGTTTAAACAAGGATTATTTTATTATATGTTTGATAAATATCTATTAAAATACCTCTTAGCAAAAATAATTTTATCATGATAAATAATATTCTTGAGAGTGCAAGAAAACATAAAATTATACATGTAATACAATGGAAATCCCACCATATCCTGAAGAATATAAGTGTGGTATTGTTGCTATTGTTCAATGTTTTCTTGAGACTCTAGCTAATGAATGAATGCAAGAAAAGATATAAAATTTTTAACAATTAAAAAGAAGAAAAAGTGTTCATTATTTGCAGGTGATATAGCCTCAAAATTCCAAGTGAGTCAATGAACAAACTATTAGAACTAATAAGAGAATCTATCAGGGTAGACAGATATAAGATCAACATCCTCAAATCAATACTGTTACTTTGTATCAACAACAACCACCAATTAAAACATAATAGGAAAATCAGTTCAGTTCAGTCCAGTTGCTCAGTTGTGTCCGACTCTTTGTGACCCCATGAACCACAGCACGCCAGGCCTCTCTGTCCATCACCAACTCCTGGAGTTTACCCAAACTCATGTCCATTGAGTCAGTGATGCCATCTAACCATCACATCCTCTTTCATCCCTTTCTCCTCCTGCCTTCAGTCTTCCTCAACATCAGGGTCTTTTCAAATGAGTCAGCTCTTTGCATCAGGTGGCCAAAATATTGGAGTTTCAGCTTTAATATCAGTCCTTCCAATGAACACCCAGGACTGATTTCCTTTAGCATGGACTGGTTGGATCTCCTTGCAGTCCAAGGGACTCTTAAGAGTCTTCTCCAACATCACAGTTCAAAAGCATCAATTCTACGGCACTCAGCTCTCTTTATAGTCCAACTCTCGCATCAATACATGACTACTGGAAAAACCATAGCCTTGACTAAACGGATGAATAGTCCCATCCAAAATACCATTGTATGAGAACACTTCTAACAATAAATGCACAAAAATGTTACTGAGCTAACAGTTGCTGAAGGACTATTCGTCTATAACAATGATAACAAAGAATCACTATCAAAAATGATAGATTCTTATTCCCAAAATGTTGCTTTAAAAATGAATATTTCTAAATTAACTTATTCTTCCCCACTGGCTTTCATAGCAATATTAGAGTATTTTCAACCCTTAAACAACAGGGTTTGAACTGAGCTGGTCCAATTTATTTTTTTCAATAGTAATTGACACAGTTCTGCATGATCCCATTCCAGGAATGTTTGAATCCACAGATGCCACTCAGATAAGGAGGAATGATCCACATGGAGGGCTGACTATAAATTACAGGAGCATTTCAGACTGTGTAGACGGTTCCCCCAACCTGTGAGTTGCCAAGGGTTATCTGTAATTTCTTACAGAAACTATGTCCCTTTAGCATAGTATTTTAAATGCCTCTTTTAATGGAAAAAAGAGAAAGAAGACTACTCCCCATAATAGCTTAAAATGCTCATTTCAATTATGTAAAGTTTAAAAATAAAATAAAATTTAAAAAAAAATGCTCATTTCTAGTCATGGACCTTGCAAGGGAGACCATGTTACAAGGAGTTACTTTCAGCATTACAATCCATATCAGAGATGCATATGAACAGCCTGCATATACCTCAAATAATATATATTATTACCAGAACATTATGGTAATGATACTACTGGCAATAGTAGATACACAGTCAATATCTGATTTTTTAAATTAAGACGGGATTTAGTTTATACATTGCTTAAATGATTGCTGCTGCTGCTGCTGCTAAGTCACTTCAGTTGTGTCCAACTCTGTGTGACCCCATAGACAACAGCCCATCAGGCTCCTCTGTCCCTGGGATTCTCCAGGCAAGAATACTGGAGTGGGTTGCCATTTCCTTCTCCAATGCATGCATGCATGCTAAGTTGCTTCAGTCATGTCCGACTCTGCGACCCTATGGACAGCAGCCCACCAGGCTCCTTTGTCCACAGGATTCTCTAGACAAGAATACTGGAGCAGGTTGCCATTTCCTTCTCCAGCTTAAATGATTAGTTTGTCATTAAAGATATCTCACCAAATTTAGATGATCCCTACCTGGTCTATTTCCTTTAGTCTATTCAAAGATGTATCTGGGCAGCAGTAGCTTACAGTTTGTGAATAAGTCACAATGGATGGTCATGGACAATCGAACTAAACAGGAAAGCAGATTTTAATTATTGTTTCTACGGAGTGCTTCATTTACTGCTTTATTCTTTCAGGCCAAATGCAAGTAGTACCTCCTACACCTCAGCAACATCGATGAATATGTGAAAAATATAGATAAAGCACAAATAAAATACAGGATGCAATACCATTTATTTGTATTTGGTATTCCAATAAAGTAGGAGTATCTTGTTTTTGATTGCTTGTTTGTTGATTTGCTTAGCTACATATTTCCTTCACTTCAGAAGCAAACTACAAGTGAGAGCAATAGATTTTTTTTTCCCCCTAAGAACACAGTATGGGCTTCGCTGGTGGTTCAGAGAATAAAGAATACACATTCATTGCACGAAACCTGGGTTTGATTCCTGGGTCAGGAAGATGGGAATGGCAACCCACCCCATTATTCTTGCCTGGAACATCCCATGGAGAGAGGAGCCTGGCAGGCTACAGTCCATGGAGTCACAAAGAGTTGGACAGGATTGAGTGACTAAGCATGCACATACAAGAACATATTATAAGGAAAAAAAAGGGAACTTTTGAGGAGGAATTGAAAATTCCAGTTCATTACTAAGAGCTTAAACACACTCACACATGCATATAGGCAGATTGTGATCCCTACTCCCAACACACAACTTGTTTCCAAACTTATAGTCTGCTTCTATATTATCTAAATCCTAACGTTTTCAAAATACTATAAAATAAATATTCGATCAACACTATGATTTAATATTTTATCTTTAATATTTAGGGGCAAAAATGCTCAAAAATTGCAGACAGACCTAAGCAAATGAAAAAATAAATAAATAAATGAAAAACAGTTTAACAAAAAGTTCCCATAATTTTCCTTCTTTATCATTATTTAATATCACCAGCAATTAAACATATGTGTTTTTAAAATCATTTCTGTATATATTCTTATTCTAAGTGACTTTAAATAAATTGAAAATAATTTAAAATAAAGGGAAAATACAGGACACAGTCAAAAAAAATCAAGTAATTTGAAATTGCCATTTAGCTTTTAAATAATTTTTACTTATTTTCATTTAAAAGTTTTAATTATTTAAAAGCTCATGAAAAGTGATTAATTGGATAAAAAATTATGAATTATTATATAGAATAAAATACAGTAATATTTGAATTTTTAAATACATAAATAAGGGATTCTCTTATTTTTCTTTCAGTTA